>NC_047097.1:3629441-5003882 GCF_902459505.1 Geotrypetes seraphini
AAGTGCTAGCGCCAAGACGGAGCCTGGTGCGGTCTGCCCCCTCCCCTGTACTATACCACTGTCTGCTATAATGAATAATATAATTTAATTCTCTACCACTGGCAATTCTAGAATATGAGAGGGTATTTTTTTAAAACTAATATACATGTAAACTATCCTGTTACCTTTTCTCCTGGGTTGCTGCTATAGAACATTACACAAGGATGTAGTTCTGCTGCATCCACATCTTCAAAAGCCAGTTTAGGTTCCTTGAGAAAAATAAAAAACAAGCATGCAGTAAACATGTACATAAACATGTTTTGCATATAACATTTATATAGGGCAGTTTGAAGGGCAACATGTTTTTCCTTCTCGTTTTTTTCAACAAATTACTTTGTGCAAAGATTTCTGGATAACATCTTTTTACTATGGACTGGATTGAATTACAGCAGTTTGTCAGCTGGTTAAATTCCTTGGATGAAAATTTACAGTTTGTAATGTCGTATCATCTTTACAAAATTGAATTTTTTTACATTAAAATTATTTTATGGAAAAGCGATGAGCAAAACTTTCTTCTACATTTTTCAAGCTTCCACCCATATAAATTGAAATTTAACCTGCCTGTGAGTCAATTCTTGAGGATAAGATATATTTGATTAACTTTAGCAGAATTTAAATCTAAGCAAGGATTCTACAAAGACGTTTTCAAGAAAGAGGATATCCAAAAATGGCAATACAAGCTTATTTGAGAGCAAAGTTTGCATAACGAGAGCTTTTACTACAAGAATAGGTTCAATGGAAGGATGAAGTTCTCACATGTTCTACCATTTTCTGAATCAGTGGAGATGTGTGTAAAAATTATGAGAACTCATTGGCATGTGTTACAATTGCATACATGTTTCACACTGTTTCCTATGATAGCCTACTCAAGAACACGCACAATAGGGGAGCTTTTAAGCCATCAGAAATCTGGAATTACACTACAGGAGGAGGGGATAGGATACCATGAACCTTATGGAAGTTGCAAGTGGTTTGAGTTGGCTTTAGTAGGATCTGAATGGTGTGACCCTCAAACAAAAGGGGTGGTATAATTGAGAAGAAACACTAATTATAATATGGCAAATGTCATATATATTATAGTTTGTCCTTGCAAATTAGTATATGGGGGGTGGACTAGCCGCCCCTTTAAACTGCGATTGAATGAACATAAGTCCCACATAGACATGGAGTATATGCAAGCCCCTTCAGAAAATAATTGGAAGGAGAAAAATCATCATGTTGCTGATATTAGATGGAGAATTATTGATATATCAGCTGGGAGGGAGAGTGACAATATAGAGAAGAGAATGAATTTTAAAGAACAATTTTGGATTTATAAATTACAGACAGTATTCCTGTGCGAGCTTAATACTGAAATGGAGTGTTTTTCACTCTTGTAGACTAGGAGGGATTGTGATTGGTGGAAAGGGTCAGCTGACAGGAAATAGTAGTTTGAAAAGAGATAGCACGCCACTGCCATTTTAGTCTGAAGAAAGCTGGGGTTAGTGCCATCTGTGGCAGTATTAAAAGTATTGTAATAGAGAATATTGATTTTATTATGGATTGCAATATATGGCTTCTAAAGGAAATATATTTTTTTGCAGGGGTGTTCTTGAGAAACATGGTGAAACATGATTTTTATGGTGAAACATGATTTTTATGGTGAAACATGATTTATGTTGAATGAAATATTCCCTGGCCAATGGACAACTGAAAAGATAAGTGTGATTATATTTATAAGAAATGAGAGAGAAAGTGATGTTAAATGAAAATATTTTATACTTAATATTTAAAGGACTAATGTAGAGGCTGACATGTAAATCTCAAAGCAGTGAAAGTTCTTGAGCTCCAAGTGGTGCCACTGAAATCCTGGAAAATTTCATGAATATACTGTGAACTCTGAAGTATTTGTGTTGATTGATTTATGATGGGACTTTGGGGAAAATTTTAGGATGCCTTTTTGAAAACTCATATCTTAAATACCAAGCATTACAATTTAAAGTTTATATGTTGAAAAATAGGCAAACAAAAGAGTAATATGATCCATTTTTTGAGCCAGTCAAAAGTCTGGCAGCAGTGTTTTGAATAAATTAGAGGGTTACGAGTATACAAACCCCCCCGGGATGTTTGCAGATAGGGAATCATTTTTACACTAGTGGGCAGCTATACTTAACAAGTGCTCACTTGACCTAATGGTGTTGATCATCAACACCATTCAAGAGGTATCCCTGGAGGTTAAAATTAAAGCTGATTCCACATATCAAACATTATTGGCTGACCCAGTGATCGCAAACAATTTCACGATGACTTACCACAATTTTGTACTAAAATTATACAAGGGATTCCAATGATTATGCAGCAGACACAGTCTATGCTTGGTTGCAGAAACACAATACCAATCAGCAACAACCTATACTGGGAAAGGGTTATCTACTGATGGCATCAGTAGCGATTCCAGTAGTTTAACAAGCCGTTCCAAATCCCCTCATTTTTTAGGCAGGGGTTCTCAGGGAGGATGCAGAAGGGGCAGAGGAGGCAGACGTCCCAACCAGGACAACCAGCAAGGACAACAGTGTCCAGTCACCCAAACATGGAATCAAGGCACTCATTCGTTAACATCATCTCTGGGGTACCAATTTCTAAATCCCAGTATGAAGTTCTGGAAAAAGGTCTATTTTTTGTCCCTACTTCTTCTTTTGATCGTTTTACTGCCCATTGGGAAATAGCTAGGTAGGTGAGAAACCTTCAGTTTAAACTTCATTTTTTCCAAAATCCTGCTCCTCCTGATCATACCATATTATGGGCTCTTTCAAATTGGGATCCGCCGGGCATGATGGACACCCATATTAAGATATTTCAGGAGTTGGTTTTGAATGATATTGACCACTTGGACAAATTACAACATAGGAAACATTGTAATTTGACACATGAGCAGAAACTAGCCCTTCATACTTTGCAAAATAGGGAACTATATCATGCCCAAGTCTTTGCTCACATTCACAAAAGTGAACAATATGAGGTACTCAGTGAGGACCCCCAGAAATCTCTCCAAATAAGGATAGCTCAAATAGTGAATTCTGCTCTTCAAGCCAAATTCATCACCAAAGCTGAGGCCAGATTTCTAACATAGCGGCCATCCCGTAATCATTCATTCTATACTGCCCCCAAATCCACAAGTCTCTGGTGGAACCCCCTGGCCGTCCAATTGTTTCTTTAAAAAACACCATTTTGGAATCTCTTTCTAAATTTATTTTCTCAAACAACAGGTATTAAAAGCCAGGTCTTATGTACAAGATACGACTCACTTCCTTAGGATACTCCAAACACTTGATGTCCAACCTCCTGTTCTCTTGGTGACAATGGATTTGGAGGCCCTTTACAGTAACATACCACAACAAGGAGCTATGGATATCATTAGCTCCACTTTGTTAGAAGCAGATGACAGCCATAGGGTGCCTCGCCATTTTCTTATGGAACTTTCCATGTTGGTTCTGCAAGAAAATTATTTTGAATTTGAAGGGACTTTCTTTTTGCAAAAACAAGGGGTAGCCATGGGCACGGCCATGGCCCCCAGTGTGGCAAACTTGTATGTGGCAAAGTTTGAGGACTAGTTTTTGTACAATTCCATGTGGTTCACTCATGTGCGTGCATGGGTTAGATTCATCGATCTTTTTTTGATATGGAGTGATACAATATCCATCCTAGTTCAGTTCAAGGATTGGCTAAATCTCCAGAATCACCATCTTAAATTTACCATGACATATATCATGAACAAATCACCTTTTTGGATACCAAGGTTTACAAAACACAAAGCTTTGGTGATGAAGGCTTCGAATTTGTGTGAAACTGGACGGCTTTCTGGGGTAAAAGCAGGTTATATAGAAAGGACGGACTACACCTCGCCAAAGAGGGAGTGAGAGTCCTGGCAGAGAACTTTAAGAAGGCCATTGAGAAGGCTTTAAACTAAAAATCAGGGGAGAGCCGACAGTCGACAACCAGTCGATGGCACGGACACCAGGATACCAGGAGGAGGTAAATTCAATCAAAAATCTGGGGCAAGTTCATGATGACACAAGAGGCAATGAAAAAGATCAAATGGATACAAAAAAGGATGTGAGGGCTAATAAATTCAGTAAATTGGCACGAACAGAACTTAAATGTATGTACACGAATGCCAGAAGCTTAGGAAACAAAATGGGCGAGCTGGAAGAATTAGCAAATAGGAAACAACTGGATATCATAGGAATAACAGAAACATGGTGGAATGAGGAAAATGAATGGGACACAGCAATGCAAGGATATAAACTATACAGAAGAGATAGGATTGGGCAAAAAGGGGGAGGTATTGCTCTCTATGTCCAGGATGAAATAGAGTCTGTTAGAAAAGGAAACACAGATGAAAATGGTAAACTTGAGTCACTCTGGATAAAGATTCCGGGACAAAAAGAAGCAGACATACATATTGGCCTCTATTATCGACCCCCGGGTCAGACTGAGGACACAGACAACGAAATCATGGACGAAATTATTCGTAATTGTAAATCAGGAAATGTGTCAATCATGGGAGACTTCAACTATCTGGGAGTAGACTGGAAATTGGGAACATCTAACTGCGGAAGGGAGATAAAATTCTTGGAAATGATCGGAGATTGCTTCCTTGAACAAATGGTAGTAGAACCGACAAGAGGAACTGCAATCCTGGACTTGGTCATAAATGGCATTACTGGAAGGACAGCGGATGTAGAGGTCATGGCTCCGCTAGGGACAAGTGACCATAATATGATCAATTTTACCATTGGCATCGGAATGGTGAAACCAATCAAAACTAAATCCACGGCTTTTAACTTCAAAAAGGGGAACTACGACAGAATGAGAACCATGGTTAGAAAACGGCTCAAGAAGGACAAAGCGGAATACCAAACAGTCGATCAAGCATGGTCTCTACTGAAAGCACAGAATCTACACATTCCGAGGATACCCAAAGGAAAGCGAAAAAAGAACAAAGGTGAACCAGCTTGGTTATCCAGTGAGGTGAAAGAGGCAGTGAGGGAGAAGAGAAACTCGTTTAAAAAATGGAAAAGGGAAAAAACAAAGGAGGCCTGGAACTGTCACAAAATCGACCAGAAAAAGTGTCATAGACTGGTAAGAAACGCCCAAAAAATCTATGAAGAAAAGATAGCACAAGAAACCAAAAACTTCAAGCCCTTTTTTAGATATATAAAAGGAAAGAAACCAGCAAGAGAGACAGTGGGGCCTCTAGACGACCAAGAAATAAAAGGGTCAATTAAAGAGGATAAACAGGTTGCCGATAGGTTAAATTCATTCTTTGCCTCGGACTTCACAAATGAGAACATTTCATCAGTGCCTGACACAGGGAGGATATTAACCGGAGGCATAGAGGACAACCTCGAATCAGTAAATGTGACGTTGGACATGATATACGTTCAGATTGACAAACTAAAAAACGACAAATCCCCCCGGACCAGACGGAATTCACCCTAGAGTATTAAAGGAACTTAAGGTGGAAATTGGTGAACTATTACAAACCGTAGCTAACATGTCAATTAGAACAGGGCAAATACCAGAAGACTGGAGGACAGCAAATGTCATCCCGATTTTCAAAAAAGGATCAAGAGGTGATCCAGGAAACTACCGACCTGTGAGCCTCACATCGGTTCCTGGGAAGATAATTGAAACACTTATTAAAGACAGCATTGTGCAACACTTGGAGGATCACGACCTAATAAGGGCTAGTCAACACGGCTTCAGGAAAGGGAAGTCTTGTTTGACAAATTTACTACAGTTCTTTGAGAAAGTGAACAAACATATGGATACTGGAGATCCAGTAGACATAGTTTACTTGGACTTCCAGAAAGCTTTTGATAAGGTTCCACATGCAAGGCTTATGAAGAAATTACTAAGCCACGGAATAGGGGAAGAAGTGCATAGATGGATCAGTAAATGGCTAGAGAACAGAATGCAGAGGGTTAACATAAAAGGGAAATTCTCGGACTGGGTGAAAGTGACTAGTTGAGTGCCCCAGGGCTCGGTTCTTGGGCCTATTTTGTTCAATATTTTTATAAACGATCTTGAGGAGGAAACAACAAGTAATATAATAAAGTTCGCCGATGATACAAAACTATGTCGGGCGGTTGGCTCTCAAAGGGACTGCGAGGAGCTTCAGAAGGATCTGAGACAGCTGGAAACATGGGCGACAAAGTGGCAGATGAATTTTAACATAAATAAATGCAAGGTGATGCATCTAGGAAAAAAGAATAAAGAACACGAGTATAGAATGTTTGGGGTAACGTTAGCAAAATGCGAACAGGAAAGGGATTTGGGGGTACTGATTGATAGAACCCTGAAGCCATCGGTGCAATGTGCGGCGGCAGCGAAGAAAGCAAACAGGATGTTGGGCATAATTAGAAATGGGATCACGAGTAGATCGGAAGAAGTCATAATGCCACTTTATAGAGCAATGGTCAGACCACACTTGGAGTACTGTGTCCAACACTGGTCTCCTTACCTTAAGAAGGACATAACTCTGTTGGAGAAGGTGCAAAGGCGAGCCACGAAACTAGTCAAAGGAATGAAAAATTTGAGCTATGAAGAACGCCTCAGGAAACTGGGACTGTTCACACTTGAGGAGAAGACTGAGAGGCGATTTGATAGAGACTTTTAAAATATTAAAAGGATTCGATGAAATAGACCAAGAAGCAGCATTACTAAGTTTTTCAGATGTGACATGGACTAGAGGTCATAGCCTGAAACTGGGTGGCAGCAGGTTTAGGACGAATGCCAGGAAGTTCTGTTTCTCACAACGAGTGGTGGGCGCTTGGAATTCTCTTCCTGAGGATGTTGTGGCGGAGGCTACTCTTCGGGGTTTCAAGCACAAGTTGGATATACACTTTCTTGCAAATCATATTGAGGGATACGGTAATTTCAGGTTTTCATAATAGAGAACCTAAATGGGCCGCCGCGTGAGCGGATCGCCGGACTTGATGGATCTCGGTCTGATCCGGTGAAGGCATTTATGTTCTTATGTTCTTAATACTACCGTATTTTGCAAATCGACAGACCAAAACACTTACCTTCATTGTAGTAGTAGTCATCCAGAAAGGGCTAAGCAGGCTTTGCCCATTAACCAATTTTTGAGAATACATTGGATTTGCACGACGACAAGTGAGTTCTGGAAACAAGCTAAGGAGTTATCCACCAGATTTTGAAGTAGAGGATACCCTGAAGAGCTTATCACAAGATCAAATATGCTAACCCAGATCTACTTTAACAACCTCAGCATAAGGATACCATGGATAAACAAATATGTATTTTGACTTATTTGGATCAAGCCAACAGTATTAAAACAAAAGATAAAACAGCATTGGAACATTTGGTTATGCATGAGGTGTTTGCCGAGGGTCCTTGCACTGCATACTCCCGCCCCAAAAATTTATCAACTTTTTGACAAGTTCACCGTACAGAATAGCTGACACCCGGGGGGGGAGCCATTCCCCTTGTGGGGAATGTAGTATGTGCAATATCTCTCTGCAGTGTACCCAGTGGACTCATCCACTTACATCTAAAACCTATATTTTCAGATCAGACACTTCTTGTAAAACTGATTGGGTTGTCTATGTGGGCTGTACGTCAGATAAAAGTAAGATTATCTGAACACAAAAGTAGATTGAATACTAAGGCTTTTACTGTTCCTATGGTCAAACACTGCATAGACAATCAACACATATTTTAGGATCTTCGCTGGTTCATCATTGAACATATCCCTGTGGAGTATAGGGAAGATAGACTGGTGCACATACAGTTTCACAAGCAGTATTGGATATTTGAACTTAACAATGTTAAACCACATGGGTTAAACGATCTCATCAAGTAGAATTCCATCATCTGAATCACCCTGTGGTCTTTGCTGCCTGTCTTTATTGCCTTAACATTACTAGTTTTTTTTCTGTTGATTTTTTCCATTATTTCTGTATTATTGCCTTAACAATTATAAGTTATTTCTTATATTGCTTTTTTATTATTTTTCTTTTAGCCTTTGCTTGTCATTTTTGGCTCAGCTGTTTTGCAGCTTTCATTCTGCCTGTTGTAGGCTTTAAGTTCCCGTGCTCTCATTTGACTCCTCCCCCTTATTTGAGCCTTCAGATCAATGGCATTTGTGTTTTTGGCTTGTAGTCTTCCAGTCCCTGAGGAAGGGTTTTTTTCAGCCTTGAAACCGGGCTTGGTTGGACATTTTCAAGATTATTACAGTTACTGTTTTTCTACAGCCTGTGGAATGTTGTGCCTGTATCTTGAACGGAAGAAGCAGCTGATTGATCAACTGGGCAGCGTTTCCCACGTCTTCAGCTAAGTAACTTTTACACATTAATTTTTTGGCTGAACACAATCACTTCGCCGGTTGTCCTTTTTTTTTTTCCATTGGCTCACAGACTGGGGGCAGAGAAAGCACAGTTACTTACCGTAACAGGTGTTATCCAGGGACAGCAAGCATATATTCTCACATGTGGGTGACGTCATCTACGGAGCCCCGATCGTCATCTACGGAGCCCCGATGCGGACAGCATTTCAAGCAAACTTGATTGAAGATTCAAGTTTGCAGTGCTGCACCACGCATGTGTGCCTCCTGCTCCACTAGAGGGCGCATCCCCTCCTCGTGGTCTCCAGTTCACATATCCAGCAAAGTAGCCAACCCCGGGGAGGTGGGCGGGTAGTGAGAATATATGTCTGCTGTCCCTGGATAACACCTGTTACGGTAAGTAACTGTGCTTTATCCCAGGACAAGCAGGCATGATATTCTCACATGTGGGTGACCTCCAAGCTAATAACGAAGGGGTGGAGGGAAGTTGGCAATTTAAGAAAACAGATTACGTAACACCGATTGGCCGAACCGGCCATCGTTCCTGGACAATGTATCCAGGCAGTAGTGGGAGGTGAAGGTATGAACCGAAGACCACGTGGCAGCCTTGCAGATATCCTCGATAGGCGTAGACCTGAGGAAAGCAACCGAAGCTGCCATCGCTCGGACTTTATGCCCTGTGACTCGACCGTGTAGCGCAAGACCAGCCTGAGCGTAGCAAAAAGAAATACAAGCAGCCAACCAGTTTGACAAGGTGTGCTTGGAAACTGGGAGCCCCAAGCGATTGGGGTCGAACAATAAAAATAACTGTGGAACCTTCCGGTGAGAATGAGTGCGTTGGAGGTAAAAGGCCAGCGCTCTCTTACAGTCAAGGGTGTGAAGCGCCACCTCTCCGGGATGAGAGTGGGGCTTGGGAAAAAATACAGGCAGAACAATGGACTGATTGAGATGAAAATCAGATACTACCTTGGGCAAGAACTTAGGGTGAGTGCGGAGGACTACCTTGTCATGGTGAAAAACCGTGAAGGGCGGGTCCGCTACCAAAGCCTGTAGTTCACTAACCCTCCAAGCAGAAGTGAGGGCCAGCAAGAAGATCACTTTCCAAGTGAGAAACTTCAGATGACACTTATACATAGGCTCAAAGGGGGGTTTCATCAGTTGAGCCAGGACGACGCTTAGATCCCAAACCACAGAGGGAGGCTTGATGGGAGGGTGAACATTCAAGAGACCTTTCATGAAACGAGAGACCAAGGGATGAAGTGAAAGAGCCCTTCCTTCCAGGGGCTGATGAAAGGCGGCGATCGCACTAAGATGTACGCGAATGGAAGTTGTCTTCAGGCCTGAGTGGGACAATTGAAGCAAATACTCCAGAACCAAAGGCACGGGGACTGTCATTGGGTCCTGGCGGTGGGAGAAGCCCCAGGACGAGAATCTAGTCCATTTCTGGGAATAACAGAGTCCCGTCGATAGTTTCCTAGAAGCTTCTAATACCTCCCTGACCGACTGTGATAGTGGGAGAGAGGTCAGGGGGAAAGGAACCAAGAAGTCAGGTGAAGAGACTGAAGATTGGGATGTAACAATGAGCCTCGACTCTGAGATAGCAGAGAGGGAAACACGGGCAGAAGCAGGGGTTCCCTGACACTGAGTTGAAGCAGTAGGGAAAACCAAGGCTGGCGGGGCCACCGAGGAGCGATCAAGATCAGAGTGGCCCTCACCGATTTCAGATGAACCAGTGTCCTCAGGATCAGAGGGAAGGGTGGAAACGCGTAGAGGAATCTTCCCTCCCAATCGAGGAGGAAGGCATCGGCCTCGAGACGTTCTGGGGAGTAAATCCTCGAACAGAAGAGAGGCAGTTTTTGGTTGTTGGGGGAGGCGAACAGATCTATCTGGGGGGTCCCCCACCTGTCGAATATCTGGCGAAGGACCTGAGCATGCAGGGACCACTCGTGCGGCTGGAGGAGGCGGCTGAGCCGGTCTGCCAGACAGTTTTGTTCTCCTTGTATGTAAACCGCTCGCAGGAGGATGTTTTGGGAGATTGCCCACTTCCAAAGGCGCAGAGCTTCCTGACAGAGGGACCAGGACCCCGTCCCTCCTTGCTTGTTTACGTAGTACATCGCCATTTGGTTGTCCGTGTGGACGAGAACCACCCGGTCGTGAAGCAGGTGTTGAAAAGCCACCGCGGCGAGGTAAATGGCCCGAAGTTCCAGCACGTTGATGTGGCAGTGACGATCCTCTGCTGACCACAGACCTTGCGTGCGTAGACCATCTAGATGAGCCCCCCAAGCGTACCCCGACGAGTCCGTGGTTAGGACCTTGTGATGCGTGGGGGCGAGAAATAGTAAACCTCTGGAAAGATTCGAAGAGTCGGTCCACCAATGGAGCGATCTTCGCAAGGAAGGAGTCACTGTCACAGGGTGGTTGATCGGGTCCCGATCTTGACGCCATTGTGAGGCCAACGTCCACTGTGGTAATCGCAGATGAAGATGTGCGAACGGAGTGACATGGACGGTAGAGGCCATATGGCCCAGGAGCGTCATCATTTGTTGCGCCGAGACGGAGGACAGGCTCAAGGTCCGGCGGCTCAGATTTACCAGCGTCTCCCGACGTTGAGGGGGGAGAAAGGCACGAAGACGGACCGTTTCCAGCACAGCCCCGATGAATGGTAAGGACTGAGAGGGGCGCAGTTGGGATTTTGGAAAGTTTATCTCGAACCCCAGACTCTGAAGGAAAATAATAGTCTGTCGGGTCGCTGAGATAACCCCCTCCCTGGTCGGGGCTTTGATCAGCCAGTCGTCCAGGTACGGGAATACTTGCAGACCCTGGGAGCGTAGGGTGGCCGCGACCACTACGAGGCACTTCGTGAAGACCCGGGGGGATGAGGACAGGCCGAAGGGGAGGACCCGATATTGTAGATGGAAGTCCCCGACTTGGAACCGCAGGTATCTGCGACAAGCAGGGTGCACCGGAACATGGGTGTAGGCCTCCTTCAGATCGAGGGAGCAGAGCCAATCGCCCTCGTCGACTAGGGAGTAGAGAGTCGGAAGGGAAAGCATTCGAAACTTTTCCCGTACCAGAAATTTGTTCAGGCGTCTTAAGTCCAGGATCGGGTGCAGGTCTCCCGTCTTTTTTGGTACCAGGAAGTAACAGGAGTAAAACCCTTGGCCCATCTGTTCCTGAGGAACCAGTTCCACCGCCCGCAGTCGAAGGAGATCTCGGGCCTCGGATAGAAGGAGGGACAACTGCGCTCGGTTGGGGGGACACGCGCTCGGTGGGCTCTCGGGAGGGACCTCTCGAAAGCTGAGTGAGTATCCTGATGAGATCACGCCAAGGACCCATGAGTCCGACGTAATGGCTTCCCAGTGAGGGTAATAGGCTCGTAGGCGTCCCCCGATGGGAAGGAGGCCCGGCTTTGGCGCGGAAGGGGCCAGCCCCAGTCCGCGCATCCCGTCAAAAGGACGGAGACGGTTTTGCAGGCGCGGACAGCTGTGATTTTGGCAGTGCCCTAGAGTGAGCCTGGGGGCGCCGAGGTGGTGGTCTTGAAAAGGCCGGTGTGGACTTTTGGGGGTAGCGCCGGGGAAATCCCCTGAAAGGCCTGGAGGTCAGTGGTTTTGGCTTCGGGCGGACGAGCGAGGCAAAGGAACGTTCGTGTTCTGAGAGCTTCTTTGTGGCTGCCTCGATGGTGTCGTCAAACAGTTCCTTGCCAACGCAAGGAAGGTTGGCTAAGTGGTCCTGGAGGTTAGGATCCATGTCGACCAACCGCAACCACGCCAGACGGCGCATGGCCACAGCGAAGGCAGCTACCCGGGATGAAAGTTCGAAGCCGTCGTAAGCGGCGTGGAATAAATGTAATCGGAGGTTTGAGAAATCCTCGAGGAGGAGTCCAAACGCTGCCTGGCGAGAGGTCGGCAGGTCTACTGAGAAGGCGCCCAGGAGCCCAATGAGGTGCTTCAGATATGAAGAAAAAGTAAATGTGTAGTTTAGAACTCGAGAGGCCATCATTGAGTTCTGATATAAGCGACGGCCAAATTTATCTAAGGTCCTGCCTTCGCGTCCCGGAGGTACGGCCGCGGATACCCTAGAGGGGTGAGCCTTTTTTAAGGAAGACTCCACCAATAGGGATTGGTGGGACAACTGTGGTTGCTCGAACCCCGGGCAGGGCACCGTACGGTATTTAGACTCCATCTTAGATGGGACTGCCGTCACCATGTAAGGAGTCTCGAGGTTCCTGATGAGGGTCTGCCGGAGCACCGGGTTCAGCGGCAGCCTGAGAGATTCTCGGGGCGGAGAAGGCATATCCAACTCCGCCAGGTATTCTTTGGAGTATCTCGAATCAGACTGTAAGTCCAGGTCAAGGGCTCTTCCCATGTCCTGGACGAACCTCGTGAAGGAGGGCCGATGCGAGCCCGTGGCCCCATGCGGGGACGGTGAACGTGACCTCCCTTGAATAGCGAGGTTCGCGTTCAGAGCCTCGATCCGATGCCGGGGACACACTATGGAAGCGTTCCGGGGTCGAGGACATGCGTCGTCTCGAGGAGCCCCTCGGGGACGACGTCGGGGTAAGGGGTACCGACCGATGTCGAGTCGGAGACCTCTCCCCGGACTCCCTCGGCGGAAGCCTGGAGCCTCGGGCCGGAGCCCCGGACCGAGGGGGAGTCAGAATCAGCTTGGGGTTAGTGAGGGATAGCTCGGTCACCCGTAGCGGTTCCCCCGATTGTGTCGAGGGTGAGCGGCCTCGGTGTGGAGGTGAACTCCTCGCCTTCTTTGAGAGTCGGTGTCCCGAGGAGTCTCGGGCTTTCGGTTTGCGTTTTGCCCCGCTGGTCTCCGCAGGGGTGGAACGCCTCGAGTGCCTCGGGGAAGAATCCGAGGACGAAGAGAGGCGGCGAAAACGGCGCATCTTGCCCCGAGGGGCTTCGACGCGAGGCTCAGGCTGGTCCGGCGCACGCGAGGTCGAAGTCGGGGCCGGGTGGAGGTGAGTCAAGGCAGCCGATAGCTCCATCGAGATCATTGCTCGAAGCAGATCTTGGAATACCGGCACAGACAGCATCGATGGCATGTCCGAGGCCGTGGTGCACTCCACCGAGGGCGATCTCGATTTAGAGCATTCCCAAGTGGTGGAGGCACATCCAGAGGTCTTCGGGGGCTTTGTCGGGGCCGTGGGAAGGGCACTTCCCCCTTGTCCGGCCATCGTCCCCGAGGTTGGCTTCTTTGAGGATATGGAACCTATCGAGGAAAGAGGGGACTTACCCGGAGCCGGAGACTTCTGGGAACTCTGGGTCTTTGAGCTCAAGTCCCGAGGCGGGGCCGAGGTACCTGAGGCCGAGGTCAAGGCCGGGGCCGACCTCGAGGCCGAAGTCGAGGGTTGGTCGGCGGCAAACAGGTCTGCCATGCGGGCTCGTCGTCGACGGAGTGCCCGGTGCTGAAAAGTTGCACACCGGGGGCAAGTTTCGGTGGGGTGGTCAGCACCCAGGCAAAGGATGCACCAACGATGCGGGTCTGTAATGGATAATAGACGCTCGCACCGGGTGCACTTTTTAAAGCCGCTAATCGGCCGTGACATAGATCATGTAGCTGCGGCCTACCCGGCCACGACGACCCGGGAGCCCCCGGGCTGCAACAAAAGTGCGTTGAGCACGAGGAGCAAGAATCAAGTTAGAATTAAGAAATTTTGCACAGCGACTTTGTTAAACTACGAAAAAAATAAAAAATCACAGTGCAGGGAGCACTTTGGGGCAGAGCTAGGAAAAAAACGGTCTTCTTAGCTCGGTGGAAAAAATTGAACTGGAGACCACGAGGAGGAGATGCGCCCTCTAGTGGAGCAGGAGGCACACATGCGTGGTGCAGCACTGCAAACTTGAATCTTCAATCAAGTTTGCTTGAAATGCTGTCCGCATCGGGGCTCCGTAGATGACGTCACCCACATGTGAGAATATCATGCCTGCTTGTCCTGGGATAAACTCTTTTCATTTAGTTTTGAAGTGTTGGTTTATTCACTGAAATCACTTTAAAGGCACTATTAGCACATAACGGGGTACCTATGATAGTGTGTGGCTGGAACAGAGATTCTGTTTTGGCTTTAAGCAGTTGATCAGATTCCTTGTAATGTGCTCTTTAAAGCTTAACACCTCACACTGAGGACCCCGTTTAAATAACTTAAAATTTAAATATTGAAGATTTAAACTAATTTATCTTTTTGACAGATTGGAGTTTTCTCTGCTTCTATTCTGTGTCCCTTTAAGCACTAGCATTGTAGATTTGACAAAACATTTTTTTGCTTACATTGGGGTGATTTTGTTGTCACTTTATAAATAGGCCAAATTTAGCCATCCAGAAAAAGGGTGTTTGGGGAGGGACAAGGAGTGTTATAAAATTAATCTTCCAGCTGGGAAATCCAGCCACTGAACATATAAATTACACTGGCCAACACTCATTTTGGGGCCTCAAACGTTAGGCCTTTTTCTGGGTATATTTGACCTGCTGATTCCAAAAATGGCACCAGTTTTCTCCTATCAACTCTAGTTTTTGACATACAAAACATGTGCCATATACCACTCTTCACTCTGCTTGCCCATTTAAAAAATCAGCATATTTTAATGTAGTGTTTAAATTAATATATTTAAGCATCAAGGAAACATATTAAAAATTAAAAGTGTACAACATGAAAATCTACGTATTTCATATCAAAAGCACAAGTTTATGATACAGCCTTTCCAGTCATTCGACATACAAGAAGCTCCTTTTGTAAGACTTCCAAGAGTGGGATCTGCCAGGACAATCCTGCATATGCTCTACTAATTGTATTGTGAGTAGTTGTCTGCCTTCCTGTTGCCAAGAAAGTTTCTCACAACAAGAACAAAGGAAGACCAGGCACATGATTTGATTTCATTCACTGATGCTATGAAATGTGGGTCATTTATAAGTTGTCTGATTTGTGGACCATCAAAAATTCCTGCCTTCAGTTTTTCTATGGTAATTCCAGGTAACATATGGGCTATGTATTCAATGCCTTTACAAATTGTTTCATCAGGTCTAGCTTTATATGCAGTGATGGCTGAATGATTCTCTCTCATGCTACCAAAAGTTCATTGATTACATTTTGTCCTCCAACCACCATATATTTCCTCAGATGACAATTTTTTTTTGCCTAATGTTCATGTTTGGCTCTACTATCCCATAACCATATCTAAGAAACTAGAGCTAATGCAGTCTCTCCAATGCAATTTTCTGAATCAGCACTGCAAATAACCTCAGGAACAGGCCAAAAACTCAAGGTAACCCAAAAATATTTTTTAGTTGGCCTGTGTTATTCATCAAAGTACAAACAGAAGTGGTAGGTGTACATTTAAACATCTAGCCTAAATGCTTAAAGGTATTATATTGATGCTGCCACTAAGAATACATAATTGTTTAAATTTTATGCTCAAAGTTAAACAGCAGCTGTGATACCAAATACTGGCCTCTCAGAAAACAAAGTTTAATTAACTTCTCTAATTTGCAACATGTATTATTACTGTAAGCAGTTCATAGTTGAAATTTAGTTCTCAGTTTTCAATGATTTTATACTCAAACATTGTAGAAACCAATACTTTTTGTTTAAAAATAAACTTTGACAAAGTGTATTCAGTACCTCTCCGTTTTTACCAAAGGAAATTGTTCTGGCCTCCATATCCAACACACAGGTGATGAAATCTCCTTGAGTAAAACTGGATAGTGTCAGAGTCTGTTCACCATTATGGTACAGGTTCCCACTATAGGCTCTATATAACCACATGTCAGAGGTAGTACGATGGTTGAAGTCATGCACTGGCCAGCGAGATACTCCAACACATGTGCCTTCATTGCCTCGATTTTCCTTCACAATATAAAACTAAAAATAAAATAAAATATTAGGTAGAAGGTATTGCATTCACCTAACATAATGGTATAATTATGGGCAACCATCATCCACAGTAAAAATCAAACAAAATTTTATGTAGTGCAAAAGTCCTTGGCACTGGCCCCCATTAGTTTTATGAAAGAAATTGTAGCTTCCATATAATCAATGGTTAAAAATATATTTTAATGCTTACAGAAAATAATCTTCAAGATGTATTGGTATCTGATGTCAACTGGACTTCAGTCTTTAGTCTGAGCAGTTTTTAACTGTTTTATAGTGAGATGGCCTTTTCAAGGGAAGAAAAAACTACAAGAGAAATGGTGCCATCTTTTAGAGGAAAAATTGATCCTTTTAAGGTTTTGCTGTGAATTAACTCCAGCACTAGATATTAGAATTTAGGGCTAGATGCACTAAAGATACCAACTCAATCGCTGTTTGCCAATTCTCCAGCAGAGATTGATGTGCTATCAAGTCTGTTTGCAAATGCAACCGATCAATCGCTCTGTGAGCGACTGACACATACGCAGAGCCCTAACAGCAGTGACAGGGGAAGCAGCCTTTTTTTTTTAAATGGCACAGATGTTATGTGCATATTACACACGCACAATCTGTTTCACTAAAAAAAAGAAAAAAGCCCCCCTACCCGGCACCCCCCAGCCACCACCCTCACCACCGACACCCCTCAAAATGGCAGGAGGGATACCTACTCCCCCACCCCAAACCTCCCCCATAACTTTTTAAAATGTTGGAAGCAGGAAGCTCATTCTCTGCCTCTTGCTTTGGGCCCACCTGTCTAAATGATGGACTGTCCCTTCCTCGGTGCATCATGTGATGCATAGGAAGGGGGCCAAAGGCCCCGACTGACTCAGATGCCTAAAGTCCCTTCCCTTGGGAGGGGCCTTAAGGCACCTGAACCAATCAGGTCTTAGGCACCTCCCTCTGTATCTGGTGGCAGAAGGGAGTGGGCAAGCATCCCTCCTGCCATTTTTTTGGGGGGGGGGGTTCGGGAGGGGGGTGCCATTTTTTTGCATAGGGTCGGTAACAGCGATCGTAGCTGTGAAAACAGGTTTAGTGGTGATCACTGACATTAGTGCATCTAGCCCTTAGACTCCTAGTTCATATGATAAAATTTCTCTCTGGTTTCATGGCAACCTTTCACATTTGAAACAAGAGTGTTATAGAATAACTCAAGCTTAGCAAAGAGGAAATACAGAATTAAGAAAAAAATAGATAAGACACAGAGGGCTTGATTCTATAAAGGGCGCCTAACTTGGTAGACGCCTAGGAAATTGGCACCTACCATGTGTCATTCAAAGTTAGGCAGTGTTATAGCATTGTGCTGGTAGGTGTCAAGATATTAGGTTAGGGCAGGGGTAGGCAATTCCGGTCCTCGAGAGCCAGAGCCAGTCAGGTTTTCAGGATATCCACAATGAATATGTATGAGATGGATTTGCATGCACTGCCTCCTTGAGATGCAAATCCATCTCATACATATTCATTGTGGATATCCTGAAAACCTGACCTGGCACTGGCTCTGGCTCTTGAGGACCGGAATTGCCTACCCCTGGGTTAGGGCATTCTTGGCCTAAAATACTGGCATCCAAACTCCACCTGTAACCATGCTTACTTTTCAGGCAAATGGGGGGTAGGTGCCTCGGAGCAGATGTCTATATCAGGGGTGTCAAAGTCCCTTCTTGAGGGCCGCAATCCAGTCGGGTTTTCAGGATTTCCCCAATGAATATGCATAAGATCTATTAGCATACAATGAAAGTAGTGCATGCATATATATCATGCATATTCATTGGGGAAATCCTGAAAACCCGACTGGATTGTGGCCCTTGAGGAGGGACTGACACCCCTGGTCTACATGGTGCCTAAATTGCTTTTTTTATGGCGCTATTTGATTAATAGCACAAACTGAACCAATTAAAAAATTAAGCTAGGCACCTAGATCAGTTAGATGTATCGCTAGGCCCAACGCCAGGCACTTTTTAAAGAATCAATGCCAGACTATTTATAAAAAGATCTATTAGGGAAGTTAAAAGAAAATACTACTCCAACTTAATTGGTACAAGTTTTTTTTAGATCAAAACATACTATTCAAGATTATAAATAAATTATGTTAAACAAATGACATTTATTTGTTTCAGCACTTAGGAAGAACTGAATGGAAGGAAAATGATGAAGCCTCAGGGAGGACAGACATAGAAGCAGCATCTCTCTGTGCCAGATCTCTCTAGGCCCCATTGATCCTAAGGCAAAAGGCCTTGTACATGGTCAAGATAAAATCTGGTGCAAAACCAACTCCTGCATCACTCACTGACTGCTACTACTGGCTCCAAACATGGAGGCAGCTCCGGGCCAGATGATAACGACGCCGAAGACAAAATGGCAGCAGTTCCCAAACGTCACTAAGACATACTCATTAGACCCTACTACAGTTGAGACTTTGCGAAAGGAAGGCTTCTGCAATGGTAATAGCTCAGAAATTAGCTCCAGAGCGGAAACTGCTTGATCCAAACAAAATTTACACATTCCTGCCGCATTCACACCTTGGCGGGAGCACAATGAGCAGTGCTTCAAGTTCTCCAATGACATCGCAACTGAAACTGAAATGAAAATGCCACGCAAAGCCAGACTTGACAGCTTAAACTGCTGAGATTTCAAAATACTAAAATTACTCCAGTTTGATTTTTTTTTTGTCTTTTAACATAGAAACATAGAAAATAACGGCAGAAAAGGGCCATAGCCCATCAAGTCTGCCCACCTAACAGACCCGCCCACCTAGGTATTTTCCTAGAAATCCCACCCATAACGACCCTACTCCTTAACTCGACCCTCTTAGGGATCCCACATGGGCATCACATTTACTCTTAAAATCCGGCACACTGCTGGCCTTTATCACCTGCAACGGAAGCCCGTTCCAATGGTCAACAACTCTTTCGGTGAAGAAATACTTCCTGATGTCACTATGAAATTTACCGCCTCTGATTTTGAGCGGATGCCCTCTAGTGGTCGTGGGTCCCTTAAAAGAGAAAATATCCTCTTCCACTTCTATACGTCCAGTGATATATTTAAACGTCTCAATCATGTCTCCCCTCTCCCTACGCTCCTCGAGGGAGTATAGCCGCAATTCGTTCAGCCTCTCTTGGTACAAGAGATCCTTGAGTCCCGAGACCATCCTGGTGGCCATCCGTTGAACCGACTCGACTCTCAGCACATCTTTACGGTAATGTGGCCTCCAGAATTGCACACAATATTCTAGATGAGGTCTCACCATGGCTCTGTACAATGGCATTATGACTTCAGGCTTCCGGCTGACAAAACTTCTACGGATACAACCCAACATCTGTCTTGCCTTAGATGACGCCTTTTCCACTTGATTGGCAGTTTTCATGTCTGCACTAATGATCAATCCTAAGTCTCGTTCTGTTGATGACCTAGCCAAGGTTTCACCCTGCAAGGTGTATGTTCTGCATGGATTTCTGCCGCCGAGGTGCATAACCTTACATTTCTTAGCGTTGAAGCCCAGCTGCCAGGTCGAGGACTAATTTTCCAACAGAAGCAGGTCTTGCATCATACTATCGGGCAATTTGCAATTGCTTACTATATTACATAGTTTGGCGTCATTGGCGAATAATGCTATTTTACCTTGAAGCTCCTGAGTCAGGTCCCCAATGAATATGTTGAAAAGGAGCGGGCCCAAGATCTAGCCCTGCGGTACTTCACTGGTCACCTCCGACATTTTAGAGATGGTACCGTTAACCACCACACTCTGAAGTCTACCACTCAGCCAATCAGTGACCCATGCAGTTAGTATTTCTCCTAACCCCAACGATTTCATCTTACTTAACAGTCTACGATGTGGGACGCTATCAAAAGCTTTACTGAAGTCCAGGTACACGACGTCCAGGGATTCTCCCAAGTCCAGTTTATTTGTTACCCAGTCAAAGAAGCTGATGAGATTGGATTGGCAGGACCTACCCTTGGTGAATCTGTGTTGACTGGAGTCCCTTAGATTCTCCTCGTCCAGGATTGTGTCTAATTTACGTTTGATTAGTGTTTCCATGAGTTTACACACTACTGATGTGAGATTCACCGGTCTATAATTCGCAGCCTCTGCCCTGCAGCCCTTTATGTGCAGTGGCACGACATTAGCTGTTTTCCAATCTAAGGGGACTTTCCCCTTACTTAGGGAGAGATTAAAGAGCACGGATAATGGCTCCGCCAGGACATCACATAGCTCCCTGAGCACTCTGGGGTGCAGGTTGTCCGGCCCCATGGCTTTGTTCACCTTGAGTCTTGCCAGTTCGCCATAAACGTCGCTGGGTGTGAATTCGAAATTCCGAAACGGGTCTTCCGCGCTTTGCTTAATCTACAACTGTGGACCGTGACCTGGTTCCTCGCAGGTGAAGACTGAGCAGAAATATTCATTCAGTAGTTCGGCTTTATCGGAGTCTGATTCTACATAATTCCCGTCTGGTTTTCTAAGGCATACTATCCCATCTGTGTTCCTCTTTTTGTCACTAATATACCTGAAGAAGGATTTGTCCCCTTTCTTAATGTTCTTTGCTAGAGTTTCTTCTACTCGAAGTTTGGCCTCCCTAACTGCCGTTTTGGCCGCTGTAGACCTGGCCGTGTATTCTAGTTTGGTTTCCCTATTCTCTGTTCGTTTGTAGGAAATAAATGCTTTTTTCTTCTCCTTAATGAGGTGCGAGATTTCCGCGGTGAACTATTGTGGTTTTTTGTTCCTTTGCTGTTTATTTACTGATTTGACGTAGCGGCTCGTTGCTTCGTGTAGGGTAGATTTCAGGACTAACCACATAGCCTCCACGTTATCAGTCCCAGCTTGGTTCTGCATTGCCCGATGGACGAAATCCCCCGTGCGTTCGAAGTCAGTGCCTCGGAAGTTGAGTATCTTAGTTTTCGTGCTTGATTTAGGGAAACCTTTCTTAAGGTTAAACCATACCATATTGTGGTCGCTGGAGGCTAGCGTATCGCCTACCAAGACCTCCGAGACACTTTTCCCCGTTGGTGAGTACCAGGTCCAGGGCCGCCTGGCCCCTCGTAGGCTCCAATACCATTTGTTTGAGTTGTGCTCCCTTAATGGAGGCCAATAGCCTCCTATTGCCACTGGACGTTCTGAAAGTGCGTTCCAGTCTACATCAGGCATATTGAAGTCACCTAGCAGTACAGCGTCCCCCGTAGGGTGATATTTTCTATATCTTCAATTAATTCTGCGTCCTTGACTTCCAGTTGTCTTGGAGGTCTGTATACTACACCAAGATGGAGAAATTAGGTTCTTACCTGCTAATTTACTTTCTTTTAGCTTCTCCAGACCAGTAGAGGTTAATCTTTACAAATGGGTATATATCCAATCATGACCAGCAGGTGGAGACTGAAAACAAAACTGTGGGACAGTATATAATATACTCCCTTCTCTATTTACCTCAGTCTGCCGAATAGCCAAGCAGAACCAAGAACTGGAAAACAGAAAGAAAACAATACTTCAAACAGGAGTAACAATTAACATACTGTTGGAAAATGCAGAGGAGAAATACCCGAAGGAAAATGTCCCCACAGCTCGCCAGCTAAGCCAGCCGAGCCACAGCCGCTGTTCTTCAAATCTCCCCGGCCCTAGAAAAATACTAGAACCCGCAGCAAAAAACAAAAACTGCCCGCGAAACAGCCCCAACAACAACAACAACAACAGACAGGGTGGGGACCTCTACTGGTCTGGAGAAGCTAAAAGAAAGTAAATTAGCAGGTAAGAACCTAATTTCTCCTTCTTTAGCACTCTCCAGACCAGTAGAGGTTAATCTTTACAAATGGGACGTACCAAGGCAGTCCCTCTCACGGGCGGGACCCCCGAAGAGCCGATACCAGCACACGCTCACCGAACATCGCGTCCCGACGCGCCTGAACATCTACCCGATAATGTCTAACAAAGGAATGCAAGGAGGACCAAACCGCAGCCTTACAAATATCCACTGGAGGCACGAGCGACGACTCAGCCCAAGAAGCTGCCTGACCCCGAGTGGAATGAGCCTTGATAAACTCCGGAACAGGCTTCTGTCTCAGAAGATAAGCGGAAGCAATCGTCTCCTTGATCCAGCGCGCAATAGTAGCCTTAGAAGCGCCAGCCCCCCGACGAGGACCCGCCAGAAGGACAAAGAGATGATCGGATATCCGGAATTCCCGGGTCCGCTGCACATAAGAGCGGAGGACCCGACCGACATCCAACTTGCACAGCTGCCGTTGCTCAGAAGAGCCCTCCCGACTACCCAAGACCGGGAGGACCACCGATTGATTGACATGAAAAGGAGAAACTACTTTCGGCAGAAAGGAAGGAACAGGCCGCAAGGCAACCCGCTCCCTCGAAAATTCAAAGAAGGGAGCCCTACAAGAGAAAGCCTGTAGCTCAGAAACACGCCTAGCGGAAGTAATGGCCACCAAAAAGACCGCCTTCAGAGTAAGGTCCTTCAAAGAACAGCCATCCAACGGCTCGAAAGGCGGGTGCACCAAAACAGAGAGAACCAGATTGAGATCCCAAGAGGGAACAGAGGGCCGAAGGGGAGGCCTGAGCAACTTGGCCGCCAGCAAAAAGCGTATCACATCAGGAATGGCCGACAAACGCTGACCTGTCACCAACCTTCGAAAAGCCGACAGGGCCGCAAGTTGAACCCGGAGAGAAGACCAAGCCAGGCCTCTATCCAGGCCATCCTGCAAGAACTCTAGAATGTTAGGCAGGGAAGCGCGAAAAGAGACCACTCCCCGCGCCCGGCACCACCCCTCAAAGAGACGCCAAACCCGCACATAAGCCAGAGAGGTAACATAAGAACATAACATAAGAACATAAGAAGCGCCATCTCCGGATCAGACCTTCGGTCCATCAAGTCCGGCGATCCGCACACGCGGAGGCCCTGCCAGGTATACACCTGGTTTATTTTATAGCCAACCATACTTTATATGCCTCTCTCAAGGAGATATGCATCTAGTTTGCTTTTGAAGCCTAGGACTGTCGATTCTGCAATAATCTCCCCTGGGAGAGTATTCCAGATGCCAACCACTCTCTGTGTGAAGCAGAACTTTCTGACATTAGTCCTGAACTTGTCCCCCCTTAGCTTCATTTCATGTCCTCTTGTCCGTGTCAAATTGGACAATGTAAATAATCTTCTCTGCTCTATTTTGTCGATTCCTTTCAGTATTTTGAAAGTTTCGATCATATCCCCACGCAGTCTCCTTTTCTCAAGGGAGAACAATCCCAGTGTTTTAAGTCGATCCTCATATACCAGTTTCTCCATACCCTTCACTAGTTTGGTTGCTCGTCTCTGCACCCTCTCCAGCAGTTTTATATCCTTCTTTAGGTAGGGAGACCAATGTTGGACACAGTATTCCAAGTGGGGTCTGACCATTGCCCTATAAAGCGGCATTATAACTTTCTCCGATCTACTCGAGATTCCTTTCTTTATCATGCCCAACATTCTATTTGCCTTCTTTGCCGCTGCCGCGCATTGTGCTGACGGCTTCAGGGTCCTATCTATCAGTACACCCAGATCCCTTTCTTGTACACTTTTTCCCAGACTTGCACCTGACATTCTGTACTCGTATTCCTTATTCTTACTGCCTAAATGCATTACCTTGCATTTCTCCACGTTGAACTTCATCTGCCATTTCTCCGCCCATTTTTCTAACCGACACAAATCGCTCTGGAGTTCCTCACTATCCTCCTGCGATCTGATTGCCCGGCAGAGTTTTGTGTCATCTGCAAACTTGATGATCTCACTGGATGTTCCGTTTTCCAAGTCATTGATATAAATATTAAAAAGGATCGGTCCAAGTACTGAGCCCTGGGGTACACCACTAGTCACTATCTCCCAGTCGGAGAACTTCCCATTTATGCCCACTCTCTGCTTCCTGTTATCCAGCCATTTGCCTATCCATCTTTGTATATCTCCCTCTATGCCATGGCTTTGTAGTTTCCTGAGAAGTCTTTCGTGTGGAACTTTGTCGAACGCTTTCTGGAAGTCCAAGTATATTATGTCCACCGGCTTTCCACTATCAATTTGCTCGTTCACGGTCTCAAAGAATTGGAGTAAATTCGTCAAACACGATTTCCCTTTCCTGAATCCATGTTGACTGGGTTTCATCAAGTCGTGTGTGTCCAAGTGCTGAACTATGCTATCCTTGATCAGTGATTCAATCATCTTGCCTGGGACAGACGTAAGACTCACAGGTCTATAATTGCCCGGTTCTCCTCTCGATCCTTTTTTGAAAATTGGCGTGACGTTCGCTTTCTTCCAGTCGTCTGGTATCTGACCAGTTCTGATTGACAGGTTTGCAAGTTTTTGCAATAACTCTCCGATTTCAACCTTCAATTCCTTCAAGACTCTCGGGTGAATTTCATCCGGTCCAGGGGATTTGTCACTTTTAAGTTTGTCGATCTGGTAGTATATCTGATCTAAGTTCACTTCAACTGTGGTGAGGCTGTCCTCTATTTCTCCTGTAAACAGTTTCTCCGCTTCAGGTATTGTTGAGGTGTCCTCCTTCGTAAAGACGGACGCAAAGAAGGAATTTAGTTTGTCTGCGATTTGTTTATCTTCCTTGATGTACCCTTTTCTTCCCTGGTCATCCAGGGGTCCCACTGCCTCTCTTGCAGGTTTTTTCCCTTTCACGTATCTAAAGAAGGGCTTGAAGTTTTTGGCCTCCTGGGCTATTTTTTCCTCATAATCCTGTTTGGCATCCCTCACCGCCTTGTGACATTTCTTCTGATCATCTTTATGTTTGTTCCAGGCTTCGGTTGTCTTTATGCATTTCCATTTTTTGAAAGAGTCCTTCTTTTCTTTTATGGCTTCCTTCACCTGTATGGTAAGCCATGCCGGTTTTCCTTTGCCTTTAGTTCTCCGATCTTTAGAAATCCTCGGAATGTAGAGATCTTGCGCCTCCGGGACCCCAAGAGTGTAGAGATCACCTTATCTGAATATCTCTTCTTACTAAGGCGACCCCTTTCAAGAGCCAAGCCATAAGACAGAAGGGAGACGGGTCGAACATGGGAATGGGACCCTGTGTCAGAAGATCGTCCAAGAGAGGCAGAGGAAGAGGATCCGCCACCAGATGCCTCACCAGATCCGCATACCACGGACGTCGAGGCCAATCCGGAGCCACCAGAACCACCAGACCCGGATGGTGAACAATGCGAAGAAGTACTCTGCCCACTAATGGCCAAGGTGGGAACACATACAACAGCCCCTCCGTTGGCCACGGTTGGACCAGAGCATCCAGACCCTCGGCCAGACCGTCCCTGCGACGACTGAAGAAGCGGGGCACTTTGGCGTTGCCACTCGTGGCCATCAGGGGCTGCCCCCAAGTCTGCACTATCAACTGAAACGCCACGGCGCCGAGACACCACTCTCCTGGATCCAGGAAGTGACGACTGAGGAAGTCTGCCTGAACATTTTCTACCCCGGCTATGTGAGAGGCCGAGAGGTCCAGAAGATGGGACTCTGCCCAAACCATGAGCCGAGCCGCCTCCTGCGCCACCTGAGTGCTCTTGGTGCCCCCCTGACGATTGACATAAGCCACCGCCGTGGCATTGTCCGACAGGACTCTGACTGACTTGCCCAACAAAAGGGAGTGGAAAGCTAACAGCGCCAGACGGACCGCTCTGGTCTCCAACACGTTGATCGACCAGGAGGCCTCCTCCGTGGACCAGGTGCCCTGAGCTGAGTGACCCAAACACTGAGCCCCCCAACCGAGGAGACTCGCATCCGTAAGGAGCACCGTCCACTGCGGGAGATCCAGACCCACCCCCTGGACCAGGTGAGGGGTCCGGAGCCACCAGCGCAGACTGCAGCGCGCCATGCTTCGCAGGGGAACAGGAACATCCAAACCGTGCCTCTGGGGAGACCACCTCCGGAGCAGAGCATACTGAAGAGGACGCATGTGGGCCCGCGCCCACCTCACCACGTCCAGGGACGCCGCCGTCGACCCCAAGGAGGAAATCTCGCGCCCGAGGACACCGGGACGCCAAAAGCAGGCGAATCTAAGATTGCAATTTGCTCACCCGGGCCTCTAGAAGGAAGACCTTCCCCAAGGAGGTGTCGAACAGAACCCCAAGGTACTCCAGACGCTGAGCCGGGACCAACCGACTCTTGGAAAGGTTGACCACCCAGCCCAGCGACCGGAGAAACTCCACCACCCGAGCCGTAACCCGGGAGCTCTCCTGCAACGACTTTGCCCGAATCAACCAGTCGTCCAGGTAGGGGTGTACCAGAATGCCCTCCGACCGCAAGGCTGCCGCGACGACCACCATCACCTTGGTGAACGTCCGGGGAGCCATGGCCAGACCAAAGGGAAGCGCACAGAACTGATAGTGCCAACCCAAGATCGCAAAGCAAAGGAAGCGCTGATGAGAGGCCCGAATGGGAACATGCAAGTAGGCCTCCGTCAGATCGAGAGAAGTGAGAAACTCCCCCGGCTGAACCGCCAGAATGACCGACCGCAGAGTTTCCATGCGGAAAGAGGGAATCTTGAGAGCCCTGTTGACCCCTTTCAAATCCAGGATGGGCCGAAAGGTCCCCTCCTTCTTGGGCACCACAAAGTAAATGGAGTACCTGCCGGTGCCCCACTCCGGAGGGGGCACTGGAACAACTGCCTTGAGATCTAGCAAGCGCTGAAGGGTCTGGCGAAAAGCCTGCGTCTTCCAAGGAGTCTGACATGGAGAGGCGAGGAAATAGTCCGGCAGAGAGCGGGCGAACTCTAGGGCATAACTGTCCCGCACCACCTCCAGGACCCACTGATCAGACGTGATCTCGGCCCATTTGGGGAAAAATTAGCGCAGCCGGGCCCCCACCGGAACCAAAGGGGGCGCCGGCAAGGAGTCATTGTGCAGGACGGGAAGCGGGGGAACCGGTGGAGGGATTCCCTGCCCCCCGACGGGCCCCCCGAAAGGGCTGCATGCGCTGGAAGAACCGACCCCGGGAAAACCCCGGAGCCTGGAAAGAAGCAGTCCCACACCCAGGGCGATACTTGCGAAACTCCCGCAAACGCCCCCGGGCAGCGCCACCCCGAGACGCAGGGCGGGCACGGTCCTCAGGCAGACGGGGCACCTTTGAGTCCGTCAGAGTCTGAATCAACTTATCCAATTACTCCCCAAACAAAAAAGACCCCCGAAAGGGAAATTTAGTAAGCTTAGCTTTGGACGCAGCATCCGCCGCCCAAGCGCGCAGCCACAAAATACGTTGCGCGGCCACGCCAAAGGCCAAAGACTTAGCCGAGATCTGCACCAAGTCATAAAGAGCATCTGAGAGGAACGAGGCAGCCATCTCAATCTTCGCTACCTCCTGATCCACCAGAGACCAGTCATCAGAATCCCGATCCAGGACACGCTCAGCCCACCGAAACACGGCGCGAGCGACCAGCCCCCCACAAATAGCCGCCTGGACCCCAAAGGCAGAGACCTGAAAATCTTGCTTAAGGATGTTCTCCAACTTGCGCTCCTCAGAGTCCCGCAAGGCAGAACCGCCCTCAACAGGCACGGTATGCCGCTTAGAAATCGCCGAGACCACCGCGCCAACGACTGGCGATGCTAAAGTAGCCCGATCCCCCTCTGGGATGGGATACAAACGAGCCATGCTGCGCGCCAAACGAAACAGCGCCTCCGGCATTTTCCACTGTTCCAGTATAATATCCCGAATATCCTGATGCATAGGAAAAGAGCGGGAAACGGAACGGATCCCCCATAGCAGAGGGTCCCCCACACGCGGAGTCTCCGGCGGCGCATCCTCAAAACGCAACACCGAAGAAACCTGTTGAATCAGGTCCGGCAGCTCATCTCTTTGAAAAAGGCGCACCACAGACGCCTCTTCGCCGGAGGACGGGAAACCCGACAACCCGCCGCCAGCGGCCGTCCCCTCGAGAGGGTCCTGGAAATCCTCTGAAAGGTCCAGATCCTCATCCAGACCGACATGCTCCTCCGACCATAAATCCTCGTCCCACGACACCCGCGGACGCTTGGACAAGGGAGGAGGAGAAGGGGACGCCACAACAGACGAGAGAGGCAAAGCCGCAGGGAGCGCGGAGGAAACCCCACTCCCCGAAACCCCCTGAGCGTATCCGGGACCCCCAGCCGCCTGAAAATAGGCTCTGCACAAGGAAAAAAAGAAATCAGGAGAAAAACCCCCCGAGGGTCCCAAGGGACTCCCTGCCACAGCAGGGGACCCAGCAGAAGCCTGCCCCTGTTTTTCCAATACAGGGGGAAGGTCACCTGAGGTGGAAGACAAAATGGAGGGGCCAGACTGAGAAGATGGCGACTTTCCCGCCAAAAATGCTCCCTCCATAGCCTGTAGCGGCTGAGAAGCCTGAACAGTCCCAGCCGCTAAAACAGGCAAGTCGGCATCAGCTGTCAAAATATCAGCTGAGAGGGAATCCCCAACAACCCGACCGTCGGCGGCTTGGGGAATCCCTCCGTGGGCGGTTGGGGAAGACCGGGCTTCCCCACTGCTCCCAGCCGACTCGCGAGGCACCATCGGCGGGGAGCTCTGGGCGCCTGCAGCCGCTGCCGACGAAGCTCCTCCACCGCACCAGCCTGAACACCGCTTGCACAGGCCGGCCGCGAGTGCCTCGCGCCTGGAGCACAATGAGCACTTTTTCCCTTTAGAAGTGCTCATTGCTCCATACGCGACCTAGCTATAAAAAAGTGCCGGTTAGATGAAAAAATACAGTAAAATACAGTTTTCTTAAAGGGAAACAACCCTCCAGACCAGCACTACCTCAGGATTTTTTTTTTTTTTTTTACAGAACAGACTCCACAGGCTCTCGAAGCAATATGCCTTGCTTGATTTAGGGGGCAAGGCTTACTGCTGAGGCTCCTCTAAAAAAATGTGGGGAGGTGAAGGAAGTGGGGGGAGGGACCCCGCTTGAGACCCGCCGGGTTTATAAGAACATAAGAACTGCCATCTCCGGATCAGACCTTCGGTCCATCAAGTCCGGCGATCCGCACACGCGGAGGCCCTGCCAGGTGTACACCTGGCGTAATTTATAGTCCACCATATCTTTATATGCCTCTCTTAAGGAGATATGCATCTAGTTTGCTCTTGAAGCCTAGGACACCCCCGAGGTCGGACGGACCCCCAAACAGGGCCCGCCCAAGCTCTGTCCGGCCAAAATCAGGGACTATAAACCCCTTAAACAAATTCCAACAGCCCTACCAAGGGAGATGGGTACAGATCACATCAACACCTGCTGGAGACTGAAAGAAGACTGAGGTAAATAGAGAAGGGAGTATATTATATACTGTCCCACAGTTTTGTTTTCAGTCTCCACCTGCTGGTCATGATTGGATATATACCCATTTGTAAAGATTAACCTCTACTGGTCTGGAGAGTGCTAAAGAAACAGGCATTTTCCTCTGCCTCTGGCCAGGTTTACCCAGAGGGATTCCCCGGTGTACTTGACATCTGTGATTCTGGTGGTTGTGATGTCTTCTTTAATGTATAGTGCTACCCCTCCTCCTAACTTGCCTTCTCTGTCTTGACGAAGTAAGTTGTAACCAGATATAGCCATATCCCACCCATGAGAGTCCGTAAATCAAGTTTACGATATCGCCACTACGTCTAGGTCAGCATTCAATATTTCGGTCTCCAATTCAAGAATTTTATTGCCCAAACTGTGTGCATTAACATACATAGCCTTCCATACTTTGTTATTGCTTAGACCCTGTGGGTAGTTTCCCACCTGAGTTAGTGTGCCTCCTAGAGAGTTATTTGTAATGTGGGTACTTACCTCAGACTCAGAAGCGGAGCTTCGACTCACCTCGTCAAGATAGTTACTTACTGCACTGATATGTGAATGGGTACCCTCCCCCAACTTACCTAGTTTAAAGCCCTACGAAGCAGTCGGGCTAAGATTTAACAGTTTAGGAGAATTCTCTCAGCATTACTAAAAACTCAAAGAATCTGCAGATGGCAGGAAATTGACCAGCACTTTTGTTTAATAGAAAAAAGGCAAACCCACAATTGAGGCACCACTACTAGTAGGGAGGTGGGGGACAGGGGGGAAGGACCCAGCCACCCAGGTATAGCACCCCCTGAGGCAAAGGAGATCTCTGTGGGCCCCCGCCTTGGTCCAGTAAGAAAATCAACTGTCAGCATTGAGAGGGTTTTGTTCTTTTTTTTATTATTTTTAATTTAAATAGAGAACCAAGGAGAAACTATGAGGGGAGCCAAAAAGAGAAGGAAACACCCCCCTCCCAGATCAAAAAGAAACAGAACTACACACAGTTACCACCTCAACACCTGCTGCAGACTGGCTTGAGGGGGGACTGCATAGCCTAGTTTTAAGTATTCTTCAAGTCACTTTGTTCTCAGTCTCCACCTGCTGGTAGAGGGACATAACCGACTCATCTGTGCATGTCTAGAGGGTCGCTATAGAAGTTTGTTTGAGTTTTTAGTGCATCTAATGCACCTTCACATTTCTTATTGATATTCTGTAGTGTTATGTGCAGAAAAATGGTTAGAAAGTGATACAAAAAAAGGGAACAGCACAAAAGCAATAAATCGAATGCAAATAAGATGATCACAAATGCGATGCAATGCAAGAAAATTAAGGTAAAGGGAGGAAAACAAAAAAAAGATATGAAAAGAAAAGTTGTCAACATTATAAAGAAAAAAACCAGAAGATTAGGTTCTTACCTTGATAATCTTTCCAGTAGAATAGCACATGAGTCCTGAATCTGTGGGTAGTGCATCTTCACCCACGAAGAATACAGCCTGCACTCAAGTGCTCAAACAGGGAGAGCAGACTTTCAGGGGCTGAACCCCAAGTTGATCCAAGTGTTAGGGCTGGCTGGCCAGATAGGTGCCCTACAGCAAGGGTGGCCTGCCCAGCTACAGACCTCAGAATACCGAGTCTGCAGCTTCTCTCAGGCAGAGTTGTCCCCAGGAATATTGGGAGCCTCTACAGCATCCAAAATCTCGAACAAAATATCAGATAAAAATCCAAAAATAAGAAATTTAAGCAGAGGAAAAAAAACCCAGACACTCTCAACTCACTTTCAGAAGGAAAAAACTGAAGAAAGGGGGTGGTGCCTGGTGTTGCAGGGAGGCGAAGTTTAAAAAGTAGATGATACCTTCTGCATGCCTCGTGGATGAAGATGTACTACCCATAAGTTCAGGACTCAAGTGCTTTATGCACTGGAATCAGGGAATACGAGGTTGAATTTATAGTGAAGAATAGCAATGAGAAGCAATAGTTTTATACTTGTATTTTGCAATGCTTTTGTAATACAGTAAGAGCAAGACTTAGGTGACAAGAACAGTTTCAACCACTAAAACTTAGACTGAACAATAACAATATAAACCCAAAGATATGAACAGCTCTATGTAAACAGTGACCTATGGGCTATCTACTGGGATCTATATCTATTCTGCAGTCAGTTTTGTACATTTAAAATGGTATACAATATTTGACTTTTTGCAAATATTTAGTATGAAATAAATGTCAATACAATATAAAATCATGGACCAATCTTAAGTCTGAAGCAAATTAGAAACTGCTACAACTGCCCTCTAAAGAAATAATGAAAGATGTGACAGGTTAAAACTGTACTTTTATTTTACATTAGTTTAAAATATAGAATTTTCTATAGTAGGGGGGAATTACTGAAATGCTGTAGGATGTACAAATATGCACTATAAGACACTAGAAGGCTGGCAGGTATACCAAAGGTACAGTTAAATGCAATCAAAACAACCTGTTTATTATTTCCTAAAGCAAAAGTGATTAAACTTCACATTAACATTTAATATCATTTTATGTCTAGTTACCTTCCACTGGTAACATCCAGATGTGACTCCAGTTGATGCCAACCCATATCCTTTGCCTCCACTGCCATGAGTTAAAATCTGTCCATTCTCCACTAAGCAACACTGGGCTTTCTCTGGGTCAAAAGACACTTCCTGTATAGGCAGATTCTCATCCTCCTCTTCTGGCTCACCCTGCTTCTATCAAATGGATCACAACACATACTTTATCTGAAGCTGCTGAATGCCTGGGTTTAATATCAGGGAAGTAAGATAGAAAGCTCATTACCTGTAGCTTCATTTCTTGCTCTCTTTCCTTGATTTGAATTGCATGTTTTGCTTGCGCTACAGGTGTCTCCCACATACAATCAGACAGTAATGAGAACAAGCGCTCAACAACCTGTTACATTAAAAACATCAATGAAAATAAGACTTCTACTTACTATTAATCAATAAGCTGCAGCAACACTGACCTTTGATGCTTGATTACTTAAAATACACCTTTAGAAGAAAACATTTCAGAAACATTGCTAGTTGGATCCTATTTGACAATTTCAATACTCCCACATCATCTGACAACTCAACTGATGTTTTACAGTGGTCAGAAAAACACACCTCATCATGTCTTAATTGGTTTGTTAGTTTATTTGATTTGCTCAAATCTCTAAGCTTCTTTTTGCCCTGTTTCTTCTTATGTTCTGTTTGTAAATTGTATAATCTGGCTTGGGAACCTCTGGCAAGAACTCATCAGGCTTAGGAACCCCCGTTAAAGATCCTTTTGGAGAGATAATGATTCAATTCACCTTCCTTTCATTTGGTGAATACTAATAGCTGACCTGAAGCTGGCCAGTGGAATAACCAGTTCATTGAACTGGCAGTGGCATGGACCAGCATAAAGATAAGAACCTGTAATAGTAATCCAACATAAATTCACTATGTACAATGCATCACAGAACATGCTTGTTGTGTTTCAAGCAGTTTTACAGGCCATAGAAGGTCTAGAAGAAAAGATGCTCTTTCTTGTGGTATAAAAGAAACAAAAAAAATCTAAGATGGCCCACATGAAAACAAGGCAAAATTAAAGCACAAGTTCACAAGGGCATTTTTATCATGCCATATTTTTGCAAGGACTCTTGCTGGACAGCTAATAAGTTATATATGCACAGAAACCAGCGTTGTTAATATACTTGTAAAGAAATGAGGCATTTGATAAAATATTTTCAAAAGCTATTGGTGATCAAAGTATGAGCCTCATTTTGTATGTTTCATTTTTTGGCCCAATTTGTTGGGCATTAATGAAAACAGTAATCTAATTTGGGCAATTGCATCAGTAAATCTGAATTCAGCGTCAAAAACTATATAGATAAACCAAGACTGGTAGAAAGCTCAAATTTGGCTTATGTACAGTAGCCACTTTGGTTCCAGTCACGCGTAGATTGACAAGAGTACCCTCGCATCAGATGCTCTAGTTCAGGAATAAATGCACATCTGAGTCTATTTTATTTTTATTTTATTTTAGGTATTTATATACCGCCTATAAAAGTTATCTAAGTGGTTTACAATCAGGTACTCAGTCATTTGTCCCTATCTGTTCCAGTGGGCTCATAATCTATCTAATATTTTGCACAGCATAGTTGAAGACCTGGATAGAACCTTTAAGTTCCAAGCGAACAGACAGCAAGTTTGGCTGAAAAACTACATAAACGAACCCAATCTGACTTACAGTGCATTCTGAAAATCGATCAAAACCGCCCTTTTCGCCAAATTCATTGACTAAAACAGTCCCCTCCCTCACTAGAACTTCCCCCCTGTTATCACCTTTTCTTTCTCTCAAGCAGCTCCTTTCACGTATTAGGTATTCTCTACCCATAGAACTCCAATTAATATGTTAGTACTAAAGTATTCAGGTATTCATTACCTATAGAACTCCAATTAGAACGTAAGTTTCCCATTTAGATTATTGTAAAGTATTTAGACTCATTGTATGGTATTGTACTTAGACTTATTGTATTGTATTGTATTGTATTTAGACTCATTGTATTGTATTGTATGCAGAATTATTGTATTGCATTAAGACCTCTTGTTATTCGCTGAATGTCCAGCCTTCTTACAATGTTAACCGCCTAGAAGTCGCCTGACTATGGCGGTATAGAAAAATAAAGTTATTATTATTATTATATTACGCTACTCATACATAAAATTTCATGGAATTCTGAAATGGTAACCTCAGGGAAGCTTTTATCATCTGAACTGTTGTTTCCCTCTTCAGTAGCAGTGCATGGGTGCCTGCTCCACCCTGTTAGTCATATCAGACACTGCTCTATTTGGGTTCTTACTCACTTAAGGGTCAAACTAAGTGGATATAATGAAGGGTCAAAATAGGTGGATATAATGAAGTGGCTTTTTTTTTTTTTAACTCTATCTGGGTTGTTAGCTCTTCTGAACAGGGACTGTCTATTGTATGTTAAATGTACAGCGCTGTGTACGCCTTTCAACGCTATAGAAATGATAAATACTAGTAGTAGTGTTTTAGTTCTCGGGGGTGGCTTCTTTGGGACTAGAGCGAATACCAGTATATCTTACTGCAAGGAATCAAATAGGGATTAAAAGACCTCTTCCTCCACATTGTTTTTTTTACTTGACTATGCAGATCTAAGCAAAAATATAATCCCAACTATTTCAAACCATTGGGATGGTTGTCGTCATCCTCAAGAAAGAAGCGAAATAATTTTATACTCTCTTCCTCGATCAAGTGATTGATTACATGGAGACAGAATACAGTCCCATTCCTTGTACCTACCTTAATGTTTGATCAGTTAGAGGTAAAACAGTTTTTATCAAGGACTGGCTAATGGAGGAAGAATTAGGCCGTCTCTTTTTAACTGAGATTTGGTTATCTTTAGCAAATGATCCAATTATTCATTAAATTTGTCCTCCAGGTTACAAGATAGTGCCTCTATGTAGAGAGATTATACATGGAGGGGGAGTACTGATTTTACTTAAACAATTCATAGAATTCAAAAGTCAAGATTTGAAATGTACAAAGGGAACATAAATTATAGCTTGTCAGTTAAAAGATTCTTTAACATGTATATAACCCCAGAATCTTGGGCCTTTTTTTTCTTTTTTATTATACATGTTTTTATTCTCCCACCCTTTTCCATATCAATAAAATATTCCTTCCAAATTTATATATAATTATACATCCCTTTTTGATAATACAATTAATCTGACATGAAATCTGTCCCTCCCCCCATCCTTCTTCCTCAAACACTTTAAACATTTTATTATACCCAGTAATGCACAACAATAAATATCCCATCCTATTGCATATATCTCCTTATTTTTCATAACAACATATTTCCAATATTTCTCCCTCCCATCCCATCCCATTTCTATATATTATCCCCTAAGGAAAAAGAATAAACTTTACTCGTTATAATATTCAATTAATGGCCTCCACACCTCTTGAAATCTTTTAAAATACCCCCTCTGTATCGCAAGAAATCTTTCCATCTTATACATATGACAAACTGAGTTCCACCAAAAATTACAATTCAATCTAGAACAGTCTTTCCAATTAGTTGTTATCTGTTGAATTCCCACTCTCGTAAGAATCAACAATAATTTATTGTTTGCTGCAGATATTTGGCATTTGGCCCTCATACACATTCCAAAAATCACTGTGTCATAGGATAAAGCCACATGACTCTCCATCAACATATTAACTTGATCCCATATTGATATCCAAAATGCCTGAATACATGGACAATAAAATAAAAGATGGTCTAGAGTTCCAACTTCAATTTTACAATGCCAGCATCTATTAGACTTAGAGCAATCAAATTTTTGTAATCTAGTAGGGGTCCAGAATGCTCTATGCAACAAAAAGAACCATGTTTGCCTAATAGATGCTGACATCGTACCTTTAATTCTCCAAGACCAAATACGTGGCCATTGAGATGCATTAATCTGATGCTTAATCTCAATGCTCCAAATATCTCTTAATCCATTTTTAGGCTTCTTATTCAAATAATTAGATATAATTTTATACCACTTTGCGGCCTGGTGACCCAGAAAATCTGCCTGGAAACATAAGAATTCTAAGCTGTAATGATCATTTAAAGATTTCCATTCAGGGAACCCCACCTGAATAGCCTGCTTCAATTGCAACCACTTATAATTTTGTTTTTTATTCAGACCATATTTATGTTGCAATTGTGAAAATTCAAGCATCTTACCATTATCAATTACTTCCGTTAATGATCTTATACCTGCTTTAATCCAATCTTTCCAGACAACCTTAAACCCGCCTATTTGTATCTTGGAGTTTACCCAAATAGTCTGTTGTTTCGATTTTAAAATAGAATCAGTAGTTAATTTGTCTACAAACCTTAATGTTTTCCAAGTATCCATTAATACTCTATTGTCCTTACGTATTCTAGGCACTTTTATACCAAGCAAAAGATCAAGCCTAAGTGGAAAGATAAGTGATCTCTCCACTCTTAACCACTCTGGTAATTGTTCCAAAAGCTCTGGGAGGACCCAATACATACCTTGGCACATGATATAGGCCTGATGATACCTATAGAAATTGGGAAAATTTATCCCACCCTCCTCAATTGGTCTTTGCAAAGACACTAAAGCCACTCTTGCAATTTTACCCAGCCAAATAAATTTAACCAGAATACTATTTAATTTTTTATAGAAAGACCCCTGAAAAAACACTGGTATCATTCCCAATTGATAGGAAACCACAGGCAAAATCATCATTTTAACAGTTTGTACTCTTCCCCACCAGGACAAATGTAAAGGATTCCATTGCTCACACAACTCTGTAACTTTTTGTAATAAAAATTTTTCATTTATTCTCATTGTCTCTTCAAGTGTTTTATTCAGCCAAATACCTAAGTACTTTATTCCATCCTCTTTCCATATAAAAGGGAAAGAATCAAGTATATCTTTTGTACAATGCACATTTAAAGGTAAAATCTCTGATTTAGTCCAATTTATTTTGTATCCTGAGAATTTTCCAAATGTATCTATGACCTTCAGTAGACATGGGATTGTTGTTTCCGGATTCCTCAAATGAAGCAAGATGTCATCTGCATAAGCAGATACTTTATATTCCACTCCAGCATATGGAATACCCTGTATGTCCTTTGCCTGTCGAATAGCTAATAATAAGGGTTCAAGAACTATATCAAAAAGCAAAGGAGATAATGGACAACCCTGTCTAATTCCCCTTTGCAACTTAAAAGCATCCGAAAACTTATTATTTATATATAAGCGAGCAGTTGGGGAGCTGTACAATGCTTGTATCATTTGTATAAATCCAGATCCAATACCAAACCATTCCATAGCTTGATACATGAAACTCCATTCTACACGATCAAAAGCCTTCTCAGCATCTAGTGAAACCGAAAAAGCCGGATCATTAATTTGTTTTGTTAAATAATACATCTGAAATGCCAGTCTAGTATTATTAGAAGAGTGTCTTTGAGCAACAAATCCAGTTTGATTCATTCCTATTATATGCGGAAGAGCTTTAGCCAATCTTAATGCTAAAATCTTAGCTAATAATTTACCATCTACATTTATTAAAGATATAGGCCTGTAGTTTGAAACCAATGTTGGATCTTTATTTGGCTTTGGCAAAACAATAGTTAAAGATTCTGCCATAGTGCCTGATATACAACCTTTATTCATTTGATCCTGATATAATTTTAATAAATACGGTAATAGGGAAACTCTACTGTAAATCCATCTCCACCTGGAGCGGTCCCAACTCTAAGGGATTTCAATGCCATTTGTAACTCTTTTAATGATATAGGTTTATCTAAACTTCTTTTTATATGATCAGGAACCTTAGGACCTTCAACTAAACTCAAAAAATCCATCCCATCTTTCTCTTTATTTAAATAAGACTCCGAAGAATACAATGACTTATAATATTTTAAAAATTGTTTTAATATATTTCCAATTTGAGAATGAGAATTTCCTAACTCATCTTTAATTATGCTTATTTTCTCCTTCCTTTTCTTTGCTTTTAAATAATTTGCCAATAATTTTCCAGCCTTATTTGCACTACCATAATACACCACCTGCTGAGCAAAAATATCTTTCCTTACTAACCCAGAGGAAATTTCATTATATTCACATTTTTTTTAACAATATTTGAAATGTCTCCTGTTCCCATTTATTAACCAATTTTAATTCCAAATTCTTAATTTCTTTTTCCAAATTCACATATTGTTTTCTTAACAGTTTCTTTTTATATGCAGAATATGATATAATTTGTCCTCTCATAGTTGCTTTGAAAGCATCCCATAAAATTCCAATCGAAATTTCCTCTAAATCATTAAGTCTAAAATATTCATTTATTTTATTTTGAAATTCTGTGCAAAATTTAGAATCAGCAAGCAATGTATTATCAAACCTCCATACAGGTTTGGAATTATCTGGATCTACTAAGTTAACTTCTATCCATATACCACCATGATCAGATATTACTATTGGTTCTATGTCAGCTTTTATAACTTGCTGTACCATCTGATCTGAAACAAAAATATAATCAATTCTTGAGAACGATTGATGAACATGTGAACAAAATGTAAATTCCCGATCATTAAAATGAAGAATACGCCATATATCTTTTAAATTACATATTTGTACCAAATTATCTAATCCCATTGATTTCATTATTCTACTAGGCTTTTTATCCATTATTGGATCTATAACAGCATTGAAATCCCCAGCCACCACTAAATTAGTAGTAGCCAGTGGTAAAACTAATTGTTGTAGAGATTTAAAGAATTCACTTTGATTCGAATTAGGTGCATATATATTTAGTAACGCCATTGTATTACTGCCCATGCTCATGTCAACAAGTAACCACCTTCCTTGAGGATCTGCCTTAACCATATTAAATGTTGCTGGACATTTTTTATTAATCAATATTGCAACTCCTGCCTTTTTTTTTTACCGCTGGTGCAAATAAACATTGTTTTATCCACTTATCTGTCAGCTTCATAGACTCTGTTCCAGACAAATGTGTCTCTTGCAAGAAACATATATCTATATTTTGTTGTTTAATATATTCCAATACCTTTTTCCTTTTTATAGGGTGATTAAGGCCATTTACATTCAAAGAAAAAATTTTAAAACCCATTTTACAAATAAAATATAAAATACATATATAATCCACTCAAACATAAAATATACATTTTTTCTTTTTCCTTAAACCAATATATGAGTCTCCCCCCCTCCCCATCCCCCCCTATTCCCATCCTCCACCCTCCCCTCCCCTAACACAAATGCAAACTTCGAAACGCACATATTACTGAGCAAAAAATAAACTCCCCACAGGCAATAACATACTCATTTTTCTTTCTCTAATCTTTCAAACAACCAACACTAAATTCTCCTGCAGTCAATCCATTCTTCAATACCCTAAATACCCATATTTACTATAATTCTTTATTATATACTTCCCCTCTCATTCAAATTTCCAAACATTCTTCCATCCTATACCTCTAATATATTTATAAAAGGATATACCCAATATTTCGGAAACCATTTCTTACAATATATACCCCCCCAAGATTAATATTATTATTTTTTTTTTTTCTAACCTAAGTTTCTCACAACTTCAATGGAACATACATCACTCCATCCTATAATATTCATTTTTTTTTTTAACCTTACATCAAAAGAAGGATCAAACATTTCAACCAAGCAGACCTCATATTTTTTTAAAACTCTCATTAATTTTCATTGCATCTTCAATCTATTACAGTCTATTCTCCATTCTGCACAACTGTAACACTTGTACATCTTCATCCTGCTGTTTCAGTCTCTTATTCCATCTTCTTGCAGATTGCTATTTCATCTTTCTCCAATAAAGTATTTTTGCAACATCATCCTTATATCTCAGTCAATTTCAGATGCTCAAGTCATTTCCATCAGTCCATCTTCACATCTTCTTCTCTTTACATCAATAGTCTTTTGTATTTTTCATCTTATTATATTCTAAGTTCCCACATTTCTCCAATGCAGCATTTATGTGTCCTCATATTATTATCTCAGTCACGCTCAAATGCAAATTATAAATTCACATTAAGAAACCATCCAAATCTTATAATTGTTCCTCATATTTTCTTCACTTCCTATATGCTCCATCCCTCTTCTTACCTTGTCAAAATCTTCTTTTCTTCTTTTCTTATTGTCTCTTTAAAATTTTTCATTTCTATTCTTTAAATCTTGTTTGAAATGTTGATCCCCCTTAAACCTAACTGCAACAATTTTCTAGAAAATATTTTTCTCCTTTTCTATTTTTTTTTTCCACTTTTTCCTTCTTTATAAAATATCTTTCAATTTTCACTCAAAAATATAAACCAAAAATAATCTAAGTATATTATTTATTACATTTTCTAAATACTTTCATGAAACCATAGGCAAATTATATTGATCTAGAAGTTCCTGTAATTTGCCTGCTTCTTCAAAATTATAAGTTTTATTCTCATAAGTTACCCTCATAATAGCAGGGTATATCAATCCATATCTTGCTCCCATTGCTCTCAGTTTAGGTCTTAAATCCAAAAGCTGTTTTTTTTTGTAGGCTGTAGCTTTTGCAAAGTCAGGTACTATAAAGATCTTAGAATCCTGGCATTTAAGATCCTTGTTTGTTTTAGCCAGCTTTATAATCTCTACCACCTGCTGATGTCTTAGCAGCTTAAAGATTATTGGACGGGGACCCTTCTGACTATTTGATCTTTTCATCGGTATCCGATGTGCTCTTTCTATCTCCAAAGGAAAAGAACTTTTAAATGGCAAGATCTTTGGGATAAAATTAGTCACAAATTGAATAGGTTCATTCTGCTCAATCCCCTCAGGTATCCCAATCAGACGCAAATTATTCCTTCTTTCACGATTTGATAAGTCTTCAAACTCCTTTTTCAACGTCTCTATTTCTCTGTGATCTTTTTTACACACCAGCATCTCTGCCTCAGATTTCTCAGCATGCTTTTCTAACTGCTCAATTTTGAAGTCAACTGCCTGCATTCTATTTGTCAGACTCTCTATTTCCTCCTTCACAACTTTTATATTTTTAGCGTTATCACTTACTATTTCTTTAATTTTCTGAAGTTCATTCATCAAATCACTGTTATCAATTTCTTCCTGAGGCAACAGGACCGCTGTCGGGGATACCGAATCCATTTTTGTTCTTTTTTTACTTCCTGCTCCTGAATTCACCGGATTACTTTTACTAGTTTTACCCGAAGCCATTTCTTACTTCAATTCTCTCTTTTCCTTCACTTTTCTTTAATTTTAACTGCCAAAATCTTAATAAAATTTGCCTGTCACAACAGAGCTAATCCTCTACCCAGCCATCTTCGTGCGCTGCAAAGTTCTAGAATCAAGGAATCTTGGGCCTCTTGTCAGGGACGAATTTTACGAATTTGTTTTTGAAAATTCATCCACTGCTCCTTACTCTCTACTGTTAAGCAATATTAATTTACATTTAGAAAACACCGAGGAACCAACCTACTACTAAAGACATGTTGAATTTTCTTAAGCAATTGGACTATAGTATACCTAGTTTCTCCTCCACTCACTGTAAAGGTCATCCCTTACACCTAGTAACACTTTCAAGGAAGAATTCCCTGTTTCCTGCTATTTCAATATCAGAGGGAGTATGGACACCATCCTGATACTCAGATCATTATCAGTTCAATTTAAATTGGCAGCTAATCAAGACATGTAACCAGACCAATATGTGATAGGTATTCACAAGATCTTATATTAATGGAGCAGATTTTTAAAATAAATATAATTCAGTCTTCACTACTGGGCTCATAGCTAATTCCAACGAGCAAAGGAATTTAATAAGTCATAAAACACTCAATAATATCACTCCTAAACGTGAACGATTAAATTATATACATAAATGGCTCAATTTGGAATTGTTAACATTAAAACGCTCAGCAAGAAGATTTGAGCGAGCATAGCGTAAAGATCGACAAAGTGCTATTGAAAAACAATGGAGAGATTTAGTTTGTGATTATAAAAAATTACTAAAGGAAAAACACAGAGCATAATATTCTGCCCAAATTGGATCAACTGTGATAGACACAGGGCTCCTTTTACGAAGCCGCGTTAGTGGTTTTAGCGTATGCAGCTTTTTAGCGCTCGCTAAACCCGCGCTACGCAGCTAGAACTAACGCCAGCTAGAAGGCTTCCGGGGGCGTGGCTTAGTGCGCACACAAAATGGTCATGTGATCGCAGCGCTCCTCTTACCTGGGCAACCGTTGAATAAATAAAGATTTCCTTTTAAACTGTTTTTGGCTGAAAACATCGGAGAGGACAGTGGGAGCATGGCGAGCACCCGACAGAGTAAGAGTGAAACCGGAGGGGCTGTGAAAAGGCAGAAGCAGGATCAAATTACCCCGAGTAAGGTTCCGCTTCCTGCTGATGTATCAGAGGAGTTAAGCAAAGCTGAAGTTATGGGGGAACTGAGGCAAATCAAACAAATGCTGACAGAGACTGTGAGTAATATGGCAGAACTGAAGGAAGAAATCCTGAATATACACAGACAAATGGAAGTAGCTAATAAAAGAACAACAGAGTTAGAAGTTAAAATGGAGAGCTTAGAATGTGAAGGAAAAAGATGCAAAAATGACAGTTTGGAAATAATTCAATTGAAAAGTCAGCTGGAAGATTACGAAAACCGTGGAAGAAGAAAAAATATAAAACTTTTTGGAATACAGGAAAATTTGGAAGGGAAAAATGCAATACAGTTTTTAGAAAATTTAATTCCTAGATTATTGCAGTTGGATTTCAAACAGCCTTTGGAAATAGAACGGGCACACAGGATTCCAATAAAGAGTCTGGAAAATCAAGGGAGACCAAGACCATTAATATTCAAGATGTTAAGATACCAGCAAGCAATAGAAATTTTAAATGCTGCCAAAAAAGATAAGGATCCAAAATATGGTTTTTACCAGACTTTGCTAAAAATACAGCAAATATTAGGAAGAAATTCCTTGATCTGAGATCTCAATTAAAGGAAAAAGGATATAAGTATGGGTTATATTACCCAGCAAAAATAAGGGTATCTTGTGGGGATAAATCTTTGTATTTTGTGGTTCCGGAAAAACTAAAGACCTTTCTTTCAAAATCAGAACCTATGTCATTTTAGCACAATGGGTGTTGAAATGAAGGGATAAATACTAAGACTGGATTGGTGGATATTGAACAAAAAATTAAATATAAAGAACTATGGGACTTTTGTTTGTTGGAAAAAGAAGAATATGCAACAAAGAACAGGAAATAAAAATGAACAAGTGAAAAAGAAAATAAAAGAATGTAAAAAAGAAAGCAGAAAGAAGGATAGACTGGAAAGACATTAAAGTGAAGTTATTAGACTGAACTTTTAGGAGACTGAAAGATGGATGGTTGGAGTAAAGAATGAACAAGAAGGATTAAAGGACTGGACAAATTAACACAAAAGGAAAAGTGAAGACTGAATAGGAAAATAAATAGATGTGAAGAAGAAGAAAGCAGGACTGAGAGACTAAAAGGATATTATAAAAAAAAAATGAATGACAATTGGCAGTCAAAAGTCTTTAAGAGTGGATGGATGGAGATAAGAAATAAATATGAAAGTTCAGTTTATTTAATAAGTCAGAAAAGGAGAAAGTAAAGAATGAAAGGACAATAAGGAAAAGATTGCAGAATGGACTAATGATAGAAAGGACAAACTATATGATATTTAAATGCAAGTAAAGGAAAGGAAAATGAATAATATAAAAGAAAGATACATAAGAATTTATTGGTAGCTGAAGGAATGTAAAGATTGATGTTGTGATAATATAGTTTTAAAAAGATTGGATTTAATTTGGAGAAGAGGAAATATAAAAAGGGGGGGAAAAATTATTTTGAAAATGAAATACAAATGTTTAAATACAAATAGGGGATAAAAACTTATAAAATTGAAATTTTTAACAGAAATATATGAAGAGATGGATATTTGTTGTTGGATATTTAAAGGAGGATAGGAGAAGATGGATTAGATAATATAAGATATAGGAAAATGATACTTTTTATTAAATATATGACTATGATAGAATTTTCTTGAATGAAATAAAATGTTGGGGGAATGAATTAGAGATTGGTGAAATGATAAAAATGCATTAATGGAATGTTAGGAAATAAATATGGTTATGTGACTAAAGGTTAAATAATAGATAGAGAAATTAATTACTTTAAAATGGAAAAAGAAGAGAGATATAATTAGATATATTGTGGAGAGGTAGTGAGTTTGTCTCAATAAAGGATAAAGGGGTTATTAATAAATATTGGTTGCCTGGGGGGGAGGGGGGAAGTTGGGATTACTGTCCAATGTGTGTCCTTAAGCAGTCATTATATTGGGGGGGGAGGGGGGGAAGAAGGTGGGTATTAAAGATATTACTAGGATGATTAAGGAAAAGATTAATAAGGGATTGGGTAATTTGGAGGTAAGAATGTGTGCCATGGGGAGAAGTTTTTTAGATCTTAGTTATGGAAGAAGGGAAGAGGAAGATTATGATAAGGAGTTTAAAATATATTATGTCTTTTAAGATATTTTCTATTAATGTCAATGGCCTGAATCATTTAATCAAAAGGAAAAAGGTATTATCATTTTTAAAGAAGCAAAACGCGGATGTTTATTGTCTGCAGGAGACCCATCTTAATATAAAGGAACCACAGAAACTAACGGGTGGGTGGGTGAAAGAATGTTTTTTTGCTCCAGCAGAGGGTAAAAAAGCAGGAGTAGCAGTTCTTATAAATAAAAAGTGTATGGCCAATTTTAAGATAGTAAATTCGGACCCACATGGAAGATGGCTACATGTTGATATAAGTATGGGAAATAATGCCCTGACGTTGTTCAATATATATGCCCCTAATTCTAATCAATCAGAATTCTTTAAAAAATTGCAGAGCATGTTGTTACCACTAGCTGCTTCTAATTTAGTGGTGGCTGGAGATTTTAATGCTGTAATGGATCCATTAATGGATAAAAAACCAGGTAAAAGTATAAAATCTTTAGGTTTAGATAATTTGGTTCAATCATGTGATTTGAAGGATATATGGCGTATTCTTCATTTTAATGATCAGAAATTTTCATTTTGTTCACAGGTTCATAAATCATTTTCAAGAATAGATTATATTTTTATTTCATCACATAAGGTGCAGCAAGTGATTAAGGCTTCCATTGATCCCATTATCATTTCGGATCATGCGGGAGTATGGATAGATTTACAATTAGATCAATTAGAAAATAGAAGACCTCTTTGGAGATTGCTTGTGGATGAAAAATTTTTTGGAAAATTTTAAAACACAAATTAGTGATTTATTTCAAATTAATTTAGTGGAAGATACATCTATTGAAAATGTATGGGACGCTTTTAAAGCGACTATGAGAGGTCATATTATATCATATTCAGCTTTTGTTAGGAAACAGATTAAAAAACAGTATATAGAGTTAGAAAAAGAAATTAAAATACTAGAAACTAAATTGGTAAGCAAATGGGAACATGATGTATTACAAGCTCTTTTGAAAGCAAAAGGTAAATATAACGAATTAGCTTCAAAAATGATAAGAAGAGACTTGTTTTCCAAACAGACAATGTATTATGGAAATTCTAATAAGGCGGGAAGATTATTGGCAAATTATCTTAAAGCAAAAAAAAGAAGAACTAACATTAATGGGATAAAAGATGATAATGGTATAATAACCAATCAAACGGATATAATTTTAAAGCAATTTCTAAAATTTTATAAGGACCTGTATTCTTCCGAGCTTTATTTGGAGAGGCAAAAAGATGGTAAAAACTTTTTAGATTTAATTATTGGACCTAAGGTTCCTGATCATATAAAACGGAGTTTAGATGAACCTATATCATTAAAAGAATTAGAAACAGCGTTGAGATCTCTTAGAGTTGGATCCGCTCCAGGTGGTGATGGTTATACAGTAGAATTTTATAAAACATTTCAAAATGTCCTTTCCCCATATTTACTAAATTTATATCAGACACAACTTATAAAAGGTGATATTAAAGGTACTATGGCTGAATCAATAGTAATTGTTTTGCCTAAGCCAAATAAAGATCCTACTTTGGTTTCAAACTACAGGCCTATATCTTTAATAAATGTGGATAATAAACTTTTGGCGAAAATTTTGGCTTTGAGATTAGCCAAAGCTCTCCCACATATTATAGACACACATCAGACGGGTTTCGTTGCTAAAAGACATTCCTCTAATAACTCTAGATTATTGTTTCATATGTTAAATTTATCAAAAAAAATGGATGAACCGGCTTTTACAGTTTCCTTGGATGCAGAAAAAGCGTTTGATAGGGTAGAATGGAATTTTATGCATCAGGCTTTACAATGGTTTGGTATAGGTTCTGGATTTATACAAATGGTAAAAACATTGTATAGCTTCCCGATTGCAAGATTAAATATTAATAATATGATATCTGATGGTTTTCAATTGCAGAGGGGAGTTAGACAAGGTTGTCCTTTATCTTCTTTGTTATTTGATGTTGTATTAGAACCCTTATTGTTAGCAATACAGCAAGCAAGGGGGATACAGGGTATTCCATATTCTGATATGGAATATAAAATTTCGGCTTATGCGGATGATATTTTACTTTATTTGAGGAATCCAGAGTCTACCTTATCTTGTCTATTGGAATTAATTGATATGTTTGGCAAATTTTCAGGTTATAAAATTAATTGGAGCAAGTCTGAACTTATACCTTTAAATGTTCATTGTGTAAAAGGATTATTTGACGCTTTTACGTTCATATGGAAAGAAGAAGGATTTAAATATCTTGGCATTCAAGTTAAAAATACAATTGAAGATACAGTAAAAGAAAATGAAAAATTTGTATTGAAAAGAGTTACAGAGTTATGTGAGCAATGGAATCCGTTACATCTTTCTTGGTGGGGGAGAGTTCAAACTATTAAAATGATGATCTTGCCTGTAGTTTGCTACCAAATGAGTATGATACCTATTTATTTTCAGGGGTCCTTTTATAAAAAGCTTAATAGCATTTTAACGAAATTTCTTTGGCTTGGTAAAACGCATAGAATAGCTTTGGTATCTTTGCAAAAATCAATTAAGGAGGGAGGGGTAAATTTTCCAAATTTTTATAGGTACCATCAAGCCTATATTTTACGTCAGGGTATGTATTGGATCCTCCCAGAACTGATAGATAATGCACCGGATTGGTTATATTTGGAATGGCGCCTTATGTTTCCCCTAAATTTAGTTCATCTTCCAAGTATCAACATGCCTAGAAGATACAGAGAAAATAAGATATTAATGGATACTTGGAAAACGTTGAGGTTTATTAGTAAATTAACACCTGTCCCAATAAACAAGTCAACTAATCAGTCTTTATGGATAAACTCCAAGATTAAAATTGGCGGAGCTCAAATCCTTTGGAAGGACTGGATTATAGCAGGCATTAGATCTCTGAATGATGTTATTTCGGAAGGTAAACTGCTGGAATTTTCACAATTGCAACATAGATTTGGTCTTAGTAAAAAACAAAGTTTTAAATGGTTGCAATTGAAGCAGGCCATTCAGGTTGGGTTCCCTGAATGGAAAACATTGAATAATCAATATAGTTTAGAATTCTTATGCTTCCAAGCAGACTTCCTAGGGCATCAAGCCGCATTGTGGTATAAATTAATATCTGGATATTTGAATAAAAAACCAAAAAATGGTCTAAGAGACATTTGGAGCATTGAGATTAAGCATCAAATTAATGCATCTCAATGGCCACTAATTTGGTCTTGGAGAATGAGATGTACAGTGTCAGCATCTATGAGACAAACTCGGTTCTTTCTATTACATAGAGCTTTTTGGACCCCTACACGTTTGCAAAAATTAGATAGTTCTAAGTCCAATAAATGCTGGCACTGTAATCTGGAACCTGGGACGTTGGATCATTTACTATATCATTGTCCCTACATTAAAAGTTTTTGGAATGCAATTTGGCCACAAATTAATAAATTGATGGAAAATCATGTAGCAATATCATATGATACAGTGTTATTTGGAATGATGATGAGAAAAAAAAAAGTCAAATTTCACCAGAAAATAACAAGCTTTTACTAGTCATGACAGGGGTTGCCATTCAGCATATAACCAATAACTGGAAGAATCATAGTAACCTTAATTATACATTTTGGTGGAATACAATTTGTCATATATTCAAAATGGAAAGAGTAATAGCAATACAAAGAGGGACATATCCTAAATTTATAAAAATATGGGGGCCATTGACAAAGTATTGTACTGAATGAATAGTAGATTTATCTTCTTCTTTTCTTCTTTATCTTGTCTTCTTTATGGCACACATGGAGGGGGGGTAGTGAAAATAATTTTACATAACATGTTATAATATGGTATACAATATGTATAAGGTGATTGGAAAGTACTTGAAGGGTGGGGGGTGGGAGAGGGGATAAAAAAAATTTGTTCAGAATATTATGTAATAGATATAAAAGTGATATTGTGTATTCATTAGTTATAACTCAATATTTTGTACACTTCATGTAAAATATGAAAATGAATAAAGAATTATAAAAAAAAGAACTAACGCCAGCTCAATGCTGGTGTTAGTGTCTAGTGTGGCCGGCAGTTTAGCGCACGCTAGTACGTGCATTAAACCGCTAACGGAGCTTCGTAAAAGGATCCCACAAAGTTATTGTTTAAATTTGTTGCTGATATGACAAGTAGTATTTCATATTGTTGCTCACAAAATGAAAATCCTCCATCCCTGGATATGCTAACTAATTATTTTAAAACAAAAGTATGCAAAATCAGAGACTCTTGTGATCTAATTTATGCTATCCTGGCAACTTAGTTAATAGGATGACTCATGTTTAGCGGGCTTGTCTTGGAATGGGTTCAACAAACCAGATTGGTCTTCACCAAAAAGGAATTAACTGAATTAGAAGTCTTACATTATATTTATGCAGACGGTATTCTTGATCACGTTTCAAGTTTATTAAAAGATTTTTTAAAACCGCTTATTCAGGTTTCTAAGCGGTTTACGATATAAAATTACATAAAAACACGTAAAAATTTGGGGTACTAAATAACATCAAAATCTAAGTAAAAACTGATAAAATGTACGGACCTACTTCAAACAATAGGGTAGTGGGGAAGAACTACAATTATTATAGAAAAGGTATAACATAAAAGGGAAAAAACAGTAGGGATGGTTTTGTCCTTAAAAGGACAGTTGTTATCCAAAGGCGTCTTGGAACAAGAATGTTTTTAACTGCGCTTTAAATTGTTTTAAATCGGACTCGCTACATAAGTGGTTAGGTAGTGAATTCCATAGAGAAGGGGCGGTAACAGCAAAGTTATTGGAGCGCAACGTATTAATTGATTTCAATGAAGGAATATTCTCTGCTTCCTCAAATTTCCCATTAGAAGTAATAGAAAAGGTTTTAACTGTTGATACATGACTGGATGGCTAGTTTTAAGTTTAAAATTGAATAAAGAAAAAACTGGAGTTTCTTGGCTTCCAACAATAAGGTAGATGAAAAAAGTTACAATTAAATGGGGTTAATTAAATCAGAATTCCAACAATAAAAATTTTAGGGTCCAGTTAGATTGGAATTTATCAATGATTCAGCAGTTTGAAAAGGATTTGTAACGCTGTGGAAGTTAAGGTCCATTTCTTCTTATTTTGAACCTGTTTCAACTATTGGTGCAATCTCTTTTATTAAATATCTTAGATTATTATTCTAGTAAAAATTTACAAATATCACAAATTATCCAAAATTCCGCAGTGCGTCTGATATTTAATCTGAAAAAATTTGATCTGTCATCAGTGCACTGGTCCAAGCATTATGCAGCTCATGCTGATGTGTGTGTATTCAAATACACTCTATATTTTTAAGTTCTATCAGGATTTATGACTCACAGGTGTTCTTTCTATTTAGTATTTCTATGCAAAAGGTTTTTTTATAAAACGATTACTAAAATTATTTTGCAAACACAGAAACCTGTGCCATCTGATCATCCTCCACATTGGATTCACAAGCGGGCAGCACAGCTTCCAAGACATGCAGTGCAAGCAGCCTGGTCCTTAGATTTCCAACCAGAGGAATACCTATGGAAAGGAGAAAACAGTTATCTACAAATATTTTTTTGAAGTGATGTAAACAAACCCACATAGTGAAAGAACATTAAAATAGTTCTACAGAAAAGAATTGGAAACTTTTTCAAAAAGTATCTGAAAAAGAATAATTCAGCCTATTGAGAAGTAATATGGAGTAATTTTAAGAGCCTATATGCACATAAAATCAGGGTTGTGGAGCTGGTACCTTCGACTCAGACTGCTCTATTTTTAGAAACAGAGAAACATGATGGCAGATAAAGGCTAATTGGTCCATCCAGTCTGCCCATCCACAATCTCCTCCTCTCCCTAAGAGATCCCATGTGCCTGTCCCATGCTTTCTTGAATTTAGACACAATTTTTGTCTCTACCACCTCTACCAGGAGACTATTCCAAGCATCTACCACTCTTTCTGTAAAAAAGTATTTCCTTAGATTACTCCTGAGCCTATCACCTCTTAACTTCATGCCTTGCCCTTTCACTCTGGAGTTTCCTTTCAACTGTGTATTTACGCCACATAGGTATTTCAATGTTTCTATTATAATCTCCCCTCTCCTGCCTTTCCCCCAAAATATACATATTGAGATCTTTAAGTCTGTCCCCGTACGCCTTATGATGTAGACCACCAACCATTTTAGTAGGCATCCTCTGGCCTGACTCCATTCTGTTTATATCTTTTTGAAGGTGAAGTCTCCAGAATTGTACACAATATTCTAAAAGAGGTCTCAACAGAGTCTTAAGGACATCAATACCTCCTTTTTCCTATTGACCATTTCTCTTCCCATGCATCCTAGAATCCTTCTAGCTTTCGCCATCACCTTTTCAACCTTTTTGGCCACCTTAAAATCATCACATACAATCACATCCAAGTCCCACTCTCATTTCACACACAAAAGTTCTTCACCCCCTAAACTGTACCGTTTCCTTGGGTTCTTGCAGCCCAAATGCATGACCTTGCATGTCTTAGCATAAAATCTTAGCTGTCAAATTTCGACTCATCGTCTTCAATTCTGACACTTACTGGATTTAAATATTTTGTTCTGAATCTAGTGGTAGCAGCAGCACTGGAAATCAGTGACCAATTGTTTCTCTTTCAGTGATACAGGAAAGCTCATAGTTTATGCTGATGACACATACCTGAACAACACTTCTGAGAAGCAATATTAAGCAAAACCTCAGTCCACTTTGGAGAAGCCATTTTTGACTGAATGGCTTTTGATGATACAACCCTCCTCAGGAAGACTAAAAAATCCCCTAGATGCAATTCTGCTGTATGCTGTTTTCGCACTGCAGCTGCAAATTAGAAGGGAAAACATTTTAGGGAAATAGACTGTAGTACACATCGTTTTCAATTTGAACTCTTTAAATATGAAAGTCCCAAACTCAATGGTACCTCTGAAGTCTTTTTTCTCAGTGTCTCCAATGAAATGCTCTTTCTTTATTTCCTCCTCCTCCCCAAAGGAAACCATAAGCAGCACACCAGCTTCTGAAAGCAAATTCTTTAACTGACTGCACAGCAGATCCAGTAAAGACTGCACCACCTTGGGACTTAGTTTATCTGCATGTGTCCTGCATGAAAGGGCCATATATATCAAGTGTCATTAATGCAGAAAACATGTTACACTACAGAGCTCAAGAAATTGCAGTATGAGGAATGGGGGAATTAGGGAGAATTGCATATATATATATTGCATATTTTTAAATGATTAATATACATATGAATTTTATTATTTGTGTATGGTTATGGGAGAGGGGTGGGATATAAAGCTTTTAGATACACATTGTGATGAAATTTTCAAGTGATAATGTATTATGATAGTTTGTATTTAATGTACACTTGATGTATGTATTAAAATGAATAAAGATTTGGGAAAAAAAAAAGAAATTGCAGTATATGAAAGGTATAGGTCTATTCCCTTAGAACTTGCTCTCCAAACAGTTATCTGAGGCAACAAAGACCCAGGGGCCCTTATACTAAGGAGTGTTAAGAAGTGGTCTGTGCTATCCCCAGCATGGATCTTTTCCACATGCTGATACTATTAGCACTGCTGGTGAATAGACAATTTTCCTATTTCTGAAATAATGGCCAAGTGCTAATTTTCATATTAGCTCATGGCTGTTAGTGCATGACCTATTTTGTAGGTGGTAAGACCTCATGTACTAATCCTGTACGAATCAGATAGCACACAGCAATGCCCACATGCTGATTAGCACAATAGTGCTCACTCTCCATCTCCAAACACCCCCAGCAATAAAAAAAAATCAATTTTATTTTTTAGTGCATGGGTAGTGTCTGCTCATGCAAATACCGTGGGGTAGCTAAGCAGTGCTTTCACAGCTTAGTAAAAGCCCCAAAATCATTTGTCCAAAAAAATCACTGAGAGAAATAGTAATTGAACCCCAACCTACTGATTCCCAACCCATTACTCTAACCAGCTGGCCATGTCTCCATAAATTAATTGTTTATTAATACACAGGATAAAATACTCACTCTTATCTTTCTTCATACAAATGCACATTAAAGGACTATTGTCAAAGCCATTTACCTAGGGAAATTTGCTTAGCTGAAATGTGCTATTCTTCGCAAAGCTAAAAGTATGGCTGAGTATCTAAAACATGGATGTGTCTATACGTTCAGTGGCTGAATATCACTGCTTAGATAAATTTATACCACTAAATGGTGCTATCCTTTTAACATCCCAAATTCTGGCTATTTTCTGGATGAATAACTTCGGCTGTGTAACAATTTTCATGTCAAAAATTATTCAATTACCTCAGATATTTTTTAAAAAAAAGTATGCAGTCAGCAATGCCACCAACTATATAAATGCTTTTGAATACATTAGTTTCTATATGATTATAAAGAGAATATTAAACAAATGCCTTAATTTAACACTCATAGACAATCATGTCAAGAGTACCTTTAACTTTATAAGAAAAAATAGAATCTTAGGGACCATTTGGAAAGGAATAGAGAATATCACATCTTTGTACATGTTGTGACTGTGAAGTTCTGGTTGGCCCATCTCAAGGAAGATATAATGGAACTAGAAAAGGTACAGAGAAGGCAACAAAACTGATAACGCAGATCAGTGTAAATAAGGAAGACATAGGGAACTACAGGTTAGTAAGTCTGACTTCTGTGGTACGTAAATTAATGGAAACGTTTTTAAAACAGAGAATAGTAACATTTCTGGAATTCAGTGAATTACAGGACCTGAGGCAACATGGATTCACTAGAGGCAGGTCTCATCAGATAAATATGATCAATTAATTTGACAGAGTGACCAAAGAACTGGATAGAGGGAGTGCGCTAGATGTGGTGAATTTAGATTTTAGCAAAGTCTTTCATGGTGTTCCACAGGCCTTTGATGGCGTTTCACAGAGGCATCTAATAAATAAACTGAGTGCAACAAAGTGACAGACTGGGTCAGGAACTGGCTGAGTGGAAGGCAACAGAGGGTAGTGGTCAATTGAGATCGCTCTGAGGAAAGGGATGTTACTAGTGGTGTGCCTCAAGGTTCGGTTCTTGGGCCTGTTCTTTTAAATATTTTTGTAAGTGATATTGCTGAAGGGCTGTCAAATAAGATTGTTTCTTTATGGATGATACCAAAATCTGCAATTGAATATACACCCCTGATGGTGTGAACAACACGAGGAAAGACCTAGCAAAGCTTGAAGAATGGTCTGAAATTTGCTTGTGGCAAGTTTCTGGGTCTTGCTGAGGCTTCTCAGGTAGAACTTACATTTTAGCCATCATGCTGTGGCTTTCTTCAGGGTATGCTGTAAGGTCTGCAGTTTGTCTTTTTATAGTAGGTCCTCAACCCCAATTGGTTGGAGAATGAGGCAGGAAAATCCGTTGGTCACCAATCTGAATTTTGATGGGAAAGTTAGTTGGTCTCTTTTTCCCACAGAATGGAAAAGACTCTGGTGAGTTTAAAGATGTTCTCCCCATGAAGCTGGGTTATATGAAATTTGGCTGCTAAGATTTAATGCTAAGAAATGCAAGGCTATGCATTTGGGATGCAAAAATCCGAGGGAACAGCAAAGAACTTTTGTGCACAAAAGGATGCATATGGAGAGGAATGGCCAGTAGGAAAAAGGAGGTATTGATACCCCTGTATAAGACTGTGGTGAGATCTCATTTAGAATATTGTGTACAATTCTGGAGACCACACCTTCAAAAAGATATAAACAAGATGGAGTCGGGTCCAGAGGAAAGCTACTAAAATGGTGCTTGGTCTTCGTCATAAGGCGTATGGGGACAGACTTAAAAATCTTAATATTTATACTTTGGAGGAAAGGCAGGAGATGAGAGATATGATAGAGACGTTTATGAGGCTAGTCACTTTCATTTGAAAGGAAGCTCTGGAATGAGAGGGCATAGGATGAAGTTAAGAGGTGATAGGCTGAGGAGTAATCTATAGAAATACGTTGCACGTGCATATTTAATAGCACATTATTACAGCTGTATGATGTTAAGTAGTCAAAGTTATAGCTGCTGCAAATAATACTCTTAGGGAATGGTCATAAAGATTGTCACCAAGGTTACTGTTTAAGCTATGGTTCAATAATAGCAGCCATATAGAGCAGTTTTTTGTAGCTGCTTTATATAAACTATAAAAGCTATATTACCATCACCATCACTATTAGCACTATTGTGTTGTGCAATTCTCAGTCTTTTTACCAACATGCTGTCAGCAATTGACTCCAATAATATTATAATAGTGGGTACTGGACTTTTTCTGAGGTGTTCCAATGATATCACTGAGGGAATTTCATGCTTGCACTAACATTACACCCTTCATGAAACAACATTTTAAAAGGTCTATTTTTAAATCACAGTTTCCAAAATCATGGCCTTCTGTAATGTGAATACAGTTCAATTACCATCATATTCTTTAAAACATCTTTGTGCAATAGGCCTCCTTTAGACTGCAGATTTAAGAGCAGTGAAGTAATTTTTATTGCTTAAGCTCATTTTAAACTTTAACCCAAACCTTTGAGCTTTTAAGCTTTGTTTTTTGATCATCCTGATAGTTACCGTAACTAATGTCTTTTGTTAAGTTTTGCATACACATCATTGGGAGTAAAAATAGCAAAACCTTTACATCTGGTAGAAATTTTGCCTTTTTTTTGACCCTCACAATTTTAACCCTCTCGTAATCAATATTAGCAAACTGTAAGGAGACTCTAAGCAAATGAGTCTTATAATACCTTATAATACAGTAACTACAAATTTCAACCATACTTCCCAAATCAAAAGAAATGGGGCAAAATAGTCAGACGAACCCCATAAATAAGTAATATATGTTTCAACTACTCTATGAGATGCAAAAATTAGTAATCCATTCTTACCCTGTGGTGATTGCTAGAATCTGAAGCAGCCTTGTACTGGCTACTTTTAAAGCAGTGCTGAGTTGGGAAACACCAGATTTGGGAAGTAACTGGAGTGGTTGCCCCAGCATGGTGTCTGTTCCACACAGCTGAGAAAGCACATTTAGTAAACCAGTAGAAATAGCCAGTGAGACATCAATGGGTTGGTAGCGTACACTCAGAGCAAAGACAGTGACCAGCAGAAGACGCTGCTGAGCTTCTAAAATATAAAAAGATGAACAGTTATTAGAGCATAGTCATAGATACTAAATATAAGAGGCTTAGGGTGGCTAAGCCAGTGCTTCTCAACCTTTTCAAGCCAAGTATCCCCTAAGCCTAACAAATACCAACCGAGTGTCTCTGCCCAAACTCCGCCCCTGACTCCACCCCCATAATACTAATTGTAATGTGATTTCTTCCATCCATTTTTCACATACACACAATATAATCTTATTAATACATAATGGTAACCACAAAATTAAAAAATACAAAGCACACTGTATGCATAGAAAATGTCATTTATATTTGGAAGGGTTTCAAAGATGTCAAGGCAGATGACTTTAAAATATGCAATGTCACCTCAGTAACAACTATAGAAAAATAGACAAATATAGTGCAAAATACAGACAGCAGATATAAATTCTCAAAACTGACACATTTTGATCACTAAATTGAAAATAAAATAATTTTTCCTACCTTTGTTGTCTGGTGATTTCTTGAGTCTTTGGCTGCACTTCCTTCTGACTGTGCATCCAAAATATATATTTATTTATTTCTGCCTCCTGCATGCTACTTCTCCTCCAGACCTCATTCAATTCCCCAACCAACATCTCTCTCTGTCCCTCCATGAGTCCAACTTTTCTTTCTCTTTCATTGCCCAGATCGTTTTTACCACTGCCCACCAGCCCCATTTTTCCTTCTATCACCCCTCTCTAATACCATGTCACATCTCTCCCTCCATCACTATGCTCAACATTCCTCCCCTTCAATCTATCCCTCTGTTCCCTCTCCACCACCAAATCCAACATTTCTCTCTCTTATCCTTCTATTCCCCATGCATCTCTACCTCACTCTTTCTATGCCCAATTTTCCTCTTCCTTTCCCCATATGCACCATCTCTTTCCCTCATTCACACACTCAAGCCAAACAATTGTCCCTTTTTATTCCCTCCCTCCTTCCTATATCCCAAGTTAGTGCCCCCTTCCTCCCTCCTTCCTATATCCCGAGTTTGTGCCCCCTCACTGCCTTCCAGCCTTTGTCCTTCCTCCCTACCATGTCGAAGCCTGCCTGCCCCCAAGCTGACACAATACCGATTTCTCCTCCCCCCTGGTGCACCGCCACCCCCCATACACACACATTTAATTATCCCCCGTGCAACTCTGGGAAGGGAAGGGCCAGGCATGTGCAGTGATTGCATGTCAACGGCCCACAAGCCTTCCCCCCGACATCAGAAATCTATCCCACCTACCACCAAATCAGAACCTTAATCTCAAGACCATCATGGAAATGCTTTTCATGTTTTATTATTTATATTTTGATATTATCTTTTGCTATCTGACCTGAAGAAAATGGTTCTACTTTCAAAATCTTCTAAAAAAAATGTACTAAGTTAGTCCAATAAGAAAAGCATCACCTTATTTTCCTTTTATTTCTCATTACCTTTAAAGTAGAGTAATATGGCAACCACACTACTATATCAGACATGGACAACCCTTTTCCTGCCTGTGAGGGAGTGGCCTAGTGATTAGAGCAGCTGCCTCAGTATCCTGAGGTTGTGAGTTCAATTCCCACTGCAGCTCCTTGTGACTCAGGGCAAATAACCTATAACTCTTCATTGCCCCAGGTACAAAATAAGTACACTACTTTGATTGTGTAAAACACACACATAAAAAGTGGTATACAAGTCCCATCCTCTTTACCCTACGTGACCTATGCAAGAAATCCTCTAATTTGAACTTCAGATTTATAAATCACTTCCTTGAACAATCTACCATAACACCTACATATCACAATGGTACTAAAACTGATTTAAAGAATTTTAAAGTCTGAGCAAAAATGCCATTCCATTGACATTTAAGCCTGACAAGATACACCTAAGGATGGCAAAGATCATTCTTTAAATCTGTTCCCGATTCTGTGAGAATCAGTATTATGTCTGTTCACTGATTGCAAATTCTTACTCACCAATGCGGTGCTTATTTGCTTGCAGAGCTCTCTCCAAGATAGCAGACAGTTGCTGATAAATCTTATGCACGGCTATTTGAATTTCAATTTGAATACTTCTCTTGGCAGCCCTGATGCCATCCTGCATCAAACACATATAGAATAAGCATAACTTCATTAATCAGAAACTATATTTACTAATGAAATACTACAGTAAAGTAGACAAATTTCACGATCCTGACAGGTATTATTAGGTCAAATGCTAAACCACAGAAGAAAATCAAGTCTTAAGTAGACTAAGGAGGAATTCATCAAGTGGCGCTAACCAATTTAGCATGTGCTGAATGCTAGGACACCCGTAGGAATATAATATGTGTCTTATCACTCGGCGCATACTAATTGCAGCACACCTTAGTAAAAAGGATGCCATAGACTTGTAAATATTGATTCCAGAAAACCATTATTTATACGTGGATGTCCACAGCACACAGAGATTTCAACGGGGTGTATTTTAGATGATACTAACATCTATACATGTACTCCTCATTTTACAAAGCAAAAATTTCATGTTGGGTTTTACACCAGATTAAGGATACTCGAAGGTTTTTAAAAGTGCTCATTTTGGCCAGGGCTTTACAAGTAGGATTAAGGGAGTCATTCACCTTAATACCATGTAGTTTATTTCCTCCTCCAAAATGAAATCAAGTTACAGTTGCAGCCTCACTACTTAATTGGTAGCAGCTAAGCATGAACAAGGTGCTACTTACACAAAGAGTTTGCAAGACACTTCCACTAGCTGCTTGGGTACATTCCATTCATTTTTTCAAACATATTTGTATTTGAATGATATAATTTTCCCATAATAAGATATTTGATAAGGGTGGTGGTGGGTGGGTTTATTGTATTCATCATAAAATATAAATAATTTAACATTATATTTTGTTTTATTGTATGCATTTCTCAAAGTAAGGGGAGGGAGGGGGGTTATAATTGAGTAGTAGTTGACATACTTATTACTTATTAAGTATTATATATGCTGTTTAAAAATTGTAGTAAAAGAGTATATAATGAAATGTTATATTTACAGTAAGGTATGAAAGAATGTCAAGTGTATACTTAATGAATTTGTATGAATTTAGATTGTACACTTGTTGTTATATGAAAAATGAATAAAAAACTTAAAAAAAAAAAAAAAAAAATCAAACGTATTTGTAAAAGGGAAGTGCCAAGAAATTCTCAAACAGTTCTGTAGGTATTTTATAAAATACTCTGCGTTAGTAGATCCTTTTTTAAAATACCACTGGAACTGAGCAAATCTTGACCTGAACATTACATTACGTGATTTCTATTCCGCCATTACCTTGCGGTTCAAGGCAGATTACATAAGAATTGTCGTGAAATTAGGTAATACATAATGGGTAATTAGAACATTTTAGATTTGACAAGGAGTAGATAGTATAGTAGGTGAAGCTTGGGACGGATCTGATTGTGTTAAATAGGTTTTATGTATTTTTTGAAGAGTAGGGTTTTTGTTTCTTTTTTGAAGGTTTTATAATCTGTGGTCGAAGACAACAGATTGGTGAATTGTCTGTCTAGTTTTGCTGCTCTAGTGGCCACTAGGTTGTCATATATGATGGGACTCTTATGCTATTACTAGAGAATCACGTTACATACTCTTTACATATGAACAAGACAGAATAAGCTTTCAAGAGATAGCTAATCAAATCACCAAAATCCAAATTACCCTTAAAAACTAGTATCAAGTGAGCACCAACAATTTACAAGCTAGACGAGTAACTAAGGTACCTGATAGTGATGCAAACGAACACTCTCTCCTTTAGCTCCTGCATGACCAACAGTTCCTAAGCCAAAGCATCCTGCCAAGAACTGTAGTCGAACTGAGGTTAGTAGAGATGATGACTGAAATCCTGGCCCTTGCCAGCTTCCCATTACTGGTGCATTACTCTTTTCTTCCATGCTACATAACAAAACCAGGATCTGATGAAGTGCCTCTAAACGAAGCTTATGAAAAAGAAGGGAAAAAAAGGCTCAGCAAATAAGGTCATGTTAGGTTAAAAAAGATATAACACATGGCATGAGTCATAGAGCTTTGCTACTGCTGTTTAATTATGTATATTCAACATATTTATGTTTCTAAAGCAAAGTGTTTTTAACTATGCTCAATTGTCTAGAACAGTTCTTGTTGATCTTTTGTGGCCATATCCCCATGATCATTGTCAAATAAAATTGTAGGACCCCCTGGAAGTGCAGAATAATGATATACCTATGGGGAACTCATCCAAGTCATGAGCCCAAACACATGTTTTGTGATCCCATTTGGGGTCCCAACACACAATGTGGAAAGCTCTGGTCTCAAAAAATACATTGCATAAAAAGCAATTTGATGTTTTACTGACAGCAAGTTAGATGTGATCAAGTAAATTCATTTCAGAAAGAAGAAATTCCCTAACAGACTGCTCATCCTCCGATATTTTTAAGGGTTTCTTAAACTATGTCTGTGCATAAAAATATTCACCAGGGTTAGAGGCAGAGCCAGCCCGTGAATAGGGAAAATCACAAATAATTTTTGGGGCCAGCTCTGATCCACCCCCGCCTCCCTCCTACATCCCCGACCTTACCTGGTGGTCTAGCAGTGACGCGGGGCAGGAGCGATCTTCCTACGCTCCTGCCCCGTGCAGAGCCGTCATCAAAATGGCTGTCATGAGTTCCCATTGTAGTCTTGAGACTACAACGGGAACTCAAGGCAGCCATTTTGATGATGGCTCTGCACAAGGCAGGAGCATAGGAAGATCGCTCCTGCCCCATGTCACTGCTTGACCACCAGGTAAGGTCTGGGAGATGTCCGGGTCAGCGTTTCTGCATTTTAAAAAAAGGGGCAAAAAAAATTGCGAATAACTGAATTTGCAAGTGGGGAAACCGTGAATCGGGAGGGGGAGCTGTATTGAGTTTAGTAATAATTAATATTATCAGTTAACAAACCTTTAAACTCACTAAAGGGACCAAAATGTATCCTCACATCTTGGTTTTCTTTTTGTCTGAAACTAATAACCCATGGTGTGAGACCTTTTAGATGAAAAAAACAAAGAAAAATTGTTTTATTTTGCTCTACAACCTATAGTATCAGTATTTTCTTGTTGGCTATTTCCAACAATTTATCACTGAGCAGAGAAGCCACCAAAAACAGGAAAAATAAAATAAAATCTAGACTTGGAAGTCATTTTCATTTTCAAAGCTTTTATTTAACTCAGAAAGTATAATATGAAGGTTGCATTGTGGTTCAATGTACTTGAGTTCTAGACTATCATCCATAAAAATGATACAAAACTCACAAATTAATCTACAAAACCATATACAGTCAAACCTCGTTTTGTGAGTAACCCGGTTTGTGAGTGTTTTGCAAGACGAGTAAAACATTCTCGCAAAACTTGTCTCGCAAACCAAGTGTTGACTCGATTTGCGAGCACCTCCCCCCCCCCCAAGGCCGAGATTCTCGGTGAGAGAGAGAATTAGAAGGCCTTGAGCATGTAGGGGAGTGCCAGCTCACGCGGGGGGGGGGGGGGGGAGGAGGGGGGGCTTTGCGAGGGGGGGGGAGCAGCGCCGCTGGCCTCGGGCAGGGGAGGTGGGAACGTATCAAGCAAGTTTCCATTATTTCCTATGGGAAAACTCGCTTTGATATACGAGTATTTTGGTTTACGAGCATGCTTCTGGAATGAATTATGCTCATAAACTAAGATTTCACTGTATTGCTATAACTTACCTCTGCTCTAAGCTGTTGCTGTTCCATTGCAATAATGCAGGCCTGTGGACTAGTTGACATACTTTCCTCTGGTTCCTTGAAGCCTGGGGTATTTCCCACATCTCCACTCACAAAGCTGACAATATTTTCAATCAAAGTATGGACTCCAAAAGACTTGCTAAGATCAAAATCAGACTCTTCAAAAGAACAAGAATTGTACATCCAATCCCTGCTATGTTTTAGTCGTGTCCATGAGTCATTCAGAAGATCAGCTTGACTGAGTAAAGTACCTAAATGCACAATTACAAATTTGCATTAACTCTGTGTACTGCCAAGTAAGTACAATTCAGGGCATCCATACCCCGATATAAAGAAAATAAGTGATTTTAATAAATCATGCACTAAGCAAGTTAGTACACACCAAACTACTGTATAGTAATGTAGTGAAAAACAGAAAGGGCTATTCTTCCTAACAGTTCAATTACATAACTAATAGCACGTGCTGCAGGATAAAAGATGGCAGAAGCAAATCTTAAATTGAGTAACTTGAAGCTGAAACGCTGAATAAAATTCTTATGCAGCAAACAAAAATGAGCGATGAAGACTTTACTATATAAGGAATTGGTTTAAGACAATACAACATGATTATAAATATTGCATTTTTAGCAACTGCACTTATTGTATTATAAGGGCAGAAAAAATTTAGAAAACAAATTATTATAAATAAGAGCAAGTTAGCTGAGACCAAAAAAGTAACATATTTAAGTATCTATTAAGGTGGCTACAACCCTCTGTAGGCTACAATTTATTTAAAGCCTATGTAAAACAGTTGGAATATCTTGTTGGAATATATTGTCAATTACTATGCTCTCACAGTCTGCACCAAGGGTTATGTATAAGTCGTGGTTAACAGGAGACCAAGACACCTTCCCCATTAGGGCTTTTAGACTTTTCCCTTCAGTAGGCTCAACCATAACTGGCCAATGACATCAGGCTATTCAGTATTTCCTGCCCAGTTCTTACATTCCTGGCAGTGTGATCTAATAAAACATTTTTGCAATTTCAATTTTACACCAAGAAATCCACTTGTCTTAGAAAACAGGGTGATACAGAAAAAATACAATCAAATAAGGAAAATCTTCCCCCCCCAAAAAAGAAAAAAATATCCTATATGGATCACCCTTATCAATCCACAAAAAAGGGGGAGATCCAAGGCACAATATCAAGAAATTAAAGACATCCAAAGAAAATATGTATGAACTTTGTAGAGCTATTTTCTTCATTATCAAGGTATAGATGTCACATTAGGTAACCCTAAGGCAGTGGTTCCCAACCCTATCTTGGAGGATCCCCAGGCCATTTGGGTTTTCAGGCTAGCCCTAATGAATATGTATGGAGCAGATTTGCATATTCATTAGGGCTAGCCTGAAAACCCAAATGGCCTGGGGGTCCTCCAGGACAGGGTTGGGGACCACTGCCCTAAGGTCTCTGAAGAGCTGTTTCTAAATGACAAAAAGGCCTTTAGATGAGTTGGTTCATAAAATATATATCTAACTGAATCTAACTATCACGTATTTACATTGTAAATTTAACCAAAACATCCCTCTAAGTTATAACACTTTGGATCTCATCTTAAGAAACAATTTCCATCTTCTCTAGGTTGTGTGAGCCATATCAGGAAAATCATGAATTAAGCAATTCATAAATCTCTTATTCCCCAAAAACACAATTTATATCGGGCTGAAGCACAAAATTAACTATTAATGTTGCTGGAACTGCTTTTTGGTATTCTGTTGTAATAATCTGGGGGTCACTAGTTCATCAAAAGAAACATCCGTCCCAGGAGCAACATCTCGTTCAGTTGACTTTTTAACCACTAATGGCAAATATGCCTTTGCTACTGGGGAACATAATTGTTCTTGTATTTTTAAAACTTTAGAGAAACAAGGGTTAATAATGGAGCCACAGCAGCTACCTTAGGAAAATTAACAAACCGTAAAGTCTTCATACACAATGGGTTTTCCAAACTCTCAAGCTTATGGTGTTTTAACATACGTATTATCTTCATTTATTTATTTATTGGGATTTATTAACTGCCTTTATGAAGAGATTCACACAAGGCAGTAAACAGCAGGTAAAATTAAACATAAAACTTTGTTAACTATATAACAGTAGTAAAAAGAACAAATATAAAATCAGTAAATTGAAACTTAGGACTACCATGAAACAGTTTCAAAAACATATTTAACAGCACTGAAATTCAATGAGAGATATAACACATACTAAAAGGAGACAAAATACTTATGCAGCATCTAATAAGCACAAATCAGAATATTCAAAACCACTAATACAACTTATCCTATAGCTGAAGGGTCAAATATTAATATTAACAGATATTAACTCTCCATGAGAATCATATATAGTTTTAACTTCCGATTTCAACAATAGAACCTTTTAGTTGAATCCCTAATAGTCACCCTTGATCCACTGACAATTGAGAAGCCAAAAGTTCTGATTTATTTGAAAATGAGGTAACTAATTTGGTCAAAACTTTCCATATAACATCAAGAATACTTAATTTAAGTTTATACAGCTCCTTTATTACTTGATCCAATTTGAAAGCCATTTTCTGGAGTTCCTCAGTATCTCAGGTCCTTTCTGCAGATGAAAGCAACCAACTTCCCAGATTTTCGAACTGTTGGCTCTATCAGGGAAGTACACCTCGCAAAGGAGATGTCACTCAAATTCAACATTGTTCATATTACTCCCTGTTCCTCCATCAACTCATCGAGGTTTTTTGGCAGGTTTCTTGCTTCTAGACTTAACAAGAAGACTGTGTCAAGCTGGGAGGGTAGTTTTCCTTCCTGTCTCTCCCTGCAGTGACACCATCATGCCGGCTCCTCCACTGCGCAATGCAAAATGGTCCATCGAGCTGACAACTGCTGGGGCAGGCTGGTCCATGGGGTAAGTCAGAGGCTGCCCTCTTCTTTTACCCATAAAGAAAATTCAGTAGTTGTATTGGTTTCAGAGGAAAATAGCAGTGGCAGGCTAGGACAGAACTTCTTGCAAACATGCTTCCACCATCTTGATCACCCTAGTTGAAATTCTTTAGAGTCATTTAATGTGCATATGTTGCCACATCTGGGCATAAATGACTACAATACCCCTAAGTAAGAACAAACGTTACCATCTTAAGTATGTGCCCCTTTATAAAAATTGCCTTCCTAATGAGCAAACCAACCCAAGTGCGGAGTTTCAGAATTCTATAAACTTATACAGTGTTCTCCCCAACGCTTTTTAGCCGGGCGCACCGCCCAGCAAATTTAAATGCCCGCCCGGCTGTCATCTGCCGCAAATCCTGCTGCCGCCACTGCTTAACGCGCAGCCTGAAGAGCCGCCCAAAGACTCCCGCCTGACTAAACAAAACCCAGCAAGCGACTTGAACCCGGCTTCCTTTCTCTTCCCTCCGAAACCGGAAGTTATGTCTTGGGGGGGGGGGTTGGGAAGAAAAGCTGGCACGTACAGTGGTACCATTAGAGCCCCAGAGCATGCGGGAAATAGGCCAGCCATGGAGGAAAGCTTACTTGCTCTTGCTTACTTCTGGCCTTTCTCGCTGGGAGATAGGTCAGCGAAGAAGGGAAACTTGCAACTTGCCTGTAGCGAATCTGCCGGGTGTGTGAGACTGGGGGGGGGGTGAATGGGAGGAAATGCTGCTGTACTCAAGTAGAGGGGGAAGAGAAATGATGCTGCTGCTGCTATACCCAATGGGGGGGGAGGGTGAAGAGAAATGCTGCTGCTTCTGCTGTACCCAATTGGGGGGTAAGAGAAATGCTGCTGATGATGATGCTGCTGTACCCAATGGGGGAGGGGAAAGAGACATGCTGCTGCACCAATTAGGGGGGAGGGTGAAGAGAAATACTGCTTCTGCTGTACCCAATTGTGGGGGAAGAGAAATGCTGATGATGATGCTGCTGCACCCAATTGGGGAGGGGAAGAAAAGTGCTGCTGCAACAGCACCCAATTAGGGAGAGAGAGGGGAGAAGAAAGATCAGGGAAGGGAGAGGAGAGGCAAGAGCTTTTTCAAAGCTACCGCTCATCATACTGAATCCACTTTTTCCCCATTTCGTATTCTCTGACTGCTCAATGTCTACTCCATTTGTATTCAGTTATTTGCTGGTTTTCCAACATTTTTATTGAACATAAGAACATAAGAACATAAGCAATGCCTCTGCTGGGTCAGACCTGAGGTCCATCATGCCCAGCAGTCCGCTCACGCGGCAGCCCAACAGGTCCAGGACCTGTGCAGTAATCCTCTATTTATACCCCTCTATCCCCTTTTCCAGCAGGAAATTGTCCAATCCTTTCTTAAACCCCTGTACTGTACTCTGCCCTATTACTCCCTCTGGAAGCGCATTCCAGGTGTCCACCACTCGTTGGGTAAAGAAGAACTTCCTAGCATTCGTTTTAAATCTGTCCCCTTTCAACTTTTCCAAGTGTCCTCTTGTTCTTTTATTTTTCGAAAGTTTGAAGAATCTGTCCTTCTCTACTCTCTCTATGCCCTTCATGATCTTATAAGTCTCTATCATATCCCCTCTAAGTCTCCTCTTCTCCAGGGAAAAGAGACCCAGTTTCTCCAATCTCTCAGCGTATGAGAGGTTTTCCATCCCTTTTATCAAGCGTGTCGCTCTCCTCTGAACCCTCTCGAGTAACGCCATATCCTTCCTAAGGTATGGAGACCAATATTGGACGCAGTATTCCAGATGCGGGCGCACCATCGCCCGATACAATGGCAGGATAACTTCTTTTGTCCTTGTTGTAATACCCTTCTTGATTATGCCTAGCATTCTATTTGCTTTCTTAGCGGCTGTTGCGCACTGTGCCGTCGGCTTCATTGTCATGTCCACCATTACCCCCAAGTCCCTTTCTTGGTTGCTCTCATTCAATAATATCCCTCCCATCGTATAGTTGTACCTCGGGTTTCTGTTTCAAACATGCAATACTTTACATTTCTCAACGTTGAACTTCATCTGCCATCTCGCCGCCCATTCCCCCAATTTGTTCAAGTCCCTTTGCAATTCTTCGCATTCCTCTTTAGTCCCAGCTCCACTAAATAGTTTTGTATCGTCCGCAAATTTTATTATCTCACACTTCGTGCCTGTTTCTAGATCATTTATGAATATATTAAATAGTAGCGGCCCGAGCACTGAGCCCTGCGGAACACCACTCGTGACCCCCATCCAGTCCGAGTAGTGGCCCTTCACCCCTACCCTCTGTTTCCTACCCGCCAACCAGTTTCTGATCCATCTATGTACGTCTCCGTCCACTCCATGGTTCTTCAGTTTCCGGAGCAGACGTTCGTGAGGCACCTTGTCAAAGGCTTTTTGGAAATCAAGGTATATGATGTCTATGTGGTCTCCTCTGTCCATCCGTTTGTTAATTCCTTCGAAGAAGTGCAATAAGTTCGTTAGGCACGATCTCCCCCTGCAGAAACCATGTTGGGTTGTTTTCAAAAGTTCGTTTCTTTCCAGATGTTCATCGATGTGTTCTTTAATCAGTGCTTCCGTCAGTTTCCCCGGAACCGAGGTCAAACTCACTGTTAAAACCATATTGCAACCTATGTATATATTTCTTCTAATTAATCTGTACCATGTAATCACAGGCCGCTCTGTGACCTTTTCTCCATCTGTATGTTGTAAGTCGCTGATTGTACAGCTTTTCTTCACTGTGAACCGCCTAGAAGTCGCAAGATTATGGCGGTATAGAAAAATAAAGTTGTTATTATTATTACTACAGTTTTTATTTTAAAAATGGAATGAAGAGGGTAGAGCTTTCCTTTTCACTTAACAAATCTTTTTTTTTTCTTAAAGATACAGCTCTGAGCTACATCTCACTATTAACAGGAGTTCAGGTACTTTTTTAAGCACACTGTAGGAGCTAAGTGTAGTTGACCCTAAGTCAATTTAAGGAGCTTATACAGAGAGAGTGCCTAACTAGATTTATGATTATTAGAAGTCTCATATCCAAGGATTGTTATATGGGACATGAATGCTTGGCCTTTGGTACAAAGACCTCCATTCATAGTTTGGCTGTCGTAATGAGACTCATGACGTGTGCATTATTTGGTTACTGGCTTTTTCTAAAGACTGGTCACAACAAATGTAGGGATAAGGGGATGTTTTTCAGTGGGATCTTTATTCAACTTTAATAATTCAAAACAGACTCAACACAACCTGTGTTTCAGTGCCAAGGTGGTACTTTCTTCAGGAGTCCATAAACAGATATATACAACGATAGAAAACCACAAAAAACATATAAAAAAATATAAATATGAGTCAAATATGAAAGCATTATTGGAAACAAATATTAAAGCAACTTATAAAAATACAAATAAATATATTTGAACTCTGTTATTTCTTCTGTAGAACGCTTGTAGGATCCTTTATCTAAGTAAATATAGTATTCTCTGTCATTCAATTGTCTATTTATCTCGCTTAATAATCCAAGCGATTTTGTATGACTATTCCACCACACCTTATCGGCAGGTTTTTATCACAATTCTATAATCTTCTGATAAAGAACGCATGGCTTGATATTCCTCCTTGGTAAGATTAAAGTATCTCTGCCTCTTTCTTTCTTCAAGGGATTTAAGATCACACTCTACACATTTATTAAATGTTTCAATTAGTGCTTCTCTATTGCCAGGTGGAATACATCTAGAAATGTTCTTTACTACCGATCTATCTAAAGAGAGCTGGCTTGTTTTAGAAAAGAATTGCATAATTTGTAGTTTTCTTGAGAAGCAAAATAAATCCACTCAGGTTTGAAAAGCATTTTATTTGCTAGCTGGGACAAAGCTAAGACCTTTTTATAAAATTTTATTTTGTGAATCTGTTAATATCAAATAAATTAAAAACTGGAATATCTACTTCCAGCTGTCCCTTCAAGGAAGAATATCAAGCCATGCATTCTTTTTCTCTTTTTTTAAAATTCTTTATTCATTTTCAATATTTTCAATAAGTGCAATACAAATTAAATACATTTTATATTTAAGACATCACTTAATATTCTTTCAAGAAACAAATCAATCTATATCCCTCCCCCACCCTATCCCATAACTATTCTAAATTTTTAATTTAATAATCAAATCTTCAAAAAGCTCACATTCTTTATTAGAAGATTACAGAATTGTGATAAAACCTACTGATAAGGGTGGTGGAATAGTTGTACAAAATCGCTTAGATTATATAAGCAAGATAAATAGACAATTGAATGATGTGGATGATATAACCATTATAGTACCAGTTTCCAACTTTTCAGTGGACACTTTACAATTTATATCCTCTATCATTCGCTCAGTGGAATCTTGGATGAAAGATTTCAAGTTAAAACGTAATCCCGACAAAACAAAATTCTTTTTTAGCATCACCATCTAATAAGATTAAAGAAGATACACTGAAATTGAATGGGATAGTGTATCCTAGTCCTGCCTGATTCAGGAAAAAATTTCAATTTGATTCAGCCTATTGAATTGATTTTTCGATTCGATTTGATTTTCCTGCTCAATTGGGTGTTCTTTTCAAACATCCTGGTGGGTTTATTTTATAGTCTCTTCACACTTTTTATAGCCTCTTCACCCTCTCCTACTCACACTAGTACTGTGGTGTAAACAAACAAAAAAGAAAGACTTTTCCTCTCTCTGTTAAATCCTAGCTCATGTTCACGGTCTAATACCAGCTCTGGCAGGATACACATTTCAATCTGATACATTGTAATCACAAAACAGAAAATAAAATTATTTTTTCTATCTTTTGTTGTCTGATCATTATTCAAATCATGTTGGTCCCAGGTTCTGCAACAAACGTTATGATAACTCGCTTGCCAGGGTCTTTTGCTCATTTGTCATTTTCTTCTTTCTCCATGCTAACCATCCATCTTCCTTCTCTGTCCTCTCCTTCCGTTTACCTTCCCTCCCCCAGAGATCTAGCATCTTCCCTTTTTTCGTCTCTATCCCCACAACTGCAGCAATGGACTCCACCATCCCCAGATCCACCTTCTCTCATTTTCTCAACTACCCTTTCATCCAGCATCTCTCCCTCCTTCCCCACCACCCCAGGGTCTACCAGCTCTCCCTTTCTCTTCCCAACTACCCTCCTTTACAGTATCTCTATCTCCCCACCATCCCTTGTGTTCAACTGCTCTTCCTTTCTGTTCCTTCCCTCTCTAAATCCCATTGTCCACCATCTCTCTCCCTCTCCTCTGTTTTTAGATCCATTATTTCTTCCATCCCCCATCTCCCCTCTCCATGATCTCTCCCAAGTCCATCTCCCCCCCTCCCCCCACCAAGTTCATCTCTCCCATCCATCTTCTCCCCATCTTTCCCTCTCCATTCCACCAACTCCCCAATAAAAAGTTTGGCTGAGGGCAATTAAAACCATTAGAATAAAAATCAAATATTTAAGGCTTTAAAGCTTGGCTCCCTTTGGACATGCACTTTTGTAAAATCTGCTACTTACATATTGTGACTAAGAGGACTGCTAGCATGTCCAAAAGTACTGTGATCAAACTATCTCTTCCTAAAAATAAGCCTGTACAGCCTGCCAAAAGCCCAGCTTTCATACAGCCAGGGAATAAGGAGAAAAGGCAGGTGATGTCACAGCCAGGAATTTAGGCAGGGAGAGCACAGAAAACACAGTCTATTCCCCTATTATTCCTTTCCCAGAGCTATGGAGAAACATAAGATCAACTCAGAGGGGGGTGGAGTTAGCCCTGCAGTCACATCATCTTCAAGCTGGACTGCAAGTAAATAAAGTAATTCTAGCTGACTATCGGGGCAGGCAGAGCATGGCACACTAGAAGCCGCCAAAGAACCTTCCCAAACCAACTAGACAGGAGTTTTTCTCCAGGCCCAGAAGGACAGAAAGGAATACTACTTTCAGAGAGGTATTGTAATACCCCATAAAAGCCTTGGGAGGTAGGGCTAGAAGTTGGCTCAGATCAGGAAGAATCCTGTTTTGAAAATGTCCCAAACACCCAGGGAGGGGGATGGGAGGTGGAGAGTGAAGTAGGAGAGCTAATGGAAACTGGAAACGGTGACTCTAGTCCCAGTGATACAGGGTGGTGGAGGTATAGTGAGACTGAACCAGAATCCTGTGTGCTTGAGGAAGGCATGGAGATATGATTTAAAAATTACTACTTACAAATTACTACTTTCTGCAAAGTAAAGTCAAGCCTCTGCCCAGAGAAGCCTGAGCCTAATTAAAGCTGCAGGAAGTAGCAAGGCAGCAGTGCCTGAATTGAAACACACTGGAAACCTTACTAGCAAGATCCTCAAGGAACAAAAGCTATTGGACTTTGGGGGCATTTGGGAGGGCCTGAACAGCTGAGAGCAAAGGGAGGCTTGCTTCAACACAGCCTGCAGAGCAGGGCTGTGAAAGTCCTTATAGGGGACAAAGTGCTAGTAAAGAAAAGCAGTGGCAGAGAAGACTTTTTTTTTTTTCTCTGTGTGAGGACTTGTTTGGAAAAGGACTGGCACTTGCAGTGCCCAGCCAGTGCTGGCAAGAACTGTTGCTAGTAGCAGCCAGCAGCCCTAAGGAGGGAGACTTGGGGAATTTGAGAGACTGAAAAGCATGCTTTGATTTTTGGTTTACCTTTTGCTGGCAAGGACTGTCCAGTCCATGAACTAACTCAGATAGCTTGCACTGGAACTAAGTCAGGAGTGTCCAACCTTTTTGCTTCCCTGGGCAGCATTGGCCGAAAAAAATGTTTCTGGGGCCGCGCAAATGCTGCAGCAAGACAGAGGAGGGAGCTGGCAAGACAATAAACACCCGGGGGCAGCAGAGGAAACACTGCATTGCCCTCGACTGGGGCCGCACAAAATACTTCACGGGGCCGCATGCGGTCCTCGGGCCACAGGTTGGACACCCCTCAACTAATTGGAAGGAACTGTATAATTGATGACTGTGAGAAACTACTTTTTCTTTTGCCTTATAATAAACCCGGTGAAGTTTTTTTACCTTAAATCCGGTGCCCGGGTTTTTCCTTACACCAACCATATAAAAGGTGCATTGAAAATCTTACCTGTGGTCCGAACCGGGTTTTCCCACTTGCTCGGGGCCTGGCCCAGCCACAATATAGTTCTTACCCAATTATTTCCTTTTAGTTCCTCTAGACAAGCACAGACAAATAGGTTATGTCCCTCTATCAGCAGGTGAAGACTGAGAAAAAACTGACTTGTAGAAGACCTATAACTAGATATGAAATCTCCCTAGAGCCGGTCCCCAAGTAGCCAAGCAGAAGTCCAAATTAAAAGGAGAACCCCAGCGTAGATGGCTCCCCAGCTAACCTCAAGAACCAAATGCTGATGTACAGAACCACACAGAAACTCCCCTTTTGCAAACAGTTCTGGATTCCAAACTGCTATTACTTCTAATGCTTTTTAAATTAGTGTTTTTTATATGTTGAACAAAGAAAAACAATCACAAAACTCTAGTCTTGCTGTGAACCACATATCCCGACTGATGAATCTTTGCATAAAGTACACACTGAATTGCAAGACATGGGTGGGTCATGTGACTGTCTGGAGGGACTAAAAGAAAGGAAATTATCTGGTAAGAACACTGGAAAACTTTTTTATTTTTTTTTTTTTAACACAGGCAGACCCCACAGGCTCTCAAAGCCGCCATCTGTGTCTAGCCACAGGCTAGCAACTGAATCATACTAACAGTGGGGAGGTGGGATAGTGATGGTGGTGATGGGGGACCCAGCCACCCGAGTATAGCACCCCAAGGCTAAGGACACCTCCGCGGGCCCCTGCCTCAGTCCAGAAAGGAAACAATTGGCACTGAGGCAGATTTTTGCTTTTTATTTTTTTCCAATTTTTAAGACAAAGATTAGGAAACGACGAAAGGGTAGAAAACAGGAAGAGACAGCACAGACTCACTACCCCAAAGAAATTGAGAACAGACTGACTCTAGGGGGACTGCAAAGCCTATTTATAGGTCTTTTACAAGTCAGTTTGTTCTCAGCCTCCACCTGCTGATATAGGGACATAACCCATTTGTCTGTGCCTATTTGGAGGGATGCTATAGAGACATGTCACAAAATCTGCCACTTAGAAGTGTGCTTGAATAACTGATGCCCATCCCACCAAAGTAGTGTTTTTGTTTGTGATTTTTTTTTTTTTTTACAATTTTGTTTGTGGAGACTTGGCTCCACCCCTCTTTTTATGGAAGTTTTTGCACTACGTGGGTGAAAGCATTGATGCAAATTCAGACCCCTTTTGTTATTTATTACTTAGAAGTGTGCTAGAATTTACATGTACAGACCTCCAAGCAATGCCCCCTTTTCTATTTTTTTTCCTTGTAAAATGGCACCAGGATGCACCGGGAAGGGGAAGGCCCGCCATTCTGAAGAAGTGGGCCTGTTGGCTGGTGGGAGTAAACATTTCAACAGCCAGCCTTCCTGTTAAAGGTATGGGGGGTGGAATCCGGGTGGGCTTTGGGGGAGGCTCGGGGGGAGTGCCAGCAGGAGGGAGTGGGCATCAATCCTGCCGGGGATTGTTTAGGGGTTTGTGGCAAGAGGGATTGGGCATCCCTCCTGCTATGGACAGTGTGGGAGGTTTTGCAGTGGTGGCGGGAGGGAGAGGGCATCCCTCCTGCTGCAGACAGTGTGTGTGTGTGAGGGGGTTCCCATACCGCGATCAGCTCAGCAGCAACGTGATTCTCTAAATGGCATGGGTAGTTAGGCACTGTATGTGCTGTCAAATACATTTTAAGTTGGGGGAAAAAACATGTATTTCACAAAAAGCTCTAATCTACACATTCTAAAATAGTCCAACTTGGATGTCCCTTTTCCTACCTAGATCACCTATACAAAACTGGGCTTCATATTTGGGATATCTATTAAAAGAGTTGTTCAAAGAAGGAGGACTACTAATGAACTTCTCTTAGGGAGATGTGCTCCATTATTAATATTTTGTATTTCCATCTGGTTTGAGTCCATTCTACACCTGTACGTGGTTAGGTTTGCAAACTTAATTTGGAAAAGCAAATATAAATGTCACCTGATTTTTTATTCATTTTTTGTGTATGGCATTTCTTGATTACTAGTCTTAATTTTTTAAAACCATATAGAAAAAGGAGAGAGAACATACACATTCACAAATGCATGGATGCTCATGAGTAATTCCAGCTGTAGAAGCAGAATGAAGAATGAAAGGAAGGTCCATAACTACCCAATACAAAGACTATAAGATATGCAATAAAGCTTGAAAATGTAAAAAAATAAAAATAAGATATGAAAATCTGTGAGGATGAATTAAAGAAGCTGTTAAAGTGACTGAGAGACTCTCTTTTTATGGACAACCGACAAAGAATTATATCCTTTTCTTTTGCAAAATATGTAACGTCTAATACAGTTCACACCAGCTCTGAAAACTATTCTATGTAATAAAAGAACTGGGTTCCATTTGTGTAAACAGATTTGGAGACTGCTTGTCCTTACAATCAAGTCCAAATAATGGAGATATTAAATGATGAATGTGGCTCAGCTTCGATACACATTTTATTAAACATAAAATATCTAGGCCAGCCATAGAAGAAAAAAAATATAAACATGCCATCATGTACTTGCTTGAAGCTCTTCTTTTTTCTGGGGCTCAGTTGCCCCAAAAGGAGTAAATACACTACCACAGATGAATCAGAAGACAAAAGGAGACATTGGTACAAAACAAATATTTAGAATACTCATTACCTTTTTAAAAATTTTATTTTCAAAATGCTTTCCCTTAGATTTTAAACAATTTTATCCACGCAAGAATATGCAAACAAGTAAACTTTTTAGTGACAAGGTGTAAGCACAGTGCACTAAAGTGCCATATTTGATAAATGTTGTACACAATCTGTATTTTATAGAACAAAGGCACAATTTAAAATTCTCAAAAAGAGTTACAGTAACATTTTTGCATTGTGCTCCCATTAACCATGCTTTTCAGTGTCTCTTAACAGAGCTATAAATGTATGTATCTATCATAAGACAGGGAGAAATTGTTCAGTCTTGTCCAATTTTCCCTTAAGATAGTAGTGGATCCTAAAGTCTCTTATAATATAACTTGAGAATCAAAAGAGAAACTCTCTGTTAGGAGAAAAGTTGAACAAACAAAATTGCAAGGACTTAAGGTCTTTTTGAACTATGGCAGATTGTAAAGTTTGCAGGATCTAGGCCCTTTTTAATTTTAATTCTCTCCAATTCGGGAGGGGCGTCCTATACAGAACCGGGCCTATGCCTGCCTAAAATAATTCTGTAACCGACATCCATGTTACAGACGACGGTTACAGAACCAGGTTAGTGTAGACGTGGCCACTACACTTACAGCGGCAAGGGATCTTCCGGCTGCGATAGGAATAGCGGCTGCAGCCGCCTATGCCCCTCCCCTCCCCCACATACTGGTTAGGGAATTGCTCCTTTCAAACTGCATCGCCCCTCTCCTCTTCCTGGTCACAAACACTCACAGTCATATATGCACCCAGACACACAGGTATATGCAGAAGAGTTAGAATTTCTATGAGCCATGATCCACATCCTCAAGAGAACTGCGAACCCCCATTCCCCCCAGTGCTGTAATATCCCTATCCAGGTTGGCTCTTAGTCATTCAAATGTGTATTTTCGTTTTCTTAGCTGTAAATTCTTAATTTACATAAACATCAAAATATAAAGTCAAACATAGCCCCACTTACCTCTCTTTCTATGAGAGGATGGCAAGTTTAAGTCAACATTTCGTCTTCCACTCTATTAAAAAAGTGAACAAAATAAATGAGGTCATTGTTCTCTTTTTACATACTAAGCTGAGAAAAAGTTTGTGAACTCTCTAAGGCAGTCTGTGGCCAATGCAGAAAACTGTGTATTAACATCTCTCTGTGTGAAAGCTCAGCACAGGGTATAAGGATTCTAATACATACATATAGTGTTGCCTAGGTATACTGTATATCTGCACTTGTGCAAACAACATTTGCAATACCAATATTTATGCACAAAGTAGCATAAATATGGGCCTTGAATTAGGTTCATGGATATTCTTAGTATTTACGTGTCTATGTTGTGCTCTACAAAGCAGCATTTCAGCACATGAACAGATCTATGTGCAAACAACTCCAAGCGCCAATACAGTTTGGCAATACCTACAACATTGTTGGATTTATCAACTGTATGGAGCTTTAGCCTTTGTTCCAGCACACCTCTCTCTCAGCTCCTCATATCTAATTTTTTGGCCATTCTCTTCAAGAAAACCAGAAAGTTGCAGAGAAGAAATGATCACAAAATCCTCAACTTACACAATCAATACAACATTCCTCCAGGAAGTGAAGTTAGATATGCAACTAATACATTCTAAAATTTTATACAAGGGAAGATTAACTACAGAAATATGACTGGATAGTAAAGAATTAGATACCATGAAATCATTAGAAAAGCCTATGATTTCAAGAGAAATACAGCTGTGATATGCAGCCTATTGAGCGAAACTCGTATGGTGAAAGTTTAACCGATATGAAAATAATAAACAAAAAAAAGATTGTTTGATATACTGCCTTTTGATTTAAACAATCAAAACAGTTTACAATACAAAACACCAAATCAAAAAGTTAGAAAATAAAATAAAAGTGAAAAAGTTTAGTCAGAATATAGAGTTTGAGAGACAAAATGGTCCCATATCGGGTGGAAATCCCTACGATCCCAGAGGATAAGCCTGTGTAAAGAAATGAGAAAAGAGTTGAAAAAATTATTTTATACCCACCAATGAGTAACCTTCCTCATCAGATTCAGGCTGAGATAGATCAGATTCACTCCTGGATTTAATCATTCGATAGTTTGGATTAGCATGAATCAAATGGCTCTCTGCAGTAAGACTCTCACTCCTGAATCATAAAAATTAATACATAGAGATAAGTATTTTACAACCAGTTTATTTACCTCAAAACAACCAGAAGCACAGCTTCTGCTTTTTTAATTTCCTGTTCAACTGAACCTTCATGAGCCACAATGTTCTCAGCATTCACTCATTTATAGGAGGTTCTTTCCCCTTTCCTGCTTCCCTCATATACCTAGTTCAGCCATTATAGGCAGATTGTTTTGGCTGAAAAACTGCAGGTCCACCATTCTATTGCATTTATCATGTAATGATGATTGCTTAAATTGTCACTTTTATTACTGATATGCATGCTGTATTTGATTTTCAATGCTTATTGTATGGATAAGCAGATCAGTACTGAATTAAATTAAATTTTGGAATAATGACCGGGATTTTAGCACAAGCCAGCACGCTGAATGCTCTACGCTGCTCCTGACACTCAGAGTTCCTTTGAGCGTCGGGAGCAGGAGCAGCGCAGAGAATTGAACCCACTGGCCTGCGCTAAAAACCGCTTCTGCGGTTCTGTAAAGGGAGGGGGGTTGTGCGTCAAATTTTGATTTATTTTTTATTTTTTGCAGAATTCCACCAGGAGTACTATAGCCCAGACTTTGCACTAGAAGTCTCTATTAGGGACTTGAGGGGACTCAGACTTTACAAGGAAAGTCTTACTCTGTGTAGCGATTTAGTGGTAACTTGCCATTTTAGATGTCTTATCTTATATTGCATGTATAATTCTAAGTAGCAATAAGCTGCTTGTAACCCACTTACAACTCCATTTTGAGAAGATTCAGCAAAACATAACATATACAATTAAGCAAGACAGTATTCTAACCCAATCGAATAGACTTAAATGCCCCTGACTAGCTAAAGAAGGGGAAAGATCCAAATTAATCTCAATAGTACTTCCTCCAAAGTACGGGGGCTACTACAAAAAAAAAAAAAAAAAAAAGCTTGCTCTGATATAGGCTTTTCAGACCTCTTTCACTGATGTGACCCTTAACTAGTGTGACCACATGGCTCCCCAAGTATGACCACATGGCTCCAGAAAAAAGGGGACGGATTGAGACATCCGGGTTTTACTTCCATTGAAAGCAACCAAGATGTCTCAATCTGTTCTCCTTACTTCCATTGCTTTCAATGGAAGTAAAACCCGGATGTCTCAATCCGTCCCCTTTTTTCTGGAGCCATATGGTCACACTACCCTTAACAGCATTCCTAAACGTCATCTAAACATAAGCGCCTGGAGCATATCATTTTTGAGTCAATAGTGAGATGGTGACAGATATTCAGCACCAGGCTATATTCAGGTATCAGCATTGAATATCCAGGTTGATGACAGTACTAGAAGTTATGTGGGTACAGCCGATATTCAGCACCACACCCATCTAGCTAACTGGTCAAAGATAGGGCAGCTATTTATGCAATCCTATATGCCCAGCTTATGATCCTGCTCATCCCTCCTCGCCATCTGGCAATCTAAGGTCAACTCTCTTCGATCTTCCTTCCCTTCCTCCCTCCCCCTTCATCCTCTTCCTCCAATCCTACTGCCACCACCGGTCTTCCTCTTTCCCCTACTTCTGGCCCTTCCACAGTTTTAACTCACCCTAAAAAAAAATTACATAAGCACTAATATACCCCAATAGAAAGAAGTTCAATGCAATTTCCAAATTAGTGAGAGGCTGGTCATCTCCAGGAATTACAATTCTTACATTAAAATCAAAACTTATTCATCTTCTTGGAGTTCATTCGACCATGTTTCATTAGAGTCACTCTCCGAAGCTTTTTCTGCCATAAATACATCTGACTCTGCACTTGATCTCTGGCCATATTCTGCCACTTTTTTCCCCATTGTTCAAGCAAGTCTTTCCCAGGGTGAGGTACCTGACCCATGGAAGCATGCTCTTATTACCCCTCTTCTCAAGAAGCCCACCCTGCTAATCCAGCCAATTACCACCCTATATCTCAAAGGTATTAGAGAAAATTATTTACTTCAACTTCGTTCTTTCCTCAACAAATCTCGTATTCATCCATATAAAGCAAGCTTAAGGAACAATAATAGTACTGAAACCCTTCCTGACACACTTCATGATACAATCAGGACCTCCTTAGATCATCACCACTCAAGCTGCAATCATCTCACTGGATCTATCATCTGTTTATGACCTTTTTTTAAGAAGTGCAGCACAACAAAGAAAAAGAAGACCCAATGATCCACAGTGAAAACAATCCACCGATAAAACCAAAAATCTGTGGATACAGATGCTCTGGAATTGATTTATTGTATGCTGTCATATAAAACCATAAAAATATAATGATAAAAAGTACAATGATAAAAATCCAAATGGACCCTTAACGGTCTGTGTTTTGGCGAACACGCCTTCCTCAGGGGTCCAATGGTTTGCAAACGCACATATAAAAATTGGACTGAAAACAGTCTATGATCTTTAAACGTATGAGCAAAGAACACTGTAGACAAACTAAAGTAGTAAGAAGATCATGATGAACCTTACCACTATTGATATTTCTGGTACTGTACTTGAATGAATCACTGCTATCTTACTAATCAGACTTACCAACTTTCTCAGTCCAGTCCTCTCCAACTTCTAATTTTCTTTGGTGTGCCACAGGGTTCTATTCTAGCCCCTCTTCTTATTCTTATCCAGTTTAATCACTGTTTACTCTTTTGCTATACAGATGATATCAATATACTTTACCGCAATTTTCACTTCCAACTCTGATGTCAGTGATCTTAATTTCTACCTTCAGAAGGTATCCTCCAGGCTAAAAGATCATCATCTTTAGCTGAATATCAACAAGTGTGAGTCTAATCGTTTCCCTTGCCCCACATTGCCACCTCCACCACTTTCTATTCTTAAACAACTAGAATCTGTTAAAGAATGTTAAAATCCTTGTGGTAACTTTTGATAGTCATCAAGGCTCGACTATATTTTGAACTACCTGTAGTCTATGCACGAGTCTCCAACAAGTTATTAGAACAGTTCAATTATACTATCACCAGGACATGCATAACCTGAAATGACCCTACAAGCAAGAGTGGATGCACCATCCTTAACTTCAACATCATACTTCTAATGGAAACCTGAGTGATGAGGATAAATGAAATGTCTAAATACTTTTCCAGGTTTCTAACACTTATCACAGAAGGAACAGCCTTCTCTACAATAAAAAAAAAAAAAAAAGATAAAACAAAACTTAAGACTCCTTAACACCAACCCTTAACTCCACTGTTTTCAAAAAGTTCCAAGTCATCCAGCAATTTCACCAAATGCTTCAATAATTTGTTGTAGCCAAGAGCAGTAGTACTTTTGGAATAAATAATTTGCACAATATCTGCATATAAATAATCAGTCACATAAAAAATATCACTTGGAATGCTTTAGATTAATAACAGAAACAGCCTTTAAAAATTAAGTATGGTCTAATTTTCATGAGAACAGATCCTACTATATAATAGGTTAGAATGGGAACTGTGCATACTGATTCCCACCTAGTCATAAGTGCAGTCCCCTCATTGGTGCTTGTGGAAGGTGGTTGATGCTGACCTTCCTCCTTTGACTTCTGAAGTTCTTCAACTACTGGGCTTACTCCCAAAATCAGCAATGCACATCGATGGATCACTGAATTGCAAGCAGCGGTGTAGACATCTTGGCCCTCTTGTAGGTCTGCACTATCTCTTCGCTCTGGCAAGAGCTGAGTCGGCTGGTCATCAATTCTGGTTCCTGTCCCAGTTCCAGTCACAGAACTAATGGTCAATCTATCTCGGTCCCGACTGCGTGCTACTTCACGGGCTGATAGGAAACATTGAAAGATTTCTGTAACATGTAACACAAAAACAAAATCTTAACCCAAAAAATAAATAGTATTTTAAAACAAAATGATAGGTAAACAGCATCATCATCTGCAATGCTATGCCAATACCTGCCATAGTAGGAGGGGGAAAGTGTTAATTTTTATTGTTTTAAAAATAACAAATTGAGACAATATTAATTATAATATAGAAATATATGAAACTACTACATCAGCACAAATTGCAGAAATCCTTATGAGGTGGCAGAAAGAACTAGGGAAGGGGAAAAAAACCAAGTAGTAGCAGCTGCAGTTAGAGAATGACATGGGTCAAATTTGTCCCTGTTGCCATAGGAACTCAATTTCTCCATCCCGTCCCTGTGAGTTTTGACGCTGTTCCTGTACCTGCTCATTCCTGTAGGCTCTGCCTTAAATGCACAAGCCTCGAACACTTGTGATTTTTAAGTGTTTGAGGCTTGTGCAGATGAGGACAGAGCTTGCAGGAATGAGGCAGGGACAGCAAAAGAACTCGCTGGGATGGAATGGGAAAATGAGTTCCAGTGGAGACAAGGAAAAATTTGTCCCCGTCTAATTCTCTAGCTGCAGTCTAAGTATTTTAGAACAGCGCTTCTCTGGAAACAAGCAGGGGATATGCAGGCACACTTGTTGGTGAAGTCCTCTGACTGAGCCTGAGTACCAGTGCTCTCCCCTAGCTAAGTAAGATTTTTAGCTTACTGAGCATGTGCAGGAGTCCCTACACCTGAGCTTGTCAGGTTTTTTTTTTTTTTTTCCCAAACATTCCTGTCAAGTTGCAGCTCTCCCCTCTCTTCCTCAGAAAAAAAAAAATAAAGAAAAAGCTCCCAATGCTGGAACGCTGCTTAAACCCCTTCACCTCAGACAGCGGCATTGACACGGAGCTCTCATAGACAAGCGGTTCTCTCACATTATGAGGTGCCAGTGAAGGCTCCCGTGGGCTCAGTCTCAGCCTCACGGTCCTCTCCTGGTTTGACTCCATATAGCTTAACGGCTACAGGTAACCCTTTAAAATCCTCTAAGGGTCGCTCCAAGTCTAAGCAGAGGGCCTCTCTCCTATACCTCCTATTCAAGAACAAGTTAAAATAAATAAATAAATGTCTGTCTCCCTGCTCTACAACCAGAAAACCTTGCCCAGAGCTCAAACCTCATGCAGGCTGTTACCAGTTTTCCCCCTCCCTTTTTACTAAAACGCGATAGCGGTTTTTAGCGCAGGGAGCTGCGCTGAATGTCCCACACTGCTCTCAACGCTCATAGGCTCCCTGCGCTAAAAAACGCTATTGCAGTTTAGTAAAAGGGGGCCATAGTGCAAAATATAGACAGCATATATAAATTTTCAAAACAGACACATTTTGATCACTAAATTGAAAATAAAATCATTTTTCCTACCTTTGGTAATTTCATCAGTCTCTGGTTGCACTTTATTCTTCTGACTGTGCATCCAATATTTCTTTCCTTCTTTCAGCCTCCTGTATGCTTCCTCTTCTCCAGACCTCATTCCCTCCCCAAACTTTTTCTTTGTTTCACCCTGCCCCTTCTTTCTTTTTCTCTCTCTCCACACCCTCTTTCGTTCTGTATGTCTGTCTTTCTCTCTCTCTCCATGCCCCATTTTCACCCTGCCCCCTTTCTTTCTTTCTGGCTTCCTGTCCCCCCCCTTTCTTTCTTTCTCCCTGCCCTCCCCTGCCCTGCCACCACCATTGGGAAAATGCTGCCACCACCACTGGGGAATAGGCTGCCACTGCCGCCACCGGGAACAGGCCGGTGCCGAGTTCGCCCTGCTTCTCTTCTCCGCGGGGCCGACCAACTCTCGCCACCCGACGTCAATTCTAACGTCGGAGAGGACGTTCTAGGCCAGCCAGGCAGCGATTGGCTGGCCCAGAACGTCCTCTCCAACGTCAGAATTGACGCGAGTGGCGAGAGTTAGTCAGCTCCACAGGGAAAAGCAGGGAGAACTTGGCGTCGGCCTGTTCCCGATGGCGGCGGAGGCACTCAAGTGGCTAAAGAGCCTCAGTTTGCCGGCCTAGGGAGAACTCAAGAGTGGCCAGCTGTGCACCCCCTTGGGACGTAAACCCGGGGCGGGGCGGACCGCCCCCCCACCCTCCCCCACCTTGGTATGCCACTATCTGTACTAGAGAATGACACGGTGGCGGTTTACCCGCGGCCACCGCATTTTAGCCGCGGGTCACCCGCCGAAAACGGGGAAGAAAACTAGCAGTCGCTGCGGCGACGGGGACAAGGCCATTCACCGCCCGCGGGGCGGTGAATGGTCTTGTCCCCGCAGTGAGGCATGAAGGATCGCGCGGTCCCCGCAGCTCACACCCGCCTGCCCAATCGATTCTAGTGTTTAGCCAGCTCTCTCCCTTCTCCTCACCTTAGTTTGTAGATTTTCTTTTTCGGCGACCCGCACGCTATCAGAGAGCCGCGTACGCGCTGCTGCTCAGTTTCGATCTTCTGCTCTGACGCAACCGGAAACAGGAAGTTGCAGCAGAGCAGAAGATTGAACACTGAGCAGCCGCGCATGCGCGGCTCTTTGGGAAAGCATGCAGGTCGCCGAAAAAGAAAACCTATAAACTAAGGTGAGGAGAAGGGAGAGAGCTGGCTAAACACTAGGATCGATTGGGCAGGCAGGTAGTGGCTGCGGGGACTGTGCGATCGCTAGTGTTCCCGGCTCAAATTGGAAGGAGGGAGTGAAAGGGAAAAGGATTCTGGGCCAAAGGCATGAAGTCGGAAAGAAAAACCCACAGCAGGAAAGAAAGGGAAGGACTGGCAGGTGAGACAGATGCTAGAAGCAGGGGGGGGGGGAAGAAAGAGAGAAAAAAGCTAGATGGGGTTGAAAAGAAGAGACACACTGGTATGGAAGAGGAAGATAGGGGAAATATGGACACAGGAAGGTAACAGAAAGAGGGGAAATTATGTGCATGGGGCATAGGGACAGAGACATAAAGGGGACATGCCATGGGGATGGTATATGGACACAGGGGGGGCAATGACAGATACATAGGGGAGATATTAGAAATGGAGAAAATAGGAGCACAGAAGCGAGATGGTTTGTGGGGATGGGACAGGGACCGAGCTTGCAGGCTCCAGTGGCTTGCACAAATTACATTGTAACGTGCCATGAAAATAAGAGGAAGGAAGGTAGATAGGCCACGCGAGAGGAGCTGAAGGGTAGTAGAAAGGAACAGATGGTAAAGGAGGGAGGGAAGGGTGGTGGTGGAAAGGAATAGAACAGACATTGAAGGAGGGTGGAGAGGAACAGACCCCCAAGGGAAATGTGGAAGACAGAGTGGGAAGAAGACTATTCGGGAGCGGAGGGAAGAAGATGGGTGCTAGACCAATTGGGGGGGGGGGGGTTAAGGGAGAGGCACAGTAACAGCAAATGGAAGACGCAGAGAGAAGACACACAGTGGATGGAAGGAATTCAATGAGAAGATGTGGAAAGCAGAAACCAGACAACAAAGGTAGAAAAAAAAATTATATTTATTTATTTATTTTTTGCTTTAGGATAAAATAGTATATTAGTTGTGTTGATAAAAATTTATAAACAAAGCCCTGCCAGCTGAACATCTCTTTCTCTAGTTCAGCAGCAGGAACTTTGATTTATAAGAAAGGAATAAGCTAAATATTACAGTACTAAGGCTTATATGGATGCAGCGGGGACGGTGACGGGGCGGTGAATGGGATGGCAGTGGCGGTGACAGGGCGGTGAAAGGGATGGCGGTGACGGTGACGGGGCGGTGAAGGGAACGGCGGTGACGGGGCGGTGCAGAGGATGGTGGGCCGGTGACGGGGCGGTGACGGGGACAGATTTTTTCCCCGTGTCATTCTCTAATCTGTACCTCACTCCCTCCCTATGACCAAAAATTATCCTTTCTTCTATTTCCCGTGTACACAACCATCTCTTTCCCTCCCTTCCTCTCTCCCAAGTCCATGCCTTCTGTGTCCAAAAACCCATTCCCTCCCCCACCTCAGCATCTCTTTCCCTCCCTTCCTCTCTCCCAAGTCCATGCCTTCTGTGTCCAAAAACCCATTCCTCCCCCTCAGCATCTTTCCCTCCCTTCCTCTCTCCCAAGTCCATGCCTTCTGTTTCCAAAAACCCATTCCATCCCCCACCTCAGCATCTTTTTCCCTCCCTTCCTCTCTACCAAGTCCATGCCTTCTGTGTCCAAAAACCCATTCCCTCCTCCACCTCAGCATCTCTTTCCCTCCCTTCCTCTCTCCCAAGTCCATGCCTTCTGTTTCCAAAAACCCATTCCCTCCCCCTCAGCATCTCTTTCCCTCCCTTCCTCTCTCCCAAGTTCATGCCTTCTGTGTCCAAAAATCCATTCCCTCCCCCACCTCAGCATCTCTTTCCCTCCCATCCTTTCTCCCAAGTCCATGCCTTGTGTCCAAAACGCACTCCCTCCCCCCCTTTTGTGTTCCGCGTTTGCCTCCCAGCCCATCTTTGCAACTTTCTCAGCAAAACGGAGCTCGAGCCGAGAGGCTTGTCTCCTGTTTCCTGCCTGCCGTGCCACGCACAAATAGCCGACCGGAAGTATTCTCCGACGTCAGCGCTGATGTCGGAGGGCAGGCTTTGCTTAAGCCCTCCCTCCAATGTCAGCGCTGACATCGGGGAACACTTCCAATCGGCTATATGTGAGCTGCAGGGCAGGTAGGAACAGAAGACAAGCCTCGCGGCTCGAGATGTATTTAACTCCGCGGGTCTCCCGTCCAGCTCTCTCCTGTGCACCTGGGGCGGACCGCCCCCCCCCCCCCCTAGGTATGCCACTGGGACCAGCACCGGTCCGCGGACCGGCGGTTGAAGAACTGTGGCCTAGGACCCTGGGGGGAACCCGGGCCCCCTGTCAGCTCCGGGCCCCTGAATGCAGGACTGGTAGTACTGCCCTGATGGCGGCCCTGGCTGTAACACAGATTTACTCCTTATAACCGTCCAGCCCTACAAAGATCAGAGTCTTCTCTTTACATCCTGAAACAGTGTCCAAGAGTCCAGAAGCAATATATCTCAGCGTCCTGCTCTTAAGCTTACTCCTAGTTTTTGATCATCTGCCAGTGGGAGTGGGTGGCTAACACACTTTCTTTTGACTTGGCAGGCCATCACAACAGACCAATGGGTCCTCAACATAATTTCTCAAGGATATTTCCTCAATTTCCTTCCCGACTCCATACCCTCTCAACCTCCTCCTCCTTCTGTGGTACCACACCAACACATTCCGCAACTTGCAGCAGAGGTCTCCCTCCTTCTACGCAGCAATGGCATTGAGGATGTTCCATATTCCCAGGTCAACCAAGAATTTTACTTCAGGTTCTTCCTCATTCCCAAAAAGATGCAAGGTCTTCATCCCATTCTCGACCTCAGACCACTCAATTACTGCCTCAAGAAAGAAAAGTTCAGAATGATTTCTCTTCCAGGAAGTCTTCCTTTATTGAAACAATACGATTGGTTAGCCACCCTAGACCTCAAGGATAAATACACTCACATTCCAATTCATCCTTCCCACTGGCATTTCCTTCATTTCACAATCCTAAGACAACATTTCCAGTATAAAGTTCTGCCTTTTGGCCTTTCGTCAGCACCGAGAGTTTTCACAAAATGCCTAGCTTTGATGACAAGTACATCTGCGAAAACACCACCACATGGTATTTCCTTACCTAGATGATTGGCTCCTAGTATCTCATTCCAGGGACCAGTTGCTACTCACCATTCAGACCACGGTCCTAACCCTTCAGTCTCTGGGATTCCTCATCAGCTTCCAAAAGTCCAACCTTATTCCAACTCGCTCCCTCATGTTCATTGGAGCTTATCTAGACACAGATGCGGCAAAGGCCTATCTTCCTCTGGGCAGGCATCAGTCAGGCCATCATTACTCTGGCAGACCACTTCAGATGATCTTCAGCTTTACCAGCTCGCACTATTCTCTGCCTCTTAGGTCACATGGCAGACTCAATATCTCTATTGCCAAATGCAAGACTCCACATGAGACCTCAACAGTGGCACCTAAAACTACACTGGAATAGATTCCTCTTCCTGCAAAGATTCAGGATTCCCTCCTTTAGTTGATTCACTCTCCTTCCCTATGGGATGGCTGTCCCTTCCAACCTCTGCCTCTTCTTCTCACTATAATGACGGATGCTTCCAATCAGGGCTGGGGTGTGCACCTCGACCGATTGCGGACTCAGGGTCAATGGTCGACAAGCAAATAACCCCTGCATATCAACCACTTGGAACTGTGTGCAGTTTATTATGCTCTTCAAGCCTTCCATCCTTGGATCTCCAACAAACACATTCTTATTCAGACAATCAAGTAACAATGTTTTAAATCAACAAGAAGGAGGTTCAGGATCTCTTCCTCTCTGCAGAGAAGCATATCACCTATTGACCTATGCTCTGACACTTTGGGTCCATCTACAAGTTCCAGGAGAACGCAATATTCCCGCAGACTCTCTCAGCAGGAAACTCGATCCTCCCGAGTGGACTCTCAATCCTTTCATCCTACAACAAATATTCCTACATTGGGGAACTACCACAGTGGATCTCTTTGCTTCCCACGAAAATGCCAAATGAAGCACATTTTGCTCTCTTCATCCAGCCATAGCAAGGGATGCTTTCTCCATTCACTGAGGACACAACCTTCTTTATGCCTTCCCACCGTTTCCTCTAATTTCCAAGGTACTTCAGAAAGTTGACTGTGACAATGCTCAGGTCATACTCATTGTTCCTCGTTGGCCCAGACAAATCTGGTATTCACTCCTGCTGGACCTTCCGGACGCTCCAATTCCCTTGGGAAACCATCCCTATTTTCTTTCTCAGCAGAACAGTCAATTATTACATCCCAATCTCCGCAGTCTCAATTTGACAGGCTGGAAATTGAAAGTTCAGTCCTAATACATCTTCCACTTTCTCAACCAATCTATAACTTTGCCATCTTTTTTTCCTCCTCCGTATTCCTCTCCACCAGAGCAGTCTCCACACATTGGACTGCAGAGGAGCATTACTTTTTTTTAACCTCATTGTAATTGCTCCCTTGTGCCAGATAAACCAGCTCTATTTCCAACAATCCAGCTACCCAAAGAAAACCAGTTTCAAAAAGAGTTCTGTCTTCTTAAGATAGTGCATTGCATCAATTTTTGCTACACAAAAGCACACTTATAACCCCCTGGTACAAATGGAGCTCATAAGGTACAAGCTACAGCTTCTTTAATGGAAAATTTGAAATCCATTCCCATTCAAGTTATTTGCAGGGCTGCAACTTAGTCCTCAGTGCGTACGTTTACGAAGCACTATTGCCTGGATCAGAGAATAGCACAAGATGTATGTTTTGGTCAATCAGTCTTATGGAACTTGTTTGCACTGTGACTATTTTTACCACCACCCACATCCTTCAAGCTTGGGACTCACCAACAAGTGTGCCTACATATTCCCTGCTTGTCTCCAGAGAAAGCAACGTTGCTTACCTGTAACAGGTGTTTTCCGTTAAACGCAGGGGAATGCAGCCACACTTAACCGTCCTCCATCCCCTCATCTCAATTCCCTTTCATTGCTAGAGACAAAACTGACAAGCTCAGGGGAGGGGCTCTAGGTGTAGGGACTCCTGCACATGTTCAGTAAGCTAAAAAGCTTGCCTAACTAAGGGAGAGCACCGGCACTCAGGCTCAATCAGAGGATTTCACCAACACGTGTGGCTGCATTCCCCTGCTGTCTACGGAGAACATCTGTTACAGGTAAGCAATTTTGCTTTCTCAACTCATTTCTCAGGGAATACCCAGCCCACTGAGTTTTCAATATATTCATAATGAACTAGCATGAAATAGATCTGCATTCCAAAGAGGCAGTGCATATAAATCTATCTCATGCACATTCATTGTAGATATCCTGAAAACCCAACTGATTGTGTCCTAAGAACTGGATTGAGAAACACTGTTTTAAAATACCAAAGCCTAGCCAGTGTGAATCCTTCTTCTTCTGTATCACGTATACATATTCTGATCTCTAAAGGGAGCCACAATCCATGTGATTTAACTAAAGAATACTGTTCTGACAGCCAGGTATGAAGGAAGGGGACAGGAATGATGGGCAGAACAAGGAAAATCCTGTCTGAGGACTAATGGTTCACAGCATCCAAAGCAGGCAGAGCTAGTTGTTAGCTACCTTCTCACGATCATAGATGTGTAAGTGTGCATTCCATTTCAAGATGCTCAAAAAATTTTAACCTATCAAACATTACTTCATAATCAAAGTTGAACCAATCTGTATGTATGTTTTATAAACATGATATACTTATGATCCTTTAACTACCTGACCTACATTAATAAAATGTAGGTTAGGTAGTTAAAAAGAGCAAATACTGCACTCACTCAGATTCAACTGCTTTAAAATTAAAGCATGAATCAACGTTTGCTTTTTATAAAACCAAAAAAAAAGGTACAATTTGCTTAATGAAACAAAAGCATATGCTAATATGCCTACAACAAACAGGAGCTTACTTCCAGCCGTCATAACTTCATGTTCCCTTTCCTCGTCTTCATCCTCTTGATCTGGATGACCCTCCTCCCTATCTCGCTCGGCCTGCTCCTCCATTTCAGCTTCTTCATCAATAGTACGTGTAAAGGAGTTCTCCTGGGGATCAACATCTGTAATCTCCTGGTTTTCAGACATCTTCATAAAAGTTAATTAAAAGCAATTCTTACCAAGTTTTACTAAATGAAAGAATGACAATCTCGAAAGGAACCTATTTTCAAAAGGTTTGCCAAAAAGCACAGAAAAAGCAAAACCTTCTCAAATGTGGGCTTCGTTTTTGCAATTAAATGCTTAGGAATCCAGAGCAAAAAGTTGAGCTTGACTATCTCCTGTACCAGCAGTTTCAGGTCTAGATGCACTAAACAGGGCTGGTAAGACTGCATGAGTCCACTGTGGTCCAATTTTTGGCCAATTCCAACAGAGCAACTGACGCTCAAACAAGTTTGCATGCAAATGATTTGAGCAGAGGTTCATTGTAATCCCTGTCTGATCGCGCCAATAAATCGCTGAGAGCGATTCATACACATGCGCACAGCCGGCAGGGGAAGCCCCAAAGCAGCCTCCTGCTACTCAACTGTTCAGGACAGGAAACACTTTTTTAAAATTTATTTATTTATTTTTTAACGGACACAGATGTGCGTGTTACCCATGCACAATATCTGTCTCAATTATAAAAAAAATATTCATGCCAGCTTCCCTCCTGACCACAGCTGTTACCCCCCTCCCCCATCAACTGCAGGTCCCCGAGGCCCCTGATAATGACGGCCGCCCCCACAAAAATTACACACCCAGAAAGACCGGAAGGATGCCCATTCCCTCCTGTTTCAGCAATTTGGCTGTGCATCCGTTCCCACCTGGATCCTTCCCCTAATACAAAGCTTCCAAAACCCCACCAACAAGACTCCCAAAAGACAGCCCTGGTTGTCTGTTGGGCTGGGGGAGGGCTCAGATCAGAACCTCCCCGGCTCAAGCAACCCCCCCAGCCCATCCTCCAAACCTTGTTGTTGAAGCCACAAGAGGGATGCCCACTCTCTCTATCCAGCAGTCTTGGGATGCACTGGGGAGGGGCCTAAGACTACGATTGGCCCAGAATACCTAAGGCCCCTCCCATAAGAGGGGCTTAAGGTATCCAGGCCAGTAAGGGTTTTAGGCCCCTAATCAGTGCACCCCAGGATGCACCGGGATGGGGAAGGCCCATCATTTCGAAGAGGCGGCCCTGCTGGGAAGAGGGAGTGGGCATCCCTCTTGTGGCTTCTACAATGAGTTACAGAAGAGGGGCTGGGGAGGGCTTCTGAGCTGACCCCCCAGCCCACCAGGGCTGTATTTTGGGGTCTTGTTGGTGGGGTGGTGGGAGAGGGATCTTCGTGTAGGGTGAGAGGGGGTATCGGGGGAGTGTGGCGGAGTGTCGGGGGGGGGGTGTTAGTGGAGTCCAGGTGGCCCAGAAGCACAACCGGATTGCTGAAGCAGGAGGGAATGAGCATCCTTCCTGTCTCTCTGGGTGAGTCAGTGTTGCAGGGGCGGCTGTCATCGTGAGGGGTGAGGGGACCTGTGGTTGTCGGAGTGTTTAGCACCTCGTCATCAGGGAGGGGGGTGTCTCAGCTCGAGTTTTTTTTAATGGGGCAGATATGGTATGTTATATTAATTTCAGGGCTGAACTATGAATAGGACAGTTAAGCAACTGGTCTTGACCAGTCGCTTTTTTTGGATCGCTAAAAGCGATCACTTTTTTTTGTAAATCATGAAGCCATGGCCATGCTATAGCATCAATCGCTCTGCTAGTTTACATGGCATTTCAATATTAAATGACCTTATTTGCATGGTTGGATCGGAGAATGAGCAATCGTGTACAAAACCATGCGGTGAGCCATTTTGTGCATCGGTTCAGCATCGGATCATCGCTAAACTAGCAAAACCGATTTAGCGACAATCACTCACTTTAGTGCATCTGGGCCTCAATGAGCTCTCCACTTGGTGGTAGAGACCAGCATGAGGGGTTCCCTCCACCAAATTGCACCAATATTAGTATTAGGGCTGTACCAATATTAGTATTAGATTCATCTCTGAATAGTACCTCAAATACATTATTCGTATTCGTCCAAATAGTGATTTAAATTTAAATACAAATATTCTGGAACTCTACAGTGCTAAATCCTACCAAAATAAACATTTGATCTCTGATTTCACATTGCTTTTTTGTTATTTTATATTTTAATACTCAATGCCCATTATTTGTATTTGGTACAGTATTTGTACTTGACCGAATAGCAAAATATGCTCTAGAGGATATACTGACAAACGTTGGGGGGAGTGGGGGTGGGGGAGAGGATATTGGAAGCAAAATTCAAAGCTGTAGTAATAATTTGGAGTCCATAATTCTTGGATACATTGTATATTTGTAAGATTATTGCATGTAAAGGTGTAAGATGAACCAGCTGTTGTCTAAATAATTCTATGACTTGAATGAAATAAAAATGAAAGATTAGAAAAAAGTAGGAACTGAATGCTTTCACCATTATGTAAGAAATGACCCCTCCCCCTTTTACAAAACCATGCAAGAGTTTTTTTAGAGCCAGCAAGTGTGCTGAATGCTCTGTGCTGCTCCAACAGTTAGAGCTCCTATGAGCGTCCTAAACCTCTATGCACCTCTCCCTCCATTCTCCATCTCTGTAAATAAAGCTACATCCAAGTCATGAGAAATGTTACCTTCCTGGGTCACGAAGCAGCTCTTCATGCCCTTTTGGTGATTCACATAGGTCATTGTTGTCACACTGTCAGACAATGCCTGCACCACTTTGCTGTGGAGATCTTGAAAGGAGATTAGCACCTGATGAATCACCCTGGTCTCCAGCAAGATCAACCAGCAAGACTCCTCAGCAGACCACAGACCCTATGCTACCTGGTCTGCACAATGAGCCCCTCAATTAATGAGGATGGAATCTGTTGTCACCAAGATCCACAGAGGATATTCCAGACTGACCTTCCCAATAGATGACATTCTCACAACCACCACTGCAGACTGTGCCTCACCAGACCAGAGACGAAGCTTGGAATCAACCCCTGCAAATGAGTAAAGAAGGTATGTTGAAGAAGTCACATATGAGCCCTGGCCCACTGCACCATCTTCAAAGAAGCCGATAGGGAGTCCAGCACCTAAGTTCTCTCTGGCTGGAGGAATCCGCAAATGAAGCAGGAATCACACTCGACCTCAAAGCTTCTTAACTTTTTGTCAACAGCAGGAAAACTTGGCCTATTCTGGTGTCGAAATGCACTCCCAAGTATTCCAGGTTTTGAAATGGATGCAGATAACTTTTGGCCTGGCTGATGACCCAGCCCAACAACTGCAAGACTTGCATAACCCTGCCCATGACCATGATGCTCTCCTGATATGATTTGACTTGAATGAGCCAGTCATTCAGGTAAGGGTGAACCAAAGTGCTCTCCTTTCGAAGGGCAGCCATTACCATTACCATCACCACCACGACCTCTGAAAATGTGGAGGGAGCTGTTACTAGCCCAAAAGGGAGCAAACAAAATTGATAAAGCCGAACTAAACAACAAAGCGAAAGGACTGCTGATAATCCCGACAAATAGGGATATGCAGATAAGCCTCTGTCCGATCCCAACATGTAAGGAATTCTTTGTCAGATCTCTAGTTATGAGGAATTCTCTAGGTTGCCTCTGTTAGATCCAGAGGAATTCTCTGGGTTGCACTGCCAAAATAATTGAGCACAATGTTTCCATTCCAAACAAGGGAATCTAAAGTGTCTGATTCACTCCCTTTAAGTCCAGAATAGGTCGGTACGAGCCCTCTTCTTTGGGCACCACAAAATAAATGGAATAGCAACGCAGTACTCGTTCTTTGTCCAGAACTGGAACCACTACCTGCAAGTTCACTAGACTCCAAAGAGTCTTTCAAACTGCTCCTGCTTTCCAGAAAGCCTGACATGGAGAGGCTAAGAAACAATGTGACAAAGCGGTGGTGGTAGCCAGAAGACGAGAGAGAGAGAGATCGTCGGCAGAAAAAGGGAAATGTTAATGCCCCTGTACAAGTCGTTGGTGAGGCCATATCTTGCTAAGGATGTAAGAAGACTTGAAGAGGTCCTGAGGAAAACGATGAAAATGATATCTGGATTGTACTGAGAACATATGAGAAGAGGCTTGAATACCCTAGACGGGATAGAGGAAATATGATACAGGCATTTAAATACTTAAAAGGATATTAATCTACAAACAGATTTCTTCCAAAGACAGAAAAATAGTAACACTAGAGAACATAAAATGAGATTGCAGGGTAGTAGATTCAGGAGGAATGTCAGAAGATACTTTTTTACGGAGAGGATGGTGGATGTGGTAGAGGCAAAAACAGTGATGGAGTTCAAAAATGCATGGGATAGACACAAAAGATCCCTGAAAGAAAACACAAAAATGAGTTGTAACTTCATTTATGATGAGCAGGAGTGGTGCTTCAATGGCAACCCCAGTGAAGCTGATGTCAGATGGACTTCTAGAGTCTGGGTTCAGTATGTGATAAGAGGTAGGCTGGAGTTAGCTTGGACGGTGATTCCAGCAATGAGGTAGTGTAGCTGATAAAGTTAGACAAGTTCCTGATGAACCAGAACGTACGCAGGTAAAGCTAGTCTCAGTTAGGACACTGGTATTTGACCAAAGGGCGGCCGCGTGAGCGGACTGCTGGGCACGATGGACCACTGGTCTGACCCAGTAGTGGCAATTCTTATGTTCTTATGATGCCAGTCAAACTTCTACATCCTATGTCCCTTGTGTAAAAATATGGATCAGAAGCAAGAATGCACATTTTTACCACATTCATATAGTCTGAGTACAGGTCTTGCCTATCACAGGGGAATGGGGGAAAACATCTTATAGTAGAATTTAACAAGTAAAATGAATAATTACTAGATTGTTGATTTAACATTGCCTCAAAAATGAATGTGACTGCTGGGCAGACTGGATGGACCACACAGGTCTTTTATCCGCCATAATTTACTATGCTACCTTTTAACAGAGGGTCCACAGTACAAGGAGCCTCCTGGGGCATCTCCTAAAATTTCAGCACTGATAAGATCTGAGCAATCAGTTCCTGCAGCTCCTCCCAATAAAAATGCATACCATGGAAGAGTCCTCTCCTGGAGGAAAGTCCTTCATCCAAGTATCTTCCCCAAACGAAAAGTCCTTAGGCCCTTATTGACATGGCTTGGGGAAATCCACTACTTATTCCTAGGATAAGCAGCATAGAATCTGTTTTGCTACTCAGGATCTAGCTAGGTACTTGGGACCTGGGTTGGTCATGTTGGAAACAGGATACCAGACTTGATGGACCTTCGGTCTGTCTCAGTAGGGCAATTCTTATGTTCTTATGGGATCTGACTCCAAATCCACTGATTCATTTGCAATCCAATCTTGATCCACCTCAGAACCAGAGGAACTGCATTTGAGGTGACCTTCCTCTTCCCACACTACCCAACACTATTTAGAAGGAGGAAGTACCGCACACAGAAAACCCCACAGAACTCGCCAACGCACCCCAAACCATAAGACCGCTGAAAGTTTATGTATGTGTAAAAAAATTTTACATACTTTATGTTGCATTTTAAATTAATTATTCAAGAGACTGATTTATATTCCATTTTGTACAGAATTACCTCAGGAGTAAAAGTTATATTAGTACAACCATGTTTTGTGCTTTAGCATAGAAATGACAAACCTATCACTTTTTCACTGTAAAATTATGGCACAGGAAGAAATGGGGAAAAGGTAATGCCTGTGTGATATGATTTAAATGACACTGAAAAAAAGTATATATTTTCACCTGCATGGTCTATTGGTCTAATGTTGTCCACCTGAAACATTTTGTTTTTAACATCAGCTTGCAGAACATAAAGAAAGCATTTTTTAATGGCCCATTAAATCACAAGAATCATCATCTAGTCACTATAGATTCTTGGGGCCCAATATTAATGCTATTTAACTGGTCAAGAAAGACTCCTGGTCAGCTAAATAGCACATAGATAACTATCTGGCAATATTCAACGGAAGACAGGTGGCTATCTCCCGCTGAATATCTGGCTTAGCGGACTGGCTGGTGAACAGCTATGTCGCATGACATAGCCAATTATTGCCAATATTCAGTGGCTCAATGGTTAATTTTATCGGACATATAGAACCACCTAAAAGGTTGGTATATCTTTAGCCATTAAGACTTAGCCAGCTAGCTGCTAAATATTGGCCTAGCTGGATATGTTTCAGTCAGCCAAAAGTATACTGGAAATTCAATGCACGTTGCTGGACACAGTGCCAGCATTGAATTTCCAGTATCATCAAAGACTGCGGGAGATTGGCAGCAATCTCCCATGTTCTGAATATGGGTCAGTTTAGTATCTCACCGGTCTTACCCATCTGTCTCTTGAGGATGACCTTGTATGAATAAGTTCCATGTTCTTGCAAGCAAGCAGTCTGCTTCGAACTTTATATACACAACGATACACTTCTGCAAGAGCTTTGCCTGGCTGATATCTGAAGAAAAATCAGTAGAATATATAATTATGCTAAAACTTCCTATATACTATATACAGTATACCAGAGTGAAAGGAAACTTATGTGAAGTTTACCTGCTTTCACCGCATGCTTGGCTAAGTAGATTTGTGTGTTTCAGGAGAGCTGCAAGAACAAATCTTGACACGGTATCCAGGAGCGATTCATTATTGACAGCTGCACTATCCCAATCTGAAGAAAAAAAAAATTTAAATAAACATCAAGGCCTTAAAATAGTCAAGTATGTTCACTTAGACTCACTTCAACTGTGTAGATAAGTAGTATCTACTACAGTACAATTCATGACTAAGGAGACATTAGACCTGACTCCTGACCTGGTTCCTAATTCCCAACTCATAGTTTTATAGTTCTTGCCATCCTATAGCACTGTAGGAGTTAATTCAGTTTTCAGATAAGGGAGAAGTTCCACATAAATGATATTCTTCGATGATACTGCATACAAAAAATGGCCTACAGAGGCAATTTTCAAAATGCTATACACACTTATATACATGCACTTGGTTCAGTATATAAGAACCACATTCTGGGCCCGATTCTCAAAATGCCGCTGAACGTTAAGCACTGACAGGCATCAAGATCGTGCTTGCCGGTGCCTAATCAGTGTTTTAATTGGTTTTAAATGGCATGATAATTGGTCACTCCACTAAAAAACAATTAAAATCACATTAGAAAAAAAAAAATCAGTCGCCCTTAGGGACAGACACCTGGGTCCATGGCGACTAGCGGCACCAAGTGATGCCTAAGCCTGTAAGTGGGTGTGTTTAGGTGCGGTGCCAGACTTCGGCGTCACTAGAGCCGCTGGCCATAATTGTACAAGGACCCCAGGTGCCAGAAATGTAAGCCTGTAAAACCCTGACCTATATTTCTAGCACCTAGGGTCCTGGTTAGGCGCAATCCTGTTAGTGATGCCTGTCCATCATTGACACGCGGCAGGCACCACTTACAGAATCAGGTCCTCTGTGTCAGTCCAAAGAACCATGTAACTCAGTATTCTAACAGTGACTAATCCAGATCACAAGTACCAGGCAGAATTCCCAAAAGTAGTCAGATTCACATTTACCCATTCTACTTCACTCAGGAATGTTTTTAGATTTCTATCATATCTCCCCCTCAGCCTTCTTTTCTCCAAGCTGAAGAACTTTTTTTTTTTTTTAAAGTTTCTTTATTGATATTTTCCAAGAGATATATATTATACAGAAATTGGCTTTAAAAAAAAAGAAGCTTAATCTCACACAAACCACTCCCTGAATAAATCGCAACCCTTTCCCATCCACTAGCTCAATACATAAGATTGACCACTTCCCTAAGCATATCCAAAATGAGACCAAATTATAAGGCACTAATACACTAAGTTATGTATGTTATGAGTACCTTATCTTGTGATAAGTCTGTAGAGTATGAGGCCTCATAACTATTACTTTTGATATGGCTTGTAGGTAGTCTAGTTTAATTTGCACCTGGGCTAGTGTTGGAGTACTGCAATGTGTGCAGCAGTGAAAACATATGCAGCCAATATCTGTTCCATTAGGGTACGGCCCAGGATGGGAACATTTAGAAGACAGCGTTCCATTAACAGACAACAATGTTTACTGGTGATCCTCACAAGGAGCTTTCCAATTTCCTGCCAAAAGAGTTTTATTATAGGGCAGGACCACCAAATATATAGAAATTCTCCTTGATTTCCACAGTTCCTCCAACAGCTACCTGATACGACTCCAAAGATCTGTTTAAATTTTGTTTGGTATGTAGTACCACATATTTTTAATCCTCTCTGGTCAACATTCTTTATATTTTTATTTTTCATCACATTTTACATCACCAATTCACATTCACACATTTCTTGTTGAATCCCATTTTCCTATTTCATAATTTATTTTGGATCACCCTTCATTTACATCCATTATTTTTCATCATTCACATTGAGAAATTAGGTTCTTACCTGCTAATTTTCTTTATTTTAGACTCTCCAGACCGGCCCAGTTCACTGATGGATAATAGCTCACCATGACCAGCAGGGAGACAGACAAAACCTTTTGGCTGTAATACAAGTAGCTGTGCTTCCCCCTAATATACTCAGTCTGCCAAAAAGCCAAGCAGAGCTAAGAAGTACTAAGTATAACAGTATCAACACTCCAAACAGGAGTAACAACTAACATAGAACAATACTGTTGGAAATTGCATAGAAAAAGCCCCTTCAACAAAAGTCCCCACAGCTTGCCAGCTACGCCAGCTGAGCCAAAGCTGCTGTTCTTTTTAATCTCCCCGATCCTAGAAAAATACTAGAACCCATAGAAAAAACAACACTCTTCACAAGAGAAAGCCTGTAACTCAGAAACGCGTCTTGCAGAAATAATAGCCACCAGGAAAACCGCCTTGAGAGTAAGGTCCTTCAACGAGCAGGAATCCGATTGAGATCCCAGGCCAGAACCGAAAGTCGCACTGCAGGCCGAAGCAATTTGGCTGCCCTCAAAAAGCGAACCACATCCGGATAAAAAGTTAAACGCTTACCCTGCTGCAAACTGCGAAACGCAGACAAAGCTGAAGTTGACCCCATAGAGAAGATCAGACCAGGCCCCTCTTCAGACCATCCTGCAAGAACTTCAAGATGTGAGGCAGAGAGGCAAAAATGAAACCACTCCACGTGCAGCACACCACTCCTCAAAAATACGCCAAACACGCACATAAGCCCAAGAAGTGGAAAGCATCCAGGACCCCAAGAGTGGAGATCAATTTATCCGAATAACTTTTTTTACCTAGGCGCTCCCTCTCAAGAGCCAAGCCGTAAGACAAAAAAGGACCTGGATCGAACATTGCAATGGGGCCCCTGAGTCAGAAGATTGGGCAAGAGGTGTAGTGGGAGAGGATCTGCCACGAGAAGATGAGCCTAATCCACTTACTATGGGTACCTGGGCTAGTCCAAAGCCACCAGGATCATGCAGCCGGGGTGCCAAGCAATGCGAAGAACTACTCTGCCCACCATCGGCCACGGAGGAAACACGTACAGGAGGCCCTCCACCAGCCAAGGCTGTACCAGAGCATCCAGCCCCTTGGCCTGAACATCCCGACACCAACTGATGAATGTAATGTAATGTAATTTATTTCTTATATACCGCTACATCCGTTAGGTTCTAAGCGGTTTGAAGAAAATATACATTAAGATTATAAATGAGAAGTAAGAAGGTACTTAAAAATTCCCTTACTGTCCCGAAGGCTCACAATCTAACTAAAGTACCTGGAAATTAATAAAGAAGAGAAAATAAAGATGGTTGAAAAAAGAAAAATTCTATGTGAATTTATAGGATGGAAATTAAACTGACAGTGAAGAACTGTATGAAAAATACATATGGAATGCAGTTAGAGAGGGTAGGTTACAATCTATTTATGGTATTTGTTTAATTGGACGGTGTTAAGGTGGGTAATTTGGGGGAAGGTTATCTGAAGGTAGGTGAATCTTCTGGAGGTAAAAGAAGAGGGGTTAAGATATTTGGATGAATTTTTTGAAAAGCAGGGTTTTGATTTCTTTTCTGAATGTTTTGAAGTTGTCTGATATTGTCATAAGATTGGAGATGGAATGGTTGATTTTTGCTGCTTGTGTTGCCAGAAGGTTGTCAAACATTTTCTTGCGTTGTGTGCCTTTGAGTGGGGGGAAGGCGAAAGGGTTCGAGGTTCTTCTGTGTCTTGAGGTGGAGATTTGGTTTAAGCGGTTGTTTAGATAGGAGGGGGAAGAGCCGTGTAATGCTTTGAATATCAGGCAGTAGAATTTGAATTGGATTCGTGCTTGTATGGGTAGCCAGTGAGAGTCTAAGAAGGCAGTTGTTATGTGATCATATTTTTTGAGTGAGTAGATCAATCTGAGGGCGGTGTTTTGTATGGTCTGGAGTTGTTTTATCATAGTGGCTGGACAAGGAAGATATAGGGAGTTGCAATAATCCAGCAGACCTAAGACTAGGGATTGGACGATTAGTCTAAATTGTGCTTGGTCAAAGAATTTTCTGATTTTACGGAGATTTCTCATGGTTAGAAAAGCTTTCTGGGTTGTTTTGTTGATCTGGGGCTGCATTGTGCAACATCTGTCTATCGTAACTCCTAGGAGTTTTAGTTCGGGTTGTATTGGGTATTTGGTATTTTTGATTTTCAGTTCAGTGATGAACCGGGGTGCTTTGGCATTGACACTTGTGGCCATCAGGTTCAGGACCGGGTGACCCCAAATCTGCACAATCAACTAGAAGGCTGTGGGACCGAGACACCAATCTCCGGGATCTAGCACATGATGACTGAGGAAGTTCGCATGGACATTCTCCACTCCCGCTATGTGAGAAGCTGAGATGTCCAGAAGATGTCTCTGCCCAAACCAAAGCAGCCTCCTGCGCCACCAGACAACTCCTGGTCCCCCCTGATGAAGGCCTAAGTTTACAGCCTAAAATCTTTGGATATGCAAAAAGGAATTGTAACCTATTTGCATACCTGAAGATTTTAGGCTGTAACCTTAGGTCTTATTTAGACAGGTACATTAGATAGATTGTGAGCCCGCCTTTGCTTCCTTTGAGAAGCAGCACTTAGACACAGGGCCCACTGTAACAGACTATATTATTGCAGCATTGCATCCAATTTATAGCATATTTCCTGTATAAATTTCACATTGTATCTTTGATCCAGTTGAAATCCAGAAAATGGACAATCACAGTTTAGAATAAAAATGTCTCTTCTCTATCACTTACCTTTGCTAACTGCATAATCTTGCATACTTATCCAGAGACTGTGAGCTGGTTCTTTAGTAGACCCCAAAGCCAAATCGATGAAGACAGCAACTTCTGGTCGTAACTTATAATCAAATGGCTTCTGTTCCTCATTTCCAGAAAGTGCCACTTCTAGCAGACAACTCATGCATTTATCTATAATCAGAACATGAAAGCCTACTTTAATTATTTCTAAGATAATTAAAAATAAATGGTGCTAAAAACTGGATTATATGACAGAATCATCCACAATAGGAGTAATGTGTTTCAGACAGAGAACTGCTTAAGGGAAAGGCATACACTATGAAGGATAGCAGATACTCACCTGTAGCAGATGTTATCTGAGGACAGCAGGCAGATATTCTCACTTGAGGGTGAGGTCATCTACAGAACCCTGACACGGACAGTCAAAAAAGTGTACTGTCACTTTAAATCTTTAAGACTGACTGTATCACATGTGTGCTGGTGCTTTCCTGCCCGACTGCAGCTCGCAGGACAATCAGATCAGTAAAAAAGCTAACTAGGGAAGGTGGGAGGGTTGTGAGAATATCTGCCTGCTGTTCTTGGATAAAACCTGCTACAGATGAGCAACTATGCTTTATCCAAGGACATGCAAGCAGTATATTCTCACATATGGGACTCCCTAGTAGCCAGGATCATGCCTCTGAGAAGAGGATTATTGACAATAATCATGAGCCTGGGGAAAGAAAAGGGTTGGAGGGAAGTTGACATCTAAGTGGAGAATAAATTCTGTAAAATTTCTTGGCCAAACCAACCATTCCATCTGGAAAGATCCTCCAAATAGTGGGATGTGAAGGTTTGAATTGAGGACTAAGTGGTTGCTTTATATATGTCCTCAATGGGAGTGGAACGTAGATGAGCCATTGCTCAAATGTTATGTGCAGTGACACTGCTTTCAAGTGTCAACCCAGCCCAGTCCAAGCATAGCAAAAAGGGACACAGTTCACCAGCCATGTAGAGATGGTTCTCTTGATGACAGGAGCTCCTAGCCTATTTGGATTAAAAGACAGGAACAGTTGAGTGAAAGTCCTTATGAGGTTTGGTCCAATCTAAGTAAAAAGCAAGAGCACATTTATAGTCCAATATGAGGAGAATGTGGTCTTGGAAAAAAGACAGGAAGAACTATAGACTTTTTCAGATGAAATTCTGAGACAATTTTCAGGAGGAACTTGGGATAAGTGCAAAGAACCACCCTATCATGATAAAATGTTGTACTTGTATAAAGATAGATCTGAAACAAGTGTTTGAAGTTCACCGACTCAACATGCAGATGTGAGAGATATGAGGAATACTACTTTCCAAGTGAGATGCTTGAAGGATTAAGTTGAGCATGGTTCAAATAGAGGCTACATCATAGTGGAAAGTACAACATGAAGATCCCAAATCACTAGAGGCGGCTTGAGAGGTGGCTTGGTATGGTAAAGGCCTTTCATGAATCTTGAAACCAAATGATGTTCAGACATTGGCTTTTTGTACAGTGATATATGAAAAGCACTAATAGCACCAAGATGAACTCTGACTGAAGTAGTCTTGAGACCAGAGTTGGAAAAGTGTAGAAGATAGATCAGAACCAATGGAAGAGGTCAAGTGATGGGGTCTAGTGAGTGAAGATTACACCTGACTGTTAAAGAGAGTGCACTTGAAACAATAACACTGTGTGAAAGGTTTTCTAGAAGTTGTAATGATAGCTGACACTGGTGCAGAGAGTGTGAAAGCATCTACTTGCTAATGAATGTAGATTAGAATGGAGGAGAGAGTCTTTATTCTGTGTCAGATTTGAAGTGTGATGGGTTCCTTTACCCTGAGTTGTAGGAAAAGAGGGAACCCTGGTTGACATAGTCACTGAGGTGCTATAAGAATCATGGTGATTAGTTTCTGTCAAAGTTTGAGTAGAACTGGAGGGATAGCATAAAGAAACCTGCCCCTCCAGTCGAGAAAGAAGGCATCCGACTCCAGATATCTGGAGTGTAGATTCTGGAACAGAAGGTTGAAAGTTTTTTGTTGAGGGGGAATGCAAAAAAAAGGTCTACCTCCGGGATCCACAGTCTGAGAATATTTGGCACAATATGGTTGAGTTGAGTGACCATTTGTGTAGTTGTAGGAGTCTGCTCAATTTTTCTGCTAAGATGTTTTGCTTCCCTGCTAGGTAAACTTCTGTCAAAAATATGTTGTGAGGAATCACCCAGGACCAGATTCAGAGAGCTTCTTGGCATAATGGGCTAGACCCTGTGACTTCTTGTTTGTTTAGATAGTACATGGCTTCTTGGTTATTTCAAATTCAAGTTTATTATAAATTTGATTAATCGCTTATTCAAAATTCTAAGCGATGTATAAAACAATAAAATTACAAATTTCTGAGGGAAACAAAACAAACAAATATAACTAACCTGACAAAACATATTAAACAAAAGGAAAAGTTGGGGAAGAAATACAAGTTGTTGATAGTAAATAAGCCACATATGGGAAAAAAAACAATAGGAGGGGAGAGAGCAGTGTGCTTCAAAAAAGTTGGGAAACAGGATTCAATTGAGGCTCCTAATCAAGCTTTCTAGCTATCAAATGCATCTTTAAAAAGAAAGCTTTTTAACTTGCTCTTGAATCTGTCTAGATTGCGTTCTTCCCTTAAATAAATAGGGAGGGAATTCCATGTTTGGGAGGCTGTGACAGAAAAGATTAATTGCCGCCATGTGTTAATGTTTTTGAGTTAGGGAACAATTAATAGATGTTGGCCATTTGAACTCAGTAATCTTGTTGAGGTGTAGGGTGTAAATTGTTGAGGTATAGGGTGTAAATTATTATGAATGAAGGTGGGAGTTTTATAAAGAAGAGATTTGAGACTTAGCAGACAATTTATATGTTATGCGGTGAGCAACTGGGAGCCAATGCACTTTCTTAAGGAGAGGTGTCTGTTCAAATGAGTACTATCTGATTGAGGAGATAATCTTGAAATGTGCAGAAGGCATTGCGAATTGCTCAAAGCTCTAGGAGATTGATGTGTAGAGATTTTTCTTGAATGGACCAGGTGCCTTAAGTGTGGAGGCCATCAAGTTGAGCTTCCCAACAGAGTATGGAAGCATCCATTATTAATGTTTTCTGATGCACTGGAGTATGGAAAAGGAGGCCTCTGGAAAGACTTGGCTGGTGATAACCACCAAAGAAAAGATAAACAAAGGGCTTATGTCACCTGGATTTGTTGAGATAGAGTTCCAGTGGCTTAAGACCACTGGGTCAGGAGTGTCCATTGAGGCTCCCTGAGATGTAGATAGGCAAAGAGAGACAAGCAAATTGTAGAGGTCAAGTGGTCCAGGAGACACATCATTTGGTGTGCAGAGATGAGTTGGAGCAAGGAGATGTGTATGAGATGTGTTGAGCCTTTGTTGAGGTAGAAAAGCATGAGACTGAGTTGTGACTAGAACTATTTCATCAAACTCAAGAGCTTGAGTGGGTTAGAGATGAGACTTCTCGTAATTCACTGCAAATCTGAGAAGTTCTGGTAGTTGAGTTCATGGCCTGTTGAGCTTGTTGAGGCATTGGAGCCTTGATTAACCAGTTGTCCAGGTAAGGGAACACATGAAGGTTGGACTAATATAGAAGTGCAACTACTACCACTATGCATTTTGTGAATACTCTGGGAGCTGATGCCAGCCCAAATGGCAGTACTCTGTACTAGAAGTGGCATGTGCCCACTTGAAAGCAAAGATATTACCTTTGGGCTGGGACAATGGAAATGGGTGTGCAGTCTTCCTTGAGGTCTAGAGAGCAGAGCCAATCATTTTTCTCTAGCAGTGGTAATAAGAGTTCCCAGAGAGACCATGCAAAATTTCTCCTTCACCAAGTATTTGTTGAGAGTGCAGAGGTTTAGAATTGGGCGTAGATCTCTGGACTTCTTCGGTATGAGAAAATATTTTGAGTAGAACCCTTAGCCCTCTCCTGCAGAGGTACTTTTCTATGGTATAGAGCTGTAGGAAGGCTGAAAGTTCCTGGTGAGGGAGGATTTTCTGATAGGAGTTGAAACTCCACTCTCTTGGAGGAGGATTTGGAGGCGTTTTCTGTAAACAAAGTGCATAGCTCTGATTCACCACTTGGAGGAGTCAGCGATCTGTTATCAGGGACCATTGATGAAAACAGTGGGTGAGTCAAACCCCTATGGGGCGAGTCTGAGGTAAGGGTTGAGAAATGTTGACAATTCTCTCTAGCATGGAGTAAAAAAGATAGTTGTTGCTTGGACTGAGGCTATGACTGAGACTTTTGTGTTTTTTGCTGCCTGGGACACCTCCAAGTAGAAACTCGAGTGGATGAGGAATGCTGGCTATATGCTGGAATAATAAGTGGTTTTAGTGCAATACCAGTGTGTTAGTTGTTAGTTCTAACACCAACCCTTCTTAAATGATAGCAAAGATAAACAAGGTTGGAATATTCAAAAGTAAATGGTTTTTCTAAAATACCTCAGCCCCACCACTCCACCGCTATGTTAGCTTCAAAACAGCGGGAGATTTACGTGGTAAATGCCACGTAAATCTCCCGCTGTTTTGAAGCTAACATAGCGGTGGAGTGGTGGGGCTGAGGTATTTTAGAAAAACCATTTACTTTTGAATATTCCAACCTTGTTTATCTTTGGAATAATAAGTGGAACACCTAGAAGTATTGGAATATTTTCTTGGCGGTTGAGACTAGGTTGTCTTCGCTCTTTTGTGTTGCTTCCTCTTACAATCACCAAATAAATCATCTCCTAAACAGGGAATGTTTGAAAGGCAATTTTGTACATTGGCATCGAGATCAGAGATTACGAGCCACGCTTGCCTGCGAATGGTAATAGACACTGCTGATATACAAGAAACAACGTCAAAGGCATCAAAGGTGGAAAACACCATTTTATTTTATTTTTTGTTTCTAGCAGGTCATTTGAGAGATGTTGGTAGAAATTGAGGTGTTCTGAAGGTATATATTGTTCACAGAGAGACATTTTTTGGATGTGACTTCATGTAAAATGTGATATAAAAGTTGTAGTTCAAAATTCTGCTGGTCAGCATGGAATTTTGGAACACTCTGCATCCAAACTTATTGAGTGTTCTGCCTTCTCTCCCAGGTGGAGTGCTTGTATAAGTTCTGGAACTGTTTGCCTTTTTCAAAGCAGACTCCACAACTAAGGACTGGTAAGATTAGGTTCTATATGAAGTATCGAGCTTGAGTGGAGTTACTGGGACAGAAAGCAGTGCTTTTCAGTTTTTAAATAAAGGCCACTCCTTGTAGTTTAAAGTGTCTATCAGCTCTGCTCAAGGTTCTATTTCTGGATTCCATATTTACTGGAAGTGACTGACTCATCTGTCTGATAAATTTAGTAAAAAGAGACAGACTTTCTGATGGGGACCTTCTGCGAGGAGGTGAAGGAGATGGATCTGAAGATATTCCATAGGACTCCTCTTCAGATAAGTTTGGATAATCAGAAGAAGATCGATGAGAAGTCTGAAACATAGTCTTCAACATCAGGTCCTGTGGATGGAGAATGTCGAGGCAAGTATTGAGATGAACACTTAAATGAGCATTTAGGAAACATCAAGGTAAGCATTGAGGAGAATGTCGCTGTGAACATTTCGAGATGAGTATCGAGAATGTGACGAAGAGGTGCACTGTCTGGAAGATGAAGTATGTCTCTTCATTCGGAATCTTCAATGCTTTGGTATCAGAGAATGGTCCCTCGATGTAGTCTTTGGGCGTTGTGGGGAAGTAGAATATCAGCTCCCATATAAATAAATTTTATTATGGTGTGTTACACTGAGCTTTTCTTCTGCTTTCTTTCTCATTTTGCTCCTTGTTGTTTGAGCATTTTATATCTCCTTTGTGTTTTTGCTGGAAAGCAGGTTAAAGTATGTGTGGTGAGAAACATGGTTCTTTGAGTTTGTCTGGCAGGATCTATTGTTTTGCTTTAAATATGGGTGACCTGGGCCTGAAACGAATGGTGCGTGAGGCTACTGTGTTACTGATGCTAATACCTTCTAAGAAGCTGCTGTTATAGGCAGCTGGTCAGACTTGCTTAATAGGTGTGGCAGCCCTATTTTGCATGCTCAGGAAGAGGGGGAGGGGGTTGGTGCCAGCTCATCCCTTGCCTCAGGCAGCAGATTGCCTTGAGCAGCCCCTGGATGACATCATCCACAGAGCCCGATATGGACAGTCCCAAAGTGTAATGTCACTTTAACTTCTTAGAAGTCTCTAGACGACCAGTATCGTGCATGTGCAAGTGCCTTCCTGCCCAACATGGAGTAAGAAGCCAACTAGGGGAGATGGGAGGGTTGTGAAAATATCTGCCTGCTGTCCCTGGATAACACCTGTTACAGGTAAGTAACTGTGCTTTACCCAGGACAAGCAGGCAACATATTCTCACAGATAGGACTCCCTAGCTAACAAGAAAGGGATGGAGAGAAGTTGGCATTCAAATAGAAAAAATAAATCTTGTAGAACTGCTTAGCCGAATCAACTATGCCATCTGGAACAAGTATCCATACAGTAATGGTATGTGTAGTTGTGTATTGAGGAATGGTTATTGTAGAAATGTTTTCAATGGTAAGAAAGAAGAAAGGTACCAAAGATGCAATTGGTCATACCTTGTATGATGCTAATGACCTTCCAGTAGCAGCTCAGCCTGAGCAGAGCAGAATAATATGCAGGAACTCTGTGTTTTTATTTGGGGTGTTTTTTTCTTTTTAGAAACACCATGTATAGACCCTAGTGCTACCATTGTGAGCTGTATTAACACTGAGACTGTTCACAAAATGCTTGGTGACAGTAGCTGCAACTCTTGCTTATGCATTCTTACATAAAAGAATTGTCCTTTGTACTCATCCCAAATTCCTGCCTAGTTTCAGAATGTCATCTCAATCACTCTAATGTCCACTTATTGGTGTCACAGGATTCAAAACAGTTTGTCTGCCAAGACACTGTTCTCGATCACCAGATATATGGCAGAAGCTTGTTATGAAGTTTTGAAAATACAAATGACCTGGACCATGTATTTTCCATACTCCTTCCCTCTGGACACTAATGAGAGGACTTTCTCAGCCTTGCATCAAGAAAGAGAGTTCAACAAACCCTATTCGACAAGTGCATGCCCATGAAGAGCAGGTTGGATGCTATGCAGAAAGAAACCATAGCATTGTAAACAACCTCTACCCACAGACTCACCCACAGGGCACCAACAAGTGAGCCATTGGATTCATAGTCAAAAGGGTCAAGAGTTCCACCAATATGATGAGGAACATGCTGATTCTTGAATCTCAAAGCCTTCTGAACTCTGTACATACATAATAGATGAGCAGAGAGAACAGTCTCCCACAGTCTCATCTGTATGTCTTTCAGGATTCTGTGACCAGTGTCAAGGGTAATCAAGACAATCTTGATGTTGATGCATCCCCTGTATCTGATATTGATGGATTGGTCTTATCACCAAAAAGATCAGTTGGGTCACAGGCATTGCAGGCATCAGGAATGGGTATCCTATGGATATGGTCCTATTGCACCAGGGAAAAAAAACAAAACACATTTTGAAGCTATTGGGGGGTTTCTTTTGGGAAATATTGTCTGGAAAAATAGCTGCAGCAAAAACAACTTGATGACAAAAATTCTTCAGTGAGTAGCTGGAGACCTAAAAACAGGCCAGACTAAGCAACACAAAAAAATGACAGAAATCCTCACTAGGAACTACAAACACTTCCAAAAAGCAACAGGACTTACAGGAAGAATGAAGAACCCTAAAAACTTAAGTGCTGAGGCATCCATGATGAAAAAGAGGTCTAACCAATTCCAAGGAAAAGTTTCAGATTTATTAAAATGTGACGTATCATTTATTATAAAATATCTAAGCAGTAACATCAAACTCAATTATGAAATAAAACACTGATTAAATTAGAAAGAGGCGGTCCTGATTGACAGCAGCAGGTGGGAACAGGCTTACATGCACTTTGGGTTTACTCAAACATTTCTGGAAAAGTTGCTGTGGTACTTCTTCCCATGCTGGATGACATTACCCATATGCGAGGATTTTATAGTCTTGCTTTCCTTGGAGAATATAAACCAACACTCACATTTAAAACAATTTCCTACATTACCTAACTGAGGGATATCCATTTCTACTCCATTGCCAAACAAAGGTGTTTTCAACCAGTAAGCTGTATCTTGTTCTTCAGGTGAAAGAGGAGAACCCTGGAGCATTCCGCCAAGACATCGTCCAATAAGAAGAGCAACAGTCCTCTCTAGATCAACAAGCCATACCCAAGACTGGGCAGGCTGTGGTAAGGACAGCCCAGCAGGATCAATAAATTCTAATCCACCTACAATTGTAATTTGAGCATTAATAGAGATACTTTCAGTCTTTTAAACATTTAAGTCATTCTAAATGCAAAAATAAAATGGAGGTGGTTACCTTTAATGGGGGCTATCCACAGATAAAAGAGTAATGCAGCCATGCTTCCTGGTGTTGCCACCGACGTGTGCCAGAGCTTTCTTCCAGCTCAGGGAAGTCTCTTAGATTTCTAAGCCTGTACAGATCACAAGACCCTCCTTATCCATATTTTAACAATCCAGCGGAGTTGTTCACAGGGTTGTAGTCTGCTATTGCCCTTACAATTATCTTTGCTGTGTTAATTTCTCAGATTTATTTTGAGGGGGAAGGGTAAGTGTGGTTGTATTCTCATGCTGTCTATGAAGAACCCTCATTACTGACTGCTTTCTCAGCAAACAAACAGAAGGATAAAAGCACACTTCAAGGTGAGTTACTGTGATTGACGGCCTGAGAATGAAATAGATGGTGGCAAATTTTTTCATGCTGTCTGGAGAGATTAGTAGACAAAATAGTTAAGCCAGGTTGCTTGCCCAAAGACTTCAGCTCAAATGGAGGAATGATCACAACAGTGGTGCTTGGAAAAAGTGTATGCTAAGGACAATATGGCTCTTTTACAGATGCCCACATTTCAAACTGTCCCGAGACTAGGGATGAAGATCTGTCTCAGAGTTAATTGGCACCGCATTGGCCTGGCAGCTGAATCTCTGACTGAATGCAGCTATCAGACATTTAGGTGGAAAACATATATTAGTGAGCTAATATATCAGTTAGTTGAGACTATAGGTAACAAATAGTTAAAAATTCTTTCTAAGTTCTCTGGTACCTTGTAGGTAATACTCTAACACTTGTCTGCAATCCACAGAATGGAGCAAGACCTCCAACTAGGTCAGGTGAGAACACAAAGAAGGCTGGCAGAGATGTGGATAAGTTTCGATGGGAACTCGGTAAGAACTTAAGATTGGTCAGAAGGACAACTCTGTTGTGAAATAACTATGTACAAAGAAAAGTACAGCAGCTTATAGCTCACCAATTCTTCTTACTATGTTCTTCCTGTGAGGTGCTTGAATGAGGTGAAGCCTAGTGGTTTGAAAGGACTCTCCATGATCTGTGCAATGATGAAGTTGAAGTCCCAAGCTAGGATAGGAAGTGAATCACAAAATCAGTGGATATGGGGAGAGTGATTTTCCCTTGACTTGGTTATAGTAGGCTGTGATGACTGATATACGGATGCAAACTGAAGAGAATTTTAAGTCCAATTTTAATAGTTGGGGGACAGAACTTTAGACACTGAGTAAGAGAAAGAGTTCCACCTGTGAACCTTAGCTCATGGGGAGCTGCAGACCCATTTAAGCTGGTAAGATTTTCTCATTACAGGTTTCCTGGAAGCCAATCTTACTTCCTTCATCTCTTTTGAAACTGGGAAGTGGTTGTTCATATTCTGCTCAAATGTCCAGGCTGTGAGGGAGAGGCTCTTCAAGTTGGGATGTAAAGCACAGTTACTTACCGTAACAGGTGTTATCCAGGGACAGCAGGCAGATATTCTTAACGCATGGGTGATGTCACCGACGGAGCCCCGGTACGGACACTTTTAACTAGAAAGTTCTAGATGGCCACACCGCACATGCGCGAGTGCCTTCCCGCCCGACGGAGGAGAGCGTGGTCCCCAGTTAAGATAAACCAGCTAAGAAGCCAACCCGGGGAGGTGGGTGGGTCGTAAGAATATCTGCCTGCTGTCCCTGGATAACACCTGTTACGGTAAGTAACTGTGCTTTATCCCAGGACAAGCAGGCAGCATATTCTTAACGCATGGGTGACCTCCAAGCTAACAGAGAGGGAGGAGGGATGGTTGGCCATTAGGAAAATAAATTTTGTAACACAGATTGGCCGAAGTGTCCATCCCGTCTGGAGAAGGCATCCAGACAATAGTGAGTAGTGAACGTGTGAACAGAGGACCAAGTGGCAGCCTTGCAGATTTCCTCGATGGGTGTGGAACGGAGGAAAGCCACAGAAGCAGCCATAGCTCTGACCCTGTGGGCCGTGACAGCACCTTCCAGTGAGAGACCGGCCCGAACATAACAGAACGCAATGCAGGCAGCAAGCCAGTTAGAAAGCGTCCGTTTAGAAACAGGGTGCCCCAGACGGTTGGGGTCAAAGGACAAAAAGAGTTGAGGTGAAGAGCGGTGAGCCCTGGTACGGTCCAGGTAGTATGCAAGGGCCCGCTTACAGTCTAGCGTGTGTAACGCCTGTTCCCCAGGATGAGCATGGGGTTTAGGGAAAAAGACAGGCAATACAATGGACTGGTTGAGGTGAAAGTCCGAGACCACCTTGGGAAGGAATTTAGGGTGGGTACGCAGAACCACCTTGTCATGGTGAAAAATAGTAAAAGGTGGGTCGGCAACCAGTGCATGCAGCTCACTAACCCTCCTGGCAGAGGTGATGGCAATGAGGAAAAGCACCTTCCACGTCAGAAATTTGAGTGAAGTAGTGGCAAGAGGCTCAAACGGAGGTTTCATGAGGGCTGATAAAACCACATTCAGGTCCCAGACGACAGGAGGAGGCATCAGAGGTGGTTTGACGTTGAAGAGGCCTCTCATGAACCGGGAAACCAGTGGATGAGCCGTGAGAGGTTTTCCGAGGATAGGCTCATGAAACGCAGTGATGGCACTGAGGTGGACTCTGATTGAGGTAGACTTGAGGCCAGCGTCGGACAGAGAGAGCAAATAGTCCAGTACAGTTTCCACCGCCAACAAGGTGGGGTCGTGGTGATGCAGGAGACACCAAGAGGAGAACCTGGTCCACTTCTGATGGTAACATTGGAGGGTGGCCGGTTTCCTGGAGGCATCCAAAATGCGACGGACAGGCTGAGACAGATTCTCTGGAGAGGTCAGCCCGAGAGAAACCAAGCTGTCAGGTGGAGCGATGACAGATTGGGATGTAGTAGAGACTGATGCTGCTGCGTAAGTAGAGTAGGAAACACAGGAAGAGGAATGGGCTCCCTGGAGCTGAGCTGGAGCAGGAGGGAGAACCAGTGTTGGCGAGGCCACCGAGGAGCGATGAGAATCATGGTGGCTCTGTCCCTGCGGAGTTTGAATAGCGCCCGCAACATTAGAGGCAGTGGAGGAAAGGCATAGAGGAACCGATCCGTCCAGTCGAGCAGGAATGCATCCGGGGTCAGACGATGAGGAGAGTAGAGTCTGGAGCAGAACTGGGGCAGCTGATGGTTGTGAGGAGCTGCAAAGAGGTCCACCTGAGGAGTGCCCCAGAGAGCAAAGATGGAGTGGAGTGTGGGAGGATCCAAGGTCCACTCGTGAGGTTGAAGGATGCGGCTGAGGTTGTCGGCCAGGGAGTTCTGTTCGCCCTGGATATAGACGGCCTTGAGGAAGAGACTGCGGGCCGTGGCCCAAGTCCAGATGCGGATGGCCTCCTGACAGAGGAGGGGAGATCCGGTGCCGCCTTGCTTGTTTATATAGTACATGGCAACTTGGTTGTCTGTGCACAGGAGAAGAACCTGAGGATAGAGAAGGTGCTGGAAGGCCTTGAGAGCATAGAACATGGCCCTGAGTTCCAGGAAATTGATGTGATGTTGACGCTTCTGAGGGGTCCAGAGTCCCTGGGTGCGAAGATTTCCCATGTGAGTTCCCCATGCATAGGGGGAGGCATCTGTGGTTATGATCATGGAGTGAGGGGGTAGATGAAAGAGTAGACCCCTGGAAAGATTTGAGGAGTTCAACCACCATTGAAGAGATTGCTGAAGAGACGATGTCACAGAGATGGGATGAGAAAGAGGATCCGTGGTCTGTGAACATTGGTTGGCTAGAGTCCGTTGAGGTGTCCTGAGGTGGAGTCGAGCCAGAGGAAGCACATGGAATGTCGAGGCCATGTGGCCCAGGAGGATCATCATTTGCCGAGCCGGAATAGAGCGACAAAGGAGCACCTGACGGCAGAGATGGAGCAGGGTTCGTTGGCGGTCTGAGGGGAGAAACGCCCTCATCAGAGTGGTGTCGAGGACGGCACCAATGAACTGAAGTCGCTGTGTGGGGAGGAGATGTGACTTGGGGTAGTTGATCTCGAACCCCAGGAGATGGAGGAAAGAGATGGTGTGTTGAGTGGCTTGTAGCACAAGCGGAGACGTAGGAGCTTTCACCAACCAATCGTCCAAGTATGGGAACACCTGGAGGTTGTGAGACCTGAGGAAGGCCGCCACCACAATAAGGCACTTGGTGAACACCCTGGGCGATGATGCGAGGCCAAAGGGTAGCACTTTGTACTGATAGTGGTGGTGCTGTACCTGAAATCGGAGGTAGCGACGTGAAGTCAGATGGATTGGAATGTGAGTGTAGGCCTCTTTGAGGTCTAGGGAACATAGCCAATCGTGATGGGAGAGAAGAGGGTAAAGCGTGGCAAGGGAGAGCATCCTGAATTTTTCCTTGACCAGACACTTGTTGAGGTTCCGAAGATCGAGGATGGGACGGAGGTCTCCTGTCTTCTTGGGAACCAGGAAGTAGCGGGAGTAGAATCCCTGACCCCTTTGGTCTGGGGGTACCTCTTCGATGGCATTGAGAAGAAGAAAGGATTGGACCTCCCTCAGGAGAAGGGGGGATTGTGAGGAGTGAGAAACAGACTCTATGGGAGGATTGTCTGGTGGAAGAGTCTGGAAGTTGAGAGAGTAGCCGTGGCGAATGATGTTGAGGACCCACAGGTCTGATGTAATGACCTCCCAACGGTTGAGGAAGAGTTGAAGGCGTCCTCCTATCGGCTGAGGAAGCGGCAATGATGGCGGGAGACTGGCTATGCCCTGGAGAAAAGAGTCAAAAGGGCTGAGATGGTTTTGACTGTGGGAGAGGCTTGGCAGGTTGGTGAGACTGTAAACGTGCCTGAGTTTGGTGCTGCTGACGAGGCCGGCGAGGCTGTTGTTGCTGAGGCGGGTTGAGAGGTCTGGCCGAGAACCTGCGTTGGTAGGAAGACTGCTGTTTGTAGGGGCGAGCAGGTGGAGTCTTCTTTTTAGGTTTGATTAGGGTATCCCACCTGGTCTCGTGTGCTGATAGTTTCTGGGTAGTTGAGTCCAGGGACTCCCCGAATAGTTCATCACCAAGACAAGGTGCGTTAGCCAGGCGGTCTTGGTGATTAATGTCGAGGTCAGAAACTCTCAGCCAGGCCAAGCGCCTCATGGCAACAGCCATGGCAGATGCTCGAGAGGTCAGCTCAAAAGAGTCATAAATGGATCGCACCATAAATTTCCGGAGTTGGAGCAAACTGGAGATTTGTTGTTGGAAAACCGGGATCTTACGCTCAGGGATGTACTTTTGCAAGGAGGAGAGTTGTTGCACCAAATGCTTCATATAGAAGGAGAAGTGGAAGGTGTAATTATTAGCCCTGTTGGCAAGCATGGAATTCTGATAAAGGCGCTTGCCAAATTTATCCATTGTTCTGCCCTCTCTGCCAGGAGGGGTGGAGGCATAAACACTGGAGCCCTGGGTTTTCTTCAAGGTGGACTCCACTAGAAGGGATTCATGGGGTAGTTGAGGTTTGTCGAACCCCGGGATAGGAATGACCCTGTATAAACTATCCAGTTTTCGAGGGGCACCCGGTACCGTGAGAGGATTTTCCCAGTTTTTGTAAAAAGTTTCCCGTAAGATGTCATGGACGGGTAACTTTAAAAATTCTTTGGGAGGTTGTTCGAAGTCCAGGGCTTCCAGGAAAGCCTGGGACTTCTTAGAGTCGGATTCCAAAGGGATCGACAGAGCCGCCGACATTTCCCTGAGAAATTTTGTGAATGAGGACTGTTCAGGTTTGGAACTGGTATCGACCATCGATGGTTCCTTGTCCTTTGAGGAAGCCTCATCATCGGTACCGGGTGGGGATTCTTCCCATAAGTCCGGGTCCCTGACGTCGGTGTGCGCAGGACGGGACGGTGGTGCGGACGGCTCAGTGTGGCGAGTTTTAGAGAGAGATTTGCCAGAGCGCATTGAGACGGTACCGGGGGAGGAAGATCGATGCCGGTCCTGGTCTCGGGGGGACTGGTGTCGGTCTCGATGTCGGGGAGGGTCGGCATCAGAGCGTGTTTGTACTGGAGGATTAAGTGGTTCAGCCGCGAGTACCGGCATGGAGGTGTTCAACGGTACCATCAATGGATGGTGTTGACACCGGCGGTATGGTGCGAGGCTCGGGCCGGTCTGGTACTGGAAGGAGTGGGGCCAAAATTGCGGGCAACAAGTGCTGTTGCAGTTGCTCTTGCAATTGGCTTTGGAGTATGGCCGCAATGCGGTCGTCCAGAGGGGGCATCGGTACCGCTTTTTCTTTGTCGGTACCATAGGTGCCGCTCCATGCCCCGGCGATGAGGATGCCGATGACGAGGCACTCACCGAAATCGGGGCGGAGCGTTTGCGGGGTCGGATTGATGCCGGGAGGACCGGCGTCGCCGGTGTGGCAGGAGGGCGCTCAAGGGAAGTGGAAGGCTTCTTAGCCGGCTTACCTGGTGCCAGCGACCCCGAGGAAGGATCAGGCGTCGTCGAAGTAGTCGGTGCCGACTTTTGCGGTGCCGTTGACGGCGCGGCCGATTCCATGGCAGATCCGGTACCGAAAAGGATATTCTGTTGGATCTGTCTATTTTTCAAAGTACGTTTTTTAAGAGTAGCACAGCGGGTGTCAGCCCGATGCTCTGGACCCAGGCACTGTAGGCACCAATTGTGCGGGTCAGTGAGAGATATTGGGCATGCACACCGCTGGCACTTCTTAAAGCCCGGCTGAGGGGGCATGAAGGGGAATACGGCCTCCGCAAAATCAAAACCGGAGGCCTGTATGGTGGCAACAGGCCCCTCCGGGGCCGGCCCGAAAAATAAAGAAAAAACAAAGTTTTTTTTTTTTTTTTTGCAAGTTAGAACGAAAAACGAAATCCGAAGGAAAAAGAACAAAAAAGGAAGAAAAAAGCATGAGCGGGAAGGCAAAAACAGAGATTTCAACAGCCGTTGAAAGCACATGCGTCTTCTTCGCTCCGTGGAAACGAAAAAAACTGGGGACCACGCTCTCCTCCGTCGGGTGGGAAGGCACTCGCGCATGCGCGGTTCGGCCATCTAGAACTCTCTAGTTAAAAGTGTCCGTACCGGGGCTCCGTCGGTGACGTCACCCATGCGTTAAGAATATGCTGCCTGCTTGTCCTGGGATAATAGGAGGCTATGAAACTGTTAGAAATGAAGGATGGTGACCAAGGAATATCCATTGACTTGTTAGAGCAAGTACTCATAATTGGGACAATCAGACTATGAAACCAAAACAACTAAGTTGGAAAAACAAAGTCATGCACCTGGATAGACACAAGAAATATATATTGACACGATATCCAAAAGAAACATATGAACTGAGCCTCCAATGCAAGACAATCAAATATAATAATAGGAAAATCAAGAAGAAAGGACCCAACACTGTCTATGTTTTGGCAATTTGCCTTCTTCAGGAGTCTTTGAAAAAGGTTCCAATAGGTCCAGTATTTGCAAACAAGCACTGGAGCAGAGTATATTCATGAAACTCTAACCGAATATACTCTGCTCCAATGCTTGTTTACAAATAGTGGACCTGTGTCGGGTCCATTCTATTTAGTTTTCCTATTATATTGGATTACCTTGCATTGGAGGCTCGGTTCATATGTTTCTATTGGATATTGCGTCAATAAAATTTCTTGCGTCTATCCAGATGCATGACTGGTTTTCCCTCTTAGTTGTGTTGGTTTTCTTCTTCCTGAGATTCTTTTCACTTCCTTTTTTTGTGGCTGCAATCAAATTATGACTTCTGCCCTGTCTATATTTTCTAAAGCAAACCTGGCATCAAGGGAAACAGAGGGAATTGTGCCAAAAGCTTTTGTACCACGATATGGGAAAAGTCTTCGTGTTCAGAGGGGGAGTGGCAGCAGTGAGCCTGGTGCTGTGGCCCTGTGTTCTCTGGGCCACTGCCATTGCCAATAAAGAGACTGCTACCGGCTGCATAGCTGAGACTGAGGCCCTTGAGTATTCTGCTGTCTTTGCCTGTGTTGGGCTTAGCTGAGTTTCGGTGGGAAAAGATGTGAATAACATAGCATCACATTCATAGGCAGAGACTAAGAACACTAGTGTTTGCATATAAAAAATTTTTTTTGTATCTCAATAAGGGAAGCTGTGTCTACATTCATCTAAAAAAAGGGAGTCAGTTGATCAGAGGAGGGTCCTAAAGCAGTGCGAGAACCCCTCCACAGGTTCAGAAGTCCAATAGCTTTTTCTGAGCTGGTGGAGAGCTCTGGCATACTGATTCTGTCGGTGACATCACCAGAATACTGTATATGGTTGCATTCTCTTGCTCACATGTGGTGAATCCACACTACAAACAAGTGAACTATCCGTTATGAAAATTAAATATGCACATTCATAGTAGCCAGTTAAACTGCAGAAAATTATAAAACTATAAACTATTCCAACTCCTATTATTTTGTCTAGGCACATCTTTATTTAACATAAATGAACTGTCCTAAGCAGTCCTACTTTGAAACACTAAACTTCGTACTGCAAGCAAACTGCTACTAAACAGTAAAAATTCAAAGGCAGCAATTCTCAATGCAGTCCTCGAGGCACATCCAGACAGTTAGATTTGCACGCACTGCTTTCTTAATATGTAACCTTTCTCATGCATATTCATTATGGATATCCTGAAAACCCAACTGGATGGTTGTGTTCCAAGGACTGGATTGAGAACCACTATTCTAAGGTGATATACATCATAAAAGCTATGCAAAGGTTAGAAAAAACTACAGTATAATTTGAAACATATAATAGATTTTAATAGATTTATTATACCTGAAGATTCAGGGGTTTTTTTCTGTCTCTCTGGTCCCCTTTCTGTCTTTATTTCTGTCTGTCTCTCTCCCTGGCCTCCTTTGTCTGTCTGTATTTCTTTCTGTCTCTCCCCCCTCCCCCACACTTTCCTTTGCAGAAGCAGCAGCGGTATTTCCCTTCCCCTCCAGGGCCCTGTGAAGTAGTAGCAGCATTTTCCCCCACCCCCCCATTCCCTTCTCTCCCCCCCTCCACTTTCCTTTGCAGAAGCAGCAGCGGTATTTCCCTTCCCCTCCAGGTCCCTGTAAAGTAGTAGCAGCATTTTTCCCCACCCCCGCCATTCCCTTCTCTCCCACCCCACTTTCCTTTGCAGAAGCAGCAGCGGTATTTCCCTTCCCCTCCAGGTCCCCTTGCTGCCACAAATGCAGGACTCTACTTTTTGGCGATCATGGTGGCTGATCCTCCTCTTCAGAGCAGCCTGCGATGGTGGCCGGCTTTAGCGAACCTCGCAGGCCGCTCTCCAATTCGGTAACACGTTTCCTCTGACGCGATCCCGTGCGTCAGAGGGAACGTGCTACCGAGGTTAGAGAGCGGCCTGCAAGGTTCGCTAAAGCCGGCCACCATCGCAGGCTGCTCTGAAGAGGAGGATTAGCAGCAGAGCGGTGGCGGCGGCGGCAGCAGCGGCGGCAGCAGCGGCGAGTGAGGGCGGGAGGTGTGTTCCCTGCCGAGGACGCGGGCAGGGAGAGAGCTTGTCTGGCTTCCATGGTGAGTGAGGGCGGGAGGAGGGGAGTGGCCAGAATGTTCCCTGCCGCCGGGTTGGCGGCCACGGATCACACACCACAGCGGCAGGGAACACGAAATCCTAAGTGCGCATGTGCGCTTAGGCCTTTATTATATAGGATATATAAATAAATCAAATCAAAAACTGAATTTCAAGGCTGCCCCACTCCTTATACCAGTGACATCACTGGAAAGGTCTCTGCCTCCATATGCTGATATGATGATATAACCCAATAGTCTAGATTAGTGTTTCTCAACTTTTTCAAGCCAAATACCCCCTAAGCCTAACAAATACCAACCGAGTACCTCGGCCTAAACTCTGCCCGACTCTACCCCCATAATAATAATACTAATTGTAATGCAATTTCTTCCATCCATTTTTCATATACACACAATATACCGTATTTTTCGCTCCATAAGATGCACTTTTTTTCCTGTCGTAAATTTTTCCTGTTTTTAAATTCCCCTTATATCCTGGCGGTCTACGCCACTTCCTGAATGACTGCAGTCAGTTCTCGCGGGACTCACAAGAACTGACGGCAGCCATTCAGGGAGCAGTGCAGGGCCAGGCAGGAGCACGTAAAGCTTGCTCCTGCCGATACACGCTGGACCATCAGGATATAAGGTATCCGGCTCCTGGGCCAGAGTCATCCTTAGATGACTGATACAGTAAAACCTTGGAATGCAAATAACTTGGCTTGCAAGTGTTTTGCAAGACAAGCAAAACATTTTATTAAATTTTAACTTGATATACAAGCAATGTCTTGCAATACAAGTACATACAGTATACAAACATCACAACTGAGCCGATGGTTCTTCTCTCTCCGACGCTGCAAAAGTGTAGTGACTGTTCTAAACAAACAAAGTCTTGCAATATGAGTCCGTATAGTATTTTGTATTAAAGTTTTTGGATTGTGGAACAAATCGTCTGAGTTTCCATTATTTCCTATGGGGAAATTCGCTTTGATATACGAGTGCTTTGGATTACAAGAATACTTCTGGAACGAATTATGCTCACAAACCAAGGTTTTACTTTATTTGTTTGTCTTAGGCTGTGGAGGATCAGCAGCCAAGCTGACCAAAGAATCAGCTCTGCCGATTACCGAATGTAATGGAGGCCGCCCTGCCGGGCTGGTTGAACATCTGATCACCTGCTTCTGTGGAGGGAAATCTAAGCCGGTCGCTACAGCACCCCCCCCCCCCCCCCCCGAAACACACACACACACACACACAAGCTGCACCATACGGAACAAGGATGCTCTAAAAGTGCTAAATTTGCACAATCCTGGCATGGATTCACAAGAGGAGACCCCAAGGACTCCATCCTAGCAGTTTTCTAGGCAAAAATCTAAGTTTTGAAGAGGCAGGGAGAAGAAAGATTGCAAAAAATCCAAGATGGCCACCGTCAGCAAATTCACGCAAATTCACAATTTTAGGATTTTTCAGGAGGGGGACATGGGGAAACATACAGAAATGCAGAAAACTCAATTTTTTAAACTTTCCCGAATGTCTCTCATTAGCTGTCAGCTCCTTGTACTCACTGTGACTGATGCACTGGACTCCACCTGCTCATAGCTCATTCTCAGTAGCTGTAGAAGAATTCACTGCCACCATGCTGGAAATGCTCTCACAAAACTGATCTTCGGGTTGCCAATCAGACTCCACTTTCCGACTATGCCTCCACCCCAGGGGACCACCAGATGTACACCAGGAAGGGCAGAGGCACGAAAGCACAGCCAGCACACTGCGGAACATCATTGAGCCCCCTATGCATGCCTAACAGTCTGCACTCAACCCCTGCTTAACAGAAGGTGAAACTACCTCAGGAACGGCCCTGAGCTCCAGGGATGGCCCTGAGCTCCAAGGAAATCTATGCAGACTGGCTAACAGATACCCAAAAAGGGATCGGCCTATCAGCTAGTCTCAAGCAGGCAGAGCTCCAAAATTGCTTCAAACACGAAATTACCTGAAAAGGGGACGACATGACATCGAACTGGGGAAAGCAGAACACACACAACTGCAGACTTTCTTGCAGAAGGAAAGACTGTAGAGGGCGCTATACTGATCAGTGAAGTACTACAGAGGCAAAGTGAAAAATCTGGAGTGGATTCCTTCTGCAGAGCATGCGAGAATGGGAAAATAACCCTATTGTTTAGAATGTCTCATCTATTGCACTGGAAACAGTGTTTAAAAAACTGTTCTTTCGATGGATTTTAATTGTTCTTACCATGAAGAGGCCACTGCAGCTCTTGGTCCTCCAAGAGAGCAGCAGCTGGTAACAATCTGTTAAGGCAATCAAGTGGTGGTATCAAATCTAGCATATAACTCAATAAAGGCCGGGCCACAGAAACAGGCAGTAATAGCAATGAATTCGCAATCTGACACAGCATACTGCCAGCTGCAGATACATAAATAACATCTAAAAAAAAAAAAAATGAAATGAAATACGCCATTAAGATATACAATGGTAGTACTTTACAAGTTTAAATACAGACTGCCATGCTATTTCACCCACATTGCAAAGATACTTATCTAAAGCAGGTATTCTCCAAGGACAGCAGGTATATATTTTCACAGGTGGGTGATGTCATTCACAGTGTGTACTGCCAATACCACATGCATGCAGATGCCATCCTGCCTGGCATCAGCTCGTGGAATCATCAGTTCATTAAGAAAGCTAATAAGTCAAATAGGGGAGATGGGCAGGTTGTGAGAATATATGCTTGCTGTCCTCAGAGAACACTAGCTATAGGTAAGCATCTTAGCCTTCTCTGAGGACAAGCAGGCATAATATACTTAGATGTGGGACTCTCAAGCAGCCAGGATACATATACACATACACCATATATACTCGAATATAAACCAGAGCCGCCGAGCAGCAGCACCAAAGCACACTCAGCAGCTGAAGCCGGAACTCACAGCAGTGACCGACCAGGATAGCAGTGGGGCAGAAGCACAGAAAGCTCACTCATGCCTGCTACACCTCTGGACTACCAGGGATTCCAACAGCAGAGGTACAATGAATGAGGGCATGGAGGGGGGAAGAGCCTGGGAAGGAGGGAAGGGGGCTGTGTGCACTACCTAGCAGGGAGGGGGCTAGGTGCAGAGCCTGACAGAGGAGGGAGGGAAGGGGGCTGGGTGCAGATCAGGGCAGGGCACTTGAATATTAAGCCGCCCAACTTATATTCGAGTCAACCATTTTTCCTCCTGTATGGGGGAAAAATTAGAGATAGAGAGAGAGATATAAACTAGAGAAAGACACGGTGGCAAAATTTATCACCGTTCCCGTTCCCCATGCGTAGGCTCCATTTCTGAGGCCTTTTCCCGTTATAGCTAAAAAGTGAGTGCACTTCTCTGAATAAGTGATAGTGGAAATTTTTTCTAGTATATAACTGGAACATCAAGCCTGGTAACACCTCCAAGCTTTTGTATAGGCCACAACTGTGGACTTCCTCTTGCTATGCAGCAATGTAGCAATCACCGCAGTCAAATAGCCCCAGGCCATCAAGGCTGCGCGCTCAAGAGCCATGCTGCAAGACCAAAGCGATCCGTCTCCTGCAGAGTGATTGGCTCCTGAGTAAGACGATGAGGGTGACAGGGCAAACAGAGTCCCCTAACCTGCCGGAGCCGAACCAGATCGGCAAACCGGCAGCCTCTAGAAGTAAAGGCAAGCTTGAAGGTAGGCATGGGGAAGGGAGGTCTTAGAGAGAGGGAGGAGGGCCAGACCGTGTGTGGGGATGGGGTGGGGGTGTGGGGTAGGAATATAGGGATATCCTGGACCACAGACACGAGTCTCTCCAGCTGGGGAGCAGTTTGTATGACTTCTCCAATGCAGGGCCAGTGGGCAACCTCAGAGCGCAAGTGGCCGATCAATCACCTGGAGCTGAGGGTGATCCGTCTATCTCTACTGCATTTCCAGGGCTGTCTCCATCAGCGAGCTGTCTGGGTGTTCTCGGACAGTGCCACGGCAGTGGCTTATGTCAACTGACAAGGAGTGTGGAGGCTCAGTTGCTATTTTGCTGGGTGGAAAGGCACCTGGTAGCGCTGTCTGCAGCTCACATGGCAGGAGTAGACAACGTCCAGGTGGACTTCCTCAGTCGACAGACCCTGGATCCTGGGGAGTGGTCTCTCTTCCTAGAGAGTGTTCTAGTGCATAGTGCGCCATTGGGGGCGGCCCACGTTCGATCTCATGGCAACTGCGACAAGAAGGCTGATTTGGTTTCATAGTCGTTGGCGTCAGTGCAGGCCTGGACGCTCTGATGCAGTCCTGGCCACAGGAGGATCTTCTCTACGTCTTTCCTTTTTGGCCCAAGATAGGGACGCTTGTTGAGTCGCATAGCAGAGCACGGGGGCCGGTGATCTTGGTGGCCTCCAATTGGCTCAGAAGGCCTTGGTTTGCCGATCTGGTTCGGCTCCGGCAGGTTAGGGGACTCTGTTTGCCCTGTCACCCTCATCGTCTTACTCAGGAGCCAATCACTCTGCAGGAGACGGATCGCTTTGGTCTTGCAGCATGGCTCTTGAGCGCGCAGCCTTGATGGCCTGGGGCTATTTGACTGCGGTGATTGCTACATTGCTGCATAGCAAGAGGAAGTCCACAGTTGTGGCCTATGCAAAAGCTTGGAGGTGTTACCAGGCTTGATGTTCCAGTTATATACTAGAAAAAATTTCCACTATCACTTATTCAGAGAAGTGCACTCACTTTTTAGCTATAACGGGAAAAGGCCTCAGAAATGGAGCCTATGCACGGTCATAGACTGAATTGATCAAATTGATCAGCGTAGTTGTCGCGCTCCTTGCTCCAGTCATCGGCCAACAAAAACCCGTTTATTTAACTTTATTTCTAGAATGCTTAAATGTTATTCTATCATAATAAATTATTAACTTTATATTGTTTAAAACTTAGCTTATGTTCTAAAGCATTTTTATGGGTTTTCTTTTTTATAAATTTTCATGCACAACTCTATATTCACTGAAAACAGTGCTGTAATTGTAACTTAGCTTCACAGTGGTACGGATGCCTCCCACATATGCCAACGCGGCCAGCGTTTCGCGAATCTATCAAAATATGAAGCGTCAGACCCCTAGACAGTGTCAAAGGACTCAACCCCCACTGCATACTGTTGCACACTCCTGCCATCCAGGGCAGCAGTGTAAATGATGGGCCCTGTTGCAGACTCCAGTGGGACAACAACGCAGTTGGGACCTGGCCCACAGCATCACACGAATCGACGCCACCATGAACCTGGAGATATTGCCAGGCCGTTGGAACTGGAATGGCTAACAGGACTCTGATGGAATTTTGAATCTTCTCTTGTCAGGACATCAGGAGGAACACCTTGTTTTGAGCCGTGTGAAAACAGACCCACAGTTACTCCAAATCCTGGGCAGGATTCTTCTGACAAGTCCTCGTATTGAATGGTTGAGATATCTGAGTCAGGCTCTTTAAAGTACTCTCTACTAGGTGAGTCACGAGGTGAGCATCGAGAGGAGTGTCGACTATGCATCAAGATAGTGGTTGATGGTCTGAGGCAGGAGATAACTCCTCTACTGATGTTTATGTTTATTAAAAGTTTTAATCGCACTTCAGTTTTCCAACAGCATGGTGTACAAAATATTGTTTATGTTTATTATGATGATGCATGCATGCATTGAGTGGGTCTGTGCAGACTCCGATGCTTGACATCCAGCAGGAGTGCATGATCTTGGCCTTCATTGATGCTCTGATGCAGCCTCAGGTTGGGCTGAGATGGGCATGGAAGTCTTTAAAGAAGACTGCGTCTGCAGTAGCCCGAAAGCTCTTGTCTGAGCATAGCCCAGATCTCCTCCTAGAGTAGGGGTGTCAAACTCAATCACATAAGGGGCTGAAATCTGAAAAAAGGCTAAGTCACGGGATGGATTTTTAATTAAGATACTTAGGGGTCCTTTTATTAAGGTATGCTAACCGATTTAGCATGTGCTAAATGTGCACCTTAATAAAAGGACCTCTAAGTGACTAGAAGTATAGGGTTACAACTTCTCCAACCCCACACCAGCTCTGTGGTATAAACAAAATAAATAAAAAAGACTTTTCCTCTCTCTGTTAGGTCCTAGTTCACGCTCGCTGTCTAACACCAGCTCTGGCAGGATAAACATTTCAAATCTGACATATTGTAATCACAGAACAGAAAATAAAATTATTTTTTCTATCTTTTGTTGGTCCCAGGCTCTGGTTGTCTTCTGATAACTCGCTTGCCAGGGTCTCCTGCCTTCTTTCTCTGTGCTATCCATCCATCTTCAATCTCTGTCCTCCCCTTCCCTCTCCCGGAGATCTAACATCTTTCCTTTTTTTCATCTCCATTCCCACACCATCCCCAGATCCACCATCTCTCCTTTTCTCAACTACCCTTTCATGCAGCATCTCTCCCTCCTTCCACACAATCCCAGGATCCACCGTCTCTCCCTTTCTCTTCCCAACTACCCTCCTATCCAGTATCTCTATCCCCCCCTCCACATCATCGTGTCCAACTTCTCTCCCTTTCTGTTCCTTCTCTCCCTCTACACCAGGGCCCACCCCCATCCCAAAAGCCTGCATGTTTTCCCCCCTTCTTCTTTCTGGTCTCACCTTCAGATTTGGCCTGTCGTTTTCTACCCTCCCTCCATCCCGGCTTCCTGGTCTCCTCTTCAAAGCAACTTGCTGAGGATCGCCATCCAGCTGAAGCAAACCTCACAGGCTGCCGTCGACCTCGGTAGAATGTTTCCTCTGCCGCGGTCCCGCCTCCTCCTCTGACGTACAGGATCGCGTCAGAGGGAACGTGCTACCGAGGTCGACAGCAGCCGGCGAGGTTCGCTACAACCGGTCAGCGATCCTCAGCAGGCTGCTTTGAAGAGCAGACCAGGCGAAGGCAGATGCGAGTGAAGTGCAGCAGCAGTGGCAGCGGTTCATGCCGGCGGGCCAGATTAAGTATAAAATTGAAAATGTCTGGTGGGTCAACTTTTAATACACCGTGGGCCAGAGTTTGACATGTCTGTCCTAGAGAGACAGTGCCAGTACTGAAAAAGGCACTGGCATGGAAGCACTCTGCTGTACCAGTTGTTGGTGTGACTTCTATGTCGAGGAATGCCTAAGAAGATGGAAGAAGCATGATCCTTGGTGCGTCAACACTTACTGTGCATCGAGGAAGTCAACGCTTGGGAGGGTGCAGTGGTATATCTAAAGGGAAAGAATGTTTGTGCTTCTTAGCTTTCTTACATGCCAAATCTCCCAATGCTCGAGGCATTGATGAAGAGTCTTGCCTTTGTAAGGAGCCTAATTTTTAACACTCTGGACACATTGTCGAAGCACTCAGTACCAATGCCAATGCCAATGACTGAGTCATAGAAGGCTGAGTGTTAGGTTACAAATACCCCACTATGCTCGATGTTGACGTTGTACCAAAAGGTTTTTCAAACTGAAGTTTTCCGGCCTTGAGTGATCTCTTGTTCAGGACCCAGACACACCAATTATGTGGGTCAGAGACTGAAATGGTCCGATTACATTGAGAACATTTCTTAAAGCCATTTGATACCCTCTTTGACATGGAAGAGAAAATGGCCGACGTGAAATCAAAGGGCTTAATGGCCAAGGGAGCTTCAGTAATTATGACGCTAAAAACAATCAACACTTCCTGGGGGGAGGGGGAGGGGGGCAGCAGAGTGGCTCAAGGCTGAAAAATGAAAAATTGACAAAAATGAACTTACGTCAGGTAAAATACTAGAACATGATAAAAACAAACTGAGGAAAATAATGAAAAGTACAGGAAGTACAAAATAAGGCTAAAAATTTGACGTGCTGAACAAGACGACATCCTCTCAGTTCCACAGAAAATGAAGAACTGATGATCCCACAAGCTGACATCAGGTTGGAAGGCACAGGCATGCCAAATATTTAAAGTGATAGTGCACTTAGTAGTGTTCGCAACGGGTTCTGTGGATAACATCACCTACAAGTGAGAATTATTATGCCTGTTTTTTCTCAGAAAACCTTTTATACATGATTTACTTTAAAAAGGTAAACTGATAAGGCAATCAATTAAGAACCCAGATCAATAAATACAGAAATGTAAATAGAATCACAATCTTTTAACAGGATTAGGATACAATCAGAAAACTTCATTATACTGAGGTAGAAAATAGAACCTTCAAATCACATACGAGTACTTTATATATCTAATTTTTTTTTAAGATTATGCCTTTGGTCAATTGTTTAAAAATATTTTCAATAAAAGTGAAATATGGAAAACCACTACTATTTTGCACATATACATCATTTCAGCACCTTTTTTTGTTACTCGAGTAAAGCTTCTTATAAGCTCACTTATAAGTGATAATGAAGTGATAATGAAACCTATTACTAAATACATTTTTAATCCAGTTTCAGAGGACTATGGCAGACATCTATTCATAAAATGGTAACTATAAAAATTATGCACCAAGTTCTAATTAGTAAGTTACAAGATCTACCCCACCTCCCATCCTTTGCATATTTAAACTATGGTTGGTATTGCTTTAAAAACGTCAGATGAGGTGTTTAAGGATATTCAGTGCCAAATACTGATGCTGAATATTACCATTTAATAGACAATATGGTACAAACTTCATCAATATAAAATGAAACTATTATAAGGCTGATATTAATAGGAGTGGGGGGGATGTTGGTTTAAAATGGAACACCAGACCTCAAAATAGGCTTCCCACTGCTCCTTGTTGATTTGAAGTCCTACTTAGGAAAACAGAAACTGTAGCAGAAGGAATGGAACAGGAAATCAGACTCCTCTGAGGTATACCCTAGCCCCAGGCCAACAGTCTCTTTTTTTGGAGGGTGAGCTCAGATTGTAACAGGTATATCTCAGTAACTTCTGGGAAACATTCTGCATCTTCCCATACACACATTGTGTCCATAACCCACATATTCCAGTATAGGTCACTAGCATGCTAGAGCAGTAACCCTAATTTACCAAGGCTGTGAATTAGCCTTGCTAATGCTCATCACACTTTAGTAAAGGGGCTCCTTAGCATCTCAATCATTGCTTCTTTGGACAAGATTTCTGAGGAATGATCATACCTCTGAGCTTTTCCCCAATGCTGCCATTCAGAGAGCTTTCTTTAAGTAAAGTCGCAGAACGCGAAAAGATGTCAGTGGCATGAGGCAGCAAAAGCTGAAGATGTTTGTGCAGCAGTGGCACACTGCTGGAATTCTGAAAACAAAAGGACCAAAATGAATATAGGTAATAAAATTAAAAAAATTAAAAATCAAGATTTGATGACAGTGGAAGGCAAAGAAGTGCTTTCTAATTTATGCAGAACAAAAGAACCTCTTAAAAATTAAGGCATTACTTGTTTGAATACCTTACACTGAAAATTTCATGAAGTATCTTAACAATCTTAACAATTAATTCTTACCTCACTGACAATGTTAATGTGGCAATATGCTAAAAGCTGCTTTTGTAATGAGCACAGAAGCTCATGAAGGTGAGCAGGTTGGCTGTTCTCAGAGGATGACGTCCCAAACAGAAATTTATCACTGTTTTTTTCAAGCTCTCCAAACGCTTGGTCCTTATAAAACAAACAAAAAAGCAAGCAATCTAGTTTTTGTAATCAATATCTATTCCTTCTGGTTTAGCCAAATAAAGTTTCACTTAAGTAGTTACATTTACTAACTTATATTCTTATATTTTAAGGATCACCAATTTTCAATAAATACATAGGTGTATATATACTATATATGTACACATGTCTGTATATACAGTATATAAAAATACCAAAAATCTTTTGACTTAAGTGGAGTATTACTCCAAGTAATTCAGTATTCAAACAACTGGTCGCTGGTCACTTATTTTGTGAGAGTTTTTACATGTATTTTATGTACTTTTATTATGTATGTTTATATTGTGAGCCGCTTTGGGAAAAGCAGGTTATAAACAAAAAACTCCAGTAAAATATAACTATTTCATTTTACAGGTGAGCACAAGAAAATAAAATTTTATACAGAACTGAGAGGAAAAGCCTCTGAGAATCAGAATTTGCACTATAATTGAAGTGCCTGTGTCCAAATCATAGGCAACCCCCCCCCAAACAAGTCCATTGTTCAACCAAAATTTAAATGAACATCTCAACCACCATTAACAAATATAGGGATCCTTTAATTAAGCTCCATTAGGCACTAACCCGCCTAACACAGCTTAAAATGGATTACCAAAGGACATGCTCAGCTATCCTATAGTAACTGCCAAATGTGTGCATGCTAAAAAAAAATTTTTCAGGAAGGAGGGGAGTGGGCATTTCTTTTCTAAATAGCATGTGCTAATGTAGAACTAACCAGATAACACATGAGTCCTTAGGCCCCGATTTTATAAATGCCACCTAAAAGATAGGCACCGAGCAACGCATCACATAGCAACTGTCAATCTCGAGTCAGGTGCTGTTTATAGAATCACACCTAGCGGTGCCTAAATTGGATTTAGATACTGGTAGGCATCAAAACCTTAGGCGCCCCCTAATTAGTGCCAGTATTTAGGTCAAGAAAACCTTGGCATAAGTCCAATTTAGGTGTCCAACACGCAAAACACAATCAAGATCCACCCCTAACCATGCCTATTTTCTGGTAGGTGCTTCAGCCTAGACATCTACCTAGAAGTTTTAGATGCCTAACAAATTAGGTGTCTATCATCTAATTAATTGTTTTTTAATTGAAATTTTCAATTAACGGCACTGATTAAGCCTAACTGAATAATTAAGTTAGGCACTTAAATTTAAACACATTTTATAGAATTAGACCCTTACTGGGTGGCAGTTAAGTGCTCGTGCAGTAATTTTTTTTTAATGGTCATGCACTAATGGCAATATTATCTCATGATCATTAATACAAAAAATTGGCCATGTTGTGGTTATAGTAAAAAAAAAAAAAAAAATGGCCTCAGCACATTAAAAAAAACCTGTGTAAGATCATGCTAAGGCCACATTAGTAAAAGGACCTCATAGATAGATGACCATTGTTTTACTCTGCCAATTCATGGAATAATCAGACCACATTTTACTTGTTAAATGAGCAACAATTTTTCAGATATGTGTTAATTTAAATTTTGTTCCGTGTCCTTTACTGTAGCTTCCTTCTCCCCCCACACAGTAATACTGTAACTTTTCCTTTTGTTCTCCTCTTTGGTTTGTCATATTCAACCCCTGTATCTATGTATGTCCCCCCTGTTCCCCCATTTTATTCTGTAAACCACTTAGATGAATGTTTTGATTTGTAGTATATAAATAAACTTGAATCACACTTACTGTATAAAATCCTAAATTTCTTAAGAGAGTCTTCATTAGAATTTCAGCCAGATGAGTGTCAGGATGGCTGCCTTGGGAGTTATATGGTTGATCCAAAGGACTTCCATAGCCAAGACATAAAGTGGAAGTTTCTATAGCATCAGCAGGTGAACTATAACCAAGTAAGGAAGCCACATGTGTATGATCCTGCAAGCTTGTCAATATAATATCCAACTGCATTCTCTATTTAAAAAAAAACAAAACAACAACAACCCCACAATCAATTCATTGATTTTGTTAATTTATCCCATTCTTTAAAATAGCTCACAATGGGTTGTATAGAACATATACAAATCCATCACACAAACATGATAATCTAGTGTATTATCATGGGAGAGAGAAACAGGTCAACCCAAACCTAGAATGTGACCGGACTTCAAAATATATACACTCAGACCAGCACCTGTGTGTTATGTCCGTCATCCAGCAAATGGAAACAGAAAAGCCATTGCAGCATACTTTCACCCTATAAAAGGTATTATGTAGCATGAGGTCATCACTATTTATGTCTCCAACGGATGGATAACAGGCTAACTATGCAGCTCTTGAATTGGTCAATAAAATAGATCCCGAGTGATGTGAAAATCTGAAGTTCAGTTGAGCTTTGATGTACCTGTTAATGTCTGGACTTATCCAAAAGAGAGATTATATATTGACCCAAACAAAGCTGGGACTCCCTACCCCAGTACCACTCCTTCAACTACAGATTTTATTTTCCCCAAGCAGGACTTCAAATCAACAAGGAGTAGTGAGAAACCTATTTTCAGGCCTGGAGCTCCCATTTACAGAGAAGAGAATATTGTGCTGAAGTAAAGGAGCAACTCAGAAGTCTCAGTGATTCATCCTCTTCTTTTCCCTAAATGAAATTTCAAAAACTTTTCTACTCAAAAAGAAAATCTTGCGACACTCCACAAGTGTGGGGGGCTGAGTCTTTTTATTATTATTTTTTTTAATAAGATTTACAATAATTAACCAAGAATTAACTCTTGTTCAGAAAAAAAAGGATAATAGTCTATAACAAATTAAAACAAGGATACTTACATTTACTTAAGAAATGAAAAAGATCAATTATCCTTCTAAAGTCCACAAAAACAGAAGCAGGATCCAAGAATAAAATAAAGCAGACTATTCCTCTATCAGGTAACTATTAAAAGCAAACAAAGTTGACTAGAATGCTGCAAGAATGACCAAATCATAAACTATGTTCTAGTTATTACTCCCCTCAAGACGTCTAGAAGATATAAAAGCTGTCACTGATTCCCAATAATTTGAGTCTCCCTGTAGGAGGGACCTTCTAAACAATTGGCACTAGATTCATTGAAAGATTTCCTAGCCAATACCACTTAGATCTGTGGCCAGTGGGAGAGGCCTTTCTTAGTGGTGGACCCAGATTTGATTTGTTTTCTATAGGGGAAATTTGTTTCTCCTTTCTATTCGTTGTTTGTTCAGAATGGAATCTGAATTCTGTCATTATGATGTTTGGGAATCTCAAGCTAATTAAGTCAACTGTTTTTTTGGGGATGCACATGGAAGTTTTCCTTTTTCCTATAATTTTGTCTCAAAACTTCTCTGAATTACAAGCTTCCATTTTCTACAGAGATACCTTACTAGCATTGGGTAGGTTGTGTTCTCAATCTGAATAATGCCATCTTTTCTTGCTAATGTATTTTCTTTTCTTATGCATCATTGTCTCTTTCTTACTTCATTTTATAGATAATATAGGACTAAATCTGAATTGGCATTTTGGCATGCTCACCAAGATCTCATGTGTAGGAATGATGATGCACACACAAGGCTCAGAGTGGGATGAGGCGACCTAAATGGATAGTCTCTCCCCCTTTTATTGAGAATCATAGCTCCATTAATTACTAAGCTAATGCTCTACAAGGTTATAATTTCATAATGCATTTACAGTGAGGATTAGACCAAGGCAATACATTGTTTACATATTTTATGTGATTCACAAAGTTACTATCTCACGTGACATAAGAATACATAATAACAGTTACAATAAAGTGATTCCCAATGTGTACATTTCTGATATGTCTCAAATCTTACTATAGCTTACTATGCACAACTATTATTATGTTATTTGTTAAGGTGATTTTTTCAATAGTTATCACTGTCGAGTTTCAAATCTTACTATAGCATGTGACAGTCTAAAGGTTATAATGCATACTCCTTAAGCTTTCTTGATTAGCCTTAAGTCAAGGCCTGCTCCGGCAAAGTCTGATTGTTGCCATGTGTCTTGCCGAGATGGACGGGCGAGAGGCCACCAAGTGGCAAAGATGGAGGAGAGCTTCCAGACGTTCGGGAGGGAGGAACGCTCTGAGTTGGGTAGTATCCAGAACAGCTCCGATGAAGGGAAGAGTCTGGGAGGGTTGTAGATGGGATTTCAGAAAGTTTATCTTGAACCCCAGATGTTGTAGTAGCCAAATCGTCTTCTGGGTCGCGAGGACGACTCCCTGAGACGTGGAATCCTTGATGAGCCAGTCGTCCAGGTAGGGGAACACCTGGAGGCCATGGTTCCTGAGCGCTGCGGCCACCACTACCAGGCACTTGGTGAAGACTCTGTGTGACGAGGCCAGGCCGAAGGGAAGCACTCGGTATTGAAGATGAAGATGTCCCACCCTGAATCTGAGGTATTGACGTGAGGCCGGATGAATGGAAATGTGAGTGTAGGCCTCCTTGAGATCCAGAGAGCATAACCAGTCGTTCTGCTCGAGGAGGGGATACAGGGATGCCAGGGTCAACATGCAAAACTTATCTTTGACCAGAAACTTGTTGAGGGCCCTGAGATCTAATATGGGGCGCAGATCGCCCGTCTTCTTCGGAACAAGGAAGTACCGGGAGTAAAAACCCTTGTTCTGTTGGGCCAAAGGAACCGGCTCAACAGCCCCCAGCTGTAATAGGGCCTGAGCTTCCTGAAGAAGAAGGGTGGTCTGGGTCAAGTTGGAAGGATACTCTCTTGGAGGATGTTCCGGAGGAGCTTGATGGAATTGAAGAGAGTATCCCTCCTTGACGATGGAAAGGACCCAGAGGTCGGAGGTAATCGTCGTCCATCGGTGGTAAAAGTGATGGAGACGACCTCCAATCGGTGGCAACACTGAAAACGGCAGAACGACAGAAGTTATGCCCTCTTTGAGACAGTCAAAAGGGCTGAGGGGCCTTAGGGACAGCAGACGGTTGTGGCTTCTGTTGTTGCCTTTGAGGGTGCTGTCTCTTAACAGGCTGACGGATGGGCGGTGCCTGTTTGGTGGGCAATGCTGCTGGTAGGTTAATGGTGGTCGTGATGGACAAGGCAGAACAGGCTTGGGCTTCGGACGGAGGATGGACTGGAAAGACTTCTTGTGGTCCGAAAGCTTCTTGGTCGCCGCCTCGATGGACTCATCGAAGAGGTCGGTACTCACGTATGGGACATTAGCAAACCTGTCCTGAAGATTGGGGTCCATGTCGATGGTTCTGAGCCATGCCAGTCGGCGCATGGCCACCGAACATGCTGTGGCCCGAGCCGAGAGCTCAAATGCATCGTAGGAGGACTGTATCATCTGCAAGCGGAGCTGGGATAGTGAAGCCAGAACCTCCTGGTACTCAAACTGTGCTGCAGGGTCCAGATAGGGCATGAACTTCTGGAGGACAGACAGGAAAAATTTGAAATATGTGGTGAAGTGGAAGTTGTAATTCAGAACTCTGGAGGCCATCATTGAGTTCTGGTAAATTCTCTTGCCGAACTGGTCCATAGTCTTGCCCTCCCTGCCAGGTGGAACGGTGGCGTAGACCTGGGAGGGGTGAGACCGCTTCAGTGAGGACTCCACCAAGAGGGATTGGTGGGAGAGTTGAGAACCGTCAAACCCTTTGTGGTGTTCTGTGCAGTACCTGGCATCCAATTTGCCCGGCACAGCGGGAATGGAATAAGGTGTTTCGAGGCACTGCACAAAGGTCTGATCCAGTAGCTTATGTAGAGGAAAGCTTGAGGGATTCAGCAGGTGGTTGAGGGAGATGCATCGTCTCCAGATACTCTTTTGAAAATTTGGAACCTGTGTCCAGTTGGATGTCCATATCAGGAGCCATCTGCCGGAGGAACGAGGAAAACGATAGCTGGTCCGCCAGAACAGGGCCTCGAGAAGGACTCGAGGACGTCGAGGCCTCTGGATCCAATGAGGACGGGGATCGCGATGATGAGATGGATCCCAGTGAGTCCTCGAGCTCCGGTAACGGAGGCGGAAAGTAGCCGGTGTGGAATACTGCATAAACGGCTGTTTTCGATGAGGCGAGGCATGTCTGGACGAGTGCCTTGATGAATGCCTTGATCGATGATGCGAGTCATTTCTGGATGTCGGTCTTGAAGAACGAGGCAAGTGTGTCTTCGCTGAGGCCCCCAGGTAGTGGATGGGGCTGGAGGCCATTGAACGAAGCAGGGGTGGATGGCTGGAATCACCCCAAGGCAGCCACAGAGGCTCGAGCCCCTGCATCGGGTGGATCCAACGGAGGCACTCGCAAAGACTCTACTCCTTGCATCAAGTGGATAGGTTCCAATGGAGGCACTCGCAAAGACTCTGCTCCTTGCATCGAGTGAATCGGTTCCAATGGAGGCATGGGCAAAGACTCTGCTCCTTGCGATGCATGCACCGATGCCAGACCAGACACTCGCAGAGACTCTGCTCCCTGTAGAGAGTGTGTGTATCGCTGAGGCACTAGAGGTGGCTCGACCTTGCGGGAGGCCTCCGCGTGCCCATGCTGGATTTGAGAGAGAAGCTTAGGGCCTTCAAGGTCTGGAATGAAGCCGGCAAGGATGGATCCGCATCAGCAATGGGACCACCTGCTCGGGCTTCGCGTTCTTTAGGGGCAGTGTGTGAGTGCTTGGGCTTGGAAGCCTTGGGCACTTTTAGTACTACCGGTGGAATAGGCTGCTGTGCTATCTGACCTGAGGCGACCGAGGAAGGCATCACAGCGGGCGCTGGAGTCGGAGCCGTCACGAACGATGCAGGCTTGATGAGACTCGGCGCCACAGAGGTGGAAGGCTGAGGAGCAGTGGAAGAAGTTGAAGGTGAGGGGCCCTTAGATGAAGACTGCTCCGTCGAGGACTTCATGCTGAACAGCAACTCCCACAAGATGCAGCGGCGCTTGAAAACACGTGCGGTTAGTGTGGAGCAAGGCCGGCACGATTTCGGAAGATGTTGAGGCCCGAGACACCAAATACAGCGTCGATGAGGGTCCGTTAGTAAAATTGCGCACTGGCACTTGGCACACTTTTTAAAACCGGTGATAGGCCGGGACATAGGCCGGAAAAGCTCCGCCACAAGATCGAAGCCACGGGGCTGCGGCCACGTGGCCTGCCCAGTCAAACAGATGGAAGAAATTTTTTTTTTTTTTAAACAAGAAAGAACGACGAAAATCAGCGATGAAGAGAAAAATAACCCAAAACCACGGACTTTAGAAGGCACAAGTGAAAAAACTTCATGCAGAGAGTCGAAGACGGACTTCTCAGCTCCGCGGAAAAGTAAGAACTGAGGAGACGCGCTCTGGTCTGGGCAGGAAGGCACTCGCGCATGCGCGGTGCGGGCGACTCGAAACTTCCAGTTCCTTCAAGCAAAAATGCAATAATTTTGTCTTATTGATTTTGGTAAGGAACTGTTGTTCTTCTCCAAATGTTCTCAGCACAATGTGTTCACAGCTCCCAGTTTCCGTGATAGTTAGGTAAATTCTATGGCAAAATTTCTAAAATGTTGTAGCAAAATGACCAAACATTTGTATAATTTTGTAATATTTTGCATATTCCCACATTTTCATTTATGAAACCCATACATGCCCATGTATAACTTGCAGAAAAGAAGCATACATGTAAAAAAATGTTTTGCTTTACCTATAACCTTCTATTCCCCACTGACAAAAATGTGGCACTTATGGAATGGCTGGTATGTCTGTCTAAGCCCAGTAAGCCAGAGCAGTCCACTGCCTGAGCCCCCTCCCATGCTGTCAGAGCAGCGAAGATTCGGCAGCACTCCTGGCACATGCTCAGTTTTCACAAACCTGCCCTGAACTCCTGCTTTAAACAATTTTCCCACCTCCTGTGTTAGCTGAGCCAAGGTAATTTTGAATACTGGCAGTATGTCAGTTGAGTTTTCCTCTCTGCTCAGCCCTCACTGCTGCTGTGAATCATGCAATCAGAAGTTGCCCCAGGTGGTAAAGGACAACAAAAACACCCAATGTACTGCTACTCACCTCCTCCTCCTCACCATCACCACTTCTCAGCACAAGAAGCAGGGGAATCAGCTAAGGAAGAGATCACTTAAGTACAATACAGGGAAACTTCTAAAATTCCATAATCTGGCTTGATCCCAGATCTCCTATGATATGAAGGGAATCAATCAATTCCACAAAAAGCCCTTCCCACAGAAAACCAGGGGCCTTGAATAGAATAAACCTAACTGCTACAAATTCTGTAATATTCTTTGAACATTAACTTGAAAACTAGGTTAAAAACCCACATTAAATTATATAGGAAAATTACCCAAAATTTACCTGTCCTTTTGATAGACTTTCCCATCTATCAGGACCTTGAGGTAGAAGAGAATGCAATAATTCCATTCTCTCTCTTAGTGGCGGTAGTAGCATTGTTGCTCCAACAGAAAGAGTCTCAATTACAACCTGATAGAAAGTAAACATGGAAAATACAGTTAATTATTTTGCTTTTACTTTAGTCTATCCAGCTCAGTGGTTCTTAACTCAGTCCTCTGAACACTCTAGCCAGACAGGTTTTCAGGATGCTCACAGTAAATATACATGAGATAAATATACACACAGTGCATTCATTGTATGCAAATTTATCTCATGTATATTTAATTGTGGAGATCCTGAAAACTTAACAAATAACTGGTTGAGTGTGTCCTCCCCTAAGGACTGAGTTGAGAACTCTTGATATACAGTAGTTTACTTTTAGAATGGGCAGTAACTACCTAAAGGATAAAATTACAAAATGCAATGCACATGTTCTCAGACAGTGAAACATACTTTTAAAATCAAAAATCAAAATTTTATTCTTTCCTTACAAGCCACCATGGTCTTAAAGAGCTCATAATCAAATTCTATATGATTTTTTTTTCTCTGCCAGTCAAAGTACTCTGCACTACATTGGTTCCCTATCTTCTGCCACATCCAGTCCAAGCTTCTCATACAGATATCTTTACTCTGCAGCTCTCCATTAATTATTTTTTCCTGCATCGCCCTGTGTACCTCCTGCTGAACCCTGTTCATCAAATAAGTTATCTGTGTTCTCTTCTTTCATCAACAAATCCAGACCTCTTGTTTTCTACCTTGCATCACATGCCTGAAACAACCTTTCTGAATTGGTGCAATTGGTCCATTTCCCAGTCACAGTCAAATCACAACTAAATATCCACTTTTTCAATTGCTAACCTGCCTTTCCTTATCACTCCCATGATGTTTATGACACAGCTTAAGTTCACCACGGCCACATAGTGGTCTACACAGGATGCCTCCATGTGTGTTAGCAGGCTGGTGATCTTTATCTATAATAATATTTCTAATATGGTAATAAATCTTGATATTTATGGATAGATATGGATGTTTAACTATGGTACTAGATAATACTAGTAGTAGTCATTACATTACCTAACAGCAGTTAGTTTGCTCTATTTCACTTCCAAAAAAAAGTTTCAATTACAATTACAGACTACTACAGATTCCACTTTGACCAGCTATCTATTAATGGATGAAAACAAGGTGGAAAAAATGCTGGCCTAATATTCTGACCACATCAGTAGACATATTTGAGCCTCACTGTTCACTTATTCTTACTATTAGTCTGACAACTAGATTGTAAGCTCCACCAGAACAGGGATTCTCTTTTATGCACTTGCACAGTGCTTTCTACATCTTGTAGCACTATATAAATGTTTAGTATAGTAGAATTGCCTAGTGAAAATATTTTGGCTCAAATTGTCTGTAAACTAATTCTCTCTAAAAGGGCCCTCTCCTGGGCCACTGCCAAGGAGAGCAGTGATATCATTACTAGGGCTGCTAAATCAGAAGGCAAGAATGACTGTTAGCAGCTCTATGGCCACTTCAACTAGCTGACTCTCTTAAATACTTAGGTGTGACTTTCAACCAACAAGTAACCTTTGAGAAACATATCTCCAACACTGTTTCTATTCCCTTTGCACCTCATGCACCACTATCCTATGTTCCTTGGTTTCTTCCTGCCTGGATTATAACATTCTATTTTCAGGTCTTCCTAAAGTGTTCTTAAGCGTCTTCAGACCATTCAAAAAGTTACAATCTGTCTCTTTACTCGGGCTCATAGGATGGACCATGTATCTCCCCCCTTAGCTAATCACCATTGGCTACCTATTTCTTTCAGAGATCAATTTAAGATTATTACATTAGCACACAAAGTTCCCTCCTATCTTTCTGCCCTCATCTGCCTCATGTACCTTCTAGGCCACAGGTGTCAAACTCAAGGTCCATGGGGCAAATTCGGTTCACCTGGCCGTTTTATGCGGCCCGCAGTGTGATGCAGCGTTTTCATTGCCGCCCCGGTGTTATCTTCTGGTTGGCTCCCTCCTCCTCACTGCCACGGGTGGCAGCTCTTTTGCGCATCCTGCGCCTGAATCAGAATCCTTCTCTATGATGTCATAGAGGGAATGTTTCCAGATGAGGCGCGTAATGCATGAGGAGCCACCGCCCGCGGCTTTGTGCACACTGCGGCAGTGAGGAGGAGGGAGCTGGCCAGAAGATAACACCGGGGACAGCAATAAAAACACTGCATTGCACCGCAGGCCACATAAAACGGCCAGGTGGAAGCCGGCCAGAAGATAAGACAACTGGCGGAGGGAGACACTTAGTTGAGGCACAGCATAGAGGGAGGGAAACCAACAAAGGTAGGGGGAATGATTTTATTTTCAATTTAGTGATTGAATTGTGTTAATTTTGAGAATTTACATCTGCTGTCTATATTTTGCACTGTTCTGGAAGAAATGCATTTGTTTCTTTTTCTCTGGGGTTGTACTGCACGCAGAGTCTTGAATCTTAGGGTTTCGTTTGTATATATTAGTACGTTTAATTTTTGGCCCTGTATTTGCATAGGGGTTATCTGTGTTCTGGTAGGAATGAATGTTGAGAAGCATACAGTATGCTTTGGGTAGTTTAATTTTGTGGTTAACCATTGAGTGTTGTTAATAAGATTATTGTGTGTGTGTGTGTTTCGGCCCCTTAATATAACTAAGTTTGACACTCCTGCTCTAGGCTCTCTGCTCAACCACCGTATAACACCATCCCTCTGGAATGCACTCCTTTTAGAAGTACTATCTCTGGTTCTGTGCTCTACTGAAGATACATTGGTTTACTCTGACCTTTCGATTTGTACGGTCATCCTGACTGATCCTTGTGGCCTGTACTGGTCCCAGTAACTTATCTCTTTCACTGCTCCTCTCTCTTTTATCCTTTCCTGTCCAGAACTGTATTTCTTTTACATTTCTTATTCTCATATTAGACAACTATTGGAAAGCTGCTCTGATTTGTTTTGAAGGGAGAGATATCAAATGTTAATAAACTAAACAAGGATTACCCCACCCCCTTCCCACCAACTATCTCAGGCTCAGTCCTGAAAAACATATAGTGATATGAGTCACTAATCATTTGTTAATACCCATCATTGCCCTTCATATTGATAGTGTCGCTAGTTCACCCAGGAATCACTATATACACTGGGTGTTGCATTTGACCTTCAGTTTGCCCTCGCTCCTCCATTGCTGTCAGTGGTTAAGTCCTCTTTCTTAGCTCTTTGTCAAATTAGGTCTAAATTTAGCGGCTCTCACCATATTGGTCCATGACTTGGTCATCAGCAATATTGAATACTATAATTCACTCTATAATGGACTTCCACAAAGTTCTCAAGAGAAAATTTTAGGTTATTCAGAATACAGCTATTTGTTTATTGCAGCATTTCTCAGCTCGGTCCTAGAGTACCACCCTTGCCAGTCTGGTTTTCAGGATATCCACAATGAATATACATGAAAGAAATTTGCATACAATGGAGGAAGTTTATACAAATCAAGTTTAAGCATATTCATTGTGGATATCCTGATTGACAAGGGGATACTCCAGGACCGAGATGAGAAACACTGGTTCATTGTACTTTCTTGGTCCTTTTGAATATGTCACCCCATCCCTTATAAGCGAACACTGGCATCTGCTAGCTTTTCAGGGAAAATTTTAAATTCTTGTTCTTACTTTTAAGATTTTTAAAATCACGCCAGCCTGAATCTCTATTTCTCCCTCATTCCTTATATTCTTACATGGGCCCTTTGCTTTTAGGAAAACAAACATTTTCCACATTTCCATCTCTGTTTAGGACTCATTTTGATGCTACATGTGCCAGCACCTTCTACTTCCTAGCTTCTCACCTCTGAGATTCCATACCTAAACATCTTTCATCAGGAAGATTTCACTTCATCAGTTTAAGGCATGCATTAAAGCCTACTTTTTCTCTGCAGCTTATAGAGGTTGATTGATTGCTGCTTTGGCTGCATGAAACTTCCTCGGCGTTTCTCTTTCTTTTATTTTCTACCTTGTACAAATTATATTCATTTGTTAACTGCTCTAAGAAGTATATTGAAAAGTAGTATAAAAAGAATTGTAAAAAAGCAATAATATCATTTAACTCCATGACAGGTGACTATGACCATCATCAGAAACAGCAACATGCAGACATCTGAGTGCTCTGTAATCGCATAAAATGGACATTTGCAGAAGGAGTAGGTTGCTCTCTTCAAGGTAAGATAGCGTACAAAACCTCCTTGAACAGAAGTTCATTATTGAGCACTTCCTATCTAATTCAAAACTGACAAAAAAAATGGACAGTTTTGGAAAAGTGCTCTTCAATTGTTGTGTATCTTAATTTTGCTTTTGTATGAACTAACTGAATAAACAATGAAGGAGAAAATGTTATTTCTTCACAGTCCTCATTATGAAATGGATAAATCAAATGTTTATGAGACAAATTCTGTGAAATCTGACATTAATGGAAATAAAGATCAGCGTTCTGAACTATATATATCTGAAAAGCCAAACAAGTTCCATTTTACATTATGAAACGGTGATTTAAAAATTCTATTTACGTACTACCGCATGCCTCATATCGTGCCTTATTACATAACAAGGAATAAGTATTAGCAATGTATCTGTTTTTCTGAGAACTGAAGTTAGAAAATAAGAATATATTACCTCTTGGATTTCATCTGGCACAGAAGAATCCATTAGCCTAAATAGTAAGTTTCGAAGCGGACCAGCCTGCCTTCCCAGAATACTAGTAGCTACTCCTCCAGCTAATGCAAGAGCAAGATGATTAGAAAGCAATTTCAGGCATAGCTTGAGGAAATTATGATGCTCTCTGTAAAAGAAATAAAGATGCCCACTATCAGTCTTATCAATTACGAGAGTTATGGTTTAGATACCAACAGCAATCTAACTCACATACTGCAATTTATTTTTTCAAACAACCTAAGAAGGAAGATGTTATTTTGCAAGGCCAGTTAAGGTCTAAACAATGGTTTCCAACATGTGGCCCCCAAACAGCTGGCTGAAATGCTCTTCAAATCCTGTGTGTTAATTTCAATCTTGCCCACTTGATATAGTAATTGCAAACAATCTCTTAAGTATGTTACTCAGGTGTCTCATTTATGGAATTTGCTACTGTTGACAATTCAGAAATAAAATGAATCACAAAACTAGCTTTCTGTTTTCTCTCCTTAGGAATTGGACTTAAAGTACTGAAAATGTCTACTATAGAATCAGAAATGTTATTGTTGACAAATTCTAGAACAGTATTCAACATAAGAACATAAGAAACGCCTTCGCCGGATCAGACCTAGGTCCATCTAGTCCGGCGATCCGCACATGCGGAGGCCCAGTTAGGTGCTCCTTATTGAAGACCCGGATTTCCCGTATCCCCCGATGTGATTTGCAAGAAGGTGTGAATCCAACTTGCGCTTGAAACCCAGAACAGTAGTCTCTGCCACAACCTCCTCTGGGAGAGCATTCCAAGCACCCACCACTCATTGTGTGAAACAGAACTTTCTTACATTTGTCCTGAACCTGCTGCCGCTCAGTTTCAGGCTATGACCTCTTGTCCGTGTCACATCTGAAAATGTCAGTAAAGCTGTTTCCTGGTCAATTTTATCAAATCCTTTTAATATTTTAAAAGTCTCTATCAAATCTCCTCGCAGTCTTCAAAAAGTGTAATTGCTTACACTGTAATGAGGGTTTCTCTGTGGACAGCAGTAACCTTTAGCCCCACAACTGGTGGCATTAGCATTGATGAGTTAGTTGGGCCTGCTCTCCTAAAGATCAAAAACAAGGTAACTGAGCTTGCGTGGGTGTTTCCACCTTTCACACCATCACCTTCTTTTTGGTTCATGTTGTAACATGCTTGCACAAGTTTTGTATTTGGAGTCGGATGACAGCGGCTACCTTGGGAGACCCTTGATAAAGCGTAAAAACATGTCGGGTTTGGCTCCCAGGTTGGCAAACGCAGAGATAAGTACACAGTATTATAAATAAGTAAATCAAAAGAGAATGGCACATAGCACTTTAAACGCACACTGAAATATATTTAAAATTATTTATGCTTCAAATATTTACGAATGCGAAATAGCCAATGATGAAGGTTACCACGTAATTCTCCCCGCAGGCGCAAACGGTAAAGCGGTGGAGTGGTGGGACTGAGGCTTCCACATACAGTTATTGAAGAATTTTTAAAGAGGTTTTGAATATCTAGTCCTTGTTTGGTGGATCAACCTTGAAACAGGCAGGTGAGTAAGTGTTGCTGTTTGTAGGATATTGCTGTCCAATGAGAACCCTCATTACAGGATAAGTAAGATGTCTCTATGGACAAGCAAGATCACTAGTCACAGAAATGGTGATCTTATAGCAAGATATAAACAGGATGGAGTTGGTCTACAGAGCAGCTTCTAAAATATTCAGTGATCTTCATCAAAGTATATGGGGACAGATTTGATGATCTCAATATATACACTTTAGAAGACAGGAGGGAGAGGAGAAATAAGATAGATAAATTTAAATATCTGCATGGTATAAATGCACAAGAGAGTTTTTTTAATTGACTGGAAAACTGGAATGAGGGGGCATAGGATAAAGGAAATCGTGAGAGGAATCAAGATGGCGTCAGCGTAGGACGCATTTGAAGAGGCTCCTGCACTACAGGCAATTTACTCTACTAGTAATCATACTTTTTTCTCCTGTTTCGAAATGCCTAAACACAGGGGCAAACAGAGGAGTGATCTTCTTGCCTCCTCTGCTACTTCAATTTTGCGCCAAACAGCTATATAAACTCATGCTGTACCTGTTGGACGAGGCAAATTTGCAGACCGAGGAGGGCAAACGTCGGACTTAGATGGCGAGGTATTGCTGAGCCCTGCTGGTCCTGGAGCTCCACTGCATCCCGGGATGTTGTCAGTGCAACAGGAAGCGTCAGAGCTGCTATCTCTGTCAGGGATGTTGGTTTCACCCCTGACCCCGGAGGCAATACAATCTCACCCGAGTTTACAATAGTCGGTGTTAGCGATTGGAGGAACCGGCTCCCAGAGGACAACGGATGGCAGAAATGATATACAAGACTCTCCAAATTTTATTTCATCAGGCTCTTCTTTTTTCTACCTCTTAGCCTTTGGTGAAGCCTGCTATAGTTGACATGGAAGCGTTATGGGGAGCTATTGAAAGCCTACATCAGGTATGCTCCTACTTTATTTCCTCAGCACATAACTCAGCAAGACAGCTTAAATCTTGTGAGGAAAAGATTCAGAACAGTCTATTAGAATAGACCAAATAGAGAAATCAGTCTCAGATATAAAAATTTTCCTCTAATCATCAATTGAAAGATAAAAATTTGTTGATAAGAAAAATAAAAAATTTTGAGAACACTAATAGAAATTTAAACCTGAGGCCGATTGCAATCTGGACACTGGAAAATTAATCTCCGAAAGATTTATTTCAGTTATTTCTAACAGTTCTAAAGTATCCTGAGACAAATTTTCCACCATTACAGAAGTTACATTATCTAAATCTACTTAAAAAAGAGAAAGATAAAGAGACAATACAATCTGGTGACCTGAATCTTAGAATCATCACAAACTGAAATTTCAGCAAGGGCTACTTTATTAGTGACTTTTGTCTTCATGCAGAATAAAGAAGCCATTCTTCGCCTATTCTATAGGACTGAGAATGTTGAATTCTATGGTCACAAGATAGCAATATTTCCTGATGTTTCAAAAGACACAGTCTAGGCGGAAAAAGATTTTGACTTATCGTCAATCAGTGTTAAGTTTAGGAGCTACCTTTTGACTTTGTTTTCCCTGTAAATGCTGTATTTATCAGGCAAATAGATATGTGTTTTATGAACCAGATCAACTACAATATTTCTTGGAAGGCAAGGCTACTTCAAAATCACCAGATGCAACCATGACACCCCTTAACCAGGTTTAGAGTATTTAAGCCAACAGATCTCTGCTTTTTCCTTTTTCGATTTTTCCTTATTTGAACTTCCCTTGAAAGTGTATGAATATTCTCCACCTAGTATTCTGGACTGTGCTCATAGAAATATAAATAGAAAGAGTGAAAAGGGATTTTTTCTTTTTCCCCCTCCCTTATTTTCCTTTTATATTATTTCTTTGTAATGTAAATTGTATTTCCTTTTCAATGTTATCTTCTTTGATATGAAATAAAATATAAATAAATAAAAAGAAAGGACATTGCACTCGAAGATACAGCTTAACTCAGGAGCTCCTGCTGGGCTACTGAATTTTTGCAAGTGCTTTGCTCTCCACATATGATAAAACTCAAAATTGAGCTCCTACAAGCAGTCAAGACTATGTCTACAAGAAAGAAGTTGGACATATTCTGGTACAGGCTGGTGATAACAGAGGGCTGAATCAGGAGGTTCAGTTTCAGATAGGAGAAAGATGATGCCGCAGCCTTCTGACTCAGAAGAGGAACAAACATTAAATCAGCTTTCTGATCATGAGGAAATCACAAAACAAACAGTGCAAACCTAGTTCCAGGATTTGAGGTCTGAGATGGCTGGAGTTCGACAAGATTTCTAGGCTACTTTAACAGATATTAAAGCAGAAGTAAGCATTTTGGGGAATCGCATGTCAGCAATGGCAGAGAAAATGAAAGCAACGATGATTTTGGTACACCGCAATGCCTCATTGCTGAAAGAAATCAAAGTTACTTACCTTACTTACCTTTCATCAGCAGAGACTATATTTACCTATGCAGATGATATTCTCATTTTATTAGAAGTTGATCCTGAGCTTAACAACCTGGTCCCTAGTATAGACTGCTGCATTTCTAAATTTCAACTGTGGGCTTTGTCTATTCAAATGAAACTGAACACTGCCACAACCAAATTGCTTTGGATTAGGCCAAGATTAGAAAACCTCCCTTCCTCTGTCACATTGAAAACAGGTATCTCACTACATAATGATTTTTCATCTAGAGCCCTGGGTGTCATCTTGGACTCATCACTTACATTTCATGAACAGATAAATTATTTGACAAAAAAGTGGTTTTTTAGTCTGCGCATGTTGAGAAAGGTCAGATCACTACTCCATCAAAAATATTTCTCAGTGTTGGTACAATTCACTGTGCTTTCTCAGCTAGATTATTTTAACTCAGTTTATCTGGGCATTAAGCAGAGCAGTTTAAAACGACTTCAGTTAATACAGAATACTGCAGCTAAGCTCATTTTTGGGAAATGAAAATATGATCATGTTTCCCCTTTGTTGATAAAGCTTCATTGGCTCCCAGTTCGCTTTAGGATCCAGTTTACCATATTTTTCGCTCCATAAGACGCACCCTAAATTTAGAGGAGGAAAACAAGAAAAAAACATTCTGAACCAAATTCTCCCTGCCAGGCTTTGCACACTCATTGCCAGGCTCTGCACCCTGTCTCCCCTCTCTGCCAGGCTCTGCACTCTGTCCCCCCTCTGCTGGTATGATGGGACAGGGCACAGGGCGGGCAGGGATAGGGCACAGATATCAAGGCAGATGACTTTTTAAAATATTCAATGTCACCTCAGTAACAACTATAGAAAAATAGACAAACATAGGGCAAAATATAGACAGCAGATATAAATTCTCCAAACTGACACATTTTGATCACTAAATTGATAAACTTTCTCCACATGAAGACTGCTACTCAGGTGGAGAAAGCTTCATCTAAAGCCAGACAAATCATAGGTTGCAAACTCCTGCGTATGCAACCTATGATTTGTCTGGCTTTAGATGAAGCTTTCTCCACCTGAGTAGCAGTCTTCATGTCCTCACTGATTATTACCCCTAAGTCTCGTTCTGCTGAGATCCTAGAGAGAACTGTAGCAGAACGAGACTTAGGGGTAATAATCAGTGAGGACATGAAGACTGCTACTCAGGTGGAGAAAGCTTCATCTAAAGCCAGACAAATCATAGGTTGCATACGCAGGAGTTTCGTTAGCCGTAAACCCGAAGTCATAATGCCATTGTATAGGTCCATGGTGAGACCCCATCTGGAGTACTGTGTACAATTCTGGAGACCACATTACCGCAAAGATGTGCTGAGACTTGAATCGGTCCAGCGAATGGCCACACGGATGGTCACAGGGCTCAGGGATCTCCTATATGAGGAACGGCTGAATAAATTGCAGCTCTACTCCCTGGAGGAACGCAGGGAGAGGGGGGACATGATCGAAACATTCAAATACCTCACGCGCCGTATCGAGGTGGGGGAGGATATCTTCTTCTTCAAGGAACCCACGTCAACACGAGGGCATCCATGGAAAATCAGGGGAGGGACATTGCATGACGACACCAGGAAATACTTCTTCACCGAGAGGGTGGTGGATCAATGAAATGGTCTTCCGATACAGGTGATTGAGGCCAGCAGTGTGCCTGATTTTAAAGCTAAATGGGATCGAACGGTGGGTTCTCTTCGCAAAGGGAGGTAGGGGAGGGTCATTGGTGTGGGCAGACTTGATGGGCCTTGGCCCTTATCTGCCGTCACTTTCTATGTTTCTATGTTTCTAAATTGAAAATAAAATAATTTTTCCTACCTTTGTTGTCTGGTGATTTCTTTCTTTCCTCAGGCCCAACAATTGTCCCTTCTTCCCTCCCTCCTATGTTCCCCTCACTGCCTTAGTCATCTTCCCCCCACCAAACTCAGGCCCAATTGTCACTTTCTCCCTCCCTCCTATGTTCCCCTTACTGTCTTTGTCATCTTCCCCCCTTCAACTCAGGCCCAATTGTCCCTTCCTCCCTCCCTCCTATGTTCCCCTCACTGAATTCCAGCCTGTCCTCTTCCGCCCCCCCCCAAGCCTGCCCGCCCATGTGCTGGTTTTAATTGCCTCCCGCTACTGCCGCTGTGAGAACACGTCCACGAAGCAGCAGCAGTCGGGGGGGGGGGGGAGAACTCCTGTCTAAACACCGAGAGTGGCCCGAGAGCGAGGGATGAGTAGGAACCCAGCGACACTTCACTCCCTACAGCGGCTTTTCCCCCACTACGAAGAAAAATTGCTGGGAAGGGCCAGGCGTCGCCGGCCCAGAAGCCTTACCCCCGATGTCGACGAAGAAGCAGCAGCAGCGGATGGGGTGGGACTCCTGGCTCAGCGCAGCACCCAGAATAGAAGGAGTTGCTAGAAAGGGCCAGGCGGGTGCAATGATTGCACACCGTCGGCCCAGAAGCCTTCTCACCGACGTCAGAATTGACGTCAGGAGTAAGGCTTCTGGGCTGGCAGCATACAATCGCTGCACCCGCCTGGCCTTTCCTTTCTTCTACACTCAGCTGCAGTGAAAAGCCAGCAGCGGCAGCGGCGGGTGAGGGGCGAGCAGTGGTGGCGACCTAAATAAGGTAAAAGGGGGGGAAGATTGGGACGCACCCTTTTTTCCACCCACTTTTTTGGGTGGAAAAAGTGCATCTTATGGAGCAAAAAATACGGTAAATGCATATGCATAATCTTCAAGCTTCTCTATGGAATATTTGATCCTTTTGTCCCCTTATGTTGGAATACCCTTAGACTTTGCCATTTGAGAAACACACAAAGATATAAGTTAGCCTTCCCTTCCTTTAAGGGAAAGCCGGAAAGCTCAGTTGATCTTTTGTTTTCAAGTTTGTAGAGATCTGGAATGAACTTCCTAACTCCATTAAGCTTTTAGGCCAGCTGCAATTATTTCATAAATTCCTGAAAACTTTGTTATTCTCACAATTTTTAAATGGTTTAACTACAGTCTCAATGAAATGATAGTATAGTTATTTTTCTTATGCTTTAGTTTTTAATTAGTTCTTCATTCTCCTATGTTTTCTGCTAGGTACTCTAGTCTTAATTACATGTGAACCGAGTTGAGCTCCACTGGGAGATGACCCTGTATATAAACCAAAGATTAGATTAGATTAGATGTCATTCACGAATCCCGGTACAGACAGTGCAAAAGTATACTGTCACTTTTAAAATGAAAAAATCTCAAATGAGTGCTTTCCCACCTGCTGCTGGCTCACGGGGCCATCAGTTCAGTTACAGAACTAAGAAGTCAAATAGGGGAGGTGAGCAGGTTGTGAGAATATCTGCCTGCTGTCCTCGGAAAACACCTGCTACAGGTAAGCAACTTTACTTTATCCAAGAACAAGCAGGACTCCCTAGCTGCCAGGCTCATGTCGCTGAGAAAAGGGTTGTTATTAATTATCCTGAGCCTGATAAAAACAACAGGGTTGAAGGGAAGCTGGCTGCTACCATATTCGCGGGAGCCAGTAAAGAAGCCGCTCAGGCCGAGAAGCAGCACCAAATCGCACTGCTGCTCGTGCAGCTCAGATGAAGAAATTGGATCACGCAGCCGGTTAGCAGCAGGGCAGGAGTTTGGAAAGCTTGCTCCTGCCCGCTGCACCTCCACCAGGGAATGGCAGAGATATGAAGATAGGGTAGGGGGGGACAACAGGTCAGAGCCTAGGAGGGAGAATGCAGAGTCTGACAGAGGAAGGAAGGGTGCTGGGTGCAGAGCCTGACAGGGGAGGGGAGGAAGGAAGGGTGCTGGGTACAGTGCCTAACAGGGGAGGGATGGAGGGAAGGGGGCTGGGTACAGAGCTTGGCAGGGAGGGGGCTGAGTGCAGAGCCTGACAGGGCAGGACACTTGAATATTAAGCCGCCCGACATATTCGAGTCAACCATTTTTCTTCCTTTTGGGGGGGAAAAAGGGAGTCTAGACTTATATTCAGATCAACTTATTCAAGTATATACGGTAAGTGAAAAATACATTTAGTAGAACTGCGGCCAACTAGAACTTTCTAGTTAAAAAGGTCCGTACCGAGGGCTCCGTCGGTGACGTCACCCATGCGTAAAGAATATGCTGCCTGCTTGTCCTGGGATAAATACATTTAGTAGAACTGTTTGACCAAACAGATTATCCCTTCTAGAATGAATGTCCAGGCAATAGTAGGATGTGAAGGTATGAATTGAGGACCAGGTGGTTGCTTTACGGATGTCTTCAATGGGAGTAGTACGCAGATGAGCTACTGATGTTGCCACTGCTTGTACTTAATGTGCATCAGTCCAGTCCGAGCATAGCAAAAGGAGATGGTTCTCTTGGTGATAGGAGCTCCTAGTCTGTTAGGATTGAATAATCGAACAGCTAAGTTGAAGTCCTGTGAGGTTTGGTGCAATCCAAGAAACAGGCAAGAGCACATTTATAGTCCAACTTGTGGCGTGCAACTTCACCAGGGTGAGAATGTGGGTTTTGGAAAAAGACAGTGAGAAATTGGATGAAATTGGATGAAATTCTGAAACAATCTTTGGGAGGAATTTCAGATGAGTTCAAAGAATTACTTGTCATGGCAGAATCTTGTATAAGGTGGATTTGATACAAGCACTTGAGGTTCATTGACTTGACGTGCAGATGTGTTAACTAGAAAGAAATATCACTGAGATGAAGTCAAAAGAGGCTCAAAAAGGGAAAGGGATTAGGACTTGTATGCGGTACAAAGCAAATTTTCAAAAAAAAATTATGCAGGTAACATCCCTTTGAAAATTGCTTGTGGGATATGTGATCTAAAGAGTTCCCTTAGACTCGGCATCCGCCACCTGTTCAAGTTCAAGTTTATTAGGATTTGATATACCGCTTATCAAGGTTATCTAAGCGGTTTTTACAATCAGGTACTCAAGCATTTTCCCTATCTGTCCCGGTGGGCTCACAATCTATCTAACGTACCTGGGGCTATAGAGGACTGAGTGACTTGCCCAGGGTCACAAGGAGCAGCGCGGGGTTTGAACCCACAACCCCAGGGTGCTGAGGCTGTAGATCCAACCACTGCGCCACACAGGAAAAACTTTATTAGAAAATAACATGGTTGCATTAGAATATTTGACCTAAGCTCACACCCATCACAGAGATACTTCCTTTAAAATGTGGCTAAAGGTATATGTTCTATGAAAGTCAACACATATTTTTAGCTGGGCAGAAAAGTGATTTTCAGTTAAGTCAGTTTAACTAGGTCAGGAGTAGGCAATTCCAGTTCTCGAGAGCCGGAGCCAGGTCAGGTTTTCAGGATATCGACAATGAATATGTATGAGATGGATTTGCATGCACTGCCTCCTTGAGATGCAAATCTATCTCATGTATATTTATTGTGGATATCCTGAAAACCTGACCTGGCTCCGGCTCTTGAGGTCCGGAATTGCCTACCCCTGAACTAGGTAAATTACTATTTACCCAGGTAAACAGCTTTGAAAATTGTTCTCAGATATATGCTGCCATGTTTATTTACATAACCAAGCTAGTAGGTTCTGGATAAATGATGTTATATATATCTTAAGGAAGCCTCAGCCCCACCACTCCACCGCTGTATAATCTCGCAACCGCGGGAAGCATTACGTGGTGGCGAGATTATTTAATATATTGCCATAATTGGTGGTGCTATATGTTTATTTACATAGCATACTTAGGGGCCCTTTTACTAAGCATCACTAAAAGGTGGCCTGTACTATTAGCGCAAGGGTTTCACACACACCAAAGCTACTTTAGTGGGGCCATAAATGGCAACATTTTCTATTTTTCCTATTTATGGCCACATGCTAATTTCCCAATTAGCATGTGGCCATTACCACTACCTATTTACTAGGCGGTAAACACTCCCATGCTAACCACACATGAATTGCACTAGCCAATTAGTGTAAAGCATGCCTACTTTCTGCCTCCAAACACACTCCCCATGTTACAAAAAAAACCAACCTATTTTTTAGCACATGGGTAGCATGCACTGATCTCAAAATTACTGAAGGACACCTGAACATGTCCCAAAGTAATGCCTTTTGAACCTGTGGTAAGCATGTGTTAGTGCATACTGTAGCTTAGTAAAAGGACCCCTTAGGTTTTTTTTACCTAAATTAAAAAGAAGCCAGCAAAAGCACCTTATGGAAACAGCTCTAGCAAAATTTGCTATAAATTATGACAAGATTTCATTTTGAACAAGTTGATTTACTCAAAAACTGCAGTAGAATAAAAGAACCCACTAATTCTTCTTAAATACTGTACCTGGATGAAGGAAAAGGAGGAGGGGGCACATCACTGTTTATTTTATCGCAGTATCGCTCAAGGAAGGAACGAAGATGTGAGAATGTGCTTTCTTCAAGATCCACACAGTAAGGTCTGTGCCATGCAACTACTTGTCTGAAGTAAAAACATAACATGAAAAAAGCATAAAATTGAAAGAAGAAACCCCACAGCATAGGGCAAACTGATTATCAAAATCCATAAAGAAAACGACACAGGAAGTTATGCAGCAACGTCTCATACTTGTGACAACCCCCCCCCCCCCCCCCACCTGTCTGTGAGGAACATGTTAGTTCATCTTACAGTGTAGATAAACTGCAAACAGCAATCTTTAATTCTGTTACATAAATACAGGAGTCTATACATTAAGTGACGTACCAAAGCAGTGTCAGGCGCCTAGGCTGGGATAGAAGAGCCTGTCCGCAAAACTGAGGACCCAAAGCAGTGTCCTCTCAAGCTACCACAACCATTCTGGAGAACCTTGTCAAGGTATAGCGAGAGTAGATCAAGTAGCTGCTCTACAGATCTCCTTGGGCGGAACTGCCCAGCACTCTACCCACGAGGACACCACACTTCTAGTCCAATGATCTTTTGAGAGAAATAGATGGCTGTTTGTCACAGCCAATGTACATCGATGAAACTGCCATGCAAATCCATCTGGCGACAGAAACCTGGATGCTAGTCTACCCATTCTGGACTGACTGGTTAGAACAAAAAGATGGTCAAAATGTCAAGAATCATTGGTCCTTTCCAGGTAATGGGAGTTTAGGTCTTCACACATCCAGCCTTGACATATGTGACATATTTTATTTGGCACGGCAATGAGAGCAAAGAGTCAAATTTTGTCAAATAACAACAAACTTTTATTTATTTTGACTGGAGTAGCAATTCAACAAATAACATACAATTGGAAAAATTATGACAGATTAAATTATAACTTTTGGTGGAATTCTATATGCCATATATATAAAATGGAACGTAAAATAGCAACACAAAAAGGATATTTTGGTAAATTTCAGAAAATATAGAGACCATTAACAGACTTTTGTAATGAATGATAACATTTTCCCAAGGTAAGATATTTGATAGAAGGGAAAAGGGTGGGTATTATTTTTATTTATCTCATAATGCATATGAATATGTCAATAGTCTCACTGTATTTGTATGAAATTCTGTTACGGGAGGGGATGGGAGGGTTTCTATTTAATAATAATTGTTTAGATATCAGGTGTAATACATAATATTCAAGATATTATAAAATATAAATATGTAATGAAATGTTATATTTAATGTGTTATATGAGAGTTAATCAAGTGTGTATTTATAAGTTCATATGATTTTATCTAATACACTTGTTGTAATATGCAAAAATGAATAAATAATTTAAAACAGTCTCTACAATATCTCATCTTCTTTAGTAGAAACCATATGCTGAAAGGAAGGCAAAGAACCTCTTGTTTAAGGTGGAAGGCAAACACAAACTTCAGTAGTAAGGAAGGTACCATATGCAGTGAAACCTCCGCCTCTGTGATCCTGAGGAAAGGCTCTCTGCAGGAAAGAACCTTGCCACCAGAAATATCATCTTCCCTATGAAATCCAGAAAGGACGCCTCTTGGAGAGGCTCATATGGAAGCTTCAAGATGGCATTAAGATTCCAGGAGGGAAAGGGATGGCACAACCCTTTCAAAAACTGGGTAACATCCAGATGAGATGTCAGTGATAGCTTTCCCCCCTCGAGCTCAGAACACGAGAGGCCTGCCACCCAAACTTTAAGACACTCCACCGATAACCCTTTTTCTAGTCTGGCTTGTGTAAAAGCCAGGATCACAGGAATTGTCACCTCAAAAGATTCTACCTGATCTTTGGCACACCAGAGTTGTAAAGCCTTCCAGGCCTTAGCGTAAGCCATAAACATTGATGGCTTTTTTGCTCTAATGAGTCAAAATGACTACCTCCGAATAATCCTTACAGGTTAAGGCTGCATATTCAAGAACCATGTCGTTAAGACAAATCGCTTCAGGTTCTCCATGAAAATTGGTCCCCAACTTGAGAAGTCCTGTGTGCACCAGAAGTTTAATGCATCTGTTTTGTTGGAGATGCACTAGATCCACATACCAAGACCAGTGAGGCCAATCTGGAGCTACCAGGATCATCAGATGTGGGTTATTAGCGATTCTTCATATGACCTGGCCCACCATGGGCCAAGGTGGAAAAACATATAGAAGCCTCTTTTCCAGCCAGGGCTGTAGAAGCGATTCATCTTTGCATTCTTGGATGAAGCTATCGCATCCATCGCCATTCTTTCTGAATGCTGGACAACAACGTTGAATGCTCTTTGGAACAGTAACCACTACCCTGGGTCTAGAGTCTGCCAGTTGAAAAAGTCAGCCTGCACATTTTCCAATCCTGCTAAGTGGGCTGCGGAGAGTGCCTGAAGATGAGCTTCTGCCAAAATGAACAGCTGGGCTTCCAGGATTAATGGAGCACTTGTGGTGCTTGTCTGTTCACTTAAGCTTCCGCAGTGGAAATGTCTGAGAAAACACCAATTGCCTTTCCTTCCAGGTGCTTTTCCAACACCCTCAATCCTGGATGAACGGCTTGTAGTTCTAGTTGATTAATGGACCACTTTCTCTGTGAGAGGGTCCATTAGACCTGCACAGATGACTGCCACAATGATCCCCCAGCCAAACAGGCTGGTGTTGGTCAAGTCACCCATGAGGAGATTCAGAGGTGCATGCCCTTTGATAAATAGTTCCCCTGAAGCCACAAGCTGTTCCATGGACAAGGGAAGCGAGTACGCTGTAGGGACCACCTGAAAACCAGGAAATCCTGGAGGAGGCGCTTATGTGCCCTCACCCAGAGAACTACTTCCAGGGTGAACACCATCGAGCCCAATACCTGGAAGTAATGCCAAGTCATGGGATTCGGAATCACTAAGAGCTCCACAATCTGCTTCCTGAGTTTCTATTTGTGTGCTCAGGAAGATAGACTTTAGCCATGTCGAAGGAGACTCCCAAATACAGTAGAATCGCGGATAACCGGCATTCAATTAACTGGTACTCTCAATCAACCGGCAAAAAAATTGCCAGTCAAAAAAGTCTCCAGCACTCCTAAACCTCCAAACAACCCCATCCCTCCCTCCCCTCAAGCTCTTGAAGCAGCAGCAGCGGCAGCCATACTGACAACCCCCCCTCCTCCGGGCCCGAGGCAGCAGCAGCCAATCCTGACAACCCCTCCCCCACCTCAGCCCCGAAGCAGCAGTGGCAGCCAAACCTGAGGGGGGGGGGAACCCTCCTTCGGCCCTGAAGCAGCAGCAGAAGTCAGTCCTGACAATCCCCCTCCCTCCCTTACCAAAAGAAGTGCCGTAATAATAATAATAATAATAACTTTATTCTTGTATACCGCATTACCATGGAAGTTCTATGCGGTTTACAGATGAAGAGACTGTACATTTACAGCGAAGTTACATTTTCGGCAATGCTACATTTACATTTTTGGCGATGTTACATTTACTGTGAAGTTATTTTACAGCTAGGTTACATTTGCAAAGAAGTTACATTTGCTGTAAGTTACATAGAGCGGTGTTACATACAGCAGAGTTACCTACGGCGTAGATACATACTGCGGTGTTCGATAAGGCAGAGCAGAGGCATTTGGTATGGGGAGTAACGAAGACAGGGTAATTAGTTGGATAGAGTGATCCATTTTGTTAAGCCATTTAGTGGCTGATAAGATTGGAGGAGTCGGAGAGTCTGGAGGGAAGTCGAGGTCAGAGGAGGAGGTCAAGGAAGAGGTGGGGAGAAGTTAGAGGAATTTGTCAAACAGGTAGGTTTTGATTGACTTCCTGAACATTTGATAGGTGGGGGAATTGGAGATGAGGGCTGTGAGGCATTTGTTCCATTTGCCCGCTTGGAATGCTAAGGATCTGTCAAGAAATTTCTTGTAGAGGCAGCCCTTCAGAGAAGGAAAGGAAAACAGGTAGGTGTTTCGTGTACGAGAGGGGCCTGCAATTTCAAGGTGATCAGACAGGTAGATTGGTGAAGAGCCTGCTAAGGTTTTGTAGCAGAGGCAGGCGAATTTAAAGATGATTCTTGCCTCCACTGGCAGCCAGTGGAGTTTAGTGTAATAGGGGCTAACGTGGTCATATTTTTTGAGGCCGAAGATGAGGCGGAAGGCAGCATTTTGAACTATTCTTAAACGTTTGATGGTGTTTTTATAAGATCCCAGGTATATGATGTTACAATAGTCCAGTATGCTTAAGATTAGTGCTTCCAACCAGCCCCGGCAGGGCCTTTCCTCTGCCATGTTACTTCTGACGCAATAAAAAAAAGCCTTGCCAGAGCTGGCCAGAAGCAGCCTATTTTTATGGTGCTTTCTCTGTTCACCGGCAACTTCTACTCTTTCAGAAAGAGAAGGAGGGGGGTTATCAGGATCGGCTGACACTGCTGCTTCGGGGCCGAAGGAGGGAGGCGGGGTAGTCAGGATCAGCTGCCGCTGCTATTTTGGACCTGGAGGGGAGATTGTCAGGACTGGTTCTGCTGCTTTGGGGACTGAAGGGAGGGAGGGAAGGAAGGAGAGGCCGTCTGCTACTACAGTATTTTTTACCCTAACTCTCAAACAACCAGAAACGACAGTTGTCAGGGATCCACCAATCCCTGTGGGTGCTGGATAGTTGAGTCTACTGTACTCCAAACGACTCTTCTTGAAGTTGACTATCCAGCTCAGATCCTATAGGAGATCCACAACTTGTTGTGTTGCCTGCTCACCTTCCGACCTTTATGGCGCTCTGAACAGCTAGTCGTCCAGGTATGGATGTGCTTGTTATCCACATCCTGTGGAGGTGAGCTGCGACCACCAGCATCACCTTTGTGAAGGTGTGTGTGGCCATTATCAACTTGAAAGGTACAGTCATAAAGTAGAAATGCCTTTGAAGGACATGGAATCTCAAATATTTCCTCTGGTATGGGAAAATAGGCATACAAAGGTATGCCTCTGTCAGATCTAGGGAGGCTAAGAATTCCCCCAGAGCCACCATTGCAGTGACTGACCAAACCATCTCCATGTGGAAGTGCCACATTCAGGTTCAGGATCAATCTCCAGTCTTCTGAGCCTTTCTCGGGTACTATAAAGTATAAGGATTATCTGTCATAACCCGATTCTTCTTTGGGAACTGGTTCTATGGCTTGAATGTCCAATAGCCAAACCCTGGCCTCTTTTTCTGGCTATACAGCTGGCAAGTCAACAGATCTGAAGGAGGGCAATAGAACTCGATCTTGTGGCCCTCTCAAATTTAAGATCTAGAATCCAGCAGTCTGAAGAAATTATCTCCCACTCCCTCCAGAATGCCAACAGCCTCTGGAATTGTTAAATCTCTGTTTGGATCCCTGATAAGATCTCTGAGCAGAGGAACTTGCTAAGTACTGGCAGGAGCATCAGGAGGAATGAAAATTGCCTCTGCCATCTGGCAGAGATTTAGGGCGGCAATCTGCCAAACGGTAATCTAATTATTTACCAAACAGCATCTGCCTTTTAAAGAGCAGTCTGTTCAAAGTAGCTTTGGAGGCCGAACTGCTCGCCCACTGCCTGATCCAGAGCATCCTGCGGGCTGAAACGGCATATGTCAAAACCTACTCTGATGATGTCACATAGAGCATCTGCCATATAATCCACCCCTCCAGCACTAGCTCAGGGCAGACGTCCTCCTCCACGGGACTTCATCTTATCCTGATGTGGCAGACACGTGCAACAAATGAGGCTGCTGCAGCTGCAGCTTTGATCCCCAAAGCTAGCACTTCAAATTGCCTCTTAAAAAACACATCCACCTTACAATCTTGTGTATCTTTTAACATCACTCCCCCCTCACTAGTGAGAGAGGTACATTTAGTCACTTGAGCCACCGTGGACGTCACCTTCGGCTGACTAAACAGCTGCTGAAACTATGGAGCCATAGGATAAATTTTGTCTTTGCTACCTTTAGAGATCCTTCTGTAGTCTCCCATTGCTCAGTGACCAGCAAGATGATGTCTGGATGCACAGGGAAACGATGGTCTGAGCATTAGAGCTGCTCATGACCAAACACTGTGAAGTGGATGGTTGCTGGGGCTCCTTCTTCAACTTCCTGAGCGTATCTGTAATAACATGTGGGATGGTAGCCGACTTGAAAAACTGCCACATTGATGGATCATCTGCCTGGTCAAGGGCAACTAGTGCCTCTTGACTCCCAGTCCCTGACAGGGAACTGGAATCTCTCAGAAAAGCAGCTGAGCCCTGGGACAATAAAGGCATTGAGTCTGACCTCCAATCTTCCAGTTCTATTGCGCTTGGTCAACTGGGCTGGGAGTCAGCTTTCTTCAGGGCAAGAAGGCCTCGAGAATAGGAATCTCTTCCTGACTCACTGCCGGCGTACCTTCAGGTAGCGCAGCATGTTCCAGACCCATCAAATAAGCTTATCAAAGGAGATTCACAATCTCTGGTAATCTTTGCACAGGTGGCCCCACAGACCCCTGCATGACCTCAAACTAGCTTCTCTTGTGCTCTGCCGTGTCCACGAAATTGTATTTCACGCCTTCACTGTTTGAGGTCTCTGGGAGGGAATTTCTCCCTACCATTTGGACCCCCTGTAGGTCCCAGCCCTAGAGGATTCAGAGGAGGCTAAGCCTGAGGTTCCTGCCCCTCTCTCGTATGCCCTGTGGCGCGCAGTACATGGACGCTCCTCAGTTAATCATCCAGTGCAAAACTAGCATGATAAAAGGGCAGAACAGCCTGATCATTAAAAAATCCAAATTGTCTGTAGGGGTTCACCTAAAGACATTCAAAAAACTCAAGGAGAGGGGTTTTGGAGAAGGCGGACCCTAGCTCTGGCCCCCCCAAACCCTTAAAACTAACTTTTTTTCAGAACTCTCCCCCCCCCCTCAAAGGGAATAATAGGCTGTACTCACTGTGCTTTGTTGGTGCCTTTCTGTGTCAGCTTTGCTGCAGCCTGACCAAATGGGGAAGACTTCCTGCTTCAAATCCTTGCAGGAAACAGTCCACAACTGGATAACTTTGGCCTGCCAATCAGATAAACGCCGACTGAGGTCTCCATCCCCACAGATCCTCATGGTGCGACTGGGAGGGGGAGGGATTAAAATGCAGCCAGCTCCCTGAAACCCAAAGGGATTCACACAGGAACCCCATAGTCTAAGCTCAAGCCTCTGATAAATCAGAAGGCCAGCTGACTCTTTCAGAGGAACAGACCCCCAAGCCTCACAGAAGCACAAAGCAGGCTGGCTCAACAGTACACCTGGGAATTGTCATGCAAGCCACAGCCTGTCCTTGTGGAGTCTGCGTACTTTCCAAGGCAGAGTAGCCCCAAGAATGGGGTTCTCTGGCACCAAAGCCTTCCGAAGCGGAAGAAAAATGCCTGAAAATAATAAAAAACAAACATAGCAAATCAGAACACAACTTCTCAGTTTGCTTGCACAAGGAAAAACTGAAGAGGACACATACTCCAAATACTCCAAGGAGCAGGAGCTGAAAGATGTGATGGACACCCTTCTGCAAATAGTTTGCGAGCACTGATTGATCACCTAACGTACAGACTCCTGCATTTATGTAACAGAAACACTATTTATGTGTGTTTGTTATATAAATTACTATAAACTGTTAAGTAGCTCCAAATGGGGCACTGAAGAAGTCATACTCTAAAAAGAGTTTGGCTTATTGATGGCTAGACAGAAAACATCTTATTTATTTTTAGTACAATGACCATCACTAGGTGGTAAGGGGAAGAAAACTAAACAAAAACTCCATAAAACAAATCTACTTTAGTCAAAATAAAGGAAATAGTCTATTCAACTTCAAATCTAGAAAGTAAAGGAAATAATTCAGAAAAAATATGTATCATTTTATTTTTAATTAAAGCCAACATTTACCTGTCTCTAGGCAGTGCTGTCCAAGCCAGACTATGTGATGTTCCAGCGGAAATCTGTTGAACTGCTATTCCGTCTAAACCACTTACTTTCTTTGGTTTAGTAATAGGACCAGTAGAATTTCCCTGACCACACTGCCCCATTGAATTGTTACCCCAAGCATAAACTTCATTGTCTAACAGCAAAAAAACAAAACAAAACAGGAAAAAGAAATCAGAGGTACATTCTGTATCTCAATGCATTATAAGTAGAATTATGTAAAATATTCATACTACCATGAGAAAGTGACAAGCAATGACTGTCACCAATAGAAATATCAACTATCCTTGTAGCAGCCAGCTCTTCAATAAGCTTTGGTCTGAGAGCTGTAGCTTCAGAGGACCCACAACCAAGGCAGGCTCCGCAGCCCCATGCATATACCTTAAAAAAAAAAAAAAAAAAAGATTATCAACAAATTATTACCAAAAAGCTGTGTTAACCCTACCATAAGCATGTGTTCTAACTAAAGTATGGTCTATTAGAATATAGTGTGAAAGCAATGTCATTTTAGTATGTATTTGTAGCATAACACTTTCTGTCCAGTTCAACTAAACTTCTAGAGAAGCTCTTGTCTTGCCAAATACAACATACATAATAAAGAGGTCCTTTTACTAAAAGATGTTAAAACACTTATGCAATGGAGGGTTTTGTGGCAGATTGCCTGTTTCAGTGTACTGAAATCACATCAAATATTTCAGAATTTTTCTGTTTCTGGGTCCAACAGAGCCAGTGGCAACACAAGCAGGGAAATGTCTCCATGCCAGCCTTCTGCTTGCTGCTGATGCCACAGCCGTTGTTCAGACCCAGAGAAGCAGTGTGCCTGGCACAGGAGCAGAAGACTAGGTAAGCGAGTAAGCCAATGGGAGGGGGAGAAAAAACAACAAAGAGACAGAAGGGGCAAAACAGGTTATGAGTGGGAAGGTAAACTGAGCAATGTTGGATGGTTGCAGGTGGGGGAGAGAGACCTGCCATTAATCATGCAAAAATTTTTAACACGTTAAAAATGTTACACATTAAATCGCATCAACGTGTTAAATGTGCAGCCCTAATATACTGTATACTGTAAGAATAAAATGATATTTGGATTAAATAAAACACAATATTTTAAATGGTTGCAATTGAAGCAAGCTATTCAGGCAGGGTTCCCTGAATGGAAAGCTCTTAATACTCAATATAGTCTACAGGTTCTATGTTTCCAGGCGGATTTTTTTTTTGGGTCACCAAGCCGCAAAATGGTATAAATTGTTAAATGGATTTTTAAACAAAAAAAAAAGAAAGAAAACTGGACTTAGGGATATTTGGAGTATTGAGATTGGTCAGACAATTTCTGAATCTCAATGGCCACGATTTTGGTCCTGGAGATTAAGATCTACAAAGTCAGCATCTATGAGTCAAACTTGGTTGTTTTTGTTACATAGAACTTTATGGACCCCTACGCGTTTACAAAAAATAGATAGTACTAGATCTAATAGATGCTGGCATTGCAGAGTAGAAGTTGGGACATTAGATCACTTAATTTTTTTTTTGTCCCTGTATAAATGCATTTTGGAAACTAATTTGGCCCCAAATTAATGAATTACTAGAAAATCATGTAGGACTCTCATATGATACTTTACTATTTGGTACAGCAATGAGAACTCAGAGTCCGATTTCAGCAAACAATAACAAACTATTATTAATATTGACAGGGGTCGCCATGCAACAAATAACTCAAAATTGGAAGGACTACACCAAATTAAATTTTACATTTTGGTGGAATTCAGTCTGTCATATATACAAAATGGAAAAAACAATAGCATTACAACAAGGAAATATTCATAATTTTAAGAAAATTTGGGAACCATTGACTCGATATTCCAATGATCAGGTTTCATAGCACATTAGTAATGGATATATTAGAGTGGGGAAGGGTGGGAATGTATATTATATGGATTTAAGAAATGAAGAAAGGGGAGGGTTATATTTTTATGTGATAAGATGAATTACTTGTAATCACAATTTTTCATGTATTAATTGAAGTTTATGTAAAATTAAATTATTGTAAGAATGAAAAATTTATAAATAAAATATTTTTTAAAAAAAAGAATAAATGATAAAATTGCTGTATACTATAATGTATGTTTTTGAAGCTGGAGAAAGTTGGCACACCTTTTCTCAACTCCAACTCTAAAGCTCTGATCTGAAGAGGACATTTAAAATGCTGCAGCTACTTTCTCTCAAATTTCCAACTTGCTCAAACATGTAATACTCCCTTAAAGATACTATATATACCTGCCCCGTTGATGTCAAAGCAAGTGATGACTGGCTCCCAGCACATACTTTGCGAATAAACATTCCCTGTAGAGCTTCTATTACTTTTGGTTTGTATACTCTGTTAGTATCACCATGACCAAGCTTGCCTACAAGACAAAAGGGTAAAAATCTTATTCATTTAGAGCAACTACTGTATGACAAAAATAAATATAAGATTCAAAATTCTGCTTTGCATTAACGGTGGACCTTATTTAACCAGCACCATGAGATGGGGGGTACCTTTCAAGACAGTGTTTGACATAGTGGTTGGAGTTACAGCCTCAGCACCCTGGGGTTGTGGGTTCAAACCCCACACTGCTCCTTGTGAAGCTGGACAAGTCACTCAGTCCTCCATAGCCCCAGGTACGTTAGATAGATTGTGAGCCCACCGGGACAGAGAGGGAAAATGCTTGAGTACCTGATTGTTAAACCGCTTAGATAACCTTGATAGGCAGTATATAAAAACCTAATAAACTTGAATTTACTAGTACTACCAGGTAAAATATCAGAAAGAGCAGATGCACATGCAGTGTAACTAGTCACCTGCAATTCTGTTATGGTATATCTAATCAGCATATTCAATTATTTTCTTAACTAGTAAACTGAGCACGAGGCAATTTTCAAAAGTGATTTACCTACTAGGTGAATAGACTGTCTGAAAATTATCTTCTCTCAATCCAGCTACAAGTATGTCTGGCGTCCACAGTACACATACATTTAGACACAGTGCAAAAAGACATTCCAGGAGGCATATTTAAGTTGAGAGAGGAAAACAAATGCGTGTAGATTACAATTTCAAATCTATACACATTATTTTTCACAAAAATTTCACCTGTGCACAAAGTGTGACATCTACGAAGGCTGACTGAAAATTAATGAGACTGCCTCTGTTTCTCTTTCCAAGAAGTAGACATGGCAGTGTTGTGTTGGTTCTTGTGAAGTTCATGCATCAACGTTTCTGGATCTGAAGTTGGACTGTCGCAGTCTTCACTGTTTGGTCACAGCGAGAAGAACTATATACATTTTGTCATGGCAGATGAGAAAGCCCTGGCATACTCTCAAAGACAGGTGTGCGATTGAATTTTGTGTTAAACTTGGAATTGCACACCTCTGGCATACTCTCACAGACACATCTTCCTCATCTACCATGACAAAAGGTATGAAGTTCTTCCTCACGCTGTGACCCGACAGTGAAAACAGTCCAACTGCAGGTTCAGAAATGTTGATATATGAGTTTCACAAGAATCAGCAATGTTGCCACATCTGCTTCTTGGAAAGAAAAACAGAGGCACTCTCATTACTTTTCAAATAGCCCTTGAATATGAGCAATTCTTAAAAATTAAATATGGATTTTGCATATAACAGAAGTTTGAAGATTGTCCCTGTCAAATTGGGACAGTTATTTTCCAATTACTTTTGCATGGAAAAAAAGAATAACAAAAAATAAAGAGAGATTAAGTTCTTATCTTGCTAATATCTTTTCTAATACATAGGTGTGTAATTCTGGACAGTAAGGTATTCTCCCCATGCCCACGAGCTGTGCAGAAGGAATCTGCTCCAAGTTTTCAACTCCACCTCCTCCTCCAGAAGGCTCTGCTGCCCACTTCAGTTTGTACCAAATCAAATGATAGCCCTATATAGGAACAAAGAAGAAGGAGAGATACGAGGAGACTCCCCAAACTACAAATCTGTTCTGCTCTAAGAACTGACTCAAACTTCTGATTGAGACAGTAGGTAGGCAGAAAAATAACTGATAGGGCAGGGTTCCAGAATGACATACCTACCTACTACAAAAGATATTAGAAAGGTAAGAACCTAATCTTTTTTTTTTTTTTTTAATTCTTTATTCCTTTTTATTTCTTTCAACAAGTGTACAATATTATTACAATTAATTTACATAACTCACTTGACATTCTTAAACAATATTATTATACATGTTTTAATTCCCCCCACCCACCTCCCACCTCTTCCCATATCAACAAAATATTCTATCCAAACATATACATACTTATACATCCCTCTTTCGCACTACAATTAATCTTACATTATCTTATCCCTCCCTCCACCCTTTCTTCCTCAAACTCTTTGTTTATTTTATTATATAAATTAATGTATAACAAATATATCTCATCATATAACATATATTCCCTATTATTTCATATCAACATATTTCCAATAAATTTACCCCCTTTCCTTTTCTATTCATACCTATATATCATGTTTCTTATATCTATTAATCAGTTGAATTATACCGCTGTTTAATTAGATTATCCTATCCCCCCCATCCCCCCATTTTACAAATTATCCCCTAAGGAAAAAGAATAAACCTTAATCATTATAATATTCAATTAATGGCCTCCACACCTCCTTAAACCTTTTAAAATATCCCCTCTGTACTGCAAGAAACCTTTCCATCTTATACATATGACAAACTGAGTTCCACCAAAAACTACTATTCAGTCTAGAACAGTCTTTCCAATTAGTCGTTATTTGCTGAATTCCCACTCCAGTAAGAATCAACAATACCGTATTTTCGCGGATATAACGCGCGCGTTATACGTGATTTTACGTACCGCGCATACCCCTCGCGCGTTATATGCCTGAGCGCGGTATACAAAAGTTTTTAAACATAGTTCCCACCCCGCCCGACGCCCGATTCACCCCCCAGCAGGACCGCTCGCACCCCCACTCCAAACGACCGCTCGCACGCGCTCCCACCCGCACCCGCATCCACGATCGGAGCAAGAGGGAGCCCAAGTCCTCTTGCCCGGCCGACTCCCCGACGTCCGATTCTTCTCCCCCCTCGGCAGGACCACTCGCACCCCCACCCCGAAGGACCGCCGACTCCCCGACAATATTGGGCCAGGAGGGAGCCCAAATCCTCCTGGCCACGGCGACCCCCTAACCCCACCCCGCACTACATTACGGGCAGGAGGGATCCAGGCCCTCCTGCCCTCGACGCAAACCCCCTCCCCCCAACGACCGCCCCCCCCCCAAGAACCTCCGCCCGTCCCCCAGCCGACCCGCGACCCCCCTGGCCGACCCCCACGACACCCCCACCCGCCTTCCCCGTACTTTGTGTAGTTGGGCCAGAAGGGAGCCCAAACCCTCCTGGCCACGGCGACCCCCTAACCCCACCCCGCACTACATTACGGGCAGGAGGGATCCCAGGCCCTCCTGCCCTCGACGCAAACCCCCCTCCCTCCAACGACCGCCCCCCCCAAGAACCTCCGACCGACCCGCGACCCCCCATGGCCGACCCCCCCACCCCCCTTCCCCGTACCTTTGGAAGTTGGCCGGACAGACGGGAGCCAAACCCGCCTGTCCGGCAGGCAGCCAACGAAGGAATGAGGCCGGATTGGCCCATCCGTCCTAAAGCTCCGCCTACTGGTGGGGCCTAAGGCGCGTGGGCCAATCAGAATAGGCCCTGGAGCCTTAGGTCCCACCTGGGGGCGCGGCCTGAGACACATGGTCGGGTTTGGCCCATGTGCCTCAGGCCGCGCCCCCAGGTGGGACCTAAGGCTCCAGGGCCTATTCTGATTGGCCCACGCGCCTTAGGCCCCACCAGTAGGCGGAGCTTTAGGACGGATGGGCCAATCCGGCCTCATTCCTTCGTTGGCTGCCTGCCGGACAGGCGGGTTTGGCTCCCGTCTGTCCGGCCAACTTCCAAAGGTACGGGGAAGGGGGGTGGGGGGGTCGGCCAGGGGGGTCGCGGGTCGGTCGGAGGTTCTTGGGGGGGGGCGGTCGTTGGAGGGAGGGGGGTTTGCGTCGAGGGCAGGAGGGCCTGGGATCCCTCCTGCCCGTAATGTAGTGCGGGGTGGGGTTAGGGGGTCGCCGTGGCCAGGAGGGTTTGGGCTCCCTTCTGGCCCAACTACACAAAGTACGGGGAAGGCGGGTGGGGGTGTCGTGGGGGTCGGCCAGGGGGGTCGCGGGTCGGCTGGGGGACGGGCGGAGGTTCTTGGGGGGGGGCGGTCGTTGGGGGGAGGGGGTTTGCGTCGAGGGCAGGAGGGCCTGGGATCCCTCCTGCCCGTAATGTAGTGCGGGGTGGGGTTAGGGGGTCGCCGTGGCCAGGAGGATTTGGGCTCCCTCCTGGCCCAATATTGTCGGGGAGTCGGCGGTCCTTCGGGGTGGGGGTGCGAGTGGTCCTGCCGAGGGGGGAGAAGAATCGGACGTCGAGGGGGGGCATCAGGCTTTCAGGATGGGGACAGGACTTCAAGGGGGGACAGGCAGATCTTCAAGGGGGGACAGGCAGACCTTCAAGGGGGGACAGGACTTCAAGGGGGACAGGAACGGAGAGGCGGGGCAGTGCACCGAAAGTCAGGGTGAGTCGGGGCAACCAGAGGAGAGTCGGGGAGGGCGAAAGGAGAGTCGGGGTGGCCAGAGGAGAGTCGGGGAGAGCGAAAGGAGAGTCGGGGTGGCCAGAGGAGAGTCGGGCAGCATGCGCGTTATATGCCTGAGCGCGGTATAGAAAAGTTTTTGTACATATCATCGTGATTTCTGCGCGCTATACCCCTGTGCGCGTTTTACAACGGTGCGCGTTATATCCGCGAAAATACGGTAATTTATTGTTTGCTGCTGATATCTGACTTTTGGCCCTCATACACATTCCAAAAACCACTGTGTCATAAGATAATGCTACATGATTCTCCATCAATATATTAACTTGATCCCAAATTGATATCCAAAATGCCTGAATACATGGACAATAAAATAAAAGATGGTCTAAAGCAGTGGTTCCCAACCCTGTCCTGGAGGAACACCAGGCCAATCGGGTTTTCAGGCTAGCCCTAATGAATATGCATGAAGCAAATTTGCATGCCTATCACTTCCATCATATGCAAATCTCTCTCATGCATATTCATTAGGGCTAGCCTGAAAACCCGATTGGCCTGGTGTTCCTCCAGGACAGGGTTGGGAATCACTAAAGTTCCAACTTCAATTTTACAATGCCAGCATCTATTAGACTTACAGCAATCTAATTTTTGTAATCTAGTAGGGGTCCAGAATGCTCTATGCAACAAAAAGAACCATGTTTGCCTAATAGATGCCGACATCGTACCTTTAATTCTCCAAGACCAAATACGTGGCCATTGAGATGCATTAATCTGATGCTTATTCTCAATGCTCCAAATATCTCTTAATCCATTTTTAGGTTTCTTATTCAAATAATTAGATATAGTTTTATACCACTTTGCGGCCTGGTGTCCCAGAAAATCTGCCTGGAAATATAAGAATTCTAAGCTATAATGATCATTTAAAGATTTCCATTCAGGGAACCCCACCTGAATAGCCTGCTTCAATTGCAACCACTTATAACTTTGTTTTTTATTCAAACCATATTTATGTTGCAATTGTGAAAAATCAAGCAGCTTACTATTATCAATTACTTCTGTTAATGATCTTATACCTGCTTTAATCCAATCCTTCCAGACAACCTTAAACCCGCCTATTTGTATCTTGGAGTTTACCCAAATAGTCTGTTGTTTCGATTTTAAAATAGAATCAGTAGTTAATTTGTCTACAAACCTTAATGTTTTCCAAGTATCCATTAATACTCAATTGTCCTTACGTATTCTAGGCACCTTTATACCAAGCAAAAGATCAAGCCTAAGTGGAAAGATAAGTGATCTCTCCACCCTTAACCACTCTGGTAATTGTTCCAAAAGCTCTGGGAGGACCCAATACATACCTTGGCGCATGATATAGGCCTGATGATACCTATAAAAATTGGGAAAATTTACCCCACCCTCCTCAATTGGTCTTTGCAAAGACACTAAAGCCACTCTTGCAATTTTACCCAGCCAAATAAATTTAACCAGAATACTATTTAATTTTTTATAGAAAGACCCCTGAAAAAACACTGGTATCATTCCCAATTGATAGGAAACCACAGGCAAAATCATCATTTTAACAGTTTGAACTCTTCCCCACCATGACAAATGTAAAGGATTCCATTGCTCACACAACTCTGTTACTTTTTGTAATAAAAATTTTTCATTTATTCTCATTGTCTCTTCGAGTGTTTTATTCAACCAAATACCTAAGTACTTTATTCCCTCCTCTTTCCAAATAAAAGAAAAAGAATCAAGTATACCTTTTGTACAATGCACATTCAAAGGTAAAATCTCTGATTTAGTCCAATTTATTTTGTATCCTGAGAATTTTCCAAATGTATCTATTACCTCCAGTAGACATGGAATTGTTGTTTCTGGATTCCTCAAATGAAGCAAGATATCATCTGCATAAGCAGATACTTTATATTCCACTCCTGCACATGGAATACCCTGTATGTCCTTTGCCTGTCGAATAGCTAACAATAAGGGTTCAAGAACTATATCAAAAAGCAAAGGAGATAATGGACAACCCTGTCTAACTCCCCTCTGCAACTTAAAAGCATCCGAAAAATTATTATTTATATATAAACGAGCAGTTGGGGAGCTATACAGTGCTTGAATCATTTGTATAAATCCGGAACCAATACCAAACCATTCCATAGCTTGATACATGAAATTCCATTCTACACGATCAAAAGCCTTCTCAGCATCTAGTGATACTGAAAAAGCCGGATCATTAATTTGTTTTGTTAAATAATACATCTGAAATGCCAATCTAGTACTATTAGAAGAGTGTCTTTGAGCAACAAATCCAGTTTGATTTATTCCTATTATATGCGGAAGAGCTTTAGCCAATCTTAATGCTAAAATCTTAGCTAATAATTTACCATCTACATTTATTAAAGATATAGGCCTGTAATTTGACACCAATGTTGGATCTTTATTTGGCAAAACAATAGTTAAAGATTCTGCCATAGTGCCTGTTATACAACCTTTATTCAGTTGATCCTGATACAGTTTTAGTAAATATGGTAAAAGGGAAATTTGAAATTCTTTATAAAACTCTACTGTAAATCCATCTCCACCTGGAGCGGTCCCAACTCTAAGGGATTTCAATGCCATTTGTAACTCTTTTAATGATATAGGTTTATCTAAACTTCCTTTTATATGATCAGGAACCTTAGGACCTTCAACTAAACTCAAAAAATCCAACCCATCTTTCTCTTTATCTAAATAAGACTCAGAAGAATACAGTGACTTATAATATTTTAAAAATTGTTTTAATATATTTCCAATTTGAGAATGAGAATTTCCTAACTCATCCTTAATTATGCCTATTTTCTCCTTTCTTTTCTTTGCTTTTAAATAATTTGCCAATAATCTTCCAGCCTTATTTGCACTTCCATAATACACCGTTTGCTGAGCAAAAATATCTTTCCTTACTAACCCAGAGGAAATTTCATTATATTCACATTTTTTTTAAACAATATTTGAAATGTCTCCTGTTCCCATTTATTAACCAATTTTAATTCCAAATTTTTAATTTCTTTTTCCAAATTTGCAAATTGCTTTCTTAGCTGTTTCTTTTTATACGCAGAATATGATATAATTTGTCCTCTCATAGTTGATTTGAAAGCATCCCATAAAATTCCAATCGACATTTCCTCTAGATCACTAAGTCTAAAATATTCATTCATTTTAATCTGAAATTCTGTGCAAAATTTAGAATCAGCAAGCAAAGTATTATCAAACCTCCATACAGGTTTGGAATTATCTTGATCTATTAAGTTAACTTCTATCCACACACCACCATGATCAGATATTACTATTGGTTCTATGTCAGCTTTTATAACTTGCTGTACCATCTGATCTGAAACAAAAATATAATCAATTCTTGAAAACGATTGATGAACATGTGAACAAAATGTAAATTCCCGATCATTAAAATGAAGAATACGCCATATATCTTTTAAATTACATGCTTGTACCAAATTATCTAATCCCATTGATTTCATAATTCTACTAGGCTTTTTATCCATTATTGGATCCATAACAGCATTGAAATCCCCAGCCACCACTAAATTAGTAGTAGCCAGTGGTAAAACTAATTGTTGTAGAGATTTAAAGAATTTACTTTGATTCGAATTAGGGGCATATATATTTAGTAACGCCATTGTATTATTGCCCATGCTCATGTCAACAAGTAACCACCTTCCTTGAGGATCTGCCTTAACCATATTAAATGTTGCTGGACATTTTTTATTAATCAATATTGCTACTCCTGCCTTCTTTTTTATCGCTGGTGCAAATAAACATTGTTTTATCCAATTACCTGACAGCTACATAGACTCTATTCCAGACAAATGTGTCTCTTGCAGAAAACAAATATCTATATTTTGTTGTTTAATATGACAATACCTTTTTCCTTTTTATTGGGTGATTGAGGCCATTTACGTTCAAAGAAAAAATTTTAAAACCCATTTTACAAATAAAATATAATATACAAATATATCCCTCTTAAACATAAAATATATATTTTTTCTTTTTCCTTAAACCAGTATATGAATATCCCCTCCCTCCCATCCTTCCCCATCCCCTCTAATCCCATCCCCCTCCCTCCCCTCCCCTAACATGACTGAATACTTTGAAACACACATATTAACTGAGTAAAAAAAAAAAACTCCCCACAGGCAACAAACATACTCATTTTCTCTCTCTCTAATTCTTACAAAATAATCAACTCTAAACTCTCCTGCAGTCAATCCATTCTTCAATACCCTACATACCCATATTTACTATAATCCCTTTTTATAAACTTTTCCCCTTATTCATACTTCCAAATATTCTTCCATCCTATACCTTTAATATACTTATAAAAGGATATACCCAATATTTCAGAATCATTTCTTATACTTATACCCACCCAGGATTATTATTATTGTAATTTTTATTTTTTTTTTTCCTTTTCCAAGTCTAACAGAATTTTTCCATACCATCAATGTAACATACAAATCTCCTTTAACTTATTTTATTCATTTTATATTTAACTTATAAATCAAAAGAAGGATCAAGCCATTTCAATCAAGCATTCCTCACATTTTCAAGAACTCTCATTAAGTTTCATTACATTTTCATCATATTACAGTCTATTCTCCACTCCTCTCAACTGTAATACTTATATCATCATCCTATTATTTCAGTCTCACTTAGATGTGAATCAATAACCAATTAAGGATCAAGCCCATTCAGTTAAGCGATCCTCACAATCCCATCACTTCACTCCAAAGTTCAGTACATCTTGTATCATCCTATATTCTGATTGTCCACATATCTGTATTGTATCTCTTATGCATCTTCCTCTTGTAATCTCAGTCAAACTCAGGATATAATTTATAAAATAAATTAAGGATCAATCCATATTTTATAAACGATCCTCACATTCCCACTGCTGCACGCCAAGATTCAGTATAGATTCCATTCTTCTTGTATTTTGCTATTCCATCTATCTCAACTGAATCACTTATGCATCATCAGCCTTTTACCAATATATCATTTATGTATTCTCAGTTTGTTATCTCAGTCTCATTCAGATGTAAATGATAAAGTCACATTAAGAACCCATCCAAATCTTATAAGTGATCCTCATATTCTCTTCACTTCATATAAGTGCCATCACACTTTTCTTCTTGTCAAAATCTTCTTTTCTTCTATTCTTCTTGTCTCATTGAAGTTCTTATTTCCTCGTTATCATTTAGAAATCTATCATATGTCTTATATTTTTCCATATCTTTGACAATCCTACCTTACATTACAGTAAGCCTTCCATCTAACCATTCTTCTGATCCTGTTTGAAATGTTGATCCTTTTTTGAACCTTAACTGCAACAATTTTTCTATAAGGTATTTTTCTCCTTTTTTTTCTCCCCTTCTTTTTCCTCCTTTGTAAAATATCTTCAAATTTTCACCATAAAAATATAAACAAAAAACCAAACTCGGTATACATCAATTACAATGTCCATATACTTTCATGAATCCATAGGCAAATCATATTGATCTAAAAATTCCTTCAATTTTACTGCTTCTTCAAAATTATAAGTTTTATTCTCATGAGTTACCCTCATAATAGCAGGGTATATCAATCCATATCTTGCCCCCAATGCTCTTAGTTTAGGTCTTAAGTCCAAAAGCTGTTTTCTTCTATAGGCAGTAGCTTTTGCAAAGTCAGGTACTATAAAAATCTTAGAGTCCTGACATTTAAGATCCTTGTTTGTTTCAGCCAGCTTTATAATTTCTACCACTTGCTGATGTCTTAGCAGCTTGAAAATTAGTGGGCGAGGACCCTTCTGGCTACTTGATCTTTTCATCAGTATCCGATGTGCTCTTTCTATCTCTAAAGGAAAAGAGCTTTTAAACGGCAAGATCTTTGGGATAAAATTAGCCACAAACTGAATAGGATCATTCTGCTCAATCCCCTCAGGTATCCCAATCAGACGCAGATTATTCCTTCGTTCATGGTTTGACAAATCTTCAAAGTCCTTTTTCAACGCCTCTATTTCTCTGCGGTCTTTTTTGCAAATCAGCGCTTCTGCCTCAGATTTTTCGGCGCGCTTTTCTAACTGTTCAATTTTGAAGTCAACTGCCTGCATTCTATTTGTCAGACTCTCTATTTCCTCCTTCACTTCTTTTATATTTTTAGCGTTATCACTTACTATTTCTTTGATTTTTTGTAGCTCATTCATCAAGTCCCTGTTTTCAATTTCATCCAGAGGCAACGGGACCGCTGTCGGGGATACCGAATCCATTTTTGTTCTTTTTTTACTTTCTGCCCCTGAATTCACCGGATTACTTTTACTTGGTTTACCCGATGCCATTTTCCAATTAAACTCTTTCTTTTCACTCGCTTTTCATTAGTTTTAACTGCCGAAATCTTAATAAAATTTGCCTGTCACAACGGAGCTAATCCTTCACCCAGCCATTTTCGTGCGCTGCGAAGCCACGCCCCTCAGAACCTAATCTTTTTCAAGTGCAATAGGTGTGTCATTCTGGACAATATGGACATACAAAAGCAGTCTCAGAAATTTAGGGTGGGACCTCTGCGCCTGCTCGTAACACTGAATGACCCAAAGCTAGTGTCATCCCATGCTGCCATGTCTACTCTGTAGAATTTGGAGAATGTGTGCAGAGTGGACCAGGTCTTTTTTCATGGTTCTTTTGCGGTTTTCAGTGCACCAGAACTCCCCAATGTTGGGTTAATCTCTACCTACCTGGAGAAGAAGTAAACTTGGATCTGCAGCCGGCAGATTAATTCCATGGAGATCTGTTTGGCTAGCCTGCAGAAATTTTTGTTGAGCTTGGGGTCCATATCCCTCATTGCTTAGCTTTCCCACTGATTTGCAGGGGCTTGAGCACATGCTGTTAGGCATCTTGCAAGGGGCTTAGCAGGGCTCTTCAGGATGCCAGCTGTGCCTAACCCCCCCCCCCCTTCATGTGCATGGTTCCAAAGAAGTTGAGGATCAGTATGACTGGCAGCTTAAAGATCTCAGCGTTTGGAGGACTAGCTGATTGAGGCAAGGCCTCTTCTCTCAGATTCAGCTATGAGTTAGAGCTGAGACACCTTCAGAGCACATGGCACAGTGAGTAAGGCTGTTACAGCCTATGGCAAAATCAGTGGGGCTCTGAAAAATATTTTTGGAGGTTTCTGTCACATCCTATAGGGCCCCCACCTCTAAAATCCTTTTTACAGAGTTTTTTTTTAATTAATTTTAAGGTGCATTTGAGCCATTTTTTGGCACTAAAACACTGCTGTCACCGTCATCTTGGATTTCCCAATTTATTTTTTTTTCAAAGTTCGCCAGATCATTCAAATCACCTCGTTTTGCCTCAAAACTGGCAGGGATGGAGTCCTCGGACTCTCTTTCCCCTAATTCATGCCAGATTTGTGTTGAATGGAACCAGACTCTGCATACAATGCAACACTACAGAAACAGTGACACATCCCCTAATACTGTGCAAAATATAAAGACTGTAGATGTAAATTTGAAAAAACTGCTACATAGCAATCACCACTTTACAAATTAACATTAACAAATAGAAATAAAACAAATAATGAGAAATAATAAAATACCATTTTATTGAACTAATCCATTTTTCAATTAGCTTTCAGAGGCCAAATCTTTCTTCAAGACAGTACAATATACTGCTGTTATAATATCCTGTTCTGACCTGAGGAAAGGGGTTTAGTCCACAAAAAATTGCCTTATTTCCATTTCCTAATTATAAACTTTAATCAATACAGTTACAATACTACTTGATTCTACGTAAAGCAACAACAACAAAAAAAGTTTTTCTATCTTTTATCATTTCTGCTTTAATCATCTTCTCTTCACTCTCTTCTTTCTATTCAGCATTTGTCCTCCCATGCAACATCTGTCCTCTCTCTTTGCCCCTTCCACCCAGCCTCTGCCCTCTCTCTCTACCCCTTCCATCTCCTGTTCACCTTCTCTCTTCCCCTTGCATCCACTGTTCACCCTCTCTGCCCTTTCCATCCAGTGTCTGCCCTCTCTCTGTTCCATATGGCATATTCCCTCTTTTGATGTCCTTTCAATAAACTGTATATCCTGTGCCCTTTCTCTCCTTTGTACATGATTCATTTCAGCTTCACCCCCTCTCCATTTTTTTGTCTCCACCCCCTCCCATATGCTCTGGCATCTCTCTCTTCTCCTTTCCTTCCTTCCTTCCCACTCCACCCCATGGTCTGGCATCTCTCCTTCCCTTCTCTCCCCCATGCCTTGGCATATCTCTCCTCTCCTATCTCTCCCTCTACCTCCTTCTCTGGCACCTCTTCTCCTTTCTTTCCTTCTGGTCTGGCATTTTATGTCTCCTTAATTTCCCTTCCCAGGCATCTCTCTCCTCTCCTTCCATCTCCCACTCCATTATCTGGCATCTCTTCTTCCTTTCTCTCCTTCCTTCCGCCTGGTCTGGCATCTGTCTCCTCCCACTCCCCCCATATACCCTGACATCTCTCCACACCTCCATGGTCTTCGCATCTCTTTCCTCTCCTCTCCCTTCCCTGGTCTTCCTTCTCCCCTCTCTCTCCCCCTAATTTGATGCAGCAGCAGCATTTCTCCTCCCAATTGGGTACAGTGGCAGCATTTCTCTTCCCCCCCCCCAAAAAAAAAAAAATTGGGTGCAGCAGCAGCAACATTTCTCTTCCCCATCCCCCCAAACTGGCTGCAGCGGAACATTTCTCTTCCCCCTCCCCCATTGGGTGCAGCAGCATTTCTCTCCTCCCCCCCCAAAATTGGGTGCAGCAGCAGCATTTCTCTTCCCCCTCCCCCCCCTTGGATGCAGCAGCAGCAGCATTTCTATTCCCATCCCTCCCATTGGCAGAGTCGCAAGCTTCCCTCCATTGCTGACCTATCTTCCATAGGTCAGAGACGGAGGGAAGCTTACAACTTGCTGATCTTGCTTGCTTCGAGCCTTCCTTGTTGCCGGGTCCTGCCTTCGCGGAAACAGAAAATAGGCAGGACCTGGCAGCGAGGAAGGCCCAAAGCAAGTAAAAGCAGCAAGTTGTAAGCTTCCCTCTGGGGCTCTAACGTGTGCGTGCCTGCGGCTTCCCTTCTCTTCTCCCCCCCCCCCCAACGGGACGTAACTTCTGGTTTCGGAGGGAAGAGAAGGGAAGCCAGCACACACGTTAGAGCTCTGGAGCGTGGGTTTAATTTGCATACTGGCAAAAAAAGGCAGGAGTCAAATGCAATTTTCGGCGACAAATCAGCCCGGGAAGGAGCATCGGCGGCAGCAGCAGAATTCGCCGGGCGGTCATCTAAATTAGCCAGGCGGAGCACCTGGCTAAAAGGCCCTAGGGAGAACACTGCAGTATGGGATAATCTACAGTAAAGCTACAACACTTGAGATCACCGATGACTCTGCTCAAGAGGAAGACATACCTCTGGTAGAATGAGCCCGCATTTACCAGCCACTATGTAAGCCAAGGAAATAACTTTAAATACAAATAGGGAAAATCCAAGATGGCCACCTTGGGTGCTATTTTTAGAATAAAATAGCCCGGGAAAAACACAGGGGCCCCTAAAACACAATGAGTTTTGGATTTTAGGGGGGGAGGGGGGATTAGAGCACACTCCCAAACCTTCTGAAAACCCCTTTTAGAGACGCCAAAATTGCTGATTCAGGCTGTCAGCTTCATACTCACTGTGACATGGTGCTGTGTATTGCTGCAATGAAAGCTGAAATAGCTAACATGAATATTGGTCTGCTGGTCTTCTGACTGCCCCACCAGCCCGATACCAATGGCTGGAGATCTCTGCCACCACAGGATACCCGCGCAAATGTATCTTGGCGGAGGGTGCAGTTTGCTCTGATCCCAAGCGCACCTCCACGGAGCCACGCAGCCTGTACTTACTCACTAGCAGACAAACCTGGAGTGAGCCAGCTCCCAAGGTAACGGTTCCTGAGCCCAAAACCGAAGTGCAGACTGTCCAGAGGGTGCACTAACAGGCAGGCAAGCCCCTGGAAACAGACTTTATATAAAGTCTGATCTCCTGCAACCAAAGCTGTCCCTGCAGGAAGCTTCTGCAGCACAAGGGCGGAATTTGCGAACAAAAAAATGAGTTTAAATAAAAATAAACACAAACAGAAAAGACAAGCTCCTACAGTATGGCTAGTAGGATTCCTTGGGGGAGGGGTAGTCCTGAGGCAAGAGGGGAGGGACTGAAAACATTGTTTGTTTGAGACTCCCTACTAGCTGTCTGGAGACCAGAGGAAAATAACCCCTAGTACAGGAATAGAGCAGGACTGTTTAAGAATAGAAAATTACTCCCAATGTAAAAAACACATTGGAACTTAGCCCTTTTTCACCTCTTCCTGTAAAACTGAACTTTTATACTAGCTCAGGGATGGAATAGAGGCAGCACAGGATCAAAGATCATCTGATCATCTGGTGGCCCAAGTGGGCCCTTGGAGTCTTTAACCCCACAAAAAAAAGTCTTCAGTGGCCCAAATGGCTCTTTGTTTCAGACCAACCATCCACCACACAAAAAAGATCTATGGTGGCCCAAGTGGACCTGGTCCACAACCCCTCCTAGCTTATAGATATCTAATGGATCAAGAGGCCTCCTTGAACCTCCTCTCTCTCCCCCTTCCCCTACCCCCCCCCACAAAAAATAAAAACAATGTTTCCCAAGCGCATAGTGGGCTGATACCCCACCAGAACAGCCAAATACCTCCCCCCAAGAGAAGGAGCTAATGAGAAATCAAAGTAACGCTAAAGCTGCTTATAGAATTTTAAAATAAACCTCATTTTTAGTATCACATGGCTACATACATACCATTGTCTCCTCCTCCAAAGGACCACACTGTTCGTCCATCTTTGGATAATGCTATGGTGTGGGAACTGCCACAAGAAACTTCCCCGACATTGCTAATGTCTTTTATTAGAGTTGGAATGTTACGACTGTTGCTGTCACCGTGACCTTAACAAAAAAAAGAAATATTTTACCCAAACATCTTTGTCATTTAATTTCCACTTTCTACATACTACAAAATCAGTTACATTATTTGTACAGTGAGCACTATATTGAGGCCCTGGGAATTCCAACTAGAATGAAGGTAGGATGACAAGGAAGGTGATGGGAACCCATACCTCCACAGGCAAAGTCCCCATAGGGATTAGGTGTGGCATTCACTTAGCAGGTACTCTTGGGCTCTAGCTGGGGGTTGCACAGCCCAAGCTCCACTCTCCAATAGCCAAGGTTAAAGACACAAGGCCATTATGTTCAACTACGGAGTGCACCTTCACCTGCACCAGCCTGAACAACCTTAACATCTGCTGGAGAGTTCTATGGGACACAGGAGGGGAGGCGTGACCTAGTGCTCAGAGCTGTTGCCTCAGCACCCTGAGGTTGCGAGTTCGATCCCAGTCTGCTCCCTGTGGCTCTAGGCAAGTCACCTATCCCTCCAATGCTCCAGGTACCAGAGTTAGATTGTGAACCTACCAGGATGGACAAGGAAAAATACTTAGGGCTCCTTTTACCAAGGTGCGGTAGGGGTTTAACGCGCGGAATACCGCACGTTAAACTGCCTGCCATGCTAGCCACTAACGCCTCCATTGAAGAGGTGTTAATTTTTTGGCTTGCCGCAGGGGTTAGCGCATGATGAAAGGAGCCCTTAATAGCACCTGATTACTAGACAACGTATTGTAAACAGCTTTGAGTGAATCTCTTCATGAAAAGGTGGTTAATAAATAAATTTATAAATTTTTATATTCTAATATTTTTAAAAAATTATATATATATTTCAGTTATGTCACTAGAAAAATCAGTTCTCTACCTTCATCAACTAGTAAGACAAAAGGACACAACCCACTTGTTCAGACTGGTGTAGCATGGACAATAAGGATACTGTTACTACACAGCAGATAAGATAGAGGAAGCCAAATTTATAGGCACATTCAGAAAGACCTTTGAAAGGCTAAATTAAAACAAAACCCTCCCCACAATCTGGTGTTAATAACATCACAAAAATAGGCAAGGCTATTTTTACATTTTTATATACTGCTTTCCCAGCTAAAAAGTCACTCAAATCAGTTTACAGTTCTACCACCTACTCAACTATAAATTTAGGATTAGTCTACAAAAACTAAGTAGCATTAATTAGTTTAACTGTATTTTCTCTCTTTATCCTTACATAGTAGACGCATTTTTTAAAAATAACTGCAAAGAGAGAATTAGTGATCTTTAATGCCAAAAACCTACAGCAACTTCAGCATTAGGCATTTGTTGTTCTAATGGCGCAAGTGAAATTACCTAATCTTCCAAAGTCTCCTTCACCCCATGTATATAACTCGCCATCTTCTGTGACTGCAGCACTATGTCTGTATCCAGCTGACACACAGACAACAACCTGTGTTATACACAAATATTATATTAGATGTGGGTCAGGAATTGTAGAAGTATTTTATAATCAAACAGCAAAAGCCTTTAATTATATAATTAGGGCTTCCAGTTTTATAATATTTTTGCCATTATTAGTAGATTTGCTACAGCAGAATAGCTTTTTATCTGGAATGGCTGGGGCCAAGGCCATTCCAAATAATGAGAATTCCTGCATACTTTAGGCTCCTTTTCCGCAGAACATACCACTGACAATTGCAGGGGGGAGAGGTGGATCAGCGGGAGAACTATTAGAAGTAAATTGCAGTAGTGGTTACAAGAGTGTGGACAAGGCTCCAGGGAATGTGCTCAGAGAGGAAGGGGCAAATTTTGGCAATGTTTTAGAGATAGAAGCACAGGGGTCATGAGGAAGAGATGTACCGTAAACAACCAGGAAGCAGTTCAACACGGTAGATCTTTATTAGTTCTGGTATTAGCTGGACTCGACACGGTCAGTGTTTCAGCAACACGTACCTTTCTCAAGTCTATAATCATCAATATAAATAAAACATTTAAATAAATCAAAATGATCTTAAAATATGAATTAAAATAGGACAGTGATAAAAATAAGGCATATGGACACACAATACTTTGTTGAATTTAAGGACACAATAAAATCGAATCTTAATTTAAAAACAAATAAAATCATAACAAAATTAAATTAAAAACAAAGTACGGTAAACAAAGTTATATAACATAATAACATACTATGTAAAATAAAGTAAAGAAATCTGAACAACATTAATTAATCAGAGTAAGGGAATCTGAATAACAGCACTAGTGTAAATTAATCAAAGGGGAACATTAATATATTTTCATAGAGAGCATCAAGATGACACAAACAAACTTGAAAGTTTCATTTTATCAAACGGACTCAAGCCGCTAGCTCTTTCCTTCATCCGACTGTTAGACAAAATGGCCTGCGGAGTCACACAATATGATCGTCCACGCCAGGAACAGATACGTGCTTGATTTATCATTATCAAAGAAAAGTATAACAACATATAAGCACAGGTTGGATGTTCAAATTTTAGAGATCTGATATAAAACACTCTCTAAAGTTGAAAGGGGATAGATTCCGTACAAAGATAGATTCCGTACAAAGGGATAGATTCCGTACAAACGTAAGGAAATTCTTCTTCACCCAGAGAGTGGTGGAAAACTGAAACGCACTTACGGAGTCTGTTATAGGGGAAAACACCCTCCAGGGTTTCAAGACAAAGTTGGACAAGTTCCTGCTAAACTGGAATGTACACAGGTGAGGCTGGACTCATTTAGAGCATCGGTCTTTGACTTGAGGGCCGCCACGTGAGCAGACTGCTGGACAGGATGGACCACTGGTCTGACCCAGCAGCGGCAATTTTTATGCTCTTATGTACATCTCACTCCACTAACTCCCACCAAACAAAGGGGGGTCTTCAACTGAGCCCTAAAACTGTACAAATCCATATGTTGCTGCAGTGGCATACCTAGCCAGGCGGTGGGGTGGAGAGGTATGTGAGGTGATCCGCATACACATGGCTGTCAGCTCTGCCAGTCCTCTGCCTGGGAACAGGAAATTAACCTCAGTGGAAGCAGGACAGACAGCAACACGCATGTCCACCATGGCCCTATGACTGCTTCACACCCCTCACTACTGCCTGCACCCGAAACAGACTGCCCCCACTGCTTAACCTTTGGTACACTAGAGTGTTTGTGCAATCCTGATGAAAAGTTTGTTCTAAAGCAGAGGTACCTCAGTAGAAAATGAAGACACCTAGGCACACCAATAGGGCTATCCCTAGCAATAGAACTATTAAATTTCTCTCGAAAACTGACTGGAGGCTCCTAGCTGAAAAATATATAGTCCATGAAATACTTAAAATTACCAATGTAAAGGACATAAAATAAATTATCTTATGTTTATTGGCATTTGATATACCGCCCTATCTTGGCAAAGTTCAGGGCGCATAAGGCGAGTCTCTTTCAATTGAAAGGAAACTCTGAAATAAGGGGAGCTAAAATGAAGGTGAAAGGAGAGAGATTCAGAAATAACCTCAGAAAATACTTTTTCACATAAAGGATGGTGAATGCTTGGAACAGCTTCCCAGTGGAGGTGGTGGGGAGAAAGTATATGAATTCAAGAAAGCTTGAGACAAGTATGTTGGAGCTGTAAGGGAGAAGAGAGGATAGCAGATGGCATGGTTAGGCAGACTAAATAGACGAGATGGTCTTTATCTGCCTTCATTTTCCCTATCTGACCCAGGGAGCTTACAATTTAAATTACAGTACCTGGCACAATGGAGGGTTAAGTGACTTGCCAAGGGACACAAGCACGAACCCACAACCTCAGTGTGCTGAGGCAGCAGCTCTAACCACTAAGCCACTACTCCACTCCACAGAGAGCCAGTGAAAATCAGACTACCACTTGCCTCAAAACCCATACTGCTGCATATCAATTAATTGTAAACGGTGTAGTCCCAAATGAAGAATTTTACAATAATCCAAAAAAGTATTTATTGCAGAACACCACAATCTGGCAAAGTCTCACCATGAAGAAAAAACCTTAATCCTCCTCATCGGCCAAAGGTAATAAAAACTGTCACTCCAGAAATATTGGACTAAAATAATAACCATTCCTCAAACTCAACTTTTAATCCTTCATCCTATCCTGGATAGCTCCATCCCATACCAAGAGGTAACCAGATGGCTCAAACTTAAAGGATGTCTTACATGCCATACAATCTGTTTTCTGCAGATTTAATTGTACTTTTAGAGAACATCCATTTTTCCAAACAATGACAATCACTCAACTTCTGAATCGCATCTGGTCTATCTATGCCCAAAGGCAAGAAAAAATGAGTATCAGCAGCAAATATAGAATATTTAACCCCAGCCCCTTGAATATATCTGCTACCGGCACCAAGAAAAGACTAAACAAAGGGGACAACAGCACTCCTGTGGCACCCTTAAGAGAACAGGACAATATCTAAGGATGCCCAAGAATCTTCCTCACAGAAAAGGAGATAACTATAATAACACCACTCTAATCTTAATGTCCAATTTTTCTCAGCCAACTTAAAGGATCATAGCCCACCATAACAATAACAGCTCTAAGATCCAGTAACACCAACAATGAATCATTCCCTTGACCAAACCACAACGTAAGGTTATCCAAAATAGCTGTAAAAATGTTTTCTATGCATGGCTGTGTCAGAATCCCAACTAGCAGTCATCCAGAAGCCCCATTTCTTTTACATAATCCTGTAATTGGATAAGCATACACTTCTCTAACAATTTAGGAAAAAACAAAAACGAAACATTGTCCACTGGACTAAAATGTTCAGGCCTGGTACTACAAGTACCAATGATAAAGAAAGCAAATTTAATCACAGATCTGCACAATGGGCAACGTTTGTCGTTGACCGGATGAAGAGAAAGCTGGTCTTGAACACTTGTCAAAGATATCTTTTTTTATTAGAGTAATTACAACTTGACCCTTATTTCCACATTTTCAGATAAGACTTAAAATTTAACTTCATCATATAATACAAATATGGACTGATGATTTTCCACAATAAGCAGGCATTAACTAAGTTTTACAGTTCTGTCAAGAGAGCGCATGTGCTCTATTCTCCTTGTTTGATTTTATACGTCTGCTTATGCCCTACACTGGATAAGAGCAAGCTATACATAATAAATTCAAATCCATAGGATGATATTAAATTCAATTCTTTCATAGTTTTCCCCATTTTTAAATGATAAAAAAAACTTTTTAAGTATTTAAATAAAATTTATAAACTGTTCAAGCCCTATGACTTGTCATACTTCTGGAGAACAAACAAACGATCCACCAAAGTTGTTCCACACAAAAAGAGCAGGAGAGCAAAAACAAGAAAACCTAACTGTGGAACTGATGATCTTGATGAAATCTTTAATTGAAGAGTTATATTCAACCAATCTTAATGTACATGGTGCAGTCCAAAACAACATAAACATACACAGAAGATAAATTGTGGTATAGACCCGACACGGGACGTGTTTCAATCACAATAGACCTTCTTCCAGGGTCCAGTACTTCTCTAAACCACAAGTGTGAATTGCAATTTGTAAACCAAAATTCTGTGTACTGATAACATGTAGCTAATTGAGCGGTAATGCCAAAGTAGCCTTATACAGAAATGTTTCAACACACAGCTGCACACCATGAAACACAAAAATGAATGGGAAGGTAGTTTCTACAGTGCCTTAAAATTACTTCTCTTACATAGGCTCAGATTTTATGTCTAACTAGTGCTGCCCCAATTTGCAGATTCAAATCGATTCACCAATTCACTTTGGTGAATAGATTCAAATCTATTAGTTGTCTGAGAAATTTGGACTCACCGATTTAGCAACCAAAACCCCCCAACCCTCCCGGTGAGACCTAACATACTTCCGAGGCCTCCTAAAACAGCAGTGGTGTCAATGAACAGTTAGCAGTGCCATTGCTCTTAACGGGCTGCTCTGTGGCTTGCCCTGCCAGGGCCTTCCCTCTGCCATATCACTGATGACGTGGGAGATCGCGAGTAGCCTTTTCAGAGCAATGCCACTGCTGACTATCAACCGTTGCCACTTTAGGAGGCCTCGGAGGTATGCCAGGTATCACTGCTGCATAGGGGGATGAGATGGGAGGAAGGGAGGGATGGAAAGCTGCTGCACATGGGGGGAAAGGAACAATGAAAAATTGTTGAGGTGGAAGAGAGGAAGGGAGAGAAGACGTAGAAAGGGGTAAGAGGGAGAAATCCTGCATATGGTGGAGGGGAGGAAGATATGCATGGAGAAGAAAGGGTGTTAAGACATAGGGTGGAGGGCATGGAGAGATGGTGCATGGGGAGAGAGAATTAGGAATAGAGAGGTTTGCCCCAGGGCACAAGAGATAGATAAAATAGAGATAGAGAGCAAGAAAGAGAGAAAGATAGAGAGACATATGTTGGATGGCAGTGGAAGGTAGAAAAAAATTTTTTTTTTCTCTTTTCTGATTACAATATGTCAGATCTGAAACGTGTATCCTGTCAGAGCTGGACCTAACAGAGAGAGGAAAAGGACTTGTATACTGCCTTTTTGTCACTTTGGCATTTCAAAGCCGACATTAAAAGCGGTGGGCACTGGAGGATTAAGTGACTTGCCCAAGGTCTCACAACCCCTGGGTGCAGAGGCAGCAGATTAACCAGTGAGCCACAGCCCTTCCTTTTTTATTTCGTTTACATCACAGTGTCAGCGTGGATTTGAGAGGGAAAAGGGGGTGCAAAGGCAACAAAATAAACCTGTCAGGATGTTTGTGGGGAAAAAAATGCCAACTGGACAGGAAAAGCGAATAAAAAAAAAATCAATTCAATAGTTCAAATCGCATAAAAATAAACTTCCCTGAATTGGGCAGCACTATTTCTAACATCTGTTAGCCTACAGCAGTATTTCTCAACCTTTTCAAGCCAAGTACTCTCTAAGCCTGACAAATACCAACCAATTACCCCTCCCCAAACTCCGCCCCAGGCCCGCCCAAACTCCATCCCTGATTCCACCCCATAATAATACTAATTGTAATGCAATTTCTTCCATCCATTTTTCATATACACACAATCAAATCTTATTAATACATAATGGTAACCACAAAATTAAAAAAACACAAAGCACACTGTATGCAGAGAAAATGTTAATTATAGACAAATAGTGTGCAAAATATAGACAGCAGATATAAATTCTCAAAACTGACACATTTTGATCACTAAATTGAAAATAAAATCATGTTTTCTATCTTTGTTGTCTGGTGATTTCATGAGTCTCTGGTAGCACTGCCTTCTGACTGTGCATCCAATATTTCTTTCTTTCTATCTGCCTGCATCATCTTCTCCAGACCTCATTACATTTCCCAATCAACATCTTTCTCTGTCCCTCCAGGAATCCAACTTTTCTTACTCTCTCATCCCCCAGATCATGTGCAGCATTTTTCACCACTGCCCACCAACCTCATGCCCATTTCTCTTTTTATCACTCCTCTCCAATACCATGCCACATCTCTCCCTCCATCACTATGCCCAACATTCCTCCCCTTGCATCCCCTTCAATCTATCCCTCTGTTCCCTCTCCACCACCATATCCAACAACATTTCTCCCTCTCATCCTTCTAGTCTCTATACATCTCTACTTCACTCCTCTCTATGCACAATTTTCCTCTTTCTTTCCCCATGTGCACCATCTCTTTCCCCTCTCACTCACACACTCAGGCCCAACAATTGTCCCTTTCTATTCCCTCCCTCCCTCCTTCCTATGTCCCAAGTTAGTGCCCCCTTCCTCCCTCGTGTAAAATGGCCGCATTTACTGTTTTTCCTATTAATGCCCCCTCCCTTCCTTCTGTGTTCAGAGTTTGTGCCCCCTCCCCCTCACTGCCTTCCAGGCTTTGTCCCGCCACCTTCCTCCCTCCCTCCCTCCCCCGAAGCCGGTCACGCTGAAGCCTGCCTGCCCCCAAGCCGACCCACATCGATTCTTCCTCCCCCTGCCATCCACCAGCTTCATTCAATTATCCCCCGCCACTGCCGCAACTCCGGGAAGGGAAGGGCTAGGCGCGTGCAGCAATTGCATGCCACCAGCCCACAAGCCTTCCCCCCATCAATTCTGACATCAGATAGAAGGTCTGGGCCAGCCAAGCAGCGATTGGCTGGCCCGGAACCTTCTCTCCGAAGTCAGAATTGATGTCGGGAGGAAGGCTTGTGGGTCAGCAGCATGCAATCGCTGCACGTACCTGGCCCTTCCCTGCCTGAAGTTGCAGCAGCAGCGGGGGATAATTGAATGGAGCTGGTGGGTAGTGGGGAGGAATCAGTGGTCAGCCCGCATACTCCCAACAGGCATTCTGCATACCCCCTAGGGTACGCTTACCGCAGGTTGAGAAACACTGGCCTACAGTACTCTTAAATATTAGCACAAGTTTTAAAACAGATTGTAATCTAAGACATACCTTTCCTTGAAGAGGACCCTGAATAAGTTTAGGGTATTTCTGAGTTGAACTATTTCCATGTCCCAGTTTTCCATAGTCCCCATCACCCCAGCTAAAGACTTCTCCTTCTGTTGTAAATGCTAGTGTGTGTCCATCAGATCCTTTTGATGAAGAAACTTTTTTGATGGCTCTGTGTGGTTCAAATGTCAATTTTTTCAAAGTGGACTGATTATTTGAATCACCAAGTCCTAGTCTCCCATAGCTGCCTTTACCACAGGCTCTAACAGATCCATCTGTTGAAATGACAAAAGTACAATACTGTCCAGCTTCAATCTACAATAAAAAGAAATATATCAATGTAGAACAAACAGGAGAATTAAAATCAAAGTTTGTTACATTCGCCAGGAAACATGCATTTGAGCTATCAGTCAGAAGTTTTATAAATTATACCACAATTACTTATCTAAACAAACCTTCTAATCTTTATCTTATCTAAGCTTCCCACCCTTCTAAAAACCAGACGTAAATAATCTCAAACAAATTGTCTATGTGGATAGTCATGGCCACAACATAAATTAAATAGATAAATAACTAGGGAAATGATTCACATCTTTGCTAGGGCACACAGCTTGCAGGATCAATGGTGAGACTGGTTCTTACCTGTTAATTTTCTTTCCTTGAGTCTTGCTAGACCAGTCCAGATAGATAGGTCAAGCTCCAAAACTAACAGAAGCAGAAATATCACTACAAGTATAAGGAGTAGCAAAGCCCTGGAACCTGTTAGTATACTAATGTCACAGCAGATATGAAACCCTCGAACCACAACATAAATGAATATTGTGGAATCACATTATAGAGCGGCATTTCATAATCCCAGCCCCCTCCCAGCTAGGACATGCTTTCCCTGGAATCACCCCCCAAAAGACATCTGAGAGGTTCTCTCAGACTCTAAACAATACAGGAAGAATTTATCAGCCATAGACTTCCTGGGTAGGTCCTGTATTGGTCTACCAGGACTCAAGGAAATGAAATTAGTAGGTAAGAAAATATTTCACTTTCCTATCATCCTGCTAGCCCAGTACAGACAAGTGGGATTTATCAAAGCCTTAAAGACTCAGAGCAGGAGGCAAATAATTCTCCAGAACACACCAAGAGCAGCTAGCAATTGCTCTTTTGAGCAAGTACCAGGCACGATACCTCTCCGCCTTTACTGGCTATTCTCTGCACAATGCTATTGTGCTGAGCATCGATAGTAAAGAAAAAAATTGTTCCCACCACAGTATTTTTTACCGTGGTGTCTGGAGCTTTGTGCATCTGGTCCTGAATGCAGAGTGAGTGTGTGTGTGGCGGGGGGGAAGGGGGAACCAATCCTCTCACAAATGTATATAGCAGTGAAACAGTGTTTGGCGATACCCCACTGCTTTTTACAATCAAGTTTGTTTACTTTTATTGGATAAACACTGTATTTCTTACATACCTCTGTTATTTAAGAGATATTTAACATGTACTGTTTCCAGTGTCTCAGTATAAAAGACAGCTATTATATTGTGTCAACAATAGGCATTACAACCTGAAAGGAATCCATCTATCTACAAGATCAGCATAAATGTTAGAGCGCTGCACTCTCAAATACAAGAAACATAAGTAGGCTAACTTCCTAAACTGAAATATGAAAACGAGTAAGCAATGAAATTTAAAGGAAATGCCATACCTACTATACTTGATATGTAACTCACCTTGCACTATTACTGTAAAGTCAAAAATAAAGCAAAGAATCACTCACAGTCTGTGCATCAGAGAAGCTTGGTGCAAGCTTGGGTTGAAGTATTTTTTCTTGTGTACCCTCTACTAGTTGATGGCTACTGTTGCTGCCCCAAACATAAACCTCACATGTCTCTGAAACAATAGGGGTGTCACCCGTTTGTATACTATCAGGACTTGCACATGTTCTTGAATAATCTGAAGCCATCCGACAAACCTACCAAGACAAAATTAACAACAATGTTATAATGGACTATCACACACGAGTCTATAAAAACAAGCTCTGTTCTAATGTTGAATCTTTTTTCATTACTTATGACATCAATGGCAGTATTCCAGTATTCATAACACATATAATATTCAACTGTTCTTTGCAATTTACAATTTATTGATGGTAGAGTACAATGTATTTATTTGGTCCAAAAATAAAAGCATAGCTCTGACTGGAGAGAATGTGATTGCTACACTTATTTAAAGGTCAGTATTGTGTTACAATTAATCATTTCTCTTTTATACTCTAGGGCAGGGGTGTCCAACCTTTTGGCTTCACTGGGCCGCATTGGTCGAAAAAAATGTTTCTGGGCAAACTGCAGCAAGACAGAGGAGGGAACCGGCAAGACGGTAAACACCCGGGAGCAGCAGAGGAAAACACTGCATTGTCCTTGACCGGGACCACACAAAATACTTCACTGAGCCGCAGGTTGGACACCCCTGCTCTAGGGAGCCAGAATATTTCAAAATGTAGGTTTGAGACACCAGCAAGAGAAATCCAATATAAGGAGAAATCCACATTTTCAAGTTTGATAATCAAATGGCTAGACATTTAAACAAAAAGAAATCAAAGCATCTATGGGCCCCATGTAATAATCCATGAAAATGTTCGTGATAAGTATCCTTATTTTGTGAAATTGATCCCCCTCCCCCTTTTACAGAACCATAGTGCTGTTTTTAGCGCCGAATGCAGTGGTAACAGCTCCGATGTTCATAGATTTCCTATGAGTGCTGGAGTTGCTACTGCCGTGGCCAATGCTAAAAACTGTGCTATGGTTTTGTGAAAGAGGGGGTTAGTTAGAAGATGCAAATAATCTCCACGCTTAGCAACCAATTATCATAGAATATTTGACTTGGGTTTCCAGTCCTTTCTTCTGCGGCAGCAAAGGCTTAATTTGAAAGGGTCTGCTGGTCCCTGAGAAGGGAAGTAGAAGAGAAGAGAACGGGAAGTGGTATACCCTGGTTTTGGACATTTTTGACTCAAACTGGTGATGGGCAGATGTTGGGGCCACCAAACCACTAGGATATAAAATCTCAAGAGGGATTAGGGTATCTGATTCAGTCCACTGGGACCTTTTCATTTAAGCTCCCACTGGTACCAAAGAAAGGATTTAACAGAGAGAGGAAAAGTCTTTTTTGTTTGTTTACACCACAGCACCAGTGTGGGTAGGAGAGGGCAAAGGGGGTGAAGAGGCTATAAAATAAACTCACCAGGATGTTTGGAAAAAAACACCAATTATGCAGAAAAATCGATTCAATAGGCTGAATCGAATCAAAACATTTTTTCCTGAATTGGGCAGCACTACTATCCGATGACTTATGTGCAATCTCACAGTATGACAGCTTTTGCAGATCGAACAATTTTGATGGGAAAGAAAGTTATCCTTCTGGCCTGGATGACACCGGATGCGAATTCGATGGCACAGTGGCGATCTTTGCTGATCATCCAGGCCACTTTGGAACGTCACGGACTCCATGATCTGAACTCGCCGGCAGGACACAAATTCTGTGCTTTTTGGGAACCATTCTGGACAGATCTTACGCTACATGCGCGTAGTAGAATTTTGAACATCTGATGCATTAGTAAATGAGATGTATTTTTGTTTCAGTAAGCAGGATTGAGTGAAATATTTGGGAGGGCTGTGGGGAGGAGGGGGGAACCAAATGTTTGTTGTGGGAAAGGTATTGTATTCATCTATTGGTTCACTGTAACTGTTTTTTTCTGGAAAATTTAATAAACATCATTTAAACATAAACTGCTGGTAGGAATCCTTCAGAAGCCTGGTGTTAAAACTAAATGGTCCTATTATTAAAAGTGTGTTGAGGCAACATGTAAATTAGCATATTCTGTTACTGCATAGCCTCAGTACCATTACCAATGGTGGTTTGAAACTTAGGACATGATAATTCATGCATTAAATGTACAGCATTGAAGGGGGGAGGAGAACAGGCTTTTAATGGGCTTAGACTGCACCCATGGTAGTTTATCATAGATTAATGGTTACTGCAGCCAAATGCAGACCACTTAACTAAATTTACAGATACCGTGGATGGTGTTAACACACAGCACATATTTTCTTCTATGTAAAAACTGTCTAGAAAGATGCTGTACATATCTTCAACAGTTATGACAAAAGCTGTGTGTTAATATTTTCAACTAATATGGTAACCACAATTTTTTCCTGTACTTTATTAAAAGGGCACCCAATGCTATGCTTGCTATTGTGAACATAACTGTATGGTAATTCAGTAGCAAAACAATTTTCGGTCACTGGATCAAGTGCCAGTAAAACACTTAACTAAATAAAATTTTCTCCAGGCTCCTCACATTACTGGCTAAATAATCAAAGTGGCAATGTTTTATTTAGTTCAATTATTGATTGCCTCTATCCCCAGACTAGAAGCGATTTACAATTTTAAAAAAGTCCTAAAAATCCTCTCCTTACACTGCATTTCTCCCCTTCCCATCCAATATCAGAAACTCAGATTTCCCAAGTTTAACCCTCCAAAATCATAACATCTTCTTAACTATGTTATTGTTACAAACCTGATGGGTAATCTACAAAGTTTATGTCAAAAAGAAAAGCAAAGCCACACAGATAGTTTTCCATTCTCACTCCTCCCCCCAAAAATACCCAGAGGTTTGTGCTTGCTTTCCCTAGTAATTATTTGATTGGAGACATTTGTAGATTTATCCATGTGTATAATCCCTCTATGTACCCACAGAAGTACCTTCATAGTCTATAGATAAAATTATATGCATTACTAAACAAGGAACATACTTATATGCAGACAGGGCTCAGCAACATTCAAAGCCTCCAAATCTTTTTTATACCCATGGATAGGTAATTAAAGAATGCCCCCCCCAACTAGAGGCTAGAAGGTTTGACATGAGTTACATATTTCAAATTAAAGACAATAAAATCTAATAAACTTGATAGATAGCAAAGTCAAGATTGCGACATACCTCCTCAAACAAACATAGTGCAGCCTCATACAAAGAGCACAAACTTTCAGAAGTTCTTGTTGGTTCTCGCCACTGACTCCGATCAGCAGATGAGCCCTACAATTGAAATATTAGGAAAAAAATGCACCATCAGTTAAGTAGACATATTATGCATGCTTGAAAATCTTTTATAGTGAATTAGAAGACTTCTGTCTTAAAATAGTCATGGGTAAAAAGTTCACTTCTAATTGTTTAAAGCAGGGGTCTCAAAAGTACAGCCCGTGGGCCAAATCCGGCTCGCGATATGATTTTATCCAGCGCCCATATGCCCCTCCTTCCAGATTTATTGCAGGTCTCTGCCAGGCCACCAGGCTCTGCACCCTGCCCTCCCTCCCAGTCCTGTCCATCATACCTCCTCTGCCGCTGGAATCCCTGGTGGTCCAGAAGTGTAGCGGCAGGAGCGAGCTTTTTATGTGCTCCTGCCCCACTCAGTCGCTGCCGTGAGTTCCAGGTTCAGCCGCTCAGCAGTACTGAGCAAGAGCATGCTTTGGTGTTGCTGCTCGGTGCTGAGCAGTTTCCTGAATGGCTCCTGGGTTAGCAGCGGGGCAGGAGCACGGAAAGCTCACTCCTGCCTGCTACACCTCTAGACCACCAGGGATTCCAATGGCAGAGGAGGTATGATGGATAGGACAGGGATGGGGGGACAGGGTGGTGAGCCTGGGAGGGAGGGAGGCTGTGTGTAGTGACTGGCAGGGAGGAGGCTGGGTGCAGAGCCCGACAGGGGAGGGAAGGGGCTCTGGGTGCAGATCCTGGCAGGGCAGGGCACTTGAATATTAAGGCACCTGACTTATGAGTCGACCATTTTTCCTCCTTTTTGGGGAAAAAATGGGGAGTCTCGACTTATATTTGGATCGACTTATATTAAGAGTACATATGGTAATTTTCCAATGAGAATCCACACAAAAAAACCTCATAGGGTGTTGATAGATTTCAAATGCATTAATTAAAATTGTGTTCAAAATATATTGATATTCCATATTATGTTAATATTATTCACAACTTTATTTAATACTGAATCTTAATTGTATACTTTGCGGTATTTCTTTGTACTTGTTCAGCCTTGATCGACAGATTCAATTTGCGGCGTTGTAGGTAGCTCATATGTCATACTATGCAGAATTGAATAAAAAGGGTGAAGTAGAATTTCCTTTCTCGTTCGCAAATTTAGTTATTTCAGATCTTAAACAACAATTTCAGAAGTGATTTGCTGATTTGGATGGCAATGCTAGGGAAATTAGATTGTTTCAAAAATCTGTTTGACTGTGATGTTGCTGCTTTCAATAAAACTCATATATCTAGAGTTATTTATCTTTCTAATTTTTTTTTCTACAGCCCACTGAAAAGTGCTGAAGTACCCAATGTGGCACTCGTGGCGAAAAGTTTGGAGACTCCTGGTTTAGAGCAATCCCCACTGAAGGTATCATTCTAAAGCTGTAAGAAATGTACCAAACATGCACATATTAATTACAATCTGGTTAGAACAAAAATTCATATTTCAATAAAGAAAGAGCCAACTATTTACCCGATTGAATGCTAGAATATACATTCACATTCCAAGATCACTATGAACCCTTAATGCATTTTTTCTCACTTTGTAACATATGGGAATATCTTCATATTAATTTACAGTTCCAGCATTAAACTGCTGTCTAGAAACTTATCCGAAAGAAGAAAATGATGGACTACTTCCAAAAAAGGTTGCAAGTATTACTGTCAGCTAGGAATAGATGTGTACTAACTGAATCTAAAGACTACTGATGTAAGAGATGTCCAAATTTCTATTTACGAAAACATCCATGTTCCATGATGCTCAACCAAAAGCTGAAAGCTGGGCTCTATGTACTCAACAAAGCAAGATCATTTTAAGACACCCATAAAAACTGTAGGTTGGAGGCTTACAAGGTAGGTAATCAGATAAAAGAATCTATAGATAGCAATGGTTACCTCTCAGAGGAAGGCTTCCCAAATCTATCCTGGTGGCTTCATAGCCAATCAACAATGAATAATACATAAGATAAATCTGCTTACATAGGTGATACAACAGATGCAAATTTATTATGCATAGCCTGAAAACCCAATTGCCTGTAGGTCAACATTACTGGTTGGGAATCCCTAGAACAGGAGGTCTCATTGACAAACATCTGCAAAGCAGCTACATATCAGCAACATCTTTTCTAAAGATTACTAGACTAGACAAAAAAATGGGTGATGTGGAGGGGTATTTTCAAAAGAAAGTCCAAGTCAGAATTGGAACATCCTGCTCACATCATCAAAAATGAACAGTCATTTTCCAAAAATATAGTCCAAAAATGGGGGTCTCAGTTTATATTTAGGTCCACCTTAAATCCTGGTGGTCCAGTAGTATGGTGAGCCAAGCTGGGACAGGAGCAATCCCTCCTCCCCCGACTGTCAGCTGGTTGCAAATCACCGCGCACCCCCTCCCTCCCTGCCTTGGAGAAGCAGCAAAGGCCTCCCCCTCCCCACCTTGGTCACTGGTGGTCCAGTGGGCTGAATCGGAGCAGAAACAATCCTCTTATGCTCCTGCCTGTGCAGTTTTGCTGAAAAAAATGGCTGCCACTAGTTCCTGTGGCAACCTCGTGAGAACTTCAGCAGCCAAAGGAACCTGTGGTAGCCATTTTTTTTTTAGCAAGACTGCACAGGCAGGACAGTAAGAGGATCACTCCTGCCCTGACTCACCCTGCTGGACCACCAGTGACCAAGGTAGGCCGGGGTGAGGGGGGGGGCTACACTACTTCTCCAAGGCAGGGAGGAAGGAGACACGAACAGTGACTCATATTCATTGTAAGTATCTTGAAAACATGACTAGGTGTGATATCTCCAAGGCAGGAATGGGACACACTGCACTAAAGGCTCAGTTGTCCTCCATAGCTAAAAACTATTGCTCAATCTGTGCATGTAAGTATGCAAAGAACCAAGATATCCTTTTATATAATCAAATATAAACTGAGATAATACCGAATATAAACCCTCTCCTGAGGTGAGGCATCAGGTCCTGTCCTAGCTGTTAGCTGGCTGTACAATCACTTGGTCTTTGAGCTGCCAGTCGGACTGAGGTCGGACTGAGCCTTAACCCTCGGAAAACCTCACACCGCGAAGGGGGAGAGGAAGAAGCAGTCAGACCACTATTAATACCGGCCAAGCCAGGAAGTAGCCAAACAGCCTGTGCTCAAGTTCCTGATAAATCAAAGATGTGAGTAACTACGCAGGGAATGGGCTCTGAGCTCAAAAAATACAAAAGCAGGCTGGCTAGCTAGGTAGGTGTCCCCGAAAGCTGATCCTGCTAGCAGCAGAGTTCCGCAGCGTGAGTCTGCACCTTCTTCCAGGCAGAGATCCCAACAAGTGGGAACCTCTGGGCATTGAACCTTTGACTAAAAATACCTGAGCAGGGCAGAAACACTTCTGAGAAACTTGCTTGCAGGAAAAAAAAAACCACGAGGGGGGTAAGAGCAGCTCACTGGGAAGGAGGCAGAGTTCAAAAGATGATTGACAGCATTCTGTGAGCAATTTGCGGGTTCAGTTGCAAAACCCTAGCATTCACTACCGCTACACACATTGTACAAGAACATTCATTATGGCTATCTGAAAATCTAACTATGGGGCCGCAATACAGATTTGAAAGATCAGAAGTAGATAAAGGGATATACAGTAAAACCTTGGTTTGTGAGCATAATTCATTCTTGTACATGAATCCAAAACACTCATATATCACAGTGAATTTCCCCATAAGAAATAATGGAAACTCAGATGATTCATTGCACAACCCAAAAACTTTAATACAAAATACTTTACTGTATAAAGTAAAAATATATTAACCTGCACTTTAGTTTTGAAAATAATCGTGGCTGGTGTGAGGGAGAAACGCATATTGCGAGACCTCGCTCATTTAGAACAGTCACTACACTCCCGCAGCGGCAGAGAGAGAAGAACCATCGGCTCAGTTATCATGCACATATACTGAACGTACTTGTATTGCAAAGACCTCGCTCCTTTATCAAGTTAAAATTTAATAAAACATTTTGCTCATCTTGCAAAACACTCACATACCAAGTTACTCGCAATCCAAGGTTTTACTGTATAGATAAGTAATACTAGTTTGAGAGGAGTTTATAGGACAAGGTAATTAAGTCATGTATAGCTGTGACTAAAAGTAAATGTTAACAGTAATCTTATTTAGTAGATATGTACAATAAGGTTATGACTACAATAGGAAGTAAATTCATACTGATCAGCCCTTAAAAAGCTAACCGTAAGTTAATAAAACTATTGTCTGGACATTGCTTCATAACTTTTTTTTAATCAGAAAAAAAAATTCTACAACAGTTCAAAAGCCCAGGGCTCCAGGAGCAAATCACAGGCTCTAGCCCAACATGTCTACCTTTTTTTTTTTTTTTTTTCATCTAGCTTGGTTGTATAAATATTGTACCAGAAAAACCAAGAAGTAGCCCAATACTACGTCAGAGGCAATGTCATCCAACCTTCTTTTATCCAGAGATAAAAAGAAGAACTTCTAATTTTTTTAAAAAAAGATTACCTCATACTGGAAGGCTGAAAATAACTTTCATTGTTTATTCTGCCAGTTTAATAACTGAAACAACTTGTGGCATTTTGATTCCCTAGGATTTAAATTTTATTTATTTTTTTAACCATGAATAAAATCCTTCCAATCTCAGTTCCACTATTTAAAAACAAATAAATCTTGGCTACATACCAATGATCTTCTCATCTGAATTAAGATGTTCATAAAACATTCAAAGCTTATCATTCCCTCTGGACCAAGAAGCATTTTGTTTTTCTCTGTTGTGCTGACTGCAGATGCGGCAAGAGCCATTTCTATCCATTCCAGAAGATACCTTAATGAGCCACGCTGAGCTGCTAATCCTAGAAGTAGCTCTGAAGCTAACCTACGCCCTAAATTATCAGCACCAGAATTAGGAACAGTTACTCCTTTAAGAAATAGTGTCACTTGTGATAGGCAATCCAGTCCCATTGGTGGGATCTTGCTTTCATTTGCTAGAGATAAAGGTGGTAAGGAGCTCACAACTTCTATTGCTGTCTGGATAACGTCATTGCAAAGGCTGAGTCCAGGACCTGAAGCAGGCATCATCCAACTTTGTCTCAGTAGTGCAAACAACAAGCTTAATCCAGTCCGGACTCCCATTTCTATAAGGGCATCAGTACTCGATCTGGGTCGTTCACTGATGGAATGAACATCTGTTGATCCAGAATTGCTTTCAGGGGAATGCTGTTGCTGCTTTACTTTGCCCTTATCATGATATTTATTAGAAAGTGCATAAAAGACGCGTTGTAATACTAGTAATCTCTTTCGAAGTGCTCCTGCAAATGGGGAGTCTGAGCATACCATCTTGGCCAGTGCCAGCTGGCTGCTAAGAAGGGCATCCAAGTAGTGGTCCTGCTCATCACTTGATAGGGATTCTCGCTCAAAATCTGGTAACTGTGGACCTTTCAGGCATAAAACCTGTTGAGGCAAGGGCACTACTTCCTTATTGCTAACCAACTTTGAATACAATACAGAGACGCCCTCTCTTGTTGCAATGGATTCGCTGTCTTCTGTGATCCATGAGCTGTTTAGGTGTTCTAGCCATTTCAGCTTCACTGGGGGGACCATAGTAGCCATGTCTGTTCACCCTATTGCCATTAGTTCTAAAAGAGAAGAAAACTGTATGAGTATATTTGTTAAGTCAAAAAGACATTAAGCAGTAAAAATACATATGAATGCATGCCTGCATACACCACGTTATTGCTCAGTCTAGTCACATTATATCAGTCAAATCCAGGTCTCCCTTATAATAGCACAGAGCACTATTGACCCACTGGGCAGCCTAATTCTAAACACTGCTCCCCAAATTCTATAAAGCCCATCCAAGTGTCCATTTGGCTAGGCGCAACAATGTAGGCGCCTAACTTAATAAGCTAAATCAGTGCCAATAATTTGCAACACCTCATAATTGGTACGCAAAGTGCGCATTGTTTCCGATGCAAACTTTACCAGCAGGGTCTGAACTGTTGTAAGCCTTACTTCCTGTCAGTGCCTGAATGCTGATTGGTAGGCATTGACAGGAAAGTAAAAATATTACAGCAGACCCTGCCATTAAAGACCCCAATGCCCCATTAAAAAAGATCCCCCCAACTCTCTCTCTCTCTCCCCCCCCCCCACTGATCCCCCTCCTCACCCATGGAGGCCCTCACCTCAGGACCCCAACACTCCTTATCCACCCAAAAAAGACCCTGGTGGTCTGGAGTGTCAGCCCCCCAGCTCAGTGGCCCTCCCTCTGGGATTCCCGATACCCCATACCCCATACATTTTAGTAGGAAAACGGCAGGAGGGCTGCCCATTCCCTCCTGACAGCAGGCCTGTCTCATCAAAATGGTGGGCCTCCCCCTTCCCAATGCATCCTGGATGATAAAGGCCAAAGGGCCCATCTAGTCTGCCCATCCGCAGTAACCATTATCTCTTTTTCTCTCGAGATCCCACATGCCTATCCCAGGCCCTCTTGAATTCAGACACAGTCTCTGTCTCTACCACCTCTTCCGGGAGACTGTTCCATGCATCCACCACCCTTTCTATAAAAAAAAGTATTTCTTTAGATTACCCTGGAGCCTATCACCTCTTAACTTTATCACTTGGAAAACAAAATTGCTCCCACCATGGTATTTTTTTTACCGTAGCATCAGAGCATTATGCAGCAGGGCCACAGTGTCTAGAATAAAAATTTAACATCTCGGATGTACATTCTAACATAAGAATTGCCATACTGGAACAAACCGAAGTTCCATCAAGCCCAGTATCCTGTTTCCATCAGTGGCCAACCCAGGTCCTAAGTCCTAGCTAGAGCCTAAGTAGTAAAATAGATTTTATGCTGCTTATCCTAAGAATAAGCAGTGGATTTCCCCAAGCCATCTCAATAATGGCCTATGTTCGTCTCTTTTAGGAAATTATTCAAACCTTTTTTAAACCCTGCTAAGCTAAATGATTTCACCACATTCTCTGGCAACAAATTTCAGAGTTTAATTACACATTGTGTAAAGAAATATTTTCTCTGATTTGTTTTAAATCTACTACTTAGTAGCTTCATTGTATGCCCCCTAGTGCTAGTATTTTTGGAAACAGTGAACTAGCGTTTCACATCTACCCTTTCCACTCCACTCAGTATTTTATAGACCTCTTATCATATCACCCCTGAACTGTCTCTTCTGCAAGCTGAAGAGCCCTAGCCACTTTAGCTTTTTCTCATAGAGAAGTCATCCCAAACCTTTTATCATTTTCATTTCCCTTCTCTGTACCGTTTCTAATTCCACTATATCTTTTTTGAGATACAGCGACCAGAACTGCATACAGTATTCAAGCTGCAGCCATACCATTGAGCGATACAATCCAATCATAATTTGTTTTTTCCTTAAGCTTAAAACCATGTATCAAACTAATGTTTGATCTTTGAAATACAAGTGTAAGCACTAGCTGAGGTGATCTGGTTATCATTTGCCAGGATTAAAAGGAGAATGTCAATGATCATAAGAAAAAGAAACCCAAAAAAAAATCCTTACATCTGAAGAAGAAAAGCCCAAATAATTAAAAAAGAAGACATATATACACATTAAATAATGTGGGGAAAAAGTAGGGAACCTTATGGGCCACCATAGAGGAGAGACCAACTATCTGAAAGTAAGCTCTCAGGCTTCCGCAGCTGGTATCATGCTTGTTGCAGTTTTCCAGGTTTCGCCAAGTCTGGATCAGATAGAACTATTGTTTCACCCAGCATGCTGTGGATTTCTTCAGGGTAATCTGTGGATCTGCAGTTCTGTCTTTAAGGAAAAATTATGTCTTACATACACAGCAGATGAATCCAGAGACTAATGGGTTGTGCCCATCTACCAGCAGGTGGAGAAAACGTATCAAGTTGAACTTTAGTAACATAGGATATGACTGAAGATAAAGACCCGAATGGTCCATCTAGTCTGCCCAGCCTGATTCAATCTAAAAATTTGTTGGGGGTTTTTCTTCTTCTCCCTATTTCTAGGCAAGGATCTAAAACTCTGCCCAGTACTGTTCTTAGATTCCAACTACTGAAGTCTCAGTCAAAGCTCACTCCAGTCCATCAACACCCTCTCAGCCATTGAAGCCCTCCCCAGCCCATCCTCCCCCACACGGCCATATATTTGTCTTATTGGATGGAAGGGCTCCTGCTCAACTAGTATGCTCTATCTCCAGTCTTCTAGCTCCTGGTCACTGTTTGTGAGCTCCTATACTAGGTGCAGTTGAGCTAAGGAGTGACTGGCTGAGCGGTGCAGTTTTAGGGGCTCACAGTAGAGAATGACATGGGGACAAATTTTTCCCTGAACCTGCAGGAACTCATTTTCCCATCCCATCCCTGGGAGTTCTTTTCCTGTCCCTGCCCCATTCTCATCTACACACGCCTCAAACACTTTAAAATCATAAGTGTTCAAGGCTTGTGCAGTTAAGGCAGAGCTTACAGGAATGGGGAAGGGACAGGGACAAAACTCACAGGGATGGGACAGGGAAATTGAGTTCCGATAGGGACAAATTTGTCCCCGTATCATTTTCTAGCTCAGTGACCAGGAACTAGAAGACGCCCATCCATCTGTCTGCTGGAGATAGAGCAGGAGCATTTCCATCCAATAAGACAGAGCTCAACTCAGTACTCTCTATCTCCACCTGCTGGTATATGGGTACAACTCACTAGTCCAGCACATCGCAAACTGTATGCCCTGAGATGCCAGCAAGGAGGAAAGGCACCGGCACTGGCCGACTGCTTACAGGATGTATCTCTCATGGCGAGAGGTACATCCTGTAGTCAGTCAGCCGGTGCCTGCGCCTCTCCTCCTCGCTAGCATCTCTGCTCCTTCTCCTCACCTCTCCTTCTGCAGCACACACCCCCACCACCACGGGTGGAGGACATCCACGCATGTGCGAATGTCAACGTAATGATGTCACACATGTGCATGTCATCATCGCATCAACATTCACGCATTTCCAGGTACCCTCCAGCCGCAGCCCCAAGACTAGTATGCCAGGAGCTTAAAAAGTTTGTGACACACTGAACTAGTCTCTGGATTCATCTGCTGCTGGCACTAAGGAAATATAGCGAGTCCTCAAACCAGCCGCAGAAGCCTAAGAAAGCATATAACCCAGCTTGACAGGGAGAACATCTTTAAACTAATTTTACATTCTTTGGGAAAGAGACCAACTGATTTTCCCACCAAAAATTCAAATTAGTGGCCAACAGGAGTTTCCTGCCTCATTCACCTCAAGCCCCAACCAATTGGGTTTGAGGGCCCACTATATATAAAGACAAACTGCAGACCTCACAGATTACCCTGAAGAAAGTCATAGCATGATGGCTGAAACGTTGGTTCTACCTGACCAGATGCGGTGAAACCCAGAAAACTGAAAGTATTTATTTATTTATTTTAAAAATATATTTCTCGCTTATCAACTAAGCATGTAACAGGTAATACATACATACTAAATGTATTAATTGATAGGTAATAATTTATAGGTAATGTTTGTTACTTTACATAAAAGAATCAAACATTACCTATCAATTAATACATTATCAAATAAAAACTTCAAGGGGAACCATCATCTTATCTTCAACTCTATATAGGGATACTCTATTAGCTACCTGCATTTAGACGATCAAGAAAGGATGACTCTCACAAATAGGGAGTTCTTTAACAATTTCTTGAAAGATTTAACATCTATACAAGTTCTCAATGTCCCTTTCATTGAGTTCCAAAGTCTTGGGCCTGCCACCAATACAGCAGCTTTGCTGGGGGGCGGGGTTTATAATGTACTTCCTAATTCCTTTCCTCAATTAATCTCATAGTTGTTTCTGACCAAATCAAAATTTACGTTGAATATCTTTTCAAAATATGAATCAGGTACCATGGAGCTGCACAGTACAATGGCTGTTAAGCAAAATTTTACTAAACCATAACAATACACTGCCTGAGATGCCAAGAGAACTCAATTTAAACAAAAGAATATTATAATCAGTATAAAAGGCTGCTTTAAGATCAACCTGTAACAAAAGCAGTACTTTACGCTTCAATAATTTTAGCTAAGTTTGTTCAGTTAGAAATAAAATGATAAAAAAATTAAAGTAAATGTTATGCTATAAGTAATCTGGTCAAATGATATCCCATGGCTGTTGGAATGTAGTATTTTTACTCTAGTCTGATCTCGCTTGACTAATGGGAATTGCAGCTGTTTGGTCTTCTAGGTTCTTGCCAGATAACAAGCATAAGAACTAAAATATTGCCAAAATTCATTTCACAACTAGCCATCACATTTATTATTATTATTATTATTATTCTTTATTCTTATATACCGCCATACCCAGTGAGTTCTAGGCGGTTTACATCAATTAGCAAATGATCTGCATTGAATAGCAGATTTACAACAAAATTAGAAGTAGGTTTACAAAATTAGAAGCAGATTTACAGCATGATTAGAAGTATTTTTAACAGCAAATTGCAGGCTGAATTACGATAAATTACAGTGATTTGCCGCAGTCAGCCGTGAAATTACAGCGATTCTTAACTGTCTGCAAAGAGGGCAGGTTTACAACAATATTACAGAAATTGCAGGTTTGATCGAGCTAGGTAGGGGAGATTTAGTAAGAATCATCACTTTCTGGGATGAAAGGAAAGTTCACAAAACACACCTAAATCATGTTCTAATGATCTAAAAATAAGTTCTTACTACTGTATATCTCAATTAGAGCTTCTCAACCCACAACAACTAAAGCTGAAACACAAAAGCTCTGGTGAAACACATATGAGGATCCTGGATAGCACAATGGCTTTCCAACATAGAGAAGGTAATGGAACAGGCACACATCAGAACTACCCTGTCTCCCCGAAAATAAGCCCTAGTCACCAGCAGCAGCGCTTCCCCCCTCCCCACCGCACCCCTCCTGTTGACCCTTCCATCTCTCCCCTGCCAACCGCGAGACCAAAATACCTTGTAACAAACGCAATGTCGGCAGCAATCTAAACAGGCTGCTTCACGGCATTCTCTCGTTGGGGCGTTCATATGCCGCCATTGCTGATGACATCATCAGTGATGCAGTAGAGGAACGCCCGGGTGAGAAAAGGCCATGAAGCAGCCTGTCTAGATTGCTGCCAACATTGCGTTTGTTACAAGGTATTTTGGTCTCATGGTTGGCGGGGGAGAGATGGAAGGGTCAGCCGGGGAGGGGGGTGCGAGGGAGGGATAGAAGCTGCAAGGGTTCTGCTGCACAAGTGATGGGAGGGAGGGATAGAAAGATACTGCAGGGGGAGGAAAGATGCTGCACATGTGGGAGAGAGAAAGGAAATAGGAAGAATTGGGGTGGAGGAGAGGAAGGGAGAGGGGAGGAAAGATGCTGCACATGTGGGGGAGAGAAAGGAAATAGGAAGAATTGGGGTGGAGGAGAGGAAGGGAGAGTTTATCATTATACATGAAAAAAAAATAAGACCTACCCTGAAAATAAGATCTGGTGCCTTTTTTGGGCCCAAAATGAATACAAGACAGTGTCTTATTTATGGGGAAGTGAAGGAGTGGCCTAGTGGTTAGAGCAGCTACCTCAGCACCCTGAGGTTGCAAGTTTGATTCCCACTGTAGCTCCTTGCGACTCTAGGCAAGTCACTTTACGCTTCATTGCCCCAAGAACAAAATAAGCATTTGTCTAAAATACATCGAGACAAAAAAAAAAACCCCACAACAAAAAAAACCCCACACCAAAATGTTTTTTTGTTATATCTTCCACAGAACTTGTCCAATTCTTATGAAAATTTGGGTGTCGTGTCCTGAATGAAGTTGATGTAAAATGTAAATATCTCTCACCGCATCACAACACTACCTTGTGAAAATGAATTGTGACCTGAATAAAAACACACCAAAAAGTTTTATGGCATATCTTACAGAAAAATGTAAATTCAAAAAGTAATGATTCAAATAAGCAGATATTCAAAGTGCGCTCCCTTTGCGTGAAGGCATGCCCTCAGCCTTGGCCACCACTGATCTATGGACATGTCAATGAAGCTCTGCTTCAGTTCAGCCCAGAGATGAGGCGCTGTTTTAAGATCTTCGACATCGGACATCGCTGTCTAGTAGATGCATTCCTGTATCAGCCCCCAGATCCGGTAGTCATCTGAGTTTAGCTGTGATAAAGTCTGGAGTCTCCCGATGTACCAGTTCTACGGTGTCTTTGCCTGATCTGCTGGGGCGTTGTCCTGTTGGAAGATAAAGTAGTCTCCCGACATGCAACAGATCAATGGCAACAGCTTCTACATCAAGAGGACATCCCAGTAGTATGTGCCATTGATCTTAACCCCAGGATCGATAAAGAACAGATCTGTGAATCCAAGTTTCAAGATTGCGACCGACACCATGACTGACTGATTGAAGGTCGGCTGGGTCTGTAGTAGACGTTTGGCATTAACCTCATGCTTCAGCGTTGTTGAAGGCGCATACAGGCGATCATTCTGTGTTTTAATTGGAGGAGCTACTATAAACATCTTTTCATCTGTAAACCAGATGAAGCCGACAATGTGCTCCGGCTACTTGGTCAAAAGCTGCTTGCACCATTTCAAGCGTGTGTCTTTGTTGTATAAAGTTAACTCTTGAGCACGATGCTTTTTAAGACAATTTAATTTCAGATCATCATAAATTATCCTAACCACAGTTGTCTGGCTTATTCCTGCTTCTCTTGCTATTTAGTAAGTTGTTTGGGGTGTTTGTGGCATGTCCTCCTGGCTCAGTACAAGATTACATACAACGTAAATGTGCTCTTGTGTGCCAATCGAGTATGGTCGTCCGCTGCCTGGCTTACGATCTAAAGTTCCTGTTGCTTGGATCTTGCATATAGCACATCAAGGCCATTTTTGTTTCAACCCTTCTGTGGGAACTCTTTCAACAATCATTGACTGCTGTAATCTTTTAGCAGTACCAAGTTCTTTATCAGAATTCGGTCTTCTGCAATGTAACCCATTTTGATACAGAGACTATTTACAAACTATCATCTGCTTCTGCAAATATCCCATAGCAACAATTCATAATGTGGCGCAGTGGGAAACAGAATCGGCAGAGTTCTGTGGAAGATATGACAAAAACATTTTGGTGTGGGTTTTTTTTTCTTTAGGTTCACAATTATATATACAAGGGCTCTTCAAAAAGTTTCTGCACTTTCATATTTTCATGGGAAATAGTTGGGGCAGGAGTGTGGTAAAAGGGCATGTCATGTGACTAGTCAGTCAGGCAAGCCGACTCACCTTGCAGGTAGTGATGCACTTTGCTTTTGAGATATTAAATAAATAAAAGGTATGGGATAGATAGATACATTTATCACCATGCAAGTTTACGAAAGGTCTTTTCTGTATATAAGACAGATTTTATATGTGGTAAACCTTTATAAAAATATCCCCATCACACAGAAACACAAATGTTTATAGAGAGCTTTCTACCTTCCTAGACCATTGTTTTGGTTTAGATGTTTTGAGGTTGCGAGGGTGTTATTTTATAAATTTGAACATAAAACAAGCAGTTTTCCATGTGATTTGCTACGAAGAAAGGCAAGACCTCCAGAAAATATTTTTAAAAGGCAATGAGTTAACTGAAGAGTGGACAAACATATTTATCCTTGGACTGCAGTCACATACTCCAGGATTCTATTAAATTTGGGCGCACATACACAATTGACTAACAAGCCTTTAACTACTAATAACTAGATGCTAACAACCAATTATTAAAGTTAATTGACAAAGTCAACAAGAAGTAGAACCAGAAAGATGCTACCATCTGGGATCTCAAGTACTTGGAACATTATTTATTGATACCTTGTCGACTTTGGCTTGTTGCACCATAGGATTTGCCCTGTTTTTTTGTGGTGGCTAATTGACATCGCTTAGGATTTGCATATGTATCAGACTGTATGATATTCTACAAGGCATGGTGCCCAACTCTACTAGCAAATAACTCAAAAAGAGGTGAAGCCATGGATATGTCCGTGGCATTCCAAAAGGTGTGCACACAGTCTAACACCTATAGTTAGGCACAGGAATCAGCACTAGGCGATATTCTATAAAGCAGGGGTGTCCAATGTCGGTCCTCGAGGGCCGCAATCCAGTCGGGTTTTCAGGATTTCCCCAATGAATATGCATGAGATCTATTAGCATACAATGAAAGCAGTGCATGCAAATAGACCTCATGTATATTCATTGGGGAAATCCTGAAAATCCGACTGGACTGCGGCCCTCGAGGACCGACATTGGACACCCCTGCTATAAAGGATACCTGCTCTTTACTAGTGCTGCCCAATTCAGGAAAAACATTTTCCTGCCCAATCAGGTATTTTTTTTCCAAACATCCTGGTGGGTTTATGTTGGTGCCTTTCCACCTACCCCACTCTAAGGCGCTGTGGGGTAAACAAAAAAGACTTTCCTCTCTCCATTAGGTCCTAGCTCACATTCGCTGTCTGGCAGGATACACTGAAAATAAAATTATTTTTTCCTACCTTCCATGGCCATATTCAATATTTGTTTCTTTCCCACAATCTACCATCTCTCTCTCTCCCTACCTTGTGCCCTTGGTCAAACCTCTCTATTCCCCTCCATGCAGCATCTTTCCCTTCATTATGATTTGTGACATTTTTTTCTCTCTCCCTGCCCTCCACCCTATGTCCGACATTTCTCCCTCTTTCTTCTCCAAGCATGTCTCCCTCCCCTCCACCATATATAAGATTTCTCCCTCCCTCTCCTCCACCCCAATTCTTCCTTTCTCCCCCCATGTGCATCTTTGCTCCCCTCCCATCCCCCTGATCAGCAGCTTTGCTTCCCTCCCACCCATTCCCCTGTGCAGCAGCTTTCCATCCCTCCCACCATCCCCCCTGTGCAGAAGAACCCCCTCTCCCACTATGAGACCTGACATACCTCCGAGGCCTCCTAAAGCAGCGACAGCGGCCGGTCAGAAGTGGCATCGCTCCGAGAGGGCTACTCGCAGCCTGCCCTTCTAGGGCTTTCCTCTGCCATGACATCAGTGACACAGCAGAGGGAAGGTCCCTGAACTGGTGAGTCTGATTTTCTCAGACAACAAATCATTTGAATTGATTCACTGAAGTGAATCGAGCAGCATTACTCTTTACTAGGGTTACCACATGGATCCAGAAAAAGGAGGCTAGAACGAGACATCTGGGTTTTACTTCCATTGAAAGCAATGGAAGTAAAACCCGGATGTCTTAATCCATCCTCGTTTCTCTGGAGCCATATGGTAACCCTGCTTTTACAGAATAATGCTTAGCGCTGATTTTTTTCCAGCACCCAGATACGGCTGTGAAATCAGATCTGCCCTGAAGAAGAATCAACCAATTTTTAATGCCCTTACAGAATTTGGGGGTGAAGGAGTAATTTTATAAAGCTTTTTACACATGTAAAGCCTGTTTTACATGTCAAAAAGGGCTTTTATAAAAGCCATGCAGCCAAACACATGCAAAGAAGAATATACACCTTGTGTAGGCTTTACAAGGGGCACAGATTGGGAAAAATCAAGGATGGAGTTGCAACGTACTTACATATTTCATAAAATATGTGTACATACATAGAGAGCATGACCACCTTTATACCTACTTTATATTTGGAGCAGGTTTAAATTTTAGTGTGGGCATTTACACTATTAAAGTTAGTTCTGGATGTCAATTTTATAAAGGCATATAGGCATCTTTAACATTTCATATAAGTTCCATGTTATTAAGAGGCTCATTTTCTTTTTTAAATATTCTTTATTCATTTTTAAGACTTACAATAAGTGCAACAACATATAGCATCAATTTATACTTAAATATATCACTTAATATCCTATTAAAATCTAATTCAGATTTCATATCCCTCCCCCCTAATCAATAACTTTCATCAAACATAGACATATAATAACCCTCCCCTCTCCACATTATTTGCACTCATAAGAAAACCAAAATACCCTCCCACCCTTCTCCCCCCACCTTGGATGTGCATATTTAAGGGAAAAATGATATTCATTCATTACAGTATTTTGTTAATGGCTCCCAAATATCTTGAAATTTCTTAAAATTCCCCTGCTGCATGGTAATTACCCTTTCCATTTTAAATATGTGACATAGAGAGTTCCACCAAAAGCTATAATTCAAACGATCCCAATTTTTCATAATATCTTGTATGGCAACCCTTGTCATAATGAGTAATAGCTTGTTATTAGAAGATATTTGGCTCTTAGCCCTCATTGATGTACCAAATAACACAGTATCATATGATAATGCAACCAGATTTTCCAACAAGCTATTTATCTGACCCCAAATTGATTTCCAAAAAGCAATTATCAATGGACAATAGAAAAGCAAATGATTTAATGTCCCAGCTTCAAGATGACAGTGCCAGCATCTATTAGACTTAGAGCTATCTAACTTCTGTAAACGAACTGGGGTCCAAAATGCTCTATGTAACAGAAAAAATCAAGTTTGTCTCATAGACGCGGACACTCTGCATCTCATCCTCCAAGCCCAAATTTGTGACCATTGAGACGTAGTAATCTGATGCTTAATCTCAATGCTCCAAATGTCACACAGACCAGTTTTTGGTTTCTTATTCAAAAATCCAGATATTAATTTATACCACTGAGCGGCCTGGTGTCCCAGGAAGTCCACCTGAAAACATAAGGGCGGCAAACTATACTGATTTCTAAGATTTTTCCATTCAGGGAACCCTTCCTGAATGGCCTGCTTCAACTGCAACCATCTATAATTTTGTGATTTATTAAGACCAAATTTGTGTTGCAATTGTGAAAAATCAAGCAGCTTACCATCAGAAATAACATCCTCCAAAGTACGTATACCTGCCTTCATCAAATACTTCCAGATGACCTTATATCCGCCAATTTGAATCTTGGAGTTCAGCCATAGGGTCTGATAAGTTGATTTATGAACTGGAATAGGTGTTAAATTATTCACACATTTTAGGGTTTTCCATGTATCTACTAATATTCTATTGTCCTATAGAAATCTATAGTACTTTGTGTGTCTAAGTGCTTTGAAAATGAGCCCCTAAGTCAAAGCCAATGTGAGAAAGAACTCCACCAGACTGGAAATCCCGCACAAAATGGGATTTTTTGGGGGGAGGGATGGGGAAGTCACAAGCTGCTGATATGTCATTTATTTATTTTTTTAGATTTAGAACACTAAGTTTTATCCCTCTACAGCAGCAAATTTTTTTCTTAAACTTTAGTAGTGACTAGGAAGACCTGTTTGAAACATGTAAGATTTCAGATGTTTGTGTATATTATGACAGACAAGGTGTGTTATTCTGTATGTACAGCATGAAGGTACTTTTTTGCATAATATGAGATATGTACTCATTTGTGGTTCTGGCTGATAGCTAATATAAACAAAAGACTGTTTTCTGCAAACATATTGTTTGACTGAAATAGAGTCCTGGTTTTACAGCTTTACTACATAACCCTGTTTATTTCTCCATTTAAAAATGAAACCAGGACTATAGAAGGTTTTGTTTTTTAAATCTATGCTTACAATTTCATAAAGATTGAAACTATACTGAGCTAAACCGATTTATCTACCACAGTTAACATTTTAAATTCTGTAGAACTGTTTGGCTGAACTGACTATCCCGTCTAGAATGATTCTCCAAACAGTAGTGGGATGTGAATGTATGAATTGAGGACCATGTAGCTGCTTTACAGCTGTCCTCAAAGGAGTGAAATATACATGAGCTACAGAAGTCACCATAGCTCAAACTTTAAGTGCAGTGACATTAGCTTCCAGCGTCAGCCCAACCTAAGCATAGCAGAAAGCGATACAGTCCGCTAGCAAAAAGGAGAGGGTTCTTTTAGTAATAGGGGCTCCAGGCTGTTCGGCTCAAATGACAAGAACAGCTGTGTAGAAGTCCTGTGAGGCTTGGTCCGATCTAAGTAATAAGCAAAAGTAAGTTTACAGTCTAATATGTGAAGTGCTGCTTCACCAGGGTAAGAATGTGGTCTTGGAAAGAAGACAGGGAGAACTATAGATTGGTTGAGATCAAATTCCAAGACTACCTTTGGGAGAAACTTTGGATGTGTACAGAGAACCACTCTATCATGGTAAAACATTGTGTAAGGTGGATCTGACACCAGAGCTTGATCACCGACTCTTCGAGCCAAAGTACTGCAGATTAGAATATCACTTTCCATGTGAGGTGTTTGACAGATGAAGTAGCCAGTGGTTCAAATGGAGGCTTCATCAGAGCTGAAAGTATAACATTAAGATCCCAAGCAACTGGAGGAATCTAGATGGAATGGGCCAATTTATTGCAGCCATTTCATCACAGCTGCAATGAAAACAGCCACGATGAATTGTCCTCTTCACGACAGCCTCGATGAACTTCTCCCCTTCCCCACCCCCCACTGGTGCCTCTCCTCCTCCAACCACCCCCCTGTCAATGCCTCTCCGTCACCCTCCCCCACCAATGCCTCTCTTCCTCTCCACCCACCACCCCCAGTACCTTGTCTCCTCCCCATCCCTCTCCCACCGGTCATAGTGCCTCTCTTTCTCCCCATCCCCCTCTTGAAAAGTTTACCAATGCGAGCAGCATCTTCCACCCTCTGCTCGGCTAACCTTGGCTCCCTTTTGATGTCACTTCCTAGTTGCGAGAACAGGACATGACGTCAGAGGGGAGCCAAAGCTGGCGTGAGCAGGAAGTGGAAGATGCTGCTCAGCCAGCAATCTTTTTAAGAGGTATGTGGGGCAGGGGGCATGCCTACCTTGAGAGGGGCATAGCCCCCCCGCAAGAGGTCAGGTGTTGCTGTGGACTAGTCAGCGATGAAACAGCTATGCTGACTCGGCCGCGATGAATTGTCCTAGATCAGAATCTTGACTAGAGATTTACTATAGAAAAGTCTTCATGAATTTGGAGACAAAGGATGTATAGTTAAAGGTTTCTTATCCAGTAATGCATGAAATGAACTCTGATAGAAGTAGTCTTGAGACCAGAGTTGGAAAGGTGTAAAAGATAGTACAGGACTGATGGGAGAGGGCATATGACTGGATCCTGTGATTGAAGATTACACCAAACAGTGAAGCAAGTCCACTTAAAGCGGTGAAAGGCTTTCTTAAGGTTTCAATGGATAGCTAAAACTGGTGCAGACAAAGTAAAGGCACAACAAAGGAGTCGTGAGGATGAGATGTCAATAATTCAGCCATGGGTATACAGTTCACTTTATTGATAGTAGCACTGTCTCGTCATTGAGGCCTTCTTGGGCTCTCTTTTTGGTGCAAAGTAAAAGCATTCACTGATTGAGAGAGAAATACCATACTGTGAGAGCTAATGAGCTTAGACTGGAATGGAGAAGAGATCCTTCATTCTGAGTCAGTAGTGTTGAAGTTCGATGGGTTCCCATGCACTGAGTTGAAGGATAGGGAATCATGATTGTCGTGGTCACCAAGGTGCTATGAGTATTATGGTGGCTAGCTCTTGGTGTAATTTGAATAGAATCTTTTCGATTAGAGGGATTGGTGAAAACGCATACAGAAATTTGTGATGCCAATTGAGGAGTAAGGCATCGGACTCTAGGCGATTGGGAGTGTAGATTCTGGAATGGAAGATCGGAAGTTTGTGATTCTAGGGGGAAACAAAGATCCACTTCTGTGGTTCCCCAACTGTTGAAAATGCATCGTAGCACAGCTGAGGTTGTAGAATTTTGCTCAACTTGCCTGCCAAGATATTCTGCTTCCCTGCCAGGTAAACTGCTTTCAGGAAAATGTTAAGTGGTATTGCCCACGACCAGATATGATCACCTACTGCCATAGGCAGCGAGACCTGGTACTGCCTTGCTTGTTTATATAGTAAATGGCTACTTGGTTGTCTGTACAGATGAGAACCATTTGATTTAGAAGGCGATCTTGGGATGTGCATAGAGCACTGCGTACTGCTCAAAGCTCTAGGAGAATGATGTGAAGCATTTTCTCTTAAAAATTCCAGGTTCCTCGAGTATGGAGGCCATCGAAGTAGGCTCTCCAACCGAGCAGGACACATCTCTTGTTAGTACCTTTTGATGTGGTGGGGTGTGGAAAAGAAGGCCCCTGGAAATATTGACTGGAGATAACCACCACTGAAGGGACTGACAAAGTGTTGAGGTGACTTGTAGATGTTGATATAGGAGACTGGTAGCGAGAGACCATTAGGTGGAGAGAGCCCACTGAGGTTCCCTGAGAAGCAGACGGGCAAATGAAGTTATGTGTATTGTAGATCCATGTTGCCTAAGAGACACATCATTTGGCAGTGATATGTTGTTGAGAGAAAACCATCTGGCAAATGTGGATCAGAGTAATGAGCCTCTGTTGTGGTAGAAAGGAACAAGTCTTAATTGTGTCCAGAAGTGCTCCAATGAACTCTAGAGTTTGAGTGGATTATAAATGAGATTTCCCATAATTAATTGCAAAGCCGAGAAATTCTAGGAGACATACCATCAAATGTATCTCCTGGCAAGCTTGTTCAAATGTGTGAGGGCATTGATTAACCAATCATCTAGATATGGGAATACATGGAAACCTGACAAGCGGAGGGTTGCAGCCACCACTACTAAGCATTTCATAAAGACTCTGGGTACTGATGCCAGGCCAAAGGGAAATACCTTGTACCGAAAATGGTATGCGCCTACCCATAAGCAAAGATATTTCCTGTGGGCTGGAAGGATGGGAATGTGTGTGTATGCTTCCTTGATATCTAGAGAGCAATTGTCCTCTAGGAGTGGTAGTAGAATTCCTAGGCAGAGGTATTTCTACATGGTGTTGAGCTGGAGAAGGGCTAAGAACTCTTGATGGAGAAAAGTAGTTTGATGAGTATTGAAATAAGACTCTTGGTGTGTGGTTTGGAAGTATTCTTCAGAGGTGAAGAGAATAACCTTATCTCATTATGTTGAAGACCCAGCGGTCAGATGCTATTAGGGCCTATCACTGAAGAAAGTGAATGAGACAACCCCCTATAGGCAGAATCTGAGGGTCTGGATGTTGAATGCTGGCTAAGCTATCAGAAAGTCAAAAAGACTATTGGGATTTTTGTGGAATCTGTGGCTGGATCTTTTGTGGCTTTTGTTGTCTTGAATGTAGCTGAGTATGAACCCTGGAAGAGGTAGATGGTTGTGTATATCTCTTGCAAAGGAAACAGGACGTACGCTTAGCATTAAGAACATAAGCATTGCCTCTGCCAGGTCAGACCAGGGGTCCATCGTGCCCAGCAGTCCACTCCCACGGCAGCCTCCCAGGTCCATGACTTGCAAGTGATCCTTCACCTAAATCGTTTATTCCCTATTCATTTATTATCCTGTATAGTTATCCTCTATCTGTACCCTTCAATCTCCTTCTCCTTCAGGAAGTCATCCAATCACTTTTTGAAACCCAATATTGTACTCTGTCCTATCACCTCCTCTGGTAGCGCATTCCAGGTGTCCACTACCCTCTGAGTGAAGAAGAACTTCCTAGCATTCGTTTTGAATCCGTCTCCTTTCAATTTTTCTGAATGCCCTCTTGTTTTTGTTGTCCCCGCTAGTCTGAAGAATCTGTCCCTCTCCACCTTCTCTATGCCTTTCATGATTTTATAAGTCTCTATCATGTCGCCTCTATGTCTCCGCTTTTCCAGGGTAAAGAGCCCCAGCTTCTCCAGCCTTTCAGCATATGAAAGGTTTTCCATGCCCTTTATCATCTTTGTCGCTCTTCTCTGGACCCTCTCGAGTGTCGCCATATCCTTCTTAAGGTAAGGTGACCAGTATTGGTACTCCAGATGCGGGCACACCATCGCTCAATACAGTGGTAGAATAACTTCATTTGTTCTGGTAGTGATACCCTTTTTGATAATGCCCAACATTCTGTTCGCTTTCCTTGAGGCCGCTGCACATTGCGCCGCCGGCTTCATTGTTTTATCTACCAATATCCCCCAAGTCTTTTTCTAGGTTGCCTTCCTCCAGTACCCTCCCTCCCATCATATAGCTGTACATCGGGTTGCTTTTCCTTATATGCAAGACTTTACATTTCTCTACATTGAAGCTTATCTGCCATCTTTTTGCCCACTCACTCAGTTTGTTCAGGTCTCTTTGTAGTTCTTTGCATTCCTCAACAGTTTTGACCCTATTGGAGAGTTTTGTGCCGTCTGCGAATTTTATAACTTCACACTTCATCTCTGTTTCCAGGTCATTAATGAATATATTGATCAGCAGCGGTCCCAACACTGACCCCTATGGGACACCACTTGTGACACCTTTCCAGTCAGAGTAGTGTCCCTTAACTCCTACCCTCTGTTTCCTGTTCGCCAGCCAATTCCTGATCCATCTGTGCACTTCCCCTACCACTCCGTGGCTCCACAGTTTTCTTAGTAGGCGCTCATGAGGTACCTTGTCGAAGACTTTTTGGAAATCCAGATATACGATGTCTATGGGATCACCCTTGTCCAATTGTTCGCTTAGCCCCTCAAAGAAATGCAGTAGGTTTGTTTGGCATGATCTTCCTTTACAGAAACCATGCTGGCTTGTTCTCATCAGATTATTTTTTTCTAAATGCTCATTGATACTTTCCTTGATCAATGATTCGGCCATCTTCCCCGGAACTGAGGTTAAGCTCATCAGTCTGTAGTTCTCTGGGTCGCCTCTCGATCCCTTTTTGAAGATAGGTGTAACATTTGCTATCCTCCAGTCCTTCTGGATTACCCCCGTTTTCAAGGATAGGTTACAAATCTGCCTTAGTAACTCGTCTCTGAGCTCTTTCAGTATTCTAGGGTGGATTCCGTCTGGGCCCAGAGATTTATCAGTTTTTAATCTATCTATCTGTTTGAGTACGTCTTCGAGGCTTACCTCCATGCATGATAATTTTCCCTATTGATCCCCCCTTGAAGATTTTTTCCGGTTCCAGCATGTTGGATGTGTCTTCTCTTGTAAAGACCGACGAGAAGAACATGTTTAGTCTGTCGGCCACCTCTTTTTCCTCCTTCACCACTCCCTTCCTGTTGCCCTCCTTATAGCAGCATTTGTAGTTTGAGGCTTAGATGATTTTGTAGCCAACAGTTCATTGACTGCTCATGCCTAATAATTTTTTGGGTGGCTTCCTCTAGTATATCCCTGAAGTGTTCCTCACTTAAGCATGATGTTAGCCAGAAACTCTGAACCAGGCTGATGCTCTTGATGTAACATCAAAAACTGACCTTGCCATATACTTTCTTTTTTCCAGGAGATCATTAGAAATATGCTGGAAATCTTCTAATTTGTCTGTTGGAATAAACTGTTCATATTTAGCTAGTTGTTGAATTAGTGACTTCATATAAAAAGTCATATGGAAGTTGTAGCTCAGAATTCTACTTGTGAGCATGCAATTCTGAAAATGCCTGCGACCAAATTTATCTTAAGCACGTCCTTCTCTGCCTGGAGGTGTTCTGGCATAAGTTCTGGAATTATTAACCTTCTTTAAAGCAGAATCTAGTAGGAGTGACTGGTGTTGTGGTTTATCAAATACTGGGCAGGATTGCACTCTGTACATGGAATTCAGTTTTTGTGGAGTCTCGGGAATTAATAAAGAAGCTTCCCAATACTTGAACACTGTGTCTCAACCAAATGTGGAAAGGAAGTTTAAGGCGGTCCTTTGGCAGTTCTTTGTAATCTAAAGCATCAAAGATTCTGCCCTTGGTTCAGACTCCGATTCCATCTTAATAGGCAAGGCTTGCCCCATTTGCCAATAAATTTAGTGAATAATAGGCTTTCTGGTGCAATCTCTTGCGTAGTGGTGGAGGGAATGGAAGGGATGGATCTGAAGAAATACCATATGTCTCATTAGCTGAGAGGTCTGGACCCACTGAAGAAGAATGGCCAGTTAGATCAGTCATAGTCTCCAATGCATGATGCTGGAGAGAAGTGTCTGTATTGTCGATGCCAAGATAGATGAATGTCAAGATGGTAGTAAACATTAACGATGATGCCCAGGGGAGTGTCATGAAACACTCCGAAATCTCACATGTTATTGACACGATCTAGTACAGTGATTCCCAACCCTGTCCTGGAGGACCACCAGGCCAATCGGGTTTTCAGGCTAGCCCTAATGAATATGCATGAGAGAGTTTTGCATATAATGGAAGTGACAGGCATGCAAATCTGCTCAATGCATATTCATTAGGGCTATCCTGAAAACCCAATTGGCCTGGTGATCCTCTAGGACAGGGTTGGTAACCACTGATCTAGTATGTCAATACGTAACAATGATCTCTAAGTCAGAATTTATAACTTATTCTTTTGGCATATACTGACAAAATAGTACTTATGTTTAAATCATTTTTATTGAGCACAAGAAAACAGATACAACCAATATGAGAACTAGCAATATAATAGCAAGAACAACTGAAACAGCAAATACATGGCTCAAATAATTTCCATAAACAACCAGTAAGCCCTTCCCCACCTACTCACCCATCCAGCCCCCCATTCAACCACCCACCCAAGACCAGAACACGTAAAAGGGAGCTAAACAAAATAGTACCGGTACTTATAATTCAGCTTATAACACTATTTTTCAGGTTCCTTGAAAAAGATTCCGAAATGTGGTTGTATGGGGACCCTCAGAAATAAGCGATACTAGGTGAAAATATATATTTTTTAACTTTGATGTATATGGTGAATGCACAGTTTAAGAGAATTCCACTAGCACTTTATCACATATGCAATGATTGGTTGGTGGGTCTTGCTATAGGGACTTTGGTCCTTGGCAGGGCTACACATCTCTGAGCACATGTGAACAAAGCAGAGGTGATGATTGTGAAAAACCAACAGGATAATTTTGAGATAAAAAATGTCACTGTGATGGGGGAATGTCTGGTAGTTAAAAAGGAGCTAAATATATTAGGGATGTGTCTGGACTGCTGCTTGACCATGGAAAAGCAAATAATGAAAACAATCCAGGTCGGGTATATGCAGTTGAAAATGTTATATAGATTAAAACCAATGTTGCCAACTTATAATTTTTGCAGTGTTGTGCAGGCACTGATTTTGAGTAGGGTCGATAATTGTAATGCATTATACCTAGAAGTGAAAATGAGAGCACTGCAGATGTTGATTAACTGCAGCAAGATTGATTACAGGTATCCCCAGAATGTCTCATATAACACCAGTTTTAAAACAGTTGCACTGGTTACCAATGCAGCAAAGAGTGCATTTTAAAGTCTTGTCAATGATACATCAGATTTTGTATCATGTATCTCCTGCTGTTTTGAAAGGATCTTTTGAAATCTATCAGCCAAGGAGGAGCTTGAGGTTGGAAAATAACATGAAAGTATGCTTGGATGGGAGGATGGAAATCTCTCATTCCAGGATTGGTGTGGCTATGTTATCGGTGGGTGGTGTGAAACTTTGGAATGCTCAGCCAGGTGTCCTGCAATTTTGTACTACCAGATTGGGTTTTAAAAAAATATTGAAGCCACAAATATTTGTAGGTGCCTTTTTGAACTGAGATCTTACATAATATAAGTACCTGCTGAGAATAAGTTATAAATTCTGATTTAAAGATCATTGTTATGTATTGACATAACAGATTCCTTTTGATCTCTACATTTGTATGTTCCCTGATAGCGCGTCAAATTGACCTAGGTTGAAACAATGTAGTCCTAGAGGAAGACATCCTATGTCTGGAGGGTGATGCTGTCTTGGACATCGAGTGATGCTGACGTGGCATCCGAGATCTGGCTCTTGATGAACTGGGCTGGTACTAGCTGTGTCACTCCAGGGGCTTGAGCTGTCTGCTTTAAACAGCATGGAAGCAGACTCTGCTTTAAGAATTTCCCTTATCTGTTCTTGAAGTGAAGACACCGTCGATGTTATCAGTACAGAAGGTGACACAGGGTGTCTAGGCATTGGTGACCTCAATGACAAGGCACGCCTTGGAGGAGACAACACCTGCAGAGATGGAGAGCATGCCACTATAAGCTGACGCTTGGAATGTGTCGATGGCATGGACACTTGCGATGCCGAGGCATGCTTAGGAGAAGTATGCTTATGCTTCTTAGCTTGTTTGTTGGGTGTCTCTGATGGTATTGACAAGGATGTCGATGTTGGTGCCGGCTGCAATAACGGAGATGGTCTTTGGGCATAGGCCCATGCTTTTGATGTCGATGCTCCCGATGTTGGTAGAAATAGTCTTTTTTAATTGGAACTGTCTAGCCTTTAATGATCTTTTCTGGAGTGTAGCGCAGTGCTTACAAGAATGTGAATGGTGAGCAGGGCCAAAGCACTGAAGATACCAATTATGTGGGTCAGTGACTGAAATGGTCCTGCTGCACCAAGTGCACTGCTTAAAATCACTAAAAGGTTTAGACATGGAAGGAAAGACTGCTGATGCAAGATCAAAGGACTCAATAGTCCAGGGAGGTCGAGTAAGTTTGTACCCGAAAAAAATAATTTGATACTCCTGGCCTGAAAAAAGCAAGATTGATTACAGGCATCCCCAGAATGTCTCATAACACCTGTTTTAAAACATTTGCCCATAGTCAAGGTAGAAGGCCCAAACACAAAAAGTGGGAAAAAACAAAATTTTATAAATAATAATAATAATTTTATTCTTATATACCGCCAAAGCCGTAGTAGTTCGAGGCGGTTTACAACAAAGAAGGGCTGGACAATCAGCGAATAGGTACAATCAGTGAAAATAGATACAAATTATACAGGTAAGCAGGATACAGGTACAATATATAGGTACAATATATATAGGTGAGCAGGATACAGAGGAAGGCATAAGAGATCTTGGGAAACAAGAGGTCAGGCTTAAGAGGTCTTAGGATACAAATCGGTTAAACAGGTTTGTTTTTAATAATTTTCTGAAATTTAGGTAGGATGAGGAGCGCGAGATAATATTGCCCAGCCAATCATTTAATTGACCTGCTTGGAAAGTAGAAAAATGAAAGAAAAGAAAAAAAGATGACAACAACAATACTGGGAAGGCACCAAAAAAAAACAACCCAGAGATTGATGTGCTTTTGGACTGACTCCAAAAAGACAGTTTCTCAGCTCCACGGAAAAATGAGAACTGATGGTCCCTCAAGCTGACGTCAAGTAGGAAGATAACGGCACAAGCCTGGTTCAGACAGTCTGGAGGCTTGAAAAAGTTTAAAGTGAAAAGTACACTTTTGCACTGTCCACACCAGGTTCCGTGGATGATGTCACCCACATATAAGAATATACTGTCTGCTTGTCCTAGGATAATAAACATTTCCGGCAAATATATAAATCCTTTATAGACTGTCTCCCCTGGACTCCCTCTTATGCTTCTCTATCCTTTGCATTCAGCATGGACTAGAAAATACAGAGCTAAAGTCAAGCCCAGCAGCCTCAATAGGGCCAACAGAAAATAAACAGACTCACAAGTATCTAGCTCAGTGGTTATCAACCCTGGCCAAGGGCACCCAGCAAGTCGGGTTTTCAGGATATCCCTAATGAACATGCATGAGACATATTTGCATGCCTGTCTCCTCCACTTATTCATTAGGAATATTCTGAAAACCTGACTGGCTGGGGTCCCACAAGCCAAGGTTGAGAACCACTTATCTAGCTTAATTATGCCCAGTAGGCCTGATCTGTTTTCATCAAATGCACAGATCTCTTCAGTGCTCAAAGCTTGTGGGAAGGGGGATGTTTTGTTGCATGTCTACACATGATTTGCCAGCTTTGCCTATTAGTAGAGAGAAAGCCCCTAGCAACTGCTGTCCATTCTTTAGTCTCTCATCACACTGACCACTGCAATTTTGTGGATCAAGGTCTGGCTCAGAAAAATCTACACATCTGCAGCTCCTCCAAAATATAGCTGTGATGCTACTAAGAAGAAGAAAAAAAAGTGTTTAGATCAGGTCACCCTAATTTTGGAGGCACTACACTGGCTACCCATGGAAAACTAACTTCATATTCAAATTCTTTTACTGGCTTCAAAGTGTTTTGGTCATTTTGGGCCTAGGTATCTTGCAGACTGCTGTCTAGTTATACTCCAAGAAGGTAATTATGGTTATTCCAATGGGTGGTTTTAACTGTTCTCAGTTTATCTATGGTTCAGGTGGCTTCCACCGAACATAAGGATTTCAGATATTTTGCCCCAGTTTGCTAGAATTTTATTCCAGTCAAGGCAGCCTAAAGAACATTTGGCTCTCTAGAAAGGCACTAGAAATTGCCAGTTTCCCCAAACACTCTAGTGTAATAAATGTGAGTCTTGGCACTAGTTGTTTTCCATATAGTTTATTTGAGTAAACTGCAAGCTTTTTATGAAATGTGTGTACAATTGTATTATGTTATTAGCCTTTGGAATTCCAGAATAACTTGCTTTACAGTATACTTTTTGAAAGAGCAAGCCATCAAGGTTAAGCAAATATATAAATAATCCTGTAAGCAGTAAAACTGGACGTTTTCATGTCAGTATTCAACAGCACTTATGGTATCTCAATAATAGATGCTGCTGACTAGCTAACTACTGCTGCCTGGGATTTTGATGGGGGAGGTTATCAACATGGACAACTGTTAGAATGGGTTATTTTAGCACAAGTCCCATGTTATGCAATGAGGCCCAGTTACTAATAACAGTAATCCATGCTGATAACTCCCCAATCCCCACTGAATACCCTTACAGACTGTCTTTGCCCTATCCACCAGACAATGCTAGGGAAGTATGGGGACAGCATGAGAGCAGAGCTGAAAGGGATCAGGTTAACAACAATACTGTCAATATTCAGTCTGCTTACTGGAAAATTATCCAGAACAAGTCAGAACAGCAAAAATGCTGCCCTAACTTTACCTAGTTAACTATCCTGACGGTGGGCTCCATATCACTATTACTAAGGCAGCATTGCCACCAATCACCAAATTGTGATATCAAGTGCCAGCCTCTTCCAGACACTAACAGCGCATATATGTACTGAAAATGACAGGTAAAAAAAAAAAATAAAGCTTACCTTGACAGCTCAATATTTACAACTGGAAAGCACTGAAGGAGTTCTAATCTTTTAATTTTTAAACTGATATGAACTAATATTCAGGGGTCCTTTTATCAAACTGCAGTAAACACTAGTGTTTGCTTACCACAGCTTAAATGGGCTTAACACAGGGTGCACGTAGTGTCCTGCGGTACAGATTAACACGCATATACACACCACACAGTAAAAACAATTATTTTAACTTTTACTATACAGGGGGCATTTGCTAACTGATTAGCATGTGAACCCTTACCACCCACAAAATAAGTGGCAGTAACGGCTCACACACTAATCTTTTCTATGGTTATGAGCTAATTGCAGCATTAGCACTGCATATGGCCATTAATACAAAAATCGGCCATTTACTGCTACACTAAAAATGGCTTTAGAGCACAGAAAAGATGGTATGCTAAGGCCACTTTATAGCATGACTTTAAAAAAACAATACTTGTCAAACTCAGCTCAGAACAATACTTGTCAAACTCACTCGCCAAAAAACTCACTTGTATTTTTGTACTTTCCCATATTTCCCCTAATAATGAAAGATCATAGAAAAAAATATATATTTTCTATTAAGCCCAATTATATAGCCCAAGTGATATTTTACACCTGTAAGTTTTGCCTATTGTAACGGTACATGAAATTAAAACATAAAAATACCAAACAATACAATTTGCCACCAGTGACTTCTATTGATTTCGAATACCATCGCTAAATTACTCCTAGCGATACAAAGCATGCCAAACTATGGACCTATGTCTGTACTAGTTTTGTAAATATAAACAACTCTCGAATATGCTGACGCTTCAGAAACTTTGGCATACATCTTTCTGAAATCAGATTGTGATGAACTTTTTCGGCCAGGGAAACTAAACCAAAGATACATAATGGTGGGAAGACCATCGGCCATGCCCAATTTTAGATTCTCCATTTTCCCCCATGCTCCATCATTTCCCCAGTTGCCCTAAACTAAATGTGCACAGCATCTGCTAGCAGGGATCCTGCAGCTGACTACGCTACTATACACAGCACCCAAACCACCAGACTAAGGAAAGAGAAAGGTAAAGTCCATGCGCAGAGCCGAGGCCTCATAAGTCCCCCCCCAGCCCCCGAAAGGAGCCATCACAGGGGAAAAGCAAAAAGACAGCGCCCACCAACCCCCGACGCTTGGCCTCGGCCTTAGTTACTGACGCTGCCATTTACCGTTGCTGCTTCCCACAAAACGAGCGGCGGTAGCTACGGCGCCTCTTTTATTTTCCTGCAGCGGCGGCTTGTCAAAAGAGAACGGGGGTGGAAATAATGCGCGGTGACGTCACAGGCAAGTCTCGCGAGCAGAGCGAAATCTCGCAGGCTCCCGAGCAAGACAACCGCTGCGCTGCCTGGAAACCAATTGTGCTGCGCTGGGATAGGACGGTAGGGCGGGGCGGAGACTGACGGAGCAACGGGGCGGGGCGAACGCGTTTCTGTCTGCCGTGTGGAGGGCTAGAAGGTTTTGTCGCCGTGTTGGGATCGTTTCTTAATAATTTAAGTAGGCATTTAGAATATTGATATTTTCTTTCCCTTTCAGGCGCAGGCATATGTTTGCAGGTCCACAACAGTATCCTATAGCTTAGGTCAGTGGTCTCAAACTCGCGGCCCGCCAGGTACTATTGTGAGGCCTTCGGTATGTTTATCATACTCACAAAAGTAAAATAAAACCGTTTCTTGATCATATGTCTCTTTAGCTATAAATTACAATATTATTATTAAGATTTAGCCAAAAGGAAAGATTTATAAACTATAAAGAGTTTTATCTCATGCAAAATTGTAATTTCTTTAATAAGATATTAACTATTTTTTCCGAAGCCCTCCGAGTACCTACAACTCCAAAATGTAGCCCTGCAAAGGGTCTGAGTTGGAGACCACTGGCTTAGGTGATTGTTTCAGCCATGCACACTCCCGCCCTGGACTGCTCTAGGCCCTATCACAATGTTTCCAAAACTGTGTGCCACAGTGAACGCAGAGGGGTGCGGTGGAGGAAGACGCAAACCATTTTCCAGTGTGGCACCACACCTCCCTTCCCCATGCTGTAGCTTACATTATCCCAGGACAAGCAGGCAGGTATTCTCACTAGTGGGTGATGTCATCCGACAGAGCCCCGATACGGACGTCTCACAAGCATGTCTTGCTTGAAGAAACTCAGAAGTTTCGAGATGCCCGCACCGCGCATGTGCCAGTGCCTTCCCGCCCGATGGTCCGGGCGTGTCTCCTCAGTTCTTTTTCTTCCGCGGAGCTGAGAAGTTTACTTCAATTCTGCGCCCATTGAATCTGTTTTTTGCCTTCTTTATTGCCGCGGGTTGGGTTCTTTTGGCTCTCCCGTGCTTTTCTTTCTTTCTTTGATTTCTTTTTTCAAAAAAAAAAATTTTTCTTCTGACACCGGGTCGGCCGCGTGGCTGGGGCCCCGCACCTTCGACCTTGCGGCGGAGCTTTTCCGGCCTATGTCCCGGCCGATCACTGGTTTTAAAAAGTGCAGCAAGTGCCAGCGCGCGATTTTGCTCACGGACCCACATCGACGCTGCCTACAGTGTCTGGGTCCGGATCACTTTCCGAAATCGTGCCGGCCTTGCTCCACTCTGACGGCGCGAGCGTTTAAGCGCCGCTGTCTGCTGTGGGAGTCCATGTTCAAGATGGAAGCTTCGTTGGATCCTTCAGCTTCGACATCAACTGGTGCTTCGACTCCGTCGGCGAAGCCCTCTGCCTCCCCGGCTGCTTCGGGCCTTCTGAAACCGGCCTCGTTCACGCCGGTTTTGGCCTCGACCTCGGCGCCGGTGCCTTCCTCCGTCTCCTCGGAACAGGTATCGACCCCTACAGTTCCACCGGTGGTGCTTAAAGTGCCGAAGGCTGGCAAGCAGAAGCACGCGGCACCGAAAGAGCACGGAGACCGTGCGGAAGGGCCCCCTTTTGGTGCGGATCCCTCCATATCGGCTTCGTTGCGGTCCATTCTGGAGGCTCAGTTTGTGGAACTCATGACCACCATGGGACCCCGGCTGATTGCCTCGATCCAGGGTGACCTCCCAGTTCCGGCTCCGAGGGGCGGACCGCCCCCTCCTCCTCCACCGCGCCGCTCGACCTCGTTGCTCGGCGGGGAGGAGCGGCGGGCGGTGTCCAGTTCCTCGAGGCGGTCCTCGGGTAGTGCCATGCCTCCCTTGGAACCTATTCCCTCGAGAAAGGCCTCCCTTAGTGATATGCCTCCTTTGGAGCCTATTCCCTCGAGGAAAGCTTCACTTAGCGACTTGCCTCCCTTGGAACCTATTACCCTGCCCCATGACACAGTGTGGCGTCCACCTTCGAGGCATCCCAGTCCTGGGCATAGCAGGAAGCAAGACGAGTTCTTCCGAACCCCCTATCAAGCCTGGGCGGTTTCTGGGGAGGCACCGACTCTTCCGCCTCTCCGATCGACGGCCTCGAGTCCTATCTGCTCCTTGGAGGCTTCTGGGGACCAGTATTCTCACCGAAGTATTCTCGATCCCCTTCCAGGCATCGAGAGGGGCATCGATCCAGGCACTCTTCGAGGCATTTCTCTCGACACTCGACCGTCTCACCTCAGAAGAAATTGCCTCGAATGGGGTATTCTGCTTCGGCTGGATCTCCTCCTCTGGGCCCGGAGTTCGAGGACCCCGAGGTGTTTTACTCGCCCTGTTGCTCACAGGCGTCTGTGGAGCCCGAAGCCTTAACTTCTTCTAGTCCTTCTCGAAGACCGGCGCTGGCGGACCAACTGTCCTTTTCCTCGTTTCTCAGACAGATGGCGGATGACATGGACATTACCCTCGATGCTGGGTCTCGATACTCCAAGGAGTACCTCGATACCATGCACTTGCCTCGTCCTCCGGCCGAGTCCTTACGCCTACCTCTGCACAAGCTCCTCGACCAGACCTTCATGAGGTGCTTTGAGTCTCCTTACTCTATCCCTGCGGTCCCTGGCAAATTGGATGCTCGGTACCCCACGGTGCATCATAAGGGCTTCGAAGGTCCTCAACTTTCTCATAAGTCCCTCCTGGGAATCCTCGCTCAAGCGGTCTCATCCTGGCCAGGGGTATGCTTCGGTGCCTCCGGGCCGCGAGGGCAGGACCATGGATAAGTTTGGACGACGCATCTATCAGAATTCTATGATGGCGTCCAGAGTCCTGAATTATAATTTCCACTTTGCCACCTACTTGGAATTTTTTCTACCTATGCTTCGAAAATTCACACCCTACATCGAGTCCCAGGCTCGGTTTGAGTTTGAGGAGGTGGTTGCTTCGCTGTCCCAACTTCGTCTTCAGTTGATGCAATCTGCCTATGATGCTTTCGAGTTCTCGGCCCGAGCAGCAGCCTGCTCTGTGGCGATGCGCCGTTTGGCCTGGTTGCGGACCATTGACATGGACCCGAATCTTCAGGACCGCCTGGCCAACGTTCTGTGTGCTGGGGCGGATCTTTTTGACGAATCCATCGAGACGGTCACGAAGAAATTGTCTGATCATGAAAAGTCCTTCCAGTCCATTCTTAGGCCGAAGCCGAAGCCTCAGCAGTCTCGACCCTCTCGACCGCCATTGATCTATCAGCGGCGTTATCAGCCGAGGCAAGCTCCTCCTGCGAAGCGACAGCCTCCTCAGAAGGCTCAGCAAAAGTCTCAGCCGTCTGCTGTCCCTAAGGCTCCTCAGCCTTTTTGACTGTCTCGTCAAGGGCATAACCAGCCTCGTTCTTCCTCCCCCCTGTTTTTCCCATCGGAGGGCGCCTCCATCATTTTTATCATCGCTGGGAGGCCGTCACCACCGACCTCTGGGTCCTTACTATCATCAGGGAAGGATACTCTCTTCAATTCCATCGGGTCTCTCCGGACCACCCTCCAACTTGACATAGTCCGCCCTTCTTCTTCAGGAAGCCCAGGCTTTGCTCCGGCTCCGGGCCGTCGAGCCGGTCCCTGTGTACCAACACAACCAGGGGTTTTACTCCCGGTAATTCCTTGTTCTGAAGAAGACGGGCGACCTGCGACCCATTTTGGACCTCAGGGTCCTCAACAAATTCCTAGTCAAAGAGAGGTTTCGCATGCTGACGCTTGCTTCTCTCTACCCCCTCCTCGAGCAGAATGACTGGTTATGCTCTCTGGATCTCAAGGAGGCCTACACTCACATTCCAATTCATCCGGCCTCTTGCAAATTCATCAGATTTTGGGTGGGACATCTGCATCTGCAGTATCGAGTGCTTCTATTCGGCCTGTCTTCGTCTCCCAGAGTCTTCACGAAGTGTCTAGTAGTGGTGGCCGCTGCACTCCGGAACCAGGGTCTTCAGGTATTTCCCTACCTCGACGACTGGCTCATCAAGGCTCCCTCGGCATCGGGGGTCATCTCGGCGACCCTGTCCACGGTTCTGTTCCTGCAGAGTTTGGGATTCGAGATCAACTTTCCCAAATCTCATCTACAGCCTACACAGTCGCTCCCCTTCATCGGGGCGGTCTTGGATACCATACGTCTCAGAGCATTCCTTCCTCCTCAGTGCATGGATGCTCTTCTTCATCTCTGCCAGTCTGTGTCTTCTCGCCAGTCCATCTCAGCGAGACACTTGATGGTCCTCCTGGGCCACATGGCCTCTACAGTTCATGTGACGCCATTAGCCAGACTCCATCTCAGAATTCCTCAGTGGACCCTGGCATCTCAGTGGACTCAGGTGTCGGATCCGTTGACTCGACACATCATCGTCACTCCTGCTCTTCAGCAGAGTCTACTTTGGTGGATGACCTCTTCGAATCTATCCAGAGGTTTGCTGTTTCACTCTCCTCCCCACCAAAAGGTCCTCACAACCGATTCCTCGACCTATGCCTGGGGAGCACATCTGGATGGGCTTCGCACTCAGGGATTCTGGACCAGCGCGGACCGACTCCATCAAATCAATCTTCTGGAGCTCAGAGCCATCTTCAATGCTCTTCAGGCATTTCAACATCTGCTTCACGACATGGTGGTCCTGATTCGTACAGACAATCAGGTGGCCATGTATTATGTCAACAAGCAAGGGGGCACGGGCTCGGCCTCCCTCTGCCAGGAAGCTCTCAGAGTCTGGGATTGGGCGGTTCGCCACAACACCTTCCTCAAAGCTGTCTACATTCAGGGGAAGGACAATGTCTTGGCGGACAACTTGAGTCGTCTACTCCAGCCTCACGAATGGACGCTCCATTCCACACCCCTTCATCAGATCTTTGCTCAGTGGGGGACGCCTCAGATAGACCTCTTTGCGGCTCCCCACAATTTCAAGCTGCCTCAATTTTGCTCCAGGATCTACACTCCTCATCGCCTCGAGGCAGATGCTTTTCTGCTGGATTGGGGGAATCGCTTTCTGTATGCGTTTCCTCCATTTCCTCTCATACAAAAGACTCTGGTCAAGCTGAGGTCCGACCGTGTCACCATGATTCTGATTGCTCCTCGGTGGCCCCGTCAACCTTGGTTCTCCCTTCTACTTCAACTCAGCAGCAGGGAGCCATTTCTCCTTCCGGTGTTTCCTTCACTGCTTACTCAGCAACAGGGATCGCTACTTCATCCCAACCTGCTGGTGTAGGACTTTCAGGTTGTGCTCAAGCTGCTTTCTCCTATCCCTCTTCCCCATGCAAATTTCCTGTTCAAGGTGGCAGGGCTTGAATGTGGACCTGTACTTAAAAGCCCTGTGCAGTGTTTAGCTGAGAATAACATTAATGTGCTGCTCTCCTGCAATGCTGCACTACTGCCCTTCAAATTTTGCAATCCTAGGTGAATGCTTAGCCCAACAAAAAACACCAAACCATGTCAAATAGACCATTCGTTTGGACTGCGCAGAGCATATCACACTTGGCTCTTATGCCATATTAACAGTATATCAGATAAGTGCCAACGGTATTGCATAAGATTTTGATTTATACCAACATGGAGAATAGTGTGTTTGGTGGCAGATGATTGACATTAAATATTTATAATTTGGGAAACTTTTGCCAGTTACATTTACATTTACATTGAATGCCTAACCTGCACACAGGCGTTTTGAACTTTGAGTTTGAATTTTGTTGCATTAATAGGTGGCATATGGCAACACATTACAAGTGGTCTGAGGATGTTCCCAATGACTATACCCATTTGGGTTGAGGTCTGCTAAATTATCCTTCATTGAAAGCCGGTTTCACTGGGTTGTGAACTGAGGACCCTCGCACACATTTCACAATTATTTTTCACTTTAGCGAACATTATTTGGTTTGGTTCCTCTGGCAAGGTCTATTTCTTGTTCTAACAATATGTTAGTCTCTCTATATATCAAAAGAATTTTTGTGTTGTATAGTTTCTTATATTTTTTTGAAGTAGGTTTTTTATTATAAAAATACGCATAAAGGCAGACATTTATCCAAGCCCAAAATAAATTATCCAGCTATAACAAAACATTCCAGCAACCAGACAGTTCCTGTTCACTGTCCATTTTCTATATTTCTGTTTGTATGGCTTTGACAGGTTGCTGTAGTATAGGAAAGACTGATGGAATTTTGGTGGTCTTTATAATGAAAAAATTATTATCTAAGCATAATCTCAGTCTTGTTTTATTTGGTTTTAGTTATGTCTCATTTTGAGATGTTATAAGTATCGTAATTATCTGTAACTTGTTTCAAGCGCTGGTACAGTGAAGAAAGCAAGATAGCAATCTCAAAAAATTATACTGTTTTCCCAGTGGAGGCTCAGAACGATTTACATTAATTTATTCAGGTACTCAAGCATTTTTCCCTATCTGGCCCAGTGGGCTTGCAATCTATCTAATGTACTTGGGCAATGAGGTATCAAGTGGTCTGTTCATGGTAACAGGCGATAATGTAGGCCTAAACCCACTTGTCGGTCAATTACGAAAATGTCATGACAAGAGTAATTTCAGAAAACTATTAAAATGCAGTTATTTGTTAATGCATTTTTCTAGGAACTGATCTTTGCGGTTGTTCTTTTGATGGGCACTTCACGTGATTTTCTGATGATTATATATTAATGTATGTTTGATTTTATTTGTTTTATTGAATTATGTATGTAACGGTATGTAAACCGTTTAGGTTTAAACAGTATATAGATTTTTAAAATAAATAAAAATAAACAAACAGCTCTATGTGTCTACTCTGTTTTCATTCTTTCAATGCTATACAAATGAAAAGGTTTACGGACTTTTCTGCAGTTGCTACCTAGAGACTATAAGGGAGGATGATGCAATAACCAGAAAGACTTAGCTTACAGTTTGAATCCCAAGAGCAGTTTTCTCCATGCAACAAGTGACAAAACAGGAACTAGATCTTAACAAATCAGGTCTCAAAGCTATAAATAAATATGCACTCAACAGTAAGACATAAGGATGCTAAGTAGCTTAATTTTTTTTCAAGATAGGGAATTCTCAGATAGAAGTTCATGCATGCAGTGAGGTAAAACCAATAATGAAGGGAAGATGCTTATAAGCTTGCTGTGGAAGTAAAACTGGTTGTAGCCAGTCTTTCTTGTAAGGCAGGTCATCCGCCAGTGCCTAAAAGGTTTCTCAAGGGGCTTCTACCAATCACAGTAGCAGCCACTGAAAACCATATGCAAATGCATTACAAGGAGCTCATTAGTATTAATGAGCACTCCTTGTAGTACACAGAAGCAAATGCCCACCTCTTACCGGGCAAATTTTTCCGGCAGATCTGGAACTGCCAGTAGCTGTTTGTGCATCTGTTGTGTGAGTGTATGTCCAGTGCCTTTGTACAGAACACAGCTGTTATGTGTGGGACACATACTCACCCAACACATGCACAAGAGCTGAATCCATATCATGTGTGAAACAAACAACCCCCCTCTCCCCCAAAAAATGTTTGCAAGCTCCAGATCAGGAATTGTACTGGGCCTGCAGAAGAGCTATGGCCTACTGCTTAGCTCTTGTGCACAGGCACAGTTCCTCCCCGTTTTACTAGGCTACTCAGCACAAATAGTGTGCATATGATTTGTATGCTATTTATGCTGGTCATGCTCCGGAAAATCAAACCACTCCCAACCCTAGGTTGCCGGAACTTTGTGCATCCTGCTCTGAATAAGCCTAAGAATGGCAATAATACAAGTGTATATAAACTGAATAAAAACTGACCTGAAAAAAGCATGAAGACAGCTGGCATCAATCGCTGTTGAAGAATTGGCCAGGGAATCGGCCAACAGCGATCAAGTCGCTATCTTTAGTACATCTAGCCCAAAGTGAGGGAAGAGGAGATGGAGGTGACAAAGGAAAATTCAAGGTTAAATCTTGTAAACATTGTCATAGAAATACTTAGCCATAGGCAGGTCAGAAAGTCAAGTGAAGGGGGAGAAGGGTTAGAAGTACAAGTATTTTGAAAAGAGAATTCAGTGTGGCAGGTTAGAGCCAAGAGAACTTGTGAAATGCATGTAGTAGTCCTGTTTTGTAAATGCAAGAGCAGGCTAGAAGGAGGTCAGCAAGAATTTGAAATGTAAAGTCAACATGGGTATGGGATTTTAGCTAAAGACACTCAGCAGAGCAAGCACAGGAATGTAGGACCAGGCCAGAAACCAGTAAGAACTGCTGCTAAGGAAAAAGACATTCATGTATGCTGTGGCCCTGCAGGAGCAGGCCACCTGAAGAGACTTGTGTTTACAGAATTAGCTTTGAATGTTGCTTTCTTTCTCCCCCCCCCCCCCCTCAAGAAAGGAACAGGAGCCCTTATCAGATACCTTTAATAAATATTATTTGATTTCCCCATAATTTGCTAAGTATGTGTGGCTGTCTTACCTGGCCCCATGGCCTGCCCTCACTCACATTACCATACAAGTAGAGAATGACAGGGGGACAAATTTTTCACTGTCCCCACCCATTCCTGCAAATTCTAGCCTCATCTGCACAAGCCTCAAACACTTTAAAAATCATGTGTTCGAGGCTTGTACAGTTAAGGAATGGAACAGTGACAAAACAAATTTTTTCTGGAAACGTCAATCGCTCCTCCTAAACTTACTTGCTCCACTTCATCACTGACGCTGAAACCGTGGATTGAAGACAAAGTTTTATTTTATTTTTCTTTCCAGCTTATGATTTATCTTTAATCTTATCTATTGTTTTGCCTTTTGTCTTTGTTTTGCTCTATTTCTATCATTTAAATTTCTCCAGAATTCTACTGTTCAACGGCTCCCCCTTCTGCTTCTATTCCTTTCTCTCCTCTCTTCTACCTTCCAAAGTATTTAGATCAATGCTGTCTTGTTAAAATGTTTATTTTATTTTTATTTTTCCTCTAACTCTACTTTTCACTTCTCTATTACCCTCCAGGTACTTTAGTTAGATTGTGAGCCTTCGGGACAGTAAGGGAATTTTTCAAGTACCTTTCTTATTTCTAATCTTAATGTATATTTTCTGTAAACCGCTTAGAACCTAACGGATGTAGCGGTATATAAGAAATAAATTACATTACATTACATTACATTACATTTCAACTACCGATGCACAAATTAGCTAAACATAGTCTTTTCCATGCTTTGTAGCAGCCTCCAATTATCGTTTTGAAATGTATTACATTACATTACATTGCATTAGTGATTTCTACCTTGCGGTTCAAGGCGAATTACATAAGCATTGTCATGATATTGCTAATACATAAGGCGGATTACATAAGAATTGTCAAGGTGGTTCAAGGCGGATTACATAAGAGTTGTCATATTACTAAATAAATAAGGCAGATAGCATATGAGTTGTCATGATATTTGAAATACATAAAGAGTAGATTGAACATTTTTTTTTTCCTGAGATAATCTGGTTGTGTTATATAGGTTTTATGTATTTTTTGAAGAGTAGGGTTTTTGTTTCTTTTTTGAAGGTTTTATAGTCTGTGGTCGATGACAGTAGATTGGTGAGTTGTCTGTCCAGTTTTGCTGCTCTGGTGGCCAGTATTAAGATGTGAATTCCGGGCGATCTACAAAATGAAGCACTGGTCTTTAACGCTCCAAATGGCAGGCCTGGAGGTGCCAGAAGCGTTGATACTCCTGTGTTAGAAGCATGTCTCATACATGTTAAAAAAAAATAAAAATACGAGGTAAGGGCACCATGTCCCACCGAAGCAGTGTAGAAAGAAAGCATACATATCTTGTATTTTCACATTTGTATGTCTTGCATAGAAGTTAGATGTCTTGTTAGATGGATATTGGAGAAGCGCAAAGAATACCAAAAACCCCTATACCTCTGCATCATCGACTACAGCAAAGCTTTTGACTGTTTAGGTCACAATAAACTCTGGAGAATTCCAGTGCAAATGGGAATACCCAAACACATAACTCAGCTGATAGAGAGCCTATATAAAAATCAAGAAGCTACAGTGAGAACTGAATACGGCAACACTGATTGGTTTCCAATAAAACGTGGTATCGGGCAAGGATGCATCTTGTCACCTTACCTGTTCAAATTGTATGGAGAAACCATCTTCAGAAAAGCAAATTTGGAAGACAAACGTGTCGGCTTTAAAGTTGGTGGCCGAAATATCAACAACCTGTGCTATGCAGATGATACAATGCCCATCACCAGCAGCAAAGAAGGCATAAATGCTAAAAATCTGCCTCAGGGATTTTCCGTAACTACGTGCATATCTTTGATACGAGCAGAGTTTGGGCAGAGCAGGGTAGGTGGCTAACTTATGCACATAGGGCCTGTTTCTGTACAATGTGACCAAAGTTGCATGCACAACTTAATTGTTTTACAAGCCAATCAGTGTGGATAATTGGTAACTAACAGATAATTAATTGCTAATTAGAATTTACTTGCACAACATTCTAAATATATTCTTTAAAGTAGTACATGCAAATTCTAGTGCGTGGATCTCAAAAAGGAACATGGCAAGGGGAGAAGCATGGACAAGCCATGGGTATTCCTAAAAGTTAGGCGCACTGTTATAGAATATGCCCAATCTGCACACAACTTAGGTGCAAGTGTTTAGGCCTGGTTTTCATTGGAATAATTGATGCGCCTAAGTGTTAGTCACATAGATGGGGGCTACACATGATTCTATAAACACCAAAATTTGGAAGCATTTTATAGATTCACACTAAGTACAGTCCTTTATGGTGCTAATTTTTTAGGCAGTATAAATAGAATATTGCCCAAATCTGATCAATTTATTTGACAAGGTTGAAACGAACAAGATCCGTTTCTTGGTCCCGAAATCGTCCTGCAAACATTCTATCATCTATTTCAGACGTCTGGAGGCAATTCCCCTTAGAAAGAAAGATACGCAGACTGTGTTCTAAAGGGATAGCCTGTTTTATTATCAGTCTGCATTCATTTATATATCTTCAGTGGTATTAGCAGATGATGTAAGTACAGACCATATCTAGTGACAGGATACATAGGCTTCAAAGAAGTAATCAACACCAGAAAGGGGGGGGGGGATGAATGAGCAGGATATGTACTTCATTGTTTAAATCTTAAAGGTGTTAAGAGCTGTGGGGGGTTGAGCCTTCATTGTCTCAGACAACTAACTTCATTAACATAAATTAAATGACCTCTTCCCAAACCATTAAGAGAGTAAACACGAACATTCTGCATTTGATTACTTCCAGCATAGACAGAGATAGAAAACTTATCCTTTCCTTTCAATCCCCTCTTACGTCATAAAAATGATGTCATAAATGCACAGCATGAGCGTGGAGGGAGAGATATTCTAGATATGTCTCTTGAGGAGGGGTTTTAGGGGCTGTAATATGAGTCAAACAGCGCAGGAACAGTCTAAAAATTACATAAGCAACAAGAGTGCAGATAATAATAAAGATTATAACAATAAGAAGGTCTTTCACCCACCCCTGCATCCAACTAAAATACAGATCCCAAGGATTAGATAAACCAGAATTACGTTTAAGTTCAGCAGAGAGGTCTTCTAATTTTTTAATGGCCGTAGTAATCTTACCCATGGGACCTGCATTGTCAGGAATAAAGGTGCAACAGGATAAAGTACTGGGGAAAATTTTACAGACACCCAACAAAGCGTTGCTGATTATAATAAATGTAATTAATCCAATCAACATTCTTATTGATAGTAATAAGGGACTCAAACCTAGCCTTAACCTGGTCTCGGGCCTTGAATTCATCTGGGATCCCTCTTGGGACCCCTATCTCATCTATGTATAGCTAAAGCGCACTGGCCTATCTACTGGCTGGGTAGTTTAACACGGAGCCGGAGGTCTCCACAGAGCCAGTAAATATCACCTAAAGCAAAATCTGATGCTGCAACAGTGAAGCATACCTATAATTTCCAAAAAAGAATTACTAGGCTGTAGCTAAATTTCCAGTATGCCTCGGACAATAGTTTCTGATTAATACATTAACACATTTTAGCTAATCATGATTTAATCAGGACTACTTGAAACCGTCTTCCTGCCCTCAGGGTCTATCTGCATCCCCATGCCAGAGTCAGATTGATACAATTTCCCATAGGCCTTGGCTGACACCAGCTATGCCAACCGAAAATGCTGAACGCCTGCAACGGCTATGCTGACATCTTTCTCCCATATTCTTTGAAATGGAAGCAAACTTGTGGTATCCTTAGCCAGCTTGCCTCGCTTATGCCTTGCCAATCTCTAACAGTATATCATAGCTGTCCTCCAAGCTATGAAGATGAACAGTTCCCATTATGAGTTCAAACCTCTGTCTTAGGTTGCATAGGTCGTATCTATATCTTACCTGTCGTTGAGCGAATGAACGGTGCATAAGGGATGCAGGAAACTTTCTCAGGAGGCCCAGGCAAAAAGGTACAAAGATGTCATAAGAGAGTATATAAGTATGGGATATGGGATAATATTATCTCTGACCCTGGTAATGGTAATGCAATAGGCCATGCCAAATTAAAACCAAATTAGAACCAAATTAGCAAGTGTCAGAGAAGATACTGGAAATTCATGTATAACTGCCTTAAAAGCTAGAAGGAACCTTGTGAGAAAAGAAATGTACATGTGTTTCACTTTACAGCAAAGGAAAATCATAATAATACATAGCAAAATTTGTACAATAATTAAGATAATGATAGGGTGAATTAAAACATTAAATACATGGTTTGCATTGGGCGAATACTCAAAGAAAAGTTCCCAAACTTGAGACATGAGCATCTCGGAGTAAAGTTTGTGCAATCTGTTCATTTTCAAAAGTGATAGTATGATTCACTTCTTTGGAGGTTTTCTTAAGTTGGTCAATAAAGTTCAGCAGCTTATGAAATGTCTCATTGCCCATACCAAGAGGTAGTAGATGTACAGCATATGAAATAAAGTCTGGAATGTCCGTAGAATAGATTAAATAGGTGGAATTGTACAGCAAAGCGTTCTTAGGAAGGTGGCTATATCCGATGAACAGGAAACATTGTGTAAAAGTCTTTGCAGTCAGGGTGCAGGAAGATGAATTACAGTCTCTTTAAACTGATGAGATGCACGCTTGGGATGAAATGATGTTTGCACAGGATCTGTCAGTCACTGAAAACTAGTGGTGTTCACCCTTGAGATGAAATGATGTCTGTGCATACAGGGAGGGATTTGAAAAGAGTCCCGATATCATTCAGCAGCTGTACTCCAGTGTGATCCAAATAAGAGATAGAAAACGAGAGAGAAACCATGTTGCCTGTACTGAATGTAGAGAGAGAGAGAGAGAGAGAGAGACCAGGTTGCCTGTACTGAATGTGGCAACATGTGATAATATTAATACATTTACTTGTTATAGTTATGGCAAAAGAGAGACAATATTCAAGTACTTAAGGTTCTTAATCAGACATTCCAAAAAGATATGTTTTTGTGTGCTGCATATAGCCATTATGGCAATTCAGAGAGACCATAATTCTGTACTGAATGTATTTAAAAATTATGTCAGAAATGTGTACTGAATGGTTCATATCTAGTGGGCACCATAGAATAAACACTGTATAGATATAGAATAAAACCTTTTCTTAAAAATATAACCCCTAACCAAGCTACATTTAGCAAATGCAAATTATAGGGAAAAAGAACATTGCACATTTGGGCTAGTAAAAAGTGGGGAAAGAGCTCTAGAAATGGCCAATGCTATGTATCCTGGGGTACCCCTCAAACCAAAAGAAGTAGACAAAACACAGACCACATGGCACAGACAAAGCACAAAACACATAGCTCTAGGCTTCAAACTATTCTTCCATCGGTCAAGTGTTTAGAGCTGAACTTATCTCTGGAAATAAACACATTGTTATAGAAAAACAAAACAAAGATGAACACATGAGTAAAGTATATGGACAAATAATGTATAGCATAACCATCTCATATTTAGAAAAGCTAATGTCTCTTTGGATCGTCTTTATCTCTGCAGTGACAAAGAGGATCCCTGGAAAACACCAGAAATATCCTTTGGCCAAAACTGGGATGGCCATGCATATATCCGAACCGCTGCTAAGAAAAATAAAAGAAAAACACATTTTAATTTTGCAACATCCTAATTTCAGCTAAAACAATAGGAAGGAATTTTTTTCCAAATCACAAATGTGCCAGCTGTGGCTTTCCAGATTTTGTCTTTAATAGTCCTGTTCATGCGTTCGACAATACCGGAACTCTGTGGGTGATATAGGAGATGAAATTTCCACTCAATGCGGAGTGCGATAGCTAAATCTTTGCATACTCTGGCAGTGAAAGCAGGACAATTATCTGAGTTGATGTGTGTGGGATATCCCCACCTAGGGATGATTTCGCGAAGTAAAATGTTCACCATAGTCTGAGCAGTTTCATTTGTAGTGGGGAAAAACTTCAGGTTATCGGGAGAACATGTCAACAATAGCAAGGGCAGCTGGTATACAGGAGAACATGTCAACAATAACAAGGGCAGCTGGTATACAGGGTTTCCCCTCTTCGCACCAAAGTCCGTCCGAAGGGCGACTTTGGGCACCGGCCAGATGGGCATTGATTAAGCCAGTGACCAGGGTCTCCGCAATTAAAACATCCAGTACTTCTGGATGGATTATTACCACCTCGATCGGAGACAGAAAGACAGACAGCGGCCAACGAGAGAGAGAAAGAGACAGAAAGACACAGACAGCAGCCAAGGAGATAGAGAGACAGACAGAAAGACAGATAGCAGCCAACAAAAGAGACAGAAAGACAGACAGCGGCCAAGGAGAGAAAGAGACGGAAAGACACATAGCGGCTAAGGAGAGAGAGAGAGACAGAAAGAAAGACAGACAGACACATCTATTCTAGCACCCGTTAATGTAACATGTTTAAAGACTAGTGTTTCTATATTTCTATAACTTTAGGAAAGTAAAAGTTATGCGCATATCTCCAGAATCTAGCTCTAAGGATTTCAGAAGTGCTCATGCCAAAACCATGTATACCCGGTTATGCTAGTATTCTGTAAAGGAAAGTAAGTATGCAACTACTTTCCTTTAAAGAATAAGCTCCCAATGGTGACAGGTCAAAAGCGCGCGCCGACAAAGGTGCGCCAAGACAACTGAGCGCAAGGCGGAAGCCCGCGCCAAAGAAAAACAGTGTTTTAAGGGGCTCCGACAGGGGTGTGGGGGGAACCCCCCCACTTTACTGAATACAGATTGTGCCGGCTTTGTGGGGGTTTTGAGGGGTTGTAACCCCCCACATTATACTGAAAACTTTACTTTTTCCCTAAAAAACAGGGAAAAACTGAAGTTTCCCGTATAATGAGGGGGGTTACAACCCCCAACCCCCCCACAACGCCGGTGCAATCTGTATTTATTAAAGTGGGAGGGGGGTCTCCACGAACACCCCCCCGTCGGAGCCCCTTAAAACACTGTTTTTCTTCGGCACAGGCCTTGCGCTCAGTTGTCTCGGCACACCTTTGTCAGCGCACGCTTTTGTCTATGAACCGTTATAGACACCTGACATAAGTACGACTCGTACTTAAGAACGTGTTTGCAGCATCATTTGATTTCACTGAGCAGTATTTCCAGTGGCATAGACTTCTACACTTCTGCAGCAGATTCAGGAATGATGCATGGCTGTGCATGCTGTATCTTAGAGGGAACACTGGGGAGCAGTTGGCCCTTTTGTCAGATGGGGGCAGAGGTAAGCAGCAAGACTCTTAACATCTACAAGTTCTGAGTTACATACAAATCCGATTTAAGAACATCTTTAAAAATGTAACTCGTTCTTAACCCGGGGACTACCTGTAGTTTATTAAACCTTAGCCGTGAAGGAAGAGGAGGAGAACAGCTGCCCTTTCCCTCTTCCCAGATCTATTTAAGAACATAAGAACATAAGAAGTTGCCTCCGCTGAGGCAGACCATAGGTCCATCCTGCCCAGCGGTCCGCTCCCGCGGCGGCCCATCAGGCCCATCGCCTGAGTAGTGGTCTATACCTATCTATACCCTTCAATCCCTTTTTCTTCTAGCTTGGCAGACACATATGGGTCTACCCTTAACAGTCTGGTGTGTGAAAACTCTGATGTGCCATTTGAAATAATGTCAGTCACCCTACCAGAGACTTTAATAGGGCAGGTATCAAAGATCTTTGAAGCAGCAGCTTGTTTTTCAAAAAAATTCCTCTGATGCAGCATGATTGCGAAACAGGGCCAGTCAGGAATTTTGTGAATACCTCCAGTGCAATATTAAACTGAAAGAAACAGCACCAAGTGATTTTTTTTTTTCACTGCACTGCAGTGATCTTACCTATACCAGAGGACATAAAGACACCATTAAGATAAATGCGGGTTTTTTTCTTACTTAAAGAATTTTGGAAGTATTGTTTTGTGATACTAGATTTATTGAACGGAGTTTTTCTTAGACCAAGGATTTGTTTTCTATGACAATTTTGTAATTGTTATAGTAGTTCCCTGAGTTTTTTTTCTCTAGGAACACAGGTCTTTTTTCCGTATTTTTTTGATACCTGCCCTATTAAAGTCTCTGATAGGGTGATTGACTATCTGAATATCTTTCAGTGGCTATATAATATTGTGGATATTCTGCTTGCAAGTAATCATTATTTGAAATAATGTGTCATTTTCATGATATTAAACTGCCAATGATATTTAAGCTAAAGAGGTAGCTTTATCAGAGAGTGATAATACCTTAAAACCTAAAAATAATACACCAGGAAGATAGCTTCTGCAAATACCTGAGCTCTATTATGTTAACTCTGTTATCACACTGTACTGTATGGCTCAGCAGTTCCATGCCTCGTCTTCTTATCAATCCCAGGATGCCTCTACACAGAGCAAACAGCTCTAGCCCTCAGATTTAGTAATCCTTCAGGGCCACTCAAGTATAACATTTGTGTGTTTGTTCTTTTTTTTTTTTTTTTAATGAGTTTGGTGTCTTTACTGTGACTGCTAGAGAAATCCCATGACTTCAAAGTGATTATACTTAAAAGTCAGGACTTTTTTAGGGGGTACTTGGAGATAATGTGCACTGGCACCTCTCCCCTGCCTGCCAATAGTAACATGGTTTCCAGGTATTGATGGAAGAGCCCAGGCTCTGTAACACACACACACACAGAGTGCCTCCATGGAAGAAGCAATGTCTTCAACCAATTACCGGCCTAGGCCCTTGGGAAAATAGAGGGGAATGCTGTAGCCAGTGCATAATACTGTAACCCAGTCCCTGCAAAATATGGAAGATACAAGCCACAGAAGCAGAGCTGTCTAGACAATAAAAGGTAGAAAAAAATTTTTATTTTGTTTTAGTGATTTGAATGTGTCAGCTTTGTGAATCTGAATGTGCAGTGCCTCTGTATTTTGCACAGTACAGGAGGAAATGAATTTCTATTTCTACTTTTCCAGTGTTCCACTGTTGGTAGAGTCCAGCTTCTTTTAGTTTCCAGTTCAGTTTATGTAGTATAATGGAATAATAATAGAAACCCTTTGCTTTACCTACCTGCTCTCAACTGCCCCCCCTTCTCCACTCCTTGAGTCACATGACCAGGTGATTTAAAACAGTGTTTCTCAACTTCTTCATGCCAAGTACCTCCTAAGCCTAACAAATACCAACTGAGTACCCCCACCCAAGGTCCGCCCCTGAAATGCCCAAACTCCTCCCCAGACCCATCCAAACTCTGCCCCTGACTCTACCTCCGTAATAATAATAATTGTAATGCAATTTCTTCCATCCATTTTTCATATACACACAATATAATCTTATTAATAAATAATGGTAACCACAAAATTTAAAAAACCCACAAAGCACACTGTATGCACAGAAAGTAATTATCATTTATATTCGGGGGGTTCAAAGAGATCAAAGGCAGATGCAATCAGTAACAACTATAGAAAAATATACAAATATAAATCAAAATATAGACAGCAGATATAAATTCACAAAACTGACACATTTTGATCACTAAATTGAAAATAAAATAATTTTTCCTACCTTTGTTGTCTGGTGATTTCATGAGTCTGGTTGCATTTCCTTCTGATTGTGCATCCAACATTTCTTCTTTCTGCCTCCTGCAAGCTTCCTCTCCTCCGAACCCCATTCCCACCCCAACTAACATCTCTCTCTGTCCCTCCATGATTCCAACTTTTTTTTCCTCTCTCCTCCATCCCTATTGGCATTATGTCTCCCTCGCTCTCACAGTCCATCTGTCTTGGGAGATCCAGGCATCTCTCCCACCCCCCTCTACTGCCACATCCAACATTTCTCCCTCTCCCATCCCCCAGATCATGTGCAGCATTTTTTTACCACTGTCCACCAGCCCCATGCCCATTTCTCCTTCTATCACCCCTCTCTAGCACAATGCCACATTTCTCCCTACATCACTATGTCCAACATTCCTCCACCTTGCATCCCCTTCAATCTGTCCTCTCCACCACCATATCCAACATTTCTCCCTCTCATCCTTCTATTCTCCATGCATCTCTACCTCACTCCTCTCTTATGCTCAATTTTCATTTCCCCATGTGCACCATCTGTCACACACTCATGCCCATCAATTCTCCCTTTCTATTCCCTGCCTCCTATGTACCAAGCTAGTGCCCTCATGTTCATGCCCCTCCCCTGAAGCCGACCCATCCACAGAAGCCGCAGGTGCTGCTGGGGATCCCTGATGGCCCCCCGCTAAAGCCGCCGGTGCCGGGGATGCCTCCCTGCCTGCCCTCCTGTTGCACCACCCCCAAAGCCAACTCTGCCACATTGTTGGAGCCACATGCTCCATTCCCCCCCCCCAACAGCAACTCCACGCAGGGATGGACTATGGTACGTGCAGCGACTCACGCCACTTCCCCGAGCCCTGTGCTTCTTCCTGCCTTCTTCTCCTGCTCCAAACTCTGTCTCTCCGGCTCTCCCCTGCTCGATCTGGCTACACGAGCACGCTGCCTCCTTCTCCTGCACTCGGCACCCGATTCAGTGTTCGCCGCGTTGGCTCTGCCCCCTTTCAAGGGGGAGTCCGATGCTGCCTCTGACGCGGTGGGGGTGGGCGGAGCATACTCTCGCCGCTTCCCCGAGCCCTGTGCTTCTTCCTGCCTCCTCCTGCACTCAGCACCCGATTCAGTGTTCGCTGTGTTGGCTCCGCCCCCTTTCAAGGGGGAGTCTGATGCTGCCTCTGACACGGTGGGGGTGGGCGTAGCGTACTCTCGCCGCTTCCCTGAGCCCTGTGCTTCTTCCTGCCTTCTTCTCCTGCTCCTAACTCTGTCTCTCCAGCTCTCCCCTGCTCGATCTGGCTACACGAGCACGCTGCTTCCTTCTCCTGCACTTGGCACCCGATTCAGTGTTCGCCGCGTTGGCTCCGCCCCCTTTCAAGGGGGAGTCCGACGCTGCCTCTGACGCGGTGGGGATGGGCGGAGCGTACTCTCGCCGCTTCCCCGAGCCCTGTGCTTCTTCCTGCCTTCTTCTCCTGCTCCAAACTCTGTCTCTCCGGCTCTCCCCTGCTCAATCTGGCTACACGAGCACACTGCCTCCTTCTCCTGCACTCAGCAGCATGTATACTATCACCAGTGCTACATCAGGATCAGGGACCCATTGGCTTTCCTGGTGCTTTGGGATAAATGAGGTTAGGAGAAAGTGATATGGTGTGAGAGAGAGGAGAAGGAAGTTGCCATGAGAGCTGAAGTTGGTATACCTCATCTATGACCCCTTTTATTAAGCTGCACTGAGAAATGGTCTTAGCACATCCTTACATGGAACTTTCCTGCACGCCATGCCCATCAAAAAGGGATTTTTTTCCTATTTTTTAAATCTGTCAACCTGCACTAATGTTAGCATTAGTGTACATTAAAGATCAAATATCTTCACATGTCGGAAAAGGCAGTCAATATTTATAATTAAAAGATAAGTGGAAAAAAATGCTTAAATAGAAATAATAAATGGTTATAAAATGTTTTGATCCAGTGACGATAATGGCTCATGCAAAAAAAAAAAAACACACAACTGTATAGTGCATGACTAAAGAGCCATCTGTGGATCATATGAAAGTATAATCATCAGTTTTTTCAGGGGTGAAATGTTTGGAAGCATTAGTGTACAGCCATTTGAAAAAAAATTGCCCTAGGAACACTTACCACTTCCTATTTAGGTGGCAATATGAGGTCCAGAGCTATGGATGGTTATGCCAATACAGAGAATGACATCACCGTTCCCGTCCCCGCAGATAACCGCGGTAAACCATCTTCATGTCATTCTTTAAGGAGAGAGGGAAGAATCAGAGTATGAATGGCCACAACCACTGACCCGCAAGCTTTGCTTTGAAGAATGCTGAAATAGACACTAGAAAATGACATGGGATTATTTCCCGTGGTTATCCGTGGGGACGGGAACGGTGATGAATTTTGTCACCATGTCATTCTCTATGCCAATATACACGCTGATTAGCACATTCACACCCATTTGCCACCGCGAACATGCTCCCTCAAAAAAAAAAAAAAAAGATATTACCTTATTTTACTTTGTTTTATTTCTAAATATGACCTTGAAAAGTGGACTAACCCAGCCACCACACCATTTCACAAAAAGAAAAGGAAGAAAAATAAATAGCATGTGCTGAACCCTCTCTTTTACAAGGGCACGTTAGCCATTTTAGCGTGCGCCAAATATTTGTGCGTGCTAAACACTAATGCGTCCATAGACTTATAATTGGCATGTTAGCGTTTAGCGTGTGCATATATGTAACGCACGCTAAAACGCGTAGCGCACCTTAGTAAAAGGTGCTCATAGGGTGCATAGATGGCAAAACTAATGCGGAATGATTTAGCGTGTTCTGCGTTAGGCCCATGTTGGCACCTAACGCAGCTTAGTAAAAGGGCCCCTTAATGTTCAGACACCCTTGCTGGTCAGCCCTAGGTTTCTAGATTGTTTGGCTGTATGTTGCTTTTAAAATATTTTGAACCTAGCCAAACCCAATAATGAAATTAAATACAAAGGTTCAAAATTAATCTTTGTTCCTGACTTTGCCAAAACCACACTATAGCGATAACAGAACGAGGCAAAGCAAATCACATCAGGGTTTGTTCGGACGACACTCAGGAGATTAAACTTTATTCACAACTCACAAAACAAAATCATGTAATTGTAATGTATGTGAAGGGTGCTCTCAGTGTGAACCATCAGCGATAGGAGTCCAGCTCCGACACTTCACTTCTGGGTCAAGGCGGTAAGCCTCCACCCCCACACCATCATCATCATTTTCCCAAAACCACAGCAGAGAAATGTAAAAAGTTTTTACAATTGAGACCCAGGCTAAGAGAGCTAGGAGCAAGATTTGGTCTTCTGTACCCGGCTATTCTGAGAATCTCAGAGAGAGCGAGACCAGAAGGCCTTGAGCATGCACAAATGCTCAAGGCCCAGTCCAGCCCAGCAAAGGCAAGAGGGAGGATCTCCGGTGCACCGCCCAGCCCAGCCAAGAGGGAGGATCTTCGGGCACCGGCACCGGCATGTCCTGTGCGTTGGCGCTGGTGCCAAATCGGGGTAAGGGATGTTATTTCGGTGCTCAGGGGGAGGATGTAGGATCGCGGGGGGGGGGGGGGGACGACACAGGGGAATGCCAGATCGCGGGGGGTGGCGCTCGTAAATCAAGTCAAACTCGGTTTCCGAGGCGCTGGTTTTGCGAATGTTTTGCTCGTCTTGCAAAATACTCGCAAACCAGTGCACTCGTAAACCGAGATTTGACTGTACATAAGAAAAAGAAAACTACATTATACACCTCAAGGGGAACCCACACAGATAAGAGGAAACCTGTACCAAATAGAAAATAACAGTGCATATATAACATTGGGTTCAACTTACAATTTCTGAACTCACAGGTGGCAATTTCAACACATGACTAGGATACAACCAATAGTACTGAAGAACCTCCAGAAGATTTCTCTCAGAAAATATTTTAATTTGGACTGTTTGAAAAGAGAATCCTCGAGACAAGGCACTGCATAATTTTTTTGTTTTCTCAAATTCTAACTTCACATGTTAAAATGGACTAAAATAGCAACTACACTAATCTTTGAGTTTTGTAACTGCCAGCTTCTGAAATTACACACACATCCTATTGATAAGCGGCACCATATTTTACTGCTGTTGTAAACTTATCTACAGTACTAGCTGATGTCCCGGCGTTGCACGGGTATTTAATTATAGCAATAACACTGTAAATGGATTCAAATAAAGATATTTTATAGTGGTGAATGAAATTATTTTTTTACAGCTTTATAAAAAGTACAATATTCAAATTATAATGTGAAATATTTGACAAAATGAATACAATACAACTAACACAAAACTTGATTATAAACAACATTTTTAGTTTCACCTCCAGGAGCAAGAACATATAAATTCTTGGGTGAACCCACCCTTGAGCAAGCAACATAGAGTTGTCCATGGGAAAAACAGGGGGATCTTAAATCCACTCCACAGTATGTAATAGTCTGTCCCTGTGATTTGTTGATTGTGATAGAGAATGCAAGTCTCACTGGAATTTGCAATCTCTTAAACTGAAAAGGAAGATGTGTTGCAAGTTTCGTTTAAATCGGGCAAGCCGTTTTTGCGTTGGCAGCTTTTTACATTTTTTCCATTGGCATGAATGGGTGGAATCTGAATTTCTGTTTGTAGCTCCGCCCACGTGTGCAGGTGGGCCGCGAGACCCCCAGAACATATCACCCCAGGTAGTGAGGGATCTGCATACCAAGTTTCGTTCAAATCGGGCAAGCCGTTTTTGCATTGGCAGCTTTTTACATTTTTTCCATTGACATGAATGGGTGAAATCTGATTTTCTGTTTGTAGCTCCGCCCACGTGTGCAGGTGGGCCGCGAGACCCCCAGAACATATCACCCCAGGTAGTGAGGGATCTGCATACCAAGTTTCTTTCAAATCGGTCAAGCCGTTTTTGCGTTGGCAGCTTTTTACATTTTTTTCATTGACATGAATGGGTGAAATCTGATTTTCTGTTTGTAGCTCCGCCCACGTGTGCAGGTGGGCCGCGAGACCCCCAGAACATATCACCCCAGGTAGTGAGGGATCTGCATACCAAGTTTCGTTCAAATCGGTCAAGCCGTTTTTGCGTGATCGCGGCACATACACACACACATACATACACACATACATACCTCCGATTTTATATATATAGATTTAACTTAGGTTAGCCTTTTTTATCAAGTGGAAAAACCTGACCCCTAGTGGTGAATATGCAAAAAAATTAACAACCACTAGTGACTAGTGAATGGCTGTGATTACAAACTCTTCTATAGGAAGATGAAAGGCAAACAGTATTGTAGTTCATTTAAATGCAATATGGAGGTAGCACTCAGTACAAATTGTTGAATCATGAAAACAAAATCCTTGAACTACATTCATAGCAAAGCATTGTAGTAGCAAGCTTCCAGATTAAAAGACTCTAGGACAGTGATGGCTAACCTTTTTGAGCCCGAGTGCCCAAACTGCCACACAAAACCAAAGAATTTCCTCAAAGTGCCAGCACGTCAATTAAACCTTAATAACAAGATTTTAGTATCTAAAAACTCTATATAAAGTTGCCTGAACTATGTAACATCATTTTTAAAGGTTGGAATCTTTGTATTGTCAGAGAATCAATTTGATTCACAATCCTTTGGTTTTCATTTCAATTTATTGGCAATTTATAATGTTTTAATGATTTCATTCATGGGCCGAATACACACATACTTTTCTCTGTCGCCGCACTCTTTGACCAAAAGATTTGTAAGCCTGCAACCACGTCAAGGTAGACTCTTTCAGCAGCTCCCCTCCCTCCCCCTTACCTTTGTGGCCAAGTCAAAATGATCTACCAACAATAAAATTTTAAAAACACAAAGCACACTGTATGCAGAGAAAATGTTAATTATCATTTATATTCCGCGGGTTTTCAAAGAGGTCAAGGCAGATGACTTTATGCAATGTCACCTCAGTAACAACTATACAAAAATAGACAAATATTCCCCCTCCCTTTTTACTAAACTGCGATAGCGGTTTTTAGCACAGGGACCTGCGCTGAATGCCCCACGCTGCTCTTGAAGCTCATAGGCTCCCTGCGCTAAAAAACGCTATTGCGGTTTAGTAAAAGGGGGCCATAGTGCAAAATATAGACAGCATATATAAATTCTCAAAATGGACACATTTTGATCACTAAATTGAAAATAAAATCATTTTCATACCTTTGGTAATTTCATCAGTCTCTGGTTGCACTTTATTCTTCTGACTGTGCATCCAATATTTCTTCCCTTTTTTCAGCCTCCTGTATGCTTTCTCTCCTCCAGACCTCATTCCCTCCCCAAACTTTTTCTTTGTTTCACCCTGCCCCCTTCTTTCTTTTTCTCTCTCTCCATACCCCCTTTCATTCTGTATGTCTGTCTTTCTCTCTCTCTCCGTGCCCCATTTTTCTTTGTTTCACCCAGCCCTCTTTTTTTTTTTTTTTTGGCTCCCTGTCCCCCCCTTTCTTTCTTTCTCCTTGCCCTCCCCTATGCCGCCACCACCATTGGGAAAATGCTGCCACTGCCACTGGGGAATAGGCTGCCACTGCCGCTATCGGGAACAGGCCGGCGCCGAGTTCGCCCTGCTTCTCTTCCCCACGGGGCCGACCAACTCTCGCCACTCGACGTCAATTCTAACATCGGAGAGGACGTTCTGAACCAGCCAGGCAGCGATTGGCTGGCCCAGAACGTCCTCTCCGACATCAGAATTGACGCAGGTGGCGAGAGTTGGTCGGCCACACAGGGAAAAGCAGGGAGAACTTGGCACCGGCCTGTTCCCAATGGCGGCGGTGGCACTCAAGTGGCTAAAGAGACGCAGTTGCCAGCCTAGGGAGAACACTGGAGGGTGGCCAGCTGTGCACCCCCTTGGGGCATAAAACCGGGGCAGACCGCCCCCACCCCCACCTTGGTATGCCACTGTCTGTACCTCACTCCCTCCCTATGACCAAAAATTCTCCTTTCTTCTATTCCCCGTGTACACAACCATCTCTTTCTCTCCCTTCCTCTCTCCCAAGTCCTTGCCTTCTGTGTCCAAAAACACATTCCCTCCCCCACCTCAGCATCTCTTTCCCTCCCTTCCTCTCTCCCAAGTCCATGCCTTCTGTGTCCAAAAACACATTCCCTCCCCCACCTCAGCATCTATTTCCCTCCCTTCCTCTCTCCCAAGTCCATGCCTTGTGTCCAAAAACCCATTCCCTCCCCCACCTCAGCATCTCTTTCCCTCCCTTCCTCTCTCCCAAGTTCATGCCTTGTGTCCAAAAACCCATTCCCTCCCCCACCTCAGCATCTATTTCCCTCCCTTCCTCTCTCCCAAGTCCATGCCTTCTGTGTCCAAAAACCCATTCCCTCCCCCACCTCAGCATCTCTTTCCCTCCCTTCCTCTCTCCCAAGTCCATGCCTTCTGTGTCCAAAAACCCATTCCCTCCCCCACCTCAGCATCTCTTTCCCTCCCTTCCTCTCTCCCAAGTCCATGCCTTCTGTGTGCAAAAACCCATTCCCTCCCCCACCTCAGCATCTCTTTCCCTCCCTTCCTTTCTCCCAAGTTCATGCCTTGTGTCCAAAACGCACTCCTTCCCCCTTTTGTGTTCCCCGTTTGTCTCCCAGCCCATCTTAGCAACTTTTTCAGCAAAATGTAGCTCGAGCCGCGTAGGCTTGTCTTCTATTTCCTGCCTGTCCCGCCGCGCACACATAGCCGATCGGAAATCTTCCCCGACTTCAGCGCTGACGTCAGAGGGCGGGCTTTGCTTAAGCCCTCCCTCCGACGTCAGCGCTGACGTCGGGGAAGATTTCCGATCGGCTGTGTGAGCGGCAGGGCAGTCGGAGTAGAAGACGAGCCTCGCGGCTCGAGTTATATTTAACCCCGCGGGACCCCATCGTCCCCGTTCAGCTCTCTCTCCTGTGCACCCCCTGGTAGTACTGCCCTGATGGCGGCCCTGCGCGTGCCAGCTGCAAGGCCTTCACGTGCCACAGTTGGCACGCGTGCCATAGGTTCGCCATCGCTGCTCTAGGAGATCCTTCATGTTGCTTTGCCCTAACATCAGTGGTGATTTTCTTCCAGATCATGCGAGGTTACCATCCCTTTTGAATTTGCTCCTTTACCCTCATTGCCCGTGATCACCCAGAGAGTGGTAGAAAACTGGAACGCTCTTCCGGAGTCTGTCATAGGGGAAACACCCTCCAGTGATTCAAGACAAAGTTAGACAAGTTCCTGCTGAACCAGAACATACGCAGGTAGGGCTAGTCTCAGGGCGCTGGTCTTTGACCAGAGGGCTGCCACGTGAGCAGACTTCTGGGCACGATGGACCACTGGTCTGACCCAGCAGTAGTAATTCTTATGTTCTTATGTTCACTGTTGCAGAGCTGCCTGATGTACCACTAAGGTTCAGGCAATGCCACCATTTTACATAACATAACATAACATATAACATAACTTTATTCTTCTATACCACCTATAACCAAACGATTTCTAGGTGGTTTACACAGAAGAAGGCTGGACAATCAGTGAAATACAAATAGTTAAAAATACAATAAGTTTCTTAAATATACTCAGTGTAGAGTTTTACTAACAATAGTACCCACATTTAGGAAATAAATTTGTCAAACAGTGCTGTCTCCATTGAGCTCTTAAGTTTTAGGATAAAGGGGATGGAACTTATATACTGCTTTTTCTACGTGGTTTACATATTTTAGACAAGGAGCTACAGTGGGAATTGAACTCACAATCTTAGGGTGCTGAGGTGGCTGCTGTAACCTCTAGGCCACTCAATTAGAAACCTATAAAACTATCATAAACATCTAGGATGTAACCAAGTAACAAGAGACATTGGTCGACTCAAAGGATAGCAGTTTGAGAATGGTCTTTTTGACGTTGACAATTGACAGTCCTGGAACTCCTGCAGCAGGCACTTGGTGGTACTGAAAGACCAGAATTGTGTAGTTTATAATGGTGCTATAATACAGGATGGGTGGGGGGGGGGGAGAGAGAGAGAGAGTTATCAACATGGGCTACCATTAAAATGTGTCATTTTAGCAGTAACATGTACTATTTTAACATAGATCCCATTTTATGCATTGAGTTAGTAAGAATTGAGGATAACATTGTCATTATTTAGTCATATATACACAGTTTATTTTATAACAATCTCTCCGGTTTCTCAAACACACATTTATGAATGTTTCATCTTTTATCATTCATTTTCATTTTTTGCTTCATGGTATTATCAATGTTGTAGATGATTCGTGAATGTATTTCCATGCAATATGTTTATTTGTTTATCTCCCCTTTTATCCATTTTAGATGTGAAAATGTATATGTATGTAATGGTAATGGTAAGCATATGTCATTTTATATGTTTTTAATGTTATGTTTTTTGACTCCTGAGGTAGGCCAACAACCATTTTTCTGTGACAGAAAAAAAAAAATGGTAGTGCTTCCCTATGTCCAAGGAGTAACAGGCCACATAGGGAAACTACTAAGGAAAATAAAATCAAAATAGCCTATAGTGCACCACAGAAACTTGCATCTACAATCACACATGTGAAAGACTGGTTACCTCTGCTCCAAACCCCTGGAGTGTACGAAATCCTATGCAGCTGCGCTCAATCCTACATTGGTGAAACTAGATGCACTGAACGAGCACAAGAGACACCATAAGCTATGCAACACAGAAGCATCAGCTGTAGCCCTTCATGGCAGGGAAATTGGTCATAAGATTAGATTTGAGAACGCAAAAGTCCTGGAGAGAGAGAAGATCGCTGGTGGCCGAGAAGAATCAAAGAGGCAATAGAGATAGCAAGACACCGCAATAACTTTAATGGAGATAAAGGGTTCTCCATAAACAAAGCATGGCAACCACTCATCCAAAAGAAATTCAGTGCAAAAAGGACTGGGCCGAGGACAAATACCTTCTCCATCCATCTAAAAATTTCCATCCCCCCATTTTTGTCTGTCAGAATTTAAAAAATGTGCCCATAGACTTACCCGCCAGAATTTAAAATTAGGTCCAATGGATGTTCCCACCAAAATTCAAATCTATGCCAACAAACTTTCCCACCAAAATTCAAATTCATGACTAACAGACCTCCCTGTTCTCAATCAGGTCAGTAAACCCACTATAAATAAAGACAAATTGTAGACCCCACAGCATACTCTGAAGAAAGCCACAGCAAGATGGTTGAAAGGTCAGTTATACCTACCCAGACATGGTGAGATCAGAAAACCAGCAACAATCAGGTACTTATTTTCTGCCTGGGGTAATGAAGTGTTAAGTGACATGCCTAGGGTTACCATATTTTTCTCGGTGAAATCTCGGATGTCTGGCAACCCTAGACATGCCCAGAGTCACAGAGCTGTAGTGGGACTTGAACTCACAACCTCAGGGTGCTGAGGCAGCTGCTCTAACCACTAGGCCAAGTCCTCCACTGTAATTTGGAGCAATTTTGGTTATATCTTATTTGCAATTATAAAAAACCAAAGTTTAAAAATGGTAAAAAAAAATTGGACAAAAAAAATCAGAGTAGATGTATGATTAGAAAATGCAGTTGTGTCACTTGTGAGTTTGCAAGGCACGTTGATATGACACTATTCTCAGTCTGTTAAAGAGATGGTGGTGAAGGATAACTATTCATGCTTCGCCTTGTTTTCACATGAGAACTTACTACACAGCCCAAATTCTGTGCAGCTTCACTAGGCTCCATACTTCACAAGTTCAGTTGCAGTTCCTTGTCCTGCTCTACCTCTAAGGGGAAGAGGGCAAATCAGCATCTGTACCTATGCCATCTTTGATCTTTCTACAGAGATTGCCAGTAATGATGCCAGTAAGTGCCAAACTGTGATTGTGGCATGCACCTATGTCCACTGACTAGCCTGAGGCCATCAATTCATTTCACAATAATAAATGTCACTCTATCATTCTGAGTCAGACTAGGAGCATTGTCCCAGAGGAGAAAGCTTGTTAGCCTGCATTGAATTCCATTAGCAATGTCATCTCTCTGTGCACATAATTTTAAATATACACAAAAGATTATCTGCCTAGCTCTGTACAAAAACTGGGAGGGGCATTGACACTGGAGAATGCATGATGGTACTTTAAGCACCTATTTTCCTTACATGTGAAGTACAGACCATGAGCCAGCTCTTTGTTTCCTGTGTGCAAAGGGTGACAGTGTAGGCCATCTGTAAGATGATCCCTGTTTTACAAACCTAAGTCCAATTTATATCCTTGAAACTAATATACACAAGGAAGTCAGGCTTATTTTATTTCTACTACATACATATTAGAGAAAGTATACATGGTAAACGTATCAACCAAAAAATCAATGTGAAAAATCATTGTAAAATTCATGGAGGTCTAGAAAGCTCAAGCAGCTTGTATATTTACATGTGCAAAAAGCTGGTTTACATAATGTACTTTTAGATATTTGAAAGTTTCTAAGATACTTCTCTTTTCCATCCTTCAAGTTTTCTCTGAATCTAATACATTTTCTCTATCATTCTATAATTTTGCCAGTGGTGTAGCAAGGGGGAGCCGGACTGCCTCAGGCACTGTCTTGGTGGGGGCACTGGCACCTTCCTGCCCCCCCCCCCCCCCAGTGCCATGCTTGCACCCTCCCTTCCCCTACCTATTTAAATCTTTACCAGCACGAGCAACTTTTCAGGCCTGCCTCTCCACTGGTCTGCCTCCCTTCTGAAATCACTTCCAGGTCGTATGGCCAGGAAGTGACGTCAGAGGGAAAGCCAACGCTGGCGCAAGCAACAGGCTGGAGAAGTTGCTCACACTGAAGATTTTACGAGGTATGGAGGGAAAGGAGGATGCAAGTGTGGTGGCAGGGAAGGGGCTGGGGGGTACAGAAAGAGCAACAGGGTGGGCAGGTCACGGGGGGGCGCCACCTACCTTCGCTACGCCAATGAATCATGTGTGTACATTTTTGTGCTTAGGGTACAAAATTTCATGCATGGGTTATAGAATAGAGCCAGTTATGCACACAAGTTAATTGCCAAATTAGCCACTAATTAACACTAACAACCAATAATTACGGATAACTGCGGTTCATAGGCATTAATTTGCAGTTACACGCATAACTGCAATTTGTCACAGGCCGGATTCTGTGTAAGGCGCTCTAGTTAGGCGCTGCTAGGCACCGTAATTGTGGATGCCTAGCAATGCCTAACTAAAATCCGTGTCTAACCTAAATTAACTCAATTAGCTTAAATGGCATAGTAATTCCTCTGTTTTTTTCAAATTGCATATTGTGGTTAAGCCTAAACGGCGCTGTGGGTACCCACCAGACATTACACATCTGTTTTTTTGTGAAAGTGTTCATCAGATCTATTGGGTTTTCACAATATCCGAGTTTTTTGGCTATCTAGTAATTGACTGTGCCAATGAAGTTAATTGAATAATAAAAAAAAATTAAAAGTTAGGCGTGGAATTCCGCATAGCACCTAGCAACGCCTTAGTGGAGGCGCCTTCCGACGCCTACCTGAAAAGACGTAGTTAGGGATGGGGAATAGGCATGGTTGATTTAGGTGTCTGAGTTAGGCGCTGGTAAAAACCTGGCCTATTATACCAGCACTTACCTCCAGGATGCCTAGCAACGCCTAAGCATGCCTAGTTGATGCTACGTGGGATTCTATAAACAGCACGTAGTGATAGACAACCACGCAGAGCGGCACTTACAATGTAGGCGTCATTTATAGAATCCAGCCCTTAGTGCAGAAACTGCAGAGGAGGCATGCCCAGCACTTGTGTACTACAATTCTAGAATACTGCTAGTTACAAACATTGGGTTGTGGTAATTTACATCAGCCATTGACACAGTGTAAGCAGTCACAACTAAATGTTGGCACATAAATGCCCACTTACTCTAGTATTCTATAATGGCAATTACGCATATAATTGCCAATATAGAATTTGCACTTAGCACGCAACATCCTAGCATCTAAATTTGGGTGACCTTTTCAGAATTACCCTCATTATCACCACAGCACTCTAAAATACATACTAAGCTTAGCAAACATCTTTCTCCGTTTCTGTATTCTACGTATGGATAAATTGGGACTTTAATCTCTATTTCTTTTTCTACATACCTCTTTCATCTTTTCAGTACCTCTCATTCTTTCTCCACTTCATGTTGAAGTTTTCAAAGAATGTAGCACCTGGAAGCCATTTTGGAGTTTACTGGAATGCATTCATCTGAGGCACACACACACACCCTCCCCCGAAACAGACAAGTCTGGATGAAAGTTAAAAAAAAAAAGCCTGGATTCTCTACAGGACACCGACATCGGCAGCCACTTACAAAGCAGCCACCAATCGCATGTCAACCACATGGCAGTGCCCTAGAAAGTCACGCCTCTATGAAAAAATAGGTGCCAGAAATGTAAGCCGGGGTTTTCTGGGGTCTACATTTCCAGCACCTATCTATGTTGTGAATCGCACCCAGATAGGCACTTAAGGCCTCCTAATGCCACTTCTGGCATTACCAATAATTCAGTTACTTCCACAGGTGATAGAATAATAATGTATATCACTATATATACATCAATGCTCAGGCATTCAAGGGATTTTGAGACATCCACCTAAGTAACATAACTCATGAGTGAAAAAGATTAAAAGTGTACTGTTAAGATACTTCTGGCATTAGCCATGCCCATAGTGGCATTCAGCAACCTAAAGCGCTTACGTAGGCGCGATTCTGGTGCGTATTATTTAACCACTGGTAGGCCATTTCTCACCGCTTTTAAAGGCATTTGATACTTAACTTAGGCACCAGTAAAGCACCATTTCTAGAATTTTCCCCAAAGGCCCAGATTCACTATAGGGCACCGATATCAATGGCCACCTAAAAAGCAGCCACTGATTCTGTGTCAATCGCACGACTGCACACTATAGAGAATTGTGCCTCTACAAAAGATAGGTAGCAGAAATGTAAACCAAGGATTTCGGGCACCTATCTATGCCGTGATTCGCGCTTAAGGCCATCTACCACCACGCCTGTGGTGTTCAGCGACCTAAAGCACCTATGTAGGTGCAATTCCAGTATGTATTATTTAAGCGCTAGTAGGCGCTTTAATGGTGCCATTTTTTTACCATTTTAAATGGCATTTGTTACTTAGGCGTTGGTGAGGCGCCATTTCAAGAATTTCCCCTCAAAGTGTCCAGCTAATATAAAGTGTCTTTATTAAAAGTGTATTCATGTACCTTCTAGAATTTATCTTAATGTGTTTTTATCTGGACAAAACCATGGTACGACCTGTGACTTGCAAATGGCAAACGTGGATCAAGATGAGCTGGAATAAACTTCAGTGACAACTCCAGTGGTAGGGAAACGAGGTCAGTGCTAAGCAGACTTCTAAGGTCTGTTTCCCAAAACTGGCAGAGACAGATCAGGATCAAGAATGTGCCGTTTTTATCACATTCAAAACATATGGTGTGAATATAGGTGTTGTGTATCTCGGTGGAAATGGAGGGGGGAAGACATCTTAAGGTTGAAAGCAAAGAGTAAACTATTGGATTGTTGGTACAATCATGTGATTCCATCAGAGATAACTGCATTTACGTCATTGGCATGGTGATGAATTGCTGACTGCTCTCTTTCTGATGCCAGTGTTCAGTCATGAAGTGTAACCTCCATGTGGCTCTTGCTGTCTTCTTGTGTAGACTTGAAGAACTGTCTGGGTCTTTGCCTGAAGTTATCTACTACATTACTAAATACCAGCGGTCTCAAACTCGCCAGGTACTATTTTGAGGCCCTCGGTATTATAAAGAATGATTCTTTATGGAATTTTTTTTTTTAATCTTTATTAAATTTTCAAACTACAATTATGCATGCAAATAATTCATGTAAATATAATATTGCAAAAAAAGCACAATAAACTTACAGATATTAATAAGCAATTATTTTTCCCCCACCCTCCCACCTAGTAATCAAGAAAATAAATACCCACAAGAAACTACCTTAAAAAAATCCCTGAATCAATTCCAATGCAAACCCCTGGATGTGTATGTTTAAAGTCAGTAAAATAAGGTCAGTTATCATTCCTTACAAAATTTAGTCAATGGCTCCCAAACATCCATAAGTTTTGTGTATCTTCCCTGCTGTATAGACATTCCATTTTAAAAGTATAAAAAAGGGATTCCCACCAGAAAGTGTAATTTAACCTATCCCAGTTCTCTGTCATTACAAAGAGAAGTTTGTTATTCTATTTATTTATTTATTCATTCAATTTTCTATACCGTTCTCCCAGGGGAGCAGAGTGGTTTACATGCATTTATTCAGGTACTCAAGCAGTTTTCCCTCTCTGTCCTGGCACGCTCACAATCTATCTAACGTACCTGGGGCAAGGGGGGGATTAAGTGATTTGCCCAGGGTCACAAGGAGCAGCGTGGGTTTGAACCCACAACCTCAGGGTGCTGAGGCTGTAGCTTTAACCACTGCGCCATGCAGATATTTGACTCTTAGCTCTCATTAACGTACCAAATGTGCCTTAAATGTCCGGCGGTCGCTATAACCTGCGTTTGTACGCGACTGTGAGGTGGAGTGGAGAGGACAATCGCGTACAGACACAGGAAAGCGCTTGTGTGAGGTTATAGCAGTGAGGCGGGCAACGTTCCAGAACGCAAGGTAACCATTGGAGGCAATGATTGGAAGCCGAGCAGATTGTGCGTGTCAGGTGCTGGAGGAGGTAAGAGCTGAAGGCGGTTGAGAATGCGACCACCGGACACTTAAGGCACAAGTTTTCCATAAAGAATCACTCTGTATAATACTGAGGGCCTCAAAACAGTTGGTCCTTTGAGTTTTTCACTTTCTGCATGTTGTACTGCTTTCAGCTGTGTATAGCTGAAATTATCAGAAGCAATTAAGGAAAGATTTATAAACTATAACGAGTTTTACCTCATGCAACGTTGTCATTTCTTTAATAAGACATTAACTATTTTTTCTGCGGCCCTCCAAGTACCTACAAATTCAAACTGTGGCCCTGCAAAGGGTTTGAGTTTGAGACCCCTGCTATATAGAATCTCAAAGAATAAATCTCCTTTTGGAGCCCATGTTTAATGCTGATGGCTCTCCTTGATAGCTGAAAATATCCCCTCTGTGAAAGTTGCCAGTACCGATTCATGATGCTGGAAGATCCCCCAAACCCTTCTATATATGCCTGCAGCTGGTCAATTAAACCACCACTATTTCAGTACAGCTCAAAGAACAAGAGAGAAAATGGAGGAGCGAAGAAGCTGGGAAGATTTCTATTTGTTATAAAGAGTGATTACTGTTTTAATGTAACAATGCACTGGAAAAAAAAAAAAAAGCATGAAAATGGTGGAAACATGGCCACAGTGCTTTTGCACCCATGTTCTTTTCAACAGAGCAGACAGAAACTGTGTCAAACATTTCAGCAACAGACTGGCACTTTTGATATTGTTTCTGGATAGTATCATGGTAGTGTCAGCCCTGCAAGCCAACACATGACCTCATGCTCTCCAAGCAAAATATACATGAATAAACATTTGATAACGTTAATGAAAAGATGATGCAGTCTTAAAGGGAGCTGTATCTGTGGCTTCTTGATAATGTGGTCTGTGTCATGGCCACATAGTCTGAAACATCAATACAGCTTAAGCAACTGAACAATTTACAAAAGTTAAAAAGTCTTTTAAAAACCAGTATGAAAAATTATGCCAGCAGATTAATAAATATTAATTTTGTAACCAAAAATGCTGACATAGGAATGCTATGGAAAACTTACTCTGGTGTAAAGGGCGAAGATTTGCTTAATGCCAAAAGGCAGGGAACAATGTGAGCAAAACCACAATATCTTAAATATATACTTTCACCTGCACAGTAAAACATTCTAATGGAAATGAATAAAGCTGTACTAATAAATCCCACCCCACCCCCCTTTTACAAAACTATGAGCGTCAGAGCTGTTGCCGCCATGGCCTGTGCTAAAAACCACACTATGGTTTTGTAAAGGGAGGGAAGGGGGGGGGGGAATGATTCCTGTTGTGTCAGTGATCCTGCAGGACAGGTTGTGACTCTTGGAGAATCCCAGCTCCCCTATTATGCCTGCTCTAGACACAAACAGGATTCTCTTCACAGAAATGGTGCGCAAACACGGCTAAGAGATGCTGCTCCTCCTCCTCGGATGGATCAGTTTCCTCTTTGCAATGTCTTCATCGGTGTCACTTTCACAGTTTCTCTAGAATATAATGAACACGTGTTCAGAAGTTGTTAAGCAAATCTGTCAAAGAGGTGTCTTCTGGGAAACATTTCTCTGGGCACAGGTACCTTTGATACATTAGGACCACTCTGGGCAGTCCAGGATCCCCTGCTTTCACTTTGCAGAAATAAATCTCTGTTCTGAACAAAATGAAATGATTACAGCGGGGTACAGTTTGCATCTTGCAACTTTCTTCAGCAAATGCCTTCGACATGGCATTTTATGCTAAGAATAGTAAAGGTAAAGTTTTTAATAAACATTTCAACAAAATTTTTGTGATCCCCGAAACATAGCCAAGTTGTGTCTTTTTGTGAGTTTTATGTGTTGATATTTTTTTTTTCTTGGTTCTATCCTTTTTTTTCTCAACTTATTTATTATCCATTATTTTTGTTTTCTTGGTATATCTTTTGGTCTTTCTGTCTCTTCAACCTTCATATCCACCATAGTGACCTGTGGAGAAAATATCCTCTTTCTCTTTCTCTCCTTGTTATATAAAATATAGCTTATAGCTAAATTGAGCAGATAATTTAATTTAATTTTTTATCTTCTTTCATTATTTCTATTGTTATTTCTTTGATTTTTGATCTTAGAAATGTATTACATATTTTTATTTTAATCAGGTACTTTAGCTAGATTGTGAGCCTTCGGGACAGATAGGGTCGTTTTTTCTCAAGTACCTAATTTCATTGTAAACCGCTTAGGTCAGTAAAATGTAGGAGCAGTATATCAAATCTTAAATAAAGAAACATAAACATAGGGCTCCTTATACAAAGGCGTGCTAGGGCCTGCACGCGCTAAAATGCCGTGTGCGTGAGTCTCTACCACCTCCTTTTGAGCAGGCGGTAAATTTTTGGCTAGCACATGCTAATCTGGTGCGTGCAGTAAAACCCATAACACACCTTCATAAAAGGAGCCCTTAATACCATATAAGAGACAGTTTAAGCCAACTTTTGTTTAATCCCTCTGATTTCTTTAAGTAAAGTCTGAATAAGAGTCCTGAGATACAATGGGATTAAACCAGGACCTGAAGCTTTATTTTTTTTCCCAATTCTTTATTCATTTCTCATCTTCCATCAAGTATCAATTGAATCATACACATCACTTGAAATTCTTTCTATTGTCATCTTAAATACATAAATTATCTCCCTCCCCCACCCACCCTTTCCACAAATATTGCAATCAAAAAAATAACATACATGTGCTATATTCATAGATATCGATTCAACCTATATTATAACTATATACCACCCCCCCTCCCATAATTATAGTTATACTTTCAATGTAAAAAGGCATCTAATCATTACAATAAGTTGTCAATGGCCCCCAAATCTTTTTAAAATTATTATAATTCCCTTTTTGTATGGCAATTATTCTTTCCATTTTGTATATATGGCACAACAAATTCCACCAGAAGGTGTAATTAAGTCTTGTGTAATTTTTCCAATTTCTGGTGATATGTTGAATGGCGACTCCTGTCATTATTAATAAAAGTTTATTATTATTTGTTGAAATTTGACTTTTTATTCTCATTGACGTCCCAAATAGGATTGTATCATATGATAGGGCTACATGGTTTTCTAATAAACAATTAATTTGAGACCTGAAGCGTTAGAAAAACATACATAAAAAGATATCAGAGAGCGAGCATCCAAATAAAAAGACTCAATTATTTTCTGCAGTCTTGACTTTCACTATCAGTTAAAACTCCCATTCTCTCACATCTTGTTTTCAAGAGTTTTTATTTTTCAATAAGAGGGGCCGTTGAAAAGTTCTTAGCCCAAGCAACAACCTGGGGGCAATTCCATCGAGGACTACATACTCCAATGCTCATAGGAATTCAATGAGCATCGGAGCTGTTACCGCTGTGGCTGGTGTTAAAAACCATGCTACCATTTTGTAAAAGGGGAGGAGGGTTTAGTCCAGCGATTTTCCACTTTTTTTGTTCCGTCAGAAAAATACGGAACAACAACAAAAAAAAAAGTGGAAAATTGCTAGACTAACTTTATAGCCCTCGATGGTTGAGTTGAGAAATTTTCAGCAGCCCTTCGTATGGATGTTTTTACACTCCGTTTCAGTTATTTTGCACTATATAGGGGAAACATAGTCATACAGAGCAGAATTTAAGTGTTTTTATAATATATGTGGAAGGGTATTTTCAATGTGATGTCCAAATATGAGTTTGGACGATTTGCGGAAGACACACATAAATCCAGTAGCGAGCATAATTTTCAAAACAGAAAAAAAAGTCTATCTTTCTGTTTTAAAATTGGTCATTTCTCAGATGGATGTGCTTGTCTGCAGTGAGTCTACCTCTTTGAACCATTTTTGAAAAAAACCCATATAATCCTCCCCCCCTGCATAAAACAACCACTGGGATGTAGGAGGGGCCAGCACAGACATCCTCGCAGAGCAATGGGGTACCTTAGGGGGTACTGCAGTGAATTTCATATAAAAAGGCTCAGATATACATCTCTCCATAACCCTCTTATAGTGTATGATAAGCCCTCCAAAACCCATCCAAAACCTTCTGGATCCAACTTTATACCACACCTATAGGCCTAATGCCTGCTCCTTCCCACTTCCCAATACCTTCCAGATTCCCCAAAGTAACCTCATCTACTCTTTATCTCCTTAGAAATTACCAGATATCTTTTTCTTGTAATACGTTTTTTGTAATTCTTTTGTAATCCAAGGCGGATTACAAAAGAATTACAAAAAACGTATTACAAGGCGAACCACAAGGCAATGGTGGAATAGAAATCTCTAATGTAATATAATGTATCACCTATATGTAGATACAGTGGGTTTTGGAAGGCTCACATATTCCACCATAAGTGTAGTAGTTAGAGTGGGATACAGTTTACTACACCACCCACTGGGCTCCTCCAGGAACCTGCTTGCTGCTCTACCAGGACTAGCCATAACATCTGAAGCTATCATACTAGCAGGTATGTACTGTTTCATTTACATTAGAGAATGACACGGTGACAAAATTCATCACCGTTCCCGTCCCCGCGGATAAGAACATAAGAACATAAGAAGCGCCATCTCTGGAACAGACCCTAGGTCCATCAAGTCTGGTGATCCGCACATGCGGAGGCCCCGCCAGGTGTACCCTGGCATAGTTTTGGTCCCCATCTTCATGTCATTCTTTAAGGAGAGAGGGAAGAATCAGAGTATGAATGGCCAGAACCACTGACCCGCAAGCTTTGCTTTGAAGAATGCTGGTGTAGAAGGACTGAGGTTGAAACAGACACTACAGAATGACAGTCTCTGGTATCCAGAGCAGATATTGTGATGTCATAATGCCTCATTCCACCAGTGCCTAAGAGCCAATCACATCAGTGATGTCACAATGGCTTCATTATCCTTGGCTCACATAAGAATCAGAGTATGAATGGCCACAGCCACTGCCCCGCAAGCTTTGCTTTGAAGAATGCTGGTGTAGAAGGACTGAGGTTGAAACAGACACTACAGAATGACAGTCTCTGGTATCCAGAACAGATATTGTGATGTCATAATGCCTCATTCCACCAGTGCCTAAGAGCCAATCACATCAGTGATGTCACAATGGCTTCATTATCCTTGGCTCACATAAGAATCAGAGTATGAATGGCCACAGCCACTGCCCCGCAAGCTTTGCTTTGAAGAATGCTGGTGTAGAAGGACTGAGGTTGAAACAGACACAACAGAATGACAGTCACTGGTATCCAGAGCAGATATTGTGATGTCATAATGCCTCATTCCACCAATCACATCAGTGATATCACAATGGCTTCATTATCCTTGGCTCACATAAGAATCAGAGTATGAATGGCCACAACCACTGCCCCGCAAGCTTTGCATTGAAGAATGCTGGTGTAGAAGGACTGAGGTTGAAACAGACACTACAGAATGACAGCCTCTGGTATCCAGAGCAGATATTGTGATGTCATAATGCCTCATTCCACCAATCACATCAGTGATATCACAATGGCTTCATTATCCTTGGCTCACATAAGAATCAAAGTATGAATGGCCACAACCATTGCCCCGCAAGCTTTGCTCTGAAGAATGCTGGTGTAGAAGGACCGAGGTTGAAATAGACACTAGAAAATGACATGGGATTATTTCCCGCGGTTATCCGCGGGGACGGGAACAGTGATGAATTTTGTCACCGTGTCATTCTCTAATTTACATCTCTGGGGAGAGGGAGTCAGCAACCACTGGGAGAGTGTGTATGTGTGCGTGTGTGTGTGTGGGGGGGGTCATGCATTCATCCCTCCTATGGTCATCTGGTCAGTTTGACTACCTTTTTGGCACTTATTCATTGTTAAAACAGGTCTAGCCCCAAATGTCTAAATTGTGCCCAGAGAACAAACTGATGCAGAGTCCAAATGAATTCTTCCCAAGACCTCAAAACACCCGAGACACTACTTGATTGTTTTTCGTGTCCTTACAGGGGTGATGTGTTCATCACCGGTCTTGTATAGGCATGAATCATTTCTAACAAGCTCAAAATTAGCAATCTGGTGTATGCATATGTCAAAATAAAATCTAATAAAGAAGAGCACTTAGCTTAAGCCTGACGGCTACGGACATGAAAAACAATCAAGTAGTGTCTCGGGTGTTTTGAGGTCTTGGGAAGAATTCATTTGGACTCTGCATGAGTTTGCTCTCTGTCAGTTGAGATTATTGTTGTTTTGAACAAATTATAATTTTCCATATTTTGTTTAAATTGTGCCCAGAACATTTTCTAAAATGTTCGATTATTTGCGGGAAAACATCCAGATAATAAATCTGCCCTAGTCCAACCCAAACCATGCCTCTAACACACCCCCTTGGGATTTAGATGCACTATGGAAATCTGTCTAGAAAATAGGTTTCAAAAGTAGCAAATTGGAAGGGGTTGGCGAGAAAAATACCCATTTGCTTCTTTATGCTACATTTTGAACATTTTTCTTTTTTGAAAATGAGCCTTTTATTATCTGTATTCTTTGCATTGTCTTTGGGTTCTGTTTCTTTAATTACATTGCACAAGCACCATTCCCTGAAGGAAAATGTGTGACCAATGGGCTGCAGGGAGAGGTGGGAACATAAAAAAAAAAATCCTCCAAATGAATTTTGCCAAGCTCTAGACCTAGCTAAATTGCTTTCTCACACCCGAAAACCCTAGATTCACCCCATTTCATGAAAATCCTTTGGGCCATTTTCAAGATAAAATTTACTTACACATACCTACAAACATACAATTATTGCTCGCTTTATAGTATAAGATTAAATCCTTAAAACGCTCCCAGGTTTAAAAACTGTACCCTGACATGGCCATGTTTCGTCGGTCAGCTGCATCAGGGACCAGTAGGTGCTAGGCTCCAAATTCCATTAAATCTGGTCAAAACAGTTCCTCAACCCAGGTATAAAACTTAGGACTCCTTTTATCAAGGTGCGCTACAGGGGTTAGCGCTTTGGACATTTCATCACGCGCTAATCCCCGCGGCAAGCCAAAAAACTAACGCCTCGTCAATGGAGATGTTAGCGACTAGCACGGCAGGCGGTTGAACGTGCAGTATTCTGCATGTTAACCGCCTACCGCACCTTGATAAAAGGAGCCCTTAGACTGTGAGCCCACTAGGGACAGAGAAAGTACCTGTGTACAATGTGTACAGCACTGTGTACATCTAGTAGTGCTATAGAAACGATTCATAGTAGCACTAGTGGAGAGTTGGCATGCCTGCACTAACCAGTTAGTGTATCTACTTTACTGTGCACTAATTGGATAGCACACGATTAACATGGGAGCTCTTACCATCTCCTAAATAAGTGGCAGTATTTTTATGTTGAAACATTTTATTGAAGAAATCAATCAAATATACAATTATACAATATATGCTCATTACAATTAAATTCAAAGCTCAAATATTACATAAATAATTTTATCATTTCTCCAAAATTTATTTTCTATTTATCTATTCATAATACCATATATACCCCCCCAATACCTTTCCCACCCCCCTTTCCCTCCTCTTCACATCCCCCCAATTTTAAAAATATAACAATGTAATAAATTAATTATATAAATACTAGTTTTTTAGCCTGCTACATTAAAGGGTGCTAGAATAGATGTGTAGACTTAGGCATTTCTTTCTTTCTTTCTGTCTCTCTCCCTGCCCCCTTTCTTTCTTTCTCTCTCTTTCCCTGGCCCCATGTCTGTCTTTCTTTCTGTCGCTCTCCCTTCCCCCTGTCTAACTTTCTTTCTGTCTCTCTCCCCGTCTGTCTTTCTTTCTGTCTCTCTCCCTAGCCCCTCCTCCCTGCACACGACCACCTCTCAAACCTACTCCTCCTTTACAAAGCCACGCTAGTTTTTTTAGTGCTGGCCACAGAGGTAACAGCACAGATGCTCACAGGATTCTATGAGCGTCGGAGCCGTTACCGCAGCGGCCAACACTAAAAACGCTAGCGCGGCTTTGTAAAGGAGGGGGAAAGTCTGGTTAGTCTGATATACGGCTGAATGAAGGATCGATGAAAGAAGCCAATGTGGTGGAGCAGGGAGGACTTCCTGACATCGATGCAGGAAGAACATGGCAGGCAGAATCATGGACACTCAGTCGGCCACCAGCTGTACGATGGATCAGGAACTCCCCCCCCCCACACACACACACACAGTTGCATCCAGTCTTTTTCTATATATTTTTTTTCAGGTACTTCATGTTGTCTTCACTCAGAGCTTACATTGGGGGGGGGGGGTCACATCTGTGGGTATCGGTAGTTTTTGTTGTTGTTTGGGGGGAGAGAGAAGCCACGCCCTTCCCTGCCGCAACCGGAAGTGCCCCTTTCCCCCTACGTGACAGCGATTTTTTTTTCAGCAGACAGAGAGAAGGCGGGAGGAGGGAGTTACCGCCATGGTGATCGCCAGTGGCTCTGAGCTCGAACCGTCTGCACTCCGCCGTCAGCCGCCAGAAGCCGCCACGGCCTGCAGGCGCCGACAGCCGCCACGGCCTGCAGGCGCCGACAGCCGCAGCGGCCTGCAGGCGCTGACAGCTGCCTCACCTCAAAGCCCTACTCCTGGCATCCTCCGCTCTGCACCACCTTTCTTGCATCTTAGTGCGCATGCGCACTCTGCCAGCCACATCCCGACAGATCAGGACTCAGGGAACACGCGGCGAGAGTGCGCATGCGCTCGTTAGCGTTTTATTATCATAGATACAATTCAAGAAATTTCAACTATTATCATCAAATTCCCTCCCTACCCCCATAATGAAAGATGACACATATTACAAAGTGTTAAGAAGTAATGAAAGTTTCTTATTCCTCAATATAAAACATTAAGAATCATATTTAAAATATTTTAAGTATTTTAAATAAGCCTCAGTAATTTAAAAAAAATGGCCGTGTGCTAATGGTAACAATTAGCACACGGGCAACAATTAAATTAATAGAAAATAAGATGGTTTTTTTTTAATGGCCTTAGCATGCGAGAAAGACTTGCAAAAGGGCATGCTAAGGCCAATATTTACCACAGTTTGTAAAAGAACCCCTAAGCTTTTTGTCAGTGGGAATGGGACTTCTTAGTTCTGTCAGAGCTGCAATCCCTTATTATGCTCATCTGTGTATACCAGAAAGCAACAGCCATAGATGAAATGTATGACTGTTTCCAGTTTAGATCGTGTTTATCTCGTCGGATCTTTCGCAAAATCTTAAAAACCACTATGTTTCATCGCTTTTTAGGCTATGGCTCCAATGAATGTTAATGGATCTTTCTTTGTGATCTAATTATGTAAACCGAATCGAGCTATTTTTAGGAGATGATTCAGTATATAAGATTAAGAATTAGATTAGATTAGAATTTACATTTGTCTGTTCTGGTTTTTAAAACGTGTTGGCTGCAAACTATCTTGTCTTCCATCGACTTTTCTGTGCTGCATTTATCAGTCTCTCATCTTTAGCTGTAAATTCACCTCTCCTTAGCCATTCCTGTGTCAGGTTTTGATCTACCTGTGCTTTCAGAAATAACTTGGCGTATTCCCCACTGTATTTGTGTCTTAGCCAGTTTCCCCTTGTTTGCTAGTCTTAAATTCTTTAGAAAGATTATCTTCATTTTGCACATTCCGTTGCTTCTATCCTTCATGTGATGGCAAATTCTCCTGCACTCATTCTGTTTAGTTTAAGGATGAGGACAGACTTGCTTTTCAGCACTTTTGGAGTATTTGGGTCTGTTGATGCCGCTATGAGTGTCAGGAGGCCTGCGATAGTAGTTGTATATCAGAGATCTTAAAGTCCCTCCTCGAGGGACGGAATACAATCGGGTTTTCAGGATTTCCACAATGAATATGCATGAGATCTATTAGCATACAATAAAAGCAGTGCACGCAAATAGATCTCATGCATATTCATTGGGGAAATCCTGAAAACCCGACTGGACTGCGGCCCTCGAGGAGGGACTTTGACACCCCTGGGCTAGGGAAAATGCTTTGAATCTGTGTGTACTTGCCCTCCTTATACCAGATTTTATTACAGGTGTGAAAAAAAAAAGTATGTAGCAGCCTCGCTTTTGACATTTACTTTATAGTCCCAGGGATCTCAAAGTCCCTCCTTGAGGGCCGCAATCCAGTCGGGTTTTCAGGATTTCCCCAATGAATATGCATGAGATCTATGTGCATGCACTGCTTTCAATGCATAGTCATTGGGGAAATCCTGAAAACCCGACTGGACTGCGGCCCTCGAGGAGGGACTTTGACACTCCTGTTGTATATGAATATGGCTATGGTTTGTTTATTTATAATCCGCCTTTTACAAGGCAAAGTACAACACCACACACATAATAGTACTTCACAAACAGTTCAGACATCTTACAAAAAAAATAGAAATATACATCATGTTCAGCATAAAATCACAATAAAATACCAGCCTGACAAAAATAGCAGCACCAATCAGTTCTCTTATACCACAAATCAATCTCAAGCTACCTAATACAACTCAGGTTTTCAACAACTAACATCTCATACTGTGTATTTCATACAACAAAACTGATGTCTTTTCAACAATTTCTTAAAGGCATCCAAATTTTTTTTGATGTTTAATGTAAGACAGGAGTCTATTCCAGGGGTAGACAATTCCGGTCCTGGAGAGCCCGAGCCAGGTCAGGTTTTCAGGATCTCCACCATGAATATGTATGAGATGGATTTGCATGCACTGCCTCCTTGAGATGCAAATCTATCTCAGGCATATTTATTGTGGATATCCTGAAATCCTGACCTGGCTCCGGCTCTCGAGGACCGGAATTGACTACCTCTGGTCTGTTCCACTCTTCTGGACCACAACATGAAAATGCTCCCACTCTCACAGCCTGCTGACTCAGCTCTCTTCTTGATGGCATCGCCATGTCATGTTGTGTTGACGATCTTATACTGTATATATGATCCATATCACTTTCATCTCTTGGGATGTTCAGTTTCAGCAAACACTGGTTGTTATACATTGCTTAATGGGCACCAAGCAGTTTTTTCTTGTACTTACAATCTAATGTTTAAAGATCGTTATGGAGTCCGTCTGATTCCAAAGCTGTTTGAGAGCATAAGGATTATAAACTGATCGATAGGATGGATCTTATTTCATGGTACTAAAGCATTTTTCATTATTAGTTTGTCTTCTGTGGTGTTCTTTGCTGACCTTTTCTCTTGGTAGTGTGTCCCGAATTGTTGTAGTTTCTTCTGCTCCTAGATATTTAAATACACTCTCCTGCTCAAGCGCTTTCATGTTATAAGTGTTCTTTGCCAGAGAGATTTTCAGTTCTCCTTACTTTTCCATTACTTTGCACATTTGCTCATACCAAAAGTCATCCTGATATAGTGTGAGAGACTCTTTGCTAATTGGAATTCTTCCATCATATCTGATCACAGGAGCTATACAGATTCAAATCCCCTCAAATAGTAGGTGTGGAATTAAAGCTAATACAAAGTGGGGTGCTACTGGAATCTGTGTTGGCTTCCACACTTTTTAATCTGCTCCTAAGATGCCAAGCACAATTAGTTCAAGATCATGGAGTAGGTGGGCACTATAACATTGATGAAATATGTACAACTTACTGTGTACACACAAGCAAGGAGAAAGGACCATAGGAGGCCCGTTCGCTAAATCGATTTCACTTTCATTTGGGAGACTGGCTCCGTACACATCTCATCACCAACATTTGTCCGAGGCATTAGGCACTACACATTTGTGACACAATTTGTACCTAATTTACCTTGAGGTTGCTTTTACCTTGATTTTAATGTGATTGTTTTGAATAAATTATTTCTCCTGAACATCCAGAGACTTGTGTCCATCTCAGCTCACTGTGTATACAGATCCTCTTGTCCCAGATCTTTGCTTCCATAACACCTGCTTGGATGTAGTGGCTCCCTGGGAGATGCTCAGAACCTAATGCCAAATTTGCAGGTAAAAAAAACCTTGTACTTAGGATTTCCAAAATAATAATTTTTTGTGATGAACCCTCGGGAGCATGGTGCAGTCACCAGCTGTCTGTTCCAGAGCCCCATTTCCAACTGGGTTCACTGCACAGTCATTTTGGACACACATCTGGAAGCCTTCTGGTTCGTTTCAATGTTAAGTTGCTCCACGGTAGCGTGCTGATCGCTCCCACACCAACCTGTGCAGCTGATGTTCACCTCTCACTGATGCCTTGTGCTACCCCATAGTTACTATGTTGGGTCGTCGAAAAGGCTCCATTCATCCACTCATGGTACCCTGTAACCACAGCAGCCCATGAACATTGCACAAACTTCACCATTTCTGAAATGCTGCCGCCCTCGGTCCAGTAGGCCTTTTTCAATGTCTGATAAATCGCGCTGTTCAGCCATGATAGCCAGTTACTATATTGGCAACTTGCTGACATCCCACTTATATACCTACAAAGTCTGTGCGTGTCTGACATCAGAGGTAGGTGGTGCCCATAATAATGTGACTCGACCATGTAGGAGGTGCTCCCGTGCAGTGGCGTACGAAGGGGGGAGGGTGGGGAGGGGGTGGTCCACCCTGGGTGAAGCCTTAGGGGGAGTGCACAGCCAGACAGGTCCGGAAAATTCCTGGGCTGCGACGGCACTCAGCGGCATCGGCGCCCCCCCTGCCCTGCGACAGCACTCAAGTTCGGCCTCCTTCTCCCGGCATCAGCAGAACTTCAGATCGGCAACTGGTGCTCAGTCAAAAGCTTCCCCTGACTCAGCTTCCTGTTTCCGCCCAGGCAGTTCAGTCAGGGGAAGCTTTTGACTGAGCACCTGTTGCCGATCTGAAGTTCTGCTGATGCCGGGAGAAGGAGGCCAAACTTGAGTGCTGTCGCAGGGCAGGGGGGGCGCCGATGCCGCTGAGTGCCGTCACAGAGGGGGGGGGCACCGATGCCGCTGAGTGCCGTCATGGAGGGGGTGGCGCTGATGCCGCTGAGTGCCGTCGCAGCCCAGGAATTTTCTGGACCTGTCCAGCTGTGCACCCCCCCTAAGGCTGCACACGGGGTGGACCGCCCCCCCTCCTTGATACGCCACTGCTCCCGTGTAACTTCCAGAATACTGCAAGTTATATATCTTCCTGCCACATATAGGGGGTATTTTACTAAGGAGCGCTAGCCGATGCTAAATGCTAACGCGCTCATTATATTCTATGGACGCATTAGCATTTAGAGCATGCTAAATCAGCTAGCGCACCTTAGTAAAAGAGGGGGTTAGTGCTTCCACTTTCGCAGCTCTATGGTGGTCTAAAACAGAACTCAGATACCTAGGCTCCTACTGCCTACCCTCAGAGTGATTACATAGAGGTGCCCACTTATAGAACTGCCCCCAGTATGTGGAAATGTTCAACAGTTAGGAGACGTGGAAGCAGAACTGCATGCAAACAGCATGCATGAAAAGCACATGACATTTAAATGGGGATTACATGAAACGGTATGTACCTGTGGTCCTTTAGATCAAGCAGAATGAAGAAGAGAGAAATAAAGAGAAATCAGGTAAGCATGGATCTCCATATGGAAAATTGATTTTCTATGAAAGCAGCTTTTTGAAAGAAAAATCCTTTTTCTGTACGCATGCATCTCTTAGATCTTCATGTGATAGGATTCATGCTGCAGCTCAAATTTAATTTTAAAGGATGCTGCCTCAAAACAAGAATTCTGAACAGAGATATTCTCTATTTTTAATGGAGAAGAGGCAATGTGGCTCACTTCTAACAGATGTTTTACATAGCAGGATTGATAAGTGGGTGACATCATTCGATTGTGCAAGGACGGAACTCCCAGAACTCAGAACTTAGATGACAATTCTACATCAGGGTACCTGGTAAGATAGCCTATCCAACAAAGGCACATAGGCGCCTATTTTACTTTAAAGCAGGCTTGTTCAATCTTTTTCCACATTTTATATTTTGTAACATTCGAAGGGCCAAAACACGCAACGCTGTATTTTGCCCTATGTTTTGTCAAATAGTGGCAAAATACAATAGTATAGTATGTCATCCCCTCCCAACCAGTCTGTCTCTCTCTCTCTCTGTCTCATCTACTCTTAGCCTTCATCCATGAGATGGAGGTGAGGAGGTGGATACAGTATAGAGCAGTGGTCTCAAGCTCAAACCCTTTGCAGGGTCACATTTTGGATTTGTAGGTACTTGGAGGGCCTCAGAAAAAAACAGTTAATGTCTTATTAAAGAAATGACAATTTTGTATGAGGTAAAACTCTTTATCACTACTAATAAAACCCTAAGCGCGCATGCACACTTAGGGTTTTGTGTTCCCTGCCGCCATGTTTTCTGATCCGTGGCCAGATTCTATTTTAGAACCCGGCAGCAGGGAACACGCCTGTGACTCCCCCCCCGCCCTCACTCACCGCCAGAGAAACTGCTGCCGCCGCTGATTCGGAACAGGGGGGCACAGGCACCCCTGCCGGAATCTATTTCTCCCCCTCCTCCCTCTCGCCTGCTCACCCGCTAGCAGCGTTTAATTGACAAGCGCTGCGCTATGCTGCCACCAGCCTCGCCGTCTTCTCTCCACTGCGGCCCGACCTCTGACAACTTCCTGTTTCCGCTAGGGTGGGCCGCAGTGGAGAGAAGACACCGAGGCCAGCAACAGTGCGGCGCAGCGCTTTTCTTTGAGATAAGTAGATTTCTGTGGGGCGTATGCACAGGGAGAGCAAGAAAGGGGTGCTGCTGGACGGGGGAAGGGAAAAGGAAGGGAACAGGGGGAGCAGGCAATGGGTGAGTTCACAGGGAAGTGGGGGGAATGCTGCTGCTGCACAGAGAAGAGGGAAATGCTGCTGCTACACAGGGAAAGGGGAATGCTGTTGCTGCTACACAGGGAAGGAGGGGAATGCTGCTGCTGCTGCACAGGGAAAGGGGGGAATGCTGCTGCACAGGGAAGGGTGGAATGCTGTTGCTGCTACACAGGGAAGGGGGGAAAGGGGGATAGGGGAAGGGGGCCAGGGAGCAATCTTTGTTTGCTTTGGGGGGGAGACAGAAGGGGGCCATGGAGAGAGACAGAAAGATAGGCAGGCAGCGCTGAGGAAAGTTTGCTAGCTAAAGGGTTGTCTTTTGTGCCAATTTCCAAACATTCCCCTTTTCAATTCCGGGTGGAATTGAAAACTTTTATTAGGAGGTTATAATTGAAATTATTCTTTGAAACCACTGCAGATTCTTCTATGGACCGGTCTGTGGTGCGTAATAAATCTGGTTGGACTCCTCTGGGTCCTTTAGATCCGGTTCTTTGTGCTTTTCGCCTGGCTGTGTTAAAAGATATCACAGTAATTGAAGAGATGGACATAAAGTTTCATCATAATTTGACGCAGTTGGAACGTGCAGCTTTGGCGAAGCTCAGAACTGAGACCTCATTTGTAATACGCCGCGCAGATAAGGGGGGTGCGGTAGTGGTATGGGATCGAGAACAATATTTGAGGGAAGCCCATCAGCAACTTCAACAGGCTAGCAATTATCGTTCAATAGAGAGGGATCCCTCAGATAATATTTTTGATATTCTTCTCACACTTGTGAATGAGGGTAGAAAGGCTGGCTTTCCGACTATGACAGAGTATAAATTTTTGACCTTTAAGCATTTCAAAGTATCAGCTTTTTACCTTCTCCCTAAAATACATAAAAATCTGTATTGCCCTCCAGGTAGACCTATAGTGGCAGGGAGGGATTCCCTCTTAGAGCGTGTGTGTCAATATGTTGATGTTCATCTTCAACCTTGTGTGGTGGGGGTTACTTCTTTATTGAAGGACACTACCCATTTCTTGAATTTACTTACCAGCTGGGAGCCAAGGATGTCTGAGGTCACCTTTTTGGTGACGATTGATGTAGCCTCCCTATACACCTCCATTCCCCAAGATGAGGCTTTAGAAGTGGTGTCACACTGTTTGGATACATTACCTCGCCCACAATTGGTTCCCCCTGACTTTCTGGTTAGACTTACCTCTCTGGGTATGAAGATGAATTATTTTGTTTTCGAGGGCCAATTTTTTATGCAACGATCTGGGGTGGCCATGGGTGCTACCTTCACGCCTACAATTGCCAACCTATACATGGGTTATTTTGAAGAAAAATATGTTTATCCTTCTGTGTTTTTTCAATCTATGGTTGGATAGGTTCGATTCATAGACGATATTTTTTGTCTGTGGTGTGGGTCCCTGGAGGAGTTAATGTCATTTTGTGATTACTTGAATGCGTGTCATCCTGCATTAAAGTTTGATTTGAAGTTTCATCATGAGAAGATTGCCTTTCTGGATGTGATGATTGAGTTATCTACTGGGTCGCTGTGTACGACGGTCTATGTGAAGGAGACTGATCGTAATACTATTCTACAGTTTGACAGTATGCATCCTTACCCGATGAAGACTAGTATCCCTTTCGCCCAATTTCTTCGTTATAGGCGCATTTGCAGCTCAACTCCTGAATTCCTTGTGCAGAGAAGCAGAGAGAGCTTGGGGCAGCTGCAGCGGTGGCTTTGGGGCCTGTTTCCCCCGATGGTGGCAGCAGTAGCTTTGTGGAGGGTAGGGAGAAAGAAAGGGGGCAGGCAGGGAGACAGAAGGGAAACAGAAAAAAAGAAAGGGGGCATGAAGAGAGAAAAAAGAAAGAAAGGGCAGGGAGAGAGGAAGAAAAAGTTGGGGGAGGGAATGAGGTCTGGAGGAGAGGAAGCATACAGGCTGAAAGAAGGGAAGAAAGATTGGATGCACAGTCAGAAGAAGAAAGTGCAACCAGAGACTCATGAAATCACCAGACAAGGTAGGAAAAATGATTTTATTTTAAATTTAGTGATCAAAATGTGTCTGAATTTATATATGCTGTCTATATTTTGCACTATGGCCCCCTTTTACTAAATCGCAATAGTGTTTTTTAGCGCAGGGAGCCTATGAGCGTCGAGCAGTGCTGGGCATTTAGCGCAGTTCCCTGCGCTAAAAACTGCTATTGTGGTTTAATAAAAAGGATGGGGGGTATATTTGTCTATTTTTGTATGGTTGTTACTGAGGTGACAATGCATGGATTCATCTGCCTTGACCTCTTTGAAAAAAACCCAGAATAGGAATGATAATTAACATTTTCTCAGCGTATAATGTGCTTTGTGTTTTTTAATTTTATTGTTGGTAGATCATTTTGACTTGGTCATTTTAAAGTAGCTCGCAAGCCCAAAACATTTGGGCACCCCTGAGCTAGAGCGTTGAAGCTGTGTATTTCTATTTTATCCCCCCTTTTACAAAACTGTGGAGCGTTTTTTAGCGCCAGCCGTGGTGGTAGCAGCACTGATGCTCAGAATTCTATGAGCGTCAGAGCTGTTACCACCGTGGCTAAAATCCACACTACAGTTTTGTAAAAGGGGGAGAGGTTAGTTTGTGATTCCATACTAGGCGAAGGTGTTTTCTGTGTTCTGTGTGTTCGAAAGACATGGTTTTCTGCTAGATTGACGATGTAGGATTGATCTGTGCTGGTCTGGCTTGTTTAGTTTTACAATGGGTGTATTGATGTACTGCTCACTGCAATATGTAAGATGCTGCCTTTTCCTAGGTGCTCATGTGTGACGTGTGGCTTGTTACTGTTTTTCGTATAGATGGGGGGGGGTGCCAAAAAATGATGGGCTCCGGGTGTTACATATGCTAGGTACGTCACTGTATGTAAAGATACCAGAAAGCTGGCGAAGCAAAAACTTTAAGTAAATTGTTAATCTTCTAAGTTTTGAGTATTTAACCCTCCCACAATCTCATGGGCACTCGTTTCAAGTTTATTGAGATTTTGATTTAAACGCAATATCAAATATTTTCAATGCGTATAACAAAAATAAATTTGGGGAAATAAATAAAACCATTTGAACAATAAACATACAAACATATCCATAGATGATTAAAATTACATAAGGAGTACAAGGATACATTTGTTTAAAAATGCGTCCTCCGTGCCTGCTCATAAATTTGTGGAGTATGTAACTTGTCGCTCATGCATATTTTTTTTTGCACATACTTCATCAATCCTTAGAGGGAACATTGATCAGGAATGAACTGGAGGGGGAGAGGGAAAGGGGGCTGCTTTCTAGCACCCGTTAATGTAACGGGCTTTAACACTAGTATATAATAACAAACATTAAGCAAAGATTACGAGACAGAACTAACAAGAAATAATAATAATAATAACAACTTTATTCTTCTATACCACCATCACCAACAGTTCTAGGCAGTTTACACAAAAGAGAAGCTGGACAATCAGCGAAAATACAATCGCACAGTGAATACATTAATTACAATCTTTAGAAAATTCCTAATTTAGGTAATGAATTTGTCAAACAAAGTTGTCTTAACTAATTTTCGAAAAGAATATTAAGACAAAGCTTGATGGATACATTCACCTAACCCAGGGGTAGGCAATTCCGGTCCTCGAGAGCCAGAGCCAGGTCAGGTTTTCAGGATCTCCACCATGAATATGTATGAGATAGATTTGCATGCACTGCCTCCTTGAGATGCAAATCTATCTCATGCATATTTATTGTGGATATCCTGAAAACCTGACCTGGCTCCGGCTCTCGAGGGCTGGAATTGCCTACCCCTGACCTAACCAATGACTCGGCTGGATCAGATTATCTTTTTTGGTTTTTCATTTAAGCAGAATGTACTTGCTTAGTCAATGGCCATAACTGGTCACCACTGATGGCAGATGGCAGGGCCTTCATTCCCTCCCCTTGAAAATTGAAAAGTGGGTTGGTCTTTATTCTATTAAGTATATTGTGCGATAGTGATATTAATGCATCATCTTTGGTGCAGAATTGAAGTTTTAAAAATGAATAAAGAATATAAAAAAAGAAAAACATGGGATGACTAGGTTTAGCTACATTAGCCTCTGTGATGATTTTGTCCAGAGCTTTTAAATCATGTATGAAATACTATTTGCAGTGCACTTACCCCACTTTCATCTTGCTGCATTAATATCTTTTTCTTCACTGAGCGACTCAAGTGGTTACATAGTGCAACAATACTGAAAGAGAACTGCAATACAGATGGGAAGTCAGTTATAAGGGGAGAATGAAGTGATCCAGGAATACATACAATTCTTGCAACAATTTCATACTCTGCCTGCTCCGTACCTTCCATCTCCTCCTGGCATACTGCTTTTTGAAGTTTTCCATGTTGACCACTGATTGTCTCCTGACCAAGACTTGCTGCTTGTCCGCAGGCTGCAAGAAAAGAGACTCCGTGTTCAGTTCTTGTGAATTATTTGAACCAGGATATTCACAACGATCAACACCTTTCTTGCAACGTGATGCAGAAAAAATCACTAAGGGGCCCTTTGATTAAAGAACATTATGCACGAAAAACAGGCTATCACAAAACACAGTAAAGTGCTTGACAATATTTTCATGTGCACTAACATGTGCGTTACATATTTTTCACAAATATTTTTTGAGGGGGCTTGTCATGCATGGAAAATGGGCATGGAAGCATTAACCAGATAGCACATTCAGATTACCGAGGACTGGCTGATGCAGAATTGACGCAGGAGCATTTATAGCCTCCTAACTAGGAGATAGTAAGTGCTCCCATGTTAATTTTTGACAGATATGGGAAAGGGATTGGATCTTTTATATCGCCTTTTTGTAGTTTTTACAACCACCTTCAAAGCGGTTTACATACAGGTACTTCAAGCATTTTCCAACGCTAGATACTTGGGGGTTGGTCACTGTTGGAAACAGGATACTGGACTTGATGGACCTTTGGGCTGTCCCAGTATGGCAATTCTTATGTTATTATCTGTCCCAATGGACTCACAATCTATCTAATGTACCTGGAGCATTGGAACACACACTAATGACATTAGCCTGCAACTTGAAATAAAAAAAAGAGATAAAATGGCCTAAAAAGTGCCATGATGACTCTGGGCTTAGCGCGCAGTAGAGTCCTGTGTTAAGATGCACTAAGCCCAGATTCTAGCACACCTTAGTAAAAGGACCCCTATAATGGCTCCTCCCTCTGGACTGCAGATTTGCCTTCCTCAACACAACAAGGTTTAGTATGGCAAGCTCATCTCCCACATGGCACTGAGGTGAAGTGCAGTTTTGCTCTTCACTATGATGCCACATGGGAAACTTGAGTTCAACGTCTAGTTTCCAGCTTCTTTTCTGAGGACAGTTCTGCTCAAGTACCGTGTGCAGTCACGGGTGAGAGAAGACTGTGCCAGGGACTGCTTAGGACAGAACCTACTGACCAGTCATAGACCAGGACAAGTAGCTTTAGGAGACCCACACTGTCTGCTCTCAGAAACAGAGCAGCAATGGTAGACAAAAGAGAAACTACTAGAGACTGTGTTTAATGGCTCCTGAAGAGTGATGGATAGGAGAAAAGACTTAAAGGTGCAGATTAACAACAACAATTTTAATCCAGAAAAATAATGGATTTTTTTCTCTTACAGTGTTCACAGATTTGCAAATACATTTATTTATTTATTCAGCTATTTGCCATTCAACCAAAAACATTATAGTGGTCTACAAAAATAAGATGTGTACCGGACACTAAATAGAAAATATGAGATAAAAAAAATAGAAATGCAAAGACCTCAATTGGGCACATGGGAGTCAATGGAAATGAGCACAGTTAATGGTTCACAAGATGACTAAGAGGAAAATCAGCTCAGACCAGAGAAAAGGGGATCATCTAGCAGCTCCTAATCAAAATCCTGTAAAGAGGAGGGATGTTTAAGAGGATTGACTACTTATCAAGAAAGGAAAGGAAGGGGAAATAGTCATGTTTTAATGCCAAATTAAATTTAGGATAAGAACTTTCAACCCTCAGAATAGGGGGCCAGGCAACAGAAGCCTGATTGGTAAGGGATCTTGAAGGCAAAGCAACAACAAGGAAAGTTGTCTGAAAAGACATTAAAGGGCAAGACAGGTAGTAGGGTTCCTGGGATTTTCATATAGAAGGGCCAATGAGAAAGAATCCAAATCTTGAACTAGACTCTTGCTCTGAAAGGAGCTAGAGTTGGGCAACTGGGAGGTGATGTGACCAAATTGCATGATGTTCTAAGGAGTTTCACTGCCATATTTTGTAAAAGCTGAAGTCATTTTAAGTCAGTAGAGGCAGACCAGCAAGAAGAGAATTACTGTCGTATAGATCATCCAAAACTGAGTATGCAAATTTCGGCACAGTGCACACTATCAATTATTCATTTAATGGGTTTTAATTTGCAGTAAGTAGGAATGCCACTATCCTGGAATTCTTCGAGACTTGACACTACCAGATCCGCCCACAAACTCAAACTATCTTTCCCCTCGTTAAAAGGCGTCATTTTTGCAGGTAAATTAGGGAAATCCCTTTTCTTCAAATTCATGGAATAACCTCCCTGTCCCGCTGCGGAACCTAGGCTCATTCCAATTATTCCGAAAGCATCTGAAAACCTGGCTTTTCTCCAAAACGTAAAGCTATCTATTTAAAATGTAAAGCTCTAGCTATCCTCTTCATAACCTCTAATTTCTTATTACGTCCTTCCCTCATTTATTGAATTTACCTGTAAACCGTGCCGAGCTCTTTCTTTATGGAGATGATGCGGTATACAAACTTAAGGTTTAGTTTAGTTTAATTACATTCAGATCTGCCCTGTATTCTATAACATGCACGCACAAATTTCATAGCGCGTAACTCCATAAGGGTGTGTGGCCATGGGAGGCACATGGATGGATCAAGGCTATTCCAGGTGTGATGGTATAGAATACCTGGATTTACATGCCTAACTGCAATCAGTTGGGCACCAGCATTTACACCAATCTTTGGCAGGCAAAAAAAGCTCGTACCCAAAGTTAAGTGTGAAATGCGTACTAAACAAGTAAAGGTTGTTCTGCACAGGTGCCCTTTCCAGAGCCTCCTTTACAGCACACATCATTTCAGTGCCTATTTCCCGGTGCCATTTACAAACTCTAGCCCTTAATGACTAAACCTGGACCAGAATTTTCAGCAACGTGTAGTCCAGAAACAGCCTTGGAGACCAGACTTTCCTAAGGGAAAGTAGAGATTTTCTGGTCAGCGAAGAGAACTATTTAAAAAAAAAAAAAAAAAAAAGAAAAAGATTTTGCAAGAAGAAATCCCACACAGCTAGAAACTAAAAGCTCCAGCACTTCCACAGTACTAAACTAAAACGAAACTAAAACTTAGTTTTATAGACCGAGTCATCAACCAAGAGGAGCTCGACTCGGTTCCAAAATGTTTAGCAAACTAAAATGTTTTCAGAACTTTCCGGAATAAAGCAAAAGAACCTAAACTTCTTAATGTAAGCGGTAAAGCATTTCAGAATTTGGTTAATTTAAAAGCAAAAGAATGACTAAATCTCTTAAAGGTTCTGTTTTTACCACTGAGAGAGGGAAATGTTATTTCTACTGTAGGTCATGATGAACTCTTCTCTTGACTGGCAAGCATAGGAACTGAAACCACGTTTGATACTAAAATGAAGGCCTCTAAGGGGGAAGAGGGTGGCACAGTGGTTAAAGCCATAGCCTCAGTATCCTGAGGTTGCAGATTCAAACCCATACTGCTTTCTATGGCACTGGGCAAGTTAAATAATCCACCCATTGCCTCAGGTACATTAGATAGATTCAGTGGCATGAAGGCAGGGGCAGTCCACCTCAGGCACCATCTTGGTGTGGGTATTGGCACCCATCTTCCTCCCAACCCACTCACATGTGCCCTCTCATACCTCATTAATTTTCCCGGCGTGAGCAGTATCACGAACTTGCTGCCCTCGTCAGTGTCGGCTCTCTCTGATGTCACTTCAAAGGTCCCGCGCCTAGGAAGGGACATTAGAGAGAGAGCCGATATGACACGGGCAGCAAGTTCGTGATGCTGCTACTGCCCCGGGCACCCCTCACCCTTGCTACACCACTGGATAGATTGTGAGCGCACTGGAACAGACGGGGAATAAATTCATGTAAACTGTTCTGAGCTCCTCTGGGAGAACAGTATAGAACAGTGGTTCTCAACCCTGTCTTGGGGACCCCCCAGCCAGTCGGGTTTTCAGGATATCCCTAATGAATATGCATGAGAGAGATTTGCATATAATGTACGTGACAGGTATGCAAATCTCTCTCATGCATATTCATTAGGGATATCTTGAAAACCCGATTGGCTGGGGGGTCTCCAGGACAGGGTTGAGAACCACTGGTATAGAAAATTGAATAAATAAACAAATATTCTGAGGGGAAAAATAAGGAGGGAAGAAAATTCAGGCACATCACTGTTACTTTCAGTGTTGTGTTCTAGTCACCACGATCAGCTTTCAATTCATATGGCTGGGTGATCCCAGCATGCTCACAACTTTAGAGCAGGGGTGTCAAAGTCCCTCCTCGAGGGCCGCAATCCAGTCGGGTTTTCAGGATTTCCCCAATGAATATGCATGAGATCTATTAGCATACAATGAAAGCAGTGCATGGAAATAGATCACATGCACATTCATTGGGGAAATCCTGAAAACACGACTGGATTGCGGCCCTCGAGGAGGGACTTTGACATCCCTGGTTTGGACAGTGTTTTGAAGGTTCCAGAGGTGGTACAAACTCATATTGAACAATGTGGGGACTTGGTTACTAAAGTGGACTCCCGAGTTCAGGAGTTAGGAAGAACTATTGAGGTAGTTCAGGCCGCTCAATTGACTTTGGTAAAAGATAACCTGAACATCCATCAAAGAATAGCACTCTAGAGCAGATGTGGTCAACTCCGGTCTTCGAGGGCCGGAATCCAATCGGGTTTTCAGGATTTCCCCAATGAATATGCATTGAAAGCAGTGCATGCAAATAGATTTCATGCATATTCATTGAGGAAATCCTGAAAACCCGACTGGATTGCGGCCCTTGAGGAGGGACTTTGACACTCCTGATTTAGAGAGAGGGCTATTGCATTTTAAAAGAGAGTGAGAGCAGATTTTTTCATTTTGGCTGGTTAGTGAAGCTGTACTTTTGCTCCTAGCAGGAAAGCAGAATAAAGAGCCACAGAAATGTAACACAGAACCCAGTTACACATGTATCGGAATAAATCTCCATGAGGCCAGCCTCCTTATTTATTTATATCTCTTAGGGGAAGAAAAAAAAAATCTTTATTTGGGCCAAATATCTTCAGCTTGCTAATCCTTTAGAACAATGGCCATGAAGAACCAAAAGAGAACTCCCATGTTTGCCTGCTAATCCCATTTCCACTCAGTGATGGTTCCAAAGCTAAAGTGCTGAAGGGCCTAATTTACCAAAATGTTTCTCTCCCATTTTGTGCCTTGATGGACTGAGCTCTAAGATATTTAATTAATTTAGCAAAATCCAAAAGATTTCATAGACAAACAAACACTGAAGGATTATACTTTCTGTTGCTAACTAGGTGCCAGCCCTATATGGCTCTCGTTTTCTTTCCTTGCCTTTGATCCATATCATACCTGTCATTCTCAAATTACAACATTGCAAATTATCCAAAAGATCAGAAGGTTTCCTTGCTAAGAGGATTAAGCATACTGCACTATTTAATCATCATTGTTAGTTAATGATTCGGTCCAATAATATCACTCCGAACAGTTTTAATGTGAATAAATAGCATTAAGCTTAAATAGGGGGTCATAATGGAGTTTCTCCTGTTCTTGGGATAAATCATACCGGTCAATATTCAGCGCTATTTAACCAACCAGAAATACTTATAATACATCATACATTGTAGATCACGGGTGTCCAACCTGTGGCCCCGTGAAGTATTTTGTGCGGCCCCAGTTGAGGGCGAAGCAGTGTTTTCCTCTGCTGCCCCCGGGTGTTTACCGCCTTGCCGGCTCCCTCTTCTGTCTTGCTGCAGCGTTTGCGCGGCCCCAGAAACATTTTTTCCAACCAATGCGGCCCAGGGAAGCTAAAAGGTTGGACACCCCTGTTGTAGATTTACACATGTATACATTGCAGATTACCCCCCCCCCCTTTATACAAAACCATAATGTGGTTTTTAGCACCGGCTGCGGTGGTAACAGCTCCGACGCTCATAGTTTTTAAATGGCGCAGTAGCAGAATGGTCAGAGAAACAGGCTGAAAGTCAGAGTTCAAATCCCAGTGATAATCCTTATGATCATGGACAAGTCACTTAACTCTCCTTTGCCTCAGGAATAAACTCCAAGAACAGGAAAATCCTTACTGTTGATGGTGTAGAGAGGGTGAACGGCACCCGGAGCAGTGGCACCCATCCCCCCGCCTGCATGTGTGCCCCCTTCCCCATACTTTTTTAACTTTGACATAAGCTACCGACTTGCTGCCTGCATTGGCTTCAGCATTCTCTCTAACGTCACTTCCTAGGTGCCGGTCCTGGAAATGACATCAGAGAAAGCGCCGACGCCAACACGGGCAGCAAGTTAGCAGCTAGTCACGCCAAAGTTCAAAAGGTACGGGGGAAGGGGGTGTACGGTAGGGGGAGGAGTGGGTAGGGGGCAGAGAGGAAAGAGGGGTACCAGTGCTTCGAACAAGACAGCAGCCAGGGAGGACCGCTTCCCCCACACCCCTCTTTGCTATGCCACTGCTTACTGTACAGAAAACAAAGAAATTGTGGAGAGTCGATGCCCAAGATGAAGGCTTTATTAAAACAAATAATCCACATAAAAATGTCTAGGGCCTGAACCTCTGAAAACATATGGACCCAACACGGTCCGTGTTTCGATGCTATAGACTTCTTCAAGGGCAGTGGCGTACCTAGGGTATGTGGCACCCGGGGCCCATAATTTTTTGACACCCCCCCATGTAAAAAAATATTTTTTGTAATAACCATGAAACTGAATAAATGGTCATAATAGAAACAGGCAGTGAAAATTTTCTTTTATTGAACCTCATATATGTAACCATTATTCCAAACATACCATAACATAACATAAATTATGTCTGAATTGTCATGACATGAGAAGTACATATGGAGTAGTTGCAGGTGATGCTTGGGACAGTTCTGATTGTGTTAGTTCGGTTTTATGTGTTTTTTGAATAGAATGGTTTTTATTTCTTTTTTGAAGGTTTTATAGTTTGTGGTCGAGGTCAATAGGTTGTAGAGTTGGGGGTCGAGTGTTGCAGCTCGAATGGCTAGGAGGTTGTCGAACTGTTTTTTTCTTTTGACGTTTTTGGTTGGAGGGTGTGTGAATGGTGCATGAGTTCTCCTATGTCTGGTTGAGGTGGATTGAATTATTTAGCTGAAGAAATTAGTTACCCCCCCCCCATTCCACACACATTAATTCTCTTCCATTTTTGTTCCCATTATAAAAAACACTGATAAGTTCTCAGAAAAAAATACATTAAAATAAGAAGTGAAAACAAAGGCCCCTACAGATGAGAACATAACATAAGAATAGCCTAACTCGGTCAGACCAATGGTCCATCATGCCCAGTAGCCCATTCAATGGTAGCCAATCCAGGACACTAGTACCTGGTCAAAACCCAAAGAGTAGCAACATTCCATGCTACCGATCCAGGGCAAGCAGATGTTTCCCCCATGTCTTAATAACAGACTATGGACTTTTCCTCCAGGAATTTGTCCAAATCTTTCTTAAAACCAGCTACGCTATCTGCTTTTACCATAACTTCTGGCCACTTAAGCTGAGATCTTTCCTTCCAAACAGAGACTTTGCTAGATGTCAAATACAGCACAAGGTAACTTCACACGGACTTAGCTGTGCAGGAAATGTGAATCTCCTCATACACCCATCATATAGTGCAAAAATGTGCAAAGGTCTGGTTTTTTCTTTCGATCACTACATAGACTAATGCCACACAAGCAGCGCTGTTACAAACATATTCTGTAGGTCAGTGCTAAGGTTAACAAAGTTTCCTTCCTTGGACCAGAAGGAGATACTGACAAACCACTGGAAGAGATCCCAAAACAACTACCCAAGAACAACACCCAAAGACCCACTCAGTGTGTGAACCAGTTGAGTGGAGTGGACTAACTGGGGGGTGGAAATGGGCCCAGAGTTTGCTCAGCAGAATTTCCCAGATCACCTCTTCCTCTCAACACATTGACACGCTGCCGCCACCACCACTAGAACACCTCACCGGGTAGGCCAGCAATGCTATAAACTTTATAAAACACATTATTATATTTTCTTATAAAGCACATATTTTAACTGAACTCTCTGACATCCTCAGCCTTTCCATTCACAAAAATAGAAGGAAGAAAAGTTCCCATTTCCTGCTGTCTCATGTCCCCGGCCTATACAATATTTTTCTTCTGCAGAGTGCAGACCCTTCAAAAATCTGACCAAATCCTCATTTCACTTGCATTATAAAGTACTGAGGATGCCATCTCTCCCCAATCCCAGGTCCTAAAGTCTAAGCCAGTAGCGCAAGCTAGTGCTACCAGATTCAGGAAAAAAAATTTCGTTTCGATTCAGCCTATTGAATTGGTTCATCGATTCGATTTTCCTGCCCAATTGGGTGTTTTTTTTCAAACATCCTGGTGGGTTTATTTTATAGCTTTTTCACCCCCCTTTGGCTTCTCCTAACCACACTGGCGCTGTGGTGTAAATAAAATAAAGAAACAAAAGGACTTTTCCTCTCTGTTAAATCCTAGCTCACGTTTGCGGTCTAACACCAGCTCTGGCAGGATACACATTTCAAATCTGACATATTGTAATCACAAAACAGAAAATAAAATTAGTTTTTCTACCTTTTTGTTGTCTGGTTATTTTTCAAATCTTGTTGGTCCAAGGCTCTGGTTGTCTTCTGATAACTTGCTTGCCAGGGTCTCCTTCTTTCTTCTTTCTCTATGCTAACCATCCATCTGCCATCTCTGTCCTCCCCTTCCATTTCCCTTCCCTCCCCCGGATGTCTGGCATCTTTCCTTTTTTTGTCTCCCTCCACAGATCCACCTTTTCTTAACTACCCTTTCATCCAGCAGCTCTCCCTCCTTCCCCACCACCCCAGGGTCCACCATCTCTCCCTTTCTTTTCCCAACTACTCTCCTAACCAGTATCTCTATCCCCCCCTCCACACCATCCCTTGTGTCCAACTTCTCTCCCTTTCTGTTCCTTCCCTCCCTAAAACCCATGTCCATCATCTCTCTCTCTCTCCTCTATTTTCAGACCCATTATTTCTTCCCACCCAAAGTCCGGCATATGCACGTCCCTTTGAACCCTTCCCCCTTCCCTCCGTGTACTTCTACACCAGGGCCCCCCTCCCCTGAAGGCCTGTCCCCCCCTTAAAGGTCTGCATCCCACCCCTGAAGGCCTGTCCCCCCCTTGAAGGCCTGCACCCCCCTGAAGGCCTGCACCCCCCTCGAAGGCCTGCCCCCTTGAAAGCCTGCACCTCCCCCGAAGGCCTACACCCCCCTCGAAGGCCTGTCCCCCCCTTGAAGGCCCATCCCCCCTTTAAGGCCTGTCCCCCCCTAAGGCCTGCACCCCCCCCCGACGGCCTGTCCCCCTTGAAGGCCTGTCCCCCCCCGAAGGCCTGCCCTCCCCTTGAAGGCCTGCCTGCCTGTCCCACCTTGAAGGCCTGTGCCCTCCTTGGAAGGCCTGTCCCCCCTAAGGCCAGCATCCCCCCCGAAGGCCTGTCCCCCCCTGGAAGGCCTGTGCCCTCCCTGGAAGGCCTGTCCCCCCCTAAGGCCTGCTTCCTCCCCCCTCGACGGCCTGTCCCCCTTGAAGGCCTGTCCCCCCCCCGAAGGCCTGCACCCCCCCGAAGGCCTGTCCCCCCCTTGAAGGCCTGCCTGCCTGTCCCCCCTTGAAGGCCTGTGCCCTCCTTGGAAGGCCTGTCCCCCCCCTAAGGCCTGCACCCCCCCCGATGGCCTGTCACCCCCCCCCCGAAGGCCTGCCTGTCCCCCCCCCGAAGGCCTGTCCCCCCCTGGAAGGCCTGTGCCCTCCCTGGAAGGCCTGTCCCCCCCCCTAAGGCCTGCTTCCTCCCCCCCCCGACGGCCTGTCCCCCCCCCCGAAGGCCTGCCTGTCCCCCTTGAAGGCCTGTCCCCCCCCGAAGGCCTGCACCCCCCCGAAGGCCTGTCCCCCCCCCTTGAAGGCCTGTGCCCTCCCTGGAAGGCCTGTCCCCCCCTAAGGCATGCACACCCCCCCCCGACGGCCTGTCACCCCCCCAAAGGCCTGCCTGTCCCCCTGAAGGCCTGTCCCCCCCCCTCCACAAGGTCTGCCTGCCCCACCACCACCACGAAGTACTGCTTATTCCCCCGGCCTCCCCGCTTCATTTCCCTGGTGAAACAGCCTGCAGCATGATCGCGCGATGCCAGCGATCTTTGCTTGCTTCGGCTGTTTCCTCCGCTGCGGTTCCGCCCCTCCTCTGACGTCAGAGGAGGGGCGGGACCGTGGCGCAGGAAACAGCCGAAGCAGGCAAAGATCGCTGGCATCGTGATCTTGCTGCAGGCTGTTTCCAGATGCGACACCCGGCGCAGGGGGTGGGGAACCGGACCGGACCAGGAACACCCCCTCAAGGCTTGGCACCTGGGGCAGACCGCCCCCCACGCCCCCCCCCCCTTGGTATGCCACTGTTCAAGGGTCCCTATTTTGTCCTAAATGCAGGCATGTGGATTAAATAATGAACGCAAAACCTCTGTGAAAGTGTATCTCCACAGTGCAGAGGCTTTACATTCATTATTTAATCCACATGCTTGCATTTAGGACCAAATAGCGACCCCTGAAGAAGACTATAGCATCAAAACACAGACCTAGACATTTTTATGTGGATTATTTATTTGTTTTAAGAAAGCCTTCATCTTGGACATCGATTCTCCACAATTTCTTTGTTTTCTGGATGTTACTTTTTGTGGAGGGATCAGAGTCAATTTTCTTGTTATTCTGAGATACTGCTTACTGTACAGCATCTGAATGTAACTTGTCTTGAGCTTCTACTGAAAAGGAATGGGCTAAATCCAGATCCCTAACAGATGTGTGTGTTTGAAGCCTGCTGGAGTGCTTTCTGGAAGTCTAATCTCTTGTAAGATTTTTCTGGAGAAAACTTAAAAGTTCTACTTTTGAAACCATTTGGTGCGCTATAGTGGACCTGGGGAAATCATTATCTGGGCAGATGCATGGAGTTTCTGTTAAGTTGCAAGATTTTTTCATCCAAGCACAATGCCGGGAGACTAAAATTTCAGCAGAAAACTCAGATTCGGGTGAAAGTTCCAGAGGCGAAAGTACAGAGCCTTGAGGTCTCTATTACCAAGTAATGGTGCAAAACTGAGCTGTAGGCTATGCAGTGAGCTGGTGCAATCTCCAGTTAATTAGTCCCTTAGGCGACTCCTGAGTTTCAGCAAATGCTATGTTCAGGCAACATCTCACCGAAATGCTGAAATTAGTATTAGACCCCTAGTATGGGTCAAGCTAAGATATAAATTTGTATCATAAACTTGTACTAAAATTATGGCAAATCCAATGCAAAACATAACCTCTTAACTGTATATTATGTATGTTTGACCTGTAACCCGTTCTGAGCTCTTTGGGCACAACGAAATACATAAATAAACAAATAAATACAATTTTCCCCAATTCACTTCCATGTCCAGGAAATTTTATGTACCAACTTTCTACTGTAAAACGAGATGATGGAACAAAGCAAGACATGATCTCTTGGGATACAGTCTTACTTCATTTCACTACTCCACTGGGGGAAATCAGACAATGAAGCTTCTGTCCCTGCCACCTTGGTTATTGTCTCTTTTGTAAATAAGAGATTTAAAATGTTCTCAGATGCCACCAAAGGCACTCAGAAGAAGACACAACGGTTTCTTTTATTAAAGCCTGGAGTATTTCAATGGGGCTCTTTTCTGTCTGAAATTCCCTTTCAAATGGATAGTGAAACCTCCGTTGAATGGGTGTCTTTTTAAAATCTGCTCAGCTGACAGTCTTTTTGAGCAGTAAGCAGATGGTAGATGCCCTAGTTGCTGAATCTTCTTTGGTTTCATTGTACTGGGGACCATTGGATAGGTTTATATTTGAGTATATGCACTGCTATGCTAGTATTCAATAAAGGACAGTAGATGCCCACTTTCCTTCACAGAATAGGCTCCTCCCCCTTTGTCTGCTATAGGTGCCCTGTTATAGAACTGCATAAATGTGCCAGTAATATGCATAAAGCCCTGAATGCTGCTGCTCTTTTTTTTTTTTCACAGCTCCTCAATAATGATGTTCAATTTTTTAAAATATTAAATTTGGAATAATTGTAACAGTCTCAAAATGTCTAAATCTCGAATGAAAAAGTATAATAAATGCCTTAAATTTACCTGAAAGCTTCAGCCCCACCACTCCATGTATCTTAATAGCGGGAATAATTACATGGTTCTCATCACCGGCTTCCAACTAATTTGTTTTACTAATGTTTAAATTCTGTTTATTTTGCTTCTTTCATTAAAACTATGATATAGCCATTTCGTATTTTATCTTTAAGCTGACATGATTCGGGAGAGACGATCCGACATGTTTCGCATTCCTGTGCTTTATCAAGGGTCTCCCGTAGCCTTCCCTGTCAGTGTAACCTACAAGTTATTCCACACTTTTCTTGACACTTTTCATTTCCTTTCATAGAACTGAAATGAAAAGTGTCAAGAAAAATGTGGAATAACATAAGTTTCATGGCTCCACATCAGTCTCTTCTTGGTTGGGATGAAATTTTTCAGTGGCCCCTTGTATTGTGATGTCATAATGCCTCATTCCACCAATGCCTAAGAGACAATCTCATCAGTGATGTCACAATGGCTTGGTTTCCCTCTACTTGTGCCCATTTGCTGGATGCATTTGCTTCATTGAAACAAAAAGTGTCAAGAAAAGTGTGGAATAACTTGTAGGTTTCATGGCTCCACATCATTCTCTTCTTGGATGGGCTGAAAAATTTTCATCGGCCCCTCATATATTCAACAGGTCTATGGAAAGTATAAATGCAAGCATCCCTTCATTGATGTCTCTCTTCAGACATAAGTGAACTACCCAAAATTGCACTTTTAACCCAGTACAGTATAAATGCTCAATACTACAGAGTATAATATGCTTTACTTCAGTTTCAAGATTTATTAGTCAAACAGTCAAAATTAGTCAAGAAATGTTATCCACATAAAATCTGAAATCTTTATTTACTGTTTCTAAAATGTAAGCACTGTTTGTACTGCATAATTATTTACAATTAGTCTTTAAGCCTGTTACATTAATAGATGTGTGTGTCTTTCTTTCTGTCTCTCTCTCTCCTTGGCCGCTGTCTGTCTGTCTGTCTTTTTTTTCTTTATCTCTCTCTCCTTGGACGCTGTCTGTCTGTCTGTCTCTCTATCTGTCTGTTGCAATATGGGACTTGTAGCCCTGATTTCGACGGGCAGATTCAGGAACTCAATTGGGATTTAAGTTCAAAACCCGGATTGGCCATAAAGTGTCCCTTCTGGCAGGGTTGGAGAGGATAAGCAGTAGTTTAAAAGCAAACAGACACCTCAAAACCTATTCAGGATAACTAAAGGCCTAGAAACAGGTTTTGCTCAAGTTTGCTAGAACAAAAAATCCAGAAACTAGCTTAGTACAATCTGAATGAATTCACTGATAAAGCTTTGCTTCTAAGACTCAATTTTAGAATAAAAAACAAGTGAGGGCTTGTAAAGGCAGACCCTGCCATACAAGGCGTTGGATTCATTATATTACATTATTATTTGTATACCCCATAAGCATATTTAGTTCTATGTGGATCACAACTTAAGAGTCTGAGAATCTCAGGAGTTACAACAAAATGAAAGATTGATAAATCCTAGTCTTATATTAAAAACATTTCTCGAATAGATGAGTTTCTGAAATGTTTGTCTCTGACTGCTGCCTGAAATGAAAGTAACTTATCAAAATATTTTTTATATCGACATTCCTTGACGGAAGGGAAAGTGAAATATGTTATGAGGTGATGAGATAGTTTAAGAACATAAGAACATAAGAAGTTGCCTCCACTGGGTCAGACCAGAGGTCCATCGCGCCCAGCAGTACGCACCCGCGGCGGCCCATCAGGTCCATGACCCTGCCTCATCCTATAACCTATCACTACTTCTGTCCGTACCTCTCAATCCCCTTATCCTTCAGGAATTTATCCAAACCTTCTTTGAATCCCTGTAGTGTCTTCTGCCCTATCACAACCTCAACTATACTCATATTCATTAATTTGTTATGGGTTTGGTTTCAGTACTATAAGCTGCTAGAAAGCTTTACAGAGCAATCGATGCAAAAGCTTCGGGATGTGTTCAGGCAAAAACATTTTTGGTCAGCCTTTGGCTTTTTTCCCGCAATGTTTGGGTTATTTCCTGGTTCATTTCATACATTCACTTTAACAGCTTTTTAAAGAAGTTAGAACTTTTTTTATACAAACAAACTGGCTCTATGCACATTAATTCATAACTGATTTTGCATTCACTTAAAGGTTTATGGCACCTAAACAAACTGAATGTGTGCTAAGGAAATGCACATGCCTATAAAACATAAGAACATAAAACACCCGCCACATTTTTATTCAGGTGTTATTTTTAACAAACAAGAAAAAAAAAAAAAAATCAATACAACAATAAATATAGCTATAGATATCCAGCTACACAAAAAGAGAATCCAACAAAAACTGCAGTAGGACAAGTAGCAAGCAAAAAACAATACAAAAACTGCAGGCAATGTACAAGATGCAGGCACTGTTTATTGCAACATCAATGGTATATAACCTTATTACCAACCAGAGGACCCGACATGGTCCGTGTTTCGGACAACACACCTTCCTCAGGGGTTCGTGATAAATAAGGTATTGAGACTAACAGCAATAAACAGAAGAAACAAGTGCCAATGTGACGTAGTTCTGGACTCAGTACCGTAGTCATATCAGCACTTGTTTCTTCTGTTTACTGCTGTTAGTCTCAATACCTTATTTACCACGGACCCCTGAGGAAGGTGTGTTGTCCGAAACACGGACCATGTCGGGTCCTCTGGTTGGTAATAAGGTTATATACCATTGATGTTGCAATAAACAGTGCCTGCATCTTGTACATTGCCTGCACTTTTTTGTATTGTTTTTTGATAGATATCTAGCTTTCATGATTTTTAAAAACTTTTGTTCGGTTTAAGCTCACATCTTTACAGATGAAGCTCAAAGTAGGCTATATTCAGGTACACTAGGTGTTTCCCTGTCCTGCTGCTGCAATGACCTCTGAATCACTCGAATGTTTTTTCACTTGGAGAATAGTAAATCTCAGGTACACATTGCCAGAAGTTGTGGTAAGAACGGATAACATAGCTGGTTTTAAGAAAGGTCTGGACAATTTCCTGGAGGACAAGTCCATAGTCTGTTATTGAGACAGACATGGGGGAAGCCACTGCATACCCTGGATTGGATGCATGGAATGTTGCTACTCTTTGGGATTTTGCCAGGTTCTAGTGACCTAGATTGGCCGCCTTGAAGACGGGCTACTGGGATAGATGGACCATTGGTCTGACCCAGTAAGGCTATTCTTATGTTCTTATGTACTGCAACAGGAGACAGACCATACACACTAATGAAAAAATTAACAGGTAGACCCTGAAAACACAAAGGATACTGGTTAGATGGACCTTTCATCTGGCCCAGTATGGTAAAAACAAAGCTTTTTGTAAAATATGCATATGGATGTGCAAGATTGCACAACAATGTTTTATTACCTCCAGTGGGTGTAGCAATTTAAAAAACTCCACATGGGGATAAAAGTATACAGCTTTTCCCCCATGATGTGTGTGGAAATAGCTTTCTACAATCGCTGCACTTGACAGCTTCCATTCTCCTAACATGTGAATCCACTCCTATGCCAGCATGAAATTCCCCCTAATCCCTGACCTCTCCTGTTACCAACCCCTTCTGACACCACCCCAGACAGCAAGAATGCCTCAAAATACTACCCTAACCAACCCTCACTGCACCCACCTCCTGAAGGCAAGGCCTTCCCTCAATCCCACCAGCTCTTACCAGGAGGTCTCTTCTATCTAGTGGGAGCAGGAGCAATCCCCAATCGATATAGCATGATTTGACTATAGGAAAGCTTTCAGTAGCATGCCAGGCTTTGCATAATAAATTGGATTGAAATGGACAAATAATTCCCTCTCACCACTCTTATTTTGTCTGGTCCTACGGTCATTCAGTCTGGCCAACAAGAATCCGCACAATGAATGCAGTAAACATGGCCTTTCACATTTCAGAAACGGATAAATTAAGCAGAAAACTTTGGATTTAATGTGTTAGTCTACAAGCAACCAATTGCAAAGGGTGAATATAAGACCGAAGCAGTCCTAGTCATATAGTATTACAATAGTCCAGGCCTGATCATACCAATGCCTGACCAACTGCCTGAAAGTCAGATTCAAAGAGCACTTAAGTCTGAATCACACTCTTAATTTAGTGGCCTAAAGACAAACATAAATTCAAAACCACTCCCAAATATTTTACCTCCTGAGCTATAGGGAGGACAATACCCCTGATTATTAAGGAAGCTAGGAGCTTCAAACTGCAATCTTGGAGAGCTAGTTGGATTTTCAGGATATCCCTAATGCATATTCATGAAATATATTTGCATACCATGGAAGCCATTTAGGATGCAGTTTGACATCCCTACCCTGGTTACTCCTAAAAACTCTGTCTTCATAATACAAAAATGAAGGAACGAGCCCAGTCATACTAGACGTCCTAACACTTTGCCTTAGTCACATCACTCAGTTTTGCCAAGGGGCAGTTCTTCTGTTGCTGTGGCCCAAGGGCATTTCCGTTGCTTACCCTCATCTACAGAAAAACCAATCCTGTCTACCAAATACTTTAATGCCAGGTGAGTTTTGGGAGGAAGATTGAAGTGTAATATTAGCCTTTTGATAGACTCTGGCTGTTTGGAATCAACTACTGCTTTCTATTCAAGTGGAGGTTTCCTATAAAAAACAGTTCAGATCCTTATTGAAGGCCCACTCCTTTATGAGAGCCTTTGGGGATGCAATGTTTGAAGCCTAAGGGGACAGGAACGTTCTTATTACTGATTATTGGATGTGTGTACCTGTTGAGTCTGTTCTGTTCTCTTTAGTGATGGTATTTCCTTTCTTTTCTGTTGTGTTGCGATTATGTAAACCACTTTGATCTCATGGATGTTACAATTCAAGGCTCAGAGGAGAAAGATTAGAAAATATTTCTTCATGGAAAGGTTAGTGAATGCATGAAACAGCCTTCGAGAGGAACTGGGGAAGGCAAAACCAATAACAGAATTCAAAAAGGCAGAGGAAGCATCACCAGTTGGAAAAATAGGAATGGAAAGACAAAAATCAATGATAATATATTATAACACTTTCACATGAGTGATACAAGGTGTCAAATTGTGTAATGAAAGAACAACACAGGCTCCACAACAGGTTAAATAGAAGGAAAAGCCTCAGAAAAGGGACCTCCCACCTCCACAAAGGTGGCTATTAATGGTTGTTGAGCGGTTATCTCATCGGCAAAAAAACCTTCCTTTTAGTTTAAAAAAGCTCTGTGCTATAAAACTCAAAAAGATAGATGAACGTAGATCAACTTATTTTCAGCTGATCGGTACAAAAATCAATGACAAAAATCAATGACATTCCAAACAAAAGCAAAATGAGTATTCTGGATGGGTCTTCCGGTCTTTAGTTGCCATCATGTTCCATGTTTCTCTGTTACTTGGTTCAACAAGCTGAATAAATCTTTTAACTTGACCTGGGTGTGCCTGATATGAATAACTACCGCATAATTTGGTCTGAGTTATCTGTCTTCCCGCCACCCTCATGGAAAATGGTAGAAAACCTTTGAGAAATGAGTCCCGCTATTCTTTTGCAAAGATCTACTTTATACAAAAATAAGCACAATATACTTGCCTTGGCAAAGGTAAACATGTATAGCCAAAACAATGGAAACCTCTTGGGTTTAGTTAAAATGACACACTAAATCATAGGGAAAGAGGGAATATGGAGAGAACTTCTCCATGGAGAGATAAGACTCAGAAGACATATCTCTCCAGCCTGGCAAGGGTATGACACCTGGACATACCATCTAAGTTGAATGAAGCACAAAAAGAGGGAAACAATGGGCAAAAAATTAAAAGAAAATTTTTTAAAAAATAATTTATTAAAAGTGAAATCAAATGATTCATAATGCACACAGACACACACATTCAAGAAGAAAGAGTTTTAATTATTGCACCTAAAGTTCAGTGTCAGAACACATCATAAAATACTGGTCCTCCATTAATACTAACTTTACCAAAACATAATGTTGCTGCATGTATTAACCATATTTGATTCATCTGTGATGATGATTCCTGTATTCCATATTTTCATCAATTCACTCTGTAACACAACTTGAAACAACTTGCTTAATACTACCCACAGTGCATCACTCCCAGCTTGAAATGACATGAAAATATGTCCTTCACTAGCTTCCGTAATTAGTCAGTCTGTTTATCCCCTTCTAGACTGGATTCAACAGGTCATTTCTCTCTGGGCCTCATCTACTACGACTTTTCTCCCATTCTGTGCCAATGGGAAGAGACCTTGATGAAATCGGGCCCTTTATATGCTAATGCTCATCAAAATATTCCTTTCTGGTCAATGATATGCTCAGTAATAGGAATTCAATTTTATTTCAGCAAACCAAGTAGACCATAACCTTTGATTGGTTGATTCACTGCAAAGTGATGTGTGATAGACTTTATTCAATGTGGTGGTTCTGATATTTATGCCATTGTTGCCAGCATGGGCAAATGATATGGTAACATGAGGACCAACATGGGAGACCTCTTCAGATGAGGGCGAGTTTAGAGGTATACTAGCCAAAATTACTGACGTGAGTCTGCAACATTTAGGTTCAAACCTGAGAGCAGTTCATTATTACATGTCCTATTTAACAACTCAGTTAGTGATTCATTAACATCCTTGTTGAAAACGGAGACACAGTTTTCATTCATGTATCCCCCATCGCTCTTCTCCAGTTGAAATCCATTCATTAGTTCCTGGATCCACTTGAGTTCTTCTGAAAGCTCCTGACTCAGAGACATGTATTGGGATGCCAGCTCAGTGTATTTTCCAGTAACACTATTTAGATTGGAGGCCACCGTCTTTATGTCATCCTGGAGATGTTTCTTCATAGATTCAACTTTCCGAAACTCATACCGAAGTTGTGAAAGATCATGTCTCACATTTTCATTTTCTTCTTTGTACCAGGCCTCTTTTTCATTATATATTGAAACCAGAGTATCGATATCCTCCTGTAGGGAATCGTGAGACCCAGCAAGAGCACTGAAATTGTTTTCCATCATAGCTATATCTTCCACCACTTGAGCAAACCGTTCAAAGTTGATGTAAGTATTATTGGGTGGCATGCTTGAATGGGACTTGATGGTGTATTCCTTCAGACGTTTTGTCTTGAGCTGTGTATGCTCAGCCTTTTTGCTCCCTTGGATTTTTGTTTCTTCTTTTGATTGATGAGTCTTCAGACAGAACAACTAAGTATTACTATTATTTGTAAGGTTTAAAAATAAAAAAATCACACAAATTCATATCCACACTGCAGCCAGATGATGCAAATAGCGTAACTATAATTTCAACAAGACCGTGACTCTTCTTCCAATCTACACATGCATTTCCGTGGATTCCAAAAGAAATGAATTACACACATTCCCATCTGATAAATGGGTCATTTAGTATGCGGTTTCCATGCCAAATTTCAAACCGTTAGTAAATGCTCAAAATCACAAATCACCAGAGAAAAATGGTAATTCAGAGACTGCATCAATTTTTGGGTAGCGTGTGATACTGAAAGTCTAATGTTAAATTCCATGCTGAGATATGCAAAAGCTATCTTTCGATCAAAGATCTTACAAAGGTGTTAGAATAAAATCCAAGTACTGAGTGAAAACCAAAAGATGTCAACAGTGCGACTCCAGCTAAGGATGTTCAAAAAGTGGATATTTATACTTTAGAGTTAACATTTATACTGGCAATACATAAATTAATGGGAGGTTTATCTCATGCAGAAAACAACTTTATGAGCCCCAGCTAAAATACCACACACATGCTTATTCGTAATTCTCCATCATTTCTGGCCTTACCGTTATCCAAGGGTGAGACAGCGCCTGTTGGATAGTAAATCGTTTCCTAGAACAAAAATATAGCAGCAAAAAGTTAAACAAACAATGAGCCCATGGAACAATGAGATACTTACAGTGAGGGCAAATAACAGATGGCAAATAAATAACGGGATGGCAAAAATGTGAACAAAATGTTTTACAGCCATACCTTAAGTTTGATAGAGAAAGTGTCAAAGATGGTTTATATTTTTGAAGGTTTACATTTTTCCACATGAATCATTTTATACAATTTTTCATCAGTTTCATCCCTTCCCTCATTTCCCCCTTCATCTTGAATGCCTCAGTTTATAAGGCGTTTGCTTTTTCATGCATGGTTACAAATATCTATCCTTTCTACTTTAAACACAGAGAAGATGAAAGAGTCACCAATAGTCTAATCTAATCTGGTATTTGTGCATTGCACTAAGCCTACAAAGGTTCAAGGCGACTTACAGTACAGAAAAGGAGCACTATTTAGTACATTGCAACATAGCTAAGTTAAACATTACAAAACAAGTCCCTCCTAAAGCACACAGCACTGATTCTGTGCCTCTAGAAGCCACTTAAAGGAGAGAACTCAGGCATACAAATCACTTCTGTAGATACAGGTGTTTGGATTCGGTTGATTTTCCAATGCCCACTTTAAAAAAAGAGAGCACTTTAGAATTAGAAACATTTTTAAGTATGTTTGGCCCTGATATTCAGTCTACGGGATGCAAACCAGCTATCTCCGGTGATTGGCAGTGATTTTAATTCAAGTTTATTTATGGCTTGATATACCGACCTGAATATTCAACACCAGGGCTGCATCCGGCCACTGGCATTGAATTTCCAGGGTAATGTTCACCACCATGGACTCACGTGGGCAAGCTATCAATGGATATCTGGCTATGTGCTATTTGGCTGGCCAGGAGCCACTCCTGGCCAGCCAAACAGCACGGAATATCAGCCGGTTTATGTCTATTTCAAATTTGTTTTACTGCCTTATCTTAAGGAAGGTCAAAGCAGTGCACAAAACACATTCAACATAAAATCACTGGAAAGGCACTCCAATTAAAATAGTATATCCATACATCTACAGATAAAGATACAGGGGAAGGAAGGAAAAAAGGTTCCAAAGCCACCACTGCAACTGTGAAGTCTGAATGTGGTGGTGAATCACATAACAGTGGAAAAGGCCAGTGTTACTCGGCTCAAAGTTGCCAGGAAAATCTACTCCATTTTGAGAGCACTAATATTTCAAAAAGCATGAATCTTTTGCATTGTTCTTTATCCAGCTGACCTGCAATTCAAAACTTTTCGAAAAGAAATCAAAACCCTACTTTTCAAAAAATTTATCCAGATATCTTAACCCAACCCTTCCCCCTCCTCCTAGATAAATTCTCCCCCAAAACCTCCACTTAAATAATCTCTTCCTCCCCAAAACACCAACCAAGTATTCAGATCCCTGAAATGTTACGTAATCTTATTTGTACTCTAACTGTAATCTATTTGTTATATCACACAGTAATGTACAGTCAATTTAATATCCAATTTGCAAGTTCTTCCAGAATTAATCCAGGTACCTCTCCTCCCTTGTAACCAAAAACCCCCCCCAAAAAACCCCAAACTGTTGTAACTTCACTGGAAATGTCCAGTTAGCTCTTTTGTAATCCGCCTTGAACTGCAAGGTATAGGCGGAATAGAAGTCCCTAATGTCATGTAATGTAATGTAAGTTACCAATAGGCTTCATGTTTAATGTGGTGCTGCTTTTCCCGAAAAAAAGAAGGCAACAAATCTACACATACAATAGGGTTATACCGGTACCAGATCATCTGATCCTGAAAAAATGGAGCTAATTGGCAACTCTGCCTACCAAATTGTATCTTGGGGAATGAGAAATCTCTCATCAATAGTGCTTGATGTGCAATTTTAGTGGAGACACGTGCATTCAAGTGCAAGTCAAGCCTTTTGCTGTGACAAGGTCATTTTTAGAAACAGAGTTGTGAAATGTACAGAGTGGGAGAATAACGCCGAGATTAGCGCAGTGGCCTGAGATCTTGGGAAACCAAGTTTGACTCCCACTGCTGACTCTTAAAGTGGAACCTAACATCAAGTAGCCTCCATATTAGAAATCATCACCCAGGAAATCATGTTTCAGAAAAACTCAGGGCAATGGGTTAAGACCTCACCTGGTATCTTTGACCAATAACTTCCTGATGAAATCTTTTGCCAGCTCACTGGTGTGACTAAAGAACTCTTCATCAAATTCATAATTCACGGCAGTGATGTTTGCCAAGGTCTCCTGTTTGCTTTCTCCGAGGAAAGGGGATGCGCCGCTCAGCCTAAAATGCAAACCAGCAAAGCTCTTCTTGAGTCGTGAAACTGAGACCTGGGGGGCAATTATCTTGGAAACATGCCCACTGCTGTGGACGCTATTATTATAGTAACAAATATTTTGCAACAGTGGGAGAAACTAAATATTGTCATAATTTAGTGATCCACCCATCTCTTTACTATTACTTACAGGACAGATTATATTACATTACAATCATAAAGAAGCATCCTTGTAATTCCCTGACACTACAGCACTTCCTTATGCATCAGGGCCGGGCCTTGATCAGATGCATCAAAGTAACATAGTAGATGACAACAGATAAACACCAAGGGCCTGATTCTATAAATGGGGCCTAACAGCACCTAACTTGCAGGTGCTGCTCCACACAACCGCTAGAATCAACCACTAGAATCATGCCTAGTGACGCCTAAACAGACTCGAGCATTTCTAGGTGTCCTAGATGTGGTATGCATCATTCAGTGCAAAGAGGCATGTTTCATCGGTGAAACAAGCCAAATGCTAAAGACCAGAATCAACCTACATAGATATCATATTAAGAATTGCAATACCAACCAGGATGTCACCTCTGTCGGAAAACACTTTGGAAAAACTGACCACTGCACCAATGATTGTATGGTGAGAATACTACAAGGGAACTTTAAAACAATCAAGAACGTAAAACCTTTGAAATCAAAATAAGGTATTTTGACATCTACCGCACAGGACTTAACAGAGATCTGGGCTTTCTTTCCCACTATAAAGACATTTAAAACTGCTCTGCCACCTTTTTGTCTCCTGCCCACCCACCCTACCTCTCCCTCTTCCTAACCCCGAAATGCTTTCATGTTTTCCTTATATATATCAATATCTGTCAACATTTGCTTTTTTCTGATCTGAAGAAGGGTTACCTTCAAAAGCTAAACTATACCTTAAGTTTGTATACTGCATCATCTCCATAAAGATAGAGCTCAACACGGTTTACAGGTAATTCAATAAATGAGGGAAGGACATAATAAGAAATTAGAGATTAAGAAGAGGATAGCTTGCTTTACATTTTAAATAGATAGCTTTACGTTTTGGAGAAAAGCAAGGTTTTCAGATGCTTTCGGAATAATTGGAATGAGCCTAAGTTCCGCAGCGGGGCAGGGAGGTTATTCAAAAGCTCAGTGAGTTTGAAGAAAAGGGATTCCCCTAATTTACCTGCATACATGACGCCTTTTAACGAAGGGAAAGATAGTTTGCGTATGTGGGCGGATCGGGTAGTGTCAGGTCTCTAAGAATTCCAGGATAGTGGGATTAGGGGAGGAAGAATGCCATTTAGGATCTTGAATATTAGGCAGGTACATTTAAAGTGAATCCTAGAAATCACCGGAAGCCAGTGAAGTTTTGAAAAGAAACGGGGAAACATGAATTTGCTTTTTGCGAAGATCAACCTAGCCGCAGTGTTCTGGATCCATAAAAAAGCTCATCATAAAATGAATTGGGTTAGTCCAATAAAAAAGGTATAACCTTATTTCCTTTTTTGTTTATTTTACCTTGGAAAGTGGACTAACACGGCCACCACGCCATTTCACTTAGGTGTCCTAGAGGCAGGCGCTGGTATATTGGACTATGTTTTACCTGGTCTAATTTCCTGGCGCCTACCTCAGATGCCCTGGAGATGCCCAAGTCAACCACGCCTATTCCCTGCCCCTAACCACACCTACTGTTCAGGTAGGCATCACTGGGCGCTTCGACTTAGGTGTCGCTAGGCGCTGCACAGTATTCCAAGTGCAGCCTAAATTGGCAATTTTAAAATGTGTTTATTTCATGGGTTTTTAATGGCATGGTCAATTAGCACACCATTTAACCCATTAAAAGCCAATAAAGTTGCGCATGAATTTTAAGTTAGGTGTCGCTAGGCGTCTGTGATTAGGGTGCCGTTTACAGAATCAGGCCCCAACTGATCCATCCAGGTGTTATTTAGCAAAATATGGAATGTGAAACCATAGTAACATAGTAAATAATGGCAGATAAAGACCCGAGTGGCCCATTCAGTCTGCCCAACCATACATGCTCCATAAATTAATTTAGTTTAAATGGTCCTTTTTCTTAGATATTTCTGGGCCAGAAACCCAGAGCCCTGCCAAGTAGTGTGCTTAGGTTCCATCTACTGGAGTCTCCATCAAAGCTCACTCCAGCCCATCTTAACCATCAAAACCCTCCCCAGCCCGTCCTCAACTGAATGTCCATGTATGGGACACAGTACTGGCCTTAGTTCCTTCCATTATTTTCTGATTAGAGATCGTCTGTGCTCATCCCACGCTTGTTTGAACTCTGTCACTGTTTTCTTCTCCACCACCTCCCTCATGAACCAAATGTATAAATATATATCCCCTTTTAAACTAAACCTTAAGCTTATATACCGCATCTTCTCTATAGAGATAGAGCTCGACACGGTTTACAAGAGTTTTAAAGACAGGAAAATATAATAAGAATTAGTGATTATATAGAGAGCAGCGGAATTTACATTTTTGAAAATAGCCACGTCTTCAGATGTTTTCGAAATAATTGGAAAGAGCCCAAATTAAGCAGCTGGACAGGAAAATTATTCCGAAGCTCAGTGATTTTAAAGTAAAGAGATTTTCCTAATTTTCTAATATAGATAACACCTTTTAATGAAGGGAAAGATAATTTAAGCTTTTGGATAGATCTGGTAATATCAGGTCTTGCAGAATTCCAAGATAGAGGAATTAAAGGGGGAAGAGTGCCATGTAAGATCTTAAATGTTAGACAGGCACATTTAAAGTAAACCCTAGAGATTACTGGGAGCCAGTGAAGTTTTAACAAAAGCTGGGAAACATGATCAAATTAGCTTTTTGCAAAGATCAACCTAGTCGCAGTATTCTGGATTTGTTGAAGTCTTTGAAGACTTTTCTTGGTTAGACTTAAATAGACCCGAATTACAATAATCAAACCTCAAAAGAATGATTGATAGTACAAGGACAGCAAAATGTTGTTGGTGGAAACAGGATCTCACTTTCTTCAGCATATGGAGACTAAAGAAACATTTTTTTAAATCAGAGAATTAAGATGGTCATTAAATGAAAGTGTTGAGTCTATAATGACACCCAAAACCTTACTTGAGAATTCAATCTGCAGTGAAGATCCAGAAGGCAATGAAATGGACGAAGGTAGGTGATCTAGTTTTGGGCCAAGCCAAAGTAGTTTTGTTTTGGACTCATTCAGCTTCATTTGCAAAGTAAGAGCCCAAGGTTGAAGTTTCATTATATATGCTATTATATTCTCAGCGAGGTTTGTGAGATTTGAATCTATCTCAAGAAGGACAAAGATGTCATCTGCATATGTATATAATGTTTCAAAGGGAGATAGATGGAAAAGTAGACATATAGATGTTGCAAATAGGGGACAGAGGTGATCCCTGCGGGACTCTGCATAACGGCTTCCAAGAACATGACATGGTGCTATTCATATTAACAGTATATGAGCGAGATTGTAAGAATTTTGAGAACCAGTCTAAGACTGTAGAATCAATGCCTATCTCAGAAAGTTGGTAGATCAAGATTATTATGGTGAACAAAGTCAAAGGCCAAAGAAAGATCGAATTGTAATAGGATTGCAAACTTATTACGTGAATGTAGTTGCTGAACCTTTGAAATTAGCGAGACCAATAGAGATTCGGTACTGAAGTTGGGTCTAAAACCATATTGGCTAGGTAGAAGAATGGAAAATCTCTCCAAGTATGATGAAAGCTGAGCAGATATGATAGACTAACATTTTGGTCAGGAGAGGAATATTTGCTATAGGTCGATAACTAGACGGTGAAGATGGGTCTAGAGCAGCTTTTTTCAGTAGAGCAATGGGACCCATTTCTGCAGAAAATAGACCTGATAGTAAGGCAGAATTTAAAAGTCTAGTAAGAGATGAAATAGCCTGGGTGGGAATTTTCTCATATAGGTATGAAGGAAACGGATCCAAGGCACATTTACAGGATCTTAGTTTGTGACACAATTTTGAAACCTGAGGTTCTTTCTGTCTACTGGGATAAGATTAGTGTCGCTGGTTACCAGAGAATTGTAAGAGACTAATGAAGGAAAAGAGTTTCTTATAGCAGCGACCTTTTCATTAAAAAATTCTACTAGATCATCCGCTGCTTTAAAATAAGTGAGAGTCTGAGTTCCATATTCATTGCCCTAGCTGAGGATAAGCCCTGCTGTCAGCCATAAATGCTCTAACAGTTGCAGGAAACTGTCTTACTCCAAGTCAATTTTGTTGTCATTCATCCTTAGCCCTTTTTGTTTTGGATCAATGAGCATATACTTTCCCATACTTAAACCAACACCCAGTACACTCCCACCTTTTATACCTGTCCCAAACATGCTTAATTATGCTGTCCAGTCCTCAATGAGGAAAAAAAAAATGTATTCTCACCTCTAGTATTTCCTCCAAGCCTCCCTGCCCTTGCCTTCCAGTCATGACCCTTTATCTCTGAATGTATTTTTCTATGGAAAATTGCAACTTCCGGAACTTTCATAAACATTCATAAACATCTGAATGTTGTTATCATATCCTCCCCATTTTAACTCCAGAGAGTTCATTTTGAGTGTCTTAAGACTCTTTGTGTTGTAGGCCCTGTACTATTATAATAACTCTTCTCTGAACTGCTTCTGTCCTCTTGATATCCTTTCAAAGATCTGGCCTTAAGAATGGAATTCAGTATTCAAATAACATTGAGTATAGGAACAAAATTGCATCCTTGTTCCTACTCATATTTATGCTAATAGGTGGCTGCTTTATTATATTTGAATAGCAAGGTTTATAGGTTTTGTTTTTTCATGTGTAGGCTTGAAAATCTAATCTATGTGCATTATTTTGTGATCCTACCCAAAGTATGCTCCTAAACTGCCTTTTCTAAACACATGTATGTGTGTTTTTAGCCATTATGAAGGAGAACTTCCTGAGAAAGTTTGTTAACCTCCTAGGACAGCCACAATTTATACTCTCAGGGATGTGGCCTTTGGTATCTGGACCAATTGGAGTCTTAAGCCACTCCCGGGGCACCCCAGGATGCACTGGGAAGGAAGCCTAAAGCCCTGATTGGCCCAGGTGCGTAAGATCCTACCTATCGGAGGGGCCTTAGCTATCTGGACTAATCAGGTCCTTAAGCCCCTCCCTGGTGCATTCCAGGATGCACCAGGAAGGGGAAGGCCTGTCATTTTGGAAGAGGCGAGCCTGCTAGAAGGAGGGAATGGACATCCCTCTTGTCAGCCACCTTCTAAAAGGTATGGGGGGTCAGGGTGGGATGTTGTGGTGTGGGGGGGGGTGTCGGGATGTTGGGGAGAATCGGGGGTGTTGGAGTGTTGGGTGGGGTGTTGGAGATTTTTGTGGGCATCGGGGAGTATTGGAGTGTCGTGCGGGGAGTTTTGTTTTTCTAAAACATGCATCTTGTCTGGCTGCTCGACGATAGTAGGATGCTTACTGCTGCCTACAATTGGGACACCCATTTGCAGAATCAGTCCCTCTTTGCCCAGGCAGGGCAGAAATTGTGCTTCATCTGGTAAAGTGGAAAATAATGGGAGCTGTGTAACTTGAAAGACTAGGCACCCCGGCCTGAAAAGATCTAGATAGAATATTCACAAGGATTCATATATGTAATTGCATCACTGTTGGTTGCACTCATGTGTATAACTGCAAGACAGTGTAAAAACTGTGTTTAACATATGTAAGTAGTACAATGCTGTGGCCATAACAAATCCAGTCTTCTTCTTAGACGATGTGTTGTGTGTTGATATTGTGGGATGTGGGAAGAAAGGAGAGTTCGGAGGGTGGCATCAAGGAAAAGGCATAAGGACTTGTCTCAATTGCATTAGTTTTTTGGTTGGAGTATGTTTTTTCAATTGGGACTAAGCTGAGGAACTGGTGAATCTGGCAACGGTTGCTACCTGCCGAAGCGGTATAAGTGACTGAAATCATCTGAATAACAGCAGGCCAAATTAAGATAAGTAAAACTTTTCCATGGGCTTTGTTGCTATTTGGGTTTAGGTAGGCAGGTGGTGCTGTGGTGGTTGTGATTATACCATTGCCAGCAGGATTGGTGGTAATCTTTTGACCGAATACCTTTTACACATTTTAATAAATATTTATGTTTGATTTTCGATTAGATCTTCTTGTTTGTATTTGTATATGAAAGGAGCGGGCAAAGGCACCAAGTTTGTGTATGGGATCCAAGAATTCCCTTCACACAAAATGACTTCTAGCCATGAAGGCATGGCAATGAGCAAACTGATAAAAACAAAAGGAATTGACTCCAAAATATCCACAAAGAAAATCCAGAGAAAACAAAAAAAACTATTGCAATGCAAGCAGTGTCTCACTTCTGGCTCACCACACAATTGTTTCCCACGTATTCACCGTTATAGGACCCCCAGGGACCCCTGAAGAAGACTTTTTGTCAAAACACGGACCGTGTTGGGTCCTGTATCCCTAGCGGACTAGGTCCTTTAAGGCTTTTATGTGGATAACCTATTTTTATGTGGATGAAATTATTTTATGTGGATGATTTCAGTGGACCTTTGGAACTTTGACACTTTCAAATAAAGTCCATTTAGGAACATCGTCACTCCAATGAGCAGACTGATAACAGAATGCGGGATGCCAAGCTTCATGCTATTAGTGATGGCAAAGGTTGAGTTTATACTATAGCAAAATGGTCATATGAATTTAGAAATGCAGTTTAATTAATAAGGTGCACTTACATCAGTTCAGTACTTACAGTATATAAGTGATGACTCCAATACTCCTGGAAAGAAAAGACAGTATTTTGTAAAGGAAGGGCAGACAGTATATAACACAATGTTTCTTTTAACTAATTATAGCACAATCTTGGTGTATGCATAGCCTTAGGGAGTAGCCTTACCATTTGCATCATTACAATAAATACATTCATATAATATAATGCAGGAGCAGTTTGGATTCATTGTACTTCTCCTAGTATCGCTGATCCATTTTTGGACCCAACCAAATGGGAGCCAGAATACACTACTGAATATTTAGACAAGAAGGTTTGTTTTATTTTAATGTAAGAATTATAGAGAAGATGTCATGATGAAGATATATGTTATTCATTTATTTAATTCGTTTTCTGTCCCATCCTTCCCAAAGAGCTTTGAACGGGTTAGAGTTAACAAGTTACAATTTGTCATAATTATAGTACATACCCTTATTCTAGTCATTCAAGCAAGTATGTGAACATATACATGCATAAATGACAATAAATTGGCTATGCATCATGCTCCTGATGGAGTGTATATGGGTAGAGTTTGAGGCAGAGCACACACTTACCTATGTGAATTATAGAATACTATAATCCAGTGGTCTCAAACTCAAACCCTTTGCAGGGCCACATTTTGGAGTTGTAGGTACTTGGAGGGCCTCAGAAAAAAATAGTTAATGGCTTATTAAAGAAATGACAATTTTGCATTAAGTAAAACTCTTTAGAGTTTATAAATCTTTCCTTTTGGCTAAGTTTTAATAATAATATTGTCATTTATAGCTAAAGAGACATATAAACAAGAAACTTTTATTTTACTTTTGTGACTATGATAAACATACCGAGGGCCTCAAAATAGGACCTGGCAGGCCACGAGTTTGAGACCACTGTGATAGAGCATAGGTGGAGCCAGGGTGGTCCCAGATAGTGGCAGTATTCAGTCTGCCATCCAGACGTCATTTGTCCATTGTCATTTCTTTAATAAGACATTAACTTTTTTTTTCTGAGGCCCTCCAAGTACCTACAAATCCAAAATGTGGCCCGGCAAAGGGTTTGAGTTGGAGACCACTGCTCTATCACTACAGGGCTGGTGTAAATGAGTACACCATAATATATGGGCATTTTCGGCCATTTGTGCTAGTATACTACAAAGAAAAGTAGGCATCTAAATAAATGAATCAATAGGCTTAAAATAAGTATCTTAACTGGCACCCGTAGTAGCTAGTAACTCTATAGAAATGATTATCGGTTTCTAATAGTAATGGGTACTCTTTTATAGTACCCTCTTATGGGGCTGTCGGGAGGGGGGAGTCAGCTAATCTAGATCTGATTATTCATGCTATTTAAGCAGTACAAAGAAAGTGCAAATCATGGAGTAAAAATAAGATATGATAAGACATTTCTTTTCCATAGTGCCATGCACATGATGTAGTGAATATTTTCTTAGTCAACTGCATGTTTCCGATAGCGTGATATGGAGCCTTAAATATACTACTGTACTGTGTAGTATGCAACATGAAATAGCATTTCCAAATAACTTGCAAAGCATGCCCGAAATAGAGAGTATGAGAGCAATGAGATTTCATCTGCCCAGTCTTCCTGGAGCTGAGCTAGCAATAGAAAAGCCATCCTCCCCACTGTCTGCTAGCTTGGCTTTCCTTGTCTTGCAGCATCACAAGGAAATGCGAGGTAGTTAATCCCTCCTAACTAGTAGAAAATTCTGCACTGTCATTCGTACAAAGTTAGTTGCAAGAAATTACTTAAAAAAAACAAACCTCATGTTAATGATTGCTATTTCTTTCTGATTTCAGGATATTCAAATAACTGCCCTTATTTATCAGTTGACTCCTTAGTAGTACTACTGTGAAAATACCACTAGGGGGACCTATTGAGCAAAGAGTAACTGAAGAAAACTCCTATTCACCACACAACACCAGAGTGTTTGGGGATTATGATGAGGTGGTGGTGAGAGATCTGTTAAAAGTCACAGGGATCTGGGGGGTTCTGATGGATATTCTGAATAGTTAGGGTTACCATATTTGCGAGGACAAAAAAAAAGAGGACACATTGTACACAGTGTGGTGGGGGAATGGTGGGGCATGGTAGGGGTGGGACAGTCACTTTGCCCTGCCTCCTGTACATCTAACAGCTATGCTGTTCACTCTCTCTCCCTACCAGAAGAGAAAAGGAGTGAATTACAGCCTGCTTCCTTCCCCTATGCCTGCCTAGGGAACTGACTGCACTTGGGAACCACTGAAGGCTGTAGCTAACCCTGTGGTTTATGAGAAATTGACTCTAGGCTGCTAGGCAGACACAAGAGGAGGAAGCAGCCCAATATGCTGCTTTTCACTCTCTCCTCCTCTTGCCGAATGATTTCAGCAGGGAAGAAGAAGAGAGAGTTAACAGTGCAGCTTATGCATGTGACAGTATGTCTGCCTGGGGACTTACCAGCTCTTTCATTGGCCACAGGGGTGAGCAGACACATCTCCAAGTACTTGCTGCACTTCTTCGAGGGAGTTAACAGACAGATAGACAAAGGTGACCTGGTCAACATTGTATATCTGGATTTTCAGAAGGCGTTTGACAAGGTCCCGCATGAACAACTACTTTGAAAAATTGCGAGCCATGGGATTGAGGGTGAAATACTCACGTGAATCAAAAACTGATTGGCAGATAGAAAACAGAAAATGGGAGTAAATGGACAATACTTGGACTGGAAAAGCATCACGAGTGGAGTGCCGCAGGGTTCAGTGCTTGGGCCTGTGCTCTTCAACATATTTATAAACGGCCTGGAAATTGGAACGACGAGCGAGGTGATTAAATTGGCAGACAATACAAAGTTATTCAGAGTAGTGAAGACGCAGGAGGATTGCAAAGACCTGCAACAGGACATAAACACGCTCGAGAAATGAGTGGTGACATGGCAAATGAAGTTTAATGTGGATAAGTGTAAGGTGATGCATATCGGTAACAAAAGTCTTATACACGAATACAGGATGTCTGGTGCAGTACTCAAAGAGACCCCCCAGGAAAGAGACTTGGGAGTACTGGTCGACAAGTCGATGAAGCCGTCCACAGCGGCGGCAAAAAGGGTGAACAGAATGCTTGGAATGATTAAGAAGGGGATCACGAACAGATCGGAGAAGGTTATCATGCTACTGTACCGGGCCATGGTGCGACCCCACCTGGAAAACTGCATCCAGCACTGGTCACCGTATTTGAAGAAGGACACGGTACTACTCGAAAGGGTCCAGAGAAGAGCGACTAAAATGGTTAAGGGGCTGGAGGAGTTGTCGTACAGCAAGAGATTAGAGAAACTGGGCCTCTTCTCCCTTGAAAAGAGGAGACTGAGAGGGGACATGATTGAAACGTTCAAGATAATGAAGGGAATAGACTTAGTAGATAAAGACAGGTTGTTCACCCTCTCCAAGGTAGAGAGAACGAGAGGGCACTCTCTAAAGTTAAAATGGGATATATTCCGTACAAACGTAAGGAAGTTCTTTTTCACCCAGAGTGGTGGAAAACTGGAATGCTCTTCTGGAGGCTGTCGCAGGGGAAAACACCCTCCAGGGATTCAAGACAAAGTTAGACATGTTCCTGCTAGACCAGAACGTACGCAGGCAAGGCTAGACTCAGTTAGGGCTCAGGTCCTTGACCTAGGGGTCGCGGCGGGAGCAGAATGCTGGGCATGATAGACCACTGGTCTGACCCAGCAGCGGCAATTCTTATGTTTTTATGGTTATGAGTCTCTTCTAGTCCAGCATCTGCTCCCTCTTTCTCTCCTCTCCATCCTTGTAGCCTTTTATCTCCTTGTCTCTTCTCTCTTCCCTCCTGCACTCTCTCCCATGTCTAGCATTCTTCATCTCTTCAATTCCTTCTGCTTCTGGATCCATCTTCCTTTTTCTTTCCTCTCCATATCCTATGTATCTCTTCCTTCCTCTCATTCACTCACATGTCCAGCATTTCTCTTTCTCTCCCTCCCTTATGCCCTGGGTCTAACATCTCTCTATCCACACTCCCCATGCATCATCTCTCTCTCCCCTCCACCATCTTATCCAATATTTCTCCCTTTCTCCTCCATTCACCATCTCTCCCTTTCTCCTCTCTATTATGTTATCCAATATCTGTCCCGCCCCTCCCCTATGTCCAACATTTCCTCCCTCTCCAAGAAGCATCTCTCCCTCCCTTCTACCCCAATGTTGTCTCTCCCTTTCTCCACAGCCCCCTTGAAAACCTTTTTGTTCAAAGATGCCTTTCGACTGTGATCATCCTTTTAAGGGTATCTCATTCTTTTTAGTGGCATTTTAATCTAGTTTCACTTTCACCTGCGTTGTTTTCCCTCCCCTTTTGTTTTACCCTTCTCCCTTCTTTTCTTTTAAAATATTGTAGTTCTTCCCTTATCCTATTGTTTCATCTTTGTTTCTGATTTATATTGGTCTATTGTTATTCGTCTTTTTGTCTGTTATTACTCGTTTTTTTGTCTTTTTTTTTTTGTATTAAGATGTTACCCTATTTTATCTTTGTAAACCACCTTGTATGCTGATTTGGCGGTGTATCAAATTTTAATAAAACTTGAAACTTTACCTCATGTCCAGCATCTCTCCTTCCCTCCCTCATTGTCCCATTCCTAAAAACTCTCCTTTTGCTCATCAAGCAGCCGACATTGATTTTCACATGATGCCTACTGCTAACCTGGAAGCCTCCTCTCTACCACGGAGAAACAGGAAATTGCCAGAAGGGGGCAGGACGCAGTGTATAAGAATTGCTGCTGTCCTGACACTGACCCATTGAAGAGAGCACCGCAGGAACCCAGCCTATTTCTATACAACTGACAGAAACCCAGACAAATGGTGGAAAATCACCAAAATCACCCAGAACCCCAACAGTTGCTGAAAAGGAGGACATGTCCGGGGAAACCCGAACATATGGTAACCCTATGACTAGTATTGGGGGGGGGGGGCTTAATCCCTCTCCCATTGGTCAGCTACAACAAATAGTAGGCCTGATTTGGGCCTGTTATCTTGTTGCTGCAGCTAGAAAGCCATGAAGTGACTGCAGCAACTCACAATTGACATCCAGACTTTTTTTTTTTTCTACAAGCATCTTTCTAAAATGGGAAACTGAGCACATCCTGGCCTGGACATCTCAATTTCTCTCTTCACAACCTATAAAAAATGGGCCACAATATGTTTTATTGAGTGTATTTTGTGAGTGTCTTTCAGAGTAAGACTGAGATGTCTGGGATACACATAAAGGAGAAGAAAAGGACTCGCATAAAGGACTCACAACATAAAGGACTCACATAAAGGAGAAGAAAAGAAGGGCCAGTTCAAGTGGAAGTGACCCAGTGATGTAGAGGAAGTAGTCTGCTTGACTATATAAAGAGGAACTGTTTTCTGATTGGAAGAGACTGAAGTTCATGCAATTTCTTTCTCTGAATGCTTTTTGAGTCTCTCAAATTGAATCAAGGAGGGTCTGAAGGGCTTCAAGGAGGGTCTGGACAGGTACCTGGAGGACAAAGGGATTGAGGGGTACAGATAAGAGTAGAGGTAAGGTTAGAGGGAAAGGATTAGAGGTAATTTGTAAAATTAGTCAGAGACCACTATTCAGGCAGTGGGCCTGATGAGCCACCGTGAGAGCGGACCGCTGGGCGAGATGGACCTCTGGTCTGCCTCAGCGGAGGCAACTTCTTATGTTCTTAAAAGTGGAGTGGATTATTTTGTAATTTCTTGGAGGTCACACAGTGAAGGCTTAGGAGCATAAGAACATAAGCATAGGCTTACTGGGTCAGAACAATGGTCCATCAAGCCCAGTAGCCCGTTCTCATCAGGTCTCAATTGCTTTTGTGTTCCCACTGGGGTTGGCCACCCAAATCTACACCGCCGGTGAATTCAGGCTACACTGAGAGCAGCTAAAAAAAATCAGCACATGTACGATTTCAATCACAGGCAGGCAATAGTGTCTAATGGATCAGGGCCTGCCTCCCATATGGAGTACTTGTCACTAAAACAGTTTGAAGGAAGGAACTCTTAATATGGGAAAGGATAGACACAATAACACGGAGGCCACTTACCACATATCTACAGCTAGGCCGAGTGGCTCGTAGTTCACTATTTCTGGAGCTGTAGGGAGGAATTCATCAGTCATCAGCATCTCAACATAAAACTTTGATGTTATCACCCATCTGAGTCCTGTGTGGCTGAAGACTTTAAACTGGCCTGCATCACGCTCTCCTCAGAATTCAGAAGCATGTTTGAAAGCCTTCCAACTCTGATCTCACTAACATCCTGCCAGGTGTTGCTTTATAGCAAGAGGAAAAGAACCAGAGGGTGATAATGAATTTCTTCTTTTCAGAAAAGTGAAAAAACACTTTAAACCTTATCCAAGAAATATTTCTCAATTAATTCATGCCTATAGAACATGGCACAAAAATTCAATATTCAATATAAATCTTCAATGTCTTAAAACAAGTTTCAAGTTTATTTAAATTTGATAAATCGCTTATTACATACTAAGTGAGTAACATTAAAATATAAGATAGATCTAGAGTTCATTATACAACTTTAAAAGAGGTTAAAAACAAACTGACAAAACAAACAGACTCAGATACATAAGGGAAAGGAAAGGAAGAGAAGACAGTTACAATATTAATTCAAATTAAATTCAACTGAGGTAGAAACATAGAAACATAGAAGATGACGGCAGAAAAGGGCTACAGCCCATCAAGTCTGCCCACTCTGCTTACCCACCCCCTGTCTATGCCCTAATGACCCAATTTTCTTATCTTGACCCTCGTAGGGATCTCACATGGGTATCCCATTTATTCTTAAAGTCTGGCACGCTGTCTGCCTTGATCACCTGCACTGGAAGCTTGTTCCAATGATCAACCACTCTCTCTGTGAAGAAATACTTTCTGGTATCGCCATGAAATTTTCCGCCCCTGAGTTTAAGCGGATGCCCTCTTGTGGCCGAGGGTCCCTTGAGAAAGAAAATATCATCTTCCACTTCGACACTTAAAAAAAAAATACTGTATGCGGTAATATGAATTACCCAAAATATCCTATTACTAACCAAGGAGAGGAACATCAGAAATTTTTACCTGGGGCAGCCCCATGATCCCTGCCCCAAGTAAAAATTAATTGAGAAATATTTCTTGGATAAGGTTTAAAGTGGTTGTTTTTTTCACTTTTTCTGAAAAGAAGAAATCCATTATCACCCTCTGGTTCTTTTCCTCTTGATACCAATTTTGGGGGTAGACATATAACCATTTGCTCTTTATGCATCTCCTATTTTTGTGTTTATAGGTGTTGTTTTGTAGACATGACAGATACAGTTACAGTGCAAACTCCAGACCTCTATGGGTTGGACAGCAAGATGCCACTGTACCCTGATTCTACCTCACCCTTTTTCTGGGAGGTGGTCGGGGAAGGGGGAGGCAGGAAGAGAGGAAGACTATGCAATTTTACTGAGATAAATGCTGCACAGTTTAAACATAAGGTTCATTTAAGGGTTAGGGTAGACTATAGATCAGGCATTTAAGAAGGTATATTTTACGTACAGGAAAAAGGAGCTAGAGTGTTACACTCAGGCTAGAGTTGTTCATGCTTTGGCTCACCCAAGTTGAGTTATTGGCTCTGGTCTTCTGCTTCTCATGTTGGCCAGGGCTAGGAATGATGCAGGCACAGCACTTACAGCCCCTGGAGAGGGGAGTCCCAGTCATGAGGCAATGACAACACCTAGTGGCTGGATTTAGGGCCTAGAATCACAGACAGGACCCTGTTGCATGGACCCTGACTGAGAACTATCACTACAGTGACTAGGTGAAAATAAGTGAGAAGGGTAGAAATTTGGGAAAGAAAATCCCTAGCAATTTGTGAATGAAAGCTCCTGGAGTCGATCTGAGCCCTATTTCCAGGAGGGCTAGAAGTACAAAAGAAGCAGGCGGAAACAGTGTGGTTGCAAAATAAGTAATGTGCAATTCTAAGGTAACAGCAAAATAATGCAATGATCAATTACACATGATATTTGGATCAATATTCAGCTGCTGCAATATCTGGATCCAGATGAGGTGGTTAGCGCCAGAACTTATCCAGATAGTAGCAATATTCAGACTGCTGCCTGGATAACTTCTTGGAATAGCTTAGGACAGCCTGTTATATGCTAAGTTATCGAGGTAGTAGACTGAATATTGCCACTATCGGGATAAGTTCACAGCCTGCCCTGTCTCTGCCCCAGTATTATCCACATGTCCCCCAGATTCTATAAATGGTGTGCAAATTTATGTGTGCAAAACTGCATGCTATTCTGAGATACGTGCACAGCTAAATTGTCTAACGAGCCAATAATTGAGTGCTAAAAATCAATTGTTGGTATTAATTGGTTCCCAATTTGGATTTGCATGTACATCTTGCTAAGTGTTTATTATATAAACTTTGGAAGGCATGTGCCTAGTTTGCCTAGGGGCTCCTTTGACGAAGGCGCGCTAGGGCCTTAACGCACGGAATAGCGCGCGCTAGCCGCTACCACCTCCTCTTGAGCAGGCAGTAGTTTTTCGGCTAGCACGCGCGAATCCGGTGCATGCGCTAAAAAGCACTAGCGCACCTTCGTAAAAGGAGCCCTATGTGCTCTACGTGCAGTCCTTTATATAATAAACACTTAGCAAGATGTACATGCAAATCCAAATTGGGAACCAATTAATACCAACAATTGATTTTTAGCACTCAATTATTGGCACTGATTGGCTCGTTAGACAATTTAGCTGTGCACGTATCTCAGAATAGCATGCAGTTTTGCACACATAAATTTGCACACCATTTATAGAATCTGGGGGACAATTGGATTGTCAATTGTCTGGATTTTTTTTTTTTAGGATTCTACAAATTTGTAAATTACCAGGCTACTACCGCCTTTTCTGTGTCTATATCCTTTCAAACGCCAAAGAAAGCAATATTTTTTAATCTGCTGCTTCCATTTGTGAAGTTTTTCTCACACATAAAACTTTGTAAATACTGTTTATACCTCAATTACACTGTCCCTTGGCACCTCTAATTTGTACCAGATGCAATGGAGGGTGAAAATGACTTGCACAACTTTTGTGGCTCTTGGCTCACTGCTGCAGAGCTGTCAAGTTACCCAGCCCCAGGAGGGAGAACTTGCCTCCCTATTCCGTGTGCTATTTGTAATTCCTGTACTAGCAAGTGAAATCATCACTTCACGTTAGAGAATGACACGGGGACAGATTTGTCCCCGTCCCCGCAGGAACTCAAATTCCCCATCCCCATGGGTTTTGTCCCTGTCCCTGCCCCATTCCCGCAAGCTCTGCCTTAACCGCACAAGCCTTGAACACTTATGATTTTAAAGTGTTTCAGACTTGTACAGACAAGAACAGAGCTTGCTGGAATGGGGCAGAGACAGGAAAAGAACTTGCAGGGAAGGGATGGGAAAAAGAGTTCCCGCGGGGATGGGGAAAAATTTGCCACCGTGTCATTCTCTACTTCATGTTCCATAATGTACCAAGATAGGGTTGCAGAGATCCAGGACTAGTTCAGAATCTCTCTCCTGGAACTGGCTAACTTGGCATTTCTCCATCTCTAACCATTAGACCTTTCCATTTGAGACATGTGCTCACCCACAAAATATTACTTCCACCATGTCCACACGTTCCCTTCTACTTTTGGAGAAGTGAAATTTGGGGGGGGGGGGGGAGTTGAGAAAGGAAGTAAATTAGGGAGAGGGGAAGGTGGAAATCCTGGAAGGGGGCCTCAAATTATGTGTATGTCTAGGCCACAATATAGAGTTAATCTTGCCCTATCTGCACGCAAATCTTGTAGCGTGCAACTCAAAAGGAGGTATGGCCATGGGAGAGGAATAGGTGGGTCAGGGCGTTCACTAAAGTTGCACACAGTATTACTCAATACCAGGGATCCATGCCTAAATTATGTGCCAGGATATATACCAGGTTTCAGTTGGTATAAATCCTCATGCCCAAAGTTTGGTGCAGAAATCAGCTCTAAGTGCTGCTATATAAATGGTGTACAATGTGGATTTTTTTGTGTGTGTGCCCGAATTTGGGTGCCATTTACTGAGTCCCTATTGCTGAGGTGGTCTATTAGGACATCTAGAGGCACTATCCACATGCCACCGATGACAGACAACGGGTATGATTTATCAAGTGTTTTCTCAGTAAACACAGGATATATGGAAATAAGGTCAGCCACTAAGCTGCAGGTGACACCTTTTTAGTGAACTAATTTAATGTAACTTTAACAATCCTACAAGAGTTATTTATTTATTGGGATTTATTAACCACCTTTATGAAATGATTCACCCAAGGCATGTACAGCAAGTTTAAAATTATGTACTATAGGTATTTTCTGTTATCTGTCCTTGTGGGCTCACAATCCAACTATAGTACCTGGGATACAAGGAGGGTTAAGTGACGTCCAGAATCACAAGGAGCAATGCTGGGATCAAACCCACAACCTAAGTGCGCCGAGGCAGCAGCTCTAACCACTAGGCCTCTCCTCCACTCCTTTTTTCAACAGGTCAGCAGAGAAATAATGGAGTTACACTGGGTTTCAACGGTACAAACGCATCTAGGTTTTAGGTTGTCTGCATGTGTTAGTACCGAAAAGGGATGGAGGAATAGAAAGATGTGATGAGAAAGTAATAATTTACGATTCAAAGCCCTGATCTCTGATCATGGATGAGAAAGCCAATGTCTCTATTGAATCCTTTTGCATCAGTCTCAGACTGTTTGATCATTCTTCTTGTGAAAGTTTTCCAGTGTCTGCTCAATGATTAAAGGAAACAATTTACATATTTCAGGCCCTAACCAACAGGCAGTTGCCATGGCAACGCGGTTCTATTTCATTCAAGTCATTCAGGGTTTTGCAGGGTTAGGGTCACCAGTTGTCCGGATTTCCCCAGACATGAACTCCTTTTTGTGATGTCATCGTGTCGCATCCACGCATGTGCGGATGCTGTCTGGGGGCAGGCCAGGGTTGGAATGGGACGTGACACAGTCAGAACAGGGCGGGATTGTGGGCGTGGGAAAATCTGGTAACCCTATGCAGGGTGCCCTGGTAGATTTCTGTGATGAGAACAGCCTGCCAAAAATACTTAAAGTGCTGGCTGGATAGGCTCATTGAATCAGCCCATTTTAACTTGCCATGCTTGTAGTGTGAGCATAGCAGGTGAGGGCTGTTTCATCATGGATGCTTCAAATCTGAGGAAGCCACCTAACCTTTTGCATATCTCTCTCTTTTATTTTGAGTTAACTCCTGAAATCCAAGGACTCTAACGAGACAGGTAACTTGAGTTTATGCTATTAGATAAAAGTTAGCCAATGAACGTTCATGGTGCCTGTAGATTACAACTAGAATGTTCTGAACACCCTAAACCCAAGCTGTCTTACTCAAAACATCTAAAAGTAAGGTACCTTAATAACAAAACACACCAAAACTTACCTACAAACTCTGGCGTGCCAAAGATATTTTTAAATTCCACTCCATCTTCTATTTTATGGGCCAGTCCAAAATCAATCAACTTGATGTGCGGTATTGGAATATTCTTGTCCAGTAGCATGATATTCTCTGGCTAAAAGACAATGCCAAACTAAGAATCTACAAGGCATTCAAATAGCAAATAATCATTCATTTTCCTTGCTGAAACAGTGTTCTCTCAATAGCAGGTCCATGAAAACACATGTTCTATAACATTCTATGGAGACAAAGCTCATTATTTTTACAAATTAAAAGCCACAATTCATGGACTAAATTTGTTTTCTAGTTAACATGAATTCTTGGGTGTGTCATGTTGCCATAAAGTTATGTGTACCTTTCAGCTGTAAAACAAGCTATGTTTATGGCAAACCAAAGCCTGCTTCCCCTCCCAAAGTTATCTCTTTCTTTGTTATTTGCTGCATCAGACAAGTTCTGCTTTGACAAATTGTCTTTATAACACATTTGCTAAACCCTAATAAGGAGGGATTTTTCCTTCCCTCCTGAACAAGGAGTGGAGCCAATGGAAGTAGAACAGTTTGTCACAGCATAGCCATGACTGACCTTGGTCAGTAGATGAGAAGAAAGAGAGACAGACTGTAATTAACCCTTTCAGGACCATAAGGATCGTAGGCCAATTTTTGTGGTTTTGATGACATTTTTATGGTAAAAAGGGCTTGCAGATGCCAAAAAATTGATTTTTTTTTGTGAAATATCATTATTTTTTTTTAAAAAAATCACACTTCTGGCTTATGGATAGTGTGGCAAGTGAATCTTCTCGTCAATCTGGCAACGACGCTAATGAATGAATGTCGGAACCAGTTTGTTTACATAAAGGCAGTATCATATGGAATCCGTACATATCAAATTTAGAACTGTAGACTATCCCAATCAAAATTTATAGGATTTTAAAGTTATGGGACAAATATGTCCCTTGGTCCTGAAAGGGTTAAATGTACAATTCTTGCACCACCTGCTTCTCTGGAAAGCCTTTAGTACTGTATTGACAAGAGTACTGAGCAGTTGAAAATATTTTCAGTTGCCACTGAATGCTGCTCCAAGATCCAGATCATACAGTCTTGATATTCAAGGGTAGATTCATACATGTGTAGCCTTAATTCCCCCTTTCCCCCAGAAAAAGTACTCCTAGTCCTACAGATACAACAGGGACAAAACCAGTATCAGACCTCCTTAAAGACATGACATCAACTTCTGACCAGAAATAACCCTGAAGAAAGCGACTAAGAAGGGAAAGAATAAGAAAAACTGTGGCAACAGCTCAAGCCATAACTTGCAATTAAATCTACTCTGGATGTGATTTATCTAGATAAAGTTCCATTTTGCATAGGACATCTGGGAATTAGGATGCCCAAATCAGGAAGCTCATAATTTCTCAGTTATTTTACAAAAGGTTGCAGAACATGGAGCTTTCTGTAAAATACATACAAGGTTTGAACATCATCTGTTTCAATCGTGCAGTTGAAACAGATGGTGTTTGAACTGTACAGGACTTGTAGGCAAAAAAACACGTGGTTCGAAGAGAGCAGGACTGAATCATGCAGCACATCATGGCTCATGGAAAAAGGAACTTCTGTTTTGCTAGCACCAGAGCTACAGCAGCTGCTGTGCCAACTGGTCAAGGATGGCATTTGAAGACTGTATGGGATGTAGAAGAACCGAGTAGAAGTTAGAGTGAACCAGGGGGTGGGGGAAGGAACAGAATAGAAGCTAGATGGGACGGTATGGGAAAGGGGGACAGAGAAGAAAATGGATGGAACTCAGGGGAAAGGGAACAGAATAGAGGAAGGATGGGATTCAGGGGAAAGGGGAACAGAGTAGAAGCTGGATGGGTTTTGGTGGGAGGAGGTAAAAGGAAGAAAGCAGAAACTGAACAGGACTCAGTAGAGGGGGGAGAGGGGAGAGAACAGAAGCTAGATGGAAGGGAGTGAAGAGGAACAGAAATTAGGATGGATGGTATTAGGGAAAGAACAGAAAAGATAGATGGGACTGGTGAAGGAAGGGAAACAAAGCAGAAGAACTGAACTCCAGAACTGGGGTTTGGTGACTGAATGTGAGAGGGTTGGAGAAAGGAGCAGGGAATTCTGGATGGGAAAGACTGAGTGGGAACTTGTAGGAGATAGTGCGATGTGTGTATTAGGGAATGGTGAAGCTGATGACATTTGGAGGATTTAGGTATGAATATGGGTTGGGAGTATGAGTGAGGGTGTGAAATGAGGGTAAGAGAAAGAAGATGAAGTACAGAAGGAGGCTGAGATAAGGGGCTGAGAGGCAATGGAGGTTAGATAAGGGCTAACAGGATAAGTACAGAGAGTGAAAAATGAAAGATAGGGGGTGTATGAGGCAAGGGAAGAAGAGAGAAAGAGAGGGGAAAGGAATTGTTGGCAAGGGGATAAGAGGGACATTGGAAAAGCTAATAGGTAGATGAGAGGCTATGGACACTTGAGCAGCCAAGTAGCCATACAGAACAGGATGTCACCCTGCATTACCAGAAATACATAAGAATTGCCATACTGGGACAGACTGAAGGTCCATCATGCCCAGTATCCTGTTTCCAACAGTGGCCAATCCAGGTCCCAAGTAGTACAACAGATTTTATGCTGCTTATCCTAGGAATAAGCAGTGGATTTCCGCAAGCCATCTCAATAATGGCCTATAAACTTCTCTTTTAGGAAATTATCCAAGCCTTTTTTTAAAACCCTGCTAAGCTAACTGATTTCACCACATTCTCCGGCAACGAATTCCAGAGTTTAATTACACATTGGTGCAATATTTTCATGTGGTACTTGGCCTGGAGTCCTGAGTGAAGATGTAGCTTAAAGGTTGGAGCATTGGGCTGAGAACTAGGGAAGCCCAGTTCAAATCCCACTGCAGCTCCTTGTGATCCTGGGTAAGTCATTAAACACTGTGCTGCCTCAGGTACAAACTTTAATTGTAAACCCTCTGGGAATAGGAACATACCTACTGTACCTAAATGTAGCTCACCTTGGGCTACAACTAAAAAAAGACATGAGCTAAAGTCAAATGTCAGTCCTTCTCTCCCAGCTATTTCAAAGGCCCACTATGAGACTGGTCAGGAGGAATCCTTCAATTTTGTTACTGCCTCTAGACATCGGAATTCCGATCTCTACGTTGCAAGTAAAATTGGGCTTTCAATGTTTTTCTTTTCTGTCTACCATCATCAGTCAGTTTGGAAACGATTTCCAGGAGCTCCAGTTTAATTTAAATTAATTTCTCTCAAGAGCATAGAATAACTAATGCCTCTGTCTTTTTTGAGTCAAAGAGTTGAACTGCAACACAATTTCACATCTTTAGCAAAGTACAACACAGAAAATAAAGAAATACTTTAGTTTCTTCCAGGTTTAATCGTCCAATAATAATTCAGAACACAAAACAAGTATTGACTATATGCTACTTTATTGTGACTCCTAACTTCTGTGGAACGAATGACTTTTAATAAGACACTACTGTACAAGGGGAAGGTCTTAAATGAATTTCTATCAAATCAGCAGTTCCTACCTTTAAGTCAAAATGAGCAATGTTCTTTGTATGGAGGTAGCTGACACCATCTAAAATCTGCTTGATGAATCGAGTTGCTTCCTCCTCACTTAGGGATTCTTTCTGTGCCAGGAAGTCAAAGAGCTCACCTCCAGATACACTGGAAAACATACAGGAAGCCCCTCCATTAGCAAAGTACTTTTAATCATGTTACAACAGGTAGTCAAAATCAGTGGTGTACGTGGCTTGCTTGCCACACAGAACAAAGCACTTCCTCCTTCACGCACATCACCTCCCTCCTCTAGGCAGTGGGGGAGGGGAGTGCAATGGCATGGAGCGTTTGCAGGGCTATTAACTCTACCAGTCCCTTGCCCCGGAACAGGAAGTTGACATCAGAAGGGGGCAGAGGGCTGATGGATTCAATGGCCGTGCACATGTTTACTGTGGCTTCTCTGTGCTGTCCTTTACTACCTCCATATGGAACAGACAGCATCCACCACCCCGCCCTTAGTACACCACTTGTCAAAATGCAGGTGCAAAGTTTTGGGTGAGGGCCAATTAGTGCCATGAGTCTCTACCTGAGCAGGAAAAGGACATATAAACCCCTCTCCTATTGCTTTCAGAATAATAAAGACCCCTCTGCAGTGGTAGATTTTTAAATCATTTTCTGTGGGTAAAACAGGTTTTACAAGTGGAAAACAGCTCTTATTAAATTGCATGGAGTATACATGTGTAAAATGGGGCACAATAAGACCATGCCTGCTTTCATGCAATCTGCATTTAGTTGTTCCCAACTGTGTGGTTTGGATGAAGCAGGGGCAGAGTTGCAAGCATCTGTGCATGTGTTATAAAACAGTAATACTATGTGGTATCTGAAAAAAAAAAAAATGTTAGGGAAGTACTCTACCAAAACAAACAACCTTCCCATAAAACCTTATCGCAGGGAGCCAGTCAGTTGGTGACCTCAGTACCACTTCAGTGGAATTGAATATCCAGGTTTCCAGAGCCAGCTAATGCATAGCCAGTTAACTGCAATATTCAGCACTTAACCAGCCAGACCAGCTGCATACACAAGACCAGTGATTCCCAACCCTGTCCTGGAGGAACACCAGGCCAATCAGGTTTTCAGGCTAGCCCTAATGAATATGCATGAGAGAGATTTGCATATGATGGAAGTGATAGGCATGCAAATTTGCTTCATGCATATTCATTAGGGCTAGCCTGAAATCCCAATTGGCCTGGTGTTCCTCCAGGACAGGGTTGGGAACCACTGCACAAGACCACCTAAAATAGGGTTACCATACGACTCCAAAAAAAGGAAGATGGATTTAGACAGCCAGGCTTTACTTCCATTGCATTCCATGGAAGTAAAACCCAAATGCCTCAATCGGTCCTCTTTTTTCCGGAGCCATATGGTAACCCTAACCTAAAAATCACTCCTATCTTTATGTGATAACCAATAGCTGCTTAAGTGCTGAATACTGCAATTAAGTGGCTATGTGTTAGCTAGTTCTCTGCCTGTTTGGCTGACATTGCTGCCTGGATGTCCTGCTGTCATCTGAAACTGAATACAGTGATACCTTGGAATCCAAACTTAATCCGTTCTAGAACCCCGTTCGAGTTCCAAGACAATTTTTCCCATTGAAAATAATAAACACTGGATTAATCCCTTCTTGGGTCCCACAAACTCAAATTTTAACGGTAAAATATTAACAAATATTCCAAAGCAGAGTTCGGATTCTGGGGCAAAATTTGCTTGAATTTTTCGTTCGGATTCCAAGGTACCACTGTATGTCCAAGACTGAGCTGCTCCTCCTCCTCCTTTCTCATCTCGATCATTGTTCCAGTCTCCTCTGCTCACAACCTTGGGGTCATCTTCAATTCCAACCTCTCATTTACTACGCACATCTATCTGTCACATCTATCCCTTCAATATCACCAAAATTCACCTATTCCTCTCTGAGAACACTACCCGGGACCCTTGTCCACACTCTCGTAACCTCACGCTTAGATTACTGCAATCTACTTCTAACTGGTCTCCCGTAGTGTCACCTCTCCCCCTTGCAATCTGTGGAAAAACTCTGCTGCACGACTCAGCTTCTACCAACCTCGCTACGCTCATATCGCCCCTCTCCTTACGTCACTTCACTCGCTCCTTATCTGCCATTGCATACAGTTCAAGCTCCTATTGCTGACCTACAAGTGTGTTCAATCTGCTGCCCCTCAATCTCTCCTCTCTTCTCTCTCCTTATACACCTCCCAGAGAGCTCCGTTCCTCAGATAAGTCGCTCTTAGCTGTACCCTTCTCCTCCATTGCCATTCCAAATCCAGACTTCATTCCTTTCATCTAGCTGCCCCCCCCCCCATGCCTGGAATAAATTACCCTAGTTTGCCCATCAAGCCCCTTCACATGTTTAAAAGCAGACTGAAAACCCACCTTTTTGATATAGCTTTCAATCCTTAACCCTACTCTTCTGCCCTTCATCCCAGCCAGCTGATTAACCGTTCCCCTTAACTGTATCCATGACATCCTGTTTCAGTCTTTGGGAAGCTGAGCTGAGATTGTGATGTCACAATGCCTCATTCCACCAATACGAGCCAACCTCATCAGTGATGTCACAATGGCTTGATTGTCCTGTACTTCCCTCTGCCCTCCAACCCAGCCAACAGATTAACCATTCCCCTTAACTGTATCCATGACATCCTGTTTATCTGTCTTGCCTGTTTAGATTGTAAGCTCTTTCGAGCAGGGACTGTTTCGAGCAGGGACTCTGTGCAGCATTGCATATGTCTGGTAGCGCTAAAGAAATAATTAATAGTAGTAGTAGTAGTAAAATGACTTCATATAATTACCCTAGATTGTGTAAATACAGGCACTATCTTTCCATGCACCAGGTTTCTATGAGTTTGTGCCTCCTGCAATTTTTTTAAGAGCCCTTGTTCAGGTGTAAAATCTTTTTAAAAGTGGAAAATGCTTTATAAGATTACCTCCATAAAGTACATTATTTCTTCGATAGAATACAATTCCAGCTCTTAGTACAATCCCTAGTCCTAGGTCTTATAGACTATTGCAACATTCTCTACTTCCCCTGCCCAGTTACAATGATAAAACAACTACAAACAATCCAAAACACTGCACTGAGACTTATCTATTCATTGAGGAAACACGACTACATCACAGAGGCATACCTCAACTCACACTGGCTTCCAATTCCGACAAGAATACTATTCAAATTGTACTGTCTACTACTTAAAACCATAAACGGCGACAGCCCAACCTACCTGAACAACCGTCTCATCCAAACTACATCAACTAGACATAAGAAAACCCACACTCTATTCACGTACCCTCCAATCAAAGAAGTCAAACGGAAAAAACTATATGATGGCCTCCTAGCCACACAAGCAGCAAAACTCGACAACCAAATCTCCAATCTACTAATTTTGATCCTAGACTACAAAACATTCAGAAAAGAAATAAAGACTCTACTCTTCAAGAAATTCCTGCAAATGACTTAATACCGCTAGTTCCTTCCCACTTCCCAATACCTGCCCGATTCCCCAAAGCAACCTCATCTACTCCTTATCTCCCCTAGAAATTACCAGATATCTTCTTCATATAATACCTTTATTGTAATTCTTTTGTAATCTGCCTTGAACCGCAAGGCAATGGCGGAATAGAAATCTCTAATGTAATGTAATGCAATGTAATGTATTTAAAACTTTTCTAACTGGAGCATATCATTAACTTCCATAACAATAAAATAAACAATGTAAGAACAATATTAAACAATTTCAATATCCATAATAAAAATAAGAGAGACATAATAAAGAACATTAAATGAACACCCCCTCTCCCCCATAATATTAGTCCTCGATCTAGGTAAACAAAATCTTGAGTAAGAAAGAAGACGTCATGTTTCTTCCTAAACTGGAAATAATCATTCCGAAACTAAAAAGCAGAGGGTGAAGAATTTTATAAAACTAAACCCAATAAAAATCAGAAGCTCTTGTCACGGATAACTTAGCAACTTTCATAGAGGAACCTCCAATAAGACATCACTAACAGAATGCACGATATGAGACTTAACATAAGGTATTGAAAGCTTTTTCAAATATTTGGGCACGATACTTCAAATACAAGTTGAAGAACCTTAAAAATTAAAGTTTACGCTTTATATAGAGCAGGTGTAATTTTCTCACTATTGTCGAGTCACTCTGGGTGCCTCTGTTGCCTTAATAAAATACCAACAAATCAGGCACTAAAAGGTTACACAATCAGAGCTTATCAATAAATCTGGAAACACCTATGCAGAAGCTTTTGGCCTGGTGCTCATATATGCTTGCGGTTTTGGTGGTGGTGGAATCTCAATTTTAGATAGTTTGCATCCTTTAGACCAGTGGTCTCAAACCCTTTGCAGGGCCACATTTTGGAGTTGTAGGTACTTGGAGGGCCTCAGAAAAAAATAGTTAATGTCTTATTAAAGAAATGACAATTTTGCATGAGGTAAAATCTTTCCTTTTGGCTAAGTCTTAATAATAATATTGTCATTGATAGCTACAGAAACATATGATCAAGAAACTGTTTTATTTTACTTTTGTGATTAAGATAAACATACCAAAGGCCTCAAAATAGTACCTGGAGGGCCGCATGTGGCTCCCGGGCCACGAGTTTGAGACCACTGCTTTAGACTAGTCTGACTGCTTGCTGCCTTGTATCTTGAAAAAAGGGCATTAAATATGAATGATTACAGGACTCTTACAATGGCCATTAATAATTGAAGGTACATTAATCCGTGACACTCTGCTTTATGCTGGGATTTCCATAGACATGAGATGCACAAGTCCAGCCCTGCAATCTGAAATTCATCTATGGCTTCTGATGCCAGCAAAATTCACCTGAACGGCAGAAGTGAAATGTGTTTTAATGATAAATATAAAGGAAGTGGGAGTGTGTGGTGCAGTGGTTAGAGCTACAGCCTCAGCACTCTGAGGTTATGGGTTGTGACCCTGGGAAAGTCACTTAATCCCCCATTGCCCCAGGTATATTAGGTAGAGTGTAAGCCTACCAGGACAACTAGGAACAAATGCTTGAGTACCTGAACGTAAACCACTTAGGTTATAAGTCAATGGTCTCAACTCGCGGCCCTCCAGGTACTATTTTGAGGCCCTCGGTATGTTTATCCTAATCACAAAAGTAAAATAAAATAATTTCTTGATCATATGTCTCTTTAACTATGAATGATAATATTATTATTAAGATTTAGCCAAAAGGAAAGATTTTACCTCATGCAAAATTGTCATTTTTTTTATTAAGACATTCCTCCAAGTACCTACAAATCCAAAATGTGGCCCTGCAAAGGGTTTGAGTTTGAGACCACTGTTATAAGTGGTATATAAATACTGAAATACATACAATAAAAATGTGTTACTTTAACTGATGCTTCTCCTCTCTCTTCCAGAGTTACCTTGGCTACTGATGTGTCCTGATCTGTCTCCGTTAAAAAGAATTTTAATGTAATTGATCTGAAACCTGCTTCTCTAAGTGCACAGAGCTATATTAGGATGCTATAAAACTCTTCCAAAGATGGAAAAAAAAAGCTTTTGATAAAGAGCTATTTCTTTCCAAGGTAGCATTTGGCAGGAATCCTGTACTACTACCTCTCATCTGGTATGGGACGCCATCTGGAGCTCAGTGCTTCCAAAAAGACCATGCAAGGGGTTAGATATAAAGCTGGGATTGCAGTCACCAACGAAACTGTCCACATTTATGACAGCAGCATGTAGAGTGAAATGTTAAAGCCTTATGCACATATGAGGGTGCCAAGTCTAGCTTTCAGGTCAACTAGGTAGAAGGGCTATATTATACTGATGTCTCTAATATGTGCTATTCATTCTACATGACACAAGTTTCTTTCCACACTGCATCAGCAGGGATCCCTCCTATCATGTTCTTTAAACTGTGCTGTGGAATATGGGACAAAAAGGACCAGACTACAGCTTTCAAAGACACTGCTGTTATCTAGAGATCCCAGGAGACAAGGACAAGTTTCAAGTTTATTTAAGCTTGATATACCGCTTTAATTACCAAAGCGGTATACACTGTGCAAAATTTACAATAAAAGAAAAAAGTTAAAATATAAGTAGAATGGGGAAACGACAACATAAATCACAACAAATAACTGACGATACATTCTACAAAAGGGAAATGGATGGGATACATTTCATAAAAATAAAAAGGAAAGGGGATGGGAAGAATGAAAGGGAGAGGTGGAATTGTCTAAAATGTGGCCATTGTCCAAGTCTCATATGTGCTTAATCCTAGCTGTAAATCTGACGGACATCTTTAAAAAGAAAGGTTTTAAGGCTGGATTTGAATTTGCGTAAGGTTAGTCTCCTGTCTCAGGGCCAAAGGGAGGGCGTTCCACAAAGTGGGTGCAACCGCTGAATAAATAGTTTCGCGCGTGGTATCATAAAATAACTGCCGAACCGACGGGACTGTTAGAAGATGCTGCTGTGATGAACGAAGAGAGCTCGAAGATTGATACGGGATCAATAGCCTGTCAATAAATAAAGGGGTGTGATTGGTTTGGACTGTGAAAGCGAGGAAAAGCATTTTGAATGCAACTCTGTGGGTAATGGAGAGCGGTAGCTAAAGAGAAAAGGTGATGGCTAGCTAAGCGAGGCCCTGTATAAAAAAGAATTATCATGTTGAGTGAAGAAATGAAACCCCAACTGAGACCATATTTGGAGGTTTTCACCTAGCACTGATGCTGTAGGTTTTAGGTTAAGCAAACATCCTTGTGGCCAACTGCTCTCTTGGATAAAGACGTATTCCTGAACTCAAAGGCAATTCTTGCGCCATGGTTCATAAACCAAGCACACGCTGATAACATGTGATATCCCTACAGAGGTCTTTGTGGGGAAGTCAAGTGTGGACAGTTGGAAGGGAGATGGCTCAGGTAGCACTTAAGCAGTAGCAGGAGAGTTGGGAGGAGCTATCAGACCAGCAACAGAACATTGGCTGTCTCATCTAGGATGAGACTCAGCTCACTCCAACATACACTTCCTTTTATTTATTTATTTATTTGTTTCGATTTCTATCTCTTCTCCCAGAAGCTCAGAACGGGTTATAAGTAGACATTCACAATCGTTTGAAAACAGACTAGTCATGACAAGAAATAGGTTACAGTAGACAATAACAGAGCTTATTCTAGAGACCAGACTGGTCATAGTGAAGAGTACTAGGAGAAGTATATTGAGGAGGCAGTTTTTAATGGCCCGAATGGCAGAAGAGGAAGGTCTTTACTGCCCTGCGGAAGGTCATTAGTGAGTCTAGCGACCTTAGATAACGATCATCCATACAACTTAAGAATTACCATACTGGAACAGATTGAAAGTCCATCAAGCCCAGTATCCTTTTCCCAACAGTGGCTTCCTAATCAGGAACCAGATACAAATACTTTATTTGCACCAGATGTAGTTGGAGGGTGTGCAAAGACAATTACATTTCACAAAATGTATTCAAAATAACTCAGCATTGTTTTTCAGCAGTATACAGTACATAGAAACATAGAAGATGACGGCAGAAAAGGGCTACAGCCCATCAAGTCTGCCCACTCTGCTTACCCACCCCCTGTCTATGCCCTAATGACCCAATTTCCTTATTTTGACCCTCGTAGGGATCCCACATGGGTATCCCATTTATTCTTAAAGTCTGGCACGCTGTCTGCCTCGATCACCTGCACTGGAAGCTTGTTCCAATGATCAACCACTCTCTCTGTGAAGAAATACTTTCTGGTGTCGCCATGAAATTTTCCGCCCCTGAGTTTGAGCGGGTGCCCTCTTGTGGCCGAGGGTCCCTTGAGAAAGAAAATATAATCTTCCACTTCGACACGTCCCGTGAGGTACTTAAATGTTTCGATCATGTCTCCCCTCTCCCTACGTTCCTCAAGAGTGTAGAGCTGCAGTATGTCTCTGATGGTGTACTCCCATGGTTAACATTGTTGACATACGGAAGAGTGAAGTAACCACTTATGTTGCCAGAACACCACTGCCTTCTTTACAGCAGAACTGAGTTATCCAATGAAAATTGTCATCCAAATGACACATACACATCAGCCTAAATCAGGTCATCACCCAGACAATATTGCTCCAGTTTCACCAGCTTATACCTTCCAAAACAGCAAAGTCTGTCATGATCATCTATGCAAAAATGTCTAAGCTAGTCCAGTGGCAGTTCACTATACTCCCAGTAGAAGGGACTTCAACTTGAATCCTAACTCGGTTCCCTTGTTCCCTGGGCCAGCTGTGCCTGGGATGCTAAGTCAGCATTTCCCAAACTTGTCCTGCAGGGGCACCTAATCAGTCCAGTTTAAGTAATATTCATAATGAATATGCACGAGATAGATATGCATACATTGCAGACTCAGTCTTTGCAAATTTATCTCAGGCATACTCGTATTCATTGCAGCAATCCTGGAAACCGAACTGAATCGCTGTGACTCCAAGATAAGGACTAAACACTCTGTTGGAGGGTAGTGTCATAGTCTTGGCACAATGGTGAACTTAGTGCCGGAACAAAAAGCCTATGGTTCTGAAAGGAGCCCTGTGTATGGTCTTCCATCTTAGACCATCATTGCAAAGACTGGACTAAAGTAAGCTGGGAGGGCTTATAAAATATGGAGGGAACTCCAGGGATGCCAGTCCAACTGAATCAGAAGCTCAATGGACCCACAGATAACTGTTGTGTACATTTGCTAGACTATAGATATTCCTGAAACTGTTGGAATACATTCATGAGTCACTAGACTCAGGAGTAATCTAAGGAAACACTACTTTATGGAAAGGGTGGTAGATGCATGGAATGGCCTTTCAGTGGAGTTGGTGGAGATGATAACAGTATCTGAATTCAAGAAATTATATTACATTACATTACATTAGTGATTTCTATTCTGCTTGTGCCTTGCGGTTCTAAGCGGATTACAAGTTAGAAGACTGGACATTTCCAGTATCATTGTAGTACATGTAAACAAGAATGCGTCAAGTTACAATTGTTATTCTGGACTTTTCCAGGAGAAATTGATAGCAGATAGTGATAGGTTGTTTAGACGAATAGAGATAATATTGTCCGGATTCTGTTGTTTAGACGAATAGAGATAATACTGTCCGGATTCAAGGTGTTGCTGGTGGTGGTGGTAGGGTGGTCATGAGAGCATTTTCTAACATTTTTGTGAGGTTATGATGATGGGAAGTGTTTTTTGAAGAGATGAGTTTTGATTTCTTTTCGGAATACTTTAGTGTCTATTGATTTGGTCAGTAGATTGGTGATGGTAGTATCGATCTTTGCTGCCTGTGTCGCTAAAAGGCTGTCATATAGTTTTTTTCGTCGTGTTCCTTTGAGAGGGGGGTGAGTGAATAGGCTCTGAGTTCTCCTTAATCTGTGTGAGAGGTTACGGTGTATTCTGTTGTTTAGGTAGCTGGGTGCTGTTCCATGTATATGACAAACACATATGATCTCTAAGGGAGATGATATGGATGTGCAGACTGGATAGGATATATGGATTTTATCTGCCCCCCTTTTTCAACATTTCTTGAACGGAATTATAAGGCAATACAAGGCTTTTTCAAATTTTGGCTTTTTATTAGTTCATTTACTTAGGACAGCTTTTGTAGCTGTGATTTGTATTAACTGATTTGTATTTTCTGTCTGTTTGGGGATTTTATTGTTTTTTTTTATTATGACTGTTGTACAGAATGAGTACAATCTATTAAAAATTGTTTATTGTAAGCTGCTTTGGCACTATGGCATTAAGGGGCATATCAAATGCATTAAATCACTCAATCAGTCAAGGATGGTTTTCATGTGCTGCCCTTTGTCCTATGGTAGAGGATTTGGGTAGTAGCTATTTCTTTCAAAGAGTCCAGCTTACAAAGACTTTTCTCTCATTCTGTAACTATGGGGAAAGACCTTGAAGAATGAGCCTTAGATGCAGTATGAGGGAGCTGGAGGTTCCTTGTAGCCTGAATGAGGCAACAGCACAAGGTAAACTGGACCAGCAATAAGAGATTTAGATGAAGTTTTGATGGCCATCTCACTACTCATATGTTTCAAATGGCCTAATGCAGCCATCTTTCTGTATGATGCTATGTACCTAATATACAGTATGCTCACTATTGTTTTGCTTTCTCACATTAAGTTTTCAAGTATGTTACAGTAGAGTAGGAGTGGCGCTGGAAAGCTTGCAGTATTCTTTTAGAAAAAAATTCTTGTAGTTGCAAGCTCTGCTCCCCTTTTTTTTTTTACCTCTCTGTAAATACATCAACCTCCTTTGGAAGAAAGGCGAGAGAGGAGAGATATGATAGAGATGTTTAAATACCTACATGGCATAAATACACATGAGTCGAGTCTCTTTCATTTGAAAGAAAGCTCTGGAATGAGAAGGCATAGGATGAAATTAAGAGGTGATAGGCTCAGGAGTAATCTAAGGAAATACTTTTTTACAGAAAGGGTGGTAGATGAGTGGAACAGTCTCCTGGAAGAGGTGGTGGAGACAGAGACTGTGTCTGAATTCGAGAAAGCATGGGATAGGCTCGTAGGATCTCTTAGAGAGAGGAAGAGATAATGGTTACTGCAGATGGGCAGACTGAATGGGCCATTTGGCCTTTATATGCCATCATGTTCTATGACATCACAATGCAAGTGTAAAGAGCCTTATCCAATAGGGAGAGGAGGAGATAGTGGATGCTGTGGATGGGCAGACTGGATGTTTCTTTTCATTCTGACTTGCATATACTTGCATGTTTTTCTTTCAGCACTTTGTTTCCAGCCGCCCATCACATCCATGGTTACCACAAAAAAATTTTTTGCATGATATTATACACCCTTTATATCACTTAGGTTGCATTTTGAATCCATGATTTTTGATTATTGTCACTGATTTCCACCATTTTCACCCACATATATTTGTATAGCTTTCATATCTTTTATTATTTTTTATGTACAATTGAATTGCTTTATTTTGATTTATTAGGACCCCTGATGAAGTCGTGTTTACCAAAACATGGACTGTGTCGGGTCCTTTGGTTTGGTTCAAGGTGGTAACATTAACTGCATTCATATTTTTGGTTTAATAAATTTAACCTGCATCTTTGTACATCTGTCTGCAGTTTTCTTTGTTTTGGTTTGTGCTCTATTCACCACAGATTGTGTTGGATTTTTTCTTCTTGTTGTTTAATAATTTTTAATGGACATTTCCTCCAGGAACTTGTTAAAACTCCTTTAGAATCCTGCTATTGGTCACCTAGACCAGTGTTTCCTAAGTCAGTCCTAGAGTACCCCCTTACCAGTCAGGTTTTCGGGATATTTACAATGAACGTGCATGAAAGAGATTTGCATACAATGGAGGCAGTGTATGCAAATGAACCTCATGCATGTTCATTATGGATATTCTGAAAACCCAACTGGCATGGGGTACTCCAGCACTGACTTAGGAAACGCAAAATTCCGCATCTTACTAATTGACTATGTGAACAAAAAATACTGAGCTCTTTCTATACTAATGATGAAAGGAGTAGATTTCTCAAAAGGTTAGTCACAAATGAATTAAGTTTGTCTAATAAAAAGGTATCACCCATGATTTGTATGCTGACATTTATTTCTATGTTAAAAAAGAACAGAAGGCTATAACCGTCACTACAGAGTACACTTACCCTAGGTGGACAAAGAACCAAGCCATTTATTCATTAGTGGACTGATTAAATCAAAATGTATTAGCTCAGAAAACCAAGGCCACCGACAAAAGAAAGTCAAGAAAATGCTCAACAGGAAATGCAACAAGGTGGCTGTGTTCCATTTCTGGAGACCTTTGAACCTCTGTTAGTCATAGGCAGACACTATTTACTTGTTTCAGGTAAACTCATCTCCAAATCTGAGTAAATGAAATACGATACAGAGAAACACACACAACTGTTTTATTGAGTTTAGTTTAGCCTCAAGCAATCATTCAGGGCAGCCAACTTCCAGCTATACCTTGGCAGGAATTTCCTGGGGTTGTGTGATGAGCTGTTCTTCACTGATAAACAATTACAATTCAGAATATGACCAAACTGAAACTTTTATGGGTTCACTGATGACTGGTATAGGCTTATAAGAACATAAGAATTGCCGCTGCTGGGTCAGACCAGTGGTCCATTGTGGCCAACAGTCCGCTCACGTGGCAGCCCTTAGGTCAAAGACCAGTGCCCTAACCGAGATTAGCCTTGCCTGCGTACGTTCTGGGTCAGCAGGAACTTGTCTAACTTTGTCTTGAATCCCTGGAGGGTGTTTTCCCTTTTAACAGCCTCCAGATGAGCGTTCCAGTTTTCTACCACTCTCTGGGTAAAGAAGAACTTCCTTACGTTTGTACGGAATCTATCCCCTTTCAATTTTAGAGAGTGCCCTCTCATTCTCTCTACCTTGGAGAGAGTGAACAACCTGTCTTTATCTACTAAGTCTATTCTCTTCATTATCTTGAATGTTTCGATCATGTCTCCTCTCAGTCTCCTCTTTTCAAGTGAGAAGAGGCCCAGTTTCTCTAATCTCTCACTGTACGGCAACTCCTCCAACCCCTTAACCATTTTAGTCGCCCTTTCGAGTAGTACTGTGTCCTTCTTCATGTACGGCGACCAGTGCTGGACGCAGTATTCCAGGTTGGGGCATACCATGGTCCAGTACACCTGCATGATAACCTTCTCTGTTCTGTTTGTGATCCCTTCTTAATCATTCCTAGCATTCTGTACACCCTTTTTGCCGCCGCCACGCATTGTACAGATGGCTTCATTGACTTGTCGACCAATACTCCCAGGTCTCTTTCCTGGGGGGTCTCTTCACCGGACATTCTATACTCGTGTATAAAATTTTTGTTACCGACATGCATCACCTTACACTTATCCACGTTAAACCTCATTTTTTTCTTGAGCGTGTTTATGACATGTTGCAGGTCTTCGCAATCCTTCTGTGTCTTCACTACTCTGAATAACTTCGTATCACCTGCAAATTTAATCACCTCGCTTGTTGTACCAATTTCCAGGTTGTTTATAAATATGTTGAAGAGCACGGGTCCAAGCACCGAACCCTGAGGCACTCCACTCATGATGCTTTTCTAGTCCGAGTATTGTCCATTTACCCTCTGTTTCCTATCTGCCATCCAGTTTTTAATCTACATGAGTTTTTCACCCTCAATTCCATGGCTCATAATTTTTTGAAATAGTCGTTCATGTGGGACCTTGTCGAATGCCTTCTGAAAATCCAGATATACAATGTCGACCGGGTCATCATTGTCTATCTGCCTGTTTACTTCCTCGAAGAAGTGCAGCAAGTTCGTCAAATAAGATCTTCCTTTGCTGAAGCCATGCTGGCTGATCCTCATCAGATTGTGCCCGTCAAGGTGATCAATGATGTGGTCCTTAATCAGTGCCTCTACCTTCTTTCCTAGGAGGAGTCAGCAAAGACAATCTACAACAATATGGAGCAGGTATATACCGTATTTTTTCGGTCCATAAGACGAACCCACCTGTAGAGGAGGAAAAACCAAGAAAAAAAAATTTGGTTCAGAATTTTTTTTCTTCTTGTATTTTCTTCCTCTGCACATAGGTGCATCTGGTGGTCTGGTGCTTTTGGTGCTGGGAAGCCCGCAGCCCAAAGCACGAAACAGCCTGCAGCCCAAAGCCGCCTGCAGCCCCCCGGTACCTTTTTTTAAGTGGCGGTGGTCCAGTGCGGTCTCCTGCTGGACGGCTGCCTTTCTCCTTGCACAGCGATGCACAACGCTGGAGCACAACCTTTGCACTTCCTGCCTGGTCCCGTGCCTAACTTTGAATTACTTTGGGACATAAGAATAATAGCCTTACTGGGTCAGACCAAAGGTCCATCAAGCCCAGTAGCCTGTCCTCACAGTGGTCAATTCAGGTCACTAGTACCTGGCAAAAATCCAAAGAGCAGTAACATTCCATTATCTCAAAGAATAGCAAAATTCCGGATCCCCAATTAGAGCAACATTCCAGAGCTGAGATTGTGATGTTATAATGTCTCATTCCACAATGCCTCAGAGCCAACATCATCAGTGATGTTACAATGGCTTAATTGTCCTATACTTGGCTCAGGTAAGAATATAAGAATAGCCTTACTGGGTCAGACCAATGGTCCATTCTTACGGTGGCCAATCCAGGTCACTAGTACCTGGCCAAAACCCAACATTCCATGCTCCCGATCCAGGACAAGCAGTGGCTTTCCCTATGTCTGTCTCAATAGTAGACTATGGACTTTTCCTCCAAGAACTTGTCCAAACCCTTGTTAAAACGCTATCCGCTCTTACCACAACATCTGGCAATGCGTTTCAGAGCTCAATTATTATCTGAGTGAATAAATATTTCCTAGGCACCTACTAAGTTAAGCACCATTTATTGAATTGGACTCAATATGTCTATGACTACACCCCTTTCTGAAGGTCAATGAACAGACAGTGTGGTTACACAGCACAGAGTCAGCAAGGCACAAGGGAGTTTATTTGCCAGAAAGGTGCAGGTTATTAATTATAATTTACCCTGCAATTTCCTCACATGTACTGAGAACCTTAATCCTAACTGATTGTGTCCAGTAATAACATAGAAACATAGAAACTGACGGCAGATAAGGGCCACGGCCCATCCAGTCTGCCCACCCTAATGACCCTCCCCTGCCTTTACCCTGCGAATAGATCCCACGTGTCGATCCCATTTGGCCTTAAAATCAGGCAAGCTGCTGACCTCAATCACCTGAAGTGGAAGACCATTCCAGCGATCAACCACCCTTTCGGTGAAAAAGAATTTCCTGGTGTCACCGCGCAGTTTCCCGCCTCTGATTTTCCACACTATCAAGTCTGAGAGGAAATAAAAGGAGTCTAAGGGCTCCTTTTATAAAGGTACGTTAGGGCTTTAACGCACGGAATAGCGCACACTAAAATGCCACTACCGCCTCCTCTTGAGCAGGTGGTAGTTTTTCAGGGAGTGCACGCTATAGCACGCGCTAATCCGGTGCATGCGCTAAAAACACTAGCACACCTTTATAAAAGGAGCCCTAGGTTTCTGTCTATATCACAGGCTCACCATTATATGAGGGGGTGCTGAAAAGCGCTCAGCCCAACCAAGAAGGGAATGACGTGGATATGGTTCAATCCATGATCTGAAACAATGTCAGAACAGAGAATTTCATTTCTGCAAATTGGCACTTAATGAAATAAGATGACACTCTTTTCAGCTACAGTGGCAAAATAATGAATTAAGGAAGTTGGTTGGCTGAGCTCAGCACTTTGCAGTACCCCTTCGTATGAACTTTGTCACAATAAAGACCTGTTGGGCCGCCGCACGAGCAGACTGCTGGGCACGATGGACCTCTGGTCTGACCTAGCAGAGGCACTTCTTATGTTCTTATGGATGTAATCTTGCTTACAGACAGCGGAAGGATATTCCAAAGAGAGGCACTCTCTCTATTAAAAAAATAGAAGCTCAATACAGTAGAATCTCAGTTATCCGGCATCCACGGGGATTGGTGGATGCCGGATAACTGTTTTCCAGGTTGATTGAGAGGTCTGTGTTAGAACACAGATCTCAATCCCCCCCTCCCTTCCGCCCCAAACCACCAGCTGCAAAGCCCTTCTCCTTCTCTCCCTCAAGCCCTGAAGTGGCAGAAGCAGGTGGAAGTCCAGGCAAATCCTCTCACTCCCTCCCTCCTTTCCTCCCTTCCTCCCTCCCTTACCTGAAGCACGGCCGGTCAGCAGGAGGCAGCCTCAAAACAGGCTGATTGCAGCCAGCCCTGGTAGGGCCTTTCCTCTGAAGCACTAACGTGGCAGAAGAATTAAGAAAGGCCCTTTCAGAGCTGGCCGTGAGCAGCCTGTTTTGAGGCTGCCTCCTGTTGACTGGTCGTGCTTCAGGTAAGGGAGGGAGGGAAGGAGCGAGCGAGCGAGCGAGGGGGTTCACGGCTCAGGACCAAAGCCTGCTTCTGCTACTTCGGGGCTTGAGGGAGGGAGGGAGGATTTATGGCTCAGGACGCTGCCAGTAGGGAGTTGGGGTTCGCAGCTCAGGACTCCTGCCACTTGTAGTGCTTCGAAGCTTAAGGGAGGGAAATGGGTTTGCAGCTCAGAACCACTGCCGCTGGTGCTTCGAGGGGATTTTTTTTTCTTCACCGGCGATTTATTTGCCGGTTGGGTGAGAGTACCAGTTAACTGAGATTCTACTATATTCATTTAATCTAATCTGGTGGAAAGATGAAATGTTAAGCTGCCATTTTTCTGCTGATCTCAGCGCATGAGGTGGCCTATAAATTCTTAAGGAATTGGTAATTACTATAGGAACAGTTTCATTCAATGCCCTATGAATAAGAGACAAGATCTTTAACTTCACCCTTCATGCCACAGATAACTAGTGTAGCTCTTTTAGAACAGAAGTGATAAAGAGTAAAACAAGGCATATCAGGCCAGCTTTATCTGGACATGTCCTCTTTTAAGAGGTGTCAAGACAGTTTACTGGACTGGAGGGAGTTTGTCCAAGTTTTGGACTTCCTCTTTTCAGTCTAGTCCCCAGCGCAGTCATTTTTGGATGTTTTTTTTTTTTCTTCTAAACTATGTTTTAATGTAAACTGCTTAGGTTATTATAAGCGGTATATCAAGCACCAATAAACTTGAAACTCGAAAAGCATGATTTTATAAAAAGTAGGCGACTAGTCCAAAGGGCCTACCTGAAACTGGGCTTGAATAGGGGCAGGTCGCGGGCATGTTTTCAAGTAAGGCACCTCTTGTTGAATTAGGCATTGTTAGGCACCTAACTTAGGCACAGGAATTTAGGGGGAAAAAAAAATCCCACTGGCATAAATACAGTGCGCCCGAAAGTTAGGAGGCCAACTAGTATGCACTGATTTTTCAGGTGACCTATATAAAATCAAGCCCTAGCGCCTAGAGTTTGGGAATCTAACTTCCAGTGGCCTTTGTGGAATTATCCCCTCTGTGTATACAGATCTCCCTTCATATTTATGGGGGTTAGGGGCACAGCTTCCTCTCAAATATATTAAAAAAAAAAATCATGAATAACTTTAGGGTCCCTACCCTGACTCCCTCCCACCTCCCGGGACCCCTCCATAGCTTACGTTTGAAGCCCTGGTGGTATAGTAGTAAAGCGGGGCAGGAGCGATCTTCTTATGCTCTTGCCTCATGCAGATCTGCTATCAAAAATGGCTTCCTCAAGATCCCGCAGCAGTCTTGCGAGACCACAGGAACTCGAAAGATCCCAATGGGAACTTGTGGCAGCCATTTTTTTTATTGTGGATCTGCACGGGGCAGGAGCATAGGAAGATTGCTCCTGCCCTGCTTCACCGTTACACCACCAGGGCTTCAAAGATAAGCTGTGGAGGCGGGAGGGAGGGTGGTTGTTTGGAGACTCATGAATAACCAAATTCGCAAATCCCAAAACCGCAAATATGGAGGGAGACCTATATTCTCCTGTAAAAGGTGCCTATACAAAGATATCATTCCCTGGTGTATGAAATAATTACCAAATGATCTCATACAAATATTAAACTAACCTGTAGAGACTAGACACCCTTGTGGAACCCTACGCGGAGGGTGTCATTGAAAAGAGAAAATCATAATTTTAATCACACGGTAATACCTCCAACCAAGGAAACTCTTAAATATCCATAAACTGAGGGGAGAGCGTGGCACAGCAGTTTCAGCTACAGCCTCAACCCCCTGAGGTTGTGGGTTCATTCTGTGACCCTGGGCACTTGACCCTGCATTCTATGACCCCTGTTGCCCCAGGTACATTAGATAGATTGCAAGTCCCCCAGGACAGACAGGGAAAAATGTTTGAGTACCTGAATAAACCATTCTGAGCTCCCCTGGGAGAATGGCATAGAAAAATAAATAAATAAATTAGAAATACCCATCTCGCTTAGTTTGCATAGCAATAACAAATGATCCATTGTACTGAAAGCATCAGAGCAATCAAACTTCAGTAAGACAAAAAGTAAACCACTGCGTCAAGAGCAAGATTCTTAAGGTTTTGGAAGGTACAACTAGGGTTACCAGACATCCGGACGGCTTTTCAAAACCCAGCACTTTGTCCGGATTTTGAAAAGCCTCCCTCAAAATCGCCGTCGGGCATCAGGGCATCTGTGCATGCTGCATGTGCGTGATGTCATTACATCACATGCGTGCATGTCCTCTTGCTTGACCAGAGCAAGCAGCAGGGGGTGGAGCGGAGCTGGGGCAGGGCTAAGGCGGGATTGGGGCGGGGCTGAGGTGTGACGGGGAGGGGCTGTGTCGTCCTGGGGGCAGGTCTAAGGGGTCTGGATTTTCCGAACGGAAAATCTGGTAATCCTAGGTACAACCACTGATTGATCAGTCCTTTATGCTCACAGATTAGGGTAGACTAACAGCTGTTTTGGACAAGAACTCCTTGAACTCTGACACTGCACGGGAGGCCACTGTATTCCTTAAAATAATAGAAAACAGCTTCGTATGCAGGAGTCAGTTTCATAGGAGCAGGAAAAAAGGAAAAGAGTATAACAATGTTGTGTGGGGCCAGGAAGAGCAGGCGTGCAATGCAGGAAGGAAATCATATGGGGAAGGAAGCAAAGATGTTGGCTGACAGACTGACAAAGTCAGTGATCATGCAGCGCCTGTGTAACTGCATCAGAAGCAGAGAAAATGTGCAGATTACACAGGCCCGGAGGTCTCCCTATGCCATCAGTTTCATGTTTCAAAGGATTTCGCCACCTGCAGGCTTCTCAAAGTGCAAATCTCGAATAGTGTGTCTCATATTCAGAAAACGTCAGTGGCATGATAATTTTTTTTGCTGAGCTTCAAAGAAAGAAAGGACTATATAAAGTGGTCAAAATAAAGGGGGAAATGTCAAAATTGTGATTGTAACAGTCTCATTAGCCCCTTCAAACTACTATTATTTCTGCTTTCCATATCATAATTCTGCAAACCATGTCAACAAAGAAGCCAATCACATTATAATCATATTTTACAAATTGCACCTGCCCTGGGAAGACAGCACAGTAGGGCTAAGTTTGAGATTATATTGCAGAAATTGGGCTTGACAGAAAATGACATGGGTACATATTTTTCCCCGTCCCCCACGAGAACTCATTTTCCCGTCCCTGCCCCATTCCTGCAAGCTCCGTCCTCATCTGCACAAGCCTCAAACACTTTAAAATCATTCTAGAGCTCAGATTGTGATGTCATAATGCCTCAGCTCCGTCCTCATCTGCACAAGCCTCAAACACTTTAAAATCATAAGTAGCAACATTCTAGAGCTCAGATTGTGATGTCATAATGCCTCATTCCACCAATGCCTAAGCTCCGTCCTCATTTGCACAAGCCTCAAACACTTTAAAATCATAAGTACCAACATTCTAGAGCTCAGATTGTGTTGTCATAATGCCTCATTCCACCAATGCCTAAGCTCCGTCCTCATCTGCACAAGCCTCAAACACTTTAAAATCATAAGTGTTTGAGGCTTGTGCGGTTAAGGTAGAACTTACAGGAATGGGACAGAGACAGCAAAAAAACTTGTGGGGACAGGATGGGGAAATTGAGTTCCTGCGGGGAAGGGGACAAATTTGTCCCTATGTCATTCTCTACTTGACAGTGCATCAGGGAATTTAAGCAGGGGACTTTCTTTGGCTGATGCTTCACAGCTCTCCACAGAGGGAACCAGTGCAGAAGGGGCTTTTTACTAAAAGGCTTAAAGCAGATGAAGGGGAATTTCATAAATGGTACTTATAATTACATGCTCAAATTTGGGCATGCGTCCAATTTGCAAATGCAATTTAATTGCATAATGAGCCTGTTAGTGCCAACAATTTGGCCCTAATTGACAGCAATTTGAATTTATGCATGCATCTTACTAGGCTCTATTATATAAAGATTCGTATGTAAATTTTTCAGTGCACAACTGAAAAGGGAGCGTGACCATGGGTGGATCAGGTGCATTCATTACTGATCAAGTTTATTAGGATTTTATATACCGCCTATCAAGGTTATCTAAGCGGTTTTTACAATCAGGTACTCAAGCATTTTCCCTCTCTGTCCCGGTGGGCTCACAATCTGTCTAACGTACCTGGGGTTATGGAGGACTGAGTGACTTGCCCAGGTCACAAGGAGCAGCGCAGTGTTTGAACCCACAACCCCTGGGTGCTGAGGCTGTAGCTCCAACCACTGTGCCACACACTCCTCCTCCTGATGCACAAAGTATTAGAAAATAGGGGAAATCGGCACCAAATTTAGGTGCATGGATTTACACCTGGGTTCTGTTGGTGTAAATCCATACATCCAAAATAGGGCACAGATCCTGGCGCTAAGCATTATTATGTAAATGGCGCCCGACTCAGAGCACCGTATTTATTTAAATTTTTTTTTAAAATTTAATTATATTTATTCTGTATATCTTACAATTCTATGCGAATTACAAATTATTCAGGTATTCAAGCATTTTTCCCTATCTGTCCTGGCGGGCTCACACTCTTTCTAATGTACCTGGGGTACTGGGGGATTAGGTGAGGCAGGAGCAGACCAGCAAAGACAGCAATAAAGAATTCCAGCATTTGAACATTTGAATAATCATCCCTGCCAGAGCTAAGTCTTTCTTGTTCCATTTTTTTGGATTATAGACTCATTAGAACACTAGGCAGGAGGGAGAGAAGGGCCGATGAGGTTGTTTCCCTTTCTAGTGCGGCTGTTAAGTTAACTTGCTGACAGCGCGCGGGGATCTGAGACCACTCCCCTTATAAAGTATATCTTTTGAAGATTTAAGACTGAAGATTGTTGGAGATAAGTTAGATGGAAGAACACTTATCACTGGTCTCTACTTTAAAGTACTAAAAGAGAGTACAGAGGGGTATTATTTATTGGATTAAGTGAGTTGTCCAGGGTCACAAGGAGCAGTGCGGGATTTGAACCCACAACTCCAGGATGTTGGGGGCTGTAGCTCTAACCACTGCACCACACACTCCCCTACAATAGCACTCAGTACCCCTTTTTTGGGCACCTAAATTTGAACGCTTTTACTGGGAATTAGTGTGCACTAACAGTTAAAATGGCTGTTTTGACACTTAACCAAGGACTTGGAGGAGAGTGGGGCGCAGTGGTTAGAGCTACAGCCTCAGCACCCTGAGGTTGTGGGCGGGTCTAGGGGTCCGGATTTTACTAAAGTTAAAAAAAAAATCTGGTAACCCTAGTAAAGGAAGATGACCACAGATTCTTTTAAATAATATTTGAAACTGTAAATGATCTCTGTATTTGAAGATTTATCAAAAGAGGCACTTGCGCTTTTGGATGTGAGCTTTCGCTGAATTAGCTTATTTTTATTGTCTGTTGCGTGGACACCATGAAGACTCCTGATGCACGTTTTGTAGCCAAAACCCAGTCCTGTACTATGTTCACTTTTGGGCAGATGGCAACTGTGTTTTTGTTATTTATGTAAGTTCCTGAAATGCAATAAAGATTGAACTAAAAAAAACCTGGTCCGTGTCAGGTCCGTTTTTCTTGTTCCACTTCCTATTGGTAACAGAGCTTTGGTTTGAAGGTCTGGCCTTCTCTGCCCCTTCGTTTATCTATTTAGTTTTGTGCAGAATTTTGTCGTCTTCTTTTTTGCTCGACTTCCTCATGGAGACCACTGAGGTCATGCTGCTCATTGTTATAACATTTGTATAATGGCTGCTCCCACTGCACGTACAGGCAAAAACACAGATAATCCTGCATGCCCTATACTTATGTTACAAACGGTCAGTGTAAAATACCTTGGTCAAATTACTATCTGTGTTGTAATAATAATAATAACTTTATTTTTTCTATACCGCCACAATCTTACGACTTCTAGGCGATTTACACTGAAGAGAGCTGGACAATCATCGAATTACAGAATACAATTAGTAAAAATACACATATTTCTCAAAGTTATCAGCATGGTGTTAATAATTTTAAAATGGTATCTGATTAGGAGATAAATCTATCGAACAATGCTGTCTTAATTTCTTTCCGAAATGCGCCATAGGTCAACCTGGCTCTGTTGATGTAATTGTCTAGCCAGGTCTGCTGTTTACTAGCTTGAAACTTAAAAGTTCTGTCCAGAAAAGACCTGTATTTGCAATCAGTGATCCTTAGATAGGCAAAAATATTACAATTTCTGGTTGTCCTAGTGGGGATGTGTAGCTCGAAATGTGGTAAGAGATAGGTAGGGGCCATTCCCCACACCAGAGTTGTTGGGCTCTCACACATGCATACAAAAGACTGAAAATAAAAAAATAAACAATAAGGTGAAATGTGGAGAAAAACAGACCTCAATACACGGCTCTTGAACTTACATAATATTCATTAGAGCACAGATCATGGGGAGTGTGTGGTGCAGTGGTTAGAGCTACAGCCCCAGCACCCTGGGGTTCTGGGTTCAAATCCCGCACTGCTCCTTGTGACCCTAAATAATCTGTAATCCGCATAGAATTGCAGGATACGTGGAATATAAATAATTAAATAAAAATAGATCATCGCAGGTCTGAAAAACCCTCCACTAACATCCAAAACAAAATCATTCACCCACAGCTTCAGTCCATGTTCTTTAGTGAAGGCCCACAAACAACTAACCTATGAATATGTAATGGCAAAAGTTATACGTTTTTCAATCCTAGTGCAAAAAGTGCAAAAAGCTGTAGTGTAGTCTTCCAAACAACGTTATATCAAACTAAGCAGCATATAAGTTAAAAAAAAAAATTACTTATCTTCATCATTGACTTCACAAACTTGTGCTGCTTTCGAATTACACTTCTCCCTCCGGATTTGTGGGGGATAGGGGCAGAGCCAGACCGCGAATGGTAAAAAACCATGAATATCTGGCACTGACCCACCCCCACCTCCCTCCCGCCTTCCCGGCCTTACCTGGTGGTCTAGCGGGCTTTCGGGGCAGGAACAATCTGCCCCGTGCAGATCGCCATTAGGAAATGGCTGCTGTGAGTTCCTGTAGTCTCTCGAGACTACGATGGGAACTCCCTACAGCTATTTCCTAATGGCGATCTGCACAGGGCAGGAGCGTAGGAAGACCACCAGGTAAGGCCGGGATGCCGGAGGGGAAGACTTAACGATGGTTGTTGTTTTTTTCTTTTTTTCCCCCTCCCCCCAAAATTGCGAATATGTGAAATCGCGATTACCGAAACCGCGAATGGAGAGGGGGAAGTATACTCCCAACAGGGGATCGCCTGTTTCGCATTCAGGCTGTATTCAGGTCTGTTTTTCTCCACATTTCACTTTATTATTTAAATTTTTTGTTTGTTTTTAGTCTTTTGTAGGCATGTATGAGAGCCCAACAACTCTTACAACACAGATAGTAATTTGACCAAGAGATTTTTGATGTACATCTGGGTCCAATTGTTTGGTGTTATCACAGTGTAAAATACCGCCACAATTGAGCACTTCCTGACCCAGAAGTCGCAATTACAATCTCAACATTCTATGTCAAATGGGCCTTTATATTTATTTTCAAAACCAACTCCTGTAGTTTTGTTTTTTGTTTTGTTTTTTTTATTTCTAACATGGTAACTGATGGTGACAGTTTGGCTTGAAATATCACTGCCGCTCTAAATATGGACTTGCATTCCCTCAAGCAACATCAGCAGCCACATTCCCAATGCCACACAACTCTGTGAAACAATTACAGAGGTAATGTGGTATTTTGTGGGGGCGTTTTTGCTTTTTCCCAAATGGCTCTTTTATGGCCTCTGCTGTCCACGCTCTTCCTCCTTCAAGATACACCCTCAGTGAATGTGTGCTTGCACACTTGGCAAACTAAGCTTCGACGTCGGGGTCTGGCTGCAGCTAAATGCTTGATTGCCAACCGTTGGAGACAGCTGGTATCGCCTACCCAATTGGAGTGGACCTTAAAATTTTGGTCCATCAGTGCCATGGAACTTTCCATAGCAAAAAGCCATGGCTACTACTATACACATACCCAGACTTAGTCTTTGATTATGGACAAAATGGACTCATTGTTTTAAGCTTACCTATGGGGGAGGGGGAAGGTTGGGGGGGATGTTGGATGGGGTGATCTCCTGAAGAAACAACAGGGGGTCCTCTCTTAGAGCGCTCAGGTTTTTGGGGTTTGGGGATGGGCTTTGGGGTTCTCTTTGAGAGCGGGTATTGGGTTTATTGTTGTGCTGTTGGTCAGCACTTTCTTGGTATGCTGATTGTATTTTGGTCTTATCGCTGTTTTGTATTTCTGCTATTACTGATATCCATGTTTGCTGTTATATATTTCAAATTTTTCAATAAAAATTTAATAAAATAATAATAATAAGATACACCCACAGTGCTGCTTATTGTCTAGCAGGGTTTGCCATAGCAAGAGGCGCCATATTCTCTGTTCCTGGACCTGAACTCAGCACTTCAGAGATGGCGAGTAACCTATTTCCAGGCTACAGGTTTTGAGACCGTCCTGGATTTTTGATCTATCATATCCTGGTGTATTATGGGACTTCAGGAAACAGGATCAGAGACTACAAATCCCACACTAGTTTCAGATGTTAAGTTCAAAACCAGGACTGGTCAAAAAGTCTCCAGTGTGGATGTTGATAAACTTGGCAACTATGCCACTTCCAAGGCAGGTCTAGATCTCACCAGCAGGGCACTCTCTGGGGTTACTGGCCATGTGCTTAAGTAGACCCAATGCTTCCTGCAGTGGATGAAAGAAAAATGTGGAATCCTAGTTTGTGGAGCCTCTCTCTGGCAATGGCTCACAGACCATCATGTCCCAACTCAAGTATGCCTTCCCCAGTCAGAGCTCCCCCTCTCCCACCACACCTTGGGCCTGTCCTGTTGACTAGCTGCAACAGATGGGGCTTCCAAACTCACTGAGGCTTAAGCAACTACTCTGTCCCTGCTACACTGCATTACAGTAGACTCTCTAGTTAACCGGAACTCAAGCAACCAGAACTCTCAAGCAACCAGCAAAAAAAAAAAACAACCCATCAAAGAAATACTGTAATACTTTAAATAAAAATGAAAATAAAATCAATTTCTGGTGGAAATTTAAGTGTAAATTTGGCACCCCACACCTGAATATGCCCACGCTTTGCCTGCCACATGTCCGGTAGTTTGTCTGGGACAGTTTATGATAAGGGGTATGGTATTAGTTAGGCCTATTTTTCATAGTAACTCTCAAGCGACTACGTTTATCTGGCATCTAGCAATCCCCATGGGCGCCGGTTAACTGAGAGTCTACTGTACATTACAAGGACAACACAGAAGATGCAATGTTTAAGCAGATGTTGCTTTCAAACCAAAAAGCTCCTATGTAAAGTGATTAGTGTTAATTTACAATAAAGTAATACAGCACCTCTTTAGAAAGATTTGGAATGAATCAGCTCCACAGCTTGGCCAAAGCACCAGGTACTCTAGCATGAGACCCCCAATAACCCAATTATGACTCAGACTAAAGAGTTAAACACTCTAACAGAGCTGGAGCTGTGCGATGACCTGCTTGCAAGATACATCTGCAGAGCAGTGATCACATTCTGTTTTAGGGCTAATATCTGTTAATAACGTCAGCAGCTTGGCAGTCAGCAAGTTCCGTTTCAGGAGCTGCCCTTGTGCAAGGTGACCATTCTAGCCCTTCCTGTTGTCGCTTTCCTCCTCCACCTCCGAATAGGAAATCCTTCTACTTACAGCTCCAGGATCAGCACCACGTCGGTCCTGTTCTCATAGACATCGTGCAAGGTGATGATGTTGGAGTGCTGAAGCTGCTGCAGAATGTCCACCTCCCGCTCAATCTCCTCCCGCCTCACTCCTCGGCGGCTAGTCCGGCTCTGCCGTTTCTTAATGAATTTGGCGGCATAGTCAAGTCCTGTGCTGATCTCCCAGCATTTTTTCACTATGGCGAACTGACCACTGTAAAACCAAGATAACAAATATACTTTTATCAGCAAGCAGTCCATAGTATATCTAGGTCAGGGGTGTCCAATGTCGGTCCTCGAGGGCCGCAATCCAGTCGGGTTTTCAGGATTTCCCCAATGAATATGCATTGAAAGCAGTGCATGCAAATAGATCTCATGCATATTCATTGGGGAAATCCTGAAAACCCGACTGGACTGCGGCCCTCGAGGACCGACATTGGACACCCCTGATCTAGGTGCTTGTACTGCCATCTAAACCAGTGGTTCCCAACCCTGTCCTGGAGGACCACCGGGTTTTCAGGCTATCCCTAATGAATATGCATGAGAGAGATTTGCATATAATGGAAGTGAGAGGCACGCAAATCTGCTCCATGCATATTCATTAGGGCTAGCCTGAAAACCCGATTGGCCTAGTGGTCCTCCAGGGTTGGGAACCACTGATCTAAACAGCATACATATGGTTATATTTACATATAACGCCTAAATCTATAAAAAGTACTATAAATTATGTATGCAATTTTAGTCACTTACCGAATTGTGGGGTCCTTTTATTAAGGCGCGCTACCTGATTTAGCATGTGCTAAATGCTAAGCCATCGATTATATTCTATGGGCGCCTTAGCATTTAGTGCGCACTAAATCGGTTAGCGCGCCTTAATAAAAGGCCCCCTGTGCGAGTACTTTAGTTGACTAACAAGTTGATTAGCACCAAGAACTGGCATTTTAACAAGCAATTATTGGTGCTAATTAGAATCAATTATGCATATACATCAAATTATGTGCATAAATTTAGGCACGGGATCTGCGTCTAAATTTTACACACGAGTCTAAAAAGGAGGCACCGAAATGGGTGGGTCATGGCAGTACTTTAAGTTACATCCATAATTATGAATGCTATTTAAACCAGTGGTTCCCAACCCTGTCCTGGAGGACCACCAGGCCAATCGGGTTTTCAGGCTAGCCCTAATGAATATGCATGAGAGAGATTTGCATATAATGGAAGTGAGAGGCATGCAAATCTGCTCCGTGCATATTCATTAGGGCTATCCTGAAAACCCGATTGGCCTGGCGGTCCTCCAGGACAGGGTTGGGAACCACTGATTTAAACTATAAAGAACAGAGCTCGATCTTTAAACTTAATACAGGCAGTCCCCAGGTTAAGAAATAAGTTCCGTTTTTTAAACCGTTCTTAAGTTGAATTTGTACATAACTCAGATCCTGTACAGTACAGAGATTATAAAAACATTAAAGAACATTAAAGAAATGGTCCTCAAAATAAAGTACTGTAGTTTAAATAGAAAGAAAAGATAGGAGGTTTACACTTACTTTTGTTCTTCATTAGAGAATGACACGGTGACAAAATTCATCACCGTTCCCGTCCCCGCGGATAACCGCGGGAAATAATCTCATGTCATTTTCTAGTGTCTATTTCGAACTCAGTCCTTCTACACCAGCATTCTTCAAAGCAAAGCTTGAGGGTCAGTGGTTGTGGCCATTCATACTCTGATTCTTATGTGAGCCAAGGATAATGAAGCCATTGTGACATCACTGATGTGATTGGATCTTAGGCACTGGTGGAATGAGGCATTATGACATCACAATATCTGCTCTGGATACCAGAGACTGTCATTCTGTAGTGTCTGTTTCAACCTCAGTCCTTCTACACCAGTATTCTTCAAAGCAAAGCTTGCGGGTCAGTGGTTGTGGCCATTCATACTCTGATTCTTCCCTCTCTCCTTAAAGAATGACATGAAGATGGTTTCCCGCGGTTATCCGCGGGGACGGGAACGGTGATGAATTTTGTCACCGTGTCATTCTCTATTCTTCATCCTTCCCACTGTTCCCTCTCCACCACATCCAACATTTCTCCCTCTCATCTCTCTCTTCCCCATGTATCTGTACCTCACACCTCTCCCATCACCATGTCCAATATTTCTCTCCCTCCCTACGCCCAACAATTTACCTCTCTTCATTTCCCCGTATGCACCATCTCTCTTTCCCTTTTACTCAGACACCCATGCCCAACAATTCTCCCTTTTGATTCCCTCCCGTCCTCAGCATTTTTTTCTCTCCCTCCCTCCAGCCAAAAAAATTAAAGTGCTGCTGCTCCCCTCCTCCTCGGGATGCTTCCAACTTCTTAAGTCCCAGCACTGACAGCTGAAAGTACACCACCGATTTCTGCATGAAGAAAGTAGTGTGAAGAAGAGACTGTGTGGATAACATAAGAACATAAGAATTGCTGCTGCTGGGTCAGACCAGTGGTCCATCGTGCCCAGCAGTCCGCTCATGCGGCGACCCTTTGGTCAAAGACTAGTGTCCTAACCGATTCTAGCTTTACCTGCATATATTCTGGTTCAGCAGGAACTTGTCTAACTTTATCTTGAATTCCTGGAGGGTGTTTTCCCCTATAACAGCCTCCAGAAGAGCGTTCCAGTTTTCTACTACTCTCTGGGTAAAGAAGAACTTCCTTACGTTTGTACGGAATCTATCCCCTTTTAACTTTAGAGAGTGCCCTCTTGTTCTCCCTACCTTGGAGAGGGTGAACAATCTGTCTTTATCTGTCTATTTCCTTTAGTATTTTGAATGTTTTGATCATGTCCCCTCTCAGTCACCTCTTTTCAAGGGAGAAGAGGCCCAGTTTCTCCAATCTCTCACTGTACAGCAACTCCTCCAGCCCCTTAACCATTTTAGTCGCTCTTCTCTGGACCCTTTTGAGTAGTACCGTGCCCTTCTTTATGTATGGCAACCAGTGCTGGACGCAGTACTCCAGGTGAGGGCGCACCATGGCCCGGTACAGCGGCATGATAACCTTTTCCGATCTATTCGTGATCCCCTTTTTTATCATTCCTAGCATTCTGTTCTCCCTTTTCACCGCCACCGCGGATTGCATGGACGGCTTCATTGACTTGTCGATCAGAACTCCCAAGTCTCTTTCCTGGGAGGTCTCTCCAAGTACCGCCCCAGACATCCTGTATTCGTGAAAACAAGAGTGACTGTGACTCTTCTCATAGCAATGTCCAGAAAGAGGGTTTCAGCTTGGCGGGGAAGAAGTGGCCCTGGGCTGAGGAACAAGGGTGGGATCTGGAGTGGCTCACCAGAAGTACAAAACGGATTTTTGGGTAAAGAGATTGGGAACACAAAGAAGGAATTATTGAAAGTAACTATGTACTGAAATGTGAGTGAAGAATTGTTTGGAGAGACTTTGTAAATAGTTTTAAAAGTTGTAATTGCAACTCAGATATTCAAGTAAAGTTCAAGTTATCAGTTTTTCATCCGTCTTGGCTTGATTTCTTTTAATTAAATAAAAGACTGTGTGAAGTGATTGCACACCAGAGAAAATTATCCTTCATTCCACCACAGTAAGTCCAGCCCAGGCCTGCACCCATCTCAAAAATCAGACTTTGCTTTGTAGACCCTGGTCGGGGGTACCTGACCCAAAGAGCTAGCTGGTGCCCAAAGGTATTGTGAGTGAGACCAGTGTTACACTGAGAAGTGCAAATCATAGTTTGTAATCTTTTGAATTTTTTACTTTTATATGTTCCATCAACAATAGCGTGCTAGGAATTATCAGGAAAGGAATGGAAAACAAAGAAGAAAATGTTATAATGCCCTTGTATCGCTCTATGGTATGACCGCAGTTCTGGTCGTCACATCTTCAAAAAAGATATAGTGGAATTAGAAAAGGTACAGAGAAAGGTGACAAAAATGATAAAAGGGATGGGACGACTTCCCTATGAGGAAAGACTAAAGCGCCTAGGACCCTTCAGCTTAAGAGAAGAAACTGCTCAGGGGTGATATCACAGAGGTCTATAAAATAATACATGGAAAGGGTAGATGTGAATCGCTTGTTCACTCTTTCCAAAAATACTAGGACAAGAGGACATGCGATGAAGCTACTAAGTAGTAGATTTAAAACTAATCGGAGAAAATATTTCTTCACACAATGTGTAATTAAACTCTGGAATTTGTTGCCAGGGAATGTGGTAAAATCAGTTAGCTTAGTGGGGTTTAAAAAAGGTTTGGATAATTTCCTAAAAGAGAAGGCCATAGGCCATTATCGAGATGGCTTGAGGAAATCCACTGCTTGTTCCTAGGATAAGCAGCACAGAATCTGTTTTGCTACTTGGGATCTAGCTAGGTGCTTGGAACCTGGGTTGGCCTCTGTTGGAAACAGGAAACTGGGCTTGATGGACCTTCAGTCTGTCCCAGTATGGCAATTCTTATGTATTATGTAATTTAGTTTTTCTAGAGTGGCATGTGGTGAGGGCTTTCAGGGAATTCAGTAAATCCACAGCTCTACAGCCCTGCTTTTTAATTTTTTTGTTTATTTTTTGCTGCATGCAGTTTGATGTGTTGAGTAGGCAGCCTGCTCAACCAGTCAAATTGCATGAAACAAAAAGTAACCCCCCCCCCAAAAAAAAAGTAGGGCTCTTGGGCTGGGGATTCTATGAACCCCTTGAAAGCCCTGACAGTACTATAAATTATGTAAACCATTTAGTTTTAAACGGTATTGTTGCCTGCTCAACCAATCCAATTTAGAGCAGTGCCCTCAGGGCCTTTAGGGGGTGGGGCAAATCCCCTAACCACATGCCATTGAATTCCTTACACTTTCTAGAGCTGATTTTCTGTTCATCATGGCTGTATTTATAGATTTTCTAGATCCCAGGTTGTGCAGGTAGTAGAACCAGTGGGTGAAGGGGAAGGTTCGCATTATCCATTTTCAGAATTCTTCTTTCTTGTATACAGATCTGATATTCTTGGACAAGACAACTGCAGGTGAACCACAGTTGCCTTTGTTTCCACAGCCACTCCAACAGTCCGATGAGATAGTGGATGCTGCGGATGGGCAGACTGGATGGGCCTTTTGGCCCTTTATCTGCCATCTGTACAATTCTGGAGACCACATTACCAAAAAGATGTGCTGAGAATTGAGTCTGTTCAACGAATGGCCACCAGGATGGTCTCGGGGCTCAAAGATTTCCCGTATGAGGAAAGGCTGAACAGATTGCAGCTATACTCACCCGAGGAACGTGGAGAGAGAGAGGAGACATGATTGAGACGTTTAAATATATCACGGACCGCATCGAGGTGGAAGATGATATCTTCTTTCTTAAAGGTCTCTCGGCCACAAGAGGGCACCCGCTGAAAATCAGGGGTGGGAAATTTCATGGCGACACCAGAAGTTTTTCTTCACCGAAAGGGTGGTTGATCATTGGAATGAACTTCCACTTCAGGTGATTGAGGCCAGCAGCATGCCAGATTTTAAAAGGAAATGGGATACACATGTGGGATTTCTAGGGGAGTAAAATCAAGGGGGGTGGGTCATTAGAGTGGGCAGACTTGATGGGCTATGGCCCTTTTCTGCCGTCATCTTCTATGTTTCTATGATGTTTCTATGTTTCACGTAGTAGATTGGCTTGCCTTGAATCTCTTGTACTATTCTATACGTAAATAAGGTCCTCATTATTTCAATTACAATTTTTTTAATAAAGTTGGATGAGTTCCTAGAGATTAATGCTAAACTTGAGCACTTTGGCTTCATTAGTAATTGGAGCTGTATTTGGAATTTGTTCTTTGGCATTAGAAAGAATGTTTTGTTGTTGTTGTTTTGCTCTGAATTGCCACAGAGATGTTATCCAGCTCCAGTGAATCAGGAGGAAGAAAATTAATCTCAGCTACTCCTAAATTTAAAGACTCAGGGGTCAGTACTCCAGATCACAGTCAAGGTTTCTGATATCCATCATAGGGAAGCAGAAATTTCTCCATATCCTGTAGGCTCAGCACTGCATAATTCCCCTTGTATGCACTGCTATTTCTGAATCACTCATTGTTCCGCCACCTGTCCACCAGCACCCACAGACCTGAAGGCTTCCTTCTGACTTCAACCCTGAGCTATTCCAGCAGGTGAAATTCATCAGCAATAAAAAATGGCGAAGGAGAGAGGACACAAGCAAACTGAGCTGAGGAAGGAGACAGCCTCCCTCTCCGCAAATACTGTATGTTCTAATGATAAATTCATTTTTGGTTTAATTAATGCTCTTCATTTATTTAAAAATTATAGGGAGTGAGGAAAATGCTCTCAAAAATATACAGAAGTGAGAGGTCAAAGTCAATGACAAAAATATATGAATCAAATATTAAGGCTTGAATATAAATGTAGAAAATATAATGAAATTTTTCACATACACTCAGATTTGTGTAATCCGACCAAGAGCCACAGCTCCTATAGTCGAACCCACCGTCCCATCATTGTGTATGACTTTAATGTGAAAGATAGTAAGTGAGGCTACATGCTCTACAGATTAATAACTTTGTTCTCAATGGCAATAAGAGGAGAAAACAACCCCTCCATTTTAAGTTAACTTTAAGTTAAGTGGAGGGGTTGTTTTCTCCTCTTATTGCCATTGAGAACGAAGTTATTAATCTGTAGAGCATGTAGCCTCACATCAAAGTCATACACAGTGATGGGACGGTGGGTTCGACTATAGGAGCTAAGGCTCTTGGTCAGATTACACAAATCTGAGTGTACGTGAAAAATTGCATTATATTTTCAACATTTATATTCAAGCCTTAATATTTGCTTCATTTATTTAATACACATGACTTTATTAATGTTCATTGTGAATTTATATGTTCCCATTAAATTCCCATTCCCATTATTTTACTGTAGATGATACATTTTCATTGTGTTTATTATATATGTTCGTAGACAGTATATATTGTTTATGGATATTCCATTTGCTGTTCTGTTCTATAGGCTTCTTTCATACACCCCTGAAGAAGACTACCTTAACTGAAACACGGACCGTGTTGGACCAGTATGAAAAAGGATTGTTTTTATATACAAAAATCAGAAATATTACTCGCCAGAGATGGGCTGTGCTCCCCCCGCTAAACATTTCATACAAAAAAGGTGGAGAAAAAAAAGCCTCAAAATTTTCACACATCAGCAGTCAACTCTCAATAATGATTTAGGGCTCCTTTTACAAAGCCGCGCCAGCAGCTTAACACACGTAATAGCACACGCTAAACCGCCGGCCGCGCAGGCGGTAGTTTTTCGGCCAGCGTGGAGCTTAGAGCGTGATGAAAAGTCGCGTGCGCTAAAGACGCTAACGCTGCTTCGTAAAAGGAGCCCTTAGTGTTCGAATCTGCTTATTTTCATATCATTGGCAAAAAAAACTTCACCACCCACAGAAATGTAATTATCACAAGGGTGCTACACCCATCGCTGTGCACAGGAAAAAACAAAACCAGAAAGCTTTACTTAGCTTGGGAACCATGGTCTGGAGTCGCCGTATTAAAGATATCTGGCCAGACTCTGATGAAAACAGTACGGCGATTACAAGATGAAATATCCAGCAGCCATGCCCCAATTCCAACAAGTGCCTTGTTTTGCCTCTTAAAGGCTTCCTCGGGGAAAATAAACTGAAAACTCTGCTCCTCTTCCTTGCACGCCGGCACAAGACATGCCCCTTGCTTAAAAAGAACAGCAAGACCCGACTTCCGGTAGCACTTCCGGGCCCCGATGCCGTAACTGCTGACCAGGATTGTAACAAAACAGCTGACTTGCATCCCGCAGAACGCTGCCACTCATCCAAAGAACGCCACCCATTCAACCCGCTGATTCAGCCCCTTAGGCCAGTGTTTTTCAACCTTTTTATACCTATGGACCAGCAGAAATAAAAAAATAATTCTGTGGACCGGCAACAGTCCGTGGACCGGCGGTTGAAGAACACTGGGCTAAGTCGTGGGCCAGACCCTGCCCATTTCTACCCAATGTCCACCCCAGACCCCACCCCCATAATAGTACTAATTGCACCTTGCATGTCCCTTGCCTCACCTGGAAGCCTTCCCTCTGACATTGCAACATCAGAGAGAAGGCTTCCGGTTCAGATGGCTGTAGGATGCCTGTAGGAGCCACTGCCCGTAGCTTTGTGCACTGAATCAGTTAGGAAGAGGGAGCTGGCTCGAAGATAACACCGCATCGATTGCACCGAGAACCGGCGGTTGAAGAACACTGTTTTGGGCCTGATGCACGTGCTGGCCCTGTGGACCGGCAGGAAATTTCTGTGGACCGGCACTGGTCCATGGACCGGTGGTTGAAGAACACTGCCTTAGGCCATACAGTATCCAAAAAGAAGATCCAGCGCTGTTCATGCTGATACAAAAGACGCTTCATATTACCCCTCCGTAAGGTAACAGGAATATGCTCCAAAACAAAACATTCAAAATCTTCAAAAGTGTACCGTTATTTCACACAATGGCGGGTAAGGATATCAACTTCTTTCTTATGAACTATATTAGACCTATGTTCAAACAGCCGGGTCTTAAAACATCTAGAAGTGTGGCCAATATAGGATAACCCACATTGGCATGTCATCGCATACACCACTCCTTTCGTTTCACATGTTGTCAAGGAGCGTAATTTGTTTTTATGCCTGCTTTATTTTATGTATATGCTATATGTGTATCATTGATTTACAATGTTTAAATAAATTGATTGTTCCTGTAGTTGTTTAATTGTGTCCCTTCCCCACATCTTTTTTGGTCTAATGATAAATTACACCTGTTGCACCCACTACCAATATGATTTTCTTACCCTGTGCTCCCACAAGTTAAGTAGGCAACCTATGAAAAGGAAAAGAACAGATCATCACCTGCTTTATATCCTTCAGACTTCTCGACCCCAGTCACCCTTTTCCTTCCCATCAATTAAAGGTTTATCGCATAAGAGATTCATCAATAAATTCTTATCCTACCAAGCAGCTTCTAAAGTCTGTTCTTCTACATCATACATACATTTTAGGAAGCTCTTGAAAACACATCTCTTCCCCAAACCTGACGACCCAGTTTTAAATTAACCCTTGTTGACCCAGGACTAGACAACTTTCACTCCTCGTCTTACCCCATCACAAACCTCAATTTTTTGTTTATTGGGTTTTTTATGCGTTTGTAAAACTGTATTATTCTAATGTGTTAAAAATTACTGTTCCTGATGTTTTTTTTACTACCCTGTACACCGCCTTGAACCAAAAGGCTAACGCAGTGTATAAATAAACATTTTTGTTATGCTATATAAATCACATGCTGAAAATAAACCACAGGCGTTACAAAGGTTCCCAGGCACTAAATGTGGCCATGAGTCAACATAATGAACCTAATGTCTTCTTTCAACCAAACTGGACATTTTCATTGTGGTTGGGACTCTTTTTATTCCATTTCCTTCTTAAGAGATCAAAGTAGCAGGTGACGTTCCTGGTTTCTGACCACAAAATTGTTAAACAGGAACAATATCCATTTTATGGGTTCTTCTCTGTACTATTTCCCCAACTGAAGTTATGCATAAGCTGGCTTAAAATACTTTTGGCCATTTTGCTTGTTGCAAACCCCGAGAGATCACTTTTGGCCACATTTTTGCAGGAGGTGGGACAACCAGGAAGCAGAAGATAAGAACTCCACCAAGCTGAACTGTACATTTTCTATGGAAGCACACAGCTTTAAAAACAAAATAAGGACATATGTTTTAAAAACGTGACTAATTTGTTATTTCTCTGTATCTGCAAATACTCTGCAGGGAAAACCCAAATTCAGTACATAGAAAATAACCCGTTCACCTTTGACACACTGTGATCAAAATCTTTAATCATTCAGTCTAATAAAAGGGAAATAAATTTTCTATGAGAAATGAAATAAATGGTACCATTTTGCAAAACCTGCACTTTTAGGCTGTCGTGGGAGGCTGTCCTTGGCTTGAGAGAAATGCAGTGCAGGAGAATCTGGTGACAATGAACTTAAAAAGGCAAAAGAACTCCCTTTAACATAACTGGAACAGAACATAGAGCCACAGGACAGGGATATCAAGACTGAGCTTAGCTCTGGCAGGAGCACAACAGTCCTTATAACAGCCTCTTCATTACCACCCATGACAATAAGACATCCTTGAAAAAATTGAAGCAGGTGAAGAAGGGGATGGGACCCTCTTCTCTGTTCTAAAATCATTGGAGTGTAATGTGAGGGTGGGTGACTTCATTTCAATAGACTGTAGAAACGGCCATTGACCCAGCTTACATCTTCCCGTGATTCTGCCGCAAGGGATGTGGACAGCAGCAGCAAGAACTTCAAGAAAAGATATTGTAGGCCTGTGATTTAACACACAGGTGCTCACTATTGGACCTGAGGTGGCCCTGCCAGTTACATGGATTTCCCTGGTAAGGGAGTGAGGTGGCCTTGCCAGTCACTTGGATTTCCATGGTAAAGGCCTGAGGTGGCCCTGCCAGTCACATGGTTTTCCCTGGTAACAGGAGGAGGGTCTGGGAACACAACACATATTGGATCACTGCTGCTGAGGATTCCAGCAGGCTCAGAGACAGGCAAAATAATAGTAGCACCTCTGGCATCTATGAAAACTTGGCACCAGATGGAGTCACCTATGTCTAAATCCAGACCTGGCCACAATCATTAAATCAGAACTTTGCTATTAAAACATATCGCAATCATTAGTGCTGGCCAACTTCAACAGTTTCCATATCACCGCATATTACAGAGTATCTAGACAGCTTGCGTCCAATATATTCTAGCAAGTAAGAAAAGAAGAAAGAGGAACTGTATTATAGAAAAGCAGAGGGAATTACAATTTTTACCAGGACAGCCATTCATTGACACCTGAATCAGTGGCATAGAGAGGGTAGAGGCACCTAGGGCGGTCATGTCACCTCCCCCCCCCCCCCCCCGCACACCCTCCTCTCCACCCCGCATTCCTTTCGTACCCTCCACACCATGCTCGTGGCCCTGTACTTCTTTAAATCTTTGCCAGCATTAGCAGCTTCTCCAGCCTGCTGCTTTCACCGGTGTTGGTTTTCCCTCCGACGTCACTTCCTGGCCCTGCAACCTGGAAGTGATTTCAGAGGGAGTCAAGCTGGTGCGAGCAGCAGGCCAAAGTTGTTGCTCATGCTGGTGAAGATTTAAAGAGATATAGGGGGGAGGGCGGGGAAGGAAGGGGAGAGCATAGTGTATGTGGGGGGGACAGACGGAATGGTGCCGGCGCCCCCACCAAGATGGTGCCCAGAGCACTCCACTCCCCCCCCTTATTATGCCACTGACCTGAAGCTTGCCTACAGTAAATTCAAACTTAGGGCTCCTTTTAAAAAGGTGCGTTAGGGCCTTAACGCACGGAATAGCGCGTGCTAAAATGCCACACACGCTAGACACTACTGCCTCCTCTTGAGCAGGCAGTAGTTTTTCGGGTAGCGTGCGCTAATCCGGTGCATGCGCTAAAAACGCTAGCGCACCTTTGTAAAAGGAGCTCTAAGAATTTTTTTTAAACATTCTGTTTTCTAATACCGTAGTGATATGTATTTGTTAGTTGCCGTTTCTATGGGATTAATGCCCAGGTTGGCATTAACCCAGGCATTCTCAACCCAGTTCTTGAGACACACCAGCAAATCAGGTTTTCAGGATGTCTGCAATGAATATGTATATAGAAATCTGCAAAATATCACGGAGGCGGCTTACGCAAATTTATCTCATGCAGATTTATTGTGGCTGCCTGGAAAACCAGACTGGCTTGCTGTGTCCTGGGGACTGGTTGAAAATCTCTGGGTTGCCCTAACACCCTCCCCTTCAATTTAAGACAGCCATCAATTATTTAGAATTTTATTTTCTATGATGTTATTATTATATTGTATACCGAGTGTACCTATTGTACAATATTTTGTATACCTATTGTGTAAACCGCTATGAACTGCTGATTAGACAGTATATAAAAATAAATTATTATTATCAGCGCAGGCAGTGATCTCATTGAAGCACATCAAACTACAAAACTATGGAAACTGTGGAGTTGTTTATCTCTGATACCGTTCTGGGAAGGCAATCCCTCTGTCACATTCTGGCTGCGGCGAGTGCTGCTATGCCCTACAGTATTTGGAGAAGGGGGCTGGCAGTCAAATAGCACCGTCAGCAGCAACCAGTGGAAAACTAAAAATAGCAGCACATGAATCTGTGATCATATTTGCCTCTTGGAATATTGAAGATGTGGGGCTAACACAGGATTTAAAATCTTTCCTTGTACCCACTAATCCTGGAGCTTCACTTAAACCAGCTTTGTCAGGATAGGCAGGTTAATATCCTTACCCCTCACTGAAAAGCTTCTTCGCTCCTAACTACCATCCTAGCCCTCCTTCCTAGAGGGCATCAACTCTGTTTTTAAGCACAGCCACCACCATGTTCACAGTGTAATTGCAAATTGTGCCAGGTGCTGTAAATGCAAAGGTTTCTACACAGTATCTGGCACTGGGAAAGCCACTGGGGACTGGTTTCAAAGCTTTTTAAACGAAAGATCACAGCAAGTGATAATAGGGTATAAGGTCTCAGACTGGAAATGCTAACTATCAACAATAAAAAATAAACAATTACCATATTTTTTGTTCCATAAGATGCACTTTTTCCCCCCCAAAGTGGGTGGAAATGTTTGTGCGTCTTATGGAGTGAATATAACAATTTTTTACCCTCCCCCCAGTACCTTTTTTAATTATGGTGGTCCAGGGAGGGAGTAAAGTTCTTGTTTTGGGGCTTTTAGATTCTTTATATAAGTGTAATGCCTATCTGTTTGCCTTCTCCTCCCTGAAGGGTTGTATCTACAAGAGATTCCTTGATAGATTACTGTCATTTCAAGCAGGCAAATGGAATAAATGTCTAACCAACCTCATTTCCAACTCACCCTCCTACCAATCCTTCAAGAAATCAATTAAAACCTATCTCATTGATAAATTTATCTGACTCCTTCCTGCTTTGTAGTATCTCTGAAACGCTTTCGGATATACCTTACTACTCTTGGCTTCAATGTAATTTGAAAGTTGTTTTGTTTTTTTTCTGTAACATCGCTGTCTGTGTACAGTCTCTTCCTCTGTAAACCGCTCTGAACTGCTTGTGGTATTGTGGTATACAAAAATAAAGTTATTATTATTATTATGATGCTTATTTTCAAAGCATATGAAAATCTCAGAATGCCCAAATGGATGTCCATGTGCTTCAAACGTCCAATCCTCATTTTGCAAAGGTAGAAAAGGGATATCCAAATTCAACACGGCAGTACATCCAAATAGCAAGGGAGCATTTTGGGGACATGTTTTAGGCAGGACTAGGGAGGGACCACAATCAAGATGTCTAAAAATGATTTCCAAACAGGAAGAAACGACCACATCTCAAAAGAAGGACATCCCAAAGTTAGACCTTTTTCAGTCCTATCTAGGGTATAAAAAAGCAGCTAACCATTGGAGGGATTAAAGCATGACACCTCCTTAATCCCCCAATGGTTGTAACATACACAGTGACTGACGGCAGATAAAGACCCAAATGGTCCATCCAGTCTGCCCAACCAAACATGCTCCATAAATTAATCATTTACCATAATTTAAATGGTCCTTTTTCTCAGATATTTTTGAGCCAGAAACCCAGAGCCCTACCTGGTAGTGCGCTTAGGTCTCCATCAAAGTTCACTCCAGCCCAGCCATTGAAGCCCTCCCCAGCCCGTCCTCAACTGAATGTCCACATACGGGACACAGACCGTGCAAGCCTGCCCAGTACTGGCCTTAGTTCCTTCAATACACTAGATAGATACATTAGTTAATAATAATAATAATAATAACAACTTTATTTTTGTATACCGCAATACCATAAAACAGTTCAGAGCGGTTTACAGGAGAAGAGATAGGTACACTAGATAAAGTTTGAGCCCACCGGGACAGATAGGGAAATATGATAAAGTACCTGAATGTAACCACTTAGGATATAAGTGGTATATAAATAATAAATAAATATATACCCATTATTTTCTGATTAGAGAACCTCTGTGCAGTGGCGTACCTAGGGTATGTGGCACCCGGGGCCCATCATTTTTTGACACCCCCCTCCCCCATGTAAAAATTTTTTTTTTTTTTTTGCAATAACCATGAAATGGAATAAATGGTCAGAATAGAAACAGGCAGTGAAAATTTTCTTTTATTGAACCTCATATATGTAACCATTATTCCAAACATAACATAACATAAATTATGTCTGAATTGTCATGACATCAGAAGTACATATGGAGTAGTTGCAGGTGATGCTTGGGACAGTTCTGATTATGTTAGTTTGGTTTTATGTGTTTTTTGAATAGAAGGGTTTTTATTTCTTTTTGAAGGTTTTGCAGTCTGTGGTTGATATCAATTGGTTGTAGAGTTGGGGGTCGAGTGTTGCAGCTCGAATGGCTAGGAGGTTGTCGAACAGTTTTTTTCTTTTGACGTTTTTGGTTGGAGGGTGTGTGAATGGTGCGTGAGTTCTCCTATGTCTGTTTGAAGTGGATTGAATTATTTAGCTGAAGAAATTAGTTACCCCCATTCCACACACATTAATTCTCTTCCATTTTTGTTCCCATTATAAAAAACACTGATAAGTTCCCAGAAAAAAAATACATTAAAATAAGAAGTGAAAACAAAGGCCCCTACAGATGAGAACATAACATAAGAATAGCCTAACTGGGTCAGACCAATGGTCCATCATGCCCAGTAGCCCATTCTCATGGTAGCCAATCCAGGACACTAATACCTGGTCAAAACCCAAAGAGTATCAACATTCCATGCTACCGATCCAGGGCAAGCAGACACTTCCCCCATGTCTTAATAACAGATTATGGACTTTTCCTCCAGGAATTTGTCCAAATCTTTCTTAAAACCAGCTACACTATCTGCTTTTACCATAACTTCTGGCCACTTCATTTTTAAGTTTAGATCTTTCCTTTCAAACAGAGACCTTGCTAGATGTCAAATACAGCACAAGGTAACTTCACATGGACTTAGCTGTGCAGGAAATGTGAATCTCCTCATACACCCACCATATAGTGTAAAAATGTGCAAAGGTCTGTTTTTTTCTTTCGATCACTACATAGCCTAATGCCACACAAGCAGCGCTGTTACAAACATATTCTGTAGGTCAATGCTAAGGATAACAAAGTTTCCTTCCTTGGACCAGAAGGAGATAAACCACTGGAAGAGATCCCAAAACAACACCCAAAGACCCACTCAGTGTGTGAATCAGTTGAGTGGAGTGGACTAACTGGGGGGTGGAAATGGGCCCGGAGTTTGCTCAGCAGAATTTCCCAGACCACCTCTTCCTCTCAACACATTGACACGCTGCCACCATCACCACTAGGAACACCTCACTGGGTAGGCCAGCTATGCTATAAACTTTATAAAACACATTATTATATTTTCTTATAAAGCACATATTTTAACTGACCTCTCTGACATCCTCAGCCTTTCCATTCACAAAAATAGAAGGAAGAAAAGTTCCCATTTCCTGCTGTCTCATGTCCCCGGCCTATACAATATTTTTTTTCTGCAGACCCTTCAAAAGTCTGACCAAATCCTCGTTTCACTTGCATTATAAAGTACTGAGGATGCCATCTCTCCCCAATCCCAGGTCCTAAAGTCTAAGACAGTAGCGCAAACTAATGCTGCCAGATACAGGAAAAAAAAATTTTGATTTGATTCAGCCCTATTGAATTGGTTTTTCAATTCGATTTTCCTGCCCAGTTGGGTGATTTTTTTTCAAAACTCCTGGTTGGTTTTATAGCTTTTTCACCACCTTTGGCTTCTCCTAACCACACTGGCACTGTGGTGTAAATAAAATAAAGAAACAAAAAGGACTTTTCCTCTTTCTGTTAAATCCTAGCTCACGTTTGCAGTCCAACACCAGCTCTGGCAGGATACACATTTCAAATCTGACATGTTATAATCACAAAACAGAAAATAAAATTAATTTTTCTACCTTTTGTTGTCTGGTTATATTTCAAATCTTGTTGGTCCAAGGTTCTGGTTTTCTTCTGATAACTTGCTTGCCAGGGTCTCCTTCTTTCTGCATGCTAACCATCCATCTGCCAACTCTGTCCTCCCTTTCCATTTCCCTTCCCTTCCCAGGAAGTCTGGTATCTTTCCTTTTTTTCATCTCCCTCCACAGATCCACCTTTTCTTAACTACCCTTTCATCCGGCATCTCTCCCTCCTTCCCCACCATCCCAGAGTCCACCATCTCTCCGTTTCTTTTCCTAATTACCCTCCTATCCAGTATCTCTATCCCTCCTCCACACCATCCCTTGTGTCCAATTTCTCTCCTTTTCTGTTCCTTCCCTCCCTAAATCCCATGGTCCATCATCTCTCTCCCTCTCCTCTATTTTCAGACCCATTATTTCTTCCCACCCCCAAAGTTTGGCATATGCATGTCTCTTTGAACACCCCCTTCCCTCCGTGTACTTCTAAATCATGGTCCCCCCCCAAAGGCCTGTCCCCCCTTAAAGGTCTGCCTGTCCCACCTTGAAGGCCTGCACCCCCCTTGAAGGCCTGTCCCTTCCCCTTGTAGGCCTGTCCCCCCCTTGAAGGCCTGCCTGCCTGTCCCCCCCTTGAAGGTCTGCACCCCCCGAAGGCCTGCACCCCCCCGAAGGCCTGTCCCCCACTTGAAGGCCTGTCCCACCCCCTTGTAGCTTCTCCCCCCCCTTGTAGGCCTGTCCCCCCTTGAAGGCCTGCCTGCCTGCCTTTCCCCCCTTGAAGGCCTGTCCCCCCTTGAAGGCCTGCACCCCCTTGAAGGCCTGCACCACCCCCCTCGAAGGCCTGCACTCCCTTGAAGGTCTGCACCCCCCCCGAGGGCCTGTCCCCCACTTGAAGGCTTGTACCACCCCCTTGTAGCTTCTCCCCCCCTTGTAGGCCTGTCCCCCCCTTGAAGGCCTGCCTGCCTGCCTTTCCCCCCCTTGAAGGCCTGCACCCCCTTGAAGGACTGCACCCCCCCCCGAAGGCCTGCACTCCCTTGAAGGTCTGCACCCCCCCGAAGGCCTGTCCCCCCCCTTGAAGGCCTGTCCCACCCCCTTGTAGGCCTGTCCCCCCCTTGTAGGCCTGTCCCCCCTTTAAGGCCTGCCTGCCTGCCTTTCCCCCCCTTGAAGGCCTGTCTCCCCCTTGAAGGCCTGCACCCCCCTTGAAGGCCTGCACCCCCCCTTGAAGGCCTGTCCCCCCCCCTTGTAGGCCTGTCCCCCCTTGAAGGCCTGCCTGCCTTTCCCCCCTTGAAGGCCTGTTCCCCCCCTTGAAGGCCTGCACCCCCTTGAAGGTCTGCACCCCCCCAAAGGCCCCCCCCCCCCCCGAAGGCCCGCCCCCCCCTGAAGGCCTGCCTGCCCCCCTTGAAGGCCTGCACCCCTTGAAGGTCTGCACCCCCCCCTCCCGAAGGCCTGTCCCCCCTTGAAGGCCTGCCTGCCTGCCTGTCACCCCCTCCCCCTTGAAAGCCTGCTTGCCTACCCGCCCGCCCCACCCTGAAGGCCTGATGCCCCGACCCACCCCGAAGGACCGCTCGCCCCCCTGGCCTCCCCGCACCACCTATGAAGCAGCCGCAGCAGGATCGCGAAGTCAGCGTCAGCGATCCCTGCGCTGCTTCCTGCGCCACGGTCCCGCCCCTCCTCTGACGTCAGAGGAGGGGCGGGATCGCGGCGCAGGAAGCAGCGCAGGGATGCTGACGCTGACTTCGCGATCCTGCTGCGGGCTGCTTCACAGGTGGTGCAGGAAGGTCAGTGGGGCGAGCGGTCCTTCGGGGGTGGCGGGGGACTGAACGGCAAGGCCGGGAACACCCCCTTAGGGCTGATACCCGGGGCGGCCCGCCCCCCCCCGCCCCCCCCTAGGTACGCCACTGCCTCTGTGCTCATCCCACGCTTGTTTGAACTCCGTCACCGTTTTCTTCTCCACCACCTGCCTCGGGAGCACATTCCACACATAAACCACCCTCTCCGTAAAGAATTATATCCTAACATTACTGCCCCTCAACCTCAAATTATGTCCTCTGGTTTGACCATTTTCCTTTCTCTGGAAAAGATTTTGCTCCACATTAATACCTTTCAAGTATTTGAACATCTGAATCATCTCTCCCCTGTCCCTCCTTTCCTGAAAGTGAAAGGGGATACCAGACTGTATGACTGCTAGATTTAGAATGGGATTCTTAGCAAAACAAGCACGACAAGACTGAGGAGTACCCCAGGGGTTAGTACAGTAGACTGTAAACCATGGCTCCTGGATTTAAATCCCATTTTTACTCTTTATCTTTATTAATATTTGATATACCGCTAAAACAGGGCCTGAAAAAGGCATCATAATTGAGGACTTGAGCACAATTAGCTAAGATTTATTCTTAATGTTTATTGTATGAATTCTTTCATGTATATATAAATGCCAATATTGCTTTCTGTACAAGTTATTCTTGGTGACTTAATTTGAAAATCAATAAATATATAAAGAAATAAAGAATTTGAATGCAGTCTTCATCTCCACCACCTCCTTCGGGAAGACTATTCCACGCATCTACCACCCTTTCTGTAAAGAAGTGTTTTTGTACATTACTCCTAACTTCATCCTATGCCCTCTCCTTCCAGAGTTTTCCTTCATTTGAAGAAGCCTCATCTCCTGTACGTTAACGCCATAGAGATATGTAAACGTCTCTCTCATACCCCCCTCTCCCACCTTTCTTCCAGAGTATACATACTAAGGTCTCTAACACTGTCTCCAAATGATTAATGACAGAGACCACTAACCAATTTTGTAGCAGCCCTCTGGACCAACCATCCTATTTATAGCTACACTAACCACTAGGCTGTCCCTTTGCTCTGCAGAAATATCTGTCTGGCCATTCTTCTAAGAATGCTGCCAGACAGACATTCTTGTCCCTGCTTTTTTTCTGTTCATATGTTGGGATATTCTAGTTTATAAAATGGCTGTTCATGCTGGATGTCTCTCCATCTCACTTACGTATAAAAAAAATAAATATTTTATAAGCAAGTAAATGTACACATCCGGGGGGGGGGGAGAGGGGGTAGGAAAGGGAATGGAATTTTATGATTTTGAATGGTTTCATGAAGGTTTGTGTTATTTGTTTGTATATTAGCTAGGAGGGAGGGGGAAATTTCTTTGTTGCAGTAATATTTGAAAGTTTGCTGTGCTTATTATACAATGTACATATATGTGATTCATTTATGGCGCATTTGTAGTTTGAAAATCAATGAAGAATTAAAAAAAAAAATAATAATCTTGTATTTCCTGTTGGAAAATACCTATAAAATGTACATCCATTTTGGACATTATGACCTGGACGTCCCTATTCTAACTTGGACATCCTTTTGAACATGCCCCTTCACATCTGATAAATACGACCGACGTATTTTATTTTGGTCTTTGTATTAACTGATCTGTAGTCCACCCTTGCACTGACTTTCAGGTTAAGCAAACTTTAAAAGCCAAATTAATCCCCCTCCCTTTTCATAAAACCGTGCAAGTGATTTTTAGCACCGGCCCTCTGTGCTATTATGACGCTCATGGGAACTCTATGAGCAGTGGAGTAGCGCACAGCATTCAGCACGCCAGCTGGCGCTAAAACCTGCTTGCACGGTTTTGTAAAAAAAAAGGGGGGGGGGGGTTTGATGTAATTTATGTGCAGATCTGTCATACAACTTAGAGCACCTGTTATACATTTCTTCCAACCACGTTGTACAACAGTAATGTAAAACAACCACCACATGATATTGTATCACTCAGAGACTGTTTGTTTTTCCTCTCTACAGCAGCAAGTTACAGGCCAGACATGTGAACGTCAGCAGCAAGCTTAGCTTCAACCTTAATGACAAGGAGATCTTTTTTAAAGTTCACTGACTAGAGGAGGTGGCTACCTTATAAGAAGGAAGAGTCTGCGCTCTCACTCTGCGTTAGGAAGATTACATCCTGCTTCCTGCAGAGATCCCGTTCCTGAGAAGATGCACACTTCACTAAAGATAGAAGCTCAGCTAAGAGAGTTATGTCTGTGCTATGTCAGCCAGCTGGCCCTGACACAGGGCAATTGCATGTTAAGGAAACCAGTCTGGCACCAGGAAAATTAAAGATTATTTAAAAGCAGGAGTGTCACATCAACTTGGAAGAAATCCAGTAGCAGTACCCACTGACTTTATCTAACAGACTTTAAATAGCAACTCTGAATCAATCCAGTTCATTTCTAGCACAGGGGAGAATTCTCAAAACTTACCGTGTCTTTAACGATGGTCACTAAACCCTCACACAATGTTCACAGACGTGTCAGGTCAAAAGTGCGCCAGGACAAAGGCGCGCGCAGACAATTGAGCGCAGCGTGGAGGTGCGCGCCGCAGAAAATTACTATTTTTAGGGCTCCGACGGGGGGGGCATGGGGGGGAACTTTACTTAATAGAGATCGCGCCCGTTGTGGGGGTGTTGTGGGAGGGTTGTAACCCCCCACATTTTACTGAAAACTTCACTTTTTCCCTGTTTTTAGGGAAAAAGTTAAGTTTACAGTAAAATGTGGAGGGTTACAACCCCCCAACCCCCCCACAACGCCAGCGCAATCTCTATTAAGTAAATTGGGGGGGCTCCCCAACAAAACCCCCCGTCGGAGCCCCTAAAAAGTGTAATTTTCTTCGGTGCGCGCCTCCGTCTTGCGCTCAGTTGTCGTCGCGCGTCTTTGTCTTTCGTGGGGTTGTCTATGAACCGTTCACAGCCCCCCCCCCGCACTTTGTCCGGGTTTTAAAAAGCTTCCAACGTCGGGACGGCATATGCGAATGTGCGGATACAATGCGGTGACATCACACGCATGTGTGCAACATCGTGTCGCACTCACGCATGCTGTCCCAATGCATGAACAGGTTAAGGGGGCGGGGCTAGTGGTGTGACATGAGCAGAACTGGGAGGGCCTGGGGGGGGGGGTGTAGCCATGGGTCCGGATTTTGCTTCGGGAAAATCTGGTAATCCCGTTCAGATCAGAATCAATATTGAAGAGGTGGCGGCACAATGATGGGACAACTTCCCTATGAGGAAAGGTTAAAGCAGCTAGGGCTCCTCAGCTTGGAGAAGAGACAGCTTAGGGGTGATATGAAAGAGGTCTATAAAATAATGAGTGGAGTGGAAAGGGTAGCTGTGAATCACTTATTTACTCTTTCCAAAAATACTAGGGGACATGCGACAAAGCTACTAAATAGTAGATTTAAAACAAACCGGAGAAAATATTTCTTCACACAAAATGTAATTAAACTCTGGAAATTGTTGCCTTCTCCTAACCACACTGGCGCTGTGGTGTAAACAAAATAAACAAAAAAGACTTTTCCTCTTTGTTAAATCCTAGCTCACGTTTGCAGTCTAACACCAGCCCTGGCAGGATACACGTTTCAAATCTGACATATTGTAATCACAAAATGGAAAATAAAATTAGTTTTTCTATCTTTTGATGTCTGGTCATTATTCAAATCTTGTTGGTCCCAGGCTCTGGTTGTCTTCTGTTAACTTGCTTGCCAAGGTCTCCTTCTTTCTTCTTTCTTGTGTTAACCATCCATCTGCCATCCCTGTCCCCACCTTCCGTTTCTCTTCCCTTCCCAGGAGGTCTGGCATCTTTCCTTTTTTTTTGTCTCCCTCCACAGATCCACCTTTTCTTAACTACCCTTTCATCCAGCATCTATCCCCCCTTCCCCACCACCCCAGGGTCCATCATCTCTCCTTTTCTGTAACTTTCATCCCTAAATCCCATGGCCCATCATTTCTTTCCCTCTCCTCTATTTTCAGACCCATTATTTCTTTCCCCCCAAGTCCGGCATATGCACGTCTCTTTGAATCCCCCTTCCCTCCCTTCGTGTACTGAAGGCCTGTCCCCCACCTGAAGGCCTGCACCTCCCCCTCAAGACCTGTCCCCCCCCGAAGGCCTGCATCCCACCCCAAAGGCCTGCTTGTCCCCCTTAAAGGCCTGTCTCCCCCCTTGAAGGCTTGCATCCCCCTTGAAGGCCTGTCCTCCCCCCTTGAAGGCCTGTATCCCACCCCTGAAGGCCTGCCTGTCACCTTAAAGGCCTGGCCCCCCCTTTGAAGGCCTGTCCCCCCCCCCCTTGAAGGCCTTCCTGCATCCCACCCCTAAAGGCCTGCCTGCCCCCCCCCCTGGAAGGCCTGTCTCCCCCCCTTGAAGGCCTGCGCCCCCCTTGAAGGCCTGCATCCCCCCGAAGGCCTGTCCCCCCCCTTGAAGGCCTGCATCCCACCCCAAAGGCCTGCTTGTGCCCCTTAAAGGCCTGTCACCCCCTTGAAGGCCTGCATCCCCCCCGAAGGCCTGTCTCCCCTGAAGGCCTGCCTGCCCCACCCCCCACCCCGAAGGACTGCTCACCCCCCTGGCCTCCCCGCACCAGCGTTTACCTTAATGAAACAGTCTGCAGCAAGATTGCGATGCCAGCAATCTTTGCACTGTTTCGGAGTTTGGAGCTGTCCTCTGCCGCTGTCAGAGGAGGGGCAGGACCACGGCGGAGGACAGCTCCGAATTCCAAAGCAGTGCAAAGATCACTGGCATCGCGATCTTGCTGCAGGCTGCTTCGTTAAGGTAAATGCCGGTGCGGAGAGGCCGGGGGGGGAAGCGAGATGTCAGGGAGGCCAGAGGGGGAAGCGAGATGCCGGGGGGGTGGGGGGAAGCGAGATGCGGGGGGGGGGGAATCCGGACACCACAAGGGGTGGGGGAACCGGACAGCAGCACTAACCGGCTGAGGCTCCCCCTCTCGCCTTCTAAAGCAGGTGCGGCAGCGGCCGGCCAGAAAGAGCAGCGCTGCCGCTCCTGCTTTAAGGGGCGAGGGGAGAGGGGGGAAGGTCAGCCGAATAGGGAAGCCGATTTTTTTTTTGTTTTGAATCAATTCGAATCGATTCACCCGAAGTGAATCAGTGAACCGATTCGAATCGTGAATCGGGCAGCACTAATAAGCAGCATAAAATCTGTTTTACTGCTTCAGATCTAGCTAGGTACTGGGTTGGCCACTGTTGGAAACAGGAGATTGGGCATGATGGACCTTTGGTCTGTCCCTGTATGAAAATTCTTATGTGGGTTCATCCTTCACATGAAGAAGCAAGCTGGATTCAATGATATGGTTACGTTTTTAGACCCCTCAACTGGATTCTTTCAGCATACTATTAAGAGTTTTCCAACGGACACCTAAGGCAGGCGTTTTTTCGCTGAAACATGGCCCATGTCAGGTCCCACAATAAACAGAACTTGATTTTCCCACTCTGGATGGTCCTTGGTGTTTATTCTGAATTCTTCTATTTGTGATGCACTTTGTCCCTCTTCTACACACTGCTTCACAGGGTGGTAATGCCAGGGTGTCTCAGCCCAGGGCGCCAATTTCCCTTGCTACGTCAATGCACCTAACCACTCAGATTTTCTGAACCATTGGTTTTACTTTTTTTTTTTTTTTTTGCTACTTCAGCTTGTCTGCGGTGTTCTTTGCTCACATGTTTAAAGACAATAGACTGTTTTCAGTCCAATTCTTTATATGTGAGTTTGCAAACAATTGGACCCCTGAGGAAGGTGTATTCGCCGAAACACGGACCGTGTAGGATACAGTTGAATTTTTACCACTGTATTTTTTTATCATTGTACTTTTTTCATTGAATTTTCATGTTTTTATATGTCATTATCTCCAGAATATCTGTATCCACAGTTTTTTGTTTTTGTTTACATTTAAAACTCAACTACCTATGAGGAGACCAACCGAACATACCAGTTTTAACCTGAGCGATCTGAGAACTGGTTTTGGTTTATATTTTTGGCTTCTATTTTTAGATTTAGGTTTTTATTGTCAACTAATAGGCATTTTTTGTGAGTATAAATTTCCACATGAGAGACTGCAGAAGTACCTTGCGAGACTGAGCATCCAAACAGCAGCTGAAATTTAATGCGGACAAGAAATGCACATCGGGAAGAATAACCCAAATTATAGTTACATGATGTTGGATTCCACATTAGGAGTCGCTACTCAGGAAAAGGATTCAGTTGTCAGCGTAGAGAAAACATTGTACCGTATTTTCACGTAGATAACGCGCACCCGTGTAAAATGCGCACACGGGTATAGCGCGCGGGAAACCGAAAATATGTTTAAAAAAATTTGTATACCGCGCACACCCGTATACCGCGCATGCTGCTCCGACTCTCCCGTCGCCGCAAGACTCTTCTTTCACCCGCCCCGACTCTCCACTGGCCACCCCGACTCTCCTCTCCCACTTGAAGTTCTGTCCCCACCCTGAAAGCCTGATGCCCCCCCCCTCTGACGTCAGAGAAAGGGCGGGACCGCCGGAAGAGGAAGCAGCGCAGGCGCAGGGCTCACAGAAGGGCCGGAACCGCCAAGAGGAAGTAGCAGGACACCGGTAGGAGCGTCTACATGATGGGGGGGGGGGTCGGGAGGCTGAGGGGGTGCGAGCAGTCCTTCAGGGTGGGGGTGCGGGTGGGAGTGCGTGCGAGCGGTCCTTCGGGGTGGGGGTGCGAGCGGTCCTGCGGGGGGGTGAATTGGACGTCGGGGGGGGGAACTATGTAAAAAAAAATTTGTACAACGCGCTCACGCGTATAACGCACAAGGTTATGCATGGTTTGTAAAATCGTGTATAACGCGCGCGTTATATGCGTGAAAATACGGTAATCCTCTGCCTAATGTGTGGTAGTGGCCAAGAAAAGCAAACCACATGTTAGGCAGGCATTATTAGGAAAGGAAAAGAGAACAAAATAAAAATGATCATAATGCCTCTGCAGCTTGTTTACTGAGTGCAGTTTTGGCTACCACAGCTCAAAAAAGCAGAGTTAGTAAAGGTAGAGAGAAGAGCAATCGAAACAATAAAGGGAATGCAACAACTCTTCTATGAAGAAAGACTAAAGAGGTTGGGGGCTCTTCAGCATAGAAAAGAGATGGTTGAGGGAAGATATGATAGAGATGTCTAAAATCATGCGTGACGTGGAAAGGGTAAACATAAATTGGTTGTGTATTCTTTCAGGAAATAAAAAGACTGTTTGACTAAGGGCCATCTGGGAGGGCTTTCGGTGGGATATAGTTTGCTTATCTGCAAGGGATATATTGTGGGGAAGAAGTACATTATGAATCATTGGCTTCAGGACTCCCCACCCACCAAAAACTTCCCTCTCTTTTGTGGGAAGTACCCCTCCCCTGCAACCTGAATATCGGCAAGGGGCTGGATTTAGTGGCGTTAAAGCAGGGGTGTCAAAGTCCCTCCTCGAGGGCCGCAGTCCAGTCAGGTTTTCCCCAATGAATATGCATGAGATCTATTTGCGTGCACTGCTTTCATTGTATGCTAATAGATTTCATGCATATTCATTGGGGAAATCCTGAAAACCCGACTGGATTGCGGCCCTCGAGGAGGGACTTTGACACTCCTGCGTTAAAGGATAGTCAGACCATGGACCAACTATAAGACAGAACTCTCCTGTGGTGTTTCCAGAGACCGTTTCTACTGGGATAATTAAGGTACCGGCACCTGTTCTTTTTAAACCAAAATCCATAAAAGAATCCGCTTCCACTTTACAAGAAATAACTCTTCAAGATGGTTTTTCGGCAATAACTAAAATGAATCAGACTTACCCCCTCTTTTACTAAGGTGCGCTATGGTTTTTAGCGAGTGCTAAATATTAACGCGCGCTAACCACACGCTAAACGCTAACACGTGCATGTTATCCTATGGACACGTTAGCGCTTAGCGCATCTTAATTAGAGAGGGCTTTTGCAAGATAATTTAATACTTGGTAGTAAATATTCGGTGGAAGCAAATGAAAAGTTTTTGCAATAGGATTAAAGGTTTGATGCGATTGAAAATAATACTGAGAAAATGGATTCTCAGTTGAAATCTTGTATTAGGAGCCTCAGTGAAAGAAAGTTTAATTAGCCATATAAAAATGGAAGCGTTGGAAAATGCTACTAGAGCAACAAATCCGAGGTTGTTTAATTTTCCTGAAACGCATTGTCTATCTCCTAGAGCAGGGGTAGGCAATTCCGGTCCTCGAGAGCCGGAGCCAGGTCAGGTTTTCAGGATATCCACAGTAAATATGCATGAGATAGATTTGCATCTCAAGGAGGCAGTGCATGCAAATCCATCTCATACATATTCATTGTGGATATCCTGAAAACCTGACCTGGCTCCGGCTCTCGAGGACCAGAATTGCCTACCCCTGTCCTAGAGAAATGTTCTTTATGTATCTGAAAGATATATTAAATTGCATTTAGATATTATGGAAGTAAAGAATGTTTATTATTTACCTCGAGCTGTTAGGAAGGAAACTCAGGAGGGAGATACAGATCATCTGACTTCAGAAAGTTTAGATTTAACAACGCTTTTGGAATCATTGTAAGAAATAACCTTCCCCCCCCCTTTTTTTTTTTTTTTTACAAAACCGCAAAAGTGGTTTTTAGCACAGGCCAGTACGCTGCTCCCGACACTCATCCACTTTTGCGGATTTGTAAAAAGGGGGGTTATTCAGAAAAGGTCCTCTTTGTTGATAACGTTAACGTCAGGAGAAAAAAAAGATTGTAATTATGAAAGCTTATTTTTCAAAGAAGAATCAGATCACATGGAGGTTCTCTGATGACTCCAGACAAACACAGAAACAACATAAATCCTTTTTCCAGCTGAAGCCTAAAGTTTTGGCTGAAGGAGGTTTCCTTGTAAATGTCTTGTGACCCTGGGCAAGTCACTCAGTCCTCCATAGCCCCTGGTACGTTAGACAGATTGTGAGTCCACTGGGCCAGAGAGGGAAAATGAATGAGTACCTGATTGTAAAACCGCTTAGCTAACCTTGACAGGCGGTATATAAAAACCTTGTGACATGGGGCACAGAATCGTATGCTTTTTTAGACCCAATGCATCTAGAAACTTTCATTGGTAATAAAGGTTTAAAAACATCTTCTTGATATGATCAAGTTTAGACAAGAACATTTGTCTGCTCTGTTTGCATTTTTGTTTTTCATTGGCTACTTGCCTCCTATGTTACCTTTAATGTGGACTAATAATAACTTTATTTTTCTATACCGCAATACCACAAACAGTTCATAGCGGTTTACAGAGGAAGAGACTGTATACAGACAGCGATATTACAAAAGCTTTCAAAATTGCATTAGCATGGTAAGATTAATCAAATTTTTCCTGGAAGTGTTTTAGAAGTACATCAAGGCAGAAATGGAGTCAGAGAAATTTATCAAACAGATAGTGGGAAATAATGTATATATTGCTTTAGTTCTCTTTTTTTTTCCTTTTTCCTTCTTTTTCTGTTACTTGTTTGTAACAATTTATAATAATTTAATATATTAAAAAAAAAGAAAATGATTTTCTTGCTCATATAACCCCTCCTTTACAAAGCCTCACTAGCGTTTTTAGCGCCGGCCACAGCGGTAAGAACTCAGACGCTCATTGGAATTCTCTAAGTATCGGTGCTGTTACCGCCATGGCTGATGCTAAAAACGCTAGCATGCATTTGTAAAGGAGGGGGAGATTAACAAAATTTTAACATGCCTAAACTCTGGAACTTCATCCCCCACCCCCATCCATCAGAGAAATGGACAACCTATGGAACTTTAGGAAGGCCATGAACACATTCCTCTTCACAAATCCAGCCCCATGAAAAGTCCAAGCCAAACTGATCTCAGATGAACTCATCAACTAGGCCATAACGTTGAGCTCCTGACCAAAACATGTAACAAGTAAATTAGAATAATTTGGATGTTCATACCTACTACAGTCATTTAGTGTTCTCAGATGTTTATACCTACTATAGCATGTAAAATCACCTACTGTATCTCTGGTGTTCTCTATTTATCATAACTTAGTCTTTGTACCACTCGCTTCCCAAATATGTCTTGCCAATATTTGTTCTGACTTTGTTGTGTGTGTACTCCTGTAACCCTTTCTGGGCTCTTTTGGGAGGATGGGCTATACAAGTGAATAAATAAATAAATAAATTTCAAGATCTTTTTAATATGGGTTGGGTAGGGAGATGGGAAAGATGGGAAAACTGTGGAGATGGCGAGGGGATGGCATGGTAGCAATAGATGGGGATGGAAAAATAATCACTAGGGATGAGGACCAGATTGTGTCCCAATGCACACCTCTACTCCAGATGCCTCTGATGGGCAGCACACTCAAACTCACATTCAATTGCCCTTAGAAAGAGGGCCAGACCATCAACCAACTCATGTTTGTTATGTAGCTAAATTGCTGGTTATGTTGAAAGAAGTCCATCAAGCCCAACCTTTTTTTTTTTTCCTCTGATTGCTTTATGACTAACTCCATGAGATAATCCAGGTAACCTTCCAGATTGATCCTCCCATAATTACACACACAGAGATTAAGAAAGAGAAAGTAACTGGGAGATAGCCAAGCTGCTTACACCTTATTTTAGCCTGAATTCATGTAAAAGAGACTGAACAGAAAGATGAATAGACTGAAAAAAAATGGTAAGAGAAAAGCAGGTTAATTGGGGGGTACCAGCTGATGTTTTGTTAGGAGAACAAGATACTTGATTTTGTTTAGACTTTATTGAAACATCTTTTTACAAGCAATTAACAAATCATGAAAATTCAATTGTAAAAACTCCAAGTTAGGCGGAAAGCATGGAAAAAATATAATTTTTTAAAAAAATCTAGTTTACCAAAGCAATCAAGAGGAATGCTTCTCATACTACATGCCCTACACAGCATCAACGATCCAATAACATAACCCACCACGGTAAGGAGCTTTTACTATTATATTTAAGATTCCTCTTTTAAAACCAGTAAATTTTCCAATTGACTCATTTCAAAGAATATTGCATTATTCTTTTGATGGCAGGGAAAGTTTTAAGAAAATAAAAAGCCCCAACTGATAGTATCCTAGCATTCAACTGCAACCCCCCTCCCCCAAGTAATTGGGTAGCCTGGGCCCCGTCTGGGAAAACTTGCAGGCTTTGGCCATAAAAAAGGAGATAATTTTTCTAAAAGTTACCTTTCAGAACCTTTGTGTCTAAAAAAAGACACAAGCAGAGTGGCTTGTGATGAAAAAAATTGTCCTAAGATGCTTCCAAAAACCCTGTGAAGCCAAAATCCAGAAGTGAAGTTGTCACATCCAAAGCACCTCTCTGTTCCACTAATCATCTGTTTAGAAAGGTTACAACAGCTAGATATGATAGTACTATCGACAGTGCCAAAACCTCCTTGAAATACTTCCTAAACAGGACTTCTGGTGACAACAAATGAAAATTATTTCATTTTTTAACACTATTTATTAAATATCTCAAAAGCAAATTACTGTATTTTTTGGTTCTATAAGACGCACCTGACTATAAGATGCACCTACGTGTAGAGGAGGAAAAAAACAAGAAAAAAAATTTTGGTTCAGAATTTATTTTCCTTGGTTTTTCCTCCTCTACACATAGGTGCATCTGATGGTAGGCAGTCCGCAGCCCCCCGCTATTCACGAGAACTGACGGCAGCCATTCAGGAAGCGGCACAGGACAAGTCAGGAAGCGAAAAGCTCACACTCCTGCCTTATGCGCCACTCTGCAGCAAGAAAGGAGGCAGCCATCCAGCAAGAATGCAGAAAGCTCCTGGCAAGACCGCACTGGACCACCGGCATTTTAAAAAAGGTACCGGGAGCAGGGGGGAGGTGTTAAAAAAAAAATTGTATTCACTCCATAAGATGCACCCACTTTTCCACCCACTTTTTTTGAGGAAAAAAGTATGTCTCATGGAGCAAAAAATACGGTACGTCACTTTTCCACATTATCACCCTGTTCTGCAATATATTTTTCCCAGCATCCTAATAACACACCCTCTTACCACTTCTTCCGCCCCAACCATTTTCTCAGGAAAATATGAAAATGCGGAAACTTTTTGAAGAACCCTCATATAAATGTTCCTTCCTCGGTTGATTCTAGCTATTTGATTTTGAGGTGTTTATCATGCAGTTTATCACTATAATAGGGAGTAATGGTGGAACAGTATAGAATGGGAGAGGGGACATCCTTTCGGCTGTAAGATATTAGAGAACTAACTTCACCTCTAACCCCCAAAGTCTTATTGATGGAAGTTCCAATTATTTGACCCAGGATATCTGAGCCCTACTTGCCAGTGAAGGTGACATTAGCGCTAGGTTGACCAGCAGAGGCTATCCAGACAGGCAACCTAGATTCAAAAGAGCACCATGACAATAAGAAACAGTGAAGACATATGGAAAGCAACTTTATTTCAAAAATTACCTATATCGAGAAGACAAATAGGATCCTATTTTGATCTTTTTTTATAAAGACACACAGGTGTCTCTATGCATTTATAAAATACTAGCACAAATATTGCTGAAATTGTGGATAGATATATACATATATATGTATACCTCTCCTAATGTATGCACATACAATGCATATACTCCCCCCTTTTTACAAAACCCTAGCACGGTTTTTAACGCCAGCTGCGGCGGTTGCAGCTTCGACGCTCATAGGAATTCCTATGAGCGTTGGAGTTGTTACCGCCACGGCTGTTGCTAAAAACTGAGCTACGGTTTTGTAAAAGGGGAGAATAATTGCTTGTATTTTATAAAATACACATCTAAATTGTAGTTTTGCCTGTTTCACCCAAACACATCTGCTGAACAAGCCTACTCTAAAATCACAAACAAATGCATACTTAATTGCACTGCCTGTAATAATTCGATACAAGGCCTTTTTATGCATGTATACTAGAACACCATCCATCCACAACATCATATAATAAACTTCAAAGTGCCTAATTTCTAATACTTAGAAAGTATCATCTGCCTAATTTCAGATAATACTTAGAAAGGTATTATCTGAAAAAAAGATCACTTAGAAATTAGGCACTTTGAAGTTTATTATATGCCGTTGTGGATGGATGGTGTATATTACATAGACAACATCATAAACAACATTGGGCTATTTTAATACATCAGTTGTATACTGTTCTATACATTTAAAAATTCCTTATAGTAACATAGTAACATAGTAGATGACGGCAGATAAAGACCCAAATGGTCCATCCAGTCTGCCCAACCTGATTCAATTTAAATTTTTAAAATTTTTCCTTCTTAGCTATTTCTGGGCAAATCTCTATCCAAAATTATCCCCTTCAAATAAATCCCCTTTGCTGAGATGTGTCAGCTTCACTTTAATTTCTGGCTTTCATGGAGCCAGGAACTGTGTCCCAAAGAGGTTATTTAAAATAAAAAAAAAGTCCAGGCTGAATTCTGGCTTCTAGAAGTACTTCAGGATCAGCATTCGGGACAGCAAACCAGTCAGAGGGGCTGCAATTTGAATAATACCCTGCACCACATCCAGAGACAAAATATGTTTGAAAAATACTTTTCTAAATTGCCTTAAAGGCAAAAAATGTAAAACAAAGAACAGAATGAAAAAGAAAACTAGAATGTTAACATTGCACCAAATTTTACACCCTCTCAAATAAAAAACCCACAAGCGTAAAGAGATGCTCTCAAGCAAGATAAAAGGTCAACCACCAGAAAGTGTAAAGGCTCATCAGAATTTCTCTGGTAGCATGTACAGACACTTCCAGATCCACTCATGAGAGGAGTCCCTAACTAATGAAAGGTCAAATTACTAGTCATTATGGGGTCCTTTTACTAAGTCCGGCAAACCGATTTAGCGTATGCTAAATGATATGGCGCCCATAGAATATAATGGGTTTGCCCATCTTAGTAAAAGGACCCCTAAGACATTCATATTCATAGAAATGGTGCCCACTGCTTCCTAGTAGCCCTGACCTTCACAACACTAAGATTACAGAACACTAGGTATATAAAATCAGTCATTAGCTCTTACAAAAATGTAATAATACAAGAAGTGGGTGGAAAGAAAGGTTATGAGGCTGAAAGCCGTGCATGGCCAGCCCTGATCCTCAACAAGGACTTAAATGTTACATCCTTCAGCTACGCAGACGACATCACCATACTCCTCCCCTTCGACCCATCAGAGCCCACCACTACAGCAAAACTTGAAATAACCCTAGATGCAGTGGAAAAATGGATGGTAGACCACAAACTGAAACTAAACTCAGATAAAACAAGATTTCTTCTGCTCGAAAAGGCCAAAATTCCCACCATTACAGAACTGAAAATTAAAAACACCAAATACCCAATACAGCCCGAACTCAAACTCCTAGGAGTAACGATAGACAGATGCTGCACAATGCAGTCCCAAATCAATAAAACATCCCAGAAAGCTTTTTTAATTATGAGAAATCTATGTAAAATAAGAAAATTCTTTGACCCAGCACAATTCAGGCTAATTGTCCAATCTCTAGTCTTAGGTTTACTGGACTATTGCAATTCCCTCTATCTACCTTGTCCTGCCAACATGATAAAACAACTTCAGACTATACAAAACACTGCCCTCAGACTGATCGACTCCCTGAGAAAATATGATCATATTACAACTGCCTTCTTAGACTCTCACTGGCTACCTATGCAAGCATGAATTCAATTCAAATTCTACTGTCTATTATTCAAAGCATTAAACGGCTCGGCCCCCCCCCCCCCACTATCTAAACAACCGCCTAAACCAGATCCTCACCTCAAGACAAAGAAGAACTCCGAACCCTTTTGCCTTCCCTCCACTCAAGGGCACTGAGCGCAAAAAGATGTTTGATAACCTTCTGGCGACGCAAGCAGCAAAACTTAACCACTCCATCTCCAACCTGTTGACGGCAACGGGTGACTTCAAAACTTTTCGAAAAGAAATCAAAACCCTACTTTTCAAAAAATTTATCCAGATATCTTAACCCAACCCTTCCCCCTCCTCCTAGATAAATTCTCCCCCAAAACCTCCACTTAAATAATCTCTTCCTCCCCAAAACACCAACCAAGTATTCAGATCCCTGAAATGTTACGTAATCTTATTTGTACTCTAACTGTAATCTATTTGTTATATCACACAGTAACGTACAGTCAATTTAATATCCAATTTGCAAGTTCTTCCGGAATTAATCCAGCTACCTCTCCTCCCTTGTAACCGAAAAAAAAACAAAAACCCAAAACTGTTGTAACTTCACTGGAAATGTCCAGTTAGCTCTTTTGTAATCCGCCTTGAACTGCAAGGTATAGGCGGAATAGAAGTCCCTAATGTAATGTAATGTAAAAAAAGTGGCCAAAAGACAGCGTCATATGAGAAATGTTGTATAAATAAACCCTCCCTTTTACAAAACTGTAGCACGGTTTTTAGTGTCAGCCATGGCGGTAATAGCTCCGACACTCATAGAATTCCTATGAGTGCTGGAGCTGTTAACGCCGTGGCCAGCGCTAAAAACTGCGCTACGGTTTCGTAAGAGAGAGGGGGGGAGGGAAAGAAAAAGAGCAATGGCAGCCTGTTGAAAAACTTTCTTTTTAAAGATGCTTTTGACAGCTAGAAAGCTTGATTAGGAGCCTCAATTGAATCCTATTTCCCACTTTTTTTGAAGCACACTCCTCTCTCCCCTCCTATTGTTTTTTTCCCATATGTGGCTTATTTACTATCAAAAACTCGTATTTTTCTCCCCATCTTTTGCTTTTGTTTAATATGTTTTGTCAGGTTAGTTCTATTGGTTTGTTTTGTTTCCCCCAGAAATATGTGATTTTATTGTTTTGTACATCGCTTTGAATTTTGAATAAGCGATTCGTCAAACTTGTAGCCGTGCAGGGGCAGTTCATCTTTTACACAAGAGACGTGGAAAGTAGTGGGAAGAAAATGCGACTTCCCAACAAATAAAATCCCCTGTGATGAATCAAAGCAAACTGAGAACAATTAACTTGTTACTTCCTTTCTTTGTCGTTTTAGATGGCACAAGGTGCATCATTACAGTTAAGATTATCAGCACATCGGAACAAAATCTTTACCATCGAATCCCTTACAGGTACTTTTTCCTTTGTCAGAGGGAGGTGATGGGAAACCAGAGGTAGATATTTCTGCTTTCTTGTGTCTTCCTTTGTTTACTCGCTCTTTTTACTTCCATTAAACGCAAAAGGCACAGCCACCAGGAAGACCCATGTGCACAAAGAGTTGATATTAGCTCTCAGTTTCACGCTGTGATCACAGACAACAGCACAGCAACCCAGGGCTGACACAGAAAGCTGCTGCATGCCAAACCATGCGATTTACTCTTGGGGTTTATCTGCAAGTTACTGGCCGAGCAAAGCAAAACAGGGCCGAGAGTGGGTTATAACCATGACCACGGCCACACACGACATTAGAACAAATGGCAATATAGTCATTACCAATTTCTAAGAAATACAGAACCACCCTCTTCTCTGCCCCTCCACCTCCTCTTTCTCCGCCCCTTCCTGCTGGGCGGGTGACCCTTTCCCTGTACCTCTGTTAACATTCCTGGTACGAGCAGCAACCCCCAAGCTGCTGCCACGCCCAGGAAGCAATGTCAGAGGAAGAACCGATGCTGGTGTGACAGTAGCTTGGGGGGGTTGCCGCTTGTGCCAGGAATCTTAAAGAGGTACGGGAGAAGGGAAGCAGCACACACGCATGGCAGTGGGGGGAGGGGGAGAAAGAGGAGGATGGGTGCCTACGCCCTCAACTAGATGGTGCTCAGGGTGAACCGCAGCCCCGCCCCGCCCCCCCACTCCACTATTCCACTGCTCCCAGTGGTTATGGTTTAGACATAAAAAAAGCAGTGACAGAATTCAATGAGGTTGTGGATTAAATGTAGAGGATTCCTATCTAGCAAGATGATCAGATCAAAGCAAAAGAAATACAGAGGGGGGGGAGGCAGCCTGCACATAGCTGCAGGTACAGTCCTAACCAGTGGCCTCAAACTCGCGGCCACATGTGGCCCGCTAGGTATTATTTTGAGGCCCTCAGTATTACAAAGAATGATTCTTTATGGGAAACCTGTGCCTTAAGTGTACGGCGGTCGCGTTCTGGAATGTTGCCCGCTTAATTGTTGTAACCTCACACAAGCGCTCTCCTGCATTTGTACACGGTTGTCCTCTCCACTCCATCTCACAATCACATACAGATGCAGGAAAGCGCTTGCATGAGGTTACAGCAGTGAGGCGGGCAACGTTCCAGAACATAAGGTGACCATTGGAGGCAGTGCAGCTTGTGCATGTGTCTGGTGCTGGAGGAGGAGAGAGCTGAAGGCGGATACGGACGCGACCGCCGGACACTTAAGGCACAGGTTTTCCATAAAGAATCATTCTTTATAGTACCGAGGGCCTCAAAATAGTTGGTCCAAAATCTTGTCTCTTGCAGTTGATACTTTTTCACTTTCTGCATGTTGCACTGCTTTCAGCTGTGTATAGCTGAAATTATCAGAAGCAATTAAGGAGTCTGACCTCGGTACCGGGAAAGATGGTAGAGGTGCTGATAAAGGACTGCATCATTGATCACCTTGATGGACACAATCTGATGAGGACCAGTCAGCACGGATTCAGCAAGGGGAGATCTTGCTTGACGAACTTGCTGCACTTCTTCGAGGAAGTAAACAGGCAGATAGACAAGGGCGAGCTGGTCGACATTGTATATCTGGATTTTCAGAAGGCGTTCGACAAGGTCCCGCATGAACGACTACTTTGAAAAATTGCGAGCCATAGAATCCAGGGTGAAATACTCATGTGGATTAAAAACTGGTTGGCGGATAGGAAACAGAGAGTGGGGGTAAATGGACAATACTCAGACTGAAAAAGCGTCACGAGTGGAGTGCCGCAGGGTTCAGTGCTTGGACCTGTGCTCTTCAACATATTTATAAACGACCTGTAAATTAGTATGACAAGTGACATGATTAAATTTGCAGACGATACAAGGTTATTCAGAGTAGTGAAGATGCAGGAGGATTGCGAAGACCTGCGACATGACATAAACACGCTCGAGAAATGGGCTGCGACATAGCAAATGAGGTTTAACGTGGATAAGTGTAAGGTGACGCATGTCGGTAATAAAAATCTTATTCATGAATACAGGATGTCTGGTGCGGTACTTGGAGAGACCCCCAGGAAAGGGACTTGGGAGTACTGATTGACAAGTCAATGAAGCCGTCTGCGCAAAGCGCGGTGGCGGTGAAAAGGGTGAACAGATGATTAAGAAGGGGATCACGAACAGATCGGAGAAGGTTATCATGCCACTGTACCAGGCCATGGTACTCCCTCACCTGGAATACTGCGTCCAGCACTGGTCACCGTACATGAAGAATAACACGGTACTATTTGAAAGGGTCCAGAGAAGAGCGACTAAAATGGTTAAGGGGCTGGAGGAGTTGTTGTACAGTGAGAGATTAGAGAAACTGGGCCTCTTCTCCCTTGAAAAGAGGAGACTGAGAGGGGACATGATCGAAACAGTCAAAATACTGAAGGGAATAGACTTAGTAGATAAAGACAGGTTGTTCACTCTCTCCAAGGTAGAGAGAATGTGAGGGCACTCTCTAAAATTGAAAGGGGATAGATTCCGTACAAACATAAGGAAGTTCTTCTTCACCCAGAGAGTGGTAGAAAACTGGAACTCTCTTCCGGATGCTGTTATAGGGGAAAACACACTCCAGAGATTCAAGACAAAGTTAGACAAGTTCCTGCTGAACCAGAACGTACCCAAGTAAAGCTAGTCTCGGTTAGGACACTGGTCTTTGACCAAAGGGCCGCCACGTGATCGGACAGCTGGGCACGATGGACCACTGGTCTGACCCAGCAGCGGCAATTCTTATGGTCTTATAAATGTTTCCTTAATTGCTTCTGATAATTTCAGATTTCAGATAATCCACATTTTGGATTTATAGGTAATTACCTTGTGCAAAGTTGTCATTTCTTTAATAAAACATTAACTATTTTTTTCTGCAGCTCTCCAAGTACCTACAAATCCAAAATGTGGCCCTGCAAAGGGTTTGAGTTGGAGACCGTTGGTCCTAACAAAGGCAGAGAGCAGGAAACCTGTATGCTGTGCACAGAGCGGCCGGCAGACTAGATGGACCATGCTAGTTTTTATCTACCATCTGTTACTATAGTGTCCTTTTACTAAGGCGTGCTAAATGCTAACGTAGACGCGTTAGCATTTAGCACGGCTAGCTCACCTTAGTCAAAGGACCCCTATGTTACTAAGAAAATCCATGACTTACATGATTACTGGGAGTTGCTTGCTTTAAGATACTAACATAATGAAAACCCCCTGGGGACAGAAAAATATCTAGTACTGTATATCTGAATGTAAACCTCTGAGCTACTACGGAAGAAGGCCAAATCAACCTATTTTTGACCTTTCCTGGTACCTTCAACTACAAGAGAATCTTTCTGAAGGGTCTGAGAGGGTAATCTCCTTCATACATTTATCTTACTGTAGTCAGTTATGGGTTTCTTATCTCTGCATTTTAATGGTCTTCTAGTTCTCTTACAGTGCTGTAATAGGCATGTTGAGTTTTTTTTCTCTTCATTGAAACTTCCAGAGAGGTGCTTACAACCGCAAATTCTGCCCACACAAGACCCTCACAAAAAAAGACACAGGGTTCATGCTCTCTTTTCTCTGAAGAGCTGTGAAATATGTTTGTGAAAACAGCAGGAAACCTGTGGCTAAGCTAAGCTGCTAAGGCTCACTTGACCTAGTGCAAATACATAACTCGTAGTAACATAGTAGATGACGGCAGATAAAGACCCGAATGGTCCATCCAGTCCAACCTGATTCAATTTAAAATTTTTTTTTTTTTTTTTTTCCCTTCTTAGCTATTTCTGGGCGAGAATCCAAAGCTTTACCCTGTACTGTGCTTGGGTTCCATCTTGTCTGTTTTGAGTCAAAGCAAAATCTTTTATTTTCCCTCTTCCTGGTGCAGCGGGTGTTCAGGCAGGTCTCCAGATCACTGCTTCAGATAGACTGGAAGACACGTACCCAGCTCTGTCACTGTACAGACCAACAGTCGCTAAGCTACAGCAGCTAAGGGAAAGGTCTGGTACAGTCATTCGGCATTTAAAGACGATCTTTCTTTAAAACTGCTTAAGCGTTCCTAGCATTCTGTTACCTCAATAAAGAAAGCAATTACTTGTGATAAGTCCCTGGAAGGTGCTATAAATACCGATCACCCTTTCAAAGAGAAGGGAAACCAGCTCAGACTGGAGCAGCATTCAGGAAATACAGCTGATGGAGCTCCTCACAGGGTCTCGTGGCATTAACAAAAGCAGGGCTACTTTCTCTCACCCCTAAAACTGCAGCACCAAACATAGCATCACCTTTCCTGATTTATTTTCGGTCCCACTCAACTCCATATTCAAAAGCTGTTATTGGAGAGTGGCAGCCTCGTGCCTATTAAACACCCTGACCAAGTCATACCCATGAATTTTAGTGGCACTTTCATCAGTGGCATAGCCAGGGTGAGAGGCGCTCAGGGCAGTGGCGCCCCTCCCCCACTCTCTTCTCCACCCCCACCTTTATCCGCTCATTCCCCGCCCCTTCCTGCCGCGCACACACCCTTTCCCATCCCCTGTACCTCTTTAATGTTCCTGGCTCGAGCAGCAACCTCACCTACTGTTCACACCAGCGTCGGCTCTTCTTCTGACATCATTCCTAGGCATGGGGCCAGGAAGTGACATCACAGGAAGAGCCGACGTTGACGTGAGCAGCAGGTTGGGGGTTGTTGCTCACACCTGGAAAATTAAAGAGGTACGGGGAAGAGAAGGAGTGCATGTGTGCAGTAGTGTGGGGCAGGAAAGGAGCAGGGGGGTGGAGAGGAGGATGGGTGCCGGCACCCCCACCAAGATGGTGCCCAAGGCAGATCACCCTCCACTTACTACGCCACTGACTTCAGGATAGTGCTGCTCAAAATTCTTACAGGCTACCTGGCACTATCTTTTTTTTTATTATTATTTTTATTATTTTATTTATTTATCAAATTTTCAATTTCTAGATCAGAAATGGGCAACCACAGTCCTCGAGGGCCACAACCAAGTTGGGTTTCCAAGATTTCCACAATGAATGTGCATGAGATTGAGCTGCACGTATTGCATATAGATCTCATGCATATTGATTGTGGAAATCTTGGAAACCCACGTGGGTTGTGGCCCTTGAGGACTGTGGTTGCCCATTTCTGATCTAGAGGGCATAGGATGAAGTTAAGAAGCGACAGGTTCAGGAGTAATCTAAGGAAATACTTTTTTACAGAAAGGGTGGTACATGCATGGAACAGTCTGTCTCCCGGAAGAGGTGGTGGAGACAGAGACTGTGTCTCATTTCAAGAGGGCCTGGGATAGGGATCTCTTAGAGAGAGGAAGAGATGATGGTTACTGCGGATGGGCAACATTTGGCCTTCATCTGCCATCATGTTACAATGTTTCTAGGAATGATAAAGAAGGGGATCATGAACAGATCGGAGAAGGTTATCATGCCGCTCTACCGGGCCATGGTGCTCCCTCATCTGGAGTACTGCGTACAGCACTGGTCGCCGTACATGAAGGAGGACACGGTACTACTTGAAAGGGTCCAGAGAAGAGCGGCGAAGATGGTTAGGGATTTGGAGGAACTGCCATACAGCGAAAGATTAGAGAAACTGGGCCTCTTCTCCCTCGAACAGAGGAGATTGAGAGGGGACATGATCGAAACATCAAGGTACTAAAGGGGATAGACTTAGTAGATAAAGACAGGTTGTTCAGCCTCTCCAAGGTGGGGAGAACGAGAGGGCACTCTCTAAAGTTGAAAGGGGATAGATTCCGTACAAACAAAAGGAAGTTCTTCTTCACTCAGAGAGTGGTGGAAAACTGGAACGCTCTTCTGGAGTCTGTCATAGAAGAAAACACCTTCCAGGGATTCAAGACAAAGTTAGACAAGTTGCTGCTGAACAAGGACATACCCTGATGGGGATAGTCTCAGTCAGGGCTCTGGTCTTTGACCAGAGGGCCTTCGCAGGAGCGGACTGCTGGGCATGATGGACCACTGGTCTGACTCAGCAGCGGCAATTCTTATAAAGTTCTATGAGATCACAATGCAGGTGTAAAGAACCTTAGCCTATAGAAAGAGGAGATGCAACTGTTAAAAGCCTTAGCCAATAGGGAAAGGAGGAGATAATGGTTACTGCGGATGGGCAGACTGGATGGGTCATTTGGCCTTTATCTGCCATCATGTTTCTATCTTTCTAGATAATGCTGAGGTGGAGAGAGGCAGAGCATGGGTGGCCTTCACAACTTGATAGACAATTTTTGATATTCAGCTGTTATCCGGATAGATACAGTAAAAAAGGCTGTCCTAAATTAAATCACAAAGCTATCTGGACAGTGACCGAACACTGCTGCTATCCATACAGCTAGCATTGGCCACCTCAAATATTTATTTTATTTCTATACCGCTTATAGGGAAACCTATACAGATTACATTGCATAGTGGTCAGATGCTCTACGTGTTTCCCTATCTGTTCCGGTGTTCTCACAATCTAATTGTGGTGCCTGAGGCAACGGAGGGTTATGGCCCATATTCTGTAAACGTCACCTTAAGTTAGGCGCCTAACTTAAGTGGAAACATCCATTTAAACAGGATTAAAATAATTTTAAAAAAATAAATAAATGTAGAAAAACGGCACCTTCATCGTGGCTACGGAGGCGCTTTAAAATGCCTTAATGCCACTGTAGTCATGGCTAACGCTAGTATTTATCATTCATTATTCTCTGTTGTACGCAGGCGAGTGTGTGTGCATGGTGTCTATAATCTACAGTCAGTGATTAACTGCTCTTATATCCTATGTGGTAGCATTTGCTCTGGCACTTTATATTTATATGTTTTTTCTATATGCACTAGTGTTTTTTTAGCGTTACAGACTGCATTTGCACTTTATTCTAATTGTGTACTTTTTTCACATATACTTGTGACATTCACTGACCATATATATACATTTTTTTCATCATGGTATTATAGGTATTTGCACTTTATTCCTTTTAACATGTATTTTGATATGTGTTTTGTATTCTACTTATATATTTTTACTCATATTTTTGTGATAAAGGATTAGATATTTTTCATCATGGTGCTTTAGGCTGTATTTGCACTTTAGGTTACATTTTGGTCACACATTTCGCATTTTATGAAGCATTTTGTATTTTGTATGAGCATTTATTTGTTAATTATTTATTAAGTATGGATGTATTAATTTTTCATTCGCACTTTACACACTGATTTTGGTACTCCTCATATATTTTTATATTTATATTTATATTTATAGTGTTTATCATATTTATTGTATTTATTATATTTATGGTTGTTTCTTTCACAAGGTGTGCATTCAGGGTTAATTGTATGTGTTGCCCTAAAAATACTCCCCTTTTCCTTGGTGAGAAAGGGTCTATTCAGTTTTGGGAGGTTGTATATTATATTTTCAGACATTTATGGACTACATGATGTGTGAGGCAATTCTCAATTAGGCTAAAGGTCTGGTGCTGGTCACCTTTTGAGATATAGCCTGAGCCATAGGTCCATGTTCGTTTGTGCACGAAGGGCTCATACTGATGTCCATACTGATGTCCATTATTGATTTAGTAATTTGTAGATTTACCCCATCTCTTTAGACCCTTTCTCTCCAAGGATCAGGTGAGCTAGCCAATTCTCTTACATTTCATAACGCTAGAAGTGACATTAGTCATCATAAAGTGCCTCCATAGCCACAATTCAAGTGAAAGGTAGGCGCCGGAAACGTAGGCTTTGAAAACCCTGGCCTACATTTCCGGCGCCTACCTTTCACGAAGCCACGATTCTAGAAACGGGAACTGTTGCGTGATTTGACCGAGGATTGGTGGTCATTTTTTTTAGGCGGCCATCTATGCTCTTTATAGAATCCGGCCCCGCGTGACTTACCCAGGATCCCAAGGAGCAGTGCTGGGACTAAACCTGTAAGAGCTCTAACCACTAGGCCACTCCTCCGCTGAATTTACTGCAGCCAGCGTCAACCATGGCATTTGAAAACTGACCTAGCAATTTTATTTCCTGTTGTTCAAATAAACTCTTCTTGGGAGTTTGGTTCTCGTGAAAGGCGGAAGGGAGTGGCATCGACGAAAGCCGAGGTGGTTAGAAAAATGGGCTAATTGAGTCTCCTTGTCTGCCCTCTGTTTGGTCTCTCGGTTGAGAGTGCCAGAAGCCATGCCACATAGAGGCAAATCGTGGTGGCACCCAGATTTAAAACAAGCAATGGTCTTATGCAAGTCGCCCAGCAGATTTCAGACAATTATGACTCCTGCCCAACTAAACCATGACTCCTTTGTTTCCAATATCATTCTGCAGACATTTCTCCTGTCAGATGCTACACTGCAAGGAGGAACTCTTGTCCCATTTGTTGATTTCCTTTCTAGGGTCATATCTGTCACCTTTCTATTAAAGCAGCATTACTGTGGGGGAAAAAACTGTTTAGCTAAGTCATCTGTCACAAGCATTAAAGAGTCTCCTTTTGTCCTGTTTCTTAAGTCATTTTTGCAGAGGTATATGACTACATATGTTCTTGTTAGCAGCATCTCTCACTATGACGTTAAATAAATTGGGGAGATTTGGTACTGATCTTTATCAAAGCGGAAGTTTCTGAAATAATCACAATTCTGTTTATAAACCAAATGTCCAGTTTGAGTTTTCATCTGCAGTGCACTTTTTTTATTTTTAATGTAAAGGATATGGGACTTGGGGCTAGATTCACTAAGCAAACCCATCGTGTACTGCTCGATTTGCCACCCAATTTCCCTCCAACCTGATTCACTAACTTCTGTCCCGATCATCCTCTGATCTGCGCATGCAAATGAGGGGGAACGGCATTGAAATGTAGGCAGGCAGGCAGCGATTCACTAACAAAAATCCTGCAACACCGACTGGACTGGCTGATCACAAACATGTGACTGCTGGGGACCAGTCGTTCACTGCTTTCCGACTGCCATCTCCTGCTCTCTGCCTGCTGTCTACCCCGACTTTCCAGCTCTCTGCCTCCGACTCTCCTTCTCTCTGCTGCGATTTTCTCCTGCCAGCCTGCTCTGCCCCGAATCTCCTCTCCTGCTCCCTGCCCCCACTCTCTGCCAATTTGCTCCTGCCGGCCTTGCTCTGCCCCCGACTCTCCTGCTCTCTGCCCCAAGCGCTTCCCTGGCCTCCCGCAATGCGAGCCTGTGGTTTTAACCCGTGGGTTTCAAGTGGGTTAAAACCACGGGCTCGCTGGACTAAAGTTTTTTAAAAAGTCGCAAGGTAACGGCATCTACAGATGGTCTGCGCATGCATCATAATCGCTACAGAGCGATCTGGGCGCTCGGTTGGGGGCGTGATTCCGATCGCCTTCATTTGCATGAGGGCAATTCGTGAATCAGCCCCCCGGACATGGATCGGATCGGATCCCTCACGGATTGGGTCCGATCTGTGCCCTTAGTGAATCTGGCCCTTGATATACCTTTTTATCTCTGTGGCTTACACAATCAAAATTTACATATTTTACGCAGCTACTTATTTTGTACCTGGGGGGCAGTGAAATGTTAAGTGGCTTGCCCTGAATCACAAGGAGCAGCAGTGGGAATCAACTCACAATCTCAGGATTGTTAAGAATGAAAAGCCAGGAAATCAAAGTAAAACTTTCTTTCTAGACCCTCATAAGAGAATGCCAAATGCCAAGAAATAGAGCTCCTTATTCTGTAACCTTAGCACTAGGAAGTTAGCACATTTTTGGAAGTGTAGCTAACTTCCTACAGAAGTGCAGCTGGTAAGTAGGTCTTGGCTAGAGCTAAGCAATCCACTCGCTGACTCACTTTGTACAGGGTGCATTCACCATCATCACAGCTGGAATTTATTTATTTAAAAATTTTATAACCCACTCCATTTATAACGCTGGGCAATGTGTGGCACAGTGGTTAGAGCTACAGCCTCAGCACCCTGAGGTTGTGGGTTCAAATCCCATGCGGCTCCTTGTGACCCCGGGCAAGTCACTTAATCCCCCCATTGCCCCAGGTACATTAGATAGAGTGTGAGCCCACCGGGACAGACAGGAAAAATGCTTGAGTACCTGAATGCAAACCACTTAGGTACAAGTGGTATATAAATAGTAAAAATAAATAAGTTATGAAATTGACAAACATAACATACAGAGATATCAATAAAAAAAATAAAAAAAACCTTTCATATAATAAAATAGGATTTGAAAATTATTCAAAAAGCCTGATGAAAATAAAGATTTTTAGTTGCTTCTGAAGAAAAATACTGGTTGAAATTGCTTCAGATGTTGCAGTAAAGAACTCCACAATTTAGGGGCTGCCACAGTAACTTCCATTAGAGATGTACACATGGTTAAAAAAAAAAAAAAAAAAAAAGTTTGTTTTCACTGTATTTCCCCTCTATCATTATTTTCTTTCAGCTTGTTTCACACATTCATTTTGCTAAAAAAAATTGTGAATGTGTCTTAAAACTTCTTTTATACACTCTAATCGACTTAATTCAAGTTACATTGACATGAAGACAGATTTGAGAAAGAACCTACAAATCAGACATCCAGGTCAGGACATGGCAAATTCCGGTGGTATTTTAGGAAAAGATCAACCTTCTAAAAAGGTAAAACAAAAAGAGAGCTAACCCCCAAGTAAAAGAATAAGAGAAGGGGCCCCTGGCCTTTAAAACTGTAATATATAGGGAGGTTGAATTTTAAACTGTGCTTTATTTTGACATGAGCAAAATAAAAGAGCATTTTCTAAAATACAAGCAGGAAAGGACATGTAAGTTGGAATTTCAGAAAACGAATGTGTATATCGGCCCAGATTCTGTATAGGATTCCCTTCACTGTAACATGTTAATATTATATTGTAACATACAAATATTATACAGTGGTACCTTGGATTACGAGCATAATCCGTTCCAGGAGCATGCTCGTAATCCAAAATGCTCGTTTATCAAAGCGAGTTTCCCCACAGGAAATAATGGAAACTCGCTTTGATGCGTTCCCCCCCCCCCCCGAGAACCGGTATTGCTCCCCTCGAAGGCCCCCCCTGCGATCAGGCCCCCCCCTGCGATCCGGCACCCCCCCTGCCTCGAACCGGCACCCCCCCGCCACGATCCGACCCCCCCCCCCGACACAATTGGGCACACCCCCCCCGCCGCTTCTTACCCTCATCTGGGCACTCTTGAAAATCGGCCTCCTTGTCTGCTGGGCCTTGAGCATGCTCAGATGCTCAAGGCCCAGCAGACGAGGAGGCCGATTTTCAAGAGTGCCCAAATGAGGGTAAGAAGCGGCGGGGGGTGCCCAATTGTGTCGGGAGGGGTCGGATCGTGGCGGGGGTGTGCCCAATCGTGTTGGGGGGGGGTGGATCATGGCGGGGGTGCCCAATTGTGGCGGGGGGAGGGGTCGGATCGTGGCAGGGGGGGTGCCGGTTCGAGGCAGGGGGGGTGCCAGATCGCAGAGGGGGGTGCCGGATTGCGGGGGGGGGGGGTGTGCTCGTAAATCGAGCCATGCTCGGTTTCCGAGGCACTGATTTTGCAAATGTTTTGCTCGTCTTGCAAAACACTTGCAAACTGGTGCACTCGTAAACCGAGGTACGACTGTAATTCTTACTATTCTGTACTCTATAATCACTGACTGCTCAGTGACTTCTTTCCCTATTTGTACACTGTAATTCGCTGATTGTACAGCTCTCTTCACTGTGAACCGCCTAGATGTCGCAAGATTATGGCGGTATAGAAAATATAAAGTTATTATTATTATAGTCCCACCCAAAACACAATCAGACCATGCCCTCTTGCAATATGCATCGATTCATAATTTGCACATAAGACACACCAAAGAACAGAGTGTATGCTAATGAATGCACATCGCTAATTTTCTTTGTACGTGGTTGCTAAACATTTTTTTTATATCCCGTTGTTCAAATCAGACCAGCTTCCATGCGCATCCAGTTGACCGTCAAACTCTGCTTACCCAAAACAAAGCACATTGCTCACCTCCCTAGCTCTTCTCCAATCTCATAGAAATCTTCCACCTTCTGTTGCTTGAACACAGCCATGTTTGGGTTCCTCATTGGTGCACTTCACAAACACAACTGGAAATTTAAAAAAAGAAGTTATTTCTCACTTTTTAAATTGACCTTTCCTTTACAAAAACACAAACTTACCCAAGTGCTCAGACTTCACCAAAGGCTCCTTTTAGTACAGTGCACTAAAGCAGTGTTTCTCAACTCCCTTGCCAGTCAGGTTTTCAGGATATCCACAATGAATATGCGTAAATTTGATTTGCATATACTGCCTCCATTATATGCAAATTTTTTTCATGCATATTCATTGTGGATACCCTGAAAACCTGACTGGCAAGGGAGTACCCCAGGACCGAGTTGAGAAACACCATACTAATGGATACAGATGTGCTAAATGCTAAAATGCCCATTGGTGTAACATGGCCATGTTAGCAAGCGCTAAATTCATTAGCACACCTTAGTAAAAGGAGCCCCTGGTAATTAGCAACAATTAGAGGGGGCAATTCCTCAAGAGTGTGCCAAAGGTTAAGTGTCAACATGCTGGGCTCTAAGCACAAATTCAAGCATGAATTCTAGCATAAGATGGCATTTAAGCGCCAACATTTAGGCGTGCCCACTTATGCCATGTCAATAGCAGGTGTAAATGCGAACACTTAAACGGTGCACTTTGGCGTGTCAATGACGCTGTTCTATACTGTTTGCACGTTAATTGTGGGCGAGGCTCATGCTCTGCCCAGACAACATCCTCTATGAACGACCCCTTGCATTTGGTTATACAACAATGCATACCCCTGGATTCTGTATAGTTTGCCCAAATTTGAGAAAGGATCCCAGATCTGCGCATAAACTAATTGGTCAGTCAGGTGCTAATAATCAATTATTGCTGGTGACAGGCACTTAATTGGCAGGAACTAGGCAGTGGCATTCCTAGGGTATGTTAGTGAAGATGTAATGTAATGTAATTTGTAATGTAATTTATTTCTTATATACCGCTAAATCCGTTAGGTTCGAAGCGGTTTACAGAGAAATATATATTAAAGAATACAATAAAATAAGATAAATAAAGAATAGGTACTTGGAATTCCCTTACTGTCCCGAAGACTCACAATCTAACTAAAGTACCTAGAAGACAGTTATTGAGCAGTAGGAATAAAATAAAGATAGAGATATTGAACAAGATATTAAACATTCTAACAAGAGTACACTGATCTCTCTAAGGCCTTAGTACTTTTTAAAGTAAAGTATACATCTCAGTAATAATTAAATAGATAAACTAAATAAATTAAGTTAGATTTGTTTGGATTAAAACTAAATATGGAAAATTTTTAAAAAGAACATATAAGGACATAATAAATGTGAAAAAGAATGAATAACAAAGGAATGTGAGTGAAAAAACATTGAGCAATGGAATTCTGAGGAATAATTTAAAAATAAAGATATAAAATAAATAAATAAAAAAGAGTAAAATTAGGATATAATAAACATCTAATATAATAAAATGGTAAGCCGCGCATGCGCAGTTTCTAAGTGTGCGCCGCTTTTCTGTGACCTGTAGCGACACATAGGAAGTGCGCATGCGCGGCTTACGGTTCTTTGAAAGACGCGGCGGTGGCTACTTTCACGATCCCCGCCTGCGTCGGACTTCCGACGCAGGTGGGGATCATGAGAGGAGCCACCGCCGCGTCTTTCAACTAAAAAAAAAAAAAAAATCAAAATGGAAGTCGGCGGCTGCAGACCGCGGCACCTGTAGCCCGCCGCGGCCGAGCACGAAAACGGGCCGAAGTTTTTTTCAACTTCACAGACGCTGCAGCGGCTCCTCTCATGAGCCGCTCCTGCGTCGGAAAAGGCGGCGATCGTCAGAGGAGCCGCCGGGAAGTTAGACTGCTGGAGGCTCGGCCTGTTAGGTCCGTGTGCAGGCTCCTCTCGCGGTTAATGGAGGGAGAGGGAATGCTGCGGCTGCTGCACAGGGAAGTAGGGAAGGAGATAGGGAGAAAGGGACCGGTCTGATGTCGCCCTCGCCTTCTGTTTTGCTGAAAAATCCACCACCCTCGGCTGCGATTCAGAAACATTCCGCCGGGGAGGGAGGGGGGAGAACCGCGGCAGATTGAAAGCAGGAAGGGGAGCCACGGACAACGTTTCTGAATCATAGCTGAGGCCAGCGGATTTTTCAGCAACACAGAAGGTGAAGGCAATATCGGAATGGAATGGAGAGAAGAGAGAGAACATGTTGGGCCTAGGAAATTCCCTGGATTAACTTTTTTTTAATTTTTATAAAGTGCAAAGGGGGAGAGTATTAAAAGAAGTGCCAGACTGGGCATGGGGGACAGCTTATGGGGCCAGGAACAGAGGAGAGAGAGAGATGGTAGGTAATGGTCTGAAGGGAGGGAAGCTGGATCTGGGGAAAGAGATACTTGAAGGGAGGACTATTGGGGAGAGATGGTGGACCTGGGGGAGGGAAGTTGGACCTAGGGATGGAAGGGAGGGAGAAATGTTAGGTCTGGGGGTGGAAAGGGGAGAGAGATGCGGCATCTCTTTTTTTCCCTCCATCTTATTGTTCAGCATCAAGGAGGGAAGGAAGAAGAACAACAGAAAATGGAGGAAAAAAGAATCCATGGGAGGGCAGAGAGCTGGGATAAGAAGATGCTAGGGGATGAAGAGAAAGGGACAGGGAGATATAGACTGACCAGTGGAGAGAGGGAGGGGTATTCTGAAAGTGGTGAGCCATTTGTATGAGGTCAAAAGGGAGATGACAAGATGAATGAGAGTATGGAGAGAAACAGAAAGAAACACAGACATATATTCTACCGCCAGCGGGAGGAAGGGAGACAGAAATAAAAGAAGAAAGACACAGGGACAGCGAGAGACACAGAAAGACAGACAGACAAAGGGGGCCAGGGACAGAGACAGACAGAAAGAAAGACAGCAGGACAGAGAGAGAGACACGGAAATAAAGACAGACAGACGGGCTAAAATACTAGTGATGATATAAGAGTCAAAAGGGACCAGCATCACTTCAGTCAGACCAACAAATCTCTGTCCCAAGCACTTCAGCTGTTAATCCGATCAGCCGCTGTTATCATCCGAAGTACACCAACCAAAGGATATCTCCTCCGATGAAAAGAAACATCTTTCAGTTTCCAGGTCGACACCCAGTGCTCTGGACAGTCCAACCTCCAATCAGATCTTGCCGACCTCATCTCTCCGCTCCCAGGTCCGGTAGTGATCCTTTCCGCTAGCCCCCGCAGCTGCCGACACCGCCTCATACCACACCACATCCATGGCTGGCAAGAATCGGACATGGTGAAATATCAAATAGACGAGACGGCTCAGCGGACCTCCCATCCTGATGGTGTCACTCTGTCGGTAGAAAACATGAATCTGTAGCCTCTCTGATTTCAGTGTCATGCAGAACACTTCAGACATGGCGCCTCAAGATCTCCACAGTCAGCCACTTCAAGAAGTCTCTGCACCCCCGCCGACCTCAGCGATGTCCAAAAATGTAAGACAGGAACAGCATAGACCTAACTCAATCCAAAAAATGAAGGAAAAAGCCTCAGAAAGGGCCCTCCCACCTCACCAAAACGGCTCCCACCTCACCTTACCATGGAAGGGGCACGGGAGTTCCTAGGATTTAAGCATGATATTATAGAATACACGTATTTGTGTGCCTAACTGCCATTTCTGCTCAAACCCAAAGTTAGGTATGAAATGCCCAGAAAGCTAATATTCTGTAAAGGGCACTTTGCAGAATACTTTTTTCAGAATATATATTTTTTATAATTTATTATAAAAATTTATATTCCGCATATCCCACAATTCTATGCGGATTACAGTAAAACATCCAGAATCATGAACATACAAATTGTGAACTTACACTAATAACATATGAAAAACTAAAAACAACATAACATCATCCTGGTCCCTAACTTTGGGTGCTCTTTAGTAACCAACCAACTAGGGCTGAACATTTAATGCATTAATAATGTGATTAAGTGTTAATTGGTCAATGACATTAAAATTTTTTAATGTGATTAATGTGGGCTTTGATGGTCAAAGCTCCTACACCACAGGGAAAAAAAAATACCATGGTGGGAGTGATTTTTTTTTTTACTAGCAATGCTCAGCACAACAAGATGCAAATCATATGCAATTTCTAGGCAACGCTCCTCCCCCCACTGCCCATCCCGCCTGTCAAAAAGAAAAAAACATGCCCGCCGTTGTTGCTCTTCCTGCCAGCTGAGCTGATCATGGCAGGGGGAGCCCCGATCAGCTAAGCCAGGGGTAGGGAACTCCGGTCCTTGAGAGCCGTATTCCAGTTGAGTTTTCAGGATTTCCCCAATGAATATGCATTGAAAGCAGTGCATGCAAATAGGTCTCATGCATATTCATTGGGGAAATCCTGAAAACCCGACTGGAATATGGCTCTCGAGGACCGGAGTTCCCTACCCCTGAGCTAAGCTCCACGACAGGACTCCACGAAGCCGGTGGCGTGAATTCAAGAAAGCCTGAGACAGATACATGGGATCTCTTAGGGAGAGGAAGAGATAGTGGATATTGTGGATGGGCCATTTGGCCTTTATGTGCCATCAAATTTCTATGTTTAAAAATTTTTAATCGATGTACAGCCCTACAACCAACACATGAATCTGTAGCATCTACACACTTAGTGCTGGTATTCTATAACCTGAGTATGCACACAGCATGTAGGGAAGGGAAGGGGATATGGAATTTGATATTCTGCCTCTCTGTAGTTTACATATTATATATAGGTATTTATTTTGTAATTGAAGCAATGAAGAATTAAGCGATTTGCCCAGAGTCACAAGGAGCTGCCTTGGGAATTGAACCTGCTTCCCCTGGTTCTCAGGTCATTGTACTAACCATTAAGCTACATTTAGGTGCTCATATCATAGAATGAGGGGGGAGTCTAAGAACCAAAATAGTCACGACGATCAGTCTGGTCATTTGCTGCCTACCCGAGAGTGTAGGCCGAGTACCCTGGTCCCTCTTGGACTCCCTTGTTACTCTGATCACTTTCAAGTGGCTTATAGTTTATTATTTATAGTCTGCTTTTCCCAAGCCAGATTACTACATCACATACATAATAAATAAAAATAAATTTTTTGCTCCTCTTGAGCCGGCCTACACCAGAAGCGCCTCTCTGCAAGTTATGTCTGTGCAGGAACAGGAAGTCACTGAAGAGAAACGGCTTCCCGAGCGGGCCAGAGGTAGCAGGCTCAAGATTAAATTACAGCGGTTGGCTGGAGAGGATGTAGGAGAAGGATTTGGGGGATAGAGAGATCATGAGAAGAAGCAGTATCGGACGTTGGAGGAAGAAGAGTAGGGGACTGGAGAAAAAGCAGGGAGAGAGGGGTGCTGGAAAAACAGCATGGCTGGAGGGAGGGAGAGGGGCTGAAGAAACAGCATGGAGGGAGAAGGGCTGGAGAAACAGCATGGAGGGAGGGATGGCTGGAGAAGCATTATGGAAAGGAGAGAATGAAAGAGAAAAGAGCATGGAGTAGGGTAGTGCTGGACTGGAAGGGAGAGACAAACAGCAGAAGAGGAGGTTGAAGGAGAGAGAGGGGCACTCACGGGGAGAGAAAGGAGGGAGAGAGAGAGAGAGAGAGAAAGAAAGAAAGAAGCAGCAACAGGAGAGGGGGGTTAGAAGGAGAGAGAGATAGAGAAGCACCCTCTGGGGGAGGAGAGCTGGAGGAAGAGAGAGAGAGAGAGAGAGAAGCACTAATAGGGTATAGAGTATGGGAAGGGGGACCAAGAAATGGGTGGAGTATGGGTGGGGTCACGTGTCCTCTTTTTGTCTTCACAAATATGGTAACCCTACCTTGGGCAAGTCACTTAACCCTCCATTGAGCTACTACTGAGAATGTGTAAGCTAAATTACAAGGCGGATTACAAAAGAAGTTATATGGCCATTTCCAGAGGAACTGAAGAGTAGAGCGAGATGCTACAGAGAATTGGGATGAGTCTTGCGGTGTTAGTTTGACTTCAAGGATGTCTTGAATAGGATGGTTTTTATTTCTTTTCTAAATGATTTGTAGTCTGGAGTCGTCAGTAAATAGGAAAGTGGGTAGTCTAGTTTTGCTGCTTGAGTGGCTAGAAGGCCATCGTACAGTTTTTTTCGTTTGACGCCTCTGATTGGGAGATGAGGGAATGGTCCTAAAACTAGGAGCTCGATTCAGTTTACATAATTAGATCACAAAGAAAGATCCATTAATAAATGGAATAACACAAACACACAAAATCCAAAGGAAATACCAATTCCGTAGCACCCTTAACAGAAAAAAGGAGACAAGCCTTAAAAATACACAAGCTTAAAATAAAAAATATCAACTAGGAGAGCACTAGAACCCTCATATCATATGACTCATATCTACACCCGTATAATACACAACTCATCCCTTCTCAGAAACATCATTAGGCATTTTCTCTTTAAGCGATTCCTCCTACTAAATGGCTCTACAAAGACATACATGTTCCCGTGAAAGAAAACCAGGCATTTGCGTACAATGTCAGGAAAAATGTAACCCTTGGGGCTAAAATTCTGAAGAAATCACATTGTCATGCTTGAGTTACCTTAGAAGCATCAAGGAAGAGATAGGCCCCCAAGTAAATAACATTTCAACGCTTTGATATTATCTAGTGCTCTAAAGAGATGAAACTAGAAGGGTAGCCAAGGTAGAGATCTCAGCCAAAAATGATTCTAGAAATTTGGATAGCCCAAGACTGTCTCAAGAGCCTAACACATGTAAGCCATCTTCGGCTTAGCTTATCCTCAATTTCTCAGAATAAACAGTGTAACTTATGACAGGCCCAAATTCATATCCTCAGAAAAATATATAAAGGTCCTGCAAATATTTCTTAAGCAACTCGAAAGAAAAGAATACATGTCCCCTTGGGAAAATTCAAAAATCAAAGATTTGGGGATCTAGTCACATTTCTCCAATGACTCATTCTGCCAATGTAAGCTCAAGCGGTCCTTTTTATTGAAAACTCCATTAGCTTGAAAATCTGCACCTGGGAATCTAGTTTGGAGAGCTGGGTCTTAGTTTGTCCAAATGACCTGCTTAGCAACCATCTTTTTCCTTCAGTAAACTCTTGTAGCAAAGGTGACTCAGACCAGGTAGCACCGGTTAGACAACAGCCCTGCTCTTCTTCCAAAAACTAGTCTTGATTTGAAAACATAAATCACAAAATAGAATAGACTTGAAAACATACTAACCTAAGATACTAATCAATGAAACCACCAATATCAGAACTGAAAATAGCATTACTCTTGTGTTTTCCCACATCATATTGTAGGTTAATCTTTTTTGTCACGGGAATGAACAAAGAAAAGGGGTGAAGGATTTGGGGGGAGAGGAAAAAGGAGGATATAGTTTAGAAGGGAAATGGGGATCCGAGAAGCCAGAGATTGGATTAGACTAGAGAGAGAAACAAGCACAGACATTTCAAAATGATTGAGAGTGCCAGAAACAATACAAATTATCCCTCCCTGGACACAATAATGAAGAAGCTTGTCCATACTGTATTTGGTGTGCTCAGTACTCACACACTAGTAACTACAGAGCTGGCTCCTATAGAGGAGAGGGTCCACCCTGTGTCTGTTTAATGCCATAGTCTATGGTCTTCATATGGCCACTAAAAAAGCACAGGCTTGTCACCACCTAAAGGTGAATGGAGCTTTTCCGTGTGTAAGGCTATGCAGTGCAAGGCATCGTGCAGCTTAGAGGGATCAATGAAGAGTTTTCAGAGCTTCCTACTGCTAGCTTGGCCAATCATCTAATTCAGGGGTCTCAAAGTCCCTCCTTGAGGGCCGCAATCCAGTCGGGTTTTCAGGATTTCCCCCATGAATATGCATGTGATCTATGTGCATACACTGTTTCCAATGCATATTCATGGGGGAAATCCTGAAAACCCGACTGGATTATGGCCCTCAAGGAGGGACTTTGAGATCCCTGATCTAATTGGTAGAGCACAGAGCAGCTGGAACATTCCAGAGACTTGAGGGAAAACCAACTGGTTGATTTATTGGTCTTTTCCCACCCACCTATTCAATATCTTCAGACCAACTACTGCACTTAACTGTTTTAAAATTGGAAAAAAAAACATTGCCAGCAGCAAAAGATTTTTCAGATGTTGCTTATAAAACGATATAGAAGAACACCTGGAAAACAACTATTCCTTCAAACTACGCAAGCTTTAGCATGCTGGAGTTCCTTCAGGAATTCAGGGTCAGGGAATGGGACTCTGAGGGATGACAGTTTAACTATCACGAACCTGCATGTTTTGTCTTGCCAAAAATGTAAAAATCAATTTAAAACAGGCATCAATAAAAAGATTCAACCTACTGAAGATTTTGAAATACGTAGACTAAGATTACCACATTATGGTCAGGGTAATGTGCCTTTCCAAGAAAGGATTACTATTGTAAATTACGTGTAGACTTAAAGTATTTGTATATCTTCCAGCATCTGCCCCAGGCAAAACAATTCATTCACACAGCACTAATCAAAAGTACATTTTGTACAGTAGCTGTTAGTGGCTTACCTCGGTAGAACAAAAAATAAAAAAATAAACCTAACCAACAGCACCTGACATGTTTTGTCTCAACTTAAGCTACATCAATCAGCGGGACTAACAAGAACATGTGAGTAAGCAAATGATGCCTGCTTACCTATATGTACTTCCTCAGAACTCAGATCTCTACAACAGTAATAAATGTATTCAATAATCAGTCAGGGCAGAAGGGCAGTCATTTGTTTTAAATGTTGTGGCATTGGAGGAATCAATTACATCGCTTATTTTTATTTGAGAGTTGGGAGGTTCGAGGTTCGCCTAAAAAAACTCGTCTTTTTATGGACGTTTGGGATCCTTATATTCAGAATCTTTCACCAAAAATACGAAGTTTGGTTATCAATGATTTATTATGAAAATTAGGTTTAATAATTACATTCCAGTTATTTATTTTAATTCTTTATTTTTGTCAACTTTCATCCAGGGTGAGGGATTTCATTTAGGGGAAGATAGTGGGTAGGGGATGGAATTAAGGGGGGTGTCGATAAGATTGAATTAATTCATATGGAAATTAAATTTGAAAGAATGATTTAAATTTGTATGAAATATTATTGTAATTCTTATTGTATTGAATGTATTTTTGTATTATCCTATTGTATTGATTATTTGATTCTTTCAATAAAAATTGTTGTACATAAATGTCAGCCACTGTGGCTAATCTATACCTGGATATTCAGGACTAATATCTGGGTATGGGGTGATACTGCTATCTGAGTATAACAAACGGAGCCGCAAGTATCTGGGTAATGGAGGGAGGAGTGGCCTAGTGGTTAGAGCTACAGCCTCAGCATTCTGAGGTTATGGGTCCAGCACTGCTCCTTGTGACCCTGGATAAACCACTTAATCCTCCATGGCCTAGGCACACCAGGTAGATTGTGAGTCCACAAGGACAGATAGGGAAAAATGCTTGGGTACCCGAATGGAAAACCACTGAGACAACCTCCATTGAGAATTAATGAACTTGGATTTCAGTGCCACCATCTTAACATAGAAACATAGAAACATAGAAATAGACGGCAGATAAGGGCCCACGAGGTCATGCCAAGGGATAGGGTCACTAGGACTTGAATTGGCGGGTCAGTAGAATGACAGTACAATTATTGTACTTTAGGGGTCAGTAGACTTAAGAGGGTGGGTAAATGGTGTGGGCAGACTTGATGGGCTATGGCCCTTATCTGCCGTCATCTTTCTATGTTTCTATGTTTCTATGTTTCTAGTCTGCCCACCTTAATGTCCCTCCCCTACCTTTGCCCTGTGAATAGATCCCATGTGCCGATCCCATTTGGCCTTAAAATCAGGCACGCTGCTGGCCTCAATCACCTGTAGTGGAAGACTATTCCAGCGATCAACCACCCTTTCAGTGAAAAAGAATTTCCTGGTGTCACCTCGTAGTTTCCCGCCCCTGATTTTCAACGGATGCCCTCTTGTTGTCGTGGGACCCTTGAAAAAGAAGATATCTTCCTCCGCCTCGATGCGGCCCGTAAGATACTTGAACGTCTCGATCATGTCCCCCCCTCTCTCTGCGCTCCTCGAGCGAGTATAGCTGTAATTTGTCAAGCCGTTTTTCGTATGGTAGATCCTTGAGTCCCGAGACCATCCGGGTGGCCATTCTTTGCACCGACTCCAGTCTCAGCACATCCTTGCGATAATGCTACCCAGAGAACTTAGGACAGCTATTAGGATAAGCAGATGGATTAGCCAGCCAATAGACAACTTTAGTGGATACAAGCAAGCAAGAAAGATATAGCGGCACTAGAAAAGGTTGGAACTTCTCTCTTATGAGGAAAGACTAAAAAGGTTAGGGCTCTTTAGCTTGGAAAAGAGATGGCTGAGGGGTGATATGATTGAAGTCTACAAAATCCTGAATAGAGTAGAACAGGTACAAGTGGATTGATTTTTCACTGCGTCAAATATGACAAAGACTAGGGGATGCTCAATGAAGTTACAGGAAAATACTTTTTTTAAAACCAACAGGAGGAAATATTTTTTCACTCAGAGAATAGTTAAACTCTGGAACGCAATGCCAGAGGTTGTGGTAAGAGCAGAAAGCATAGCTGGTTTTAAGAAGGGCTTGGATTATTTCCTGGAGGAAGACTCCATAGTCTGTCATTGAGAAAGACAAGAGGAAAGCCACTGCTTGCCCTGGATCAGTAGCATGGAATGTTGCTATTTTGGGGGGTTTTGCCAGGTACTAGGAACCTGGATGGCCACCATGAGAAACGGCTACTATGCTTGATGGACCACTGATCTGACCCAGTAAGGCTATTTTTATGTTCTTAAGAAGTGTGACTGCTTTTTGGGGGGATGTTTTGCATTTATAATATTTCTCAAACCTGCCAGATTGGGCATTTGGCAGAATCACTTTCAAAGTGGCTTCTATATTAATACAAAACCTGATTTACTGTTTTCTTAGGCTTCTGCGGTTGGAGTAAGGATCGTAGCAGTTTTCCAGACGTGGCAAGACCCGGAAAACTGCTACAATCATAACCTGGTTCATTGATTCTGCATCTTCTGTATTAGGAATGTGCATTTGGTCCATTAGATAGGGCTGTCGGGTAAGGTTTGCCTCTTTGCAGATGTGATGTGGTGTGTTTTGATTATTTTAATTGTTTATATACCACCTGCAAGCCTGAAAAATGTGTGGCAAGTCACTTAATCTTCCACTGCCCCAGGTACATTAGATAGACTGTGAGCCCACCAGGTCAGACAAGGAAAAATGCTTGAGCACCTGAATAAATTCATGTAAACTGTTCTGAGCACCCCTTGGAGAACAGTATAGAAAATTGAATAAATAGTGTGAAAAGTTTCAGCCTCTGATAACCAGAGCTGATATTGTGACATCATAATGCCTCATTCCACCAATGCCTAAGAGCCAACCTCATCAGTGATGTCACAGTGGCTTCATTGTCCTATACTTGGCCCACTTCATTTTTAAGTTCAATATTTTTATCAATTTTTGTGGGAAAAATATACATAAACATGTAACATAAGTCAGGGATGTCATCTTAGTCATAATCTATACAATTAAGTAATATAAATTTCACTGTCCAAACAGAAAATATGTTATACATGCTGGTTATTCACAAAATTGTCTATGGGAGTCCATATATGATTTTGCGAGCTAGTGAGTAGTGGAAAGCGCTTGTTCTAATCGTTTCTATTACATTTTGATTTCTAGAGTGGTGCAGTGGTTAATGCTACAGCCTCAGCACCCTGAGGTTGTGGGTTCAAATCCCATGCTGTTCTTTGTGACCCTGGCCAAGTCACTTAATCCCCCCCACTGCCCCAGATAGACTGTGAGCCTGCCAGTACAGATAGGGAAAATACTTGAGTACCTGATTATAAACCACTTAAAACTCTTGTCATGTGGTATATCAAATCCCAATCCCTTTCCCAGGTACAGTGGGTTTTGTTTGGGTTTTTTTTAATCCCTGGAGAGGTCACAATGTGAGTTTGTTCACAAGGTCAAGGGACTTGGCCAAGATCACAGGCGGCTGTAGTGGGATCTGAACTGGGCTTCCCTGGTTCTCAGTCTGCTGCTCTAATCTTTAGGCTATTTTAGTGGCACTTGAGATGCATGGTATGCGCAGGAGCTAAAAGGTCATCTAAGGTGAAGTGCAGCACAGTTTCAATACACAGCTTATTTTATTGACCCTCAAAGCATGCGAGCAATACCAAAACAAAATTAAACCACAATAAATTTCTCTCCAGCGCTCACATAATTGGTGAAGGAAGAGATGAATCTAAGTTCTCTTTCTGCACTTCTTTTGTTTTGTAAGAGTGAATAATTCTTGCCCTGACAATTAACTTTATCTCTCCATCTATCATCAAGCTCGGAATAGTTCCAATTGATTCACCGGGGCAGGTGATGAGCAAACATTCAGCTTCCACGCAACTCATTTTACTGCACCTTCGGGGCGTACTCAATTTTGCACCTGCATTGTTTGGGCTTAGGTCATCTCATAGTTCATAATCATGTTAACTGCATAATTCTCTTTCAGGATAATTGTCAAGTTCTTTCTTTGACTGGGAAGCACTGGGATTGTTCAGCTGTCTAAGTAAGTCAGGCTTTCCATTCTTGCCCAGACACAAGACACTAAGCAAAGAGGTTAAACCCGCAGGCTTTTGTTGTCAATCAGAAAGAGTGCACGGTAGTATGATGTCCGAGGAGAAGAGTGCAGGAGTGATGTGTACAAGGGCAGGAAGATGGAGAATAGGGCAGCGGAACCAGCATGAGATACTGGGGCCCAGGGCAGAAAGTAAGGAGTGGGGCCGGCCACTGCCAAGCACCATGAAGCTCTTCCTTAGTGACATCATGCAGCTGGGGCCTCGTGCATTCTTGGAAAAGCCATAAATTATTTTCCAATGCTTTTTCATAATCATCGGTTTCTATAATCTGTAATGCCAATCACTCCACATGAAGCATGTGGGCCGTTCCCAGACCTCGTGTGTTACCTTCCCCCTGCTTTATTCTGCATTGCATTTCTTCCCTTATCTTCTTGTGTCACACATTGTTTTTATAATTATTTCATTGTTTACCGTTTTATTTTTAACAGTACTATTTCTTTGTATCTATTTTTTATTGTAAGCTGCTTAGTTGTTATACAAGTTGCGGGATATCAAGAATTAATAAACTTAATACTTGATAAATTACCAGGATGAGAGCAGGAGTTCAAAATCAAATCACTTTATTAAAAATACTATAAAAAAAAAATAATAAGGCAGCAAAATCCAGATGAGTGGATATACGTACTGTCAGACCCTATAATGTACTATCAAGCTCTATTAGTTACTGCAATGTCAAACCAAACATAACATCACCACCCCATTCTGTATGAGGTTTTGTCCTGTTATAATCCTACTAGTCTTTAAGCTTGTTACATTAACGGGTGCTAGAATAGATGTGTGTGTCTGTCTTTCTTTCTTTCTGTTTCTCTCTTTCCTCGGCTGTCCACTACCACCTTGCCTTCTCCCCCTATCCAGCAGCACCCCTTCACTGCTCCCCCTGTCCAGCAGTAGCCCTTCTCCCTACGTTTTATAACCCCCGTGTCCAGCAGCACCCCTTCCCTGCTCCCCCTGTCCAGCAGCACCCCTTCTCTGCTCCCCCTGTCCAGCAGTAGGCCTCCCTTCCTGTTACCTCCCTCCCTGTCCAGCAGCACCTCTTCTTTGCTCCTCCTGTCCAGCAGTGGACCTCCCTTCCTGTTACCTCCCCCCTGTCCAGTAGCACCTCTTCCTTGCTCCCCCTGTCCAGCAGTAGGCCTCCCTTCCTGTTGCCTCCCCCCCTGTCCAGCAGCACTTCTTCCCTACTCCCCCTGTCCAGCAGCACCACTTACCTGCTCCCCCTCTCCAGCATCTGGCTTCCTGCCCTCCTCTTCAAAGCAGCCTGCCGAGGATCACGGCCGGCTGTAGCGAACCTCGCAGGCCACTCTGCACATTGGTAGCACGTTCCCTCCGACACGATCCCGTGCGTCAGAGGGAACGTGCTACGGAGGTGCAGAGCAGCCTTCAAGGTTCGCTACAGCCAGCTGCGAACCTCAGCAGGCTGCTTTGAAGAGAAGCAGCGGCGGCGGCAGCAGTTGGTCAGTGAGGGTGGGAGGGGGGAGTCGCCGGCGTGTTCCCTGCCTCCGTGTTTGAAAATGGAATTCTGCACGGAGGGACACAGCATGCGCAGCAAGCGCATGCGCGCTTAGGATTTTATTATAGAGGATGATTAAGTATTGCCATGCTTTTCGACTACTGTCACGCTCCCCTATGTATTGTCCTATCATGCTCTACATTACTATACCCTGTTCTACTTTATTAAGTACACAAACTTGTAATCCAATCTGAGCTCTTCTGGGAGGACAGGATATAAATCCAAATAAATAAATATATATACTAAGGACCCACTATGGTATTCGGGAGGATAATGTTGTACAATTAAATTCTCAAAAAAATTCTACGGATTTCTTTAAAAAGAGAATTTATAATTTTATCATATCAAAAAATAAATAATTTAAATTAATGAAAGTGCTCAGTGAAAGCCAAAATGATCTTTTAGGTATGAGAGCGCAGGACTCTACCAGCTCAGGCTTGAATACATCATCGCACTCCTCCCTCTCTCCCGATAAACTGTAATAAGTTGAAAACATTCAATAAAGGACTTATCTCTGCTGGAACAGTTGTTATGTCCTGGGCTCACAATGCTTCAAGTCCAAAAGTGCTTAGTGCTTCCCATCCACATCAAAAACGGCACAAATTAAAAAAAAAAAAAAAAAATTTAAAAAAAATCTGAAATTAATCCACAGTCATAGTTAATTTCATACAGGTCATCATGCCAAACTTCATAAAGGTTTTGTTTTGGTATTATTTCTGATGGTAATGATGGATGGGGAGGGAATTTTTATCTTTTGAATAAATACTGACTGATTATAAGTGCTTGGTTGATTATCATTGTTTGTATATAAATTGTATTGTACTTTTTGTTGGCATTAAAAACTAAATAAAGTTTAAAAAAAAAAAATTAACTATGACCGTGGATTAATTTTTTATATTTTTTCTCAATTTGTGGCGTTTTTGATGTGGATGGGAAGCACTAAGCACTTTTGGACTTGAAGCATTGTGAGCCCAGGACATAACAACTGTTCCAGCAGAGATAAGTCCTTTATTAAATGTTTTCAACTTATTACAGTTTATCGGGAGAGAGGGAGGAGTGCGATGATGTATTCAAGCCTGAGCTGGTAGAGTCCTGCGCTCTCATACCTAAAAGTTTGTTTTGTCTTTCACTGAGCACTTTCATTAATTTAAATTAATTAATTTTTTGATTAGATAAAATTATAAATTCTCTTTTTAAAGAAGTCTGTATAATTGTGTAATACAACCCATGTATCTTCCTTTCCCTAAGGACTCCGGAGGAAGGCATAGGCTGCCAAAACACAGACCGTGTTGGGTCCTTAGTATACCACTCATCTGGAATTTACTGCCTTTTTTTTTTTTAACAGTAGTTTTAATAAAGTGATTTGATTTTGAACTTCTGCACTCATCCTGGTAATTTGTGGCTTTTCCACTCTTTGCACACCCCTTCCCTTCCCCTGGACCTCTAGCTGTTCACCTCTGTGAGCAACAACGTCAACGTTTTCCTCGCGACTGCTTCAGTTCTTCTCGCTGCCATCACTTCCTGGCGCTGCGCATAGGAAACGACGTCAGAGAGCGAGCCGCCGGGGTTGAAAGGAGCACGTTGAAGTTGTTACTCATGGTGGTGAACAACTTGAGGTACGGGGGAAGGGGGGAGCGGGGGATGGACGGCTCCAGCCCGGGCGCCTCTCATCCTTGCTACGCCACTGACCGAGAGAGCTCAATAATTTTGAAGAAGTGTACAGCATAGCTAAGAACACCCTCTCATAGGGTCTTAAAGGTTAGCAAAATTAGTTTAAATTTGAAATGATGGACAATCGGAAGGCCATGTAAACGAATCAGTAGGGGCTGGACATTGTCAGATCTGCAAGCATGACATAAGAAACAGGCAGCAAAATACACGGTATTCTGTTAAGTATGGACATGTCTTTGAAAGCAAGTACTTTGCAGAAAGAGCATTGGTGAGGGTGCACCCTTATAACTCTTCCTCTCTCTAGGCCAGTGGTCTCAAACGCAAACCCTATGCCCGGCCACATTTTGGAGTTGTAGGTATTTGGAGGGCCTCAGAAAAAAATAGTAAATGTCTTATTAAAGAAATGACAATTTTGCATGAGGTAAAACTCTTTATAGTTTATAAATCTTTCCTTTTGGCTAAGTCTTAATAATAATATTGTAATTTATAGCTAAAGAGACATATGATCAAGAAACTGTTTTATTTGACTTTTGTGATTATGATAAACATACCGAGGGCCTCAAAATAGGACCTGGCGGGCCGCGAGTTTGAGACCACTGCTCTAAGAGATCCCAGGAGAATAGGACACTCCAAAGCCATCCCCAAGAGATAGAAAAAGACCCCAATTAGAGCCCACCCAACAAAAAAGACTAAAAGACACAACACACTGTCACAATTCTCAATCCTCTTCATCCACATTTCACAGAATACTCACATATCATCAATTCCACAAATTTCAAACACTTAAATGGACCAAAGTTGGTTCCTCTCTTAAAACCTGGAAAAAAGGAGTTCCACAAAACAAAACCTAAAAAAAAAGCCCCAAGATGTGTACAGATCAATCTAACATCCCTACAGCTAGCACATGCAGTAAACCAGACTCACTAAAGCATAAACTTTGAGAAGGAACATAATGCACAAGCAACTGTGACAGCGTTCCCAGCTTCCCAGACCTTAAAACTTTATACGCAATGACCAAAAGCTTAAACCGGATCCTAAAATTAACAGACAGCCAGTGATGCTGACTAACAAAGGGGGGTCACAAGATCATATCAGCCCCTGCCACCCACCAGCCAAATAGCTACATGTTGTAAAGTCTGGAACTTGGCCAAATTTCTTCCTGAAGGCCCTAATAAAATCACATTTGCATAGTCCAGTGGTAGGTAAACTCATTAGTCAAAAGAGCCAAAATCAGCAGTACAACAATTAAGATTTTTTTTTGAGAGCCATACCCCATGCCCGCTTGCGCTACGATGGCTATGTCAACCTGAGTGACACCCCGCTCGCCCGCACATAGAAACATAGAAACATAGAAAGATGACGGCAGAAAAGGGCCATAGCCCATCAAGTCTGCCCACTCCACTGACCCACCCCAATAGTCTAGATGCATAGAATCAATTCATGGCAGAGCCTAGAGAATGACACGGGGAAAAAATTTGTCTCTGTCCCCCACCCCGTCATCTCGGTCCCCATCCCCACAAACCTCGAATAGTTTTATACTGAACTTCTTATATTAAAGTATAAAAAGAAACAATATTCTGTATAACTGTCAATTTATTAATCAGCGTCTACTCCCCAATCTCTCTTCCCCATTTCCCTTCAGCGTCCTCAGCCCACTCTCTATCCACTTCCCTTCAGCGCATGCACATAAAAAAAGCAAGAAATTTTATATCATTTTCATTCATTCATAGAAATTAAAGTCTAAATAATGCCAGTCACATAACAAAACATGATTTTACAAAAATAATTCCCTGCACAGTCAAGCCTGCAAGGATTACTAGATGTCTTTCAGCAGCTCCCCTCCCTCCCTCCCCCTTACCTTCGTGGCCAAGTCAAAATGATCTACCAACAATAAAATTTTTTAAAATACAAAGCACACTGTACGCAGAGAAAATGTTAATTATTATTTATATTCTGCGGGTTTTCAAAGAGTTCAAGGCAGATGACTTTATGCAATGTCACCTCAGTAACAACTGTACAAAAATAGACAAATATACCCCCTCCCTTTTTCCTAAACCGTGATAACGGTTTTTAGACAGGGAGCTGTGCTGAATGCCCTGCGGGGAAGGGAAGCAGGGAGAGCTCAGAACTCGGCGGCGGCCTGTTTCCCGATGGCGGTGGCAGCATGTTCCCCAATGGTGGTGGCTTGGGGGAGGGCAGTAAGAAGGGAAGGGAAGCAGGTTGGGCACCCCTACTCTAGACGAGCCGCGAGCCACACTCAAGTGGCTCACGAGCCGCAGTTTGCCCACCACTGGCATAGTCCAATCTTGTCACATATAGAGAGATCCCTGCCTTTTTATGGCTTTAGCACTGTTCTCTACGGGTGCCTTCCAACATCTCAAGGTCCCACTAGTCCTATGTCTTTGAAAGCACGTACTTTGCTAATCAATCGACTCTGATACACTATGATTGCATCCCTATATGCTTCACCTAAAGTATATGATGAAGACAGTGAATGTATCCTCCTATGCCTCCAAATCATTCAAAGTCACCACTATAACTTGCACCACTACCCTGGTAACGCAAAGCCACCTACGTGGTTGTGAAATTACATCTGCATCCTGCCCCATTCCCCAATACTTTGTGAATGTACCCCCTTTCCTCTGCCTCCAATATTTTGTGACCATGCCGCTATATCCCTTACTAAAGTCTCCAGTCTAATGCGAACGCACCCTTATTCGTATTGTGAATGTATCGCTGTAACCCGTTCTGGACTCCTGGGGAGGATGGGCTAAAAAATTAATAAATAAGATACTTTCCTAACTCCTGTGTACCGTTCTTTATTTCTTTTTTTTATAAATAGGCAAGTGTTTTTTGTTTGTGCTTATCTTTATCTCCTCATTGCTTCTGCAGTGTTGGGCCATGCAACTGCTTTGCAACATATTTAAATGAGGTAGTGAGGAAACTAAAAATGAACACGCTTTGTGCCTTTCCTTTGAGCTGACAGCACTTCTTCTGCCTAATCCCAAATGTTGCTGTATCAGGAGCGTCACATTGCATATCTGAACAGGAATAAAGACATGACATTCCATTCCATAAATTCTTATATAGCGCAGCTACCTTGCGGTTCATAGAAACATAGAAAAATGACGGCAGATAAGGGCCATAGCCCATCAAGTCTGCCCACTCCACAGACCCACCTCCTAAGTCTGTTCTAGAGACCCCGCTCCAAATGACCCATTCTTAACTCTACCCTCTCAGGGATCCCACATGGGCATCCCATTTACCCTTAAAATCTGGCACGCTGTTGGCCTCGATCACCTGTATCGGAAGCTTGTTCCAATGATCAACCACTCTTTCGGTGATGAAAGAGTGGTTCAGTGCAGTGGTTCAGTGCAGTTAACAGCTAAGAGATACTAACTATATGTAGTATGATCATAATAAATTAATCAAAATATTTACCAAACAAGTGGTTTTCAACGATTTTCTAAAGACTAGGTAAGAGGTTGAGATTGATATATAAGTACTAACTTGTTTGTCCCATATAGCTGCCAAATATGCCAAAGTTTGACTAAGAAATCGTTTGTAAACACATCTCTTTACAGATGGAAAATCAAAAAGTCGTATCACACACAAGTAGTTTCTAGTAGCAAAATTGAAGCAATCTAAAAGATAGCTGGGTAAAAATCCATTCAAGGCCTTAAAACATACACAACCAAATTTGAAAACTATTCTAGCTGTATGTGGATCTCAAGGACCAGAATTGCCTACCCCTGGGTTAGATCATCAATTTCTGACATTCACAGGGTCCCCAACAGGCATCTTGCTGCTGGGAATTGTTCTAAATTCTGAATGTGAAGGATTTGAGTTTTGTATATTGGAGAACCCGGGTAACCAGCTAGCTGGATTCTCAAGATCTGAGAATGGATGCTCTGAAGGCAGTGGGAACCCCTCAGTCAGTCTTCAGGATTAGAGAATGACACAGTGACAAAATTCATCACCGTTCCCGTCCCCATGGATAACCGCGGGAAACCATCTTCATGTCATTCTTTAAGGAGAGAGGGAAGAATCAGAGTATAAATGGCCACAACCACTGACCCGCAAGCTTTGCTTTGAAGAATGCTGGTGTAGAAGGACCGAGGTTGAAATAGACACTAGAAAATACTAAACAAAACAACAGACTTTAAAGTGTTCAGAAAAGAAATAAAAACACATCTATTCAAAAAATACTTCCCACCACACTAACCATTCTAACCCCCATATCATTATCTCAAGATTATACCCTCAGAAATACCACCCCTATTGTAACGCCAAGTCAAAACCTCAAACTAATCTTCTCTTCAAATTATATCTCCAACCTATATTAAGAAATCCTAATAAGTAAACTCCATCAGCAACCAGAGAATTCCTTCCTAAAACGATGTATCACATATTAAGAAACCTATAAGCTATCACCATCTGTAACTACCTCCATCAACACTATGAAACCATATTCTGTAACCTGAACTGTGTTACTATTCTATACTGTAACCTGTAATATACTCACTTCCATGTTATGCAATTACACTGGAAATGTCCAGACATCTTCGAAATTGTAATCCGCCTAGAACCGCAAGGCACAGGCGGAATAGAAATCTTTAATGTAATGTAATGTAATGTAAAATGACATGGAATTATTTTCCGCGGTTATCCGCGGGGACGGGAACGGTGATTAATTTTGTCACCGTGGCATTCTCTATTCAGGATATCCATAATGAATATTCATCTCCACTATCTCTACCGGGAGACCATTACATGAAATTCACCATCCTTTCTGTGAAGAAATATTTCCTTAGATTACTTCTGAGTCTGTCTCTTTCCACCCCTCATTCCAGAGCTTCCTTTAAATGATATGAACATAAAAAAAAAGGAAAGTAATTTGGGCATTCAAGAATACAGTTAGATAAAATAATAATAATCAGGATTAACAAACAAGATGAGGGGCAAAAACCAAATTCATATGTTAAAAAAAAATCCAAGAGAACAAAATGTTTCCATCCAGTGGCCACCTGTGACTTTTTAAGGTCTAACAGATTGGCTAATCCCTCCACTAAAAGGCTAACGGGGTCATTTAGTAACAGCAGGAGCTAACACCATTAACATGCATTATCTACATGCCCTTAGTAAATGATCCAGAAATAAGATCAAGGAAAATAAGCAGGCTTTTGTTTTCTGCTTTTTCTGCCAGGATTTTCTGGTGGAGAACCAACGCCTGGATTCTGAAACTGCCTTATTACTGCTATTCTTCTGTTTGACCTATGCTCACTTTCTTTACCAGGATTAGTCTGAACCATAGGGAAAAGAAGTAGCTTTGCATATTTACTTCTGTGAAAAATGCAGAACTATATGGGGGAAGGGAAGAGAGCTAGCTCATGCCTTTTTTAAGTTCTAGCACAAAGGGAGCCACATTACATACAGTAGGTTTCTCTGTTCCCATCTGAGGCAATGGAGGATTAAGGGCTAGATTCACTGAGCCCACCTATCGTGTCCTGACCACTTAGCGACCCCGACCCGATTCACTAATATTCCTCCCGAGCTTATCCGCACTCGATCCGATCTGCGCATGCAAATGAGGGGGAACGGCATGCAAATACAGGTAGGAAGTGATTTACTAAAAAAAAAAAATGATGGACACCGACTGGGCTGGCCGATCGAAAAATAACGACTGCAGAGGACCAGTTGCTCAGGTCCTTTCCAATCTGCTCTCTGCTCTTGCCACTGTGCTCTGTGCCCCAACTCTCCGATCTTTTCTGCCCCAACTCTCCTGCCCTTCCCTGCAGTGCAAGCCCATGGTTTTAACCCACGGGTTAAAACCACGGCCTCGCAAAATTAAAAAAAAAGCAAAAAAGTTTCCAGCTCTACGCATGCGTTGGGATCGCTGGAGAGCGATCTGTGCGATCGGTTGGGGGCGTGATTCTGATCGCCCTCATTTGCATGAGAGTGATTCATGAATCAGCCCCCCTGCCACGGATCAGATCCGATCTGTGGCCTTTGTGAATCTAACCCTAAGTGACTTGCCCAAGGTCACAAGACATCCTAAGTAGGATTTGAATCAAGTTTCCCTGATTTGTAGCCCTCTATTCCAACCATTAGGCTTCGCCTTTGTTTCCCAAGAAAAGGCAAAAAACTATTTTCCACATACCACTTACTTAAAACATTTATAGTGATCTGGTGATAATACAGAGGCAGTATTTACAGCTCTTTAGGGCAGGAGTAGAGCTGTTGTTACCCAGTTCCAGGAGATAGACTTTTTGGCCAGTCCTGGTTTTGAACTTACATCCCATAGCAGTATGGTATGTGTAGTCTTCGAGTCTACCCATTTAAATGAGAACCCATAATCCATCAGGGTGAGGTTGTCAGAAATTCAAGACTGGCCTATAATTTTATTCCTGAAACTGGGTAACTTGAAAGATCTGTAGGAGGTGGTAGAGGAACTCAGTACTTGTATAGCAGTGACACTTCCAACTTTCAAATTGTACATATGTAAACTCTGTGGATATATTTTACTTAAAGAAGGGAAAAAAATGAACACTGAAAACTGACTGAGGAAAAGAACATGCACAGATCTGCAAAACTGCTATTTTGTGAGTATCCAAAAGTGAAAGCGTACTATCCACTCCAACCCTGTCCTCGGGAACACTTCTCTGATATGCACATACACATGTATCAGTTATATACACATATGCATACGTGTATATGGGTTGGACAATTTTCAAAAGTGTCAGAACTGCATATAAAACTCAATGAAAATTGCACTCATTGGACAAAATTCTATATATGGCACTGAAAATATTAGCCAAGCGCTATTCTATAACTAGCGTTCCGAGCTGGGCGCCATTCGTAGGACAGTGCCTAGAGCCGAGATCCGTGCCTAACTTTTAGGTGTGAAGATTTACACCAGTTGAAATCTGGTATAAATCCCTGCACCTAAATTAGGCGTAGATCGGGCATGTTCTACAGTATTCTTGGGACAGCCATGCCCTTCCCATGGCTGCACCCTCTTTTCAGATGTCACACTAGAATTTACATGCACATTTTTTTAATAGAATATGCCCAGCAAGATGCATATTATAATTCTAATGGTCAATTAGTGGCCAATTACCTGGTGCTAATTAGTTCATTATTCAATAAACTGTGCTTGGAATTTGGGTGCATGTCCAAATTTCCACGCGCAATTTTGAGTGCCATATAAAGAATCTGAGGGATTATGGCTAGAGATATGATACAGATAGACGTACTAGGTTATAGAGGACGAGGCATTCTGTGGCCCTAGCCAAGAACTGTCAGCGAAATAATTGGACTGTGAATGAATGCTCATGTCATTGCAGTTGGGTTTAGGATGGTTCTGACTGAGCTGGAAGCCCAGAGGGGGCAGGAAGAAATGAACAGGTAAAACAGAGAAATATCTACAGCAGCTGCTCCTTCAACAGAGAGCGAAAATTGTCAACAGCCTTTCTCAACACATTCCATAACGCTGGAACATTATTTAATTTATTCTGGGCCTGAAAACACCAAAATATAATGAGAAAACAGACTAAATGAGACCACCACAAGATATCCACCTACTAGCAGAATACACACATGAAACGCAGACAGACAGACTCTCAGCAAATACAGTATGAAACAAGAGATTACAGATCTGCAACAGAGATATGAAGGCAATAAAGGAAGTGGAAACCTCAAGAAGTCAGCCTTAGCATGTACAGCACATGGAGGGGCATTTTCGAAAGGAAGTCTAAGTCCGACTTTGGCCTTTTTGAAGGAAACATCCAAACATCGGGAGGAGAAAATGTCCATTTTTGAATCCACATGACTACCTTTATTAAAAAAAAAAAAAAAAAATGGCCCAGCTAGATGTTTTGCTCAGCTGAACGTCTAATATTTTTTGCCATTATTGGGGAAAAAACCTCCAAAAGTCTAAAACAAGCTATTTGCTTGAAGGAGGGGGCCTGCATTTTTAATGAACTGGCCACATAGACATGCCAACAGAGCAGTGGGGCACTGCTGTGAACTTCATGTTAAGGGTGCCAGGTACACATCTCACCATAAGCCCCATATATTATATGGTGAGCTCTCCAAAATTCCCTCAAAACCTACTGTACCCACCTGCCTACCAACTCAATAGCTCTTATGCAAGCGTCACCTACAGTATATGGCAGTACAGTGGGTATCGATGGGCTCACACTTTCCACCACAAGTGTACTAGTTAGGGTGGCATATGGGCCTAGGTCCCCTTCCAGAGAATGTGATAGGCCAGAACTCTGTACAGGGGTTCAAGGAGGGTTTGGATAGGTTCCTGGAGGATAAGGAGATAGAGGGGTACAGATATAACTAGAGGTAGTTTATAGAAATAGGCAGAAACCACTTCACAGGTCACGGACCTGATGGGCCGCCGCGGGAGCGGACCGCTGGGCGAGATGGACCTCGGTCTGACCCAGTGGAGGCAACTTCTTATGTTCTTATGTTCTCTGCAGTCCACTGCACTGCCCACCAAGCTACTCCAGAGACCTGCTTGCAGCTCTACTAAGACTGGCCATAGTATCTGCAGATGTTAATGTTTCATGTAGATATTTGGGGGGTGATGGTGAGGGGGTCAGTGTGTATCCCCCCAGTGGTCATCTGGTCATTTTGGGTACCTGTTTGGCCTTTATTTTAAAAACAGGTCTAGCCCAAAACATCCAAATTGTGCCCTGGACATTTTGTTTAATATTTGATTATCGTTGTAAAACATCCAAGTGCTAAGCCTGCCCTAATCCCACCCAAAACATGCCTCTAAAACACCCCCTTTAAGATTTAGATACAATGGAGACAAAATGACCAGAAAGATGTCTTAAAAAATCAGTATTGAAAATGCCCACTTGGACGTTTTTACTAGTAAGACATCCACATGCTGGTTTATGATTTTTTTGGACATCTATGTATTTTGAAAATGAGCCCCATAAATACTAGAGAAATAGAAACTGGAATGCAAGATAGAGAGATGGGCATTTCTAAAAGCTCTTAAATTTCCACTATATCAGAAAAAGTGCAAACAATACTAGTATCTAACTAGAGGGGCCTCAGTTAAGGAGCCTACGCAAGTCATAGACTCTGACCGCACAAGTCTGCGTAGATTTTCAGCTCCTTTGCTCCAATCATCGGCAACCCTCCAGTCCCTAACCTCCACTATAATTAAGATTTTAAATTTTATTATGCATATATTTTTAAAAAGTTTTTCTTCTAGTTTTCATACAAAATTTAATAGTACTTAGTAAAATCTAAATATTTAGTTCTATTATATTCTTCGGTTTAAGATTTAAATGCACTATTTCTTTGGAATGAGACTAAATTTTAACATCAAAAAATTTGTAATAGAATTTAGAGTTACTTAGCTTCAGACTATAAATTCACAGCAAATTGCTTCAACACATGCCAACGTGGCCAACGTTTCGTGGAAACTTATTAAACCCACTGCTTCAGGGCCAGTTTGTAGAGCATGCTGCTGGAATGTCTCTACCGAGACTTTTCCTGTGTAGAGACATTCCAGCAGCATGCTCTACAAACTGGCCCTGAAGCAGTGGGTTTAATAAGTTTCCACGAAACGTTGGCATGTGTTGAAGCAATTTGCTGTGAATTTATAGTCTGAAGCTAAGTAACTCTAAATTCTATTACAAATTTTTTGATGTTAAAATTTAGTCTCATTCCAAAGAAATAGTGCATTTAAATCTTAAACCGAAGAATATAATAGAACTAAATATTTAGATTTTACTAAGTACTATTAAATTTTGTATGAAAACTAGAAGAAAAACTTTTTAAAAATATATGCATAATAAAATTTAAAATCTTAATTATAGTGGAGGTTAGGGACTGGAGGGTTGCCAATGATTGGAGCAAAGGAGCTGAAAATCTACGCAGACTTGTGCGGTCAGAGTCTATGACTTGCGTAGGCTCCTTAACTGAGGCCCCTCTAGTTAGATACTAGTATTGTTTGCACTTTTTCTGATATAGTGGAAATTTAAGAGTCTTTACTATTATTTCTTTTCCACTACGGGTTTTATAATATAGTGCATTTCTAAAAGCTGACATATTCCAAATAATATACTCTTTTCTACTTTTGTTGTCTGTGCATTATGCCATCCAGCATTTCCCCTGTGCCCCTGTCCCTATCCTCCCCCATGTTCAACATTTGCACTCTCAGTGTCCTTATCCTCCCCCTGTGTCCAGTTTCTGCCCTCTGTGTCCCTATCTCCCCCTTTTCTAAAATCTGCCCCTATGCATAGCCCTTCAGTGGTGCCCCTCAGCCCTTCCATTGTTTAACTGACAAAACATTAAGACTCAATAAGTGCTGAGATATTATCATAACTGTGTGAACACATCATCATACATATTTCATGATTAGAAAAACATTGAAATTTGTATTGGATAATGGTTGTGCCCCTCTTCCCTTGGTGCCTTAAGCACTTGCTTATTTTGCCTAATGGTTAATCCAGGGCTGAGCAGTGGGCAATAGCCTTTCAGCACTTCTCATGGCCAATTCTATGCAACTGCTGCCACCCAATGACACTAGAGCACATGGTCTTAGTAAGAGGAAAAAGGCTTAGTACATGGACATCAGATATCCAGCCACACTGGAAACTTTGTAAGCATTACGACTTTGTGGTACTAGAAAAGAACTGATATCATGGCCTACAGAGAATTATACAGAATGAGGAGATTATGACCACCTCGTACATTCCCATTCCAACTGATGAAAAGCTGGATGCAAGAAAACCAGGCACAGTGGTAAAGGAGAAAGCCACAAGAATTACATTGATCATAGATGTGTCGGTGCCAGACGATTATTCTGTGAATCATATAGAAGAGAGAGAGATCCTCAAATACCATGAAACCAAGAAAATGTAGCAGAAAGATACCAAAATATTTCACCCCATTCCAAGCACACTTTGATAGGCTGCCTACACAGTACATCTTATGAATTCCAGAAAGAAGATCTCTGGCACAATGCAAGAACTACAGTGAGCATTAGCAGTAATTTTGAGAGACTGAGATCATGTGCTGCATACCCTGGCATAGGAGTGAGGTCTATTGCTGTCACAGTATGCACAAAACTAACCTATCAGGACACATTGCCCCAAGAGGAAAATCCCCCCAGATCAAACCAACTTGAACAGAGGATTCCAGTATTTCTATGACAACAGCAAGAAGGTATTTCTTCGGCAGTTTCCTCCGTCTCCCCCTGCAACACGTTAAATCAATGTAACACACATTAATCTATGAACTAGCACATGTGTTAAAATGTCCTTATCAAAATAAATGTGTGACATGAACAAAAGAGTTAAAAAAAAAAAAAAAAATCAGGGGTAGCCCATAGAACTTTACGGTCCTGCGGTATATAAACTTTTTATTATTATTATTAATAAACCAATATTTTTTGGTGGTACACATCCCTAGTGTACAAGTTGTTCTTATAACACAGAAAAACACATACATTCATAGGTGGCAGCATAGGCAGTGGAACACTGTTTTGTTTGTGGGGGAACCCAAAAGCTCTGCCCAAGCCAACATAATCCTGCGGCACAGCCTCTTTCCGCCTCCCTAATCACCCCCCCCCCCCCACCTCCTCCCAGCACTGTAATTTTAAGTCTTTGGGCAGAAGCTGTGCGGCTGCTGCTCGAGGATTTAAAATTACAGCGTTAGGGGTGGGAGAGTTAAGTCGTAACCAACCGGCGACTGCCAATCTTTAGGGAGGCCATGGCCCCTGTGGCTTCCCCTGTTCCGACGCCCATGTGTGGCAACTCTGTCAGTGTAGCTCAAGGGTGCACAATGACGATTCTCGAAGGCCACAACCCAGCCAAGATTTCAGGATTTCCATAATGAGTATGCATGAGATCTATCTGTGTACAATGGAGGCAGTGGGGGCAAATAGATCTCATGTATTTTCTTTGGGGAAATCCTGAAAACCTGACTGGGTTCCAGCCCTCGAGGACTGAGGTATCTCTAATCATGTGCAAACTCCTTCTCTGTATTCGAAGCAGGGCAGGATTAACCAATAGGGCAAGTAGGCACGTGCCTAGGGCCCGAATTGGTCAGGGGGCCCGATGAAGGAAGGCATCAACATTGTTTTTTCCAAACAGCGATGGGCCCCTCCAGCATTGATCAGCAACGCGGGCCCTCCCCGATAGGCAACGCAGGCCCCACCCCGATCGGCAACACAGTCCCCCATCGACGGAAAGTAAGACAAGCAAGCAACGCGGGTAAGAAAGGCAACGGGAACTGTAATTGTGCAAGCGGTGCTGTTTGCCCAAAGCTTCCCTCTGACGCAGCTTCCTGTTTCCACCTGGGCGCATGGTGGGGTGGGGCAGGGGATCCAGTGTACTTGTGTGCCTAGGGGCCCTCGACAAATTAATCCTGCCCTGGTTCGAAGAGGGTAATCTGTATGGGGTGTAGCAGCACCATCAAAAACTGGATATCAGTCAACAAACTATAACTAAACGCCTCCAAAATGGAACTCCTTTGGATCTACAAAGAACATTGCAACTATATCTGTCCATCTCTACCCTGGGACTCAACTGCCATAACTACAAAAGACCAAGAACGCAGCCTAGGGATAATAATAATAATTTTATTTTTATATACCGCCAAAGCCATAGTAGTTCGAGGCGGATTACAACAAGAAGAGCTGGACAGTCAGCGAAAAAAATAACCATGAAGTCATTGGTTACATAAAGTCACAATGTGGGGGAATACTCCTAGACTCCAACATATCACTTTCCAACCACATTTCTCAGGTGGTATCTTCCTCCTTTTACTACCTGCGACAACCCCAAAAAATAAGGAACTACTTTTCCAAGTATGACTTCACCCAGCTACTCTATGCCTTAGTCCTCTCCCTCATGGCCTACTACAACGCGATATTCAACTGTCTCATGACGAAGAACATATGATATCTCCAGCGTGTACAAAATATGGCAATCAGACTTCTAAAAAACCTCCATCCCCGTGACCTTGTCTCCCAGGCTCTATCGTGGCTGCCCATAGCCAAACGTTGTGTCTTCAAGGGCCCGATGCTAGCATTCAAATCCTTGCACAACATGGCGCCGGGCTACAAGACGACCAAGCTTCCTCCATACGTGCCGAACAGGTCCCTCCGCTCCCAGGATGAAATACGCCTCAAAATGCCCCCTGGTTGTGCCCTTCAACTGCAAACCGCCAAATGACGTTCCTACTCCCACTCCAAACCAAGCCACTAGAATCAACTGCCCCCTTGAAGGACTCCTCAACTTTAGGAAAGCAATAAAAACATCTCTTTTCACCTAACTCCCCCACCCACGACTGATAAGATTACAAAGAAATGTATATTGATACATGATCCTCGATATGTGTTGCGTTAGGACAGGGGTAGGCAATTCCGGTCCTCGAGAGCTGGAGCCAGGTCAGGTTTTCAGGATATCCACAATGAATATGTATGAGATGGATTTGCATGCATTGCCTCCTTGAGATGCAAATCTATCTCATGCATATTTATTGTGGATATCCTGAAAACCTGACCTGGCTCCGGCTCTCGAGGACTGGAATCGCCTACCCCTGCGTTAGGATGAAAACTTGTATTGAAAAACTTGCACTGTTAACTATGGCAAATTGTAACCTGTTAACTCAGGGGTCTCAAAGTCCCTCCTTGAGGGCCACAATCCAGTCAGGTTTTCAGGATTTCCCCAATGAATATGCATGAGATCTATGTGCATGCACTGCTTTCAATGCATATTCATTGGGGAAATCCTGAAAACCCGACTGGATTGCGGCCCTCAAGGAGGGACTTTGAGATCCCTGTGTTAACTGTATATTATGTATGTTAATATGTAACCCGTTTGAGCGCTTTGGGGAGGACAGGACAGAAAACAAATTTAATTAATTAATTTTGAAATGTTGGCTGCTTTGCACACATACACACAAAGGCTTAGTCAGCTGGCACCGGTCCGTTTTGATTGGTAATTCAATTACTGTAACTTGCACTAGCGATTACTCTCGTTGTGTTGTTTAAAGGCCAAACTGTTCTCCGTATTTGACAAACACTGCTCCTGCTGCCAGCTTCAGTTTGCATGCCGCACACTGCACCCACCCTCGGCTACTAGGGGGAGATCTGCAGCCCAGTGGCAGCAAAATGAAGAAACTGTTAACAGCACACAGCTGCAGAATGGAAAGAGCAAACCCAAAGGGCTAGAGGTTGCCGGACAGGCTGGTTCTTGCACAAAGCTAGCCTGTGGAAGTGACAGGATCCACATCACACATCCTGGGATCACACCAGGTCATTTTCCAAGCCTTGCAAAGCTTCTAGACAGTTGAGATTAATCAGCAGCAACAAATGATGTCAATCCGATCGCTAACCTATAATACTAGTGAAAGAATGATTTAAATTTGTATGAAATTTATTGTAATTCTTATTGTATTGAATGTATTTTTGTATTATCCTATTGTACTGATTATTTGATTCTTTCAATAAAAATTGTTATACATAATACAAGTGGCAGGAAAAAAAACAAAAACGTTATACTTTAATAAACAAATCTGCTTATCCCCCATCTTATCTATTAGCACGTTGTAGTATGGATTGTGCCAACATTATCAGTAGCATACTACTCTGTAATAAATACAATCATCTGAATGTTTTTACTGCTGTAATTGTGTATTGTCTAGGTCCAGGTTATATTTACTGTAAATGGCCTTAGGTGAACTTTTTCAAAGAGGCAGTAACTAAATCCTAATAAATAGCGAAAGGAAAGAATTGTAACTTAATCTATCATGGAAACCTAGCTTTCTCTGTGCCCCTTCGGAGGAAGACCAGGCCAGTGATACGCAGCCATCATCTTATCAAGGGACTTTGGCCAGTTCCCTTCCACTAGCTCCTGTTGTTTTCGGTGTCAGGTCAAAAGCGCGCCGGGACAAAGGCGCGCGCAGACAATTGAGCGCAGCGCGGAGGTGCGCGCCGCAGAAAATTACTCTTTTTACGGCTCCGACAGGGGGGCGTGGGGGGGGGAGAACCCCCCCACTTTACTTAATAGAGATCGCGCCGCGTTGTGGGGGATTGTAACCCCCCACATTTTACTGAAAACTTCACTTTTTCCCTGTTTTTAGGGAAAAAGTTAAGTTTACAGTAAAATGTGGGGGGTTACAACCCCCCCCACTCCCCACAACGCCGGCGCGATCTCTATTCAGTAAACTGGGGGGGGGGGGGCTCCCCAACAAAACCCCCCGTTGGAGCCCCTAAAAACTGTAATTTTCTTCGGCGCGCACCTCCGTCTTGCGCTCAGTTGTCGGCGCGCGCCTTTGTCTTTCGCCGAGTTGTCTATGAACCGTTGATTTCAGACGGAGTGAAGACCAGCAGGGCCCAGAAGTCACCTCCCTCCAGCCCAGAGTACTGCAGTTAGGGATCCTTTCAGTAAGGCGCAATAACCGATTTAACGCGTGCTAAATGCTAAGGCAGGGGTAGGCAATTCCGGGCCTCGAGAGCCAGAGCCAGGTCAGGTTTTCAGGATATCCACAATAAATATGCATGAGATAGATTTGCATCTCAAGGAGGCAGTGCATACAAATCCATCTCATACATATTCATGGTGGAGATCCTGAAAACCTGACCTGGCTCTGGCTCTCGAGGACCGGAATTGCCTACCCCTGTGCTAAGGCACCCATTATATTCTATGAGTGCATTAGCATTTAGCGTGCCTTAATAAAAGGATCCCTTAGGACAGGGATAGGGAATTCCGGTCCTCGAGAGCCGTATTCCAGTTGGGTTTTCAGGATTTCCCCCAATGAATATGCTTTGAAAGCAGTGCATGCAAATAGATCTCATGCATATTCATTGGGGAAATCCTGAAAACCAGACTGGAATATGGCTCTCGAGGACCGGAGTTCCCTACCCCTGCCTTAGGAAAATGAAACCAGAATTCTTGGGTGTGCAACAGGCACAAGGAACGAGAACAAATGCAAACATATGACCACCAGTCAGAGCTTTTTCTGGAAATTCTAGAGCAGGGGTGGGCAACTCCGGTCCTCGAGGGCCAGAATCCAGTCGTGTTTTCAAGGTTTCCCCCATGAATATGCATTGAAAGCAGTGCATGCAAATAGATCTCATGCATATTTCATGGGGGAAATCCTGAAAACCTGACTGGATTCCGGCCCTCGAGGACCGGAGATGCCCACCCCTGTTCTAGAGACACTTGTAAAAGGTAGTCACTCTAGTGCACTGTCTGTCCAGGACCAAGAAGAGAGAGAATAATTTAGGTATTCTTTTCTCCTTCAAAAGATTAACAATATGTCACTTTAGTGGCATTTCACAAGTACAGACTATTGATATGATTTGAGTGCCAGATTCACAGATGAAAAATCAAAGTCCATGAGAGCTGCAAAAGGTCAAGTGGCAAACTCAAAATTTATTGACTGGCAATTTGTGTTCTTTTTGCAGTTATGCACTTTCAAATCAACATTCTGCAATTTGTTGTACACTGCTGTCCTGCGGATGAAAGGATCCATTCTCTTTACAGAGACAGAAAGATTCTGGTGGAAAAAAAAAAATATCCAGATGATGCTAGAAAACACGGCTTCAAATACAAAGGAAAACTGGACTGAAATAAAAATATTGTCCCCAAAATGCTTGCCCCCTCCTGTTACAAAACCGCACTAATTAGGTTGATCTTCGCAAAAAGTCAATTTGATCATGTTTCCCCGCTTCTGTCAAAACTTCACTGGCTTCCAGTGATTTCTAGGATTCACTTTAAATGTACCTGCCTAACATTCAAGATCCTACATGGCATTCTTCCTCCCCTAATCCCACTATCCTGGAATTCTTCGAGACCTGACACTACCCGATCCGCCCACATACTCAAACTATCTTTCTCCTCATTAAAAAGCGTCAAGTATGCAGGTAAATTAGGGAAATCCCTTTTCTTCAAATTCACTGAGCTTTGGAATAATCTCCCTGCTCCGCTGCGGAACTTAGGCTCATTCCAATTATTCTGAAAGCATCTGAAAACCTGGCTTTTCTCCAAAACGTAAAGCTATCTATTTAAAATTTAAGCAGCCCTCGTGCTTCCTGCAACAGCGGCTGGCGTTTTCTTTTGCTGCTCATCGGGCAGGCACAGCAAGAGACGGACCCCTGACATCACTGGGTCTGTCTCCAACACCTTAAATTGACGCCACAGCCACAGGGCGTGCCCAAAGGGGCATGTTCTGCCCCTTGGGAGCCCCCTGGAACCACGAGGAGCCAAGGAGCTGGAATCTAAGGTTGTATTACTTTTTCCATAACTTTTGACAGCCTGAACATGGGGAAAAGAAAAACTAAACCTAAGAGTTCAACACCAGCTGTATCTGGCCCTATGGACAGGCATTTGACATTATTAACTGATAATCCTTCAGCAGTACCACTTAACATGAACTCTTCCATTTCGGGTGCTTCAATGAGTCCCCTCGAACGGACTCTTCCCCTTCATCCAGTATCAAGTGATAGTAGGAATATAAATCCTACTACTTCCACCGAATATGTGGTATCCTCCACTCAGATAAATAAGTTAGTTTTTACTGAAATACCTAAATCACTTGATTTTTCAGTTGTAGTGGAGGATCAACCACTAATGAAGGAAACACAAGATATTACCTTGAAAGATTTGTGGTTAGGTATTTCTAGAGTAGAAGAGTTTCTCAGGTCAACTGTGAAACTGGATTTTTCACAGTCTGTTTCTCAGATAAAGAAAAATCTGAACCGTTGTCCAACCCTTGTGGAGTACCACAAGAATCCACTCTATCTCCTACTCTATTCAACCTATATACTGCCTCCCTCCTACAGTTATGCAGACGACTTCACCAACCTCATACCTTTTGATCAACCAAAGACCACCATAACAGACACTCTACACCAAACTCTGGAAACAGTAGCGAACTGGATGGAAGACCACAAACTGAAACTCAACCCAGACAAAACAAAATTCATCCTCCTCGAAAATAACAAAACCCCAACTATTACCAACATAGAAATCAACTCGATCAATTGCCCCATTCAAAACACCCTAAAACTACTCGGTGTGACAATAGACAGATGTTGCACCATGCAATCACAAATAAACATAACAATACAGAAATCTTTCGCTGTTATGAGGAACCTAAGACAAATACGCAAATTCTTTGAAAGAGCACAATTCCAGCTCATAGTTCAATCCCTTATCTTGGGTATACTGGATTATTGCAACATCCGCTATCTCCCCTGCCCTGCAACAATGATCAAACAACTGCAAACAGTCCAAAATACAGCACTAAGACTCGTCTACTCTCTAAAGAAACATGACCACGTTACTGAAGCATTCATGATCTCATACTGGCTCCCAATCCAGGAAAGAATACTATTCAAATTTTACTGCACACTATTTAAAACCATAAACGGAGACAGCCCAACCTACCTGAACAACCGACTCGTCCATAACACCTCAACCAGACATAGAAAATCTCACACCCCATTCACACACCCGCCAATCAAAGAAGTTAAACGAAAAAAAACTTTACGACAGCCTCGTAGCCACCCAAGCAGCGAAACTAGATAACCAAATCTCCAATCTGCTGATAACGACCACGGACTACAGGTTATTCAGAAAAGAAATAAAGACCATACTCTTCAAGAAATCTCTGATTAAGTCTTAACATCACGATTACCTCATTCCTCCTATCTTCTTCTTCACTCCCTGAAAATACCCGCCCTATTCTCTATCTTCACTAGTCATGACCACTGTTCTCTTCTTGTAACAGACCAACCTTAAATCTTTTGTAATCCGCCTTGAACTGCAAGGTAATGCGGAATAGAAATCTCTAATGTAATGATTTCCCTAATGAATATGCATTGAAAGCAGTGCATGCACATAGATCTCATGCATATTCATTGGGTAAATCCTGAAAACCCGACTGGATTGTGGCCCTCAAGGAGGGACTTTGAAGACCCCTGGGATAAACGATTAAATGTAGTGGAAACTCAATGTAATACACTTCAAGCTGTCTCAGTATCTGCTGTTAAGGATTCTAAGGTGATATATTCTAAAATGAAACTAATGGAAAATATGTATAGAGTGAGAAATCTCCGCTTGGTCAATTTCCCAGTAACTCACTTACTATCTTCTGAAATCTTACTAAGGAAATTTTTCAAAGAAATACTGGGGTTGCCCAACGCGGAGAATTTTCCAATTAATAATTACTATTATGTTCCTCAAAAAAATTTGAATCCGCCTAAGAGGTGGACCATTTGGTTACAACTGAAATTAATTTGACAGAGTTTTTGGAAGATAGTCAGGATGTGATCAAGAGTCGGTCCACTCTGGTGATAACATGCATGAGCGAGACAGACAAGATGTTAATAATGAAACTTTATTTTAAAAATAGGTTAACAAAATTTTGTGGGGATTTGGTTAGAATTTTTCCAGATGTCTCTAGAGTTACTCAATTAAAGAAGAAAGAAGTTACAAGACATTGAATATGTTTTTTGGGATCCAATACAACTGCAACAATTCCTAATTGCTCGAGAACAGAAAAGAGTTAGTATTTAAGAGGTTTAAGTTTCACTACTGAGAAATAAGAGGAAAATTAAGAATCCCTATAAGAGTAAGGAATGGTTTAGGATCCGCGAGGGTGCATCGTGAATTATTTCCTTTTTCTTTCTTTATAATTTGCTTTTTCAAACATAAGAATTGCCACTGCTGAGTCAGTCCAGTGTTCCATTATGCCCAGCAGTCCGCTCACGCGGCGGCCCTCTGGTCTAAGACCAGCACCCTAACTGAGACTAGCCCTACCAGCGCACGTTCTTCAACAGAAACTTGTCTAACTTTGTCTTGAATCCTTGGAGGGTGTTTTCCCCTATAACAGCCTTAGGAAAATTGTATATCTCTCCATTAATGTGGGCTTAGAAAGGAATTTTTTTTTAATGATTATGTAATGTTTATATCCAAGGAAGACCTTTTTTTCTTTAGTATCATCTGATATTGTAATCATTTAAATTTATAAATAAAAAAATGTAAAGCTAGCTGTCCTCTTCATAACCTCTAATTTCTTATTATGTCCTTCCCTCATTTATTGAATTTACCTGTAAACCATACCGAGCTCTATCTTTATGGAGATGATGCGGTATAGAAACCTAAGGTTTAGTTTAGTGGTTTTTAGAGCAGGCCGGTGAGCTGAATGCTCTGCACTGCTTCCAACACTCGTAGAGATCCTATGAGCATCGGGAGTAGCACATAGCATTGAGTGTGCCGGCCTGCGCTAAAAACCACAAGCGCAGTTTTGTAAAAAGGGGTGGGGGTTGGTTAGCTACACTGTGAGCGCTATAGTTTTTGACTCCAACTGAAAAATGTGACCAGTCAAAGAACCATTAGGAAATAGTGGCAACATTGGAGGGAAATTAAGGGTTGATGTTTCCTGTTTTCTAAGGAGAAGGCAAGTCTCCTGTCCACGGAGCAGTATTTTTTTTTTTTTTTTCATGGTAAAAGGTTTCATTTAGGAGAGACCAGAAAGAGGAGGGAGCCCAAATTCCAGGCGTTGGCCCTTTTTATGTTGAAACATTTTATTGAAGAAATCAATGAAATATACAATATATGCTCATTACAATTAAATTCAAAGCTGAAATATTACATAAATAATTTTATCATTTCTCCAAAATATATTTTCTATATTACCTATTCATAATACCATATATACCCCCCAATACCTTTCCCACCTCCCTTTCCCTCCCCTTCACATCCCCCCCAATTTTTAAAATATAACAATGTAATAAATTAATTATATGTTATGTTGAAATATATTTATTAATTAAATTAATTATATAAATTCCAACTATTATTATCATCACACAAATTCTCTCCCTACCCCCATAATGAAAGATGACACATATTACAAAGTATTAAGAAGTAATGAAAGTTTCTTATTCCTCAATATAAAACATTAAGAATCATACTACGAGCTCTGGCCCTTTTGAGAAGCTTACAATCATCATGACATCACAGTAGCCAAGAGGTGGAATGGCATAACCTTTGCAGTGGCAGAAAAGGTTAATTCTTGACACTTCTTTCAAATGAAACATAGAAACATGGCGGCAGATTAAGGCCAAATGGCCCATCCACAGTTTCCACTATCTCTTCCTCTTCCTAAGAGATCCCACGTGCCTGCCTCATGCTTTCTTGAATTCAAACATAGTCTGTCTCCACCACCTCTACCAGGAGACTATTCCACACATTTATCACCCTTTCTGCAAAAAAGTATTTCCTTAGATTACTCCTGAGCCTATCACCTCTCAACTTCATCCTATACCCTCTCATTCCAGAGCTTCCTTTCAAATGAAAGAGATTTACCTCATGAGTATTTATGGCACGTAGGTATTTAAATGTCTCTATCATACATACCTCCCCTCTCCTGCCTACCTTTTTTTGATCCAGTAAACGTTCTCGACCCTGATACATTGCCCGTGATCTCATTCTACAACCCTTTTCTACCTTTCCCTCTTGTTTTTTCCTCTTTATGTTTACTTTTCTGAATTTAGTGTAGTCCCACCCTATCCCTTTTGTGTATTTATGAGTCTGTCATTGTCCATGTCTTATGTTTTTGTTCTTTTTAAAAAAAAAAATATCATATTTATTAATTTTTGTTTATAGAAATACATTCAATACAACAACAGCAAACAGTAGAAATTAGCACTAAGTCAGGCCTTTTGCGTTATTCCTTCACGAAGACCTACAAAAACCAACTCCCCCAACAAGAAACCCGCCCCCCCTCCCTACACACACACACACACACTCCAGTGTCAAAAGTTCAATAGAGAACTTTTAGCTCTATGGGACAATCCCTCCCAAACAGGAGCCCATATTCTCCTGAATTTCCTCCACGGACCAGGACCGCCCCTCCGGACATCCAGGTATTCAAATTTCAACAAAGTGAACAACTCATTTCTCCACATAGTAAGGGTAGTTGCTTCAGGATACATTTCCGGGCCAGTAAGGAGGCTCTTTGCTGTACCAAATTATCCCCTCTAGACAAGCCCAGATTAACCACCTGGGAAAGAGTAGAATATCCGCCCTCAAAGGAATCTGCTTACACAGAGCAGACTGCAGGTACAGTGCTACAAAAGACCAAAATGTTTGAAGGCGGTCACAGAACCAAAACATATGAAACAAGCCGGTAGGGGTGGACTGGCACTTAGGACACCGAGCATGACTATCAACCATTTTAGTAGCCTTCCTCTGGACTGACTCCATCCTGTTTATATCTTTTTGAAGGTGTGGTCTCCAAAATTCTAAATGAGATCTCATCAGAGTCTTATACAGTCAAACCTCATTTTATGAGTGCCGCGGTTTGTGAGTGTTTTGCAAGACGAGCAAAACATTTGCAAAATCTGCGCCTCAGAAACCGAGCTTAATTTGATTTACGATCCCCCACCCCTGCGATCTGACATTCCCCCGCTCGCGTCGCCCCCCCCCCCCCCGCCGTGATCCGGCATCCTCCATTCACCCACCCACCCAAACACAATTGCTTACCTCGATCTGGCACTGGCACAAGCACCAACGCACTGGACAAGCCGGTGCCCGAAGAGCCTCCCTCTTGCTTGGGCTGGGCCTTGAGCATCTGCGAATGCTCAAGGCCTTCTAGTTCTCGCTCTCTCCGCTTTGATATATGAGTAAATTGGATTACGAGAATGCTTCTGGAACAAATTATGCTCGTAAACCAAGATCCCACTGTACAAGGGCATCAGGGCATCAATGCCTCCTTTTTCCTACTGGCCATACCTCTCCCTACGCACCCTAGCATCCTTCTAGCTTTCACCATCAACTTTTCAAACTCTTTGGCTACCTTTAAATCATCACATGCTATCAGACCTAAGTCCTGTTCCTCTTTTGTGCACAAGGATTCTTCACCCCCTAAACTGTACTGTTTCCTCAGGTTTTTGCAGCCCAAACACTTTTCCTTGCATTTCTTAGCATTAAATCTTACCTGTCAAATTTCAGACTATTCTTCAAGCTTTGCTATGTCCTTCCTCATGTTATTCACACCATTAGGCGTCCCTACTCTGTTGCAGATTTTGGTATTATATGCAAAGAGACAAATCTTACCCAATGGCCCTTAAGCAATATCGCTTACAAAAATATTACAAAGAACAGACCCAAGAGCTGAACCTTGAGGCACACCACTGGTAACATCCCTTTCCTCAAAGAGATCTCCATTGACTACTATCCTCTGTCGCCTTCCACTCAACCAGTTTCTGACCCAGTCCATCACTTTGGAGCCAGTTCTGAGGGCACTCAGTTTATTTATTAGATGCCTAGATGGAACACTTGTCAAAGGCTTTGCTAAAATCTAAATATACAACATCAAGCGCACTCCCTCTATCCCAATTCTCTGGTCACACAGTCAAAGAAATTGATCAGATTTGTCTGACAAGACCTGCGCCTACTGATTCAATGTTGCATCGGATCCTGTAATCCACTGGATTCCAGAAATGTTACTATTCTCTGTTTTAAAAGAGTTTTTATTAATTTACTTACCACAGAAGTCAGATTTATTTATTTATTTATTTAATTTGTGTTCTATCCAATTTTCCGCAAAGAGCTCAGAATGGATTACAACCGGCCTATACTTCCCTACTTCTTCCTTACACTTTTGTGGAGAGAGACCACATCCACCCTTCTCCAGTCTTCTGATACCACTCCCGATTCTAGAGAAACATTGAAAAAGTCAGCCAGCGGAGCCATCAGAACTTCCCTAAGTTCCTTCTGTACCCTCGGATGTACACCATCCAGCCCCATCGCTTTGTCCACCTTTAGTTTAGCTAGCTCCTCATGAACGCAATCCTATGAAAATGGATCAGGGTCTACCACACCTCCATCCCTATTTGTGTTTGTCTTCTGCAGTCCCACTCCCAGTGCTTCAACTGTGAACACAGAACAGAAATATTTGTTAAGCAATTCAGCCTTATCGCTTCTACATATTTCTCCCCTTCACCTTTGAGTCTCATAATGCCACTTTTGCACTTCTTCCTATCACTAGTATACGTAAAAAAAAGTCTTGTCTCCCCCCCCATTTTACCATGTCAGCTATTTTTTCTTCCATTTGCATCTTTTCTTTCCTGACTACTCAACCAGCCTCTATTAACTTTTCCAGATATTTTAGTCTGTCTTCCCTTTTCTGCGACCTTTTGTAGTTTATGAAAGCTAACTCTATTAGTGTCTCTGTGTAAAGATTGATTTTAGGTTGTTTTTTGTTTTATTTTGACCAGTCTGATGTGAAATGTTGCTCTGAAGGATCCCAGTGAACAATGGCTCTTTTCTACAAAATACTGTCAAGTCTGAGAGAAATATGGTCCTGGTGACCCCTCAACCAGAACAAATTCACTGTGGATATCCTGAAATCTAGCCTAGTTCTGGGATCACCGAGTTAAGGCTGGCAAGGCCTGTCCTTAGTAAACAAAGTCTGAGGGATAGAGGAAGATCAAATTGGGGGGGTCAAAACAACATTATAAAAATCACAAACAGAACGACCATTTTCTCCGGTCTGGATGGGTGTTTCCCTCGCTCCTCTAGCCAAGTAAGTAGTATAGAATGGGATGAATGATAATTATAAGAATGTGATTAGATTGATTCTGTTGATATAAATGAAAATAGATTTGAACCGTGGTGTTTAAAGTTTTATTTTGTCTAGGTTTAATGTTTTATTATTTTTTAAATATTTTCACAGTGCCCCCTTCTGACGACGCTAATGCGAATCTCGAGTCGAAGGGAGGCTATGGGAGTTTCTAACATGGGGGTTTATAAGAGAGATTGACACATTGTAAGAGAGATTGACTACATCCTACCACCTTCCTTATACTTATTCAAAGATAAGTGATTTTTCTATGTTTTCTATGGATCATAAATGTTTATGTAGGTTAAGGGACTCGTTGTTGGTGCTATGATGGTCCCTGTGTACAACCAGCACTTGTACTTTTATTAGTACTTTTTGCACAAATCAGTTGGTGACTGAGCTCTTTATTTAATATTTATCGTTATTTATTGGTACTTTATAGCAGTTTCTGCACTTGATATATCTTTTTTATCTAACTTGTGGAGCATTTTTATTGATTATAATTCAACACAAGTAATTATTAAATAGCTCCTTACTTTTGGAGAGTCATCAGAAAAAGACAGCATTTGACAGTCCATATATTTCATGACAGTACACATTTGGTCCATTCCCTCCCCTCCCTGTGCTGCTCCAATGTGTCACACTCTCTTTTAACACCTCCTTCCCCCCCTTACTCCAGCAGATCAGATCTTCCCTCACATTTGTTGAATGAGTGATTGTTTCTGATTCAATGTGATGCATTGGTCAGGGATGAAGTTTGTTATTGTTTTCTGATGTCAAATTCGCTGATCTGTGACCTGGAGCTGTAATATTGTAAGTAGTCTGTATTCATGAGATGGTTGCTCTACAATAATATGAGAGCACATAGTGTAGTGTATATATGTTTTAAAATGTAATAAATAAAAAAGTTCAGATATTTCACGACGCAGTACAAACAATATTTGGTCCACTCCCGCTTTCCCTGATCTGCATTTCTGCTTCACCCTCTAATTCTTCCTCACCCTCCTTAGATCAGATCATTGCTCTCATTAGCCAGGGGGGGGAGTGAAACCTTACCTGCTGCCTCCATTGAATAAAGATTGAAAATATATTTATGTATATTATTGTGGAATTGATCTGGAAGGTATGTTTGTGGTGTACAGGGCAGGGTTTTCTGTCACCGTGCATGTATACGGCATATTTCCGGGTTCTGATTTGTCTTTTACTTTTTTGGAACTGCCAAGTTTTAAAGTGTGTTTTATGCTGTTTATATGTTAAGGTGTTTTTATGTTTGATGAAGGTTCATAGACAACGGCACGAAAGACAAAGGCGTGCGCCGACAACTGAGCGCAAGACGGAGGCGCGCGCCAAAGAAAATTACAGTTTTTACTTTACTTAATAGATATCGCGCCGGCGTTATGGGGGATTTGGGGGGTTGTAACCGTCCACATTTTACTGTAAACTTAACTTTTTCCCTAAAAACAGGGAAAAAGTAAAGTTTTCAGTAAAATGTGGGGGGTTACAAGTGTTCCCTCTAAGCTGAGCAGGAGTCCTCCACCCACAGTCTCACCAATAGAGGGTGCTGTTTCACTGTCACATTTTTCAATTGTGAGGGACAGGCAAGTTCTGCAGGACTCCAGGGAACATACCTGTCCTTAGCGACTGAAAATATTCCACCCCCTAGTGGTAGCAATGCAGCTGGAGGACACCTGCTCAGCTTAGAGGGAACACCAAGCCCCCCACAACGCCCCCACAACGCGGCGCGATGTCTATTAAGTAAAGTGGGGGGGGGTTCCCCCCATGCCCCCCCGTCAGAGCCCTAAAAAAGGTAATTTTGAGCGGCGCGCGCCTCCGCACTGCACTCAATTGTCTGGGCGCGCCTTTGTCCCGGCGCGCTTTTGACCTGACACCTTTGCTGAATTCTGTCTAGTGCCATAATAAGTAATCAACAAGCCACTGTTGTTCAGTGTGACAAGTCATATACTGGTTTGTCTAATAGAACTAACTTAAAGGACAAGCAAGTATTGAATGCATCTACCCTTGGGGGTGCATCTATCATATGTATGGACCTTCAGGCAGCAATCGGGTATATAACCAGTTGCTTAATGCTTCGTCGGTCCAACCTTTATTAATTCAATGAATCACTCTCCTATTTATCTAAGTGCCATTTTTTTAGTGATGTATTTTTTTTATATATATAAGACAGGTGGATCACAAATCAATAAATTTAATGAAATGAACATGTGTGTACTTAACAGCTTTTGCTTGCATCACTTCCAAAAAAGGAGAAGGACAACTTATGCTTTTCCTGCAAATCAGATATAAATGATGTATTTTTAAACAATCCTCTACTCGGGAATAATAATCTAACACATCCTCACCACTTCCCAAGTATAACCCGTTCTTCAAACACAATTTTGTCAGAGCTTTTTTTCGGGCCTCAGTACCACCGCTGTCAAAATTTATTTAGTGGGACGAATTACATGAGAGATCCTCACTGGCCCACATTATTCATTTAAATATTTTCACTATTTGTAATAATTTAACTTTCTTTCATAAATATAAAGTGCAAAGTGCTTTATTATTTCATAACTTATCTTTTTAGTTGCTTTTTATATTCAGACCCGGGAGAGACAGACCTGACATGTTTCGCTATCGCCAGAATGCTATTTCAAGGGTCTCTCGTGGTCGATTTTGTCATCCGACTCCTACTGATTTCAAAGAGCAAGATGAAATAATAAATGAAGCACTTTGCACTTTATATTTATGAAAGAAAGTTAAAGCATTACAAATAGTGAAAATATTTAAATGCATAATATGGGTCAGTGAGGATGTCTCACGTAATTCTTCCCGCTAAAGAAATTCTGAAGCGGTGGAGTGGTGGTACTGAGGCCCGAAAAAAAGCTCCGACAAAGTTGTGTTTGAAGCACAGGTTATACTTGGGAAGTGGTGAGGATGTGTTTCCTGTAAATCAAGCATGTCAAACTCACAGCTCACAGGCCGCATGCGGCCCACAACAAACATCTTTGCAGCCCAGCAAATATAACCCGATAAGTCATAACTTGTCGCAAAATTTCTCCTACAATCCATCAGCGCCAAGCAGTTGCCTATCTAAGCCAGACGAAGACAACAATATAACATACGAGTATAACCAGTTGCTTATTCTTATTAAGTACTACGATGCAGACGCCTTTGGTACTCGAGACAAGCTTGTGACTCTAGTCATAATGCACCATTTCCCCTCATTAATACTAGCAGTGAATCAGACAATAATAATTCCTACCCCACCATTAGTCTTGTATTGACTTGCTTAGTGCGTCTTAACAGGAAATATTTTGCCTTTGGAGTACAATAAAAATATGAGTATAGGTTTATTTACATTATACACTTATTAATTTGGGCAATTATTCTGTGTCTGGTAAGTTAATATTTAAGAAAAGATATAGATTTTTATTGAAATGTTTTATATTTTTGTTTTAACAATTTTTCATTTATTTCATCTCTTTGTGTTCAATATCGAAACCCTGGGGTAATAAAACTAAACGAAAAATTGCTGATGAACATCGAAATTTCCAAGAAAAGTGGGAATTGGAGCATTTTTGCGGTGAAGTAAAAGATAATTTGCTTTTAGTGCGCCAAAGTTATATAACATTAAACAGCACTATGAACAGAATAAATCAAAATATGACAATTACGAAGGATTAATGAGACAAGGAAAATGGAAAGAGTTCAAGTTGGGACTGAAAAAAACAACAGTTCATGTTTACTAAAGTATCACAAGAAAGTGAAGTGGTGGTGCATGCAAGCTACGCTTTGTCGGAGTTGATAGCTAAACACTCGAAACCTTTTACCGAAGGTGATTGCATCAAGGAATGTCTAATTAAAGCTGCAGAAATTGTTTGTCCTGGAAGTGTGAAGGTTTTTCCAAACAATCTCTTTGTCTCGAAATACAGTTGCAGAAAGAATTACTGATTTGGCCAGCAATTTAAGAGATCAGATCAAAGCAAAATCATCTAGTTTCGAAGCATTTTCCATTGCCTGTGACAAGAGTACGGACTTGGGGGGTGCAGCTCAATTAGCTGTGTTTCTTCGTCCTTGCGACACAAATTTCAACATTTTTGAGGAATTATTGGAACTAGTAATGATGCGTGCACTACAACAGGCCAGGATATATTCAATTGTGTTTATGAACTTCTGCAAATATTTCCTGATCCAGTATGGTTACAAGATTTATCCTTCATGGTTGATATAACACACTAAAGATAAGGAGAATGGAATTGTCCAAAAAGAGTGATGTGCACTAAAATAGTGTCCACAAACTTATCTGTAGATGTACAAATCATTTATTCTTTCAAAATCATCATGGTACAATCAATGATTCAATGACTCTCAATGATTCAATGACTCGACACGTACATGTTTCGGCCAACAGGCCTGCCTCAGGAGTCTTTGGAATCATAAAACAAATAAGTTAATTACATGAATGTGGATGCAACCAATTTTCAAATAAGATCTAGAAAAGTCACTCGCGTGTGGAACTGTCTCAGATCAAGACGCCACAACTTGTTCTTGATCTGGGAGTTTTCCTATGAGTTCTGGGAGGATCCAATACATACCATGGCGCAAAATATAGGCTTGATGGTACCTATAATGGTCTCCATTGCGTCTGTGCCATATGCTCAGTATCAAAATGCCTAGTTACAGTAAGGACAACAGAATACTAGCCGATACATGGAAAACTTTACGGTATGTAAGCAATTTAACAACTATTCCAATTTACAAATCTACAAGTCAATCTATATGGGTAAACTCCAAGATTCAAATTGGCGGAGAAAGGCTAGTCTGGAAGCATTGGATGATAGCAGGAATACGTATATTGGATGATGCTATTTCTAATGGTGCTATGCTTGAATTTTCACAGTTGCAGCATTAGTTTGGACTTAATAAATCAGAAAATTTTAGATGGTTGCAACTGAAGCATGCCATTCAGGCGGGGTTCCCTGATTGGAAAAACCTTAATAATCATTATAGTATGGAATTTCTTTGTTTTCAGACAGACTTCTTGGGTCACCAGGCCGCCCAGTGGTATAAAATATTAAGTGGATTTACTAAAAAGAAATTAAAAACTGGTTTAAGAGATATTTGGAGCATTGAGATTAAGCATGAAATTACTGCATCTCAATGGCCACGAATTTGGTCTTGGAGGATGAAATGTACGGTGTCTGCATCTATGAGACAAACTTGGTTTTTTCTGTTACATAGAGCGTTATGGACTCATGTTAGGTTGCAAAAATTAGATAGTTCTTTGTCTAATAGATGTTGGCATTGTCATCTAGAAGTAGAAACTTTAGATCATTTATTGTTTCATTGCCCATATATTATGAATTTTTGGAAATCAATTTGGGACCAAATTAATAATTTATTAGAGAACCCAGTGGCATTATCCTATGATACTGTGATATTTGGTATGGAAATGAGAGCAAAAAGTCAGATTTCTGCTAACAACAATAAATTATTACTAATAATGACTGGGGTTGCCATTCAGCAAATTACATATAATTGGAAGGATTGGACGAGATTAAATTATAACTTTTGGTGGAATTCTTTATGCCATATCAATAAAATGGAAAGATTTATTGCTTTACAAAGGGGATACTTTAAGAAATTTCAGGATGTGTGGAAACCATTAACAAAATATTGTAAGGATTAAGTAAAATTATTTCCCTTTTAATTATCAGTTCAGGATATAGGGAGGGGGGTATTTTTCTTATTACATATATTATATAATAATGGAAGACATGGATGGGAGGGATGGGAAAGGGGAAGGGATAAAATTTATATAATGTACCAATGATTGTTTATAAGTGATATATTTATTGTTACTGTGAATGAATATATTTTACACTTAATGTAATTTTGAAAATGAATAAAGAATATTAAAAAAATATATATATATATATTTTGTACAAGAAGTCCCACAAAAAAACAGAGCTCTGCAGTAATCTGATCAAGAGATCGCCAAAGCATGCCTTACAGCTCTGGTAGCTAATAATTGTACATAGTGCTGCAACTTGAGTACCAGATGGAGTCTAGCAAATGGTACGTGCTCTTCAAACTTCTGAACAAAGTCAAAACTCACTCCTACATTCCAAGCTCTTCATTTTAAGGAAAGCGACCAGCTGCCAAGTGTGGATTGGACATCAAACTCCAAAACAGTCTTCAGACTCGATCATGAAGTCTTTGCTCCTTTTCAAGCCAAATACTGAACCCTTCAGGCTAACAAGAAGTAAGAACTGCTTCTGCAAGAAGTTATTGTGGAAAAAAGTGTGGCGCAGTGGTTAAAGCTCCAGCCTCAGCACCCCGAGGTTGTGGGTTCAAACCCACGCTGCTCCTTGTGACCCTGGGCAAGTCACTTAATCCCCCCATTGCCCCAGGTACGTTAGACAGATTGTGAGCCCACCAGGACAGACGGGGAAAAATGCTTGAGTACCTGAATAAATGCATGTAAACCGTTCTGAGCTCTCCTGGGAGAACGGTATAGAAAATTGACTAAATAAAAATAAAATAAAATCCTAGAAAACAGAGAATGACATGGGGACTTTGTCCCCATCCCCTCAGGAACTCAATTTCCCTGTCCCTACCCCATTCCTGTAAGCTCTGCCTTGACCGCTTGTGCAGATGAGGACACAGCTCGCAGGGACAGGTAAAGAACTCGCGGGGTTGGGACGGGAAAATGAGTTCCCGTGGGGACAGGGAAAAATTTGTCCCCGTGTCGTTCTCTACTAGAAAACGCAATCTGGGGAGGGGGGATGAGTGGCATTTGCTTTACATTTTTACCCATTCATAAAACAATCCAAGTTCATTTCTTATACCCTTCATCTGAGTAGGTCACAGTCTAATCAGATACACTTAAGTATTTTCCCTATCTGTCCCTGTAGGTCCACAATCAACTATGGTACTTAGGGCAATGGAGGATTAAGTGACTTGCCTGGGGTCACAAGGAGTGGTACTAGGACTGAACCCATAACCTCAGGGTGCTGAGCAGCAGTTCTAATTGGAGAATGACATGGGAAGAGGTTCCTGCGGTAAACCACGGATAATGGTGGGAATTCTGTAGGAATGGGAAAAATGACTAGTTTACCGCAGGAACGGGAGCAAGATCTTTTACCGCCCCATGGAAGTGGTAAAAAGCCTTGTTCCCTTGGTTTTCAAAAATGTACCTGGGTTGGCAATGGCATTTCTAACCTTTCCTCCCCAGCTCCTCTCTCACCCTGTGCTGATTCTACCTTTAGGACCATCAGCCGTGCCAGGAGAAGAATCTTCAGATACTTGCACCGAAGCCTTCCTTCTGCCGAGTTCCCCCTTGATATAACTTCTGGTTTTGCAAAACCAGAAGTTACATCAAGGATGGACTCGGAAGAAGGAAGGCTCCGGAGATGAAGATTCTTCATGATGGCACATGGGGGGGAGGGGACTGCTTTTGCCCTTTGGTCCTTGTGTCTCCTGGGCTGGGAAGAGCAGATGAAGAAGGCTGGGCTACTGGAATCGGCAGGGGGCCCAATTCATGCCCAATGAGTCGTGGTTTTAGTTCCTTGGCAGCATGGCAAAATAACTAATTGTTGGCCACTGGGGAGAGAAAGCCAGTCACCGGCGCTTGCGTGGCCAGGCTGGCAGCAGGACCAAAGAGCATGTGGGAATGCACCAAAGAAACAAGTGGGCTGGGAACAGCAGCGAGGGCTCCTGGAGCACCACCAACAGAGGCAGAAATGAGACTGGACCTCAGATGGGTAATGGCTGGGGTCTGAAAGGCTATTGGGCTGCAATTGGGCCCCACCAGAGGGGACTCCAGGTGGACTTGGGGGGTCAACTGGCTCAAGGGTTACACCTGCAGGAGGGGGATGCTGGCTGGTTGGTTCTATAGCTGTAGCTGAAGGGTGGTGCTGGATCTGGTATGGGGCAGGGGGGAAGGGAGAGAAGTGCTGGACCCATGTGTGTGTGTGGGGGAGGGTTGGTGCTGAAGGGAGAGAGATGTTAGACTCATTTGGGGGGTTGAAGGGAAGGGAGAGAGGTGCTGGTTTCTTGGGGAGTGTTGATGAAAGGGAGAGAGGTAGTGAACTGCAGGGGGCTGGGGGGAAGGGAGACAGGTGTTTAATCTATGGGAAGAGTGCTGAGGGAAGGGAGGAGGAGAGAGAAAGGAAGGGAAAGAGATGCTGAATCAAGGGGATAAAGAGAGAGTGAAATATTGAACACAGCACAGGGAGGGAAGAAAGAGAAGGTGAGAGACACACTGGTGTAAGAGAGGGAAGAAGCTGGACACTAGGTGATATATGAAAAAAGGGGAGATGGTGGGCATGGATGGGAGCTTAGGGACAGGGATACAAAAGGGGTGCATTGGGGTGACATATGAACACAGTCAGTGGGGTAATGCCAGACATGGAAGGCAGAATAGGAACGCAGAAAGGAGATGCTGGACTTAGAGGGACATAGAGGAGTGATAGTGGACACAGGTAGAGGGATAGGGACATAGAATGAAAGTGATGATGAATGCAGGGAGAGGAGGCACAGAGGAAATACTAGAAAGGGAATTTTAGGAGACAGAGAAGGAAGATGTTGAACATGGGGGAAAACATACATAGAGATGGAAGATGGATGGTGCGAATGGGGAAAGAAGAAATGTCAAATGTTCAGGAGACCCTGGTGAGTGAATTAAGAGATGACATAAGGAAACAGAAACTAGAGCCTGAGACCAATATGATTTGAAGAATAAAATGACCAGACTACAAAAGGTAGAAAGAATCATTTTATTTTCTATTATGTGATTAGAATATATCAGATTTGAAATATGTATCCTGCCAGAGCTGGTGTTAGAAATAACTGGGGACCACAAAGTCAGGCCGGGCTTCTTTAGCTTCCAGTTGGCTTAGGGCTTTCTCTTGCCAGGGGGCAGTTGCCCTAGTTGCATTCCTGAGGTATTCTGTTAGTACTAGCTAGCAGACAATATTTTGATATTGATACTATTTCAAATAATGTCTCCAAAAACAGTATCATATAACCATTAATCTAAATTCTTTTTATACCATAGTGAGCTAGGTCTTCAGAAGTGCCAGTAATAGCCAAGTGTTTTCAACAGCTACAATACTTTTTTGGCACTGGCCTCCTCATTAGACCTGCTTTTTATTTATTTTCTTATGTACTCTAGTCTTAATTACATGTGAACCGAGTCGAGCACCGTTGGGAGATGACCCGGTATATAAATTGAAGACTAGATTAGATTATTTACTTTTTTATATATAAAGTGCTCATGCTCATTCAAAACATTGCTTAATAGCTATATATAAAAGTTAAAACTTATCTCTTCTAATTTTTTGCTAGTTGCTCATATCGGGAAGGGACCTGTCACTTCGATATGTTTCACCGCATAGGCTATATCAAGAAAAGTCCCCCCTTTTAGTTTTATTCTGCACCATCCCGATCAACCAGCTTTTTCTAAACGGTGACAGGTCAAAAGCGCGCAAGACAATCGCGCGCGGACAAAATCGCGCAGACAACTCAGCGCAAAGACAATTGAGCGCAAGACAAGTAAGCGCAAAGACAACGAGTTGTCTTGCGCTGAGTTGTCTTGCGCTCAGTTGCTGGCGCTGAGTTGTCTTGCGCTGAGTTGTCTTGCGCCAAGTTGTCTTGCGCTGAGTTGTCTTGCGCTCAGTTGCTTGCGCCGAGTTGTCTTGCGCCGAGTTGCTGGCGCTGAGTTGTCTTGCGCTGAGTTGTCCCGCTCGTGCACATTTTGGAAAATAATTTGCGCTCAATTGTCTTGCGCTCAAATGTCTCACGCTCGGTTGTCTTTGCGCTCACTTGTCTTAATGCTCAATTGTCTTTCGCTCATTTGTCTCGCGCTCGGTTGTCTGCGCGATTTTCTTGTGCGCAATTGTCTATGAACCTTCTAAACAACTAAGCGGGTCTAATGAGGAGGCCAGTGCCAAAAAAGTATTGTACATTCATACTAAAGATGGCACTATTTAACTCTGTTTCATTAATGGTTGGGAGTTATACAACACAAGTCTCCAATACTTCACCCAATCTCCACAGTATCCAACATCCCTCTCCACAAAATGCTCTCATATATTTCAAATCTGGCAAAATGTGGTCTCAGGTATCCCTCCTCCACCCTTAGTAATGTTCAATAGCGGTAGGGATAACGGTGTTTTTATTCCTCATTGGCCCACATCCTTTTATTGCAGTTATTTAGGTAAACTTTTTTTTTTAAACTTTTTAACTTTTTTATCCACCATAATCTTTTTAGAACTTTCCTTGAGATCTTCTAATTATTTTTGACATAAGCACTGCTTTAATCCTGAAAGAGAGACGCTAATAGACACACACAGATCGTAGAAGAGCCAACCCACTGGCCCAACCTTCTCTCCGCAGCTCTGAACCCTGGGAGCTGCTAAATTTATAAATTTCACAACACTGCTTTCCTTTAACAAAGGGGCACAACATGGATCTCCAGCGCTTATATTTATGCTCCCTCCGCAATACACCCATACTTTTTTTTTTTTTGGGGGGGGGGGTTGACCTTCCAGCTCCTTCTTCAGTGCCCCCACTCATGCTGACTCCATATCATGGCTCCCGCCCAGTCTCCAGCCTCCATATGCCACCTTTTTCATAAATATGAAGCAAAAACGGAACGTGCTGCGTTTAAATGAGTTTGGTTTAGCTGTATAAGAGGTGTGTTACAGGACAGAGGATTTACCAGTCACAAGAACTTCTGGAACACATGCTTTAATCCAGTGCCAGCGATGTCAGTTTACCATGCCAGGCCTCAGATTACACAGTTGTACTTGAGTAATAAATGCTTTTCTATCTCTTAGGAGCCAGTGTGTCCAAATAGGTTTGTTTTGCACATATCATGACGAGAAAGAACCTCACCCTAGGGAAGGTTGGGTATGAAGCTGTCACACAAACTAAGGGCAAAACTGTCTTGTCATACCAGAGAATGCAAAGGTACTACAGTAGTGTGTACATTTAGGTATCCTGTTCCTACAAGTGAGCCATATATTCCTAAAATCAGTATAGGCTAGGCCCTAGGGGTGTCAAAGTCCCTCCTTGAGGGCCGCAATCCAGTTGGGTTTTCAGGATTTCCCCAATGAATATGCATTGAAAGCAGTGCATGCACATAGATCTCATGCATATTCATTGAGGAAATCCTGAAAACCCGACTGGATTGCAGCCCTCAAGGAGGGACTTTGAGATCCCTGCGATACATCTGTCTCCGTAATAAAGTGCAGTATAAGAGTTTACCCTGGAAAGTGACAGACTCAAAACAATATAAACAAACACCCAATCCAAAAAACAAAACACACAGCAATTGGCAACAAACAGTGGTTTTTTGCCATTCCTGAACTTAGATCAAGCCCGATTAGCTTAGGCCAGGGGTGGGCAACTCCGGTCCTCGAGGGTTGGAATCCAGTCGGGTTTTCAGGATTTCCCCAATGAATATGCATTGAAAGCAGTGCATGCATATTCATTGGGGAAATTCTGAAAACCCGACTGGATTCAGGCCCTCGAGGACCGGAGTTGCCCACCCCTGGCCTAGGTCTTAATTGTATGACGTGACCCAGGAGGCTTCCCTCTTGACTTTTTGGTAGAGAATGACATGAGAATTCAATCACCGCTACCGACCCATTGGAAACAATCCCGCATCATTCTTTAGCAGGAATCACAAAGTCCCTCCTTGAGGGCCACAATCCAGTCAGGTTTTCAGGATTTCCCCAATGAATATGCATGAGATCTATCAGCATACAACGAAAGCAGTGCATGTGCATAGATCTCATGCATATTCATTGGGGAAATCCTGAAAACCGACTGGATTGCAGCCCTCGAGGAGGGACTTTGACACCCCTGGGCTAGGGCAAATGCTTTGAATCTGTGTGTACTTGCCCTCCTTATATCAGATTTTATTACAGGTGTGAAAAAAAAAAGTATGTAGCAGCCTCGCTTTTGACATTTACTTTATAGTCCCAGGGATCTCAAAGTCCCTCCTCGAGGGCCACAATCCAGTCGGGTTTTCAGGATATCCCCCATGAATATGCATGAGATCTATGTGCATGCACTGCTTTCAATGCATATTCATTGGGGAAATCCTGAAAACCCGACTGGATTGCGGCCCTCAAGGAAGGACTTTGAGATCCCTGGTCCAGAGCAAGGCAAACAGATGTGTTGACCTTCAGCGGCCATTTACTGTTCCCGCACCCGCACACGATATCGATATTAGCTGTTGGAAAATCATTGGTAATTGCACTTTTAACAAAAAATTCATTAACATATGCCTAGAGAAGAAATATTGCAGATCTCGCTCACACAACCCATAATGACTGTACTGCATATTGGCATTAAGCAGGTCACACCAGCTATTCACACTTTCGGCAACATTTAGAGATGATAATCATATTATTACTGGTATTTCGCTAGGTAGTCCTGCTTGGCTATCCCTTATAAATATCCATCCATCCATATACTTATCTATACACTCACCGACTTTAGCATAATAATAATAATTATTATTTATTATTTATTTATATGCCGGCATACCGGGGAGGTTCTAAGCGGCTCACAGCATGAGAAAAACAATACAATACATACATTTTCAATACAAGTCTCAATAAAATACAATAAAAGGCAGAACGAAAGAAGTTATCCTGCCGTTGTATTGGGCGATGGTGCGCCCGCATCTGGAGTACTGCGTCCAGTACTGGTCGCCGTACCTTAAGAAGGATATGGTGCTACTCGAGAGGGTTCAGAGGAGAGCGACGTGTCCAATAAAAGGGATGGAAGACCTTTCATTCGCTGAGAGATTGGAGAAACTGGGTCTCTTTTCCCTGGAGAAGAGGAGACTTAGAGGGGATATGATAGAGACTTACAAGATCATGAAGGGCATAGAGAGAGTAGGGAGGGACAGATTCTTCAAACTTTCGAAAAATAAGAGAACAAGAGGGCATTCGGAAAAGTCGAAAGGGGACAGATTCAAAACGAATGCTAGGAAGTTCTTTACCCAACGTGTGGTGGACACCTGAAATGCGCTTCCAGAGGACGTACTAGGGCAGAGTACGGTACTGGGGTTTAAGAAAGGATTGGACAATTTCCTGCTGGAAAAGGGGATAGAGGGGTATAGATAGAGGATTACTGCACAGGTCCTGGACCTGTTGGGCCACCGCGTGTGCGGACTGCTGGGCACGATGGACCTCGGGTCTGACCCAGCGGAGGCACTGCTTATGTTCTTGATCAGAATAAAAGGTACAAACAATTCAATAAAATTGAATCGAGATGAAAATGTAAACCATGCAGGTAAGAAACATAAGAACAGAATGCAAACATGGTTGAAATAAGAGAAAATATAAAACTATTACATAATTGAGTCTTTAGTAATTTCCTAAAATCTACATAAGAAAAAGCGTCTAACATCATTTTTCCGAGCAATAACACTATTTAGTGCAGTGTCAGAGATCCCTGCGATCTTTTTTGCAAGCAAGATTGTCAAATGATCAGACCGCCTGAAAGTACTTCAACAGGGTCACTTTAGCTGGAGACGTGTTGGGGAGAAACAGGACTCACATGCATTGAACCGATCCCAAGCAGAGGGGCGCCCCAGCACCCGCGGACTCACCGGAGCGCTGCACGCAGCCCTCCCGCCTCGCTTCTACTAACTTCAACTTCCAGCTAACTTCTCGGCCAGAGCGCCAGGGGCGCGCCCCCGACGGCCAGGTCGGGGCGTGGCTAACTCGCCCCTGCGGGAGCGCGCGGAAAAGTTGGGCGTGAGGCGGAGCGCCCCCTGCCGGGCCCGAGGCTGTAGTGCCGCGACTTCCGGGCGGAATGAGAGCGAAGGGGGGAGAATTTGTGCCAAATAGGGGAGGGTGTCTCTGAAAACTGGGACGTGCTATGCTGTTTACAGCACTTTTGGATTCATAACTTAACACATTGCTCCGGAAGTCCGATACTCCAATCCTATAGCGACTATTGCGTTCAGGGGGGGTCACCTCTATGAGTGCAGACTAGCGGATGCTGAGCATTTCCAATATTGAACAATATCTTTCTGTCCAGGAAGTGATCATTTGTTTAACATCCACAATCATTTTTAAATTTGGGTACCTAGGACTGCTTTTATTGGAAAGCTGTGTACAATGTTCCAAACATAGGAAGCAACTTTTCAAAATGATCAGGGGTGCTCTAAAGCCCCGCCCCAGACCCAAGCTGCGCCCCCTGGACCCGCACCATAATAACAGTACTAATTATAATGCAATTTTTTTCCATTCATTCTTCATATATACACACAATATAATCTCATTAACAATACATAATAGTTAACCACAAAATTAAACTACACTGGACTGTATGCTTCTCAACATTCATTCCCACCAGAACAACCGCCCTTGGTTACATATGCAGAACACAGAAAACCCCTATGCAAATACAGGACCACAAACCCATAGGAGGAACCTAAGGCTCCCGGGCCTATTCTGGTTGGCCCAGGCGCCTCAGGCCCCACTAGTGGGCGGGGTTTAAGCCATCTGGGCCAATCCGGCCCCATTCCGGAGCCGGCTGGCCTGCCGGACGGGCGGGCTTGGCACCCGTCCGTCCGGCCAGCGTTGACAAGGTATAGATGGTGGGATTGGGGGTAGGGGGGGATCGTGGGGTCGGCGGGGGGTTCGGGGGGTGCGATCATGGGCAATTCGAGGGCAGAAGGGCCTGGGATCCCTCCTGCTCATATTTTAGTGGGGGGTGGGGGGTAGGGGGTCCACCTGGGCAGGAGGGGTTGGGCTCCCTCCTGCCCAATCTTGTAGGGGGTGGGGGTCACATGGCCAGGAGGTCTTGGGCTCCCTCCGACTCAGGGGGGATTAGAGATCGCGGGGCAGGAGGGCTTGGGCTCCCTCCTGCCCCAAATGTAATCGGGGGGGGGGGGGCCACGGGGCAGGAGGGCTTGAGCTCCCTCCTGCCCCAATAGTGTGTTTGTGGGGGGTTGATGTATCACGGCAGGAGAGATTGGCCATCTCCCCTGCCGTGATGCGATCACTCCTCTATCCGAACTGCCACAACCCGCGGCAGGAGAGATTGGGCATCTCTCCTGCCATGGATCGCGGCAGTTCGGGTAGAGGGGTGATCGCATCGCGGTATGAGAGATGAGGCATCTCTCCTGCTGCGATGATTGCGGTGGGGGGTGATAGGTTGCCGGGCCACTGAACTGATTGCGCCAGCCACGATCAGCTCAGCAGCCCCTTTTCAGCACTTATACCTGTTTTGACTTGGTCTAAGTGCCAACTAGGCAACCTGCCTAAAGTTTTGGTTATACCTGCTGCACACCTAGGTCTAGATCGGCCCACCTCCCACCCTTTCCCCTCCTCTAAAAACGCCTCTTTTCTTTCTGTGCATTTAGAGGCAGGGGAAAGGCGTAAGCTGGTTTTAGATATGTCTAAAACCAGCTTTGATTATGGGTACTTGGACGATCAGGCTTTTTGATCGTCCAAGTGGCTATTTAGGTCACTTTTTAGACGTTCTTTTCTTTTGATTATGAGCCCCATAGGCTTCAGCTTATCAGTGAAGTACTTCTACAGAGTCTAGCGAGAAACAGAATTACTATACATTTTCTGCAGGCACACACAGGATGCTAACTGTGTGGCCCGGCTATACACGGTCTGAGGTTTCACCTTCCGCCATAAATGATCTATCAGTGCAATTGAATTGATAAATTCAAGTTTAGTCATATTCCATTTTTTGTTTTGAATTTTATTTTTCTAACCATCTTTCCACAGTTTCTGGCTACACTTCCTTCTGTCTGTGCTCCTAGCTGTGTTTCCGGGGCCTTCTTATCCATTTGCTGTTTTTCTCTCTCCTTCACTTTCTGTCCTACATCCATCTTTGGCACTACCTTTTTTTTTTTTTTTTTTTTTTTTAAATCTTTATTGATTTTCAAAACTTATACAAAGTGCAACAAATATATAATATCAAGTAACAGCACTTATATTCTTGCAAACAACTGAAACACATTAACCCAACCCATCCTCCCTACCTGGATGTGTGTAGAAATCTATGAAAATCCAGAAATTAAGGATTCAATCATTCTGTTGCCTGACAAATGCCTCCAATGGACTCCAAATCTCTTTAAACCGCTTACTATTTCCAGATTGCTCTGCAATCATCCTTTCATGTCTATAGTACAGACAAAGGGTTCCTTTTACTAAGGTGCGCTAGCGTTTTTAGCACGCGTGGCAATTTAGTGCACGCTAATCGTGCGCTAAAACTGCTAGCGCAGCTTAATAAAAGGAGCCCAAAGTGTTTCCCACCAAAAAGAAAAGTTCAACCTATCCCAATTCTTCCAATTTCTAGTTATTAATCGCATGGCGCAACTTAAAAAAAATCAGTACAGCTTGCCGGGTCTATGTTTCCAGACAGATTTTCAAAGGCATCAGGCCGATAAGTGGTACAAATTAATATCTGAAGATTTGGAGAAAAACTCCAAAACAAGCTTAAGAGACATTTGGAGAATAGAACTAAGCAGCATATTTCTGCTATGCAATGGCCACGGATTTGGACTTGGAGAGTGAGATGTAGAGCGTCAGCATCTCTGAGACAAACTTGGTTCTTTTTTGTTATATAGAATAATTTGGACCCCTGTTCGTTTACAAATGTTGGATAATTTAAAGTCTAATAGATGCTGGCACTGTCATCTTGAAGTAAGGACACTGGATCATCTTTTATTGTATTGTCCGTTGATTCGCAATGTTTGGAAATCAATTTGGGGCAAAATTAATTTGCCATTAACTTTTAACATTCAGCTTTCTTCCATTTTTCTGCTTTCTTCTCAATATCTATCTAATTTTCATGTCTTACCTTCCCTTCACATTTCTTCTGACTTGATATACGCTTTTACATACCAAAGTGATTTACATCTTTACAGTATTAAAAATTAATTAAAAACCTGGGGAATAGACAAACAAACCAATAGTGACTTTTGAGACAAAAAAGGTTTGAAACAAAAGGAAAAGGGTAAGGGTACAATATTAAAAATAAAAGGAAAAGGCACAGGACAAAAAACGACAGGGGAGAGGGATTGTCTGGACCAGGCGTCTTCGCTTTTTTTTTTCATTATCAATCGTAGATCTCATAAACGTCTTTGAAAAGAAAAGTTTTAAGATTGATTTTAAAGTTGTTTAAACTAGTTTCTTGCCGTAGTGTTAGGGGAAGGGCGTTCCAAAGTGTGGGCGCAACTACCGAGTAAATGGTTTTTCGCGTTGTATCATAAAAGAGCGGTCTGATTGAGGGACTAGTCAGAAGATGTTACTGAGAAGATCTCAGTGACCTTGAGGATTCAAAAGGGATTAAAAGCCTGTCCATGAACAAGGGGGAGTAGTTAAATGTTAGAACTCTTTTCCAGTGGAATTAATAAGAATTTTGTATTCTTTGAAATTTTGCAAACTTTTAAAAGCACACCTGTTTCAAGAATATTTGATGTAATGATTATTGTAGTTATTTTAATTATGTAAATTTGCTGGTATCCGACTAGCATGAAATTGTTAAACTGCACTAATCTAATAATGTTTGGTATGTATTGGAATATATTTTAAATGCTATTGCAATTCCTTTCCATTTCTTTATGTGTGGGTTGTTTGGTTTTGTTCTAGAAACTGCATTGGTTGTTCAACTGTCACCAGTGCACACGTTCCCAAAATTAATTGTCTTTCATTTTGGTTTTAAGTGGCTTTAAGTTAAGTGATTTTAAGTGACTTTAATTAAGCATTTTAAATATTTGTAGTGGTTTTATGTGGCTTTAGGTTAAGTGGTTTTAAGTTTTAAAGTGACTGGGGACAGTGAGGGGATAATAATAATAATAATAGTTTATATACCGCAGTACCGTGAAATTCTATGTGGTATACAAAAGATTAAAAGACGTTACAAATTGAATGAACTTAAAAGAGGTGAAGGAAAGTGGTTAATAGGTCAAGAGAACCGTATTGAGGAGAAAGAGATGTACGGGTCAGCTGTCTAGATATTTCAGGAACAGATATGTTTTTAGGCGTTTCCTGAATTCCTCATAAGTAGTGGGCAATAGCAATTGTTCTAGATCTTTACCCCATAATGCTGCCTGATGTGAGAGAAGGTGTTCATGGTGTTTTTTTCAGTTTACACCCTCTAATTGGGGGGGGGGAGGGGGAAATGAAATTCGAGTGTGAGGCGAGCTTCTCTTGTGTCTGTTGGCTGAGAAGGAGAAAAGGTCGGTTATGTATTTAGGGGCTAGTCCGTATAGTACTTTATAGTATCAATATGATGAGAATGGGTTGGGGATGAATAGAATTGACTGGGGTCAACTTGGGTGGGGACTTGATTAGTTTCCCATGCACACCTCTAACACAGATGTTCATTCTTTGAAGTTCTGTTCTGCTAGTTGGGTTTTAAGTTTTAAATGTTAGGTTTTAAGTTGCTATAAGTTTTTTTAAGGATTTAAATGGATTTTAGTGGCTTTAAGTATTTTTTTAGATTTTAAGTGGATTTTAGTGGCTTTAAGTTATGTGTTTTTAAGTTTGAAATAATTGACTGAGGACAGTGAGGGGATGGTATCAATATGATAGGATGAATAGAATTGTCTGCGGCCGGTTGGGGTGGGGACTAGATTATGTTCCCGTGCACACCTCTAACACGGACTTTCAATTTGCCTTAGTTCTGCTCTGCTTAGTGGTTTTTAAGTTTTAGGTTTTAAGTAGTTTTAAGTTTTAAAGCATTGACTCGGGACAGTGAGTGTGTTTTACTGTTCAATGGTAATGTTAATTCATTTATACATTACTCTAGAGCTCTTGGCATGCTTTAGAACAAACTGAAGGGGGCAGCAAACTCCTGGGAGAAAGAGGAGGTTTCAAAAGCTGTGATTGACATCTCTCTCCAGTATGCTTCCCTATCTACTGGAAAAGACATTATCAAGGTAAGAACCTAATCTCTTTTTAGATTCTGCTACGTACCAAACATTATTAGATCAGTGCGGTTTAACAATTTCAAGATAGTCAGATACCGGCAAATTTACTTATTAAAATAATTCTACAATAATTAAATCACATATTCTTGAATCAGGCATGCTTTTAAAAAGTCTGTGAAATTTCAAAGAACAAGAAATCCTTCTTAATTCCACTGGAGAAGAGTTCCAACATTTAACTGATTGAAAAACAAAACTAGCCGAGTAAATAGATTTAAATCTTTATACCTTTAAATGGTGGATATTGTAAAACACCAGAATTTTTCAATCTAGGAGAATGATAAGAAGGCTTAGTTAATATAAGATTAATCAGCCTAGTTATCAATATTTTTTTTATTTCATTTTCTATCCATCCTCCCCAAAGAGCCCAGGACGGGTTACAGGCCAACATACACAATATACAGTTAACAGGTTACAATTTGCAAGTACAAGTTTTTATCCTAACTCGACATATACTAGGGATCTAATACCACTATCCATAATATACAGTTTACAGGTTACATAAGTCATAGTGACAGTGGAAGATTTTTCAATACAAGTTTTTATCCTAATGCGACACATACCGAGGATTTTTTATCAATATACATTTCTTTGTAATCTATCGGTCATGGCGGGGGAGTTAGGTGAACAGGTATGTCTTCATTGCTTTCCTAAAGTTGAGGAGTCCTTCAAGGGATCTAATCTGCAGGGGCTCAGTATGAAGTGGGAGTAGGAACATCGTTTGGCAGTTTGCAGTTGAAGGTAGAGAGTTGCGAGGGGACAGAAATCCCACCCATCCCCGCCCGTCCCCGCCAGGATCCTCTCCGTCCCCACCAGGATCCTCTCTATCCCCACCCGTCCCCGTCAGTATCCTCTCTGTCCCCACCCATCCCTGCCAGGATCCTCTCCGTCCCCACCCGTCCCCGTCAGCATCCTCTCCGTCCTCACCCGTCCCCGCCAAGATCCTCTCCGTCCCCATCCGTCCCCGCAAGGAATTACCTTCATCCCCGCCCGTCCCCATAAAAAAACAACAATTACTTCTGACAGGATCATCAGTTCCACAGTTTCTTTTCCGTTTGCGCTGCTGTTTTCCTTGTGGAATCTCTTTGGTGGAACCCTTTTTTTGTTTTTTGTTCAGGTAATTAACTTATAAACCCCCTCTTTTACTAAGGCTGACGTGTCCATTATATTATATGGACGAACCCTGCTTCCAAAGCCTTCCATCCCCGTGGGAGTCCCGTTGGCTAGAGGGGAGTCCCCGTGGGAGTCCTGTGGATCAGAGGGGAGTCCCCATGGGAGTCCCGTGGGTTAGGGGGGGATTCCTGTGGGACCAGCGGGATTCCCGCGATCCCAGTTCCCGTGCAGACCTCTAGTTGAAGGGCATGGCCAGGGGTGAACCTCTGCTCACTTTTGAAGAGCTATTGTCCATTTGAGGTTGAAAAGATAATAGGAAATGAAGGGAGTGTGTGGTGCAGTTGTTAGAGTTACAGCCTCGGAACCCTGAGGTTGTGGGTTTGAATCCTGCACTGCTCCTTTGTGACCCTGGGCAAGTCACTTAATCCCCATTGCCCCAGGTACATTAGTTAAGAGTGGGAGCCTGCCGGGACAGTTAAGGAAAAATGCTCAAGTACCTGAATAATTGTAGGATATGTGGAATATAAATTATTTAAAAAAAGAAAGATATTACACAGGGTGCAGCATGTCTGGTTTGTGATTTTTTATTTTTTCCTTTTAGCCTTTACGGGATCACACTTGTCTGTGCTATTTGCTGTAACTGGCCTGTGATTTAGCTAGTCTGCCTGTTTCTGATGTATTGTGTGAATTTGCCCTTTTGTAGTTAGTTTCAGCTTCTTGCACGGTCTCATAAAAGTCTAATGTGTTTTAAAATAGAAGGTCACAGACGTAGGCACCGACATTTCAAAATGATTGATGGTGCCAAACGCAATACAAATATCCCTGCCTGGACACAGTGAAGGAAATTGCTCAATACCAGGGGTGCTCTGTGCCCACTGGCATGCACAGAGCTGGCTCCAATGCTCATCAGCACTGTGCAATCTGTACCGTTTGTCTTGCTGCCCTCTTTGTGCCAAGTTTTTTTTACGGCAGCACCACTTTTGATCTTCTGTATCACACTGTGACTCTCCCCGATTCCTCCAAACTTCTAAATTTTGTTCTTAAAGTATAATTAGAGAATATAAATATGGCGCTGCCAGTACTCTCTAGAGACCAAATAGAGACTTTACAGAGAAAAATAAAAGAACATGAGGATTGATGAGTAACTACAGTATATAATCACTGCACCTAGAGAGTAATGAAAGACTGAGGTGGGCTTTGTTTTGTTTTTGGAAATGCAGATTTTGCACCCAATTTAAAATATTTAAAAAAAGTTGTTTTAATAGGCGTCTGCATGACAGAGAATAAAAATATTCAAAAAGATTGACCTTTGAGCTTGTTGCTATAGGACACACTTTCTTTCTTGTGCAAGAAGCAATTGTGAACTTCAGAATTTGGATACAAGTATTTTAACCGTCTTTTCTAGATGTTATGCAATCAGTGGCATAGTAAAGGGGGGGCAGGGTGGTGGTGGTCTGCCCCAGGTGCCATCTTTGTAGGGGCACGGCACCCATCCTCCTTCCCTACTGCCGCATGCACACCGCTTCCCTTGCCCTGTACCTCTGTACATTCCTGGCGCAACAACCCCCAACCTGCTGTCACGCCTGTGACGGCTCTTCTTCTGATGTCACTTTCTGGACCCACACCTAGGAAGTGACATCAGAGGGCGAGCCCACGCAGGCACGGCAGCAGGTTGGGGGTTGCTGCTCATACCAGAAATGTTAGAGGTACGGGGAAAGGGAAGTGGACGCACGCCTGCAGCAGTGGGAGGGGGGCAGAGAAGAGGGCGGGGCACCTCTCACCCTCATTACGCCACTATATGCAATTTATATATTTAGATTTCTTATGTCTTTTCAGTGGTAGTTCAAGGTAAAGTATACAGATAATGGCAAAAACTTAGGCAAAGGTGTCAATGATATTCCCTAGTGAGAAAGGGGAATGTTCATAATGCCCTTCCCTCTAGAGCAGGGGTATCAAAGTCCCTCCTTGAGGGCCGCAATCCAGTCGGGGTTTCAGGATTTCCCCAATGAATATGCATGAGATCTATTAGCATACAATGAAAGCAGTGCAAGCAAATAGATCTCATGCATATTCATTGGGGAAATCTTGAAAACCCAACTGGATTGCGGCCCTCGAGGAGGGACTTTGACACCCCTGTTCTAGAATGACAAAAGGCATTGATAGCACTCAACCTGCAGAGAGGAGGGCTTGTGTCAGTACAGGATCACATGGTTGTGTCACTGCATGGTTCTTGTTTGCATGTGATCCGGGCAGGATGGCTCAGCAAGAGGCTGCACAGAGATCTTGGTGCATCCTACTCTACCCCAGGGATAGGCAATTCCGGCCCTTGAGAGCCAGAGAGTCATTAATCCATGCCAGGTTTTCCCACCTGTTCAGGCTTCTTTCCTATGTCCCTAAGGACCTTGATTGGCTTAGCCCAGGGGTAGGCAATTCCGGTCCTCGAGAGCTGGAGCCAGGTCATGTTTTCAGGATATCTACAATAAATATGCATGAGATGGATTTGCATCTCAAGGATGCAGTGCATGCAAATCCATCTCATACATATTCATTGTGGATATCCTGAAAACCTGACCTGGCTCCGGCTCTCGAGGACCGGAAACGCCTACCCCTGACCTACCCTACAGCCATTTGTGGTATTTCCCGGCTTAGAGGCTGACTGAAAGCAGAATTTTCACTTTTACCTGCAATCAAATCTGTGGCTAAAATGGGCCCTTGGTTTCGGCTGAAATTGAAACCGATTCAGCCCTGCCCTCCAAACAGCACCTACTTCTTCCTCCCGTGACCAGAGTTTTCTCACCATCCACTCCACAATCAAACAGCGCCTCCCTCCCCCCTTGGACCCACCCATGAGTCCCTTTCTTACATGTTGAATCTCCCTCTTGCTTCACTGGAGACCGTGATACCCCTTTCTTCAGTGTACTCCAACAGTAAGAAGAGTATTTTGAACCCTATGTCCATGTTTATTACAGTGTGGATGACCATAATCTAAGCAGTATTATATGACTCCTGAGGAAGGCATCTTTTGTGTGCCCACACGCATCCAGTGTTGAGTGATTTTTTAACTGAGTTATTCTTAATAAAGGTCCCTTGTTTGAAGACATCTCGCCTGCTCCCATGTTTTGGTGTGTGTCCCTTTCTTCCATGCCTACCTTAAACATTTGTCATCTAGTGGCCTAATAGGGGCAGGAGTGAACCCCAATCACTCTGCCCTCAAAATGACTGCTGAGACCTTCTGCAGCAGTGTTGTGAGTCTATGGCTAAAGTTTGCAGCTGTTATTTTGAGACTGGAACCAGGAGTGATTCCCAGCAGCCATTTTGACAGTGGAGATGGCAGGGGCAACTGAGGATTTTGACACAATAGATCATCAGCTTTTACTTAAAAGGCTAGCCTCGGTCGATTTCTCTAACCAAATTCTTGAAGAGCTCACTTCTTATTTTACTGATCGTACTTCGGTGACCTTCAATAATTCTACATCTACAACTTTCCAAAATAACTTTTGCATTCCCCAAGGTTACATACTTTCTCCCTTACTTTTTAATATCTATCTCGCTCCTTTACTGACTCTCTGTCAGTCAATCGGCTTCACTGCTTTTGTATATACAGTGGTACCTTGGATTACGAGCATAATCCATTCCAGGAGCATGCTCGTAATCCAAAATGCTTGTTTATCAATGCGAGTTTCCCCATAGGAAATAATGGAAACTTGCTTTGATACGTTCCCCCCATCCCCCCCCCACAAGAACCGGCATTGCTCCCCCCCGAAGGCCCCTCCTGCGATCCGCCCCCCTCCCCGCAATCCGGCACCCCCCCCCCGCCGCCGCTTACGTGAACTCGCAGGCCTTGAGCATGCGCAGATGCTCAAGGCCCAGCAAGAAGAGGAGGCCGATCTTTGGGCACCAGCACCAACGCACAGGACATGCCGGTGCCCAGATGACAGTAAGCAGCGGCGGGGGGTACCCAATTGCGGGGGGGAAGGGTGCCTGATCGCGGCAGGGGGGGGTGCTGGATTGCAGGGGGTGGGTGCCGGATCGCGGGGGGGGGGGGGCACTCGTAAATCGAGCCACGCTCGGTTTCCGATCTTGCAAAACACTCGCAAACCGGTGCACTCGTAAACCGAGGTACCACTGTACTGACAATATACAAATCATTCACAATATTGATCCTTCCAGCCCCACTGACATCAGTTCCATCAACTCAAAATTAGAAAGCATTAGACATTGGCTAAGTGAAACATGCTCTCTCTCAGTATTTCTAAAACAAATTGTCTTCTTTTCCCTTGGAAAGATAATATTCAACTTGTAGCCCCTTTATCCATTGACAGTAGTCCAATCGAATCAGTCACTACAGTCAAATTCTTAGGGGTTATCATCGATAGTAAATTAACTTATTGCCCTCAGATCAGTGCAGTAGTCAAAAATTGTTTCTACAAACTTAGAATGATAGGGTCTTTAGCTAGCAACAGAGACTCTTAACATACTAATTCATTCCCTTATTTCTAAAATTGACTACTGTAACTCACTATATAAAGGTATATGCCAAAAAGTTATTAGATGTCTTCAGTTAATCCAAAATACTACCATTAAAATCATTACAAATTCTAAAAAATACAATCATGTCACTCCCCTTTTAAAGAAAGCTCATTGGCTGCTAATTCCTCATAGAATAACTTATAAAATCGCCGTCTTAACATTTAAAGCCCAAAAGCCCAAATAACCTGCCTTTATCGATAGACTTCTCATTCCACATGATCCACCTAGAACCCTAAGATCCACCTCTCAACATCTATTTCACGTGCCCTCATTAAAAATCATCAGTACTCGTCGGGCCTCTATTTTCTCCGTAATGGCTCCCATGATCGGGAATTCTCTTCCAATCAACATTAGAGCAGAACAAAACTTGGACAAATTTAAAGAAGGATTAAAATGCTTCCTCTTTAAAGATGCCTTCAAATAAGGTTCCCTTTTCTCAGCAATTTTGATTCCATCACCTTACAGGTCTCTCCTCTCCCATCCTTTGTGTTTTTTCCTTCTATGTCTGCTTTACTTTTAAATACAGTAATAGCTTGGTATGCAAGCATAATTCGTTCTGAAACCATGCTTGTAATCCAAAACATTTGTATATCAAAGTGAATTTCCCCATAAGAAATAATGGAAATGCCGAAGATTCATTCCACAACCTTTAATACAAAATACTATATATACTTGTATTTGAAGAACTCACTTATTTAGAACAGTCACTACACTCTTGCAGCTTCGGAGAGAGAAAAACCATCAGTTCAGTTATGATGATGTGACGCTTGTATACTGTATGTACTCGTATTGCAAGACCTTGCTCGTTTAGAACAGTCACTACACTCCTGCAGCGTCAGAGAGAGAAGAACCATTGGCTCAGCTGTGATGATGTGACATGTGTATACTGCATGTACTCGTATTGCAAGACATTGCTTGTATATCAAGTTAATATTTAATCAAATGTTTTGCTTGTCTTGCAAAACACTTGCAAACCAAGTTACTTGCAATCCAAGGTTTTACTGTATTGTAATTCTCCCTACTTACCTTTCGTTTTTATTGTAAGTCAGTATTATGTCTTATTCAGTTAGACTTTGTTAGTTTTCCCTTTTTATTAATGTAAAACACCTAGAATTCATGATAAGCGTTTAATCAAATTTTAATACAACTTGAAACTGGATTACTGCTGCCCTAGTTAGCTCAGTAGACCACCCGGGCCTTCTAAAGTAGGCTTAGGGGTGGTGTGAGGGTGGCATTTTTGGTCAGCGGAGTTTTTGCTTCAGCTGAAAATGCACCATGGCTGAAGCAGAATTTCAGGCCTGTTTCAGTACCGAAGCTGAAATCAAAATTCAGTCAGCCTCTAATTTCCCCAGCTCCAAAGGGCTTGCATTCAAGTTTGTATGTCAGGCACTAGGTGGTGATGTGACTTCAGTGAAATTTGAAGCTGGTTTCCCTATGACTGGGCTGGCAGCTTCAATACCGAGCTACTCCTCCATTCTGCAAGGAAACATTACGGCATTTTCTGAGACGAGACTGCAAAGGCTGGGGAGGTTTGGCTCTACAGCAAGCAGCAATTCTGATAAATCTTGTGTGTTACAGTGAGTTATGAAAACTGTAGCAAATGTCTTGTCACACTGTGCTCATTGCTACACTACGTAAACTGATGAAAACTGAATGTTTCTATTTGTGTTTATTTTGTAGGTGAAATGCAATAGTGTTTGCCAAAAAATTCGGCAGTCTGCAAGGTCCCGGGACTTTGCACACAGTTCGAAAAAGCCAAGACAATGATGATGTTTAGCCTGAAGGAAATGCACTAGTTACCCAATTTCTGGCACGATAGAACCAGCAGGCTGAATGCCTTTCACTGTGGACAATGGGAGGTGAGCCAAGAAACCTATCTCCTTGTGTCAAAAGGTTGTCGATCCTTTGTTAAACTAATGCTTTATTTATCTGTTTTTTTGACAGTTTCCTTAAGAAAATGAAAAAACAAAACAAAACATAGAAATGCAAGAAAAAATGAATCCTTGAAAGGAAGAACATAAGAATCGTCACACTGCGACAGACCGAAGGTCCATTAAGCCCAGTAGCCTGTTTCCACCAGTGGCCAACCCAGGTCTCAAGTACCTAGCTAAATCCCAAGTAGTAAAACAGATTTTATGCTGTTTATCCTAGGAATAAGCAGTGTGTTTCCCCAGGCCTTCTCAATAATGGCCTATGGATGTCCAAGCCTTTTTGAAACCCTGCTAAGCTAACTGATTTCACCACATTCTAAAGCAACGAATTCCAGAGTTTAATTACAAGTTGTGTGAAGAAATATTTTCTCCAGTTTGTTTTAAATCTACTATTTAATAGCTTCATCGCATGCACCCTAGTATTTTTGGAGATTAAACAAGCAATTCACATCTACTCTTTCCATATCATATCATATCACCCCCGAGCCGTCTCTTCTCCAAGCTGAAGAGCCCTAGCTGCTTTAGTCTTTCCTCATAAGGAAGTCATCTCATCCCTTTTATCATTTTCATCACCCTTCTCTACACCTTTTCTAATTGCGCTATATCTTTTTTGAGATACAGCAACCAGAATTGCACACAGGCAGTACCATAGAGCGATACAAGGGCATTATAACATTTTCATCTTTAGGAAGCCCACTGATTGAAGCAGTGGGCTGATAACATTGATTGAGTCACTGTACCGCAACATAGTTGTTGGGGGGGGGGGAAAGGGGTTATTAAGAATTGGTGATTGGCTGAAGGATAAAAGGAGTGTGATTGGGTAATGGTGTTGCGAGGTTTGTGAGAAAGAGAAACTGTCAGGGATTGGATGTTGGAGAATGGAGCTGATTGGTTAATTTCGGTGGGATTGCTGTGAAAGATTGTGTGGGGAAAAATTGTAGGATAACGGGAGGGTAGGAGATGGAGGGAGAATTGGGTAGCAGGGTATTGGAGGGAATTTTGGGCAATTTTAAGTGGCCCTCCCATCCCACCCAGTTTTGAGGTTGGTGGGGTGGGTCTGTTAGTTCGGTTGGTTTGGGGCAGTTTCCTTTGGGGGGCAGTCACAGCTTTGCGGTAAAATGGGGTTCTGCCAGGCCACTAGTGGCGCGAGGGGTGTAATAAGTATCTAAGTTTATTATTCTGTGTGCCACAGAAAATTGTGAGGCCTGGCGACACTGCAGGTCTCGCAAATGGGATTTGTGAAAGTGAACATGATTACGGGAATTGGGGGTTGAGCAGCTAGGTCGTGACTGACTAGCTGAAGGGAGGGAAAGGAGAGTTGGGGAGGGGGAATAATTGCCTAGGAAGAAAGGTGATAAATTGTAGAACATGGTTATTAAGACTTGTTGAATTTAAATAAAGCTGCGGCCAAATTATTGCCAATAATTGAGTTGGATTATTTAATTATTTATCATTATATTTGGTTGATTGTTGTAGAGTGCAGTTGTGCGAGTGTCATGTTTTCTACTCCTTTCCTGATCATTTCTAACATTCTATTTGCTTTCTTAGCCGCCAATGTACATTGAGCAGAGGGTTTCAACATATCCTCAATAATGATACCTAGATCCTTTTCCTTGACAGTGACTCCTACCATGGACCCCTGAATCACGTAGCTATAGTTCGGGTTCCTCTTTCCAACATGCATCACTTTGCAATTGCTCACATCATCTGCTATTTTGATGCCCAGTCTCCCACTCTCACAAGGTCCTCTTGTAATTTTTCACAATCTGCTTGCGATTTAACAACCTTGTGTTATCAATAAATTTAATTATCTCACTAGTTATTCCCATCTCTAGATCCTTGATAAATATGTTACAAAGCAGCGGTTCCAGCACAGACCCCCTGGGGAACCCCACTATTTACATCAAGCACACAATCTATACAGGCATTTTAAGAGAAAAGCATCTATCTATTCCAGTTGCTCAAATACTCTCTCATTCACTGTTCTCTTTTGTGTTTTTAATATTAAACAAGTAGTTTTAATGCAAGTGAAGAAACATGACTCACTTCTTAAACCCGGGCTTGCAATTTTCAATTGCCCAGGGCAATAGGAGGAAAAACCTCAGATCCCCACCTGGCGCCAGTTGTTAAACTATGCCAGCAAACTTGAAAGGGAAGATCCTCATCGATTAAAACATCTCCAACCTCCTATCTATTCTTAATTATTTTAACATAAGAAATGCTGAATGTTCAATGTAGTTAACCATCCATTGGCAACAAAGGCACACCCACGTTTCGCATCAGGGCATCGGACAAATATTTAACAAACTAGTGGGAAAAAGATAAAAAATGAAACTTTTTTGTTCTTTACTTTTCAAATCACCCTTTTCACCCACAAAATCACTACTCACTTTAGTCAGCAGCCACCTCTTCCTGCTTACAAATGGTCAAAATGGCCGCGGGCTCGAACAGCCTCATTATGAATAGAATAGTCAAGTTTCAAGTCAAGTTTAATAGTTTTTTTGATTAATCGCTTAATCATACTTCTAAGCGATGAACAGTTTAAAAATTACATATGAAGGGAAACAGTACAATAAAAGACAAAATTTAAACAATGACAAGGGATTAAAATTTAACTTAACATACTCATAACATTGGGTAAAGGAGGAGTGAAATACAAATCAATAAAGTAAAGTAGAAACAATAAGGGAAAGATACAGAAGGTAAACAAAATAACAAAAAAAAATTATAAGATGAAATTTATTAGGGTTATGGGATATTAAAATTAGTTTTCAAAGTGACAACACCTGGGACTTTAACTGAATCTGACTCAGAGTTCCACATTCATTCAAATCGGAGGAGTGAAATACAAATCAATAAAGTAAAGTAGAAACAATAAGGGAAAGATACAGAAGGTAAACAAAATAACAATAAAAAATTATAAGATGAAATTTATTAGGGTTATGGGATATTAAAATTAGTTTTCAAAGTGACAACACCTGGGACTTTAACTGAATCTGACTCAGAGTTCCACATTCATTCAAATCGGAGCTCTCACCTTCACTTTCTTATGTTTATGTGCACATCTCCTAAACTATCTATCTTATTGATCTTAATAATTCTGATGGTTCAAAAAATGAACATTAATTACCAGGTGCCAGTGTATTACCATTACCATCTAAAAACGTCCTCCTTAAAAAGCAATCATAACCCATTCTTATCACACAGTATTCTATCACAGTGCCACTGAAGTGAGTAATGATTTTGTGGGTAAAAAGGGTGATTTGAACAGTGCAGCTGCAGCTTTTTCTCTAAATTTCTTTTTACCATTCTCCTCATGTTATGATAGTCTCCTTTTTTAAAGTTAAATGCTGTTGAATTGAATTTCCTATGTGAACTTATTCCAGGGATTATATCAAATCTGATCATATTTTGATCACTGTTATCAAGCGGCCTCAGCACTATTACGTCCCTCATCAATTCACGTGCTCCACTAGAACTAGGGGGCTCATAATAAAAACAAAAATATGTCTATAAACCCACCTAAATTGGTACTTGGATGATCAAAAAGACAGGTCGTTCAAGTACCAATAATCAAAACAGGTTTTAGACATATCTAAAAGCAGATTAGGCCTTTTCACTGCCACTGTGCACCCAGAGTGAAAAGGGGCATTTTTCAAGGAGTGGGATGTGGGTCAACCTAGACTTAGTTATTCTGCAGTGATAATCAAAAGTTTAATGAGACTGCCTAGACAAAACTTATACATTGTGGCTTAGGCGATCTAAAAACTGGTCTAAGTGACCAGAAGGTATCCAAAGTGACCAGATAACCACTGCAGAGACAAAGTACAGACTCCCCACACACTCCCACAGTGATCACTGCCCCCCCCCACCATAAAAAATCAGAATAAAAATGTACATACCTACCTCCAGAATAGTGCTGCCCAATTCAGGAAAAACAATTGATTCGATTCAGCCTATTGAATCGATTTTCTGATTCGATTTTCCTACCCAATTGGGTGGGGGGGTGTTTGTTTGTTTTTTTCAAATATCCTAGTGGGTTTATTTTATAGCCTCTTCACCCCTTTTATAGCCTCTTCACCCCCTTTGCCTTCTCCTAACCACACTGGCGCTGAAGGCCTGTACCACCCCCCCGAAAGCCTGTCCTCCCGAAGGACTGCGCTCCCTCCACCCCCAGAAGGCCTGTGTGTCCCCCCTGGCCTCCCGTGCATGATTTACCTACTAGCAGTAGCCTGCAGAGAAGATCGCTGGGGCTAGTGATCTCTGCAAGCTGATATAGGTCTTCGGAGCTGTTTCCTCTGCTGCAATCCTGCCTCTGACATCAGGGAGGAGAAGAGTGTTATCCACAGAAATAGAGAATGGCGGGAGGGGGGAGGTGAGTTTAGGTAGAGAGATAAGGAGTTTGGTTTTAGCCATATTCAATTTAGATGTTGGCGAGACATTCAAGCGGCAATATTGGACAGGCAGGCTGAGATATCTCTACAGGAATTCAGGCTCATATCAGGTGTGGAGAGGTAGATCTGGGAGTCATCAGCAGAGAGGTGATATTGAAAACCATGGAAGGAGATTAGTGTACCAAGACAGTGGGTATATATGGAGGACAGGACCCAAGACAGAGCCTTGAGGTACACCGATAGTGGGATGGCAGCGGAGAAGGGAGCCACCATAACATACACTGAAAGAGATAGGAGAAAACCAGGAGAGAACAGAACCTTGGAATCCCAGCGAGGACAGCGTGTCGAGGATGGGGAGGTGATCAACAGTGTCAAAAGCAGGAGACAGATTGAGAAGGATGAGAATAGAGTAGAGGCCATTGGATTTGGCCACGAACAGGTCATTAGAGACTTTAGCAAGCGCAGTTTCCGTAGAATGGAGAGAGCAAAAGTCCGATTGAAGTGGGTCAAGAATATCATGAGAAGAAAGGAAGTACAGGCAGCAGGGGTGAACAGCACATTCAGGGAGGAGGGAAATGGGGCGATAGTTGAAGGCGGATGTGGGGTCTAATAAGGGATTTTTGAGGAGAGGTGTAACTACAGCATGTTTGAAGACATCAGGAACTGTTGCAGTGGAGAGCGATAGGTTGAGGATGTAACAGATGGGAGGGATGAAAGTAGGAGCAATAGCTCCGAGTAGGTGGGTAGGAATTGGATCAGAGGAACAGGTGAGTTTAAGGAGGAGTGAAAATGAGTTTTCTATTCCATGACTTTGGAAAAGGAGGAAAAGGTAGCAGGGGTTGTTAAAGGAAAGTTGGCAGAATGGACAGCCGGAAAGGGTAGTGGGGGAGGTGACTTGGTTGAGAATTCAAAGTGGATCTTGTGAATCGTATCATAGAAAAACTCTGCCATCGTCTAGGGGAAGTGAGAAAGGAATAGGAGGTGGGGTACTTTGAGAAGAGTTGATGTGGCAAAGAGTTAATATAGTTAATTTGCAGGCTGGGGTAATGAGCAGTGGGAAGTAGGGTTATGAAATTAAGACTATATTGGAAAGGTGGACAGTCAACTTTATTGAGTGGATTATGCTTTAAGTGCCGGTACGCTTGCTATGGTCGAGCACAGCCCTGTTGTTTCAGGTCCTTGCAGTTCAAAATCCACAACTGCAGGTGATAATGGAAGGGAGCATTTTTCTAAGTGGCTCCTGCACTGTGGAATGTCTTGTCAGGGGGACCTATGTGAGGCATTATCTTTATCACAGTTCAGGAAATGCTTGAAGGCTCATTTATTTCAACAGGCCTTTCAGGTACTATTTATTTATTTATATACGACTTATATCCTAAGTGGTTTACATTCAGGTACTTTATCATATTTCCCTATTTGTCCTGGTGGGAGAGTAGAGGTCTATGGAGCATGGCTATGTTTGATTTATTTGTATTTTAGTTTAGTTTAGATTGGGTGTAGGGGACTTTTGGGGAGTGTACTATTGAAGAAATTGACTTTTCTGATTTTAAATCATATTACATTTCTGATTGTAAACCAGTACGTTTGCTCTAGCAGTTTGGCAGTATTTAAGATTAATTAAACTGTAACAGTTTGATAAAAAATATAAGATATAATAATAACTTTATTCTTCTATACTGCCACAGTCGAATGACTTCTAGGTGGTTCACATCGTAGAAGGCTGGACAATCAGCAAGTTACAGAATGCCAGAAGTGAGGGTATAACTTATTACATAAGAAATAGATAAAAGGAAAATATGAATCTTAAGTATGTAGTATAAATCTCATATATGCAACCTAAGGAATAAAGTTGTACAATCTGTGAATTTTAGGATAGAGCTGGGCAATAAGGCGAATTGCAGGATGAAGCAAATTAGAGTAAAGCGAGTTACAGAATAGGGCGGATTACTGGATAAGCAAATTACAGAATAAAACTAGACAGTTCGCAACTTGAAAAGTATTCACGCCTCCATTGGCAACCAGTGCAATCTTCTGTAGTAAGGGCTGTGGTCGTTTTTCCTCAATCCGAAGATCAAGCGAACTGCAGTGTTTGCACTATTCTTAATTTTTGTACTGTTTTCTTTGGGATACCTAGATAAATGATATTGCAGTAGTCCAGAATTGATAGGGTAGCGTCAAAGTATTTTTAATTGGTCCTTAGTTTCCACAGTGTACAAAAGCATTTCTTATATGGTGAAAGCGTTTGTAGTGTGTTAGAAACAGGACAGCTGCTCGAGGCAGCACTGCATCCTGAGCCAGAAAAACAGACTTGGAGGCAATGGAAGCCATCACAGGCACCCGGGCCTTAGCTATTGCTTCAAAATAATAGAAGTAGATCCATCACTGCACAAGCTATAATGGATGATTGAATGTAACCCGCTAACAGTCAGAAATTACACAAACTAATGCATAAAAACTACAACTAAAATAAATTGATTTAAATCAGACGTTTGCAAGGATTTCGTCAAATATTTCACAAGCCGTCAAGAAAGGAACTAAATTATTCTGCCAGCATTCACAAGGACATTAGAGTTTATCTTTAAAGCAATTTATCTTCATGGCTTGCATAGTTTTGTTGGAGATACAGAAGGCGCCATAATGTCTGGCTGCTGGGACTAGAAGTTCGCTAAAGTGCAGAGCAGCTCACTTAAAAAATGTAGTTTATCATACCATGCATGGTTATAGGGGATCTGTGCTCTGCCTACAAGACAGGACAGTTGGAGTCCTGTTGAAATGAGCCTTCTGCGATTTCAATTTTGGTATAGAAACCATCAACATTGGAGGACAGTCCCACACATTCATAACACAGTCACTAGCCACCAGTTATCCTAACACTTCCTTGTTTTTTTGCAGAACAAAAAAATAATCTTTTAATGACTCGACAACTTCAGCTGATTTGAGCTAAATGGTAGTGGTTCATTCTCAAAAACTGGACTCCAGCAGTGTATTGGCATCTTCGCAGGGGAGTGTCCAAGTTTCAAAGAGAAAGATTTAATACTAATTTATAAAATAAAATACAGAAATTGCTTTGTAGTAGAACAATTCAGCTGTGTTTAGCTGCTGTAGGAATGCCACAAATGAAACACACATGCAATCTTAGAATCGGAAGCTGCACCTGGTGAACTGGGTTCAATCGCCACTGTTGCTCCTTGGGACTCTGGGCAAATCACTTAACCTTCATCACTAAACATTCTTATTCATTCGCTCATTTCTCACACTGACTGCTCAGGTATTCGACAAAAAGATATTCATCGACTACAACTGATCCAAAATACGGTAGTGAAATTGATATACGGTTATTAAAACCCCCCACAATCATGTCACACCGCTTTTAAAATCAGCACACTGGCTTCCAGTTAATTAGAATTGTTTATAATATGTTATTTAAATAAATATAGGGATCAATATAATATCCAATTGTGATAATAAATAACTATATTCATATCATAATATTAATAAATTAAATTAATTTAAATAGTGCTCAGACCCACAACCATTAGTGTTCAAGTGTAAAAGCACACAACACCGGCTGCCGTCAGACCATCATGGCACTATTGATATCTGTACCACCATTCAACAATCTAACATCCATTTTCTATAAGATTAACGTATCTTTTTATGGTGGTTGATATTCCTCCGATGGTCACGTGATAGGCAGCTTGTTGTTATAAAGTGCTCGTGCAAACTATAAATAATTTCTGGAAGCCAAAAAATACATGTCCTCCCTTCTACTCGAGTTTCACCTTGTGCTTCCTCAGGAAGGGATTAGCTATCAATTCAAAAAAACATTATAACCTAAACATCTCACTACAATAACATTAACACTAATGCTGCTTGTAAAATATATCAATTCATTAGACAGTTGATATTATCTACCATAAAATACCTAGAATCAGCCTCCAAGAATGGACCCATCCAAACTGCTCCAAGAGAACAGGCTACTATCTAACATCAAGACCCTGACTTCCTACATCTTAAATAGGGAGCCCTCTAACTCATTACTAATCAGCGTACTTGCAACCATGTATGAGAGAGACACGGTACTCTTATATCTGAAACCAATCGATTTCATTATTAAGCCCACTAGGGCTTAAAGTTTGCCAATTAAAAATAAAATGGTGTTCTTTCTCCATTAAAATCTGTGACGTCCCCCCTATATGTAGGCAAATGTAGCAACACAGTGTAACGTAAATCTTCACTCACATGACCCATATCTATCCAATGAGACCAGAGGGGTTGACATCCGGCCACATTGGATATTGTTTAAATGTTCCGCTATCGTGATTTTAATACTTCTTTTGGTGTGAACGATATATAGTTTATCATAAGGGCATAAATTACAATATACCACTGCCATAGACATACAATCAGTGTTCGTAAGTAGTTTAAACTTTTTCTTATATCTACCACCATTTGGAATCTCCAATTCCTGGCCCTGCATGACATATTTGCAGTAAATACATCGGCCACATGGCTTGTGGCCACTTCCGGCCCCATCTGCCCCTCTGGTCTCCCTCAGACTCCCCCTATGCCGTAACATTTCCCCTACATTACGGCTACGACGGTAAGCAAACTTAGGGGGATCTATTAAGTCAGGAATAACTTGTAACACTGGCCAATGCCACTTTATTATTTGACAAATCCTATAATTATCTATTGAATAAGGGAGGACACATACCGTGGAATTGCTTTTTCCACCCTTATAGTTAGGATGTAGTAACCACTCCCGATGACAATTACTAGCCCTCTTCCATGCATTTTTTGAATTGATAGCTAATCCCATCCTGAGAAAGCACAAGGCGAAACTCAAGTAGAAAGGAGGACATGTATTTTTTGGCTTCCAGAAATTATTTATAGTTTGCACGAGCACTTTATAACACCAAGCTGCCTATCACGTGACCATCGGAGGAATATCAACCACCATAAAAAGATAAGTTAATCTTATAGAAAATGGATGTTAGATTGTTGAATGGTGGTACAGACATCAATAGTGCCATGATGGTCTGACGGCAGCCGGTATTGTGTGTTTTTACACTTGAACACTAATGGTTGTGGGTCTGAGCACTATTTAAATTAATTTAATTTATTAATATTATGATATGAATATAGTTATATAATATATTATCACCATGCTGGATCTCTTTAAATTCTCTCTCAGGACTGTTGTCCCTCTGAGTACATGAACCGTATTTCCAAGAGGCAATGGGCATAGTGAAATACATAAAATATTGTATAAATGCCGGACCATATACATATCTAAGAAATGAGGTTTGTACAGGTATCTAAAGAAAAATCTCAGACTAGATTAACAAAATGGGTCTCTGGTTGACAAAGTCTATAAAATAACAGCATCCTCAAGACAAATCTATTGCAGATTGAGCTTGAAAATTATAGTTAAATTGTTTTACAAATGAGAGAGAAGTTATGAGAGCTATGAGACTTAGAGCCTCCGTCTCTGGCCCCAGGGTCCTGGGCTCTTTCAAATATAGACTGTAGTCTTTGATGATAATTATTTTTTCTTTTAGTGTGATTTTTGTTTTTGATTTTTATGTTTTACTCAATTATACCCAATGTAGAACCGTCAAATAATTCACATTACAAATATTTAAACTAATAGCCCCATACTTACAAAGCTGCATTAGCAGCTGGTGTGCGGCAAAAGCCTCAAAGCCCTTTAAATCTCTATGGGCTTCGGGGCTGTTACTGCTATGGCAGCTGCTAGCACAACTTTGTAAAAAAAAAAGTGAGTGTGAGTGAGAGTGTGTGCGAGTGTGTGGTGTTGGTTAAATGCATAAAAAAGAAGCATGGAAAGGAATTGACCTGTAGGGATAATCAAACATTCCCTTTTATATTTTCTATGTAGCCATCAACAATTCCAGTTGTGTACAGTGGTCAAAAATATAGATGTAAATGATCAAAATTGAAGGATTATTTTCTTGTAGTTTCAGAACATTTTGCAAAGCCAAGAACGTTTGATAGTTTGATATTTTTAATGATATGAAAGTTTGATAATTTTAATGAAAGTCAGTAGAAGGAAGAAGGTGTTGATGCCCCTGTACAGGTCATTGGTGAGACCCCACTTGGAGTATTGTGTTCAGTTTTGGAGACCGTATCTGGCGAAAGACATAAGAAGACTTGAGGCGGTCCAGAGGAGGGCGACGAAAATGATAGGAGGCTTGCACCAGAAGACGTATGAGGAGAGACTGGAAGACCTGAATATGTATACCCTAGAGGAAAGGAGAGACAGGGGAGATATGATTCAGACGTTCAAATACTTAAAGGGTATTAACGTAGAACAAAATCTTTTCCAGAGAAAGGAAAATGGTAAAACCAGAGGACATAATTTGAGGTTGAGGGGTGGTAGATTCAGGGGCAATGTTAGGAAATTCTACTTTACGGAGAGGGTGGTGGATGCCTGGAATGCGCTCCCGAGAGAGGTGCTGGAGAGGAAAACTGTGACTGAGTTCAAAGAAGCGTGGGATGAACACAGAAGATTTAGAATCAGAAAATAATATTAAATATTGAACTAGGCCAGTTACTGGGCAGACTTGCACGGTCTGTATCTGTATATGGCCGTTTGGTGGAGGATGGGCTGGGGAGGGCTTCAATGGCTGGGAGGGTGTAGATGGGCTGGAGTAAGTCTTAACAGAGATTTTGGCAGTTGGAACCCAAGCACAGTACCGGGTAAAGCTTTGGATTCTCGCCCAGAAATAGCTAAGAAAAAAAAAAAAAAAAACACAAAAAAATTTAAATTGAATCAGGTTGGGCAGACTGGATGGACCATTCGGGTCTTTATCTGCCGTCATCTACTATGTTACTATGAAAGGATCTGATCCTGTACAAAAATAGGACACTCCTAACAGGAAATGTACCACACACTGATGTAAAAATAAACAGTCAGGCACTGCTGATTTTCCATTTGCCAATAAAACATGCTATTTTGGAAAATGCACACCTTGTTACCAAGCCCAACAGATTGTCATACTCTTGTTAACAGAAAAAACATGCAGTATTTACTTTTAATTTCTGCTATGACGGTGTCTCGCAAACTTTGTCAAGCCACAGCACACTAAACGCGGTGGCTGCGGTTTGAGGCATACGGAAGTGCACGGACGTCATTATCTTGATATCTGCGCACACTCAAAGGCCCTCCAGACGGGCCCTGAGACACCAGTGGGGTGGGTGCTGGAAGGGAAGATGCACCACATTGTTCATCTCACAAGTATTATATTGTTCATCCCTTTCCCTAACCTTTTTATTTTTATTGTAATCCATCGAGTCCCTCGTTCCCATGTTCTCAATTGTCTTTCTTCATGTTTTGACTTACTCTTTTGTTGTTTTTACCTTTTTTTTAAATTGTAAACTGCTTAGATTTGCCTCTTGCTTTTATATTTGCAGTATATTAAATAAAATGAACTTGAGAAGCGCTTGTGTCGGCAGCTTTTTTGTGGCAAGAGGCATATCCTTTAGGCAGGCAGCTGACGCCGGCACCTCTGCTCCTCCCCGAAATATTGCAGCACACCTGAAATCTTGGGTGGCACACAGTTTGCGATACACTGTGCTATGAGCTGTAGAGTGAAATTGTCTTCTGTCCAAGTGTATCTGTCACTCTAGGCAAAACTTCTACTAGTCCCCGTCCTACCTTGGGACAGCTCAAAGCCCTCCCTCAACCCCACTCAGATACAATATCCCCTTGCCCTCTCTCTCTCCCCACTCCCTTACGCCACACCCTCTGGGGCAGCACCAATGTGGCAGTCAGCATGTAAACGGATGACAAGAGTGGCCAGTGTGGGTCTTAAGGGCCAGATTCTGAAAATGGAGCCTAAATCATCAGCTGCCTACAAAAATAACACTGGCCATGTGTCAATCGCAGTTAGCTGTGATTCTTTAAATGTCACCTACCAGGAAATTTAGGCGTTTACTGGCATACATTGCAGACATCCAAGTTCTTTAGTGAGTCTTGCCTAATGGCGCCTAAGTCTCACTTCGCTCCCAACCGCATCCACTTAGGCATAAGGCGCCGTTTGGCGCCCTGCTATGCACGTAATTACAGCACCTACACTGTATACATCTCCTGACGCCTACTTATTTTAATGAGTTTTTAATGTTTTAAATGATTTGGTCAATTACCGCGCTGAGCCAATTAAAACAATTAAGTTAGGCAGCGGTAGGGTGCCTACCGCCACCTTACCGCACCATTTATAGAACATGGCCCTAAGTATCTGCACATGCTCAAGGCCCCACCCAAGCCACAAGCTCTTCCACAGGGACACTAGGTGACATTTCCTAAACTGTGCTGCCAGCTTAACGGTCTGTCTTCCTTCTGGTCTGACTGACACAAAACTTTAATATCCATGTGACGTTTGGCCTAACAAAAGCTCTGAAAAGGCAACAGCACAGAACATCCCATAAAAATTAGTTTTATAGCAGAGTAATACACTACTAGAAAATGAACCGACTATTTTTTGCTCAGTAATTTTTGCCTTTTTTTCCCCCCCAAAAATATTGTAAATCGAGTATAACTGTCTACAAAAAAAATGCGGTCAAGTCTAAAGAGCAAATCTCTTCATCTCCAGGGGCCCCTTTTACAAAGCCAAGGTAGCGAGTACTGGCATGGTAAATGCAACACAGTCCCAGAGCAATTAAATGGGCTACGTCACATTTGTCGTATAGGAATCGCTACTGCAGCTTTGTAAAAGGGGGGTCTAAGAACATAAGAATTGCCGCTGCTGGGTCAGTCTGTGGTCCATCATGCCCAGCAGTCCGCTCCCGTGGTGGCCCTTAGGTCAAAAATCAGGGCCCTAATTGAGTCTAGCCTAACCTGTGTACGTTCTGGTTCAGCAGGAATTTGTCTAACTGTCTTGAATCCATGGAGGGCGTTTTCCCCTATAACAACCTCTGGAAGAGCGTTCCAGATTTCTACCACTCACTGGGTGAAGAAGAATTTCCTTATACTTGTACGGAATCTATCCCCTTTTAAGTTTAGAGAGTGTTCTTTGAGTCGAAAGCTACTAGTATTGGCTTTCAGGTATCTTTTATAACTTAGGAATGCAAGGCGATAATCAAGGATTTTGTGTAGACCAGAAGAATGTTCACCTGTTCCACTGTTTTATCTTTATTTTTATTTTTTTTTGCACATAAGGTTTACTGCTCACTGTTCTCCTCGGAACTTAATATATCAGCTTAAACTTTCTCTTGTTACTCTCCAGTTAAGATTCAGTATAAAATTCATTTGCCCAGGAGAATAAACTAGAACTAGTTTATAATGTGCAAGTACTCTAGTGCAGTGGTTCCCAACCCTGTCATGGAGGACCCTCAGGCCAGTCGGGTTTTCAGGATAGCCCTAATGAATATGCATGGAGCAGATTTGCATGCCTGGCACCTCCATTCTATGCAGATCTCTCTCAAGCATATTCAGTAGGGCTATCCTGAAAACCAGACTGACCTGGGGGTCCCCCAGGACAGGGTTGGGAACCATTGCTTTAGTGTTCAACTAAAAATATTTGGCAATTATATCTACAGCACCCTTCTTATGTGATACTAATGGGAAATATACTCTTTCCTTTTATAGATGCTTTATTTGCTAATATTTTTTCTTGTCTTTTCTTTCTTCTCAGCTGTTAAAGTCAGTAATTCCAAAAATGGCTGTTGATGATATTACTCTTTCTGACAGAGGTGGTTAACAAAGTTAATAGTGGTTAAAGAAGCAGTTAACAATTATCTCCTGAAGAAGCTCCAAGGGGAGTGAAATGAAGATGTTCCGTTGAGCATCGAATAATATCATCAACAGCCGTATTTAGAATTACTGACTTTAACAGCTGAGAAGAAAGAAAAGACAAGAAAAAATATTAGCAAATAAAGCATCTATAAAAGGAAAGAGTATATTTCCCATTAGTATCACATAAGAAGGGTGTTGTGTCAGACAGAAATCAAATACGACTATAAATTATATCTACAGCACTTTTTTATTTATGCAACATTATATTCCATTATTTTTATGCTGGTTGCACAGCCATGCATGAATTGAAGAAAAATGTGCAGAAATTTTAACTTTGTGGTTGGTTACATGAATATTCATATAAAATATAATATTCCGCATATACAATATTTATAAAACCTGGAAATAAGTTTATAAAATAAAGGCAACCATGTGTTAGCTATGGTGAGGGAATGTAAAAAGACAAATAAAAAATAATTTGCACTTTCAGTTGTTCCCATCATCAAGTCATTATGCCCTGCAGATTCTCCACTTATGCGTCACTGTTTCCAAGTACAGTGTATATTGCCTTTCTACTTGAATTTAAAAAAGGCCCTCCTTTATAAAGTTGTAATTTCACCATTCATGTTAAGTGCTTCCTGTTCTGCACATTCATTTGACAAATTTTCTCTCTGCAAGACTCTTGATTATAGAAAAAAAGAATAGTCTACATTCTCACACCATTGTATTCTAGGAAAAGGGTCCCAGTTGCTTCAAAGGCTAGAGTTCATAGAAACATAGAAAAATGACGGCAGATAAGGGCCATAGCCCATCAAGTCTGCCCACTTCACAGACCCACCCCCCTGAGTCTGCTCTCCTGGAGATCCCTCTCCTAATGACCCATCCTTAACTCCACCCTCTTAAGGATCCCACATGGGCATCCCATTTACCCTTAAAATTTGGCACGCTGTTGGCCTCGAATGACAGAATCACTGCTCCAAAAGTTCAGTTCTTGGATTCCAGATTTTTTTTTTTTACAATTTGCTTTATTTTTGGCCTGCTTTCGCCATAAGTAAAGAATCTTCAGAGTCTAGAAAGTCAGATAATGATTTATGATTGTATTTCTCAACAAATCTAACCCATAAAGGACACTTTTGAGCCAGTCCAAATTTCCAAATTGCTCAAATCTAGGATTTGTAGTACAGTTCCCTACTGTTAAGGGCTGGGCATTCAAAAAACAATATGGTCTCTGAGCAAATAGAGTTTGCTGGAAGTTGTGGTTATGATCAGAAAATATACCATAGGCCAGTGTCCTGCACACTTTTCTTTCAGGGCATACTTCCAGGGCACATGTTTTTCTTTGGCACTGAAAAAAAGAGGACATGTGGCACTGCCCCATTCCACCCATGACCCCACCCTGCCCCACCACAAACCTTATCTCATCTTCCCTGAGCTCAGGGCTGCGTCTAGAGGGCTTCTGAGCATGTGCAGACATCAACACAATGACGCATGCATGCGCATGATGTCATGTCAAAATCCACGCATGGTCAGAGGCCCTCCATAACCACAACTGCCTGAGCTCAGGGAAGATAAACGAAGTTCATAAGGGGGCACGCAAGAGGAGAGGTGCCAGCACTGGCGACAGACTCACGTACATGTCATCTGTTATTGAATCGCTGGTGGCACACTCGGGATCTTTTTGCGGCACATTAGTGGGCCGTGGCACACAGTTTGCTATACACTGCCATAGACATTGAAACTAGGAGGAGGAGGGTCCCACACAAGCTCCTGGCCTGTTTTCCTACCAGCTCCTATGCTCTCTTGCCTGCAGAATGCTGGAAGTGGAAACAAGCACCTATTACTCTACAGGAGATTTAAGGGTTCTGGGGAACAACACGGGGGCAGTGGTAGAGATAGTTAAGCTCTGGAACGCATTGCCAGAGGTTGTGGTAAGAGCGGATAATGTAGCTGGTTTTAAGAAAGGTTTGGACAATTTCCTGGAGGAAAGGTCCATAGTCTGTTATTGGGAAAGACATGGGGGAAGCCACTACTTGCCCTGGATCGGTAGCATGGAATGTTGTTACTCTTTGGATTTTGGCCAGGTACTAGTGACCTGGATTGGCCACCTTGAGAACAGGCTAGCTTGATGGTCTGACCCAGTGGGGCTATTCTTATGGATCTGATGCTGGAACTGGGAATTGATAAGGAACAGGATAGAGGGGGGCTGAGGCTGGAATAAAAGGAACTAAGAGTTCATGTGCGGTACAAAATTGAAAAACTAAAAAGCCTAAAGATTCTAGGAGTGATTATCAATACTTATTTAACATTTGATCTCCAAGTGCAATCTGATTAAGAAAATTCGCCTTACATTGTTGAAGTTGTGTAGAGTAAAACATTCTTTCTATGATTGTTCAAACACTATCAGCAAACAAAACCTAACACTTTCCCACATTGATTAATGGAATATTACATTTGATTAATGTTCCGGAAAGAAATACTTCTACTATAGCACAAAAACCTTTAACATTGCTTTCACCATCTTGTAAGGAAGTGGTATAGAAATCTGTCTTTTCTCAGGTTTTATGTTTCATCACCAATTGGTGGAGCTTGTTATCAAGTGTTTTCCTTCTGCTTCCATCTTTGAAAAAAGGTACCGGGGGGGGGGAGGGGGAGGGGGTTCGGGTGGAGCATCCCATGGCAGAAGGGAGTGGGCATCCCTCCTGCCATTTTTTTTAGGGGGGAAGGGGGATGGTTCAGGGAGGCACCTGGCACAGAAGTGGGCCTTTGGTGGCTAGAGGGAGTAGGCATCCTTCCTGTTTCGCTGCTGCAGGAGGAAGTGGTCAACACGGCAGGAGGGAGTGGGCACCCTTCCTACCATTTTGCTGCCGCAGTGGGGGGGGGAGGTTCATCACGGCAGGAGGGTGTGGGCATCCCTCCTGCCGATTTTCACTAGCATGGGTAGGGGGGTTGATTCCCAATGCCATGTTCATCGGGGAAGGCAGTCATTGTTGTTGGGGGGAGGGGGAGGTGTTAATGGGGAAAATATTGTGTGTGACATACCTCCATGTGAATCATTTGAATGCAAACTTTTTAGTGCATGAATAGATCTTTTGAATCGGCCAAAAAAAGGATCGGAACAGACCCAAACGGTCTTACTGATCCTCTTTAGTGCATATGGACCCGGTCAGTTGCCCAGGAAGTTATTACAAGGTAGTTTCAAGTTTTAGTTTCACTTCCAAAGGAGGAGGGGGGGGGTGGTTTACAAAATTTTATTTGGGCATGATTATGGGGTCATAGCCATAAAAAGATTAATAAGCACTGGGACAGAGAGAGCCCAGAGATGGTTCAGAAAACACAAACTAAAGAATAAAAAGGTCCAGCTCAATGAGTCTGAAGAATCTGGGTTAGTGCGGTGGGCCGAGAACCTAAGTAATTGGATTGGGTTCCCACTGCTGGTCATTGCGACTCTGGGCAAGTCACTTAACACTCCATTTCCCCAGGTATAAAAATGTGGGCCCACTAGAGGCAAAAAAAATAAATGTAAACTACTTTGGTTGTATCACAGACAGGCTGTATAAGAAGAGAAAACAAAACAAGGGTGATATACTAGAGACATTTTAAACACATGAAAGGAATAATTGCACAAGCTACAAGCTTGTTTCAAGGGGAAAGGATGCTGTAAAGCTCCGAGGAGGAAGAGGCGGAAGCATCAGGAAATGCTTTTACATAGATCGGATACCTGGAATGTTCTTTCAGAGGAAATGGAGGAGAAGAAAACCAGTATCAAAAAAATAAATAAATCATGGGATGAACAGAATATCCATAGTGGCAAATTGATGACAACCTACATTGTCACATTAGTCATATCCCCAACATATGGCATCGGGGCCCTTAAAAGCACAGGAATACCTAAGCAGTAGATATAACTGAACAAGAACCCTCAAAAGCACAGGAATGCATATGAAGTAGATATGACTGCACAAGGACTTCATTAGCACTGGGAAACCAATGCTAAGTTAGATTCTGGTCATGCTTGGGCCTGATAAGCAAGAGGGGTGTTGATGTCATCTTGAAATAGGAACATTGGATCATCTGTTGTCCTATTGTCCTTTAATACTTAATTTTTGAAAGTTGATATGGGGGAAATATTAATACCATACTGGATTCAGCGATTCAGTAAACCTACGATGTAGTCATCTGTGGGACATTATTGCAATATAAATGCCGGCTTCTCCTTATTATGACCAGGATAGCCACGCAAATGGTTACTCGCAATTGGAAAAATTGGGATCGCCTTAGTTTTCCTTTTTGGTGGGCGATTTATGCTTATGCTATAGGTATGAGAAAATGAATTCTGACATGTTGGTGCATAATAATTTATTCAAATTGGTTTGGGGCCCATTGACGTCTTTTGTTACTTCGATGTAGTTGTCTTTTATCTTTAATTTTTCATTGATTTGCACACACATCCAGTGGTGGGTGGGAGGTTGGGAGTAGCTATCTCTTTGCTTTATTTTAATCCTTGATTGAATATATTGGGAGGGAGGATTATTCTTTGTGTATTGTTATTGATTGATTATAAGTGCTTACTCTGATGATTAATGTATGTATAATGAGTAGATGCCATTTTACATTATAAATACAATCTAAGGTAGAAGGGATGGGAGGGGGGAATTTGAATTTATTAAATGATTAGATCATTGGAAAGATTATTGATGTGAAACATTTGATTGAATGTAAGAATGAAAGGGAGGGTGGGATGGGATAAAATTATTATATACTAATATTATAATGATAGAATTTCAAATGATGTTTTAATTGAAAAATGTTTACTATATATGTATTTGTTGTAAGATGAAAAATGAATAAAGAATTATATATTAAAAAAAATGTATGTATAATGTTCTGCACTTTTTGTTGGCCTTGAAACTTAATACGTTAAAAAAAACCCAGCACTGGGAAATCAATACTGTGTTAGATTCTGGTCATGCTTGGGCCTGATAAGCAAGAGGGGTATTGATGTTGTGCATATATTATTTCTATATGCAACCCATTCATCAAAAGACAAATCTACTCTACAACGTGGATGGGCCATGTTGGTCTTTAGCTGTCATCGTTTTGCATGGTAACACTATCTGATTTTTAAAATAGCAGCAATAAACGAAAGCAAGTTCCTCGGTAAGAGTTACCCTTTCTTTGTTCTCCAACAGAGATAAAGCTTCCATTGCCCAGCATCATTCTAGTGAAAGTAAACAAGGATTTCCCCCCCCCCCAATAATACATACTGAACTATTAGCAACCAGTGATTTAGTGAAAGCAAAGCCAAAATTCACCTCTGAGGAAACAGGGTTCAAAAACTCTTAATCTTGAAACAAATGGATACTGTCTAACACACAAATGAAATAAGACTTTACATCAATGGCTTGGGTGACAGAGACCAGCTCCTCAAAATACTGATATTGATATCAGAAGAAAAAAAAAGTCTTTGATATTTTTGTCCACTGTTGTACATATAAAAACTGCCGTTATATAGTTTTGCAAGCGCAGTTTGTAAAAGTCATGAAAGCATGTATGTTGTAGCAAGCTGTTATGACAAGGTGGTGGTAATACTTTAAAAAAATGCATTGTCTGCATCTAAAGATGTCTTTTCAAGTAGAAACGAGATGTCCTCTTTTGACAAAAGCTCCAGCATCAATCAGAGGTGTTTCATTCCATTTCGACTGGGCTAGAGAAGTCTTCAGCATGTCAACACAAATATTTACTAGAGGGCTCAAAAGCTGCAGATAGGCAATATCTAAACTTCTCATTCTTCCAAGTAACTTTGTTCACCAGAATTCAAGGATAGCAAACAGGAGTCGCTTGAAAATTCACTAATTTTAAGATTAAGCTCTTTTAAAATGCTTATAAAAGCCCAGTTTCTTCAACAAATTTCACTATAAGGAAAATAATACTTTTGTATTTAGAATGAAACCCAGCAAGTAACCAGCAAAATATTGGACAGCACAGGGAGGGCGTAATATTCCGACACTTATATCCCCAGGCCTTTCTACAGAGTGATAGTTGATAGATGTACTTCGGTATGCAGCATCAGCGTGTCTCACCCCAACTTTTCAAGTACTTTTACAGATTTAATTTTTCACACCCGGCCCCAAACCGTCTTCTGTATATACAGTAGGCAGTTCAACGATTTCTAAATATTGTTCTTGAGTTTTGCCGACATGGAAAAGTTGGAAAATCTTTCAACCGATAAATGCAAAACAAGCCTATGTCCCTATGAGTCTTCATTCACTGTTACCCAAGGCTTGAATCCATTTTTGAACACGTCCACCTCCATTCCCTCTATATGTAGTCCAGTTATTGCTAGACTAGTGGTTGAGTGAGGAGAATTCAGAAAGTGACTCCTCCTATAACCTGGTACTTGGTATCACAGCTGTGGGACTCCCTCCCTGCTCAGGAGCTATGGAAGCACTTATCAAACATGTAACCACCATGGATAAGTAAAGGGGAGGCAGCTAGAGCTGAATGCGTGACAGATTGTCTCCCATTTTTGAATTTGGGAAAGAAACCAATCCACACCATCTTTCCCACAATTTTGTCACAGGCTACATACAAACTAAAAATTTGCATATTTAACATTATGACTTCAAGGTTACTGTGCTATTCAGAAATGAACAGCAATCAAACAACTGACTAAAGGTGGCAATGAATATTGATGTTTACGTGGCTTCGAAGCAGTAAAATCCACTGCCCCAGGTACATTAGATAGATTGTGAGCCCACCGGGACAGATAGGGAAAATGCTTGAAGTACCTATATGTAAACTAACTGAAATAGAAAAGTCAACAAAGTTGTAGGCGATACCTTTATTGGATGAAATTTGGATTAAATTAACTGGATTAATTAAATTAATGTGACTAAATTTTGAGGGCTACTAAACTCATCACATGAGAGGACCGTAGCTCTGGAATGATAGTCACTAATTTATTAAGCTAGTCCAACGAAAACTTCTCTCCTGTAACTTTTCGATGCGTGTCCAAGCGGCAAAGACCCCACTTTCAGGAACAACTGAGCTCAGCCACGCTTCTTGGCGTCTGATACATGGATGGATTTAAAAGTGGAATCCAGAGCGGGTGGTATTTCAGCCTGGACTGCCATATCCTGTAAGTGCACAGCAGTATCTTGGCCTTGCCCAGCAGAGTATACCCACTATTATCAGGTTCTTCTGATAATGGCAACGGTGCAAAAACTTTTAAAGCTGTGCTACAGCTTATTCAATTTAACAACAACTGAACACAGTACTTGTTATCCACACAGCGTCTGCGGGCATAACTAAGAGAGACCTCAAACTCTTTCACTCAATGTATTACAGTCAGCACTCAAGTCGGCTCCCAGTGACCCCCCCTCCCCCCGTTCAAGGTTATTGTGATTTTTTTTTACAGTTTTGCACAGATTCTATTTTAGTCCAGTTGTTTTTTAAGTCTAATTGTGTGGAAGAGGTAGGCAGAGGGCCTTGATGAGTGCTTCATAGTCTCAGGTTACACATATTGCAAGCATATAACTGTTAACAAGAGCTGCTTGGTTACTGCCTGGACTGTAAGTGAAAGGGCAGACAGCATTCTGAAAATATGCCCTGCATATTTCCAGCTACCACCAGCTGCATACAATCGGGAAGGATTTCTTCAGCAGAAACACGTCATGAAGAAGTCAGCCCTCGTGGTAAGCTTTGGTCACAGTGCTGAAACCAGTACACAGGATATACGAGTCAAGTGTCTCTCAGCTGTCCTCCTCATCATCACTGATCAGATCCCGCCTTTCTGGGCTAGTCTCACGTTCCCGCAGGAAGTCCTCCCGAATGGCTTCGAGTTCTGTCAGCTCCAGACGCACTTTCTCCAGGTGGTAAGCCCTGCGGTTCCGGATCTGACGGAGCGGAAAGGGATTCATACCCACAAAGGCAATATTGATAAGCTTCCTGAAAAAAAAAAATATAAATAAGAATCACAATGAAAGATAGTGATAGTCCAAATTAATCTATTCATTTCAATAAGTGGCCCATTTTGGAGCTGAATTCCATTAAAGGACACCTAAAATTTTCTAGAAAGTGTCTATTTTATAAAAAGGTCAAATTATAAAAACCACAAATAGTCAGTGAATTCACAAATTATTCCACTATGAAACCTACATATTACTGTATAAAACAATAAAAATGTAACGACTTATCACACTTATCTGAATCAACACACTGGACTGAATCAATATTGCCAGACAGCCCACAAAATTTAAATAGTGATTCTTAAAGACACACACTACTCTCCTTCAATCTTTCCAAAACCAAATATGATCAAGGGTGAACTCTGAACTTCCCAAGAACTTAGTTTATAAATCATGTATAAAAAAATAGAAGGGTCCCATCTAGTAACAATGTTGTTGCCCGGGGGTGAGGGGGTTACCTTAACCCAGGGCTGCCTAAGGCCGGTCCTCGAGATCTACTGGCAGGCCAGGTTTTCAGAATATCCACAATGAATATGCATGAGAGATTTGCCTGCACTGCCTTCTTGGTATGCAAATCTCTCTCATGCATGTTCATTGTGGATATCCTGAAAACATGGCCTGCCAGTAGATCTCAAGGACCGGACTTGGACAGCCCTGCCTTAACCCTTTTGTGTTTATTACATGTGTAAGCCTATAGTATTTCAGTTGTCATATGGCAACAAGGACATGAAAAGTTTAAAATACATCTTTGCAACAGTGGGATATCTGCCCCTTCCTCCAACCTTCCTAGCAGACCTGAACAGTGTACTAAGGAGAATATGACCTGGGCCACACAACAGGCATTCCTACCATACCAATTTGACCATCCTGCAAGATAAAATCTGTATGGATCTTATCTATTGCCCTTGTAATGATTTCACAATGCTCTTGTGTCTTTTCAAAGAGAAGGGAAAGGATGGGATTTTGGATTTAGCTCATAGCTTTTTCAGAAGCTATTTCCCTGTCCCTGGAAGGCTCACAATCCGAGTCTACACCTGAGGCAACGGAGGATTAAGATTACAATGAGTGGTGTTGGGACTTCAAAGAGGCTATCCTGGTTTTCAGCTTGCTGCTCCTTCACTCAAAATTCTTTTCAACCTTCCCTTATGGTATTTGTTCATTATTAGTCCTGTACTGGTATTAAGCCTTAGATGGTGTTTACCAACCGCTTTGGGCTATGTTCCGAGGAAACCAGAGTCTAAGTACTGAAATCTGCCACTGGCTTGGCAGTCTAGGAGCTCAACTTAGGAGGAATTGATCACAAAAAAATGGCTGAAGGACTAGGGAGAACAGCATATGTCATTTAGTGGGGATTTAAAAAAAAAAAAAAAATTGGGGGGGAGGAAGAGAGAGAGACAAGTTAAATAAAAGAATTGTGGAAGTTTTTTGACTAATGATTTGTAAATCTGTGATATCTGCTGGCTTGGGGAAATCCACTGCTTATTCCTAGGATAAGCAGCATAAAATCTGTTTTACTACTTGGGATCTAGCTAGATACTTGGGACCTGGGTTTGCCACTGTTGGAAACAGGATACTGGAATTGTTGGACCTTCGGTCTGTCCCAGTTTGACAATTCTTATGGTTTTATGTGAGCCAAGTATAGGACAATCAAGCCATTGTGACATCACTGATGAGTTTGGCTCTGAGGCATTGGTGGAATGAGGCATTATGACATCACAATCTCAGCTCTGGAATGTTGCTATTTTCTGGGTTTCTGTCAGGTACTTGGGACCTGGGTTGGCCACTGTTGGAAACAGGATACTGGGCTTGATGGACCTTCGGTCTTCTCCCAGTACAGCAAAATTCTTATGTGCTTGTGACCCATACTGGTCACTATCAGGCAGAATGTTTGGGTTGACAGACCTTAATTTGACCTGGAATGGCTTTTCTTATGTTCTTAGTTTACAGCCAAATCCCACCTGTTATTTCACATGTAATTAGCAGCTTGGTAATAATCTAATGCCTTCAAAACTTTACAATTTAAAGTAGTAGCACTAGGGATCTAGAAGATTGTTACATATAGTGCTTGTGCGTCATTCTGGCCCCTGGCTGAATTCTCTCAATCTTTAAATTCACCAGATGGCGCTATAGCACTGTACTAAAATACACGTCAGAAAAACTTGCCAGGTTCAAGTAGAAAATGAAACCAAGCTATAGATGTCCCCAAAATGCCAGATTTGTAAAATCAATTCTTTCTTGCTGATCAGAAAAATAAATCCAACTTCTGATTTCTAGACTGAAGAAATCCCCCTCCCTCCAAAACCAGGAATCCCCTCTCCCCCCAATTATAATTTTTGTTTAAACTAGCTACTCTGGATAAAGAAACATTCCATTTCATCACTGAGGAGAGTAGATCAGAAACAAAATAGAAACTTAGAAAGAAAGATGACGGCAGAAAAGGGCTATAGCCCATCAAGTCTGCCCACTCCACTGTCCCACCCAAATGTCAACACCCAAACTTTTTTATATGTATACACTACCCGATATTCTAAACAGAATATATGTACATATATAAACAAACAAACATGTAAGTAAGACAGCAGTAGAGAGGCTACCCAAATTTGGTCTCATGAAAGTAGGGGATCCTGGGTCACCTTGACTTCAGGAGGAAGAGTGCACAGCATGTAAGGAGCACTGCTTGCCCGATTCCTCATCAGCTGGGGACAGGGCTAGTGTTAGACCTGCTGTGGCACAGGATATAAATTTGAGATGGGGTCCTAAAGCTTGCCAGCAGGCTTTTGGTCCCTTGTGGCAAGGGGTCTCATGGCAATTCCCCTAGCTGAACCAACTTAATGCTGGCCTTCAGTAGAGAAGGAAATGTAGTTAAGTCAGGGCCAATATAAGTGGATGATGAAATTGCAGTAAACCTTGTTTCACTTTCACTTCAATGCTTGAAGCAGCAGGACGTGTGCTTAGGAGCTCTGTAGTGTACATGGTGTGGCTGTGATAAGTGTGGGAAATGGAGGCTGGGTACTGGGTCTGGGTACTCGGGTACTGGGTCTGTTGACGATGAGAGGTCGTACATTGAGATTGAAACTCTACTTGGCAAAAACCCAACAGAAATCCACAGTGTGTTACGTGAAGTTTGTGGCGAGTTAACAGTGGACCATAGAACAGTTTCTCGGTGGGCAACTTGTTTTCGGAGTGGTCGTGTGAGCATAGATGAAAATGCAAGACCAGGAAGGCCGAGATCAACAAACGATGAAAGATGTGTGAAACTCGTGGCTAATGCTTTTGAACAAGATCGTCGTGCGACATGTGAGGAACTTTCCGAAACCACAGGGATTCCACTGACATCAGTATACCGAATTCTGACAAATGATTTAAAAAAAAGAAAATTTCTGCGCGATGGGTCCCCCCACTTTTTGACTGCTGAACAGCAGCAGAGACGCCTGGATAATGCAACCATGCTGAAACAAAGATTCAAAGTTGAAGGTCAGGCATTCTTGAATCACATTGTTGCTATTGATTAAACATGGGTCAGAGACTTTGAGCTGGAGCTGAAATCACAGTCCAATGAGTGGAGAGCTCCATCTTCCCCATGACCAAAAAAATTTTGACGAGCTCAATCAAAAGTCAAACAAATGATGATTTTTGCTTATGATCATGAAGGCATCATCATCACAAAGTTCCATGTGGAAGAAGTATCAAAGCAGTGTATTATTTTGCAAAAAATGTGCAGAAAAATGCACAAAATCACCTCAGTTGTTCTCGGCTGGGCCACTCATTCTTCAAGATAACACTTGCCTGCACATAGGGAACATCGTCATTGAAAAACTATGCAAATACGGCTGGAAGGTGTTACCTCATGCTCCTTACAGTCCAGACATGAGTCCAGAAGACTTCGACCTTTTTCCAAAGTTGAAACAACCTATGCGTGGACATCGTTTTGCATCTCTGGAAGAGCTTTCTTCTGCTGCTACCTGAGCCATTCGGCAACTGAACAAAAACGGTGTCCTGGATGGAATAATGAAGCTTCCTGGATGTTGCAAAGCTGGGAGACTATATTGAAGGATTGTAAACATAAGAACATAAGAGTTGCCACTGATGGGTCAGACCAGTGGTCCATCATGCCCAGCAGTCTGCTCACGCGGCGGCCCTTTTGGTCAAAGACCACCGCCCTGAGACTAGCCCTACCAGCATACGTCATTGTTCAATAGGAACTTGTCTAACTTAGTCTTGAATCCCTGGAGGGTGTTTTCCCCTATGACAGCCTCCGGGAGAGTATTCCAGTTTTCCACCACTCTCTGGGTGAAGAAGAACTTCCTTATGTTTGTATAGAATCTATCCCCTTTCAACTTTAAAGAGTGCCCTCTCGTTCTCCCTACCTTGGAGAGGGTGAACAACCTATTCTTATCTATTAAGTCTATTCCCTTCAGTACCTTGAACATTTCGATCATGTCCCCTCTCAATCTCTTCAGTTCAAGGGAGAAGAGGCTCAGTTTCTCTAATCTTTCGCTGTACAGCAGATCCTCCAACCCCTTAACCATCTTAGTTGCTCTTCTCTGGACCCTCTAAAGTAGTACCGTGTCTTTCTTCATGTACGGCGACCAGTGCTGGTGAGGACGTACCATGGCCCGGTACAGCAGCATGATAACCTTCTCCGATCTGTTCATGATCCCCTTCTTTATCATTCCTAGCATTCTGTTCGCCCTTTTCGCCACCGCCACTGCACATTGTGAGGCGGCTTCATCGACTTGTCTATCAGGAACTCCCAAGTCCCTTTCCTGGGTGGTCTCTCCAAGTACAACCCCAGACATCCTGTACTCGTGCTTGAGAGTTTTGATACAGACATGCATCACTTTACACTTATCCACGTTGAACCTCATCTGCCATGTCGATGCCCATTCCTCGAGCCTGATTATGTCACGTTGTAGATCTTTGCAATTCCCCTGCATCTTCATTACTCTGAATAACTTCGTGTCGTCCGCAAATTTAATCACCTCGCTCATCGTACCTATGTCCAGATCATTTATAAAGATGTTGAAGAGTACAGGTCCAAGCACCACTTACTCCCACTCTCTGCTTCCTATGCTCCAGCCAGTTTTTAATCCACGTGAGTATTTCTCCCTCGATTCCATGGCTCGCAATTTTCTGAAGTAGTCGTTCATGCTGAACCCTATCGAACGCCTTCTGAAAGTCCAGATATACAATGTCGACCGGGTCGCCCTTGTCTATCTGCTTGTTTACTCCCTAAAAGATATGCAGCAAGTATGTCAAACAAGATCTGCCTTTGCTGAAACCGTGCTGGCTGGTCCACATCAGACCGTGTCTGTCGAGGTGATCAATGATGCTTTCCTTTATCAGCACCTCTATCATCTTTCACGGTACTGAAGTCAGACTCACCGGTCTGTAGTTTCCCAGGTCTCCCCTCGAACCTTTTTTGAAGATCGGTGTAACATTCGCCACCTTCTAGTTCTCCGGAATCTTTCCTGTTTTAATTGACAGATTGGCTATCAGTTGAAGCAGTTCAGCTATAGTCCCTTGATGACCCTCGAAATACTTGAGAAAAAAAATAAAATAAAACACATAAATTAAAAAAAAAAAGTGTGCATTTTTAATTAAATGACCCACGTAGGTGACAAGAAAGAGTATTAACATCAGCAGGGGTAGAAAGATGAGCCCCCCCCACACACAAAAAAATGTGAACCCATCTCAATCTGCTCTCCTTGCAAAATAAAACTGTTTAGCTTTGAAAGAAGAGGGCACAGTAAGAGATGGGGAGAGGATAAGGTTATGAGATGACTATTGGCACATAATATGCAATAAAAGGAACTGTATCAGACATTTTTTCATAAATATATTTCTGCTTCAGGTTGTCCAAAGAAAATCAAATGAATGCTAACTATGCAGAGTTGAATAACTGGTTAGGCTGACAGAAGATTGGGGTCCACTGAACCCTGCCTACTTATAACCAGGGGCGTAGCCAAAAGCTGCATTTTTTTTTGGGGGGGGGAATGGGGGAAGTTTGCAAGCATTTCTTCTCAGTCCAACTCCTCCCCCAATCATATCTTTGCTAGCAGGGATGCTCAAACTCCAGCAGCTGAAGTTCCCCTGCCAGAGACTAGTCTGCGTGACCTGAGCAGCAGAAATCATCAGGCTACTATGACCTCTGACTCCCCAGCATTTCATAAGTGAACTGAGCATGTGTGGAAGTGCTGCATCAGCCGCTATAGCATCCTGCCAACTTCTTACTGCTCAGGCAGAGTGGACTGGGCTCTGATGGGGGAACTGTTCAGCTGGTGAGCACCTCTGCCAGTGTTGGAGGAGGCCTGGGCCTTATTCTGAGGGGGGGGGGGGCAGGCTCCCAAGGATCCCTGTGGCTTTGCCACTGCTTATAAAATGCCCAATACTTGTCTCCAAATAGGAATCCAGGACAGAACAAAAAAACCTCTTGTCTTTAAGTCTGCTGTGCAGAAACAAATTTTTCTGAACTCAAGAACAGGCCAACAAAACTGGCTTATCACTTTCCCTGCATATAACTGTTATGTTAATCAGGTTTTCTATTCCACCTTCAGCTAATCAGTTCAAGGTCAGATTACATTATAAGAGGTGGGTCAGTTATCCAGGAAGTTACAATGGACAGTTTCACACGGACATTCAATAGAGTTAGCTAGTACAGGTAGATCAGCACAGTTAGGTTATAAATACAAATACATAACTATAAATTCAAGTAGGTCATTGTTGGCTCATTGTTATGTCCCAGGAGTTGCATTAGATAGTTTAGAAATGGGGTTTTACAATTTCCATTTCGGTTACTTCATGGTTGGCTCCTTGTCTTGGTACAGAAATGCTTTGATTCCAGCAGCGTTTTTCTCACAAGTCTCCACATATCAGTTTTTCCACACGTTTACCACCATAGACCTTTTCAGGGACCCCTGAAGAAGACTACCCTGTCGAAACGCGGATTGTGTTGAGTCCTATGCTTTCAGCAGACTAGGTCCTTTAGGTTTTTATGTGGATCATTTTATTTTTATGTGGATTGCTTTATTGTACTTTTAGAATTTTGACCTAATCAAATCAAATTAGAGGCAGGATATAATTACAATGACTATCTTTAAAAAGTTACGTTTTTTTCTCACTTGTTTTAATGACACAGGAGTTTCTCATTAGCACTCCAACATTTTCGTAAATCTTTAAAAACTATTTTATTTGCTAAACACTTTGAAAATTAATCTTCCGAAACTTAGTCTTATTCTTTATGGTTTATTTGTTAAGTTAATTATTGTAAACCGAGTTGAGATTTCTTGGACTGTTGCCTCAGTATATAAAGCCAAGCATTAGATTAGATTAGATAATAAAGTCCATTTCAGGAATATCGTCACTCCATAGTGTTCTTTTTGGTTTCTTACTAGTCTGGTTCATCACATTTTTCTTGTTTTGCAAAATGCTTTTTCTTCACTCCCCCCACCCCCCGTGCAATGATGGATGCTCAATCAATCCTTTTACTTATTGGACTATTTGGCCAAGTTTAAAGATGGAGACCAACCAGTTTGAACAGCAATTTTTTTTCTTTTAGACAATGATTTATACACCATTCAGTGTCTTCTTTTTAACTAGTCTTGATATTGTATTATTTATGTAACATATGATTTTATTAATTTAAATTCTATATGCCTCCTGAGGCAGGCCCCATGGCCGAATCATGACCCGTGTCTAGTCATTGTGTTATATCCAATAAGATTCTTGATCCATTGCCTTGGTGTTTCATTGTCTCTGCTGTTGCTGTTTGGTGTATGTTCTAAAGAGCTATGTGATCTTCTGGATCCTGCTTTTTACCAACAAGTCTGGCCATTTATTTGCATATGTCAGCATGTTTTGAACATTTGAGTTTGTTGATACTGTTAAGTATACATGAAGGCTGTCAATCTCTTGTGATTCCATGGCCATGGGAAGGGCTACAAAATCCAATCCTTATACATAATAATATTTTTGATGCAGAATTGCCACAGGAGACTAACAGCCAAGTCAAGCAGCACCGCAACATCCAGCTATACATCTTGGGTGCCAATCTAGATCCAGACTTGTTTTATCAATTTTTTTTTTTTACAGCTGGGCATGCTAGCTTTATTTAGCATCAACTGCTATACTTAAATAAAACTGCATGAAGTTACTTTACATTCTGACAACCAGGGCTGTGGAATTGGAGTTGGAAGCAATTCTGGGTGGAATTGGAGTCAGTAAAAATGTACTAACTCCAGTTCTAGCTTCAGAAAAAGCTTATAACAGTTTACAGCACATTTTTTCATTTGACAGCACTTTTTTTGTTCAGGTTCTCTGTTTAAACTTAAAATAAATATATTTTGTGGACTATTGGTCTTAATGTTGTACATTAAGAAATATCCTATTTTCCTGCAATCAATCAAATTTTCCTTACATTTACTAAATCAACGACAGTGAAGTGGATAAATATCAAAACAACAAAATACTCCACTGAATCAGCTGAGAGTGTCTTCAACGGAAGAAAAAGCCTCAGGTTTATTTAGGCAGGGCATAAATGCTCAAGCCTCCTCCACCCACATCACTGGCAGAAAAAACTTCCCTAGAGACTATACCCTTGCCGCTAAGCTTGTCTTTATCTATGGGACATGAGTCGCTTTTTTAGCAATATAAACAAACGTGTTGAAACATCAATGTGGTGTCTCATTAATAGCCAACGTTTCACGGTCCACTACCGCTTCTTCAGGGCACCAAAAATCTCCACACAACTTGCATTGCTTGCTTGTGCGATTACATTTACTATACATAGCAGGGGTCTGAGTTAACAATAGAAAAACAAAGGCATCAGAAGGTTTGGTGTACTGACTCCGCAGCCCTGCTGACAACTCCAAACATACAAAAATTAAAGCATCACAACATGATCTTATATCATGCCAGTCCAGAAATGGGACTAAAATGTCAGCTGAGCTCAAAAAAGGAAAAATCATTGGGTCAACATGAGTGTTAACAGCTTCAAACCCCAGCAAGGGTCCAGATCACTAAGAAATCTGTTGCTGTAAGACTTGGATCAGCTGTAGTTATAGAAAAACAACATTCAGCTACTAGTGAGTGAGTGATGACATGCTAAAGTGAAAATAAGATATAGTTACTGAATTCCCTGACTACATTTTTCAGCAGGACAACTATTATGCCTCCAGAGGAAAAACTATGTCAACATAAACTTCCTTCCTGTTTTCATAACTCTTCTGTAGAAGTCTGGAAGGTTTCACTTGCACGTGGCAACTGTTGTAACAAGCAGTGGCTAGGTTTCCGTGATATTACAGCTCGTTTCCAGGGACCAAATTCAAATACCTCCTCAAATATTCCTAGGCCCAGCTGGCTCACAATGCATCATTTATTGTCATATCTGAAAGGATTGTTTTTTTTGTTGGGTTTTTTTTTTTTTTGCATTCTTTATTTATAATTTTAATAATAGACAATAATTACAAGTCAATAAGCAAACATACAATGTAAATTGAAATTAAATCAAATTTCCAAACTGCTTAGAGGATACCAACCTATACAACGCATTATTAGTCCACAATTTCGGAGACGAAGCTGAAGAAAAAACTGAAATAAGGCAACCAAGAAACTAAGTATAAGGCAAACTAAAGAGGCGGTCTGACTGCTCTTGAACAAATCTTTTAGAGCTAACTTGAGAGCAGAGAAGCTCATGAAGACTCTCTATCAGAAATAAACTTAGATAACTGCTGTGGATCCTAGAATACATATCTATTCCCCCCAAATGTCATAACACACTTACAGGGATATCTTAGGACAAAGGTTGCTTTCTTCTTCTCTGGGTTGAATGAGATACATCGGGGTACATCCTTATTATATTTGTCATAAATGGAACATCTTTATGCTTAAAAAACATCTTAAGCATCCAGTCCCTGTCTGAATCAATTGCAAACTGTACTATTAATGTGGCGAGGACCTGAATCTCAGTATCCAACCTCTCTAGAAACTGTGTCAAATCCAAACTATCAACAGATAAATTCTGCTGGTTTGGGTTTGGATTTTGGGATTTAACTCTCATTGGGAGGTAATATATTTTTGAGAGAGGTGGGTACGAGGTTTCTGGTACCTTCAAAATTTCTGACAAATATCTTTTAAACATAGCTATCTGAAAGGATTGTAATGACACACTATGACGTTACTTATAAATACAAGAGGAAAGTTGTAGGCATATTTCTAACTGCAAAAATCTGTTTTAGACATTGAGAAAACATACTTTAAGGCAACTATCAGATATCTTAATGGACTGTCTTGTTTATGTTTCTGTACAATGCCAAATATGCCTGGCAGTGCTATATAAATTACTTTAAGAATAATTTTAAATCCTCTGCAAAAGATATTTATATACAGCTCCAATACCTACCTAGCATCAAGGATCGTTCGTGTAAAATATCGCAGATACTTGAATATTGACATTGAATCTTGCAGTTTTAGTATTTCTTCTTCCTTATACTTAAAAAGTGCTAGGGCAAATCGAAAAATGACCTGTGTGGAATTAAACAATTAGATAAGGGCCTTGTAGACAGACAAAAGCCATAACTAAACATGTGAGTATTATGTTGACGGATCACACAAAGGCAGTGAGCTTAATCCACCGTGTCACAGTACATATAGCCAAATGCGCAGCACAAACTTTGAAGCTAAAGAAACTCAACATGCATCAAGAAATATTCAAATGCTGTTTAGAAGTATTAGCAAAGCCCGACTCGAGCAAAACTCTGAGTAATGCTTGCATTTTTGCAGCTGCTATTGAGCAACTCCTGTGTCACTAAAACAAGCGAGAAAAAACCCGTAACTTTTTAAAGATAGTCATTGTAATTATAATTTACCCCTAATCTGATTTCTGATCGTCTTACCTTTAAAGAATTATACATTAAAGCCACTGTCATGTAAATACATTTTTTGATTCCGTATAATTGTTGTCCTTTATCTGCAAGAAGGGTGCGATTAGAAGTGACGAGAGGACTTTACTGCCCACATCTGAAATGAGTTAACCCTACTCTAGGGGCTCCTTTTATGAAGGTGCGCTAGTGTTTTTAGCGCACACACCAGATTAGCATGCGCTAGCCGAAAAACTACTGCCTGCTCAAGAGCGGCCAGCGCAAACTGTGTTCCACCATACTATGAATTCTACCTTAGACAAATTCTTCCAGCAGTGCAAGATGTTTTGGATATCCAGAAACAGTAGAATATTAAGCAAGTGAGCGTTGGGCTCTGTTAGGGATTATGTGAGACCTTGTTGACCTAGTACAATAATTTTGAAATTTAACAGTTCATGGATCTTCAGTATGGAGGAAATGGTGCGCCAAACTCTCTGCCAGTATATCGTAAGCAGAGAGCATTGAAAAATCATGTGGGGTAGTGTAATAGTGTAGTAACTAGACAGAAATATTAGAGAGACGGAACTCACTTTATGACAGTCCTGGAGGGTGAGGGGAGTTGAAGAAAGGAGGAGGATGGTTGGGTTGAGGAAGGGGATTGTGAAGGGGGAGGTAGTTTGCATAGTGTAGGGGGGCAGAGATTATTATTCCGAGATCCACGTGTTAAACATTATACACTGCTTATTAACTCACCTTGGATCCCTCATACAAGAACGAATCCCATATTTTAAAGAAGAGCTCACTAACAACACTGTCGGCAAATACCACTAGAAACCAATTGAATGTAATGAGTGAATAATCCACTTTGTAATATTCAAAGTGGACATGTAGTCGAGGCAGTTTCTCAGCAATTAGATCCTTGAACACTCGTTGGTCAACCTACAGAGAAGAGATCATTTGGCAATTAGTCTAACTAAATAAGTTTAGGAATTTCTGGTCACAGCACACTTCATTGATTCTCTAAGTAAAGAGAAGACGAGACCTTCTATACCAGTGGTCTCAAACTCAAACCCTTTGCAGGGCCACATTTTGGATTTGTAGGTACTTGGAGGGCCCCCCCCCCAAAATAGTTAATGTCTTATTAAAGAAATGATAATTTTGCATGAGGAAAAACTCTTTATAGTTTATAAATCTTTCCTTTTGGGCAAATCTTAATAATAATATTGTCATTTATAGCTAAAGTGACATATGATCAACAAAAATGTTTTATTTGACTTTTGTGATTATAGTAAACATACCGAGGGGCCTCATAATAGTACCTGGCGGGCCGCATGTGGCCCCCGGGCCGCAAGTTTGAGACCACTGTTCTATACGGTTCCAAGTTAACAACTTTTTTGCAAATTAATGCACAATTACTATTTCCTAAGTTAGACCGAACATAATAAAGTAAACGTTAGCAGGTGCAAAAGTTTAGGCATGCGTCTAGGTCAGGGGTAGGCAATCCGGTCTTCGAGAGCCGGAGCCAGGTCAGGTTTTCAGGATGTCCACAATAAATATGCATAAGATAGATTTGCATCTCAAGGAGGCAGTGCATGCAAATCCATCTCGTACATAGTCATGGTGGAGATCCTGAAAACCTGACCTGGCTCCGGCTCTCGAGGCCTGGAATTGCCTACCCACGGTCTAGGTGATTCATTGCTACTAGATAAAATTGCTGTAAGGTCTAAAATGTTAGTGACTGGTTAGTAGGGTTACCTGATGTCCGGATTTCCCCATATATGTCCTCCTTTTCAAGGGGCAGGGATGGGTGGAACTGGGAGGGCCTGGGGGCGGGTCTAGGGGGGGTCTGGATTTTTACTAAAGTAGAATCTGGTAACCCTACTTGTGAAGACAAATTTCATGGCTGAATACTCTTCTCAGCTTGTAACCTTTGCTCTATTTTCAACCACTATAGGTTCCTCTAAGCATTTGAAAATGAAGATGATTTACACTTCTCCCTCCGGATTTGCGGGGGATAGGGGCAGAGCCGGACCGCGAATGGCGAAAAACCGCGAATATCCGGCTCTGACCCACCCCCGCCTCCCTCCCGCCTTCCCGGCCTTACCTGGTGGTCTAGCGGGCTTTTGGGGCAGGAGCGATCTTCCTACACTCCTGCCCCGTGCAGATCGCCATTAGGAAATGGCTGCTGTGACTCCCTACAGCTATTTCCTAATGGCGATCTGCATGGGGCAGGAGCGTAGGAAGATCGCTCCTGCCCCGAAAGCCCGCTAGACCACCAGATAAGGCCGGGATGCCGGGGGAAGACTTAATGATGTTTTTTGTTTTTTGTTTTTCCCCCTCCCCAAAAAATTGCGAATATGTGAAATCGCGATTACTGAAATCACGAATGGGGAGGGGGAAGTGTACTCTTAAAAAGCAGGGGGAGCTATTTAAATATGCATCTGTAAGCATCAAGCCCTTGTACCCAAGTTGTCAACATTTCCCAATTCCCCTCCTACCTTGCAGAACTCCCAAACAGCCAAGAGCATATAAAAGCCTTACCACCTTCTAGCCAGAGATCCTTTGATACTGGGTGGTGGCTGTGAAAGCTTTTGGGGGGAAGGAGGGACAGGTAGATAGGAGCAAAATATCTCACTCAGAAGTCTTAGCATGTCGAAAGATTAGGTGAGTATTAGAGAAAATGAGAGAGGATGCCAGCATTCAAAGCAGTACCTAGAGTCAGCTGAAAATGATCTCAATTTGGTCAGCTACGTTAAATGTCCTGACCCTTTGTGACAAATGGCCCTTACAATAATCATTCTGACTTATTGGATTCTTAAAAGCAGATGCAAGACCTCTGTAGTTTACACATTTGTACAATGGATAACTTTCATAGCAGGGCTTGTGACTTGACTACGTTAAACTACAAAGAGAAGCCACATAATACACATGACTACATTCATATCACACTGCATACCTGCGATCCCAGCAGAGTTTTTGTGTAATAGTCACGAGGCATGAATACCTCTACTATAGTAACCAGACACCAGAATGCATCTTCTTGGTCCAAGTACAAAAGTGCTATTGCTGCCAATCTATAAAAAAAAACGGAAAAGACACCGATCCATATTATCAGACTCAGCACAATGTCAAAAAATATTGGATAACTTTGTTAATATTCTTTCCTAGCTGATATTAGGATGATAAAAGTAATTAAAATCATGTCAGGCAAGCATGCCCCCCCTTAATTTTATATTGGTATCACGAGCTGGAATTTCTATTGGGGGAGGGGTTATCAAGATGCAGTAAAAGACGAGCTTTTACCACACTGATTTACCATGCGAGTCACCAAATTGCGGTAACTCAGTCCTCTTGTGGTAGATAATGCTGCTTGCAAGTCACTTCACAAACAATGTTATTCAGCTGATCCTGCAGCATTGATCTGCCATGCCACACACCAATTTTGCTGGGCCATCTCTTAAAGGAGCCAGCATCTTTAACTCAGAGGTGGCTAAAGCACCCCCAATTCACAGTCCCTATAGAGTTTCCTCCAAGTGACACTCTTAACTCCCCCCCCACCAATATGAAGGTCTCCTACAGATGTCTCCGTCCCTAGGCCTACCACTATAGAATCCCTCGTTATCTAATGCAGGAGTGATTCCCCATTGCTCTTGCCAGCACCATTAGCCAAATGATGCCAGTGACCCCCAGAAATGGTTTGTCTTACATGGAAACCTAACCCCCTAGCAATAGTAGCGAGTTGCAGGCACTACATTGTATGATAGCACTAGTGAGGGCAGGATTGACTGAAGGTTGCTCTTGTCCAAACTACTAGACACCAGGGATTCTACAACAGTTGGCCACCCAGTTTGCTCACTCTTCTGCCAGTCTACTCTGTTGTCCCACATCAATCTGGATTTGCTTTATCTTCCGCCCCAACACTAAGGTTTCTATATTTCACTTGAATTCTGTCACTCATTTTGTTCCTACCACCTCCACTGAAGTCTGTTCTAGGTGTTCATAACCCTCTGGGCGACAGTATTTTCTTCAAGTTTTATTAGAGCTCGGTATACTGCACTATGTAAGGTATCAATGAGGTTTACAATTCAAAATTAAAAAGAGGTGAGGAATAGGCGAGACAGATCGAAGGAAGTAAAGATTAAAGGAGAAACTAAAATTAATCAATAGGATAAAGAGTGGAGAAGATGACCAAAGAAAGCCGACTAAGCTAGTATGAAGGACTGTGTCCTCAAGCACGCCATAGGAGGGGGGGGGGAAGGTAGAAGGTTGATCAAATGCATCTTTGAACAGAAATGTCTTCAGTAAGGATTTGAAACGATCAGTGGAAGGTTCATATTTTAAGTCATTTGGCAGGATGTTCCGCAGGGAGGGGCCTACAACTGAAAAGATAGTATTTCTGGTGTAATTAAAAGTAATCTATCTATGGGAGGGGATGACTAGTAAATTTTGCTGGAGGGAATACAGAGTACAGGTAGGAAAGTAAGGAATTAGAAGGTTGTCAAGGTAAGGGAGGAATGAAGTTTATGTGTTTTATGTACTAATAGGAGGATTTTTAAAGGTCAGATGGTGGTGAACAGGGAGTCAGCAAGCTGCTTTTAAGAGGGGGTGATCACATTTTTTCTTACCTGCGATTAGTTTTAGGGATGTTTTCTGCACAAGTTGTAGGCGTTGAAGTTCTTTGCATCGGATGTTGTAATAGAGGGAACTGCAGTAATTGAGGTGGCTGATAATAAGGAAGTGAATAAGGGTGTTGAGCGCTGAAGGGTGTAGAAGGCTGGATACTGAACAAATTATGCGTAATTTATGGAAACAGCGTTGAATTATGAATGAGATTTGTAGTTTGAAAGTTAATTTGGAATCAAAGATTACGCCCAGAATTTTAAGTGACGGAGACAAGTTGATTTGTGTGTTGGAGAGGAATAAGGGGGGAACAGAAGTCATTTGAGAAGAATAAAGCTTTGGATTTCTAAGGATTTGGTAGGTGGTTAGAATGGATCCATGTCGTCTGTAATCTGGAGTTTATATCTGCTATTTCCTTGGTGTCTGTGGGGTTAAGGGGGTGAAGCAGCTGGATATCACCTGCATAGGTGAAGCCAATAGATTGGACAAGTGTAAGAAGAGGAGCAAGGAAAATATTAAATAGTGTAGGAGCAAGGACAGATCCCTGGGGGACCCACAAGGTAAAGTAAAGAGAAGCGATAAATTATCAAGATGACGTACAATGTAATGATGGTTAGATAGATATGAGATGAACCATGCTAGAGCTGTGCCTGTTATGCCAATTTGTTGGAGACTGTGAAGCAGAAATGTGCGATCGATGGTGTCAAATGAGACTAAGATCAAGAGAGATTAAGAGAACTAATTTATGGTGATCCAGGTGGTATTGAATGGTGGTGGTACGACCAACGAGGGATGTTTCAGTGGAGTGATGTCGAAGAAAGCCCGTTTGATTTGGGTGAAGGGTGTTAGATTTTTTTTTGAGAAAGTCTAATATGTTTTTCGATAAGTAAAATATATTTTTCAGTAACCTTTGCATAAAACTGAAGGTTAGACATTGAGAGATAGTTTGTGCAATCAGTCAATGGAAGAGAAGTATTTTTGATTTTAGGGCAAGTAACAGTTTCCAACTATCGGGTACTTTGCCTTTACTGTATAAGATCATAGAGTGTAGGTTGCAGAAAGCTTGAAAAACATATAATACACCTTTATGGGATTAAGGGACAAAGTGTCAACCAGATTGTAAACGTCCATTATTATTATTATTTTTTTTTTTTTCGTAAATCTGAAAATAAGCATTTCTGCCTCTAATTCAGAGATGCCCAAAATGTTCTTGTTGACCTACTTTAAGGCTGTTACAAAAATCACAAGAGCTTATAGTAGTAGAAAAGAACTTTAAAACTTGAAAAAAGTATAAGAAATGGAGAACATATGAGCAAGAGAAAGTAATCTATGACCAATTTACTTCCCTCAGTGGAGACTTTGCCCATGTTGTGACTACTGCTACTAGCTGTGGTCACTTCTTTAGCGCTACTCGCTCTTGTTCATATCATCCAGATATCTGAAACCTAAATCTTTTTACAGTCATGTTGAAAACTAAAGCTCGAGATATTGTCTAAAAAGGGTGTCAAAACCAGTCTATTATGTTAGCAAAAAATGTGTTGGAGGTTACCTTCCAGTGGCTATTACTAGGAGCTTGGTAGCACTACCCAAGTCATCCACATGTGTTAAAGGAATACTAGTCTGTGATGTTTTTGAAACTAACCTGAAACTATACCAGCAGGCTACAGGTTAATCACACATCCACGAAAGCAACATTTTCTCTTCCCTGCTCCCACATGCTTACTTATGAAAGTCAGAGGTTACTCCGCATTCATTTGCTTTCTGTCTGTTGTCTTATTTTAAATGTAACATCTCTGTTTATACAAAATGTTCCCTCTACTTTCTGAGAAGTCAGCTCTTTTATAAGAACTGCTTTTAGAAATCTTCATTTAACCCTAAGTGCAACTTTACTCTGTTGCAATGTCAAATGAAAATTAAAACCAATGGCATACAAGAACTGCTTCTTCAGTGCTCTAACTCTTGCAATACTAAAACAAAGAGCTGAATATAGGCCATGATTCACTAACCTGCCCGATCCAGGCCCAATCCGGGCAGGTCTGATGAATTCAGGAAACTCTAACATGCAGATGAGGCCGATCGGAGGAATGCCCCCATCTGCAGGCACAGATCGCGCTATAGCGATCCCTGTGCATGCGCAGACCATCTATAGATGGTCTGAGCATGCGCGGGACCTCTGGACTGTCAGTTGTTTTGGGGTTTTTCTTTTTCCTTCTTATATTTTTTTACAATTGCTGGACCTGTCGATTGAGGAACTTTTGGGAGTCTGTGGTTTTAACCCGCTTAAGCCCGCAAGTTAAAACCACGGGCTTGCAGTGCGAGACTTGGGGCAGGCAGGAAGGGTGTTCGGTATAGGGCGGCCGCATAGGCTGTGGGGTAAGGATTGAGCTGTGGCTTCCCCATGCCCTGCAGAAGGATATAAGCGAGCAGGGGTTGCAGCCCAGGGCCCGGCCAGCCCGTACAGTTACAGGGGATCATGTAGCCTGGATTGCCTGGAGACGGGTGTGAATGGGTATGCCCATGGCTCCCGGCAGCTGCAGCCATGTTCGAGGCAGGCACGTTCGGAGCTGCAGGAGGCATTCGGGGCAGCAGATCGGGGCTGACAGGGCAGAGAGCAGGGCTGCAGAAGGCAGGGCAGTCGCAAAGGGCTTCAGCGATTAGTCCTCAGAAGTCACTGTTTTTTGATCGGCCATCCCAGTCAGTTGTCCTCATTTGCATGCGCGGATCGGAGGATGGTCGGAAGACAGGTAAGTGAATTGGGTTGGAGTTGCAAACTGATCGGTACACGATCGGTTTGCTTTGCGAATCTAGGCCATAGTCAGAAGTATACATACTCACAACAGAATCAGGGGGGAAATCTTGGAGGGTGAAGGAGAGAAGAATTGATTACATCCAACTATGATTAGTGTGGGCCAAGAAAAGCAGGAAGGTTAAGTACAGGATGGAGGGTGGGCATGAGAATCAGGTTTTCTGCACATCAAGTTGGCTGAGGATGAAGATACAAAAGAAGCATTCAGCTGCAATATAGTGAAGGGGAGCCATGATCATTAACAGTGACACCTAGTGGTTGGACTTAGAATCACAAGACACAGAACTCAGAAGAACATAAGAGTTGCCATTCTGGGTCTGCTTGAAGGTCCATCAAGCCTAGTACACTGTTTCCAACAGTGGCCAATACATCTGTACCTGGCAATACACAAGTACTTGGCAATATCCCAAGAGTAAAACAGGTTTTATGTTGCCTATTCTAGAAATAAGCAGAAGATTTTCCTAAGTGGCTTATGGACTTTTCTTTTAGGAAATGATCCAAATCTTTTCTAAACCCTGCTACGCTAACTGCTTTCACCACATTCTCTAGCAATGAATTCCAAAGTGTAATTACAGATCGAGTGAAGAAATATTTTCTTTAGTTTGATTTAAATAGCTTCATTGCATGCCCCCTAGTCCTAGTAAATTTTGGAAACAATAAACAAGCAATTCACATCTATCTGTTCCACTCAAAATCAGGACTGTTCCACAAAATCAGAGCAGGAATAGTGAGAAAACCTGTTAATAGAAGGAGGGGGGGGGGAGGAAATCCCTTAAAACTGAATAAAGGCTCATGATATCAGATCCCAGCACTCTTCTGAACGAACTGGGAAAGGAGCTCTGAACCTTCTGCCCCGACCCCCTCCCCTCCAAAAAATAAAAACAAAAACCTGGTAATCGAGGGTGAAATACTCATGTGAATTAAAAACTGGTTGGTGGATAGAAAACAGAGAGTGGGAGTAAATGGACAATACTCAGACTGGAAAAGCATCATGAGTAGAGTGCCGCAGGGTTCGGTGCTTGGACCCGTGCTCTTCAACATATTTATAAACGACCTGGAAATTGGTATGACGAGTGAGGTGATTAAATTTGCAGATGATACGAAGTTATTCAGAATGGTGAAGATGCAGAAGGATTGTGAAGACCTGCAACGTGACAAACACGCTTGAGAAATGGGCTGCAACATGGCAAATGAGGTTTAACGTAGATAAGTGTAAGGTGATGCATGTCGGTAACAAAAATCTTATACATGAATACAGGATGTCTGGTGCGGTACTTGGAGAGACCCCCCAGGAAAGAGATCTGGGAATACTGGTTGAGAAGTCAATGAAGCCGTCTGTGCAATGCGTGGCGGCTGTGAAAAGGGCAAACAGAATGTTAGAAATGATTAAGAAGGGGATCACAAGTAGATTGGAGAAGGTTATCATGCCGCTGTACCAGGCCTTGGTATGCCCCCACCTGGAATTCTGCTTCCAGCACTGGTCGCTGTACATGAAGGAGGACACGGTACTACTCGAAAGGGTCCAGAGAAGAGCGACTAAAATGGTTAAGGGGCTGGAGGAGTTGCTGTACAATGAAAGATTAGAGAAACTGGGCCTCTTCTCCCTTGAAAAGAGGAGGCTAAGAGGGGATATGATCAAAACATTCAAGATAATGAAGGGAATAGACTTAGTAGATAGAGACAGGTTGTTCACCCTCTCCAAGGTAGAGAGAACGAGAGGGCACTCTCTAAAGTTAAAAGGGGATAGATTCCGTACAAATGTAAGGAAGTTCTTCTTCACCCAGAGAGTGGTGGAAAAGTGGAACGCTCTTCTGGAGGCTGTTATAGGGGAAAACACCCTTCAGGGATTCAAGATAAAGTTAGACAAGTTCCTGCTGAACCAGACTGTACGCAGGTAAAGCTAGTCTCAGTTAGGGCACTGGTCTTTGACCTAAGGGCCGCCGTGGGGGCGGACTGCTGGGCACAATGGACCGCTAGCCTGACCTAGCAGCAGCAATTCTTATGTTCTTATAAAAAATTAAGAATACAATACTGTGGTGGAAAGGGGAAGAAAAAGAATCTCCTTTTTTAAAAACTAACAGACTCCTCAGTATAAGGCTGGCCCATGATAACTGCTTTTGCCTGTTAAGAGTTTCAAATTTAGCAGTGAGCACATCCAGAGTGAAGCCTGTTACTGTAGGGTTGTCCAGAAAAAAAACCATACAAATTGAAGTTTTGCCCATGAATTTGATCGTGTTTCAGCAGAAATAAATTTTTTAAAGCCCATCCTAGGGTCGCTCAAAGCCACTGATAACAAAGCTCCATTTTTCTTAAAATCTGCTATTACTTTTGCATAATGGAGCAAATTTATTGTCATTATATCTATAACTTTGTTTTCACACTCAGCAATGATATACATTGATAGAAAGACATTTTTCTCTCCTTTTCAAAACCGCAGAAGCGGTTTTTAGTGCGGGCCAGCGCACTGCTTTTTTGCTGCTCCCGACACTCATGAGCGTCAGGAGCAGTGCAGAGCATTCAGCATGCCGGCAAGCGCTAAAACCGCTTACACGGTTTGGTAAAAGGGGGTGGTGGTTTGTCTTATTTCATTAAATGAACCTTCAATACGTATCTGTACTTTATTGTGGAAAACAACAGAAATTTGACATTTTTCCAAAATTTAAACATATACACTTTGGTGTAGTCATCTACCAATGGTATTCCAAGCACTCAAGCAATCTAATGCCTTCCTGAGATAGGATCAAGCATGCAAAGTTGTTCAACTCCTTGCACTGGGTCTGTGGTGATGCCAGTGGCAAAGTCAGTTTATCACTTCAACACCTCACTCAGCTGTGTCATTAACCACATTCACTGTGTTGACAAACTGTTCTGCAGTATGGAATGTAGTTAACACAACCGAGCAAGGTATTGAACTGATAACTGACTTTGCCACTGGCATCACCACAGACCCAGTGTAGAGTGAGGCCTTGTTGCAAGGAGTTGAACAACTTTGCAGGCTTGATCCTTTCTCAAGAAGGCATTAGATTGGTTGAGTGCTTGGAATACCATTGGTAGATAACTACACCAAAGTGTGCGTGTTTAGCTATTAGTGAAGTATGTTGAATTTCTGTTATTTTCTACAATAAAGTACAGATACGTATTGAAGGTTCATTTAATAAAATACTGCTAGATGTTTTGCATAAAATGTCTTTTTATCAATGCATCATTGCAGAGTGAGAAAACATAAAAGTTATAGATTTAATACCAATAAATTTGCTCCATTAAGCAAAAATAGCAGCAAATTTTAGGAAAAACAGAACTTTATGTAATCAGTGGCTCTGAGCGCCCAAGGATGGGCTTTAAAAAATTTATTTCAGCTATTTTCTGATCAAGCACAATCAAATTCATGGGAAAAACTTAAATTCGCAGTTTTTTAACTTTCATTTAAGCTGGACAATTCTACTGTTACTGGAATTTAGGCTCAGTTCTGAACATCCTGGACTCTACTTCTTTCCAAAAACCTATATCTGTATCCTGCCATGTAATTTAGCGCTCAGCGTATTTTAAGTTCAAATCATACCTATTAAGACCCTGACAGTATCCTATATCAGGATTCCTCCAAGAAAATGCCAGTAAGACATTTCGCAGCTTCTGTATTCCCTCAGATGTGGGAGAGGAATAATGCTTATTATTTGGCAAAGTTCGCATGAGATCCAGTTCAATTTGTTTAGAGGCAGGGTTCTGTTTTTCCAGAGCGTTCTGGAGCAGGGACTGGAAATATCCCGGGGCAGTGCGATCCTTGAATTTTTTAATGTGCAGGTTGACACACCACTTCCACATTTTGGAGCGATGCTCGTGTGGAATTCCTCCGCGAATGAGATTCTTCAGCTCAGGCGTGCACATCATTTCCCTGTTGACAGTGCTTGCAAAATAGTTCTCCCATTTCACCCCTGTGGAAATTTCCTGGTTTTCAGTGATGGAAAGTGTTTTCAGATCCAAGGCTCGCACCTTTGCTACCAGCTTCTCCTCTTCATCATCTTCAGGGACAGTCTGAAACCCATAGATGTCATACTCACTGTTGAAAAGAGAAAATTAGTTCAGCTTTAACATTTCCAAGTCTACTGTGTACATCATACCTATTCTGCTCAAAATCTACATTTGCAGCTATCGGTCCTAAAAAGCAACCACCACTTTCTAATAGTATGGTAGTGCTAATATGATGGAAGGCTATTTCAAAAGGCAGCATTCAAACAGAACAGTTTTACCTGCAGACTCCTACATCAGTTTACAAAGGGCACCATTTTCCTTTGAAAATTAGCTCAGGAAAAGTATATGCACAGATTTATGGGCATAGTTTTGGATATCTAAAAGTATGCATATGTGTGTACACTGCAGAAAGGCAGCAAAATTGGAGCTCAAATCCACAGGGCTTTCTGGCTCCGCGGAAAAAATTGAACTGAGGACCACGAGGTGAGATGCGCCCTCTAGTGGGCGAGAAGGCATGCACATGCGTGGTGCAGTGTGCAAACTTGAAACTTCAATCAAGTTTGCTTGAAAAGCTGTCCGCGCTGGGGCTCCGTAGATGACGTCACCCACATGTGAGAATATCATGCCTGCTTGTCCTGGGATAATGCAGTTCCACCCTTGGGAATGCTCCAAGATATACATACAAGCAGGGCAATTTTCAAAACGTCCAACACCTTTGAGCTGCAAGCCACAATCTGGGATAATCTGCCATTGGTAAGAATGCACTGCAGAGCTGCCAAGACATTAATGTTGGATCTGTTAACAGGGTGAGTGAATGGAGAGGTTGGGATTCTTCAGATAATTGGCACCATCATGCTGAAATATTTATTCAAGTATTGCTTCAGTAATGCATGAACCACATTTTAGAGAGCACATTTCTCATGGCTGGAAAAAAAAAATAACCATTAAGACCTTCATACAGATTAGGGTCACTATTCTCTCTTATTGACCCAATTTAAGATTCAATCCTTAGCATGACCAAAAGTACATTTTTGTACACACAGAACAATTTCAGAGGTACACAGAGAAGATCTACAGGGATGTTGTAGAGAAGTTCCACTTTCAGTCTGGCAGCTTCTGTGCCACCTTAGAGGAGGGAGGTCTTCTTAAAAGGAGAGTATCACCCTGGTGAAATAGGAAGCAATCCTGTAGCCAAGACCTGCCCACCAGGGGATGCAATATCTTCTTGACCTAAGGATATGTCTCCAGGGGCTTTTGCCCAGAAGGGAATGGTTATGACAGCTATTATAGTGGCAGATTCAATCATTAAGCATGCAGATTAATTGTGTGTCTGAAGGATGTGAGGATTAGTTACTTGCCTGCCTGGTGCAAAAGGTGGTGGACCTCACGCATCACCTAGATAAGATTTTAGACAGTAATGGGGAGCAGCCTGCTGTCTTGGTACATATAGTTGGCTGAAATGTCAGTTTCTACCTGACAAAGATGCAGCGAGACCCGGAAACCTGCAACAAGCAAAATGCCTGCTGCGGAACCCTAAGAGAACATCTAACCTAGCTCCATGGGGAGACCATCTTTAATCCTACCAGAGACCTTTCCATTTACCACAAAATTCAAATTTCTGACCAACTGACTTTCCTGCCAAAACTCAAATTGGTGGACTGCCCTGTTCCCAGTCAGGTCAGCGAACCCACTATTTCCAAAGTCACACTGCAGACTTCAGAGCATACCCTGAAGAAAGCCCCAGCATGGTAACTGAAATGTCGGTTTCTAGCTTACAAAGACGCAGCGAGACCCGGAAACCTGCAACAAGCATTAACTCATGAAAGACTTTCACAAAAAAATTTCCCACAAAATACCCTACAGAAATCATCCTTCAAAGAGTAGCTGTCACTGTACCTGACCGGGTGAGGTCTGAAGAATGCCTGCTCAGGCTGCTCATTGCTCTCCACTTTCAGGGCATCATCTAATAATTGCATTATCATATCACGAGCAGGACCCTGCCCATCGGAGCAAACAGGAGTCTTCATTTCTTGAAGTAAGACCAAGTATTTACTTTCAACTTGACATAGTTTGGCTTCCAGGCTGGCATACTGCATCAAAAAGAAACAGTAACTACACACTGCTAAAATATGGACAATTCAAAGACAGAAAAATGGCTTTAAAAAATAACGTTTGCAACTATTTTGGTCAATTTTCTTTTAAATTTTAGGATCATGGCTTGAGTAGATTCCCTTAATAGAATGGACAAGATAAGACAGATTCAATATGGATTTTTATTTTTTGCAAATTAGCACCTGATCTGGATGAATGCTCCATGGCTATAATTAGCAAGGTAAATTAACCAGTTTTAACTAGTAAAAATTCCAAATTTTAACTAAAGGCCAACCAAATTTGGAACCAGTCCAAACTATGGATTCAACCATGCAGTTTCAACCGAAAATACCAGTTCAATCAAAACTTCTCCCCTTCCCATCACATAAACGGGACACAGACCAGACACACATCTGCTGTCTGTGTCTTGCATACGGCAAGAAGGATCAGGTTGGGCTGGAGTTAGCTTTGATGGAAATTCGGTAGCTGGGACGTATGGCCAGGGTAGGGCAGACTTTTTTATAGTCCGAGCCTTAAAAATGACAAATATGGATCAGGAGTATGTGTATTGTATACCACATTCATATCATCTGAATACAGGTCTTACACATCTCAGGAGTGGGGGGGAGGGAAGAGAAAAACATCTTATAGGGAACTTAGCAAGGTAATATAATGTATTGTTAGTTCAACATTGCCTTGATAATGAATGTGACTTCTGAACAGATTGGATGAACCACACAAGACTTTAACTGCCATCATTTACTATGTTACATGATCATTCTCTGCCCCCGCCCCCACCTCTGACCACCCATAGGCTCTCCCTGGGCCTACCTCAGAAGCCATGGTGGTCTAGTAGCCTTTTCATGAGGCTGCTGTGAAAAGTCATGACAGTTGTTTTGACTGTGAAGCAGGCATGGGCAAAAACGAATGAGGATCGCTCCTGCCCTGAAGAGGCTACTAGACCATCAGGGCCTCTAAGGTAGGACTGGTGAAAGTGGAACTTGTGGATGGGAGGAGGGGAGAGGCAGCCCAGGTGTAACCACTTTCTTCTGGGGGGGGGTTAGGATTTTCAGCCAAAGATTCAGTTTTGGTTGCCCTCTAATTTGAACCAATCTGAAATTCACCTAAGGTTGATATTACACATTTTTGCACATACCAAACCAATTATAAATTAAACTAGCTAGTGATATTTCTACTTATACCCCTGCTCCCAAATTTTATTTATTTATATTCTACCTAAATATTAGGTGGATCACAATAAAAACATGCATTAAAAAGTAAAACCTAGCATCAACAGCAAACATGAAAACAAAAGAAAAAAAAGCTGCAAAACAACTCTGCGACATCTCTGTGCAAACATAACAGTACAATTTCAGAATGCAACCTTATCCCCGATACTTTGCTGAAGGCCTGGTGAACTCATACTGCTATTACTTGGGGTTGTAACCAGTGTTCCCGCTAAGGTGCGTTGGCCTGCGCGCGCGCACAAAATATTACATCGCAGCGCAAAGTTTCTCTTCACAGCGCACACACGCGTCGCAAAGGTAAGGGGAGGTAAGGTAAGGGGACGCATTGGGGGGATTGCACTTCCCCACAATTGCCATGCTTCGGTTCCTCTTCTTCCTTCCTTCCTTCCCCCCCCCCCCCCGCGGGACCCTGCGGCACCATCAACTCTTACTCCCTCTAATGTCGGCCCTGCAGCTCCAGACTTCCTCGCACCTTCTCCCCTCCCCCTTTGGATCGCTATTATTTTAAATGTTATAGCCGCGGAGATGTATCCATCAGTGGAGATGTCTAACCTCGGCCTGCCCCGGAACTCTTACTGCAACAGTGACTTCCTGTTCCTGCCTAGACGGGCGGCTGCTGCAGTAAGAGTTCCGGGGCAGGCCGAGGTTAGACATCTCCACTGATGGATACAGCTCCGCGGCTATAACATTTAAAATAATAGCGATCCAAAGGGGGAGGGGAGAAGGTGCGAGGAAGTCTGGAGCTGCAGGGCCGACATTAGAGGGAGTAAGAGTTGATGGTGCCGCAGGGTCCCGCGGGGGGGGGGGGAGGAAGGAAGGAAGAAGAGGAACCGAAGCATGGCAATTGTGGGGAAGTGCAGAGCTGCAGGGAAGAGTGTTGCGGTACCCAGCTGGAGGGAGAAGGAAGATGAGGGAGGGAATTAAAGGAGATGCCAGGGCTTGGAGCATAGGAGGAAGGTATGCCAGTCTAAGGGAAAAGGAAGGGGGAGATGTGAGAGCATGGAGGGGGAACGAAAGATGGAAGAAAAGGAAAGGAGAGAGATGCCAGAGAATCAGGGAAGGGGAGATACCAGACTATGAGGAGAGGTGTGGGAGAGGGAAGGCGAGGAGAGAGATGCCAGACCAATGGGGTGAAAGGAGAGATGGAAGGGGGAGGCATACAGTTTCTGGAAGGGGCATAGAAGGAGAGAAGATGCCATATAGGGGAAGAGAGACGGCAGACAGTGAATGGAAGGAAGAGAGTTACAAGAAGATGAGGAAAGGAGAAACCACAGAAGACAAAGGTAGAAAAAAATTTCTATTTATTTATTGCTTTAGGAGACATGTGTCACTGTTTCTGTGAAGCATTGTATGCAGAGTCCAGCTTCTTGCTGGTTCAATTTAACCTTTGTCTATGTATTTTTATTTTATCCCCCCCTTTTACAAAACTGTGAAGCGTTTTTAGCGGTAGCAGCTCTGATGCTCAGAATTTTATGAGCATCAGAGCTGTTACCTCCGTAGCTAAAATCCACACTACAGTTTTGTAAAAGAGGGAGGGGTTAGTTTGTGATTACATATTCCTTACTAGGCGAAGGTGTTTTCTGTGTTCTGTGTGTTCGAAAGACATGGTTTTCTGTTAGGATTGACGGTGTAGGATTGATCTGTGCTGGTCTGGCTTGTTTAGTTTTACAATGGGTGTATTGATGTACTGCTCACTGCAATATGTAAGATGCTGCCTTTTCCTAGGTACTCATGTGTGACGTGTGGTTTGTTACTAAAAATCATGTTTTTCTTACAGATGGGGGGGGGGTGCCAAAAAATGATGGGCCCCGGATGTTACATATGCTAGGTACGCCACTGTATGTAAAGATACCAGAAAGCTGGCGTAGCAAAAACTTCTAAGTTTTGAGTATTTAACCCTCCCACAATCTCACGGGCACTCGTTTCAAGTTTATTGAGATTTTGATTTAAACGCAATATCAAATATTTTCAATGCATATAACAAAAATAAATTTGGGGAAATAAATAAAACCATTTGAACCAGTGTTCCCGCTAAGCTGCGCTGGCGTGCGCTGGCGCACAAAATATTACATCGCAGCGCACACGTTTCTCGTCACAGCGCACGATCGGAAGAGGCGTACGGCAGATGGCAGGGCGGCGAGAGGAGAATCGGGCGAGTTGGCTCATAACTTGCTGGCGCCCGATATTTTTGGCTCACGGTGAAAAAAGTTTGCTCACAACACCCGCCCGCTTAGAGGGAACACTGGTTGTAACCACGATTTAATGCATGTTATTATAATACTTTTTGGGGGAGGCTTCACTACCTAAAATAGCTAAAAGCAAGCTACAACTGAGACTCAAATCAACTCAGTTTATAACAGCATTATATCATCACTTGTGGCTCATATCATGGTGTTTACCTATCCTATAAAAATCTGTCAGTCCCCTTGTTAGTTACAGGAAGGCAGCTACATAGTTCATGCTGACCTTGGCCTGCAAATCTCTCTCTCTCTGTTCTGAGTTTCTTCTTAGTGCAGAAAGTTCCAAAATCTCTTTGTTGAGGAATGCGTTCTGCATTTTGTACCCCTGAAGACTGTCCTATAAATAAAAAGAAATCTGAAGTGATTAGACCTTCCAAGTAAAAGCATTCACTCTAAACAAGCTGGCATATAATAACTTTATTTTTCTATACCTAGTTCTAGGCGGTTCACAAAATAAGACAACTGGACAATTTAGTGATGAAATACAGAACATATGAGATACTATGATATAATCACAAATCAAGTAACACATTTCTTGAACAGGTCTTTACTAATTTCCTGAAAGTGCAATAGGATGCAGTTTGTCAAATCATATCATCTAATCAAGCTTGGACTCTACCTGCTTGATAGGTTAAGGTTCTATTAAAAAAAAACTTTTTATAACGGCAATTTTTGGGATTAAGGAAAAGTAAATAAACCAGAGCAATGAGTAGACTTAAATGGACAATACAATTCGAAGAGAGAGAAAAGGTAGCATGGAAGATAATCCAGATCACAATTTCTAACAAATGCAAATGAATTTGAAAAGTATTCTAGCTTCTATTGACAACCAGTGCAGACTGAGGACAGACTTGTGTAAAGCTGTTCAGTTTTGTGGATCAATGTTATTTGTTCAATGCCAGGGCCAATTTTTTTAAAAATTAGACATTCAGTTGTGCAAAATGGTTGCCTACTTATAAGATTCTGTTAAGCATCCTGTTTACTTGTGCACTGGGGTATAGTATCAAACTCTATAAGGCTGACTTGAGAACACAGTAGATGAAGCATCTATCTAATATAATAAAACGCTAGGCCGCGCATGCGCACTCCCATCTGCGTGCGCTGGTTTTCTGTGAGCTGTAGGGCACCGCAGATAGGAGTGCGCATGCGCGCGAAGCTCTCTCTCTCCCTCCCACCGAGGTGGATGTCGACCGCGGTGGCTCGAGTCAGATGTCGGCCACGGTGGCTGCTGGCCGCGGCAGCCAAACCCGGAAAGCATTTTAACATAAGTAGGGCATGGAGTTCAGGAGGAAGGTATGGGGGGGAGGAAAATACTGCACAGGGAAGTGGGGTGGGAGGGAAATGCTGCAACACACGGAAATGGAGAGGCAGAAAAGGGGTTGACGGACAGGGGAAGAGGTGCTGATGAACAGGGAGGGGGGCAGAAAAATGAAGACAGGCCTACTGCTGGACAGGGGGAGCAGGAAGGAGGTGATGATGGACAGGGGGAGGTAAAACAAAGGGAGAAGGGCTTCTGCTGGATAAGGTGAGCAGTGATGGGGTGGTGGAGGACACAGGGGAGGTAAAAGGAAGGGAGAATGGACAGGGGGAGCAGGCAAGGGGTGGTAGTGGACAGCCAAGGAAAAAAAAAAAAAAATACAGAAATACAGAAAGCGGCTAAGGAGAGAGAAAAAAAAAATAAAGACAGACACACACACATATATTCTAGCACCCGTTAATGTAACGGGCTATAAGACTAGTCAGTAAATAATATGGTTGATGTACACATGGATTTTTGTTTTGTTTTTGGTCAGGCATTCTAATTATTTATCCACATTTGCATATGTCTCTCTCACTGTACTGTATAATACAGAAGCAATCAAATACAATTTCAATAAATACACTCCTTTACAGATCTCCCATACTCATTCTATCATAGACAAAAATAAACTAAAAGAATCTATCCAATCTTGTACAATGAAACCATATGCTGTAAGGGAGAGACATTCTTTACGCAGCGTTACCATATGGATCCAGAAAAGGGAGGACGGATTGAGACGTCTGGGTTTTACTTTTAATGGAGTCATATGTAACTCTAATCTTTAGTTATACAAAGAAAGGGATGTTACCAGTGGTGCGCCACAAGGGTCAGTTCTTGGCCTGTTCTTTTTAACATTTTTGTAAGTGACATTGGTAAGGTTTGCCTCTTTGTGGATGATACCAAAATTTGCAGTAGGGCTGATGCCCCTGATGGTGTGTGGATAACATGAGGAAGGACCTGGTGAATATTTAATGCTAAGAAGTGTTGGACAATGCATTTGGGCTGCAAAAACCCGCAGAAACAGGGTTTAGGGCGATGGTCTGTAACACACAGCCCCTAAAGTCCTTTATAGCAACCCTCAAGCAGTTGGCTGAAACACTCTTCAAATCCTGTAAATGCTTTAATTTCAATCTTGCCCACTTAATACAGTTAACTGCAGACATTCTCCTAAGTGTCTCATTTTCTACAGCTGACAATCCAAAAAAGTGAGTTTTTAAAATATATCCTTGAGATGCTATAAAATCAATTTTGTATTAATTTTTTAATGTTTAATACCCAGTCTGAACAAGCAGGTCAAAGTGGTTTACAAAATTAGTAGCATGTGTAAGTTTGAAATCTTCTGGAGGTCCTCAGAGCTTTCTCGTAGTCACACTGCGGCCGTTTACATGAAGTGCTGGAGACCACTGGTTTAGGGGGTGAAGAACTTTTGTCCATGAAAGAGCAGGGCTTGGGTGTGATCATATCTGATGATCTTAAGATGGCCAAACAAGTAGAACTCGCAGCAACCAATCAGCCAGCGGACTCAAGGACTGGAGAGCAGGAAGATCTCTCCTGCTGTGTGCACTGGCTGGCTACATGGGACCCAAAAGGTACTTGGGGGAGATGTGGATGTCAATTTCGGCAGGCACAGGAGGCAGAAGGGATTCCTCCTGTTCTGCCCACTGTGATGCCACTGAGGAGTCAGGAGGGGGGGAAGGGGGAGCTGGGGGGTGTTGTATTCTAGCCGGGACGGGAGAAGGGTCTTGCGGCAAGCTCTGTGGAGGCCTGCAATAGGTCCAGGAGGGGAGTGGGTAAGCGATGGCCCAAATATATGCAGAGACCCCCATTTTGGGCCATTTTTTTTGCCTAAAAATCTCAGCTTATATTCGAGTATATACGGTAAGTCGGGTGTCTGTAACTCGGGGACTGCCTGTACTATCAGATCTTTAGGTTGGCTAACATAATAAGAGTTTGTGCTATTCTTTAAGCACAGCAAATTAGATATGTCTTTCATAGTTCTTTACATGATTTGTTTTTAACATTATGCTACTTCATTTTGTGACACAAAGCCTGGAATTGAACACTGTAGGACTTGTTCAAACTAACAGAATAAATGGCACACCGGGAAAAATAAATTCATTACCATTGGCCTTTATAGGAATGACAGTTTATTAAGGAATTTATTAGGAGGGCTTCTGATTTTAGAGTTTAACACACACTAATAAAATATCCCTAGAGCAAAAAACAGTGTTTACTGAATAAACACTGGAAAAATCCCACTTATTTTAATAATCTCTCACCTTTCTCCTGGATCTTTCACTGTATGCACCATTACACTTATGACTACCCAGCTGCAGAGTTTACGTATTTGATTCAACCAAAAAAGGCACCTATTAATAGTATCTGCTTGAAAAATGTAGACATCCACCAATTTTATATTTTCACAGAACACATAATTGACTAGAAAGAGACACTTAAATGTACACATTTAACATATAAGAAAAGCAGTTCAATTTCTAACTTAAGTAACACCTTTGTATACAGTGGTACCTCGGTTTATGAGTGCACCAGTTTGCGAGTGTTTTGCAAGACGAGCAAAACATTCGCAAATTTGGTGCCTCGTAAACCGAGCTTGCCTCGCTGTACGAGCGCCCCCCCCCTCCCGCGATCCGGCATCCCCCCAGCGATCCGGCATCCCCCCCACTCGTGTTGCCCCCCTCCACCGCGATCCTACTTCCCCCCCCACCAAGCAGTCAATGACACCCTTTACCCGACTTGGCACCAGTGCCGGTGCCCGAAGATCACCCCTCTTCTGGCGCGGCCTGGGCTGGGCGGTGCGTCGGAGATCCTCCTTCTTCTGGTCTGGGCTGGGCTGGACTGGCTTTGAGCATTTGCGCATGCTCAAAGCCTTCTGGTCTCACTCTCAATCTTGGAGAGAGCGAGACCAGAAGGCTTTGAGCATGCGCAAATGCTCAAAACCAGTCCAGCCCAGCCCAGCCCAGAAGAAGGAGGATCTCCAAAGCACCGCCCAGCCGCGCCAGAAGAGGGAGGATCTTTGGGCATCGGCACTGGTGCCAAGTTGGGTAAAGGATGTCATTGACTGCTCGGGAGGGGGGAAAGTAGGATCGCGGTGGAGAGGGTGCAACGTGAGCGGGGAGGTGGATGCCGGTTCGCAGGGGGGGGGGGAAGCTGGATCGCGGGGAGGGGTTTGGAACAGCGTCGGATTCCTCAAGGGGGGAGAATGGAGCAGCTCTGGTAGCCTCGTGGGGGGGGGGAAGGAGGTGGAACCAATCAAAGCAGTTTCCCTTACTTCTTATGGGGAAACTTGCTTTGATATACGAGCAATTTGGTTTACGAGCATGCTTCTGGAACGAATTATGCTCGTAAACCAAGGTTCCACTGTATATATATTACTACTGTAGTGGCTGGAAAAAAAAAAGACTATATATAGTAAATACTGAAGTCTCACTATTTCATAACATGATAGAAGCTGGTTCCAATTTTAAGTCCAAAGCAACAGCAAAAATGAGTGAATAAAAAAAAACAACTTAATGCAATTTAACGCAAGGCTTTGCAGAGGATTAGCTCCTATTCAAAATCCTTTTCTGCATCTGTATGCCCACAAAATTGTATGCTACCACCGCATTAATCCTGAACAAAACCTTCCCACTTGTAATACACTATATCCGTTTCTCATTTCCTCTGTAGCCTCTACCTTCTCTATCTCTTCATCCCTTTATATTTTCCTTCATGAGCAGCATATATTAATTCACCCTTTGTCCTGTATTTCTGTCATAATTAGACTTGGAGTAATCCTTGATCAAACTCTTACTATGAAAAATCAGGTTGATTCAATGGTCCGAAAGGGCTTTTACGTATTGTGGAAACTGAGAAGCATTTTAGCATATTTCCATATCAATTCCTTTCGATTATTAGTACAATCATTGGTTCTTAGTCAACTCGATTATTGCAATATTGTTCATCTTCAAAGACTGCGTATAATACAGAACCCAGCGGTTAGATTGATTTATAACTTGAAGAAGTATGATCACGTTACCTATTTCTATCGTCAATTGCATTGGTTACCAGTTGAGGTGCGGATTAAGTTTAAGTTTGGCTGTATTTGTTTAAAGGCACTGACAGGTCTTATTCCAGAATATTTTATGGAATCTTTTATTATTACAAAATCCAAACATTCCTTTTCTCATTTCCATCTGCAAAGGGATGTAAATTAAAAAAATTCCAGAAGTGTCTGCTGTCTTTTCAAGCAGCTTCATGGGTTAAGGAACTGAATCACGTATTTACATCTTCTAATTCTTACCAACAGTTTTGATGTGCTTTAAAAACACATCTCTTTATAGAATCTTTTGGAAGTTAGATACTTGTTGCTGTATTCATCTGTACTTTATCTTTTGTGAACCGCATAGAACTTAGCGGTATTTGCGGTATAGAACTGAATTTTATGTTTAGACTGTAAGCTAGAAAATGACACGGGGAAAAAAAAAATTTAGCACCGTTCCCGCCCCATCCCCATGAGCTTGTGCCCATCCCTGCCCCGTCCCCGCGAGCTCAGTCCCTGTCCCTGCCCTGCAAACTGTCAGATTCCATCCGCACAAGCCTCGAATAGTTATGATTTTATACTGAACTTATTTTATTAAAGTATAAAGAGACAATATTCTGTACAATTGTCATTTTATATACACAAATAATACAGAGCAAGAATCAACAAAACCCCTGTCTCCCCTCCCTTTCACAAATATCCCCTCCACTATTGTGAAAACTGAACAAACCAAATTACTACAGAATGCTACACAGAAAAATCAAGCTAACAGAAAACTTCAGTGTTAGGGGAGAGCAACTAGGGCAACTGCCCCCTGGTCAGAGAGAGAGCCCTAAGCCAGCTGGAAGCTAAAAAAGCACAGCCTGGGCTTTGCAGTCCCCAGTTATGTGTAATACCAGCAATAGCAGGATACATATTTCAAATCTGAAATATTCTAATCACAAAATATAAAATAAATTTATTTTTTTTCTACCTTTTGTTGTCTGGTAATTTTATTCTTCAAATCACATTGGTCTCAGGCTTTGGTTTTGGGTTCCTTCTGTCTTCATCGTGGTATGGCTGGCTCCTGAAGGTAAAATAGGCGCAAGAAGACCTAGGAGGGAGATGCCGAGTCTGACATGGGTGTGATTTTTTTACCACAGGAGCAAGACTTTTCATTGCTCCTGCAGGGCGGTGAAAGGTCTTGTCCCCATTCCTGCGGTAAACCAGTTGTACATGCCTCCATTCCTGCACATTTACTGCGGTGACCACAGTTTAGAGCGGTAAATGGTCCCCATGTCATTCTCTACTGTAAGCTTTTTTAAGCAGGGACTGTCTCTTGTGTGCTTAATGTACAGAACTGCATGCATCTGGTAGCACTATAGAAATAAGAACATAGAACATAAGCATAAGAACATAAGCATCGCCTCTGTCGAGTCAGACCATAGGTCCATCGTGCCCAGCAGTCAGCTCCCGCGACGGCCCCCCAGGGCAGTGACCTGTAAGTGATCCTTTACTTAAGACATTTTATCCTATATAGTACCCCTCTAAGTATACCCCTCAATCTCCTTTTCCTTCAAGAACTTGTCCAACCCCTTTTTGAAACCCAAAATCATACTCTGCTCTACCACCTCCTCCGGAAGTGCATTCCAGGTATCCACCACTCTGAGTGAAGAAGAACTTCCTAGCCTTTGTTCTGAATCTTTCTCCCTTCAATTTTCTTGAGTGCCCTCTTGTTTTTGTTTCCCCCGCCATTCTGAAGAATCTGCCCCTCTCTATACCCTTTATGATCTTGTAAGTTTCTATCATGTCCCCTCTAAGTCTCCGTTTTTCCAGGGTAAAGAGCCCCAGTTTCTCCAGCCTCTCAGCATATGAAAGGTCTTCTGTGCCCTTTATCACTTTTGTTGCTCTTCTCTGGACCCTCTCGAGTGTCGCCATATCCTTCTTAAGGTACGGTGACCAGTATTGAATGCAGTATTCCAGATGCGGGCATACCATCGCCTGATATAGCGGCAGGACAACTTCTTTGGTTCTGGTAGTGATTCCTTTTATGATAATGCCCAACATTCTGTTTGCCTTCTTTGAGGCCGCTGCGCATTGTGCTCCCAACTTCATTGATTGGTCCACTAAAACCCCCAAGTCCCTTTCTAGGTTGCTTTTCCCCAATACCATCCCCCCCGAGTTTTGTGTCGTCCGCAAATTTTATAACTTCGCACTTTGTCCCCACTTCCAGGTCATTAATGAATATATTGAACAGCAGTTGTCCCAGCACTGACCCCTGCGGGACACCGCTCGTGACTGTTTCCCAGTCAGAGTAGTGTCCTTTTACTCCTACCCTCTGCTTCCTGTCCGCCAGCCAATTACAGATCCATCTGTGCATGTCCCCTTCCACCCCGTGGTTCCACAGTTTCCTTAGCAGGCGCTCGTGGGGTACCTTGTCAAAGGCTTTTTGGAAGTCCAGATAGATGATGTCTATGGGGTCACCTTTGTCCAATTGATCGTTTATCCCCTCAAAGAAGTGCAGTAGGTTCGTTTGGCAGAATCTTCCTTTACAGAAACCATGCTGGCTGGTTCTCATCAGATTATTTCTTTCTATATGCTCATTGATGCTGTCTTTGATTAATGATTCGGCCATCTTCCCCAGAACTGAGGTCAAGCTCACTGGTCTGTAGTTCCCTGGGTCGCCTCTGGATCCCTTTTTGAAGATAGGTGTAACATTCACTATCCTCCAGTCCTCCGGGACTACCCCTGTTTTCAAGGTTGCAAATCTTCTGTAGTAACTCAGCTATTTTCTCTCTAAGCTCCTTCAGTATTCTCGGGTGGATTCCATCTGGTCCCGGCGATTTGTCCGTTTTTAGTCTATCTATCTGTTTGAGTATGTCCTCAAGGCTCACCTCTATTGATAATAATTTTTCCTCTTGATCCCCCTTGAAGGGTAATAGTGTTGTATTGGTTCCTGTATGGCAAAGCAGATTAATACATAAGCTTGCTTCTTCCATGAAAATTCATTTAAAAACATGATTCAGTCCCAAGCCAAATAATCTTGTGGGCTCAGATGCACATCAGAAAGTCATCACATCAAAACTTGATCATACTGGTAATTTCTGACAGGAATATTAATTCAAAACTTCTTTCAGGAGAAATACTGTTGGGATGAATTGAAGCAGTTCACATTTCAAGGTGTCCAGGTCTGGAACAGGATGCACTAACAGGTAGGGGGTGAGGGAGAAGGCGATTCATTAATGGAAAGGAACGAGAGCTTGCATTCAGTATAAAGCGCAAACATCCTGGAGCTATGACCATCAGCAAGAAAATTAACAACTAAAAAGAAGAAAATTCTACTTCCTGCTTTCTATTGCTTTGTTCATTCACTGAACAGAGATTTGTTTTCCACTGAAATCACAGGATAGAAATGAGGCCTCTGGAAACACAAAATTAAGGAAGTTACTATCACAAGGTTTCAGTATACTGAAATATAAACAGCCAGTTTTGACCACTGCTTCCCTATGACATTCTGTTGCTAATCCTCTGGAGCTGACTTTGGCTATCTGTCAGAAGCACATGGGCCGATATAATAAACCATGCATTATGAGGATGCACGGAGTCTTCAGTCTTTTTGCACACATGCTGCAAGGAACTTTTACTCTCGATGCCGTAAACTAGCATGCAAATTACCATGGTGTTAACACGTGTGTGTCTGGGACCAGATGGCTCCAAAAGCACAAACTCTCACCTGGGCTACATGGGCCAGGGGTCTGAGCTGAAGACGATCATTTGATGTGAAGTACCACAGAGCAGCCTGAATGACCCCCTTTGCTCCCGATTTGGTGCTACATATTTTATAAAAAGTTCTGCTTTTGTTTCTTTGCTACACACAGATCAATTATGGATTTGGCCTTTTTATGCATTTTGCATGCCTGCTGCGTTATAATTCACTGATATAGTCTATAGCTTATAGATTATTTATAGCCCGTCTTTAACAAGGCGGATTTCATCTTCACATACACAATATTACGAAACAACAAACCATATAAATATCATAAATCGTTTCTCATTACACATGAACATTAATGTCCATATTGTAGTTTTAACTTTTGATTTTTCCTATGTTAAAATTTACATCATTAGTAAGATGAAAGTGGGAAAACTGAAACTGCTGTGATATAACAGCTTATTACTCGGTCCCACAGTGCTTCAGTGGGAGACAATGCCATTAATAGCCAAAAGTAAATTAAAGAAACTTGTAAGTAGAAGTTCAAACTAATGTAGCCAAAGCTAATGCTAAATTGACAGCTTCCATAAAAGCAGAAAGTACGTAAATATTAATTATGAAGATACATGCCTGATTTATTATTGAAAAGAACAGATCCAAATGAAGTCATCTTCCATTCTATCAAATTAAAAGACATAAATCTCATTTGTAGAGAACTGTTTGAAGGGGGGGGGGAAAAAAGATGCGCTAAAATAAACAGTTTCTAGGGAAAAAAAAGAAATCTGACCCAGCCAAGACTACTCTCAGCTTCTTTATTAGTGAAAGACTAAATGGAAAATGAATGTTAACTGTACAATCCTGAATGTTCATCACGGAAAACACTTTGGGGCTCATAATTGAAAGAGAAAAACGTCCAAAAAACGGCCTAAGTTGGCACTTGGACGAACATTTCTCAAAAACTTCCAAGCGCCGAAAATAAAAACGGGTTTTGGACGTATTTCTAAACGACCTAGGCCTTCATAGTGCCGCTCAATGTCCAAAGCTAAATGGGGCGTTTCGGGAGGCGTGTCAAGGGCAGGAGTTGGGCGGGACATGGGCTGGCTTAGACTTAGTCGTACAGCATGTATAACCCAAAGTTATACAGCCCAGGATCGACGGAACTTGGACATTGTGACTTAGACCTTGTAAAACATAGTCTAAGTCACAAAAACCCACCTAAACTCACCAGATAAGCACTGCAAACACATAACACAGACCCCCCACACACTACCCCAGTGATCACCAACTCCCCCCACGAAAATTTTATTCACAACTTTAAATTTCAGCCTCCAGACCATCATCACCTGGCAACCGGGCATAGGAAAGCCTAGTCGTCCAGCACAGAGGCAGCTTAAGTCGTCTTGGAGGTGGGTTAGGGACCCATAGAGAGGAGGACCCATGCCCATAAGCCCCTGTAATCACTGCATTGATACTTAAACATGTGCACTGCCCTATACACCCCCAAAACTCTTTTTTACTGGCATATAAGTGGCTCCTGTAGCCATAAGGGCTATTGGGGTGGTAGTTAAGTGGGTCTAGGGGATTCTGGAGGTGGTTTGGGGGGCTCACCATCACCTATAAGGGAGCTGTAGTGAGGAGAAGCCATGGCACCCTTTTTGTGAAGTTCACAGCAATGCCCTGTAAGGTACCCCACTATTTAGGTGGCATGTCTGGGTGTGAAGTCCATCACTTTGCAGACCCCTCCCACATCCAACAGGACTTGTTCTAGGCGTTTTGGACTTGGACGGAAAGTTGGACGGAAATATGGTATTAAGACGGACGATTTAGTGGCTTGGACGATCAGATCGGCAGGACGTATAATTAGACAATTTTCAAAAGTAAAAAAAAGTTGGACGTATCTTTCGAAAATGTGTCTTAGGCTCTTTTTAACTTGGACGACTTGCGAGATGGACGTAAACGGACTTAGACGTCCCTTTTGATTATGCCCCTCTTTGGATACTAAATTTCCAAATAGCTATGCCTACATTTAATCCCTCACTAAACTGAAGAGACAAAACATTTCAACTTATGCCATTGTATTTATTTCACTGCAATGAATCCTCACCCTTAATCATTCATCTCCTGTGGGCCTACCTTTATTTTGTTCAGGTCCTGCAGATCCTTCTGGGGAGTTGTTAACAGAGAAGCGTCGGCGGTTCCACTCTGGGGGGCTTGATTCCGCTCACAGTCACTGAGTTGCCGGGAGAGCTTCATTATCACTTCGTCTTTGGCTTGAATGGTTTCCATTAGCATACTCAACTGGTCATTCAGTTCACCAACTTTAGATTTGAGATTTCTAACTTCCTGTTGAAGGTTCTCTTTTTCCAGGTTCAGTTTTTCAAGCTGGTTGTTGAGACCCAAAATCTGATTGTCCTTCTGGTGTACCAGCTCTAGCTTGTCTTTTGAGTTGCCATCACAAAGGGGACTTACTATGTATTTATCATATTGGGAAGATCTAACTGTCTGCTGCAAGAGTCGCACAAGCTCCTAAGAAAAAGAACATAATTGAACTGTCTAAATTCTGGAAGAATTCATCTGGAGCAATAAAGTCCATTTGTATTAAAAGTTTATGAGAAAATTAGAATTTGATTAATGAATGACTGGATTGCCAATAATCATGCATTTCATGAAGCAAATTCATGATTGCTTGTATAACCTAAAAATAAAATCTTATCAGAAATACTTGTTTACCTTTATTTTGTTACACAGCAAAGGTAATAAACTTCAAGGTGTCAGGTCAAAAGCGCGCCGGGACAAAGGCGCGCCCAGACAATTGAGCGCCGCGCGCGCCGCTCTAAATTACTGTTTTTAGTGCTCCGACGGGGGTGTGTGTGTGGGAAACCCCCCCCCCACTTTACTTAATAGACATCACGGGGCGTTGTGGGGGGTGTGGGGGGTTGTAACCCCCCACATTTTACTGAAAACTTCACTTTTTCCGTTTTTAGGGAAAAAGTTCAGTTTACAGTAAAATGTGAAGGGTTACAACCCCCCCAAACCCCCCATAACGCCAGCGCGATGCCTATTAAGTAAACTGGGGGGGTTCCCCAACAAAACCCCCCCGTCGGAACCCCTAAAAACTGTAATTTAGAGTGGCGCGGCGGCGTGCGCTGCGCTCAATTGTCGGCGCGCGCTTTTGTCTTTCGCGCCGTTGTCTATGAACCAAACTTCAGATTGAAGAATTAATCTTCCATTTCTTTGGAGCTCCAACTCATTGGCTAGAGGCAATACTTTTCCATACACATGTACTGATGAATTTTCCAAAAAAAAAAAAAAAATGATAATGTAGACATTTCCATTTTCAAAATTAGCCTAGGTATTTATGCATTCACATTTTACACACTATTACATGTGTGTGGGTGTTCAAAAGTGTTCATCCTTTCCCAACCCTGCCTCAAGAATGCTTAGATTGATGCCATCATCTAAGTACAGGTACAGACTTTCTTAACATAAGTTAGCCAGGCTGGTACCAATAGGCTACAATGTCATAGTAGCGGCAGGTTTGTATTTGAATTACTAACCTACATTACTTGAAAGTTTTCTATAACCTGCCATACAAAACTGCAGTTAGAGAAAACTCAATGCTAACAGTTTAGTTCAACTAGGCTTTATGTAAATCCAGCAGTTATAACAATTTTAATTGCTACTGCAGTTTATCTGATGCTATGTTAATGAGTCTTTATTACTGTGTGAAAGAGCCAACCACAACGATGGCGTGAAGGGATTAACTCAAACACACTTCAACTCCTTATTCAGTGGCATTGGGATTGTTGCTCGCGCCGGGAATGCTAAAGAGGTACAGGGGGAAGGGAAAGGATGCGTGTGGTAGTGAGAGGGGGAGGAAAGGTGCAGGTGGGGGGGAGGGAGGACAGATGCTGGAGCCCCCACCAAGATGGCGCCCGGGGCGGACTTAACCCCCCTTACAACGCCACTGTCCTTACTGAATGTAAGCTTTCCGTTCTGTATTGAAAATGGGAATTTGTTGGCCTTTTGCCGAGAACATGTAAAATACCACATATACTTGACTCCAGGTTGAGAGCAGTTTTTGACCTAGAAATGGTTTAAAATCCCTTGATCCATGCATAGATCAACCCTCACCTGGGTCAGCACCTCTCCCTTCTACCTCTGGCGGAAAACTGTTCCTACTCTCTCCCCCCTCCTCCACCCAGGAATCTGCAAAAAGTAGCTTTGCTGCTGGAGCAGCAATACTTGGAGGCTGCATGTGGCCTTTCCTTGAACACACAATTATTCTTCCTGCCAAACAGGAAGTGAGTAGACTTCCTGTTTGGTGGGGGCGGGGAGAGGGGGGAATTATAGTGTGCTCTGTGGCAAGCAGCTTCCCAGGATCGCTGCTGCAACTCAGAAGCTATTTTTTATAGGTACTAGTAAACAGAGTGCAGTGGGATTCCCAAGCTGGAGGGGGGGGGGGGGGGGTGGTGGAGGGAAACAACTTTCTACAGGAAGTGGAAGAAAGGAAGACAGAGCTGCTGGCCCAGATAGGGTTGCATAGATAAGATGATTCTGTTTTTTTCTGGGGCTTTAATTTTACCAAAACTTTCTCGGTTTATAGTCCAGTACACTGTGAGCCAACCCCCCCTCCCCCACACCAAAATGATTTTTGTCATTATCTTCTACAGAACTTGGTCGATTCTTATGAAATTTAGTGGGTTGTGTGAATGAAGCTGTTATAAAATATTTCCCACCACATCATAACACTACCTTGTGAAAATGAACTGTTGCTATGGGATATGCGCAGCAGACGATAGTTTGTAAATATAGTAAAACCTTGGTTTGCGAGCATAATTCGTTCCAGAAGTATTCTTGTAATCCAAAGCACTTGTATATCAAAGCGAATTTCCCCATAGGAAATAATGGAAACTCGGACGATTCGTTCCACAGTCCAAAAACTTTAATACAAAATACTATATGTACTTGAATTGCAAGCCCTCGCTCATGTAGAACAGTCACTACACTCCCGCAGCATCAGAGAGAGAAGAACCATTGGCTCAGCTGTAATGATGCGACACGTGTGCATGACACGTGTATACTGTATGTACTCATATTGCAAGACTGCTCGTTTAGAACAGTCACTACACTCCAGGAGCGTCAAAGAGAGAAGAATCATCGGCTCAATTGTGATGATGTGACACGTGTATACTGCATGTACTCGTATTGCAAGACATTGCTTGTATATCAAGTTAAAATTTAATCAAATGTTTTGCTTGTCTTGCAAAACACTTGCAAACCAAGTTACTTGCAATCCAAGGTTTTACTGTAGTCTCTGTATCTAAATGGTTTTCACTGCAGAAGCCCAAATTCTGATAAAGAACTTGGTATAGCAGTCAATGATTGTTGAAAGAGTTCCCACAGAAAAGTTGGAACAAAAACGGCCTTGATGTGCTGCTACGCAATATCCGAGCAACGGGCACTGTGGACTGTAAAGCAGGCAGCAGACGACCACGCTTGATTTGCACACAAGAGCACAGTGACGTTGTACGCGATCTTGTACTCAGCCAGGAGGACGTGCCACAAACAGCAAGACTAAGCCAGGTTAGGAAAATTCATGATGATCTAAAATTAGAGTGTCTTCAAAAGAATTGTGCCCATGAGCTAACTTTACACAAAGACACATGCCTGAAATGGTGCAAGCAGCTTTTGACCAAGTACTCGGAGCACAGCGTCAGCTTCATCTGGTTTACAGATGAAAAGATATTTACACTAGCTCCAACGATTAACACACAGAATGATTGCCTGTTCCTGCCTTCAACAACACTGAAGCGTGAAGTTAATGCCAAATGCCTACTACAGACCTGTCTGACCTTCAGCCAATCAGTCATGGTCTCAGTCACAATCTTGAAACTCGGATTCACAGATCTGTTCTTCATCGATCCTGGGGTTAAGATCAACGGCGCATACTACCGGACATCCTCGTTAATACAGAAACCGTTGCCAGCGATCAGTCGCATGTCAGGGGGCTACATTATCTTCCAACAGGACAATGCCCCAGCACATCGGGCAAACGACACCATAGAACTGCTACATTGAGAGAGCCCAGACTTGTGAATTCACCAAACATAAACCCAGTTGACTACCAGATCTGGGGGCTGACACAGGAATGTGTCTACCAGACAGCGATATCTGACGTCAAAGACCTTAAACCGCACCTCATCGCTGTTTGGGCTGGGCTGAAGCAGAGTGTCGTTGATAAGTCCACATATTGGTGGTGGCCAAGGCCGATGGTGTGCCTTCATGCAAAGTGAGTGCACTTCGAACATCTGCTTAACTGAAACATTTTTTGACTTTACATTTTTCTGCAAAATATGTCATAAAACTTTTTGATGTGTTTTTATTCAGTTCACAATTCATTTTCACAAGGAAGTGTTGTGGTGTGAAATATTTACAACTTTTTACATCAACTTCATTCAAGACATGAGGGAGTGTGTGGCGCAGTGGTTAAAGCTACAGCCTCAGCACCCTGGGGTCATGGGTTCAAACCCACGCTGCTCCTTGTGACCCTGGGCAAGTCACTTAATCCCCCCATTGCCCCAGGTACATTAGATAGGTTGTAAGCCCACCAGGACAGATAGGGAAACATGCTTGAGTACCTGACTAAATTCATGTAAACTGTTCTGAGTTCCCCTAGGAGAACAGTATAGAAAATTGAATAAATACATAAATTTCATAAGAATCAGCTGAGTTCTGTGGAAGATATAACAAAAAACATTTTGGTGGGTTTTTTTTGTTGTTGTTTAGTGTATATACCAGGGGTAGGGAACTCCGGTCCTCGAGAGCCGTATTCCAGTTGGGTTTTCAGGATTTCCCCAATGAATATGCATTGAAAGCAGTGCATGCAAATAGATCTCATGCATATTCATTGGGGAAATCCTGAAAACCCGACTGGAATACGGCTCTCGAGGACCGGAGTTCCCTACCCCTGGTATATACGATATGGGGAATACTTGCCCTGTTGTCTTATTACATCAAGGCTGAATGCACCTCTAGAATTAATTTTGAAGATCTGCTTGTTCTACAGATTTGCATCAAAGACACAATGAAGAGCTATAGGAGATACATATGACTGTTTGATAAAGACATATTTAATAATCATTCTATCTTTAAATAATGGGGAACATCAACTTGCTGCTCCAGTGTAGCCCATTAAGACAGATTGTAAGTATCTCAATTTTTTCCTAAAGTATATGGAATTTTTCCGATTCGCTGAGACATAACGCTAAAAATGTGATAGATTTGCAAGCACAAACAAGACTGCTTAGAGCTTTCCACATCTTGCCATTTTATTCTCCTGCTAGGAGACTTAAACTGTTACCTTCTGGCTGGTGAGATCTTTCTTTAATTTCTCTATTTCCTCTTGCTGGTTCTGAAACTTCAGGCACACCTCCGATGTATTTTTGCCGCCATTACCAGAAACCCATTCAACCGCAGCCGACTCAAAGCTGTGCCTGTTCTTGTTTAAGGTGATCATTTCTCTTAAAGGGCGTTTCCCTTTGTACTGAATTCGTCCAAAATCAAATGTGAAAGCTGAGCTTGCCATGCCTATTCAAAAGACAATTTTGTTAAGGCAGAACCATCTTCCACAGTAAAGATGATCTTATAGAAACTACCTGAACTTCCTTTGAAAAGCTACATATCTGATACTTTGACAGGTGCCAACCTGGGTTTGAAGATTTTAATTTTACATTCTTCCGGGCTGAATTTTTAAGATATTCATAAGTTGGTAGAAGGAGAACAAAGGGCTATAACTAAAATGTTATGTTGGAAATACGAGTACAATCATCAAAAATATTGTTTGTTATTGTATGTGTTTATTGTATGGTTTGTTATTATATGCGTTTATTTTTTGTATTTTATTTGAGTATGTTTGTAATTTTGGAACCTGCATAGCATTGTTGGATTTGCGGGATAGAAATATTTTAAATAAATATTTTTAAAGATTCACTTCAGTCTTTTATGGCAAACAGTTCCAGAAGTCCAAATTTCTTTCATTGGGCTCCAAGTGCTTGGCAGTTATAAAACCCACTTTTCATCTCTGTTACAGAGGTTTCCATTTCCAGTCCTCATAGGCTAGAAATTGCTTTAGTTTTCAGGACCTCAGTAATGAATATGAAATTTGCATGTTCTGCGTCACTGTGCACAAATATATCTGGAACATATTCAACAGACCAGTTTGCAGCCCTTGAGAACTGGAGATGCATCATAGTAACCCATTGCATCCTATTCTGCACCCTTTTCAGAAAGAAAATAAATCATGACCGGTTCATAGTGCAGGGCAGTGGTTTCCCAAGGGAACTGCCAGCCAGATTATGAATGTGAAACATGAATGCAGTAGAAGCAGGACATACAACTCTCATGTGAATATTCACGGCACATATGCTGAAAACCCAGCTAGATGTGGGGAATCCTACGACAGGTTTGGGAACCATTGATGTGGGGTTCCTGGCAATATTAGTCCTCAAAAAAACAAGTCTTTTCAGGCTGTGGCACGTTTTGAAGACCCAACAAGATAGATGTTACAGCAAAATGATCTTGAGATACTTTATACACTACTTGTGAGATCTTTAAAGCTTCTGCACAATATCTTTGTAGATGGTGCTTTAAAACAGTGGTTCTCAACCCTGTCCTAGGGAACCAGGTAATCAGGTTTCAGGATATCTTTAGTATGCATGAAAGAGATTTGCATTTAATGGAGGTGACGGGCATGCAAACCTGCCTCATACATATTCATTACGGATATCCTGAAAATTCGACTGGCTGGTGGTCTTCCAGGTCAGGTTAGAGACCTACTGCTTTAAATGTATCACAGCCTACAAAACGTCTAGCTGCTTCACAGAACACTGCGATAAAGGACATTAAATGCATCTAAGTCAGTGGTTCCCAAATCTGTCCTGGGGGACCCCCAGCCAGTCAGGTTTTCAAGATATCCCTAATGAATATGCATGAGAGAGATTTGCATATAATGGAAGTGACAGGTATGCAAATCTCTCTCATGCATATTCATTAGGGATATCTGGAAAACCTGACTGGCTGGGGGTCCCCCAGGACAGGTTTGGGAACCACTGATCTAAGTGGTCATCACCAGCTGCATCTTGTCCTTCAGGCATTTTATATTACACTTCAAACACAATCTATCAATACTTTGTTTCTACCGACATTACTCTGGGGGGAATAGGCAGCCATGCCCAGCCCGTTTCTGTCCATAAGAAAATGAAAACAAAGAAAAAAATCCAACGGTTCTGCAGTAGAGATCAAGTAGCAAGGACAAAAAAAAAAAGGAAAACTGCAGAAATGATGTACTGAAATCAGGAATTTTATTGAAAGTCAACAGATATTATTTTCCTAATAATGGTTCTTGTAGAACACCGGGACCCGACATGGTCCGTGTTTTAAAGAAACACTCCTTCCTCAGGGGGTCCTAGCTGCGAATCGTACCAGGTGTGAGAAGAACTAAATGGAAATAGAAACCATAAAACATATAATTTTTAAAAGCATGCGATGTGAGGCTCCCGTGGGAAACGCTGGTCAGAGTTTGGAGTTTTATGTTTTATGGTTTCTTTTTTTGTCCTCTTTGTCCATAAGAAACCACACTAGTGAAGACAGCTTAGATTTCAAGGACATATAGCAATTTAAGTATAGGATTGTATATCCTACACGCTGGTATGTTATTTGTACTGATCTCACCTAATCTCTAACACGCAAACTATAATACTAAGAATGCTCTGAATTAGAGGCTGTTGATATGGCATGATGAAACAAGGCCAGATTCTGGTATTCTAGGGGGTCAATTAGATCCAAACCTCAATTTTTCTTAATTGGTGATAACTCCAAATTCCTACTATAAACTACCATGAAAAACAGAGTAGCGTGGATTAAAATAACTACAGCAGTAGTCATTACAAGACTCTGCACATCCCAGTAACCTTATGAACAAATGAGCACATGGAAAGCATACTGCACCATTATCTAATTGGTGTCATTTGTATAAAATTAGTATGCTTCTCTTGTAACTGCTTTTGGACCACACAAGATTATCTGACAGACCAGACATTCTTGTAGCAAGCATTAATTCTGCAGTCCAGAAAAATGCAGGAACTTGGGAAAAGTGTTAATTAAAAAGAAATAATGTACTTAATTCTTCAAATATAATCTAAACAAATATCTGGCAATCCAAACTTTTCTTTCCTGTAATATTTTGCATGCATTTACTGCTGCTCACTTGGTGGCACTAACTGCAGCCCCGATGCACAAAAGATTTCCTTGCAAGTAAGACTGGTTTTAACCTGTCTTACTTGCAAGGAAACTTTCCTCCTGATGCACAAAAGGCTTCTCTGTAGAATGGTAGTAGCTCTCGAGAATCCTATGCAAATGCATTACAAGGAGCTCATTAATATTCTAATGAACATTCTGTGTAATACACAGCAGGAGAACTTGTTGTTTCCCCATGCAAAACTTAATGACAAGGTCTGAGCTGTCATAGCTCAGGCACTGATAGGAAAGTGACAGCTCGGACCTGGCTGCAAGCTTGAATCGGGAGTTCTCTTGCCGGCTCTTGCTTTGGAGCCAGCAAGGGAATATCCAATCAGCTGGGTTGTTTTTTGTTTTATAAATAGGCACATGAACTAAGCCTATAAATCTTCCCCCCCCCCCATACTTTAAATCAGCAGGAGGGATGCCCACTTCCTCCTGCCGCTGGGGTTCCCTGTACCTAGTATTGAAGGCGGACAGGAGGGATATCCACTCCTTCCTGCTAGCAAGCCCGCCTTTACAAAATGGCGGGCCTTCCCCTTCCCGGTGCATCTTGAGGTCCACTGGGAGGGACCTAAGGCTATGACTGGCTGAGGGGTTTAGGTGCCTGAGCCAATCAGGGCCTTAGGCTCCTCCCAGTGTCTGGAGCTTTGTGCATCTGGCCCTGTGATTTATAATTAGGTATTAGAAATAAAACAGAGAATCTTGTGAGTAAAGCTAATGGAAATGTTCTATTATACGGCCCTCAAACTTGAGATCTAGAAGAGATTGTGTGGGCATTATCTGTTCTCTGCCCCATTTCAGCAGACTATTCTTCTCCTCTGCTCCTCTCTCCCAGGTCAACAGGCGAACGGCTTCATACTTACCTCCTGTGTCTCCAGCACACCATTAAGTCTAGTTTTAACCACGCAGTGCACCATGGACCTTGCAAAACCTAGAAGCCACTGTGTCATTTAAACCACAAAACTAACACTAGCACATTGGTGCTAACAGCAGTTAGGTGTATATATTTTTCCAAGTACCTCAACAGGTTGGCAATAGATATAATGCCTAAGTGGAGGTAAAGATCTCAGAACACCACGTTGGTAACATATATCATTCTGCTATAATCTTTAAGTGGTGATGGGTCTCTTTCATTGATCAAAAAACCTCCACTCTAACGTTTTCTTAATTTAAGTTATTTTAAACGTTTTTTTTAATTTTTCAAAATTTTTTTGTTAAATTATTATTCTTTTTAACTTATTCAAATTCAAGTGTAAATTCAATGACACCAATAAATCAACGTGCACACATGAGCCTTCATTGCTTAGCAGGGACCCAGCTATTTCTCTGGTAACACCTCAGAATTTGCAGAGAAGCATTTTAATACTAAAGACTCAAATACGTCCTTTACATAAATCAAAAAAGCAAAAAACAAGCCACTTATCTAGTGCATCAAAGCTCCAAAAGCTATAGATAGCAGCTGCCCAAATTCAATGTCCTGATGAAGCCCATAGTCTATGGTGGCCTGTTTCACCATAGACTATGGGCTTCATCAGGAAATGAATTTCGGGTCCATGCATTCAGATGACTGGTTTACTGATTTATTGGTGCTATTGAATTTACACTTTAATTTGAAAAGTTAAAAAGAATAATAATTTAACAAAAAATGTTTGAAAAAAGTTTTTAAAAACATTTAAGTTAAATTAATAAAAGGTTAACGTGGAGGTTTTTTGATCAATGAAAGAGACCCATCACCACTTAAAGATTACAGGAGAACGACATATGTTCCCAACGTGGTGTTCTGAGATCTTTTCCTCCACTTAGGCATTATATCTATTGTCAACCTGTTGAGGTACTTGATACATTAAGTTGACATACATCTTTCACTGATTTTTTGTATATATTTTTCCCACATTCATGCTCAATTTGTTGTCAAACAGCAATGTACGTGCACATAGGTAAATGGAAAAAACTGTGCTTGGACCTTTGTTTCCTTCAGCTGAAGCTCTTCTCCTTTCTTCTTGCGCCAAGGACTCCTCCAATTCTTTCGGGGTTGGGTCTAGCATTTCCCACTCATCAGTGGTATAAAACACACTCTTCCTGTTTTCATTGCTTCCTTTGCCTGGTCGTAAATACAACACTGAATTTCTGCAAAGCAAAAATGAATTGCAGTCCATGAAGACTTATAACACATCTGGGACGGGTCTGGTTAAGAAATTGCAAGGAGTATAATTCTAAAAGGGTATCAATGTGCTAAATTCTGAGAAGATAGACTTTTCACCCTGACAGAAGCAGTTTTCATTCCTTTACTACATCTCTATACCGTTTTCTGTAAAAATAGCCATAAGCAATTCACAATGGAACACCAATATAAGATTTGGATTTAGCCGACATGCCCGATTCTAAATACATTACCAAAAGTAAAGCTTACAAGCTACTAAAAAATACAATACAGTACTGCTGTTACACGAGTACTCTGCTTCTTGTACAGTACTGATTGGATAAATATGATGTATCTACATGCTCCCTAAAATCCATAAATTTACTCAAAATCCACCAGTATCTGCTAATAGTTCAGTTTTGGAGCCTTTGATTTTTGTTTATCATTTTCTTAGACCTTATGGGGGTAATAATTTAAAAAAAAACCATCTAAAAAGTGTCCTAAATGGCTACTTGGACGATCAAAAAGCCTGATCGTCCAAGTACCCATAACCAAAGCTGGTTTTCAGACGTATCTAAAAACCTCTTAGGCCTTTCCCCTGCCTCTAGACGCACAGAGAGAAAAGAGGTGTGTTTAGAGGAGGGGAAAGGGCGGGCAGTGGGCGGGAGGTGGGCCGACCTACACCTAGGCGTACAACAGGTATAACCAAAACATTGACAGGTTGCCTAGTCGGCACTTAGACCTTTTTGACTTAGACGATGTCAAACCAGGTCTAAGTGTTGAAAAAGGGTCCACTGAGCTGATGGCCGCTGGCACCATCAGTTCAGCAGCCCGGCAACCTACCCACCGCAACCATCACGGCAGGAGAGATGCCTCATCTCCCCTACCGTGATGCCATCACTCCTCTACCCGAACTGCTGCGACCCGCGGCAGGAGAGATGCCCTATCTCTCCTGCCGTGGATCGCGGCAGTTCCGGTAGAGGAGTGATGGCATCGTGGTAGGGGAGATGAGGCATCTCTTCTGCTGCGATCCATCACCCCCCCTTTGCAATTAACATCGGGCCAGGAGAGAGCCCAAGCCCTCCCGGCCCCGGCGACCACCCCCCCACCCCCTCCACGACTGGCTTGGGCCAGGAGGGATCCCAAGCCCTCCTGGCCCCGGCGACCACCCCACCCGCGACTCGTTCGGGCCAGGAGGGAGCCCAAGCACTCCTGGCCCCGGCGACCCCCCCCTGCGACTCGTTCAGGCCAGGAGGGAGCCGAAGCTCTCCTGGCCCAGGCGACCCCCTACCCCCACCCCGCACTACATTACGGGCAGGAGGGATCCCAGGCCCTCCTGCCCTCGACGCAACCCCCCTCCCCCCAATGACCGCCCCCCCCAGCCGACAGTTAAATAATAGTATTCCATTCCACACTTTCATTAAGACCGTTAGGATAAACAGACTGTTCGGGAGCAATATTGGATTTTCCAACTACAGTCTGTTTATCCTAACGGTCTTAATGAAAGTGTGGAATGGAATACTATTATTTAACTGTTTTGTTTTTGTTTCTGTTGGATTCTGTTGTCTTCTGTGTTTTGTCTTCTGATTTCAGGCACGGTTTTGGAGTTTTCTGGGTCCTAGTGTGAAGGATGTTTGAGCTTTCGTGTGATTGGCTGTTGTATGCATGACGTTGCTTCCTTGGCCGCTTTTGAACGCGAGTGCGGGATAGCTTGGGCACCCCGCCCTCCAGCCGACCTCAGCGTTTTGTTTCCGTCGGTTGAACCTGCTCTCCTGGCGCATTTTTCCTGTGTTGCAGTTTTGCGATTTTTAATTTTTCAGATAAGTACTTGATTTTTGTATTGTATGGTGTATTTTGATTTTTTGGTTGTATTTTTCGGGGGGTTCGGCTGGCAGGGTTCGTTCAGGGGTCGCTCAGGTTACATCGGTTTACTCACCTGTTTATTTATTGGCTTAATTGGTGGATATTTTCACTTTGATTTTCAGCACACTTAGGGTGCTCTATGATGATGATGATGTGTGGGTGGGGGTTTATCACCGCTACCTAGAAGTGAAGTGTTGGAGCTGGACTCCTATCGCTGGTGGTTCACGCTGAGAGCACCCTTTATTTTGATATTATTCACACTAGATTGTATGTGGTTTGTGTGGTGTGCTTAGCCTGTGTTCCTGAGCGTCCCCTCAATGAACCTTGATGTGACTAGGAAGAATGGGAAAAGCAGTGCTTCTCGAATCCCCAGTCCTGCCAGCAGAAAACTTAATTTTTCACTTCTCATTTAATTCATTACATTTATAGACCAACTATAATCACATATCTAAGCAGTAAGAGTACATGAAACTGCCATTGGCAGCCAAAATGGCGACTATGGAATTATGTAGAAAGGGGCAGCAGGAGAGAGCCTGAAAGATTGGGTAAAGGGAAGAAGACAATATACCACCCAGATGAATCCATAACCCACTAGCCAAAACACATATCCACATAGGCTCAAGCATATGAGCACATACTCAACCATCAACCAGTTATTGTCACCCCTCCCCCAACTCAATTTTCCTCATCTTCCAGATCCACTGATAGACACTTATAACCAGAGCTTCTGTAACAAAGTTTCAAGTTTAAGTTTCAAGTTTTATTAATTTTAATATACCGACTATCAAATTAATATCTGGCCGGTTGACAATAAATTTAAAAGATAGGAAGACTAAAATAGAATTAGCATATTAAAAAAAATATTGTGTGAACATGAATAACAATTACAAGACATACTAGAGAGTGAGGGAGAGGGGAGAGGAGGGGAAAAGTTACATATTTGAGAAGATGAAAGGGATAGTGGGGTTAGGATAAGACATAGTGGGTGGGGTCGCTTTATCAAAGCGGTTTGTTGCTGGTAAGAAGATGGGAGATGAGGTGTCTAAGTGTTAGTGAACGCATCGCGGAATAGGAAAGTTTTTAGGCCTGTCTTAAATTTATCTAATCGTTGTTCATCGCGGAGTTCCTGTGGTAGGGAGTTCCATAGGGTTGGGGCAGTTACTGCGAAGTTTACTTTTCGTGTATAGTAAAAATCTTTTATGGAGGGAATGAAAAGGAGTTTTTGATCAGTTGATCTTAATGTGCGTGGAGAACATTGGGGAATGAGGAGTTTATCAAGGAATAAGGGCAGATGAGACTGTTTTATTTTAAAGGAAAGTAAGATGATTTTGTAGGTGATACGGTGGGTGATGGGGAGCCAATGTTCTTTTTTTAGAAGAGGAGTGACATGGTCATATTTGCCAATTTTGTAAATAAGTTTTATTGCGGTGTTTTGTATTAGTTGTAGGCGTCAAATTTCTTTTTGAGGGAGACCATTGAGAAGTGAATTGCAGTAGTCTAGATGGGAGATGACTAATGAGTGTATCAGAATGGTGATTGAGTTGATCTCTAGGACAGAGGTTAAGGATCGGATGATGCGTAATTTGAAAAAACAGGTTTTGACAACTGAACTTATATGGTCGTGGAAGGTGAGATCCCTATCGATGGTGACGCCTAATAGTTTTATTTTAGTGTCCATTTGGATTGGAGTAGATTTGATTGAAATATTTTCCAGTAGGGATTCTGCGGTTTTGATTGGAAGAATATGCCCTCTAAATTGCCCATATAACTTCTGGACTTAGGCACTGGATAGGACAATACCAGAGGACTTGAATTTATTAGGATTTATTTACCGTCTTTTTGAAGGAATGTGCTCAAGGCGGTGTACAGTAAGAATAAGTCAAACGTAAGCAGACAACTGCAGCAGTAAAAATATTCAAATTACAATCAAAGAATGGCACAGTATGCTACATTACAATGTCAATATAATACATGGTAAAACATTTTAACAGACAGCATAGGGTATAAGCAAAGATGGAGCATATAGATAGATAAGATGAGTAGCAGCAGTAAGAAATAAGGGGACTAATTTAAAGAATTTGCATATGAAGTCAGAATGGTGCTTGAGAATTCATAGCTAGGGTAGGAGCAGATAAACATGTTTTGCTATAGTATGTACATGATTTCCAGAAGCCGATATCATTAGCCATTGCCTTCCTATTGCCTCATGTTAGACCTAGAAAGCCTAATCTGTAACTGTGCATTCCAGAGAGCCATTTTAAAATCATTCAGTGGCAATGCAGATTGTATTCATCAGCTGGGTTGACATACAGAAAAACCAGTATCAGATAGTTAAACTTGAGGCACAGTTGTAAGAGAAATAAGTTTGGCAGGTTGACATAGCCGGTCTTACCTGATCTCACTACCCCAATGCTTTAGGGAAAAGTTACTTGTGGATAAGGGGCCTGTTGGCATCTGATGAACAGTCTGCTCCTCTGCCAGCTCCTCAGGAGACATTTCTACAGCCAAGACAGTTCGGGCTTCTTCTGCAGAGTCATTTGGATCCAGAATGCTCAGGTAATCTGAAAAGGGGAGCAAAGGAATATTGGTACAAGTTTCAAGTTTATTAAAAGTTTGTTGTACACACAATATCAAAGACTTCAATGCGTATGACAATTTAAAATGAGGAGGCAAAAATAAAACAATTTATACAAACATACAATGTATATACACAAATAATTAGCGATACAAAAGTGAAGAGGGGTGAACTGCAATCTTTGAAGAAAGTAAGAATACATTTAGGGAAAAAACAACATCAGGAGGGTGATGAAGAATGTTTTAAAAATATGGCTAAGCCTAAAAGAGAGGATAGGGGAGATTGTGACCTATACATAAGGTCTGGTTAAAATTAAGTATTTCAGCCTGGGATTAATGATAGATGAATTATCCTATCTATGTCTCAAATGCGTCTTTGTACAGGTGGCATTTTAATGTACTTTAAAATTTTTCTAATGACATTTTCCTATAATCTACACCTATATTAACAAGTTGCAGAATTAACAGACAAAAAAAACCCCCTACATAGTAATTCATAAGCTAAAGCGGTGTATCACAGGCTCAGGGCCGCAGCTGGAGGGCCTCAGTGTATGCGGGGACATCGATGCGATGACATCAATGCATTGGCCTCTGCGCATTTCCAGATGCCCTCCAGCTGCGGCACCGAGTTTAATGTGCTGCGGCGTCAAAATGTTTGCGGGACACTGAGCTAAAGCAATGCTTGCACTTAAATGGCCATAACAGTATCAGGTAGTTGGCAAGGCTGAAGTATTCCCTATGAGTTTTGTAATAAAACACACTTCCCCCTCCCCATTCGCGGTTTCCCTACTCGCGATTTCACATAATCGCGATTTTTTTTTGGGGGGGAGGAGGAAACCCCCCCATATTTTTGTCTTCCCCCCGGCATCACCTGGTGGTCTAGCTGGTTTTCAGGGCAGGAGCGATCTTCCTACGCTCCTGCCCCGTGCAGATAGCCATTAGGAAATGGCTGTGGGGAGTTCCCGTAGTCTCTCGAGAGATTACGGGAACTCCCCACAGCCATTTCCTAATGGCTATCTGCACGGGGCAGGAGCGTAGGGAGATTGCTCCTGCCCCAAAAACCAGCTAGACCACCAGGTAAGGCCGGGATGCCAGGGGAAAACAGAAGGGAGGTAGGGGTGGGTCAGAGCCGGATATTTGCGGTTTTTCACCATTCGTGGTCCGGCTCTGCCCCTATCCCCCGCGAATAACGAGGGAGAAGTGTACAGCACCTAAGAGAAAACAGCTTTCAAAATGAAGGGTTTCTTCCAGATTCTGGCTGCCAGGCTGCTGACACTTGGCTGAACATCAAAGTTTCTGTGATCAACAGGGCATTAGAACACTGCCAGGCCTTAAGAGATACTGTCAAGATCCAAACTATGGAGAAAGTGTCAGAATATAATCTACCGCAGTAGGGTTCTACGATTACAGAATCAGGGTTTGCTCAGTGATCCATCACTAAGGCTTGTGAATACAACTAAGGCTCGAGATCGGGCTGGCTCAGTTGCTGGTCCAGGGTTGTGGAACCATTAATTCAGATATAAGAACATAAGAACATAAGAAGGTGCCTCCGCTGGGACAGACCAGAGGTCCATCTTTCCCAGTGGTCCGCTCCCGTGGCGGCCCATCAGGCCAATCGCCTGAACAGTGGTCCCAGACTAATTTTGTAACTTACCTCTAATCCTATCCCTAAACCTACCTCCACTCCTATCTGTACCCCTCAATCCCTTTGTCCTCCAGGTACCTATCCAAACCTTCTTTGAAGCCCTGTAGCGTGCTCCTGCTTATCACATCCTCCGGTAGCGCGTTCCATGTATCCACCACCCTCTGGGTGAAAAAGAACTTCCTGGCGTTTGTTCTAAACCTTTCCCCTTTCAATTTCTCCGAGTGCCCCCTTGTACTTGTAGTTCCCCATAATTTGAAAAATCTGTCCCTATCTATTTTTTCTACACCCTTCATGATCTTGAAGGTTTCTATCATGTCTCCTCTAAGTCTCCGCTTTTCCAGGGAGAAAAGCCCCAGCCTTTTCAGTCTTGTCAGTATATAAGATTGGAAATGGATTTACTGAAATTTAGGAAACATGATTTTTCCAAGATGACTTGGGTTATGGGTTGGATGACTTATGATATGAATTTGTATAAGAACATAAGAAGTGCTGTACTAGGTCAGATCAAATGTCATCTACCCAGTATCTTGCATCCAACAGTGGCCAAGCTAGGTCACAAGTACAGTAAAACCTTGGTTTGCAAGCATAATTCGTTCTGGAAGCATGCGTGTAATCCAAAGCACTCGTGTATCAAAGCAAATTTGTCCATAGGAAATAATGGAAACTCAGACGATTCGTTCCACAACCCAAAAACTTTAATACAAAATACTGTACTGTATAAAATAAAAATATATACAGCAAAACAAATAACCTGCGCTTTACTTTTGAATAGAATTGTGGCTGGTGTGAGGGCCATGAGAGAGAGGATGAGGTTTATTGTGTAGACGACTTTCACTATTACAGATTCATTGCTCACTGGAATCGGTTTCTTTCTTTCAATATGCGCACTTGTACAGCACGCTTGAACTGCGGGTGAATTGGGCGCGATGCTTTTATTCCGTTCAGCCGCGCTCAGCGCGAGATGTGCGTGCTTGAACTGCGGGTGCTTATATTATGTTCAGATGCGCTCAGCATATTGTGCGTACTTGACATGATACACATATACGTGCTCGTACTGCAAGACAACGCTCGTTTATCGAGTTAAAATTTAATAAAATGTTTTGTTCGTCTTGCAAAACTCGCATACTAAGTTACTTGCTATTAGAGAATGACACGGTGACAAAATTCATCACCGTTCCCGTCCCCGCGGATAACCGCGGGAAACCATCTTCATGTCATTCTTTAAGGAGAGAGGGAAGAATCAGAGTATGAATGGCCACAACCACTGACCCTCAAGCTTTCTTTGAGGAATGCTGGTGTAGAAGGACTGAGGTTGAAACAGACACTACAGAATGACAGTCTCTGGTATCCAGAGCAGATATTGTGATGTCATAATGCCTCATTCCACCAGTGCCTAAGAGCCAATCACATCGGTGATGTCACAATGGCTTCATTATCCTTGGCTCACATAAGAATCAGAGTATGAATGGCCACAACCACTGACCCGCAAGCTTTGCTTTGAAGAATGCTGGAGTAGAAGGACAGAGGTTGAAATAGACACTATAAAATGACATGGGTTTATTTCCCGCGGTTATCCGCGGGGACGGGAACGGTGATGAATTTTGTCACCGTGTCATTCTCTACTTGCTATCCAAGGTTTGACTGAACTTCGCAAAATCCCCAAAAGTAGCAAGATTCCATACTATTAACCCCCAGAGATAAGCAGTGGCTTTCTTCAGGGATACCTTAACAACAGTTTATGGACTTTACCTACAAGAACTTATCCAAACCTTGTTTTAAATCCAGCTATGCTAACTGCTTTTACAACATCAGAAAAACAAGACAGTTGCCATACTGGGACAGACCGAAGGTCCATTAAACTCAGTATCCTGTTTCCAACAGTAGCCAACCCAGTACCTGGCAAGATCTCAAAGAATAAAACAGATTATTTGCTGCTTATGGAGCTTAAGTATGTATTGAGTTTAAAAATATTCTCCTATTTGTTTTACAAGTATTTGTTATGTAACGTCAGAGACTAACAGACGTGCCATGCACTTTCTGAAAAAGTAAAGAATTGGTTTGACTAAGATCTGAGAATCAGGAAAGTAACTTCTTCGAAAATGGCAAGACCAATGAAGACAAGGGATCAAATTTATTTTTAGTTTTGTAGAATGAATTGCTGAATTATTTGTGGAAACTGAATAATATTCTGCCCTTTTATAAGAAAGTGAAGGCCTATTTCTTCTAAGCAGCTTTCACTTTATTGAACACTAAGGGCTGTTATGCACAAAAAAAGCTCTATAAAAGCTGGAGGACAGAACACATACATATAGCATGATGTTACAATAGTGGCCGTCAAGAATCTCCGTTGGTATTTGCTTTCATTATGTAAGAGGATTAAATAAAAAGCAATGCCTCCACCTCCATAATTCATGACTAGATGGCAGCAATGACGCCCTACATGTTTTAACTGGTTCTTTGAAATCTTTCCTTGTCACCAGTTGGTGACAAGGAGAAATTATGTATTAAGTAATCGTTTTCTTTCCTTTAATACCAACACATCATTCCAGACTAGTGGGAATGTTCTACATGCAGATCAACAGATAAGACACAAAGAAATACCATACCAACTCTTGTATCCCGTAAATGTCAGCTAGGAATCATTGCGGCTTACACAATAGAATTGCTACAGAGACATAAGATATTATATAGAAAATGCATGAAAGGTATCATGCATGGGACTGCATGGGAATGGGCCAATGCACTGAGAAAAAAAGGTGAATTTTCAGTGCTTTCCTGAATTGGAAAGTATGTGGGTGTTTGTCGAGGGCTGCCCGGGAGGTTGTTCCAGATTCTGGGCCCTCTGAAACTCAAAGGTGGTCTCAAAGACGGCCTTCCTCCGAACATGTCGGGTGGAGGGGTGTGGAAGTCTCCATCATTGGATTGTCCTTGAGTTGTGGAAGGATTTTGTGATTTGGATAGAAGAAGCGAGTCAATCTGAGTTTTCGCCGAATATGGCCTTATGTACCATGCATGCTACCTTGAACTGAACCCTGCTTCTGACAGGCAACCAGTGATTTGCCCCTTTAAGGGCTCCGTGCAGGCATTGATATTTAGTATTTTGACAGTCACAGCAGTAAAGGATCTTCAGAGGAAGTATTACTATGCATGTAGCCATTGCCAGTCCATTCCCATAGCAGGACCGATTAGAGATTGACAGCAGACCCACAAGGTAGGGCATTGTAGTCAGTGTTGAAGCAGTGCTATAAAATTCAGTGACACCACTTAATAGGCTGTGTCAGGATCGTTATGCATTCTTGACTCAGAAGAAAAACAGTAGAAACACCTCAGTCGCTCCCTGAATGCTTTAATTCACGTGCAGAGAAATTATATCAGCTCTGGAATAAGTCCCTCTCAACTTCTGCATCAGAATAACTCAAACAAGTAACTCCCAAAGAGGCAGCATTGTGTCCAGTCTACATATGCTTTAGCTTCTATAAATAGCATTCAACCCCAAAGCATCCTTGCTTGGGCGAACAAGGGGGGAGACACAGAGAAGTGATGCAGCACCACTGACTATTCCTTAAGAAGTTGTCTGACATCAGCTTCTTCCAGAAATAATTAAAAACTTGGATCAAATGAATCAAAAACACCATCCTATCCATAACCGACCCAGTGAGTTGCCATCCACTGCAGTCAAAGACATTTAAAAAAAATATATCATTGCTTGCATGGAGCCCTTAAAGGGGCAAATCACAGTAACTATTTTACTTGTCGCCATTCGCTGGTCAGCATTTAGAACAATCTCACCAGTCTGAACTGATCTATAGGATGAAAAGGAAGTATCTGTGTGAAGAGGCAATTTTACTACTGCTTGTGAAATGGAAGCATTCAGCGAGCACTCATTAAGCAATGTGCTATTATAAAATTTCTGACGGTTGAAGGAGTGTCTCCAAATTAAATTCACCCAAACACGCAGGCAGTTTATGGGAGTATCTTCATCAATGTGAAAATAAGCTACCTCCTACAAGTAGCAGTAAATCAGGTTATTTTTCCCAATTTAGTTACCATTTTATATTTATCCATTAAGTCTAGAAGCCTAATCCTCCAGTCTTGTAATGTCCTCCTGCAATTTTTCACACTCTGCATGGGAATAAACAACTGTGAATAATTTTGTGTCCATTGTTTTGAGTGATCCTCTAATTGTCTTTTATGAGTTTGACAGCTTTGTGTGAGATTGGGATGTGAGAGAGGACGAGGGGTGGTCCCCCCCTGGGTGCCGCCTTGGCAGGGGTGTTGGCACCTCTCTCCCCACTTCCATGCACCCTTCCCTGCCCCCTGGTACTTCTTCAAATCTTCACCGGCCACAAATAGCACCTCCTACCCGCTGCTTGTGCTGGCCTCATCCCTCTCTCTGACATCACTTCCTGTTTGCAGGGACCAGGAAATGACATCAAAAGGAAGGATAAGGCCAGCGCAAGCAGTGGATAAGGGTGCTGTTTGCAGCCAGTGTGATTTGAAGAGGTACAGGGGTGAGGTGGGGGGGGGGGGAAGAACATCAGGACAGGGAGCATGGTGTGGCAATGTCAGGCACATCCACCCTCAGCACAAACTTCCCTTAATATGTGTCATCTGTAAATATGATTGCATTTCAGATCATTTATAAATGTTAAAAAGTATTGGTCCTAGTAAGATCCCTAGGGTAATCCACTAATCAACTTCCACCATCTAGAGAATTGGCCAATTTAATCTTACTCTGTCTTCTAACCTTTCAACCAGTTTTCCATCTACTAGAGAACATTGCCTTATATCCCATGAATTTTTAATTTCCTCAAAAGTATCTTATTAGGGAGTTTGTCTACAAAATCATGAGTGGAGTAGAACGGGTACAAGTAGATTGATTTTTCACTCCGTTAAAAATTACAAAGACTAGGAGTCACTCGAAGTTACAGGGAAATACTTTTAAAACCAATAGGAGGAAATATTTTTTCACTCAGTGAATAGTTAAGCTCTAGAACGTGTTGCCAGAGGTTGTGGTAAGAGCGGATAGCGTAGCTGGTTTTAAGAAAGGTTTGGACAAGTTCCTGGAGGAAAAGTCAATAGTCTGTTATTGACAAAGACATGGGGGAAGCCACTGCTTGCCATGGATAAGTAGCATGGAATATTGCTACTCCTTGAGTTTTGGTCAGGTACTAGTGAGCTGGATTGGCCACCGTGAGAACGGGCTACTAGGCTTGATGGACCATTGGTCTGACCCAGTAAACTTATTCTTATGTTCTTATGCTTTGTGAAAATCTAGATACGCAATTTTGTTTAGTCTCCTACATCATTTACTTGACTTTTTCTTTTGGCCTTATTTCCCCTTTTTTCAATGCAATGTTGTGAAAGACTGCATGCTCTTTCCAAAGAATGTGCACTATTTATGACAAAAAAAAAAAACCCTCCACAAAATTTCAAGGGTTTCCCCTATTTTGTGCTAAAAACGGACATGAAAATATGACACAGGAAGTGTTTCCCATGCCATTTAAAATGAATACACATCCCTTCCCTCATCCCCAGCTCCCAAATGGTTGAGGGATATGCAAACATTTTCCTACAGTCCATGAAAGCTTGTTGAGAATAATTTTGCCTACATACACAAACTTGTGTATGATTAAAACCAAATGTATTTTCTGTTACAAGATCTGCTTATGCTTAATAAGTAATGTTAAAAAAAGTTAATGCATAAAAAGCGCTTACGATAGGGAAAATTAACTGATGTTTCCCACGTATTCGTTACCATGTACATGTGGTTTTAATGAAAGCTTTTATTTGTGTTCACCCACCAATGTGTTTCATACTTACGCTGGCTTGAAGTGCTATATCTGTGACTGCACCAGCCTTCTATAAAACGTTTCCATCTATCAGTCCACGCCTCAACAAGTTTTCAATAAATCTAAAAGCCAGTCCAAAAACATAGGAGCCAACAGCTGAGAACTCTCTCGCTTCTTCTTCCCTACCTCACCAACAATGTCTTCAGTGATGTTTGGGGGGGGGGGGGAATCAATTGTAGATCTTTCAGAAACTAATTTACTGAGGCTCTTTTCCTATTCTGCGTCTGTGGGCAAACAAACTTTTGGTTGGTTTTTTAAAAAATAAATCTTTATTAATTTTCAATTCGTGAACAGTGCATTAAAAATATACATACAATTAACATCATAGACAGCACTTACAATCAATCAAAGAACACTACAAAAATTTTTCCCCCTTCCCTCCCTAATTCGAGAACAAAAGCAAAGTGCTTTAAATTATGCATACAATTAATATCATAAAACAGCACTTGGATTCGATCAATGAATACAACAAAATATATTACCCCCCTCCCTGGATGTGCAAATCAGTTCATAGACAGTAACGCGGAAGACAAAGGCGCGCGCCGACAACTGAGCGCAAGACGGAGGCGTGCGCCGAAGAAAAAGACTGTTTTTAGGGGCTGCGACGGGGGGTTTTGTTGGGGAGCCCCCCACTTTACTTAATACAGATCGCGGTGGCATTGTGGGGGGAAAAGTTAAACAGGGAAAAAGTTAAGTTTTCAGTAAAATGTGGGGGGTTACAACCCCCCACAACGTGGCACGATCTGTATAAAGTAAAGTGGGGGGGATTCCCCCCCACCCCCCCGTCGTAGCCCCTAAAAACAGTCTTTTTCTTCGGCGCGCACCTCCGCGCTGCGCTCAGTTGTCTGCTCGTGCCTTTGTCCCGGCGCGCTTTTGACCTGACACCGTGCAAATCAAATAGGAAATAAAGGCATAATCCAACTAATCAGAGTTAACAAAATTTGTCAATGGACCCCCAAGTTAATTTAAATAGTTTATTATGACACAATATTTTCATATTTATAGCATAAGCATAATGTTTCCCACCAAAAGGAAAAATTAAGTCTGTCCCAATTTTTCCAGTTCTTGGTAATCATTTGCATACCTATCCCAGTCATAATGATAAAGAGTCTGCTTTTATACCTTTCTAATGGAGGTTTAATTGACAACAATGTCCCACAGATTGCCACCTCATAGGACAACGGAATTGACGATTCCAGTATCAAATTAATTTGTCCCCATATTGATTTCCAAAAATTGAGTATCAAGGGATAATAGAACAACAGATTATCCAGTATCCCCTATTTCAAAATGACAGTGGCAAAGAAACTTTTGTGAATCAATCACTTAAAACTAAATTCTATATAGGAAAATTAGGCATCGATAAAAAATTAGAGCCAAGTGCTACTCTATAAACAGTGCTCAGAGTTGGGCACCATTTATAAAATAGTGTTTGGTGTGAGGATTTACAACAACTGAAACCTGGTATAAGTTATTGGCCTGCAAATTCCAGAAGGCCCTGATCCACCCATGCCTCTCCCATAGCTGTGCCCCCTTTTTGGATCCAAACATTGAAATGTAGGTGCCAAGATCCACACATAAATAATGCCAATTACAGCTGACAATATTATTCTCAGCGTTTATTGGCTCATTTGCTAATTGTGCATGTAAATTGGATGCATGCCCATATACAGAATTAGGGTATTAATTCTGCAAATCACTGGAGGCAGCCAGCAGCCTCTGTCAGCTGTGTAACAAGTGAAGCAAAGAGGCAATTGCCTATTTATTTCACATAAACAGCATGGTCAGGGTCCCACCAGTCATTCTGTCTATCACGCCCTTACCCCAGCCTCTCTTTCTCATACTGTATATCCTCCCTCAGCCTGCCTCCCTCAAAGGGGGATGGGACTTGTATGGTTTACACAAATCAAAGTGGTTTCCATATTTTAGACATATTTTTTTACCTGGGGCAATAAAGTATTATGTGACTTGCCCAGAGTCATAGGGAGCTGCAGTGTATATCGAACTTAGGGTGCTGCGGCAGCTGCTCTAACTACTAGGCCACTCCACTTAAAATCCCTCCCCCCCAAACCAGCCTTCATCTAGTCTCTCCTTCTGTCATTATCTGTCACTCCTAGACAATTAATGTACTTTGGAATCTGACATATCCCTTTGACTTATTTGTCTAACTGTCTCAGCAACATATCTCCCATCTCAGAACTACAATTCAGTTCTCTTGTAGCTTGAGTCACCCAGTGCAGGAAATCTGAGCTGGTCTCAGGGTTTCAAGCCCTGTGAGACTTCCAGAACTTCCCACACTGGGCAGCTCAAGCTTATGAAGAGCCAATTTGTGGTGTGGAGTGGAAAATGTGTTCAGTTTTCTAGCTGGGCAGGTTTCACATCAAACTAAGGTAGCTTTGAAGGCCAGCTGTAGAAAATTTCTGGCCTTGGTGGGCTCTGATTTTTTGGTCTCTTAAGTTGTGTGGGTGGTATCTCTTCCTCCTCCCTTCCAGTCCTGCCCACAGTGGGAAACTCCTACTCTCTCAAATCTTCCCCCCCCCACCTCCCCAAGTCTGCACTGTCTTTACTTCCATAGGTCCCTGGCAGCAGCAGCAGCAGCATATTCAAACATAATGCCCGAGACTAGCTCCGGAACCTTAAGAACATAAGAATTGCCACTGTGGGTCAGACCAGTGGTCCATCGTGCCCAGAAGTCCGCTCATGCGGCGGCCCCTAGGTCAAAGACCAGTGCCCTAACTGAGACCAGCCCTACCTGCTTACGTTCCGGTTCAACAGGAACTTGTCTAACTTTGTCTTGAATCCCTGGAGGGTGTTTTCCCCTATAACAACCTCCGGAAGAACATAAGAACATAAACATCGCCTCTGCCGAGTCAGACCATGGGTCCATCATGCCCAGCAGTCTGCTCCTGTGGCCGCCCCCCCAGGTCCATGACCTGTAAGTGACATTTTACCTAAAACATTTTATTCCCTAATCGTATAATAACCCTGTATAGTAACCCTCTAATTATACCCTTCAATCCCCTTTTCCTTCAGCAAATCGTCCAATCCCATTTTGAATCCCAAAATCGTACTCTGCTCTACCACCTCCTCTGGAAGCACATTCCAGGTGTCCACCACCCTCTGAGTGAAGAACTACTTTCTAGCATTTGTTCTGAATCTGTCTCCTTTCAATTTTTTTGAGTGCCCTCTTGTTTTTGTTTTCCCCGCCAGTCTAAAGAATCTGTCCCTCTCTACCTTCTCTATACCTTTCATGATCTTGTAAGTTTCTATCATGTCCCCTCTAAGTCTCCGTTTTTCCAGGGAAAAGAGCCCCAGCATCTCTAACCTTTCAGCATATGAAAGGTTTTCCAAGCCCTTTTATCATCCTTGTTGCTCTTCTCTGGACCCTCTCGAGTATCGCCATATCCTTCTTAAGGTATGGCGACCAGTATTGAACACAGTACTCCAGATGCAGGCGCACCATCGCCCGATACAGTGCAGGATAACTTACTTCATTCTGGTAGTGATACCTTTTTTGATAATGCCCAACATTCTGTTCGCCTTCTTTGAGGCTGCTGCGCATTGTGCCGCTGGCTTCATTGTTTTATCCACCAAAACCCCCAAGTCCTTTTCTAGTTTGCCTTCCCCCAGTACCATCCCCCCCATCGTGTAGTTATACATCGAGTTTCCTTTCCCTATGTGCAAGACTTTCTCTACATTTAAGCTCATCTGCCATTTATTTGCCCACTCGCTCAGTTTGTTCAGGTCCCTTTGTAGTTCTTTACATTCCTCAACAGTTCTAACCCTACTGGAGAGTTTTGTGTCATCTGCGAATTTTATAACTTCACACTTCGTCCCTGATTCCAGGTCATTAATGAATATATTGCACAGCAGCGGTCCCAGCACTGACCCTTGCGGGACGCCACTCGTGACCCCTTTCCAGTCAGAGTAGTGTCCCTTTACTCCTACCCTCTGTTTCCTGTCTGCCAGCCAATTTCTGATCCATCTATGCACATCCCCTTCCACCCCGTGGTTCCACAGTTTCCTTAGTAGGCACTCATGGGGTACCTTGTCGAAGGCTTTTTGGAAGTCCAGATATACGATGTCTATAGGGTCACCTTTGTCCAATTGTTCGCTTATCCCTCGAAGAAGTGCAGTAGGTTTGTTTGGCATGATCTTCCTTTACAGAAACCATGCTGGCTTGTTCTCATCAGATTATTTTTTTTCTATATGCTCATTGATACTGTCCTTGATCAATGATTCAGCTATCTTCCCGGGAACTGAGGTTAAGCTCACCGGTCTGTAGTTCCCTGGGTCGCCTCTCGATCCTTTTTTGAAGATAGGTGTAACATTCGCTATCCTCCAGTCCTCTGGGATTACCCCTGTTTTCAAGGATAGGTTGCAAATCTGCTGCAGCAACTCCGCTGTTTCGTCTCTGAGCTCTTTCAGTATTCTTGGGTGGATTCTGTCTGGGCCCGGAGATTTGTCAGTTTTTAATCCATCTATCTGTTTGAGTACGTCTTCGAGGCTTACCTCCATACATGATAATTTTTCCTCTTGATCCCCCTTGAAGATGTTTTCCGGTTCCAGCACGTTGGATGTGTCCTCTTTTGTGAAGACCAACAAGAAGAATGTGTTTAATCTGTCTGCCACCTCTTCTTCCTCCTTCACCACTCCCTTCCTGTCTCTCTCATCCAGGGGTCCCACCTCCTCCCTCGCCGGCTGTTTTATTTTCACATATCGGAAGAATGGTTTAAAATTCCGTGCCTCCCTTGCAAGTCTCTCTTCATACTCTTTTTTTGCTTTTCTGATCACACGGTGACATTCTTTTTGATGCTTCCTGTGCTCTTTCCAATTTTCCTCGGTTTTATCCTTTTTCCACTTCCAGAATAATTTTTTGTCATCTCCTATCACATTCTTAACTTAATTGGTTATTCATGCCGGGTCTTTTGCTTGATTCTTTTTGCACCCTTTTCTAAATCTGGGTATATACAGGTTTTGCGCTTCGTTTTATCATGTCTTTGAATAAGGACCAGGCTTGCTCCACTGTCTGTGCTTTCCTGGAGCTGTTCCTGAATTTCCTCTTTCACCATTTGTCTCATGGCATCATAGTTCCCTTTCTTGAAGTTAAACGTTGTTGCAATGGTTCTCTTCCCCTTTTGCATTCCTATTTCCACTTTGAACTGGATCATCTTGTGATCACTGTTTCCTAATGGTCCCACTACTTCCACTTCCTTGGCAGGTCCTTTCAGCCCGTTGAGGATTAAATCCAGAATAGCTGTCCCTCTCGTTGGTTCCTTGACAAGCTATTCCAAGAAGCAGTCCCGTACAGCCTCCAGGAACTCCGTTTCCTTTGTACATTTTGAAACTCCATGGCTCCAGTCTATCCTGGGATAGTTGAAATCTCCCATAACTAAGGTGTTTGTGTTTTTACATTCTCACCTCAACTCGGCTCTCAGTTCTTCATCCTTCGCTTCAGTTTGCCCAGGTGGGCGGTAGTACAGTCCCATCTTTATCTCGGCTCCCTTTCTTCCTGGTATTTTAGCCCATAGTGATTCCAGTTGGTCATCTGTCACTGCTGCGTCCACTCTGGTCGAGTGAATGGTGTCCTTTATGTAAAGTGCTACTCCGCCTCCTTTCTGATTTGTCCTGTCTCTTCGGTAGAGCTTGTACCCTGGCAGTACTATGTCCCATTTGTATTCCTCGTTCCACCATGTTTCCGTGATCGCTATGATGTCTAGGTTCTCATCTTTGGCCATGACTTCTAGTTCCCCCATTTTGTTCTTTAGGCTTCTTGCATTGGTATACATGCAGTTCAAGTCTTGGTATTTTTTTTTCCTTATTTTCCCTTGCGGTTCATTTTTCTTTCTGTCCCTTTCCTGTCCTGCAGAATCCTGATTATTGCCTCTCTTGTCATCCCCTTGTGATACGTTCTTATTTTCCTCCTTTTGTTCCTTCCCTTCGCCTTGCTCCATTTTGTCTTCCCCTTGTAGTACACTCCTCCTATCCTCCTCTTGATTCATCCAGCTCCCTTAGTTTTTCAGCTCCTGTTTTGTGCCATTTGTGTCATCCCAGCACTTTCCCCACTCAGTATCTTTTCGGGATACTGTCTTCCAAATCATCGACACCTGGTCGACTGTCGGCTTTCCCCTTCTTCTTAGTTTAAAGCTTGCTCTATTCCTCTCCTGACGTTGTTTGCTAGTCATGCTCCTGACTGCTGTGCTCAGGTGTAGTCCATCTCTCCTGAAGAGCTTGTTCTTGCCCCAGAACGTTGTCCAGTTCCTCACGAAGTGAAATCCCTCTTCCTCACACCATCTCCTCATCCACGCATTTATAGATTGTAGTTCCGTCTGTCTCTTCACATCAACCCTCGGTACTGGCAGGATCTCCGAAAACGCTATCCTCCGAGTCCTCATCTTCAGCTTCTTTCCTAAGATCTTGAACTGTTCGGTAAGTGCATTCCTGCTGTAGTCTCTCCTGTTGACATCATTTGTCCAGACTTGGACTATCACTGCCGTCTCTTCCATCTCTACTCCTTCCAGGATCCTTCCAATTCTGTTGACAATGTCCTTAGTTCTTGCTCCTGGGAGACAGGTCACTAGCCGATCCTCTCTCCCTCCTGCTATGTGACTATCCACCTGTCTTAGGATTGAGTCTCCCACCAGGATTGCAGATTTCCCTTTTTTCAGCTTCCGCTGTGCTCGCAGGTCTGTGTCCTTGGTGCGCTTCGTTTCTTCTCCCTCTAGGCACTGGTAGGATCTTGCCTCTTCTTCCTGCGAGTTTCCTCCATGGGATCCTTCTGCCTTGGTGTCAGATGGTTTTTGTCCTCCATTTAGTGCATCTTCCTTGTTCCTGCACTGCTCATGTTCCTGTTCTTCCACTCTCCTGTATGCATCCTCAATGAACTTCTCGAGTTCCCTGACTTGTTCCTCAATGTGCCTCTCTCTCATAGGGTCTTCGGCTGTCTGGAACGGGTCTTCAGAGATGTAGAGTCCCTCCAGTTCCCGGATCTTTTGCTTCAGACGATTGACTTCGCTCTTCAAGCTCTTCAGTTCCTGGCATCGTCCGCACACATATGACTGCCTCCCCGAGAGGAGGTAGTCATACATGTGGCAGTCCGTGCAGTACACTTGGAAGCTCCAGTTTTCCACCACTCTCTGGGTGAAGAAGAACTTCCTTACGTTTGTACGGAATCTATCCCCTTTTAACTTTAGAGTGCGCCCTCTCGTTCTCCCTACCTTGGAGAGGGTGAACAACCTGTCTTTATCTACTAAGTCTATTCCCTTCAGTATCTTGAATGTTTCTATCATGTCCCCTCTGACACATTCCATCCCACAGAAGTTGTATCAAGAGGCGAGACATTATTGATTGTAAGTAGCATGTGCTATTTGCTGCCAGAGGTTGTGTTGTTCCTAAGGAAGCTTTGTAAAAGGAAAAGATTCAGGGACTTGAAATTCTGGATACCAGGGTGCAAGGACAGTCAATAGTGTCAAATGTCTTTCTGAGATCCAGCAGCACCAGAAGACATCATTATCCTTATCCATGAGTTTCCAGCAGTCATCAACGAAGTTGAGAAGGATGGTTTCAGTACTGTGGTATTTCCTGAATCCAGATTGGAAGGCAAATAGAGCTCCTTGTTTGTCGATCAAAAAGAGTGAAATTGGTTTAATACCAGTATCTGGTTTTTTCCAGTATCTTGGACAGGGCTGTGGAGTCAGAGTCGGAGTCGAAGGAAATTTCGGGTACCTGGAGTCGGAGTCAGAAGTACAAAAAACTGAGGAGTTGGAGTCGGAGTCGGAACATTTATCTACCGACTCCATTTTTGAACTTGGCATACCAATCACGAGCGATTCTTTCAGCTATAGCACCCACTATATACACAGCACAAATGTTGCGAGCAGCTTCTGCGGCCTTAGAACCTTGATTAAAAGCAAAAAGAAGGTGGTGTCGAAAATGCTCATTTCTCTCAACTTGACATTCCATTTTAACGATCTGAAAATTAAGTGGAGTCTGAGTCGAGGAGTCGGAGAAAATTTTGGGTACCTGGAGTCGGAGTCTGAAGTACAAAAAACTGAGGAGTCCACAACCCTGATCTTGGAGACGAAGGGTAGGTTAGAGGCAGGTCTAAAGTAGCCGGGCATATCAGGGTCCAGTGTGGCTTATTTTTAGGATCAGTCTGATGACCGCTGACTTCCAGTTTGTGGGCACTATGCCTGTTTGTAGAGAGGTGTTGATGAGAGGAAGGATGAAGTCTACAAAAGTGTCTTTTACCTCCACCAGGAGTCCAGGTTGGAGCCGGAAGGGCAAACAGCATCTAGTCTCTCGGCGATGTCATCATGGGAGACTGTTTCAAAGTGAGTTTGGTTTCCAAGTTTATTTAAATTTTGATAATCCACTTATTTTTCTAAGCGGTGTACATTGTTAAAATAATTAGGGATACATAAAAACAAAACAGACACAGACCTACAGAAAAAAAGGGTGCAAGGGCAGAACTACATTGCTGATAGGAAAGAGACAGAAAAAGGGTAAAAACATTAGGGATGGGTTCCATCTGATTTAAGAATTAGAAAGGAATCTATAAAAAGGCATCATTAAATAAAAAGGAAATTAGATTCAATTTAAATTGTTCTAGTATAGATTCCTCATATAGTTCTATAGGCATAGCGCTCCAAAGCATAGGAGCATTAACTGAAAAGATGGTTGAACATGTCGTACCAAGTTGTCTCAATGGATAACAAATGTTAATTATTAGAGTGTAGGGTTCTAGTATGGTGAACGGAATAAGGAGTCTGTTGATAAATTCAGGAAGATCAGTTGTAAAAGTTTTAAAGGTTAATAACAGAATCTTGTAAGTAATTTGATGAGATATCGGAAGCCAGTAGGACTTCTTCAAGAGTGGCGTAACATGATCATATTTCTGGGAGTTAGAAATCAGTTTTATGGTGGTGTTTTGGAATATTTGAAGACATCCGAGCTCTTTTTGAGGTAAACCTTTATATAAAGCATTACAATAAACAAGTCATGAAATAACGAGTGTGTGGACCAATATGTTCAATGACAATGGTTCGTGTAATTTTGTAAGTGATCTAATGCATCAGTGACACAGCAGAGGGAAGGCCCCAGTGGGAAAGGATACAAAGCAGCCTGTTCAGTGCGCTGCTGCCATCACTGTTTTGGGATGCCTCAGAGGTATGTCAGTCTCATGGTGGGAGGGATGGTGGGGTTCTCCTGCACAGGGGGATGGGAGGGAGGGGTAGAAAGATGCTGTAGAGCAGGGGTAGGGAACTCCGGTCCTCGAGAGCCATATTCCAGTTGGGTTTTCAGGATTTCCCCAATGAATATGCATGAGATCTATTTGCATGCACTGCTTCCAATGCATATTCATTGGGGAAATCCTGAAAACCCGGCTGGAATACGGCTCTCGAGGACTGGAGTTCCCTACCCCTGCTGTAGAGGGAAGGCCTGGCCTGGGCAGGAAAGGCCACGAAGCAGCCCGTTCAGAACACTGCTGTTGCTGCTGTTTTAGGAAGCCTTGGAGCAGAGGTATATCAGGTCTCACCGGGGCGGGGGGGTCACTGAATTGATGAGTCCGATTTTTTTAATATGTATTTATCTTCCCCTCCTACTGCTGATGGTGGGAAGCAGCCCAGAAATAATGGAAGCCTGGATTTTTTTTTTTTTTAATAGGGATGGAGCCAGAGAGTGTCAGGGACATTCAGGGGGGGGGGGGGGAGCTGCAGAGTTGATCTTAACTAGGGCTTATTTTTGGGGTAGGGCTTATATTAGGAGCCTTTTTAAAAATCATGCTAGGGCTTATTTTCAGGGTAGGTCTTATTTTGGGAGAAACATGGTAGTTGTTCGGAGTAGTATTTCTATTTAGCCTCCAGGGTGGCTTCATGCAGTTCCTTCATTTGGACCTGTCACTGTTAAGCCTGGATTTGTACCATTTTCTTTCTGCTCTTCTTAGTTCTCTTTTCTTAGTTCTTAAGTCATTGGTTTAACCAGGGGGAGGAGTATTTGCAGGGATAGTATTTATCTCTTTGACCGAGGCTAGCCCTTCATATAGGTTTTTTACCTCATTGTGCCAGTCCATGGCAGCCTCATCAACAGATTCAGAATTGGGTTTTGATGTTCCCCCTAGGTTTGAAAGGCCATTGGAGAGATCCTTTAAGTTAACTGTGTCATTGTATATTATCTTACGTTGGGGTTGCTCCATGGTTGAAGGCTGATTCATTGTGTAGGTGTGGTTAAATGTGATAAGATGATGATCAGACCAGGGTACTGGTTTGGTAGTACAGCTTGGAGTTTGCATAGTATCTTTTTGAATAAGGTCCGCAGATTGAATTGACGAGGGGACCATTTGTTCCGATAGTGAAATGATGAAGTCTGCCAGGGATCTGGTTTCATTTGGGTAGCTTGTGAAGTTAAAGTCTCCAAGTATGATGACTTCATTGTATGTGATGACCAGTTTGCTAAGTACGGATAGCAGGTCATCTAAGACAGTCATTGGAGAGTGTGCTGCTCTGTATATCAAGGCAAAGGTTAGGTCTCTGTTGTGGCCCACTGAGAAAGTGAGGCACTCTAATGCATCTAGTGTGATGGCGTCTATTAGTCTTGGGTTGAGGTTGGACTTGATGGCAACTACATCTCCACTGCTAGTGTTGGTGTATGAGCAAGCATACCTGGTGGGTAAAGCATACCTAAGGTAGCTCCATCATTGTCTTTGAGTCAGATTTTGGTAATTTGGAAGATGTCCCAGTTGTCTGTGAGGAGGTCACTTAATATAGTTTTTTTGATGTTTATAGACCTTGCATTTGCCAGTGCCATTTTGAGGTTATTGGGTGTGGGTGAGGTGGTTGGGATAGGATTAAGATTATCGGGGTCTGTGTGATAAGGATTTCCTGTGAGGAAGGTGACAGCAGTCACCATATCTACCCTGGCCTGTGATGACTGTGATGGGAGAATGATTGTTGGCAATGAGAGTGATTGGCATGAAATAGGAGAACATAGATTGTGGCATTGGTACTGAGATGGATAACCTGGACATACAGGCCTACCTTGTGGACGACTACCTTGTGTATGCTGGACACTATAGACCTATATTTTCCCATAGCCAGGCCCGGCCTGTACCTTGCTGTCTGTGAACACATGTATCCTTTGCAATGCTAACCCAGCTGACCTCTGCTACAAAGTTTTTGTCTCCATTCCCTGCTGGGAGGATATTTCTTTAAGGTTCTGCTGAACTGTTATCAGTGCTGTATGACTTCATATGCCAGGCACCCTGGAAAGCCATAAAACATTTATAATGAGCAAGGATCCCTGCAGGATGATGTGGGTGTAGCAAGATGAGAGAACTTGGTACCAAAACATTCTCTGAACCGAGTTATGGGAAACAAGCAGCTGGACTGTTGAAAGGTCTCCTTTGCCAACTTTCAGCATACAAGGAAGGACACCATCCTGAAGATGCATAGAATTGTAAAACAACTAATTAGCATCTGCAAAGTGATAATGATCTCAGAGCTGGAGAAAGAAAGTTCACCAAGAGTTCTCTGTTTCTGCAAGCCCCCCCCTACTGGGGAGGGGGTGGGTGGGAGTGAAAGAGGCGTGGACTGAGAGAAGGAATAGTTAGGTGTACATTTTTCCAATAGGGGGTCACATGACCAGAATTCGGGGATGTACTTTTTGGAACAAAGGAAGAATTTCTCTGTATAAAAAACATGTGCATCACAGATAGGGTCAGAGAGATTCACTTACTTATGCTACGGGGAACTGCTAGCCCCCTGCTAAGCATATGGGTGAAGTTCTTCTCTCCATTGCATATTCTGAACTGACAATATATTTATTTATTTCTGCTATGTCTTTGCTGCTATAATTTTGTAAGCCATTATACTAACAATAAACAAATATTGTCTGTTTTGGAAGATACAATGCCGTCTCGTAATTATTCCAATGAGGTAAACAAAGCAGCCTTTACTTCAGTACAATGAAGGTAGTGTAATTTAGAATGACTGAGATAGCTAGGTTGAGGATACAGAGTTTTGGTAGGATTTGATTGGGTAACAGGTAGGGTATGTTGGGGACGACTGGTGGGTGTGTCTATATATGTAATATAATCCTAGTGCTGGACTGGTTGTGTAGGTGGCTGTAGAAACCATCTCAAAAAGGCTCCTGATAGTTAGGTTGGAGCTATATACAATACACAGGATTTGACAGTGCAGAAAGGCAAATAAAGAAAAACTATGCTGCAATATCAGTCTGTAAGGTCAGACTGAGGGTTCAGGAATGCTGAATCAGCCCTTATGGCTGGAAAGAAATAGTCACAATAGAGTGTGCCATACCATGGCTTGTGCAGGCTAATGTCAAAATTGCTGCCCCTCTTCCAGAAGAAAGCTGCAGTGTGGATAGTGGGTGAGAAGAATGTAGTGCAAGTCAGTTTCAGAAACAACTGTTAGCAATTTTGGCTCACATCTGCAGGAAGGAAGTTGGTGAGACTGACATAGGAAGAATTAGGCCTGGTAAGCACAAAGAAAGAAAATGGAGAGACTGGATCTGAGGTAAAGGGGAAGGAAGAAAGATTTGAAAGGTCTGGGTCTGGAATTGAAGGGGAAGAGTACACAGGAGACTGGAACTGAGGGATAGGAAGAGAACAGTGGGCTAGGATCTGAGGAAGGCAAACAGAACGTGAAGAGTGCAGAGGAAACATGAGCTGTTGGGCGAGTAGAAATTATTCCTTGGGAACAAAATGCAGGTTTCAGATTTAGGTGTGAGTTTTGGAGTCAAGCCTCAGATTTCATTTGGTACACTGCAGGATAATTACTTGCCCTCACATCTTACTCTAATAACAAAAATGCTTTATTTCGTGCCAGGTTCATGCCACACAAGTTCATAGGAAAGCCTTCTTACAGCCGAGGCCTAGAGTCTTGGCTGCAGGTAGGTTGGCTCATTTAAAGATTTCCTTGCAAATACTTAATGGTTACACAGGGTATACTTTTATGGATCCCACTCATCTTCAGAAATATTTGTGAGAACATTCTTGGGTGAATGAAGGTTTTTTTTCCCTAGAATTGTAGGATTCCAATGATTATGAATGGGGAATGTTATAGGGTTGGTTTGATAAGAGATAATTTGGGGAGGTATTCTCCTAAAATTCAGCAAGATATTACTTTTCTGTCTTTTATTAGCTATTTCATTTCTTTATATTGGGATTCTATTATAGTTTTATTTGATCTTACTTTGTACTCTAGGTTATTACTGTACTGAATGTGCATGGTAATTTAAAAAAAAATCCCTTTGCTATGCCGCCTATTTCTAAAAGGTTTCTACCCCTTACCCACATTATCCCTTCCCGAAGAGCTCAAATCCTTGATGGCTACAAGTGATAAGAACATAAGAACATAAGAAGTTGCCTCCACTGGGTCAGACCGAGGTCCATCTCGCCCAGCGGTCCGCTCCCGCGGCGGCCCATCAGGTCTGCGACCTGTGAAGTGGTTTCTGACCACTTCTATAACCTACCTCAAGTTCTATCTGTACCCCTCTATCCCCTTATCCTCTAGGAACCTATCCAAACCCTTCTTGAATCCTTGTACAGAGTTCTGGCCTATCACTTCCTCCGGAAGCGCGTTCCATGTGTCCACCACCCTCTGTGTAAAAAAGAATTTTCTAGCATTTGTTCTAAACCTGTCCCCTTTCAATTTCTCCGAGTGACCCCTAGTGCTTGTGGCTCCTCTCAGTTTGAAGAATCTGTCCTTATTTACTCTCTCTATGCCCCTAAGGATTTTGAAGGTCTCTATCATGTCCCCTCTAAGTCTCCTCTTCTCCAGGGAGAACATCCCCAGATCACAGGAGAGTCACAAGACACACAGCAGTGTTGAAAAAAAGAGCACACTAAAATGCATTTAAAACTGGTTAATCCTTTCACTTATGTTTGCTCAAAAGAATTAGTCATCATCTATGGTTTCAAGTTTCAAAGCCTGGAAAATAGACTTTGGAAGTTTATGGTTAACAGATGGAACATGCGCAGTCTACATTATGACCTAATCTGTTTATCTGCATTTTCTTTTACCCAAATTTTGGTTTTCAACATCCAGAAATCTTTTTCATTATCAAAATGCATTTCTCTCTCTCATTTTAGCATCTGACCAACTAAAATAAAGACCTGCCATTTTTAACCAGACCAAAAGCCCTCAAGTCCAGTGCCCTGCTTCCAAAAGTGACCAAGTCAGGTGACAGGTATCTGGCAAGACTATAAAAACTGAACAGATTTCATGCTGCTTAAACCAAGAAAAGCAGTGGATTTCCCTAACTTCACCTGATTAACAGCAGCTTATGCACTGCAGCTCTGGAAACTTGTCCAGACCTTTTTTATAATCTGCTATGCTAACTGCTTTGACCATATTCTACAGTTTAAATTTGCACTGAGTGAATAAATATGTTTTCAGATCTCAGCAACATTTACCCTTCAACTCCACTCACGATTTTATAGGTTATCTAGCTAGATCTCTCTCTTTTCAGCCATTTCCAATGTCTCACAGTGTGCTTGTGAATTGGCAGCTTTAATTTTGTCATCTTCTGTACACTTTGTTGTTTCATTGTTCCTGTTTCCAGATCATTTGTAAGTAAGCTAAAAAGCACCAATATCAAAACAGATCCTAGAGGGCAATCTGTTATCTTTTAATCTTTTTCCATTCAGAAAACTGACAATTTAGCTCAGTGGTCTCAAACTTGCAGCCCAGGGGCCACATGTGGCCCGCCAGGTACTATTTTGCGGCCCGCGGTCTGTACTAGTGCCTACCGCTCTTTGCAGCGCCCTCCGGCTTCCCCCCTGGCCTTCCGCTCTTACCTTCAGATAATTACCGCAGCCTGCAGAGAGGATTTCCAGTGCTGTAGCAATTCTTGCAAGCTGCCGTCATCCTCTGCAACACGTTCCCTCTGCCGCAATCCTTCCCCTGACATCAGAGAAAGTGCGGGACCGCTGCAGAGGCCGATGGCAGCCTGCAAGGAATGCTACAGCACTGGTGATCCTCTCTGCAGGCTGTGGTAATTAGCTGAAACTAAGACCGGGAGGCTAGGGGGGAAACTGTAGGATGCTGCAAAGAAGGGGGGTTTGCTAAAGTTGAACTTAATCTATATAGTTATTTAAATTATATGCAAGAATTGGAACAAAATGAGTTCTATTGGCCAATGAGGAAGGCTGGCTACTGTCATACTCAAGAGTTACATGAAATAGGGCACTCGGGTGTAGCCGCTGAGGCCATAGAAAGTTTGATGAAATATTTCTATTGTGATTTTGAAGATGATGAAGTAATCTATAAGTTTTTGCAAGAATGAAATTTCTGCAAAACATGAAGTGATATATAATTGAATACAATAGAGTGTGGCACGAATTTATTTGATGACTGATGAGCAAAGAATGGGGGAACATGCAGGCCTTTGGGGCAGGGGGGGGGGGAGATTTATAAACTATAAAGAGTTTTACCTCATGCAAAATTGTCATTTCTTTATTTTTTTCTGTGGCCCTCCAAGTACCTACAAATCCAAAATGTGGCCCTGCTAGGGTTTGAGTTTGAGACCACTAATTTAGCCCTACTCTGTAGCCTACCACTTAAACCTCCTCTTTAACTAAGGCACGCTAGATTATTTAAATCGGCTAGTGCGCCTTAGTAAAAAGGACTGCAAAGTGTACTATTATGGATTGGAACTTTCTTTTTTTTTCAATTTCTTCTTTTCTCTGTTCTCTCATCAGGAAATTTGATATAATCATCTGGATTTTCACAAAGCATTTATAGTTCATTTTAAAAACTTTCTATACCGCTCTGACAGCGCAGAGCAGAGAGGTATATACAATCTAAAACAGCGTTATCAAACTCAAACCCTTTGTAGGGCCACATTTTGGATTTGTATGTAGTTGGAGGGCTGCAGAAAAAATAATTAAAGTCTTAAAGAAATGACAACTTTGCATGAGGTAAGTACCTACAAATCCAAAATGTGGAGTATCTGAAATTATCAGAAGCAATTAAGGAAAGATTTATAAACTATTATTATAGTTTATAAATCTTTCCTTAATTGCTTCTGATAATTTCAGCTATACACAACTGAAAGCAGTGCAACATGCAAAAAGTAGTGAAAAACTATCAAAGTATCAACTGAAAGAGACAAGATTTTGGACCAACTATTTTGAGGCCCTCGGTATTATAAAGAATGATTCTTTATGGAAAACTTGTGCCTTAAGGGTCCAGCGGTCGCGTCCACAACCGCCTTCAGCTCTCACCTCCTTCAGAACTGGACACACGCATAAGCTGCACTGCCTCTAACAGTTACCTTACATTCTGGAACTTTGCCCGCCTCACTGCTGTACTCTCACACAAGCGCTTTCCTGCATCTGTACACGATGGTGAGATGAAGTGGAGAGGAGAATCGCGTACAGATGCAGGAAAGCGTTTGCGTGAGGTTACAGCAGTGAGGTGGGCAACGTTCCAGAATGCGACCGCCAGACACTACTGCCGGACACTGAAGACACGAGTTTTCCATAAAGAATCATTTTTTATAATACCAAGGGCCTCAAAATACTACCTGGCAGGCCGCATGTGGCCCTCGGGCTGCCAGTTTGAGACCACTAATCTAAAATTAGAAAAACAAGAAAGAACCTCTAATGGTAATAGGACAGTAATGTATAAATTACCAAAAAGCAAAGAGAAAAGGGTATAAGAGATAGGAGTGGGAAGACGGACGGGGTTAGGGAATGTGGAGAACAAGAATGAACGTGCTGAGCACACATGAAACAATCTTGGTCAGGTTATATCATCAAATACCTGGTTGAAGAGCTATGTTTTTAAATCTGACTTAACATTTTTAAATGAAAAGTTATATTGATGGGGAGAGGGAGATTATTCCAGGTGTGTGGTGACAAGATACAGAAGGTACTGTGCCACCTTGATTCTAACACTGCTGTCTTAGAATTCGGTAATACTACGCATTGATTATTTTGGAAACATTGGACCTGGCTGGGACATAAGGAACTGGAAGACAAGATAGATAGTCTAGGGCAGTGGTTTCCAACCCTGTCCTGGAAGACCACCATGCCAATTGGGTTTTCAGGATAGCCCTAATAAATATGCATGAGAGAGATTTGCATATAAAAGAAGTGACAGGCATGCAAATCTGCTCCATGCATATTCATTAGGGCTATCCTGAAAACCCGATTGGCCTGGTGGTCCTCCAGGACAGGGTTGGGAATCACTGGTCTAGGGTATCAAGTCTACAGGCATTGAAGGTGAGAACTGTTCTACTGGTAACCAGTGATGTTTCTTCAGTACGTGTGTTATATGGTCAGAACATTATGCTTGACACATCAATCTAATAGTCTAATAATGTTTTGAAGGGTGGCAGTGCAGTTTAGATTGTTTTGAGGGCCAGGTCATTTTTGAAAAATGACGCGGGTCTGTAAGTGATCTTTTTTTCTAAATGAATTTGACAGGTTGATAAGCGGCTTGGAATGTGTGAGTGTTGATTGGTTGCTGGTTGGTAATGTTTTGTAAGGGAGGATATTTTTTGCCATGGCATCGTTGTTGATTCCGGCGCCATTATTGAAGACAGGACTCCCGACAGTGTTAGTGAGGCTTTAAAGGTTTTGGCGCCCGCATTGTCTGAGAGAAAGTGATGTGTGTTCTTCAGTCCTGTAAGTTTATTTTATGGTATTATTTAATACATGCTTGTTAGAATGATTATTAATCGTCCACCCTGTGTTTTGAACGGTGGGGGTGCTGGTGAAGTTGCAATCGATGGTCACAAATTTCTAACTATGAAGGGGGTGGTTTTGTTCGATTACGATACATGTAGTTGATCCAGTCTTTCAGGATGTGCTAGCTTTGGTATTGTTATTGTGTCTTTTGAGTTTGGGTGTTTGGAATATCTGTTGGTTTTATATGTGTCCAAAACAATTGGCAAAAGCCTTTATCTCAATAAGAATAACACCCGCAGCTCAAATATTACAAAAATCAAATACTGCTAATAATAATGAGATTTCAGTACAGGCTCAGTCAACCCTTCAAATCATAGTTAGCCCCAGGCAAGTGTTTATAGATGACATCATAAGTTCCCCTCTTTCAGTTGGTCTAGTGCTAGTCATCTATAAACACTTGCCTAGGGCTAACTATGATTTGAAGGGGTTGACTTAGCCCTTACTGAAATCCCATTATTATTAGAAGCATTTGATTTTTACAATATTTGAGCTGCGGGTGTTATTCTTATTGGGAGGTAAAGGCTTTTACGAATTGTTTTGGACTAGTTTTCTACTTTATTGGAATTATTATTATTTTTGGTTTTTTGAAGCCTATTTGATTTTATATGCGTTGTAGGTATGCGTTGTGGATACTTCTGTTCTATTAAGAGTGATTTGGAACATGGCTGCGTGGAGATTATTGTTTCCCTGATCTCCTGAAGAAACACAGTGCGAAACGGGCCCCATCGAGATCAGAAATTTGAAATTCACTGATTAAAGCTAAGTTCCTGTTCTGATGTATTTTGAAAATGGGAATTGTTGCACACCCAAGTTATGATTGGAGGGGGGGTGGCCCGATGATTGAAAAGACAACCCATTGAATGGACCAGCATATGCTGTTCTATTGCGAGCTGGGAAGGGGAGTCTGAGGCCCTTTCCCCCCTCTATGAATATTTTTTGAGATATTTCACAGATAGCATACATTGTATGTTTTTGAAGTATTTATAAAGTTGATTTAAAATTTTGGAAAGCTCATATACCTGCCCCACTTTTTGATAGTTCATCTTCTGATGACAGTTTTTTTTATTGTTTTTCTGTGAGTGGTTAACAGCTCTGGAGAGTAAGCTTGACTATAACTCTTATATGTTTGAGAACTTTTTTTGTTTTACAGAGTTTCCTTCTCTCTATTGTTCTGTCTTGTTCTATTTTATTTTGTAAACTGCTTTGACAAAGATTTAGATCAGTGGTTCCCAACCCTGTCCTGGAGGACCACCAGCCAGTCAGGTTTTTGAGATAACCCTAATGAATATGCATAAGAAAGATTTGCATATAATGGAGGTGACAGGCATGCAAATCTGCACCATGCATATTCATTAGGGTTATCCTGAAAACCTGACTTGCTGCTGGTCCTCCAGGACAGGATTGGGAACCACTGATGTAGATAACAGATGCCGGTATCCTCTTTTTCTTGACTGTTAATTTCTCATTATTACTTAACTCTCCACCCTCCACTGATCTGAAAGCTATGGTATCTCTTGGAATGTTTTATTTGCTTCAATGTCTCCATTATTTGTATTTATCATAACATTTGGGATTGTTTTCTAAAGGAATAATTAGATTTTGTATATTACAGCTTTATACTTCTTTGGACTGCTGACTTACTTTTTTTAAAATATGAATATACGTCAGTTCTAGAAATTGGTATCCAGGAATGATGACATGATTGTGGCTTTAAAAGAAAACCAAAACACCAGGATCTCAAGCCCAATTCCCAGACAGCTTACAGTATATGAAAAACTAGATTGTGCAGAAAAGCTGACTTTTTATCAGAACTTTCAGTTAAATGCACAAATCTCTTACAGCCATCTGCCTCCAGAAACAATTAATTGGTTCCAAATTCATCTGCTATGATAACACAAAAGGGATCAGGTTGCACTTATGTTTGTTCTGGTTTCTAAATCCAGAAGACAAAAATCAGATCACTTTTGCAAGACCAATGTGCTCTCACATTGTCGTCAGCATTTCAAAACGATTACATGCTTCAAAGGACATGTCCTTAACCTGACCTAATTTACTCACAGCTCATGAAAAGGCTCCAATTCTTTCCCATAAGAATTTCATTAACATTGAGGACTTACAAAGGAAGTTTCACAAAATTTCTCATGTCATAGGCTTACCTTTTTCAGGCTGCCCAAATTTGGAAGTTTTTTGGTTTGTGCAGTGATTCAGATATAAGACAAAAAAAATCCTATAGAATTTCCATGGTTAAAAATTTATTTCCTGACTCCAAGAGAGCAATCACAGGAAATCCTTAGATCCAAGGTCTTACCAATTAGAGCTTCAACAAATCTGGACAGCTTTTTGTAGCATAAGCCTCAAACTGCGGCTAACTATTTTAAAGTACTTACTAATACAGCTCATACAGTCCTGGATGCCAATAAGACCCATATAATTCACTTCAATCACAGCCAAGAAGGACAGGCAAGGATCTCTGCAAGAAAACAGCCTGCACCTAGATATTCTTCTGGGCCAAAACTATGGCCACTCAAAAGACCATTTTCAATAACAAATCTTTCACCGAAGAATGCTTGAAAGGCTGAAAGGGTGGTTTGGAAAGAGCCCTCAGAGCCAAACTGACATCTAAAAGGGGAACTACAACTTACAATCGGGGTCAAACTTAGCTAAACTGCTCGCAAATAGACAGCCTGCATTTGGCTGTGCACCCAGAGAGGACAATGCCACCTAATTTTTACAGAATTAAGTGCTAGGCTTTGGTTAGGACACAGTCACAAAATGGCCAGGATTGATGGCAGATTCACATGCTTTGGAAGAAGTGGATGTATGCCAGAGACATGGAAGATCTATGAGCCTGCAGCAAGGTCATTGCACCAGAGGGATGGTAGACTCTGCACTTCAGGCACTGGCTCTCAAGGGCTAAGATATACCCAAAAGGGATCTGGATCCTCCATGAGGACTGGCCTTGTCAGAGGAATCTTGGTTCCCTTGAAATTAGAACTGGGTACTCTGCTACTTGCCAAATGCGATGGGCATATTATGGCTGATGGTGCAGGGAATACACAGAGGAGCTCTATCTTTGGCCAGGGGTGGAAAAGGACAATCATCTTTGCCAAACCCTGCTCGTTCTTATAGCTGAAAAAATGCTGACATTTTGCATTCTGGATGGATGCCATTATTCTCTAGTAAGAGAGTGAAATGCTGGCATAGAGGGGTGGTTCTCCCTCAGACAATTGCCCCATGAATGTAGACCCTTGATAAAGCCATAAAACCAGGCGAAAAGGGTCCCGTCGGGGATGGGGGTTGAGTGAACATACTTGTCATTATTCAGACGCAGGCAAATGCAGATCAAGATAAGTCCCTGCAAGCACTTTAATGAATGTTTGATAAGTTATTTATTCATAAAGTTATTTATAAAATTGAAACTAACAACAAAAAAAAAAGTTTCAAACTAACAAAAAAAGTTTCAAGTTAAAAATAGAGAATTACCTGGAGGTTTTTTGGTCAATGATAAGAAACCGTAACTCCATACGTATGAGAACGATTATTATCCCTTGTGGATGGTTCACGGGGTTACACAGACCTTTTTCCTCCATGTTAATAATCTATCTTTGGCTTTAATGAGAGATTTTGGATTTGGTTACAAAACAAGAAATATCCCAGTGATTTACCCTGATCTGAAAGTCTGAGGGACAATTCCCAGTCTCCCAGATCCAGGAGTGCCTGCTAAAATCATCTGCTTGAACACTGTTGGCTTAGCCACCAAGATCACTACCAGATGGCATTTCACCCAAGAACAAATCGAACCATCCCCAAAACCACCTCTGCACTCCTGGTCCTGCCTTGTTTAGTGAGGTATACCAAACACTCACGCTGAGTTACAGATTCCAACAGTGAAGCAATTGTGATTGACTGTTTCTAGAGTTAGCATGTTTTCTTGTGTGGGCCTTCAGGAGTAGAATAAGCTCCCAGAGTACATACGACAGCAAACAAATTTGTGTAGTTTTAAGAGAATGTGGAAAAAAAACCATCTTCTGTAGGATGAAATATGGGACCGAAACTGAAAAGTGTTGAAGGGAGGTACTGGTAGCCTCTTTGTGATTTTCATGAAGTTTTATATTATTGGTATGCTTTATGGTGTTTGATATTATTGTAATGCATGTGATTTTGATTATGTTTGTACTTTACTGTGACCCACCTTAGGAAAGGCAGGATATAAAAAATAAACTAAACCATCACACTGTCTTACAGCACCCTGTCTTCTTTGCAGGAGGGGCTGAAAGAGTTCCAGCGCCAAGCAAATGGTTGGTCTTCAAAGAAATTATATTTCCAGGTAGCCTCCTATGCAGTCAGATATGATTTTTTTTTGGGGGGGGTCACTGCTTGCCCTAGAACAGGGATGGGCAACTGCGGACCTCGAGGGCCAGAATCCAATCGAGCTTTCAGGACTTCCCCAATGAATATGCATTGAAAGCAGTGCATGCAAATAGATCTCATGCATATTCATTGGGGAAATCCTGAAAACCCGACTGGATTCCGGCCTTTTGAGGACCAGAGTTGCCCACGTCTGCCCTAGAATCAGTAGCATGGAATGTTGCTTTTTGGGTTTCTGCAAGGTACATGTAACCATTGTGGAAACAGGATACTGGGCTAGACAGACCATTGCTGTGACCCATTATGGACAATCTATGCTCTTATGAGACCAATGATATTCCACGCAACCTCCTGTGGAGACCAATGTTCTTGTACCACATGATCCAGACAATGGACACTCTAGAACAGTGTTTCTCAACTAGGCCCCTTGCCAGTCAAGTTTTCAAGATATCCACCATGAATATGCATGAAAGACATTTGCATATAATGGAGGCAGTGTACGCAAATCAAGTTTATGCAAATTCAATATGGATATCCTGAAAACCTGACTGGCAAGGGGGTACTCCAGGACCAAGTTGAGAAACACTGCTCTAGAACACCAGACGTATCCACCAGCCAGACTGGGGGGGGGAGGGACCCCCTGGCGGAGATGGTCTGGAGACCACGCCAGACATAGCTTCAAGCTCCTGCTGGCCTAGTAGCTGAATCGCAAATGTTGTGCTGGTCTTCTGAGTCACAACCAAGAGCATCCACTGAAAAGGTCTTTATATGGGATCTTACCCTGGTCACTACATGGGGCATCACTGCCATGGAGCCCAGGAGCTGCAGACAGTCCTAAACCCAGGGCACCTGCTACACATAGAATGACCTTTTCTGCACTCAAAGCTTAAGTTATACGTTCCTGGGTTAGAAACACCATACTACAATTGGTGTCAAAAAGAACTTCGAGATATTTTGATACTTTTGGCATAATTCACTACCCAGCCCAGATGCACAAGCAGAGAGACCATCTAGAGGTCACCAAGCTGAATTGCAACTCACAAATGATTTGAATCAACCAACTGTTCCAAGTACTTGGAGACAGACTGTGAAGGAAAAGGGGACCTGCTGACAAATATCAGAATATATACCACTAGAGGTAAGAGAGAGGCCTCCTAGAATGGCAAACTGGCCACTGCTGTGTCTAAAGCAGGGACAAGAGTGAATGCCATATGGACAGGTACTGCAGGCCCATACACTTAAAAAAAAAAAAGTGTGGTACATGTCAGAATTACATTACTGTGTGCTGTGTCCTGAGTGCAAGCAAAGGATTCTGGGATATTACATTAAACAAATTTGATTCTGGGAAAGTCTGCAGATAGACTGAATGGCTCCTGCCATTCAGTCTAACAAAAGATATTAGAATGCCACTAAATGACTCCTAAAATATCAGTACTTGAGATTAACAAAGAACCCTTTGCATAGTACTAGGTAATACAATGCAAAACCCAGTAATTTCATCAGACGTGATAAAGACAGGTGCCTCTTATCAATTGAGAGCTATTGTTTCAAACAGATACCAAATTGTGATAAGAGGAAAATAATGGAAGACACTATTTTTAGTACAAACTTATAAAAAGAGGCTAAAACCTTTCACCTAGATTTCTCAGCCTCCTCTCTTCCCCCTTCAGCCCCATCACACCCCCACATCTCACCTATTCATATAGATACATAGGACAACCATTCAAAGAAACTGTCTTTTCTCTCTCATTCACCAAAAGAAGCAGTTCTGTAGCTCATCCCTCTAAGCATTGTATCTTTGTAATATTAAGCTTATTTTTATACAAAATATACTTTGTACGCACCACCTGGCTGTTTAATAATTCTACTTCCCGCTGCCTCTCTGAGGACTGAATCCAGAACCAAAAAATAGAATAGAAAATACAAAAACACAAAAACATTACAAAATTGAGCTGTGTTTGCTTTTAATTTAAAATTTGGAGGAAGGCAACGCACTCCAAATACATTTTCAGAGCAGCCCCTAAGCTTGGGAAAAATTGGCTAACAAATTTTAGGGCTGCCCTCTTTGGGCTCTCTCTACAAAGTGGTACTACCAACTAGCGTGTGCTGAATGTAAAGAAACCCAGGGAATTGAATGGGCTTCTTCACATTCAGCGGGCTAATTGATAGAACTGCTTTGTAAAAGTAACCCTTACTCTTTTTCGTTGGGGTTGAAAACTTGGCCATTTCATCAATTTGTTGGAACTAGATAGGTTCGCTTAGCTATTTATTCTTTTGTTGTCGTAATTTTTTCTTTTTTTTTTAAATTCTTTATTCATTTTCAAATTTACAATAAGTGTAAGAATATATCCAAACAAATTAACAATAAATATAACACTTATTAATCATCAATGGTACAAATAATATGCTCTTATCTCCCCCCCTTCCCACCCTTTCTTATCATATAATCAATACCTTATACAATATGTAACAATAAATTTACCCTCCCCTCCCCCCCTCACAATCAAACTTGTAAATTTAAGGGAAAAAAAATAAAATAAAATGTCATCTAATCGGTACAATACTTTGTAAATGGCTCCTACACATCCTGAAAAAACCGCGCTGTATTGCAATAAATCTTTTCATTTTATAAACATGACATAAGGAATTCCACCAGATATTATAATTTAATCTATTCCAATTTCCTGGAGACTCAGGGCGGTCGCTGTTTTTGCCTTTGTGAGCTAGTGTATTCAGCCGAGTGAGTACTATGACACAGAGGGAGGTGTTTTACTCCATGCCTTTACTAACTTTGGTGCTGTTCTTTTCATGCAGGAGTCCACCGCCCTGATGCAGCTGTTGTAGCGAAATGTCGCATAAGAATTGTATCACATTTAAGTTGGGATTGGGCTAGTGTATAGGACCCAATACATTCCCTGGCGCAAAATATAGGCTTGATGATACCTATAAAAATTGGGAAAATTTACCCCTCCCTCTGAAATTGGCCTTTGTAAAGATACCAAGGCTACTCTGGGAGTTTTACCCAGCCAAATAAATTTTATGAGAATACTATTTAATTTTTTATAAAAGGACCCTTGAAAATAAACCGGCAACATACCCATCTGATAACAAACCGCAGGCAAGATCATCATCTTAATAGTTTGGACTCTCCCCCACCATGAAAGATGTAAAGGATTCCATTGCTCACACATTTCTGTGACCTTCTGTAATAACGATTTTTCATTTATTTTTATTGTTTCTTCCATTGTATTTTTAATCCAAATGCCTAAATATTTTATTCCATCTTCCCTCCATAGAAAGGGAAATGAATCAAACAAACCTTTTGTACAATGGACATTGAGTGAAAGAATTTCAGTTTTACTCCAATTTATCTTGTAACCTGAAAATTTTCCAAATTTCTCAATCATTTCAAGTAAGCAAGGAATGGTCGTCTCAGGATTTCTCAAATAGAGCAATATATCATCTGTGTAAGATGAGACCTTATATTCCCGATCTCTACGAGGAATACCCTGAATCTCATCTGCTTGCTGAATAGCTAGTAACAGGGGTTCCAATACAATATCAAAAAGCAGAGGAGATAAAGGACAGCCTTGTCTAACCCCCCGCTGCAACCTAAAGCCATCTGAGAAATTATTATTAATATACAATGTTTGAACCATTTGTATAAATCCTGAACCAATATCAAACCATTTCAACGCTTGATACATGAAGGTCCATTCAACACGATCAAAGGCCTTCTCTGCATCAAGGGATACAGAAAAAGCCGGATCATTTCATAATTTTTGACATTACTATTTGTATTTATCAATAGAAATAAAAACAAAGCATAAAATCTGTTTTAAAATATATCATCCAGGAGCAAATCATATTATCTTGTGGGTTTTATTTGTTCTGATCTGCTTTGAGTGTAATATAAACATAAAATGCCCAATTAAAACAAAACAGAGAAAAATAATTTTTCTATCTACAACTTCCAATTTTACCTGTATTGTCTTTGCCAACAAGGCCTGTGGGGAAGTCAACAGTCGGGGATCCGACACTGTCCTTTTTTGTTGCATCAAGATTATTGCAGTACTCCCATCTTTTCTGTTGCAACTCCTGCAGCCAGAACATCATAGCCTGACGATTACGAGCCTGTAAAATTAATCAAAGTTTTAAAAAGTGTGCTGAGTGATACTGGAAAACCTCCACTTCCTTATTAACTTGATAGACCAGTTCAGACCTCAACAGATGTAGGCAGAGATTTTTAAGATTCTGATATCACTATCCAAACAACAGATGGTACAGCCAGAACAATCCAGTACTTTTCTGCCTCTAACAGATGGTGCAAGTGAGCTAATGCAACATTTTCTCTCTTGTTTTTTCCTCAAACTTTGGACCCATACTCCCTCTGAGCTTCAGTCTATGGTCCTATCTGAAGTCTCACCTGGGGTCTCCTTCTTAAGATCTAAACAAGTGGTTCTTAAACCTGTTCAGAGGGCCCCCAGCCAATCGGATTTTCAAGATATCCCTAGTGAAAATGCATGAGCGAAATTTGCCTATAAAGTAGGCAGTAGGCATACAAATTTTTCATTCATATTCATTAGGGATATCTTGAAAACCCAACTGGCTTGAGGTCTCCAGGACAGGTTTAAGAACCAGTGATCTAAATCAGTGTTCTTCAACCTTTTGACACCTATGGACCGGCGGAAATAAAATAATTATTTTGTGGACCAGTGGTTGAAGAACACTGGGCTAAGTCGTGGGCCAGACCCCGCCCATCTCCACCCAATCTCCGCCCCAGACCCCGCCCCATAATAGTACTAATTGTAACACTATTTTTTCCATTCAGTTTTCATATATGCACACACACACACACACAATATAATCTTAACAATGCATTATGGTTAACCACAAAATTAAACTACACAAAGCACACTGTATGCTTCTCAACATTCATTCCTACCGGAAAACAGATAAGCCCATGTAAACAAAAGACCAAAAGCTAAAAGTACTAATATATTCAAACTCTGCATGCAGTTCAACCCCAGAGAAAAAGAAACAAATGCATTCCTTTCTGAACAGTGCAAAATACAGATAGCAGATATAAATTCTCAAAATTGACACAATTCAATCAATAAATTTAAAACTAAAATCATTCCTTATACCTTTGTTGTTTCCCTCCCTCCATGCTATGCCGTACCTTCAGGCCTGCTATTTTAAGCCTCTCCCGTCGCTTTCTTCAGGCCAGCTCCCTCTTGCTCACTGACATAGTGCACAAAGCTGCGGGCAACGGCTCCTCATGTGTCCTGCGCCTCATCCAGAAACCTTCCCTTTGACAAGCGAGGTCAGAGAGAATGCTCTCAGTTCAGGTGGACACACGTAGGAGCACTGCCCTGCGGCTTTGTGCACTGCGGCAGTAAGAAGAGGGAGTCAGCCCGAAGATTATGCCACATCGATCGCACTGCGAACCAGCGGCTGAAGAACACTGTCTTGGGCCTGATGCATGTGCCAGCCCTGTGGACCAGCAGGAAATTACTGCGGACCAGCACCGGTCCACAGACCAGTGGTTGAAGAACACTGATCTAAATCGTAGCCAAACCACTGGATGGAGAAGAGGAATGTTAGTTCCTCCTCAATGGCCTAGAGTCTCAACCTACAGGTCCTTTGTTCTGTGTGCCAGGCTCCAACGGGCCCCAAAGGGCCAAGCAGTAAGGGCAAGAAACCCCTTCTTCCCCCATCCCACCTCACCTCTTGGAGTTCGGGGGGGAAAAAAAGCATTGGGGGTTGGTGATGTTTCTTCCTTAACAGGAAATATTAAAAATAGGCATGGCAGGCTGAGGCACAGCCATCTTGCCCAGTCTTGCACCTCCATGTCTATGAGGTAATCTATAAGGATCAATATATGTCAATACTATGTTCTAACAGCTAGAGGGAGGAATGGGTGTTCCAGAAATAAGATTGCACAATAAAGAGCTCCTTTCACAAGGCTCTAAGCCTACTTAGCAGCAGCAAATTCAAATAGTGAAAAAAGTACTTAAGAACAAAATTGCCACAATCAGGCTCCATCTTTAACCTAATTGGCAGATGGTGAAACAGCTACTTTACGTAACTTGATATTGAACGAGAGAAAGTGTCAAGTAAACAGGCATTTGGAGATGCAGATCTCCCGTAAGAGCCAAAGACGACGCATGTTGCTGCTGAGCCACAATGCCAAATAAAGGGCTACATCTGGAATGGCATTACATTTCCATGTCTCTCGTTTAAACAGGAGATTTTAATATGCCATACATGCAGAAGATATTCATTTACCAAGTGATGAGGGACTTCCTAACATTTATCAAAGATTTAGTGCAAGTGGTAACTATTGTGACACTCTTAGCTAGCCATATTTTTCCTCCGATAAGTCTTGTCACTTTAAAGTGGACCGATCATTAATTGGTCACTTTTTCATTTGGATGTACTGCTTTGACTAAGCTTTCATCACAAAATATTAGGCAATCCAGAGATTTCTGTGGCTTCAGATAGCCATACATTTTGCCACTTCACTTATCCTTAGACAACTGTGCTTTCCTTACCTTCAGAGTCTCAAAATTACTTTATGGAGCCTAAGAGGTACTTTGTCGAAAGCTTTCTGAAAATCTAGATACACTATGGGCTCCTTTTACAAAGATGCATTAGGGCCTTAACGCGCGGAATAGCATGCGCTAAATTGTCACGCGTGCTACACCGTAACGTCAGCATTGAGCTGGCGTTAGTTCTAGAAGCGTATCGTGAGTTTAGCGTGCACTAAAATCCTGCGTGCGCTAAAAATGCTAGCGCACCTTAGTAAAAGGAGCCTTATGTCAACTGGCTCTACTTTATCCACATGTTTATTCACACTTGCAAAGAAATGCAGCAAATTCGTGAGGAATGACCTTCCTTGGCTGAACCCAAGCTGACTCTGCCCATTAAACTATGCAGGGCTACATGATCCATAATTTTATTTTTTATAATTTTACTACTTTTCCTGGCACTGAAGTCAGGCTCAACGTCTTAATTTCCCAGATCATCTTTGGAAACCTTTTAAAAAATTGGTGTAATGTTAGCTACCCTCCAATCTTCAGGTACCACAGATGATTTTAGTGATAAGTTACAGATCACTAATTTCATGTTTGAGTTCTTTCAGTAACCTGGGATGTATACCATCCAGTCCAGGTGATTTATCACTCTATAACTTGTTGATTTTTTTTCAATGCATCTTCGAAGTTCACCAAGATTTCTTTCAGTTCCTCTGCACCATCATCCTTGATCTCTGAACTACTGCCATGCTATAGAAGCTACCTCTGAAGGTACAGCAATGGTGATAGGTACCGACACACTGAACCTGTAGGATAGAGAAAGAGGGAGCAATTTTGGACAATGGAGATGAAAGGGAAGGAGTGAGAGTGATGGAGCGGAGACTTGACTTATACACAGCTGACAGAATTTCTGACCATTTTTAAGTCTAAAGCTCCCCTTGACTTATGCATGTAATCAACTTGTAGTCATAGTGTATATGGTACTTTGCTGTGTCTGTATGTTCCAAAAATAATATTCTTGTTTGAAGTCCTATTTATGCTAAATTGTCACCTGAGGTCACCTTAACTGTTTTTCTTGTCTTTCTATCTGGGAGGGTAGCATCTCCTGTTTTCTTGTGAAATTTTCAGGAATGTCATGAGGATCTAATCATATGTGCAGAATGAAACCACATGCATGCTCATGTTCCAGAAAATTAGAGCTGCTTAGTTGTGGGTAGAAATGCACATATTTTTTTTTTCTCTCTCTCAAGAGATTTCACAATAGCTTCCTCAAAGAAAACATTCACACACTCAGGAAAACTTTTCACCACTGTCCTCATTACACCAGACTTTCCTTTAGACCACATGCCCACTTTAGTCACAGATACACATCAGCAGGGGTGTGTATGAGCACACCACTGGCCCCAACAGATACCACTTTCTAGGAACTCAAGCGCAGATTTAGGTAGGAGATAAAATGATTTATCCTATTCTGAAAAACGTCACTATGCAAAGTTTGTGAGTTGTACTTGCCAAAATGCAGAAGCCATCAAGCATTCTCCTACCTAGCTTATTTAGCATTGCTTCTGCTATGCTGCCACATGGCATTGCCACTTGGTTCCAGAATACCCAGGGAATTTTCTCAAAAGTGGGTCATGTTTCAGCTCTGTCTAATTCAAGGGAGAAATACAAAACCATGCAGCCATCCTAACACACTCTGCCTCCAAAAGATACAAAATGATTGCAGTGCTTTAATCACATGAAAAGCATTGGATTCTTTGTGCTTATAAATTTCAGCAAGGGAATAACATGCATCTTATAGACTTTGCATATCAAGTTTAAGTGCAAAACTGATTTATGATGGAGTGAAGAATCCAATATTTCATACCATGAGAGGGAAGAAAATAGATTTACTAAATATTTTTGGCAAATTTAAAAAAAAATTTTTAATCTGCATTATTTATAGAAAAAAAAGTTTTAAAACCATCCTTGGGCACAATTACATCCACTATGATAAGTGCAGAAATGAACTTTACTTACTTTTTTTGTTATTATTGCTCTCTAATTTTTTAGGCTACTTGTATTTCATAAGGGACGTATGCTACCTACCGTAATTTTTGCTCCATAAGACGCACTTTATTTCCACCCAAAAGTGGGTGGAAATGTCAGTGTGTCTTATGAAGCAAAGGTACAAATTTTGTTACCCTGCCACACCACCTTTTAAAGCCCACTGTCCGCTGCTGCCGCCACCGCACCACGTTTTTTTTAAAAAAAACACCACCACCCCGCCCGTCCGTAATAATTGTCCCCCCTCGTCGTCAACCTCCCTTTTGGCGCAGAGATCAGCAGTGCGGATCCCCACCTTTGACTAGGAAGAGGAAGTCTACACACAGGGCTTAAGAGCCAAGCCCCAGGAGGAGGAGTCCGGCGCACAAAGGGAAGATGGCCATCGCCCCAGGAGCCCTCGGTTCTGCTTACGTGTGAGGGCCGCCTCTCTGATCCGCTTCCGCTCCTGACTTCCCTCACAGCCCAGGAAAACATGCGGCAGAGCAGGAAGCGCCGCCGCCGCTGCACAACATCAGCTGCTGCGTACCCTTCCACTGACACATTTTCGCCCCCGCACCACCAGGACCAGGAGGCTCGAGACACGCGGAGAAACGTTGATATCTCACATTCGGAAAGGCCGCACGCATTCACCTGGAGCCCGTCTAGGCCTCGCCATTTGCACCGGCTCTAGTACACAAAAAGCGGCTGCCCCTCCATGCAGAATCACCCTCAAAATGGCAACCATTTGCTTCACTACCTCCCGGAGAACCCCCTTCCTCACATCAGCTGCTCTTAGATTTACCCTTCTTCTCCACTGCCAATTCCAGGCTTTCTTCCTTTCATCCAGCTGCCCACTATGCCTGGAATAAATGACCCCCGTCAAGGCTGGGAAATTAGGAGCCCAGAAGAGTGAAGGCAGGGAGGGAGAGAAGCCGGCTGGAGCTGCTAGGCAGAATTTAAAAAGGTACTGGGGGGGGGGGGAAACTTGCCTGGGACAGGCTGGCTTGGGGCTGGCTGGCCTGGGGCTGGCTGGCTGGTTGGTTGGTTGGCTGGACTGGAGCTGGCTGGCTGGTTTGGGACAGGCTGGCTTGGGGCTGCCTATCATTAGACGTGCCCACCACCAGATGTGCTCTATACCCTGTCCACCACTAGACCACCAGAGGGGGTACAGGGCACACCATTTGATTCAGAATTTTTTTTTTTGGTTTTTCCTCCTCTAGAGTGTGTGTGGCTTATGGTCAGGTGCGTCTTATGGAGCAAAAATATTTTTGGTAATGGATGGTTTAAATCCCTTATATTCCAAAATGATAAAAAAAATTACAGCATTGTTTTCAAGTGCATATAGATTTTTCAAGGAAGACTTAATGACGACACACTACAGGCAGTACCATACTGCCATTTGCCCCCCCCCCCCCTCAATTAAGAAACTATTCAATTTAATGTTGAAGCTACAGGATGCAAATTCTTTACATTTACAGTATGTATCAGCTTCAACTCTAAGCCACCAACCTTTTTGTTGAATGTCAGTTTTGGTCCAGCCACTATTCTATGGGTTAGATTCTCAAAAATTTGCATTAAAATCCAAAGGGCCGCTGTCGCAGGCCTTATAGTTCTGATTTTTTAGATTGCAAACAATTTTTATTGACTGAAAAACAGGTGGAACCATAGGAAAATAGTAGCATACAAAAGACGACAAACAGAGGTGGGAGATCTGCTAAAACAAAGCATAACATTATAAAGTCATATATCATTTATATCACCCACTAACCCCCAGAAATCCCAGAACTCCTTTCCAATCCTCCCTCCCCCAAACATGGAGGGGGTTGCGAAGGTATCTCCTGGGTGTACGGGAGGTCGAGGACCCCCTGAGCACGAAAAGCACGAGAGGACCAGGCAAGCCAGTCCCAGGGAAAAAACATATGGTTCCCCCAGGGTTTGGACTCTGATGACCCCAGGTCACTCAGCAGGGCTGGGCACCCCCTCCAAAAGACAGACCCTCCCCCATCTTTCCCCCACCCCCCCAGAATAGTAGCGATTTTTTAAAAAGCGAGTCATTCTCCAAAAAGCATTCAAGCAAATGAGGTTGGCAGAGAGTGGTGAAGATTCGCATGTGCCCATCACTGGTGATAGTGAGGGCACATGCAAAGAACAAACACAACTCCCCTCCAAAAAACCCCAACAACAACAAATCAAGCCAATGAGTCAAGCAACCCTTCAACCGACAACGGGAGAGATGCCCACTCTCTCCCGCCGCCAAGCAACACATATCCCCAGCAGCGGGAGAGATGCCCACTTTAAGTTTCTAAGTTTATTAGTTTTTGATATCAAATATTGGCTAAATGTTTTACAATATTTTTTATAAAATAAACATCCCAAAATGCAGGGGAGAAGGCCCGCCATTTTGAAGAGGTGGGCCTGGTGGCCAGAGACAGTAGGCATCCCTCCAAGGGTGTGTTGATTGGTAGCAGGAGGGAGTGAGCATCTCTTCCTCTGCTGGGGGGATTGCTTGGCAGCAGGACTGAGTAGGTATCTCTCTCGCTCCAGTGTGTGTGTATGTGTATGGGGATTATTAGTGTCGGCTCAGTGGGCATCTCTCCTGCCGATCTTCAATTTGTTTTTTTTGGGTTTAAAAAAATTTTTTTAGGGGGGTCTGAGCTTTCCGACCTTACTTTCCTGTCAGTGCCTGAGCCAATTGGCGCTCAAGCACTGATCAGAAAGTAAGGCAACAACAGCTCAGACCTGTCGGTAAATTTTGGCTGCAAATGTGGTATAATGAGGTTAGAGAATTACTCGGAATGATCATTTTAATATTAATGACCTCATTGATCTACGTTTGCACGGCAGTATTGGTGACTGCTAGAAAACACGGAAAAGACCTCACTAAGCAGTTTTGATAATCCACCACTAAAATGCATGCACACTAAATCGGTGGGAACCGATTTAGTGAGCACGTTAAAGGCAGATTTTAGTTTTGAGAATCTGCCTCTCTGTGCTTGGAATGACACACAATCCCAACTACAGCAGCTAGCTCCAAGGAACAGCGCTTTCAACACATTACGTAAACCTAGTCGAACTCAGAACCATCAAAAGATACTTTGATTTTGTTTCTTTTAGAAATTTTGTCTGTTCTCGACTATTGTAATATTGTCTATCATGCATCATTTAAGAAAAATTTACAATGTATTTGACTAGTACAAAATACGGCAGTGCGCCTAATCTTTGGTCTGAAGAAATATGATCACATTAGCCCATTTTATCGGCAATTACATTGGTTGTCTCTTGAGGCACGTATTCTTTTAAAATTTGGTTGTCTTTGTTTTAAATCTCTTTTTGGTTTGGCTCTGGGATATCTAGCCTCTCAATTCAATTTTTATACCTCATTAAAAAAACACTCGTTATAAGTTAATTTTTTGTATCCTTCAGTTAAGAACCGTCGTTACAAGAAATTTTTGAATAGGACATTTGCCTTTCAACTAGGCAAACAACTCTTGGTTAAGCCCACTTATTTATCAAACAGATTCTTATAATGTTTTTAGAAAGTTTTTAAAAACACATTTGATAAGTTTGTTAAATAATTATGTATTTTTTAAAATCTTGTCATTCATTTTTATTAATTTGATGTACCTTTCACCGATTGTACAGTTCTTCTTTGTTGTTGACCGCCTGGAACTTCATGGATGGGCGGTATACAAGAATAAATTTATATTATAATTTATTACTAGACTAAAACATCTCCAACACTTCTCTGGTCTCGCTCATGAATAAGAGTTTAAAAAAAACCCCAAAAGTTAAAAAAAACAAAAACAAAACACGAGTATGATTACCTGGCACAGACTGCTGAACACACCTGTATAATTTTCTACTGGCAGTTTTATCCCACACTCCAACTCCAAGTTGATATGCCCTGGACAAATGCCTGTACGAATAGCAATGGCAACATGTCAATCAGGCAAAGCAACATGCTTAAAGAATGACAAAAGAAGTGTCTTTGTCTCTGCCAAGCATTTAGTAAGTTATAGCTATCAATGCTGTATGCTCAAACTCTGAAAACACTTCTGTCAACTTCAATGAGCTCCAATTCCACCAAACAGGTGCTTCTACGTGCTATCTTAACGCAGTGACTCTGAAACAGTATGACAAGAGTTCAGTTAAGGAATGCAGCGTCGTGACTCTCACTACGAGTTCTTCACAGATGAAGGGCAGGCCCAGGCTTCAGGGTGGTTGGTTCCAGCAATAAAGCAGAGAAACAAACATGGAGTCCATGATCTTTTTTCTCAAGGTTGAAGCCTACAAGATCTGCCCATCATAAAATAACTTTCCAGCCACATATTCGAGAATTCCTTTACAGAAAAATCAAGCTTTGCAAACTGCATTCATTTGTTTCAACCAAAATGAAAGTTGGGGCCTGCAAAATTTAGCAGGACTAGTGCACACAAGATAGATGCAAGACTTGCTGATTTGTGGATGTTCTCATTTACATTTAGCAATAGCTTTGTTAGGTGATCCCCTACAAAGTGTAGAAAGAATACCTAGGATAACCCATGTTATCCATTTGCCACCTTAGCAGTACCAAAAGAAATGGAGCTCAATGTACGCACTAGTGTGCTAGCATGTGCAGAGTGCAAGCACAAGATTCTGGGATATTATACAATATTAAAACTCTGGGAATATTAGTGAAGATAGGCTGAATAGGCAGACGCCAGTCAGTCTAACAAAAGTCCTCTTGCCCAATGTCTGTGAAAGCAGACTAAATAACCCCTAAAAGACCAGTACTTAAGATTAACAAAAGACCTCTTGCCTAGTACTTGGGAGTATCCTGCAAAGCCCTGGACTTTCAAAAGATATGATACAGTCAGGTGCTCCTTGTCAATTGAGGGTCATTGTTTCAAACAAATACCAAATTGTGGCATGGAGAGATATTGGAAAATGTGTTAAGACCAGTACTTAAGGCCAAAAGTCTTTTGGGCTTAGTGCTTGGACAAATAAAAGGAATACCGCCAGAGACGGGAAGATACTATTTTTAGAACAAACCCAAATCTATAAAAACAAGCTTCAAACCCCCTGCTCCCTCTTCTCTCTTCCTCTTTTAGCTCTCCACATCTATACACCATTTTCAGAAGGACAGCCATTTTCCTTATACACACACACAGAAGCAGCTTTTAATCTAACTTCTGCTCTATATTTATTATAAGTCTATTCTACAAACCTTCAAAACCTCTTATAAATCTATATATTGCTCTGAACTTCTGTTTATTCAAATGTTAAAAATGATTTTTTAAAAGATCTACGACTTCCACAGATTGATCCACATCGTTTTCAAGATTTAAATCAGTCAACTGAAGTTCAAGAAATTTTGACGGCTATCAAAAACTCGCCTCTTGTGATATCCCCAGGTTCGGATGGAATCCCTGCTGAATTTTATAAACATTTTGCTTCTTTTCTGTCATCTAAGATTCATAAATATTTCCAAGCCTTGCTTACTCTCTGGGCAGATTCCTAGAGGCTACCACTGTCATCACACCAAAGCCTGGCAGAGACCCTCAGCTAGTTCAAAACTATCACCCTATCTCACTTTTAAACATGGACTATAGACTTTATGCTAAAATACTTTGTTACAGATTAGAAAAGGCGATATCTCTCATTCAGAAAGATCAATTAAGATGCAGCCACCTGTACAAAAGACCTCTTCTTTGTACAAGCACATAGCTCTTAGAACTAACAGTCATAAAAGTATGCCATTTTGGTGCTGCAGGAAACGAAAGTTTAAGTTGCAATACTCAGAGCACATCTAGTCACTCAGTTTCATGAGGCTGTCCCAGAAAGTCTCGGTAGCCATTTTGAACATTTTTGGACTGGCGCTGTAGCGGTGTCAGGAGGCAGGAAAGAGTTGGGCTCTTTCCGGCTCCCGAAGATGACACTACACCACCAGGGATGAGAAGGTACCGCACAGGGACTGCAGGTCAGCATCGAGGGAGGGTGCCCTGGGTCCCCTCTGCCACAGTATTACCAAGGCAGGGTTCCCATGGCAAAACCATGGGATGGTCAACCATTACCAAAGTAATATTGGGCAATAATGGAGGACAGTCCCCGTTCCCGTGGTGACAGTTACCGTGTCACTCTTTAGTCCCTCATCCCCAATATTGCCAATGGTCTCCCGCCACTCTTCCTGCAGCTGCTGTACTATTTCTTTAGGCTCATGTAGCTTAGTATCGCCACCATTTCTACCTCCTGTGGTATGTAATAGGGAAAAATATTTTTAATTTTGTGAGGAGTGAGAACAGTGCTACTCTCCATTCTATCCATATCCTCAGTTCAATCCCTGACCATAGCCCTCTCAATATCAGAGCTGCCAAGAGACAGTTTTAACAGAGAAATTTTCTGTTCATGGCATTCCATCCTTCCATCTAATGAAATACCTCATTTACTCCCAGTGACTGCAAATTGGAAGAAAAGAGCAGATACCAGTAGCCACCCAAAACTTATCAACCCAATTTGTAATATCTCTCTCAGTCAGTGATTCTTGGGTTCGCTCAGTTGTGGGACGCAGCTGATTGAACCAGAAACACAAAAATCTAAAAATTATCTTACTGTTACTTGCTCTTATTTTTTTCTTCCTAGTCTTCTCCTGCCACTTCCAACACTCTCTTCACCCTTTAGTGTTTCTTCCAACCTGATCTTCTCTGCTCAGAAACTTTTTTTTCAGCCTTTCAGCCCCCTGCTCTTTGAATTCCACATATTTTCTCTCCCAGTCTTTATCTTTCTCTTTTTTCAAACCATCCGTTATCCACTTCTCTTTGTATCACAGCTTATATTCACTTCAGCTCTGTTCTCCCTTTCACAGTCCATATCTCTTCCCAGAGCCTCTCTTCCTCTCACAACCTATCAGTTCCTATGCTACTATTTCCATTGCCTGGTTCTCTATCAATTCCTCATTCCTTTCCCAGTGCCTCCCTCAGCACTTCTCCCTCTCTGTGGTAGGACCAAAGGCAGGAAGACTCTACTACTATTTCTATAGCGCTACTAGACATACAAAGTGTTGTACATCAAAACACAGAAGAGACAGTCCTTGCTCAAAAGAGCTTACAATCTAGTCAAGACAGACAAACTGGACAAGAAGGGGCATCAATATATTGTTCTCAGGTGGGGGAATTACAGAGTGAATGATAAGATAAGCCTCTGATCCTTCCCTGCTATTCGCCTTTGATTCCTGCTGAGTCCATTGCTCAGCCAGCTAATAGCTTGGAGGGGAGGGGGGAGAGAGAGGAGGGAGAGGGCAGGACAGTAGCTTAGGACACTGTTCTTCAACTGCCGGTCCGCAGAAAATTTCTGCCAGTCTGCGCAGGGCCGGCGAGATTGAGTCAGCAGTTAAATTTCCTGTCGACTGCGGTTCCTCCCGACTGCTGTTCCTACCGACTGCTGTTCCTACCAGCCTCGGGTGATCAAGACAGGCTGCTGACGTCGAGGCCTTCCCTCTGCGAGTCTTGCCTGTTCGGAAACAGGAAGTTGAAACAAAATAGGTGGGACTCAGAGAATGAAGGTCCCGACGTCGGCAGCCTGTCTTGATTGCTGCCCCTGCCAAGTTGCTGAAGAGGGCCATGGGGAAGGTGCAAGTGGAAGGGAGAGAGCTGCAGGTACAAGGGAGATGGTCAGCATGTGCGAGCAAGATCCTGGGGAGCCTTCGACAGTGGCTGTCTCCCCTCCCAGCAGCTCTCCTACTTGCCAGAGTAGTGATTCACCGGCAACTTCCTCTTTCCTCAGAGGCGGCAACTGACCCAAGGCTGCCTAAGTAAATCGCTGCTGCAGGCAAGTTCTGAGAGCTGATGGAAGGGGAGGAAGCCACTGTAGGAGGCTGAGAAGCTGCTGGATAAAGGGAGAGCTGCTACTGGACCTGGAGGGAGGTAGAAGGAGAGATGCTGCTGGGAGGGGGGGAGGGAAGGGATGGGAAGAGAGTTAATGTTGGATAGGGGGAGGAGGGAAGGGAGAAGGAAAAAAGGAAGGAAACAGCTGGCAGGGAGATTACAGGAGGGGAAAGGGGTCAGGGAGGAATGGAGAGATCAGATGAGGGAAAGGGGAGAGAGAGGAATGAGAAAGCAGAGAGAGATTGATGCTGAAAAGGGGGGTCAGCAGAGAAATCAGAGAGGGATAAAGATGCTAGATCTGGTGTAGGAGAGAGAAAAATGGTGGTACAATTGACATGGTAGCTAAGATGCCAACAAAAATACAGAAGGATACTTGGTTGCATAAACAGAGGAATGGCCAGCAGGAACCAGGAGGTGATACTGCCTATGTATAGGTCTTAGATGAAATCTCATCTAGAGGTGTATAAAATTATGGAACTTATACCTTCAAAAGGTGGCTCTTAAAATGGTCAACTGTCTTTGTTATGGGTGCTGGATACCCTCAATAATTTTGAAGAGTTAAACTTTCTTCCTTTGGATATCCTGTTAGAATTGTCCTATTTGAGGTTCCTTCCAAGCTCTTCTCAAGGCTCATCTTTTTACTCAGGCCTTTGGTAGGGAATCATGAGGTATTTAGAAGAAGGGGGAGGTGCTTGCACACTGTCTTGGGGGGGTTTTCTGTCCTATTTAATTATCGTACTTCTTTTCATTTTTTGTTTTAAACTATTGTAAACCGCTCCAATGTTTCTGAGGGGCAGCATATAAATCTTTTAATAAACAAACATATAGGACAGAGAAAAGGGAAGATGAGACATTTAAATCTTACATCCAAGTATTAACATACAGGAGTCAAGCTTCTTCAGTGGAAGAAGGTTCTAGAATGAAGTGACTGAAGTGATAGCAGGCAGATTCAGGAATAATCTCTTTACAGAATGGGTGGTGCATATATGTAAAAGTTTCCAACTAGAGATGGTAGACACAAGAAAAGTATCAGAATTGAAGTAAACCCAGGACAGTAAAAAGGCCCAGATTCTGTAAACGGTGACATTGTCAGTGGCCACCCAGAAAAATGGTGCTGCTCGTGTGTCAATCACATGACGGTACTATTTACAGAACAGTGGCCACGTTGAATCACATTCATAGAGGCGTCTACGTCCATTTCCAGCATAAACAATGCGTACTTTCAATGTAGGTGCAGACATGCACCTCTAAGGACAAAAGATAGATGCATACTTTTTTATTTCTGTGTTTTTAATTGATATGGTCAATTTCTGCACCGTTTATCATCAATTAAAGCAATTAAGTTAGGCAGCAGTAGAGCCTACTGATGCCTAACTTAGAGGGCTGTTACGAGAATCAGGGCCAGAGTATCTCAGAAGGAGAAGACAGGATGCTGAACAGGTGATGGGATGGGCAAATGGATACACCATATGGTTTACTTTCCATCAAGCTCTGTTTGTATACTATACCTGGTGACCTCGGAGCTATTTTACAATCCTATATAATACCCTTAGCGCGCATGCGCACCTCAATCTTCATGGCTCCATGCGTCAGTAGCTCCGTGGCCGGCAGAGAAATTATAAAGCAGAGAAGTTGGTAAAGCATGCGCGCACGTTTGATTTGCTGCGAGTGGTGGTTTACTTTATCCAGCAGCGGTTACTCTGTGCTGGTTGCCGTTTCCAACACAACGCGTGATAAAAAAAAAAAAGAGTAGGTGGGAGAAGGGGCACGATAATTGACATCCCCCCTCACATCCCCAATATTCCGCCGACATCCCGGACCTCCCCCTGACATCTCCACACACACAGACAGGACATTGACAAAAATAGAGACATACACACTGAAAAACAGGTGGGTGGCAGTGAAAGACACACACAGAAGGGGGCTAGGGAGAGGGATTGAAAGAAGAACCCCCCCCAAAAAAAACCCCAAAAAACCAAATCAGACAGCGGCCAAGGAGACAGACAGAGACAGACAGCGGCCAAGGAGAGAGAGAGAAAGAAAGAAAGACAGCCAGACAGCGGCAAAGGAGAGAGAGAGAGAGAGAGAGAGAGAAAGAAAGAAAAAAAGACAGCCAGACAGCGGCCAAGGAGAGAGAGAGAAAGAAAGAAAGAAAGACAGCCAGACAGCGACCAGGGAGAGAGGGAGAGAGAGAGAGAGAAAGAAAGAAAGAAAGACAGCCAGACAGCGGCCAAGGAGAGAGGGAGAGAGAGAGAGAGAAAGAAAGAAAGACAGCCAGAAAGCGGCCAAGGAGAAAGAGAAAGAAAGAAAGACAGCCAGACAGCAGCCAAGGAGAGAGAGATAGAAAGAAAGAAAGACAGCCAGACAGCGGCCAAGGAGAGAGAGAGAGAGAGAGAGAGAGAGAGAGAGAAAGAAAGAAAGACAGCCAGACAGCGGCCAAGGAGAGAGAGAGAGAGAGAGAAAGAAAGACAGCCAGACAGCGGCCAAGGAGAGAGAGAGAGAGAGAGAAAGAAAGACAGCCAGACAGAAAGACAGCGGCCAAGGAGAGAGAGAGAGAAAGAAAGAAAGACAGCCAGACAGCGGCCAAGGAGAGAGAGAGAGAGAGAGAGAGAGAGAAAGAAAGAAAGAAAGACAGCCAGACAGCGGCCAAGGAGAGAGAGAGAGAAAGAAAGAAAGACAGACAGACAGAAAGCGGCCAAGGAGAGAGAGAGAGAAAGAAAGAAAGACAGACAGACAGACAGAGGCCAAGGAAAGAGAGAAAGAAAGAAAGACAGACAGACAGACAGACAGAAAGCGGCCAAGGAGAGAAAGAAAAACACACACAACTATTCTAGCACCCATTAATGTAACGGGCTTAAAGACTAGTACAGTATTTGACTAAAACAGGATGCACAGGAAAATGGGCTCTCTTTGGTCCAATGCTGAATATCATACAATAAAGTACAATTATAACAAAAACAAAGAGAGGAAATCTCTTTGCGTCTTAAATATAAACTTTTGCTAACAAAGAATAATGGAACTGATGCACATCTGGAGAGGCTAGTGGGAAGAGAAGGGAAAAGCTAGGCTGGGGCCAAGATCCTGTTGTGTCCCCCAACAGAGCCATTAAATGCTCCCAGCTCTGCAGCTGTACCACAACTGAGTAATTTGGGGAAATTAGCTCACCTGCACCCTCTATATACTACAGAATACTTCTAAAGCACTACGTTTCAGACAAGTGCCCCAATCACGTTGTACACTCTGGAAACTGATTCCTACAGCCTGTGAGATGTCACATAACACTGCACAACAAATTTTAACTTTTTTTCTGGGGCAAGAAGAAAATGAGGTTTACTTTACAGAATTTGACCTCCTGTGTATGAAAATAGCCTCAGTTTTCTCCTATCACATGTAGTTTTTGAGCAAATTGCAAATATTTAGAGCATGAGAAGTCATAATGTAACACATTGCGCCAATTTAACTAAGAAGCAAAACCCTGATATAAAACTTTCAACTGTGCTGACAAAGCTTGAAAATTGCTTTTGATGCAACAGGCCTACACAGAACTGCATATTCCAGCTCCACCTGCTCACCCATAATAATTTAATTATATAGCACATTATTATATCATTAAAATTAATACTTTACCTTAATAATCTAATTTGAGGCAAAATGTTTTAATATTTCAGAGATGTTATAACAATATAACATTTACTCCAAGCATTAGAAACTATAGCTAAATTGTTAATTAAGAACATAAGAATTGCCGCTGCTGGGTCAGACCAGTGGTCCATCGTGCCCAGCAGTCCGCTCACACTGCAGCCCCCAGGTCAAAGACCAGTGCTCTAAATGAGTCCAGCCTCACCTGCGTGCGTTCCAGTTTAACAGGAACTTGTCCAACTTTGTCTTGAATCCCTGGAGGGTGTTTTCCCCTATAATAGACTCCTCAAGAGCGTTCCAGTTTTCTACCACTCTCTGGGTGAAGAAGAACTTCCTTATGTTTGTACGGAATCTATCCCCTTTCAACTTTAGAAAGTGCCCTCTCGTTCTCCCTACCTTGGAGAGAGTGAACAATCTGTGTTTATCTGCTAAGTCTATTCCCTTCAGTATTTTGAATGTTTCGATATTGTCCTCTCTCAGTCTCCTCTTTTCAAGGGAGAAGAGGCCCAGTTTCTCCAATCTCTCACTGTACGGCAACTCCTCCAGCCCCTTAACCATTTTAGTTGCTCTTCTCTGGACCTTTTCGAGTAGTATCGTGTCCTTCTACATGTATGGTGACCAGTGCTGGATGCAGTAATCCAGGTGAGAGCGCACCATGGCCCAGTACAGCAGCATGATAACGTTCTCCGATCTGTTCGTGATCCCCTTCTTAATCATTCCTAGCATTCTAATTATCTTTTGCCAAAAATCAGAGGGTTATGACTGAAAAATTAAGGTCAGTTTTGAATTCAGCGACCCCCCAAATCACTATAGAACGCCCACTACAATTCATGCCCCAAAACCTCCGTTGCACAGTGTAATCAGACCAGACCAATGAAATAAATTGTGCCACACACAACTCAACTGGCCAGGAATTCTGACAGTAATGGGAAAGGTACTCAGAGCTGGAAAAACAACTGTTATATTACTAGCTGAAAGATAAGATTATTTGCTTGAGAGCCTTTCAGTATACAACAGCAGCCGCTTTCTCCTGTCTAATCTTGGTTTCTCACTTAAAATGTGAACTTCAAATACTGGACACATGACAGTAAGCACCTTGAAGCCTTTTTGGTATTCACATCCTGTGTGCATTAGCTTTGTCAAACCACAAAGTCCTTCAACCTTAAAGGAAGTCAGATGTTACATAGTATTTAATGCTCTAGCATATTTAAACTATGACAATCACACAGCGTTGACTCCAAGTCAAACACGGCAAAAGAAAAAATCCCCATGAGATGTCCTAGGCATCATGAAGTATAATACCGTACTGTTATTTATACCCAGCCATGCTGTTCATTATCTCCAAACAGAGGTCTCTCAATTCTTAAAACATATCCTAATTGTTCTACTCTTTACTTCATTAATTTGAGTACAAAATTAAAGAAGAGTTTATGTTTAGATGCCTAAAGATGGCTTCCAATTCCAGCAAGAACACAATTTAAATTCTACTGTCTACTATTTAAAACTTTATACGGAGACAGCCCAAACTACCTGAACAACCGCCTCATCCACAACACCTCAACCAGACATAGGAAAACCTCACACCCCATTCACCCCCCCCCCCAATCAAGGAGGTTAAACGGAAAAAATATATGATGGTCTACCAGCTACTCAAGCAGCCAAACTAGACAACCAAATCTCCAATCTACTGACGTCATCCCCAGACTACAAAATATTTAGAAAAGAAATAAAGACCATACTCTTCAAGAAATCCCTGAAAAAGACATAACACTGGAAGTTCAAATCCCGCCTCTCACTAAAGCCCCTAACCCAAAACAACTAGCCATCCTCCTTTCTTACTTTCCTTGAAAATGACCAGATTTCTTTTTGTATTACATCTTCAATAATTCTTTTGTAATCCGCCTTGAACCGCAAGGTAACGGCGGAATAGAAATACCTAATAAGAACATAAGCAATGCCTCTGCTGGGTCAGACCTGAGGTCCATCTTGCCCAGCAATCCGCTCACGCGGCGGCCCAACAGGTCCAGGACCTGAGCAGTAATCCTCTATTTATACCCTTCTATTCCCTTTTCCAGCAGGAAAATGTCCAATCCTCTCTTAAATCCCAGTACTGTATTCTGCCCTATAACATCCTCTGGAAGCGCATTCCACGTGTCCACCACACGTTGGGTAAAGAAGAACTTCCTGGCATTTGTATTGAATCTGTCCCCTTTCAACTTTTCCGAATGGCCTCTTGTTCTTTTATTTTTTGAAAGTTTGAAGAATCTGTCCCTCTCTACTCTCTCTATGCCCCTCATGATCTTATAAGTCTCTATCATATCCCCTCTAAATCTCCTCTTCTCCAGGGAAAAGAGACCCAGTTTCTCCAATCTCTCAGCGTATGAAAGGTTTTCCATCCCTTTTATTAGACGTGTCGCTCTTCTCTGAACTCTCTCGAGTAACGCCATATCCTTCTTAAGGTATGGCGACCAAAACTGGACACAGTATTCCAGGTGTGGGTGCACCATCGCCCGATACAGCGGCAGGATAACTTCTTTCGTCCTGGTTGTAATACCCTTCTTGATTATACCTAGCATTCTATTCGCTCTCTTAGCGGCCGCTGCGCACTGTGCCGTCGGCTTCATTGACCTGTCCACCATTACCCCCAAGTCCCTCTCTTGGGTACTCTCATTCAATAACATCCCTCCCATCGTATAGTTGTACCTCGGGTTTCTGCTTCCCACATGCAATACTTTACATTTCTCAACGTTGAACTTAATTTGCCATTTTGTCGCCCATTCCCCTAATGTAATGTAAAGGTCTCTGATTTTATACCCATAACATACCTTATTCAGTTTTGATCATGTTCAAGCTACACAGGTTTTAAAGCCAATGAGACAAGGAACAAAAGGGGAATACCAACAAGTCGCTATGTAAACAAACCACAGAAAGTGAGCTACCGCTTCAGAGTATATACCAGTACAGAAGAGATTTGAGAGGATGTTTGAAGGCTATTGGAGAACATAAGAACAGCACTGGGTAAGACCAATGGTCCATCTAGCCCAGTTTCCTCTTTCCAACAGTGGCTAATCCAGGTCACAGTACCAGACAGAAACCCAAATAGTAGCCACATTCCATGTTACCTGCCTGGTGTGAAGTGGTGAATCTCACACATCACTTAGATTGGATTTTAGATAGTGCTGGGGAGGAGTCAGCTGTCTTGATACATGTAGGTACTAGTGCTGCCCAAGTTCGCCAATTCGAATAGATTCATTTCGGTGAATTGATTCAAATTGATTTGTTGACCAAGAAAATCGGACACTGATTCAGCGACCAGCAACCCACCCCCCCACTCCGGTGAGACCTGACATACCACCGAAGACTCCTAAAGCAGCAGCGGTGGTGCTGTGAATGGGTTGCTTCACTGCCTTCCCTGAAGACGTCATCAGTGACGCAGCAGAGGGAAGCCCTAGCAGGGCAGGCCGCAAATCAGCCCATTCAGAGTGCTACTGCTGTAGGATGCCTCTGAGATGTCAGGTCTCACAGTGGGAGGGTCGGTGGGGTGCTGACATGCATGGAGGAGGAGAGAGAGAAAGAGAGAAATGTTGGACATGGCAGTAGAGGGTAGAAAAAATTATTTTCTATTTTGTGATTACAATATGTCAAATTTGAAATGTGTATCCTGCCAATGCTGATGTTAGACAGCAAGTGTGAGCTAGACCTAACAGAGAGAGGAAAAGTCTTTTTTGTTTATTTTGTTTATAACATAGTGCCGGTGTGCGGTTGGAGAGGGCGAAGGGGGTGAGGTGGGTGGAAAAACTACAAAATAAATCATAAGGACGTTGGAAAGAAAATGCCCGATTGGGTGGGAAACGCAAATTGAATTTTTTTTTTTTTTTTAATCTCTCTACAGATTCTACTCCCTTCAAATACCACCCTCCCATAATTGAACTCTTCTGGTAGATAATTGTATAGCCCTGAGACTAGCACGGAGAAGGTCCGCGCCCTCAGTCACTTTTTTATTTGGATCCATATCCTGTCCTCCCAGAAGAGCACACAACGGGTTACAAGTTTACATACATAATAAAGCATAACAGGTTTTGGACAAGTTCCTGGAGGAAAAGTCCATAGTCTGTTATTGAGAAAGACATGGGGGAAGCCACTGCTTGCCCTGTATCAGTAGCATGGAATATTGCTACATCTTGGGTTTTGGCCAGGTACTAGTGACCTGGATTGGCCACCATGAGAATGGACACTGGGCTTAATGGACCATTGGTCTGACCCAGTAAGGCTATTCTTACATAATAAAGTAGAAGAGTGTATAATAATGTAGAGCATGACAGTACATTTTAGGTCATAACATAAGACAATACATAGAGCATGATAGTAGTCAAAAAGCATAGCAATACTATAGAATATAACAGGACAAGACTTCATACAGAATGGGGTGGTGATGACATTACACTAATAGAGCTTGACAGTACATTATAGTGGCTGACAGTACGAAGCGTGGTAAGGCAGTACATAATAGAGCATGGCCATGCATTAGGATGCATGACAGTACATATGTATGGCAGACAATACATACCTATAATGAAAATATATGCTAGGTGTGGCATAGCATGGAATGATGGCACTGTCAAATATGTTCCCTCGATAGATACATACAGCACAAAAGCAAAATGTGCTAATCTGCTGGACACAAAACATAACTCCCACCGACTGCGAAGAGGATAAAGTATGCGAAAATTCTTGCTATGTTTGAAACCTAATTGCAATAAACTAGATTATACATGCCACTTACTGCTGATAAAGAGAGGGAAACAAGCTTCTAAAATTGTCCTCTCATCCCAGTTATTATTGCTTCTCCTCAATGGTTAACAGGGTGTACTGTATTATGCTTTGCTGACTGCACCCAGCTGATCATGCCCAAAGGTTCCTGCTTGCTTTTAGCTATAAAAGAAGTGCTTGTGCCAGTCTGACAGTAACTGCATGGAACATGACTCAAGGCAAGTCTGGTCAGTTTTTATCTTCATTACTGCTTGAGAATTCCTTTTAACTTGGTCTACAATTCACAATCAATTTCATTTAGCACATCTGCTTTTAATCTGTGAACAGGCTCTTTTATTTTTGCCATTTTATTCCATTTATGTCTGGATTACCTCAAGTTATGTTTTTATATATTGCTTATCTTTTATACTTTATTTTTTTAGTAAATCTTTATTCAACAATAAGAGAGTAACAATAAGGCATAACCAGAAAACAAGTTACAAATAAAAAAGCATTAAAAATATATATATATATATCTCAATTCCATGGGTGCATAAGTTAATGACAGAACACGCAATCCCAAGTCCTGGGGGGGAAAAATATATATAAAAATACCCTAACCCCCCTCTCCAAGACAGCCTCTCAACTCCTACAGAACCAGCAAACACCCTAGGAAAAAAAAAACCTCCTCAACCACCCTCTTACCCTTCAAAATCACAAAACTGAAACTCACAAATTAAAACATCTCCAAATGCAAGCATAACCATGTCTCTTACCATGCTGTAAGGCAATGAGTTGATACATATCCTGCTATTGTTGGAGCTTTTGCACCACCATAGGCCAATCCGGTGGAACTGATCGATTCCAATGAGCTGCAAATGCAAGCCTAGTAGCCGTAAGGGTCAGCTTGCAAAAACTGGACTCCCTGCTCCAAATCAAGCTCATGCCAACGGAATAGTGCATGTACCCATGAAACAGGCACTACCTTACACAATATCCTGGAAAGTTCCCGAAAAACAGTAAGCCAGAATCCTCGTACCCTACCACAATCCCAATTGTGCAAATAGGTCCCCACTTCCCTACACCTTCTCCAGCAGTGCCGACCCCTCCAAGTCCCATCCTTGCCAATAGTACCGGGGTATAATACCAGCAAATAAGAACTTCATACCCATTTTCCACAATAAATGCGGCAATCCCCAATGAGGACACCTCCCTCCATATAGATTCCCATTGCTCAAGTGAGAGTGCATGCCCCAAATCCCCTTCCCAAGCTTTCAGATAGGGTAATAGCTCAACCCTTCGGCAAAAAGGGCAAACAGAATGCTAGGAATGATAAAGAAGGGGATCACGAACAGATTGGAGAAGGTTATCATGCCGCTGTACTGGGCCATGGTGCGCCCTCACCAGGAGTACTGCGTACAGCACTGGTCGCCGTACATTAAAAAGGACACGGTACTACTCGAAAGAGTCCAGAGAAGAGCGACTAAGATGGTTACAGCAAAAGATTAGAGAAACTGGGCCTCTTCTCCCTCGAATAGAGAAGATTGATAGGGGACATGATCGAAACATTCAAGGTACTGAAGGGGATAAGACTTGTAGATAAGGACAGGTTGTTCACCCTCTCCAAGGTAGGGAGAACAAGAGGGCACTCTCTAAAGTTGAAAGGGGATAGATTCCGTACAAACGTAAGAAGGTTCTTCTTCACCCAGAGTGGTGGAAAACTGGAATGCTCTTCTGGAGTCTGTCATAGGGGAAAACACCCTCCAGGGATTCAAGACAAAGTTGGAAATGTTCCTGCTAAACTGGAACAGCAGGTGAGGCTGGGCTCATTTAGAGCACTGGTCTTTGACTAGAGGGCTGCCGCGTGAGCGGACTGCTGGGCATGATGGGACTTCAGGTCTGACCCAGCAGTGGAATTTCTTATGCTCTTAATTCAAGCACATAAATTCAAGCACTGTAAAGAGGGACCAATTAAGTGCTCAAAGGGAGTCTTCCCTTTAAGGAGCTCCCGCAGAAGCCCCGAGGTCTGCAAGTAATGTTGAACCTGTAACTAGGGGAAAAAAATCCCGAGGAACCAACCCATATTTGGTCTGAAGTTCTTGAAAATGCCATACTCTCCCCCGACCCGGACCACATCACACAATTGTCCGGCACAGACCAACCCCTTTACTTCCCTGGAAACAAACAACCCCTCACCTCTTCCGGAAGCAAACTCTGGGTTAAAAGAGCAATAGGGCAAACCAAGAATATCACCTGGACTCTAACAGAGTCCCCTGCACTATCCTCTAGACCAGGGGTGGGCAACTCCAATCCTCGAGGGCCGGAATCCAGTCGGGTTTTAAGGATTTCCCCAATGAATATGCATGAGATCTATTTGCATGCACTGCTTTCAATGCATATTCATTGGAGAAATCCTTAAAACCCGACTGGATTCTGGCCATCGAGGACCAGAGTTGCCCATCCCTGCTCTAGACCCATAATGTTGTCCCCACATTCAGCAAGCTACCTGGCACCCTACCTTTTCCTGGAACCCAGGGGAGGTGCAGCAAAGGGATTTCCCCCCACTGTCGACTGCTCAATCTCTACCCACTGCTTTGTTGTCTGAGCCTGCCACTCGATAAGGGCACTTAACTGAGCAGCCTAATACTTAAACAAATTAGGTACCGCTAAGCCTCTCTTCCGTTTACCCAGATAAAGAACCCGCTTCCCTACCCCTGGGGGACCAGCTCTGTGGGAGCTAAGCACCTCCTATATCAGGGGTAGGCAAATCCGGTCCTCGAGATGGATTTGCATGCACTGTCTCCTTGAGATGCAAATCTATCTCATGCATATTTATTGTGGATATCCTGAAAACCTGACCTGGCTTAGGCTCTCGAGGACCGGAATTGCTTACCCCTACCCTATATCAAGCAAGCTCCTTTGTTGTGTCCAGAGAGGGGTGATTTGCTACTACTTCTTTCTACAGGGCTGCTAGATGCACGCAGCGCTGTACATTTCATTAACCATGTAAGATACAATCCCTGCTTGGTAGAGCTTACAACCTAATCTTGTATTACGTTGGGCACCCTAATCGTTTTGAAATGTTTGTGCTTATGCCGCCACTGAGTATCAGCAGCTGGGTTAACTCCCAGCTGTGCCACAACTATGTCCTTGGACCACCCCAGCTCTAACCCAAAGATACGGCAGTGGCCTGTCCAAATATTTAGCAGTGCTGTCCAGATTATGTGCTGCTGAATAATGTGTACGGACTAAGAGATAAATGTGGTTGAACTGCTGCTCTCTTGACCCTGTAAAGCAGGGGAGTGGTCTATTTTCTAATTCAGTGCATGCGTCTACTAATCGCACCATAGTGCATGCTTTTTTTACAAATAGTCTGAAGTGAATTTAAATTGGAAAAGAAAAATAATTACAATAGGAAAGGGTTTTTTTCACCTGTGACTGAAATAGGAGCATAGTCATGGGTTTGAGGTTCCAGCTCTGAGGCTTTTTTACCCTATTAGTATAGACAGTCCCTGGGTTAAGAACGAGTTACCTTTTTAAAGCTGTTCTTAAGTCGGATTTGTATATATCTCAGAACTTGTAGATTTTAAGATTCTTGCAGCTTACCTCTGCTTCCAGCTGACAAAAGGGCCAACTGCCCCAGTGTTCCCTCTAAGGTACAGCAGGCACAACCACACACTGTTCTTAATGCGGCCATCCAACATTCCTGAATATGCTGCAGGAGAAGTGTAGGAGTCTGTGCCACTGGAAACACTGCTCAGTGAAATCAAATGAAGTCGCAACCATGTTCTTAAGTTCGAGTCGTACTTCAAGTCGGGCGTCTGTAACCCAGGGACTGCCTGTACTAGCAACCCTACCTGAGTGCGATGCAGTGGTTAAAGCAACAGCCTCAGCACCCTGAAACTGTGGGTTCAAACCCACGCTGCTCCTTGTGACCCTGGGCAAGTCACTTAATCCCCCATTGCCCCAGGTAGCCCGCCGAGACAGACAGGGAAAACTGCTCGAGTATCTGAATAAATTACATAAAAAAAACATGACAGCAGATAAAGGCCAAATTCATGTAAACTGTTCTGAGCTCCCCTGGGAAACAGTATAAAAAACTAAATAAAATTTTTAAAAAATTAATTATAAAAGGGTATGCTTTACTTGGGAATATCATATATGATTAACTAGTGGGTTGATTTCATAATCTTTGGATTTGGACCCCTAGATCAAATAAGGTATTTTCTACTGAATAATCAGACAGAAACCTCTCCTAGTTAAACCTCTTTGACTATCTACCCCTTATTAATCAGTTTAACTCGATATAAAGCAGCAGAAAAAAGAAAGCACAATATTCAGTACCAGTGTCTCATTCACATCCCTTGTTCCTGCTTTCACAGCCCTACACAGAAACACAATGCGAGTACGGTAATAATATCCCAACCTGGGAAATACAAAAAAAAAGTTAAAGGACACACACAGTATGAGAATCACAACTATACCAAGCATGCCCAGACAGGGCACCCTAGAGAGATCTTACAAAAAGCTAACATGTGGCAAGAAAGCAAGCTTATTCTTCAAAATTATCTACAGGACTTAACAAGCAAGACTCAAATACGTCTGAAGGTTGGCAGGCTTTCTTCCTTCCTGTCTCTGAGAAACACAATAAAGGTTTTGTACAGGCTTAAGCTTTGCAAATAACAAATCTAAAACAACATGAACTTGAAAGCAAAAACTTTAAAATCATGGCCCAATAATGAATACTGGTCATAGGAAGTACAGAGGTAGTAATATCTTATTTGAAATGTATTAGAATGTCCCAAAGGATCACTATTCGAATAAAAATCACTAATTTGTGTCAAAAGAGCATTTATAAGAAATATTTAAAAGAAATCTACTGATTGTTTTGTTCACAAATCAAAGCAAGAGTTACAGGAAAATACTTTTAAAACCAATAGGAGGAAAATTTTTTTCACTCAGAGAATAGTTAAGCTCTGGAACGCATTGGCACAGGTTGTGGTAGGAGCAGACAGCGTAGCTGGTTTTAAGAAAGGTTTGGACAATTTCCTGGAGGAAAAGTCTGTTATTGAGAAAGGCATGGGGAAGCCACTGCTTTCCCTGGATCGGTAGCACGGAATGTTGCTACTCCTTGGGTTTTAGCCAGGTACTAGTGACCTGGATTGGCCACCGTGAGAACGGGCTACTGGGCTTGGTCTGACTCAGTAAGGCTATTCCTATGTCCTTAACTAGCACCCAAGGGAAAGAAGAATCAGAATTTCGAATGGAAAGGGATCATAAGGCCTCTTATAGCTCCTGCGATTGCAGTACCCACTTCATCGATCCTCATCTATCGTAATCATCTGCTTCTCCCCCAACCCTTCCTATTGTAAATAAACTTTATTCAAACAAACAAGTTCTTTTAAAATTATTTTCTGGATGTCTCAAGACAATCATATGTTATGAAAATAGTTGGAAAATATTCAGGATAATTTACACGGAAACTTTTCTCAACAACATGTTGAGAAAACAACGTGTTAAGGTTCCATTTATCTGGTCCGCAGGACCCCAGCGCTGTTTGCAAATTGAAAACACCCAACACCTTTCGGCAAAAAGTAACAAACTTTTGTTTATAATGACGGAAGTTGCCATGCAGCTTATTTTATGTATAACAATTTTTATTGAAAGAATCAAATAATCAGTACAATAGGATAATACAAAAATACATTCAATACAATAAGAATTACAATAATATTTCATACAAATTTAAATCATTCTTTCAAATTTAATTTCCATATGAATTAATTCAATCTTATCTACACCCCCCTTAATTCCATCCCCTTACCCACTATCGTCCCCTAAATGAAATCCCTCACCCTGGATGAAAGTTGACAAAATAAATAACTGGAATGTAATTATTAAACCTAATTTTCATAATAAATCATTGATAACCAAACTTCGTATTTTTGGTGAAAGATTCTGCAATATAAGGATCCCAAACTGGGATAGATTAAATTATTCATTCTGGTGGGAATCCCTATGTTATATCTTTAAAATGGAAAAGTTTATGGCCATCCAGAAGGGTTATTATAAAATATTTATGGAAGTTTGGGAAACAATTAACTAAATATTGTAAAGATTGATTTATTTGTATAAACTGAGGGAAACATACACATCCGGGGAGGGAGATATGTTTTGGCATTTGTTAAGAAATATAGAAGGGTTGATTACGAGTATTTTTATGACGTGTTTGTAAATTGGAAAGTGGGTGGGAGAAAATAAGTCTTGTTTTTATTCTATTAAGTATATTGTGCTGTAATGATAATAATTTATGTAAATGCATCTTCTTTAGTGCACAATTGAAGTTCTAAAAATGAATAAAGAATTAAAAAAAAAACAACAACTCCCAACACCGACACCAATACAAAGGGACAGTCGTCAAATGGACCCTCCCAGCTCTTTGGTCAAAAGATCTGCCTCTGGGGATTCCACTACCACACACGTTTTTCATTCTTTCACCCACAGCGTTGCATGTTTGTGCCTTCACTTCATTGTGCAAATTGGTTTAAAAGAACTTGTTCACTAGTATCTGTGCTACGTATGGAGCAGAGATTCTCAGGTCTAGTCTTCAGGACACACCCAGCCAGTCAGGTTTTCAGGACGCCCACAATAAACTTGCATTAGGTTGATTTGCTTATAATGGAGGCCATGGAGGCAAGTTTCTCATGCATATTCATTGTAAATATCCTGAAAACCTGACTGGCTAGGTGTGCCTCAAGGACTGGGCAAAAAATCCCCAATTTGAAGGGAATGTGTGAATGTACACCTAAAGGAAAGAACTAAATATCAACCCTTCCGTTTCCCTATACAGTGGTACCTTGGGTTTGCAAGCATAATTTGTTCCAGAAGTATGCTTGTAATCCAAAGCACTCATATATCGAAGCAAATTTCCCCTTAGGAAACAATGGAAACTCAGACGATTCTTTCCACAACCCAAAAACTTTAATAGAAAATACAGTATTGTACGTACTTGTATTGCAAGACTTCACTCGCTTTCGAAAAGTCACTACACTGCGGCTGAATTGGGCGTGATGCTTTTATTACGCTCAGCCGCGCTCAGCATGAGATGTACATATGTTGTGAACGCTTGAACTGCAGGTGCATGTATTACATTCAGCCGCGATCAGTGATGTGAAGCGCATATATTGTGCGTATTTGATGTGATGCATGTATATGAGCTCGTACTGCAAGACAACACTCGTTTATCAAGTTCAAATTTAAGAAAATGTTTTGCTCGTTCTGCAAAACACTCATAAACCATGTTACTTGCTATACCAAAGAATAACATATAAAATAGCTTTATTAGTATCTAAAACAATAACTACCAATGAACCACAGTTCATCGACCGCCTTCTAATTCCACAAACCTCAAATCATCTTCTCCGATCAAATACACAAGATCTATTAATGGTCCCCTCACTAAAAACAATAGGAACCAGACGCCACGACATCTTCTCAGTTAAGGCACCGCTGGTTTGGAATACCCTTCCTTTGTATATTAGAAATACTAAAGATCTCAACTCATTTAAAATTAAGTTAAAGACATTCCTCTTTAAAGCTGCATTCAACCTCTAAATTCTCAATCTTCCATGTAAATTTTAATTTCAATCTCCTATACCCAAACCCTAATGTTTTTTCCCTCCCCCCCTCCAACCTGCTTCTTCTCCGCACTAGGAAACAAAAATTTTGTAACTTTTTCCCTCTCGTTTTCTCCAATGCATTCCAGTTTTGTATAACCTGTTAGTATTGTCAGTTTGAAATTGCTCTGTTTTATTTATTGTAGAAATTTTATTAATATTTTTAATGTTTTTACCCCAATTGTACATTTTATGTAATTCGCTTAGAAATATTAAGCGAACCATCAAATTTAAATAAAACTTGAAACTTGACTGTATTCAAAATTGATACTGAAAGATGGCAAAATTTTATAAAGCATTACTTTGAGTTCCCTTGGAACATAGTACTTGTACAGTCCTGTTTGTGGTAGAATTGGAGCATGTTGTGGGAATGACCTTGCTCACAACAGATTAGCTATCTCGTTAAGAAAGGATAGTATCTATTTCTCAAACTGTCCCAAATACAGAATGAATCACTTCTTGAAATCCTACATCAACTGCCTTTAACCATAGGTCTGCCTCAGAAAAGGCCAAATGCTGCGGGCTGTAGAAGGTCATGTCAAACCTTTATACTATGTTGAGAAAAGTCCACAGGATGTGGTGGCGTTACGATTTCCTAATGCTCAGTACTCAGAAATGGACGGGAGGAGGATAGGAAAAATGAATAATAGTTTACTTAGTTTCAGTTACTGTAACCCAGTTGATGATGGCAGATGAATGGCTCATCTAGAATGATCAGTTAAGTTTCATCTACTTTGAGCAGATGAATTCATTTAAGTATAGAATAAGTCAGTGATTCCCAACCCTGTCCTGGAGGAACACCAGGCCAATTGGGTTTTCAGGCTAGCCCTAATGAATATGCATGAGAGAGATTTGCATATGATGGAAGTGATAGGCATGCAAATTTGCTTCATGCATATTCATTAGGGCTAGCCTGAAAACCCAATTGGCCTGGTGTTCCTCCAGGACAGGGTTGGGAACCACTGGAATAAGTAACCACAAACTAAAAATAGAAATATGTAGACAAAAACTGAACTGAACCCCTCAGACGCCAGACTCTGCATACAATGCAGCACCAGCGAAAGGGAAATGATGCATGTCCCCTCAAAAATGCAAAGGTAAGATGTAAATTTCAAAAAAACTGACATATCCTTATCACTGAATTTCAAATTTAGAAATAAAATTAAGGAAATAAAAAGGAAATAAGGCGATATCTTCTCTTCCACTACCATTCCAGACTTCATTCCTTTCATCTAGCTGCCCCCTTTGCCTGGAATAAATTACCCGAGTTTGTCCATCAAGCCCCTTCCCTTGTTTAAAAGCAGACTGAAAACCCACCTTTTTGATATAGCTTTCAATCCTTAACCCTAGTCCTCTGCCCTCCAACCCAGCCCGCTGATTAACCGTTCCCTTTAATTGTATCCATGACATCTTGTTCGTCTTTCTTGCCTGTTTAGATTGTAAGCTCTTTTGAGCAGGAACTGTTTTCTAACTCTTTGTGACTCTGTGCTGCGCTGCGTGCGTCTAGTAGCACTATAGAAATAATTAATAATAGTAGTAGTATTGGATTAACTTAATACATTTTTGACTAGCTTTTGGAAGATCAAACCTCTTTCTTCAGGTCAGTGCGGTATCCTGTAACAATGGTGGTTTTGGTCTCTAAAGCTAGTCAAAAATGTATTGCTAGTCCAATTAAAAGGTATCACTTTATCATCCATCCATTTAGTTAGTTCCTCCCCCCTGTAGAAAGATTTACGGTCCACTAACCAGTTACATAAACAAATACATGCCTGTTAGTTTCTAGGGAAGACTATAATATCTCATCCAGGTTCAGCTTTCTTAGCCTACTTACACGATCAGACCCAGGCTAATGAGAAATACTTTTATTATGAAAATAAAAATATAATTCACAAGCCAGCAGCAATAACTAAATAATGTTCACAAAATATCCGATTACATATATGAAACTCAGTACATAATTATTACAACACACTTGCTAGATAAATAAGTAAAACTAATTCTTACACACACTAAACAATTCCTTATAATAACAATTCCTGATTAGCAGCAATCTATTACAGTTATCACCAAGAGTAGCTTTACAAGCCTTATCCTATATCACAATAGGATTCTCTATCTAACCCCAGCTGATAAGATAATAAGTTCCTTATCTCACCATCCAATTAGGCCTTGGCACAAAATCAGGTGAAATGGAAGACGTCTCTCCTCAGCTTAGCAGATATAGAAATCCTTCTGTTACAGGAACAAGAGTTCATCAGCCACTGGCACAGCTATAATTTAAATTGGCAGCAAAGGTTTCCTTGATGTGATGGAATCTAGATCTGTTTAAAGTCTGATTCACTCTCTCAGATAGAGAATCACAAAAGGTAACTGTTCAGGTCTTAATTATTATAAAAGATGGAGAACACCTGTGATGAGATGCGAGTTTACTTACATCCCGGCATAGACTAAATTATAATTAGCACCTTTTCACTTGGATCTCGTCAGATGACTTCTTCGGACCAATCCAAAAACAGAACTTAGATGAATAACCTTTCTGTATAAAGTCTCATACAGGCTGGGAGACACAGGCGCCTTCGATAGATAAGCACAGCATAGGAGTATAACTCCCCCAAGATTCCACTTCTTTTTCCTACCATCACTTTCCAGTATGTCCAGTTAAAGTCTAAATGTTCACAATCCCCTCTTCTTTTTCTTTTCAATTATTTTATATATTGTATTAATTTTATTTTTTATCTTATTTTAACTTGTAAACCGGCTAAATATTTGCTGATAGTCGGTATAGTAAAAATTTAATAAACTTGAAACATAGCTGGATGTCCTTGACTAGAATATAGTTCTGGTACATACCCAGAAGGCATCAGGCAGAAACAGCAAAGATATTTTCTTCTTTCTCTTCTTACAAGGTTCATGCTGGAAAGATTTCTTGCAGACAATGGATCAGGCTTAAATGATGGTTCAGGCTTGATGATGTCATAGAGGCCTAACCTTCAGGTGCAAATAAGAAAACACCCCTACACCCCCCACACTTTTTTACAAAACCGTAGCGCTGTTTTTAGCACCAGCTGTGGCGGTAACAGCTATGATACTCATAGGAATTCTGTGAGCATCGGAGCTGTTACTGCTGCGGCCAGCGTTTAAAAAAACGTGCTAAGGTTTTGTAAAAGGGGGGGTTAGTTATTTCCTTAGTTTTTTATCCCATTCTCCCCACAGAGCTCAGAATGGGTTACGGGTTAAACATACATAATATACAGTTAACAAGTTACAATTTGCCTTAGTTACAGAACAAAGTTTTAATCCTAACTCGGCAAATACTAGGGATCTAATACCAATATACATAACTAGTCTTATAGCCCGTTAAATTAACAGGTGCTAGAATATATGTGTGTGTGTCTGTCTTTATTTTGTTCTTTCTTTCTCTCCTTCTTCTCCTCTCCTTCTGTCTTTCTTTTTCCTCGGCTGTCCACCCATTCTCCCTTCCTTTTACCTTCCCTGTGTCCATCAGCACCTCTTTCCTGCTCCCCCGTCCAGCAGTAGGCCTCCCTTTCTTTTTCTTCCCCCTAGCACCTCTTTCCTGCTACCCCGTCCAGCAGTAGGCCTCCCTTCCTTTTTCTACCTCCGTCTCTTCCCCTGTCCAGCAGCACCCCTTACCTCGCGTCTGCCCTCCGCCGACAGCCGCCTCAAGCCGCCGCGGCCTGCAGGCGCTGACAGCCACCGCGACAGACAGCCTCCACGCAGCCCGAAGCCGACATCCGCCTTGGGAGAGAGAGATGCGTGAAAGCGCACATGCGCACTCCTACCTGCGGGGACCTACAGTGCACGGAAAACGGGAGCACGCAGGTAAGAGTGCGAATGCGCGGCTTAGGCTTTTATTATATTAGATATGCAGTTTACAGGTTAGATCTGCCATAGTTACAGTCCAAGATTTTTCAATAGATGTTTTTATCCTAATGTGACAGATACCAATGATCTAGTACCAAGAAAAATTTCTTTGTAATCCATCTGTCGTGGGCAGGGGAGTTAGGTGAAGAGGTATGTTTTTATTGCTTTCTTAAAGTTAAGGAGTGTTTTAACCCTTTCAGGACCAAGGGACATATTTGTCCCATAACTTTAAAATCCTATAAATTTTGATTGGGATAGTCTACAGTTCTAAATTTGATATGTACGGATTCCATATGATACTGCCTTTATGTAAACAAACTGGTTCCGACATTCATTCATTAGCGTCGTTGCCAGATTGACGAGAAGATTCACTTGCCACACTGTCCATAAGCCAGAAGTGTGATTTTTTAAATAAAAATAATGATATTTCACAAAAAAAATCAATTTTTTGGCATCTGCAAGCCCTTTTTACCATAAAAATGTCGTCAAAACCACAAAAATTGGCCTACGATCCTTATGGTCCTGAAAGGGTTAAGGGATCTGATCTGTGGGGGCAGTTGATTCCAGTGGCTTGGTAGGAAGTAAAGGTAGGAATGTCGTTTGGCAGTTTGCAATTGAAGGGCATGACCAGGAGGCCTATTTCATACTAAGAGCAGAGGGACCGTTTGGCAATTACAGAGGAAGCTTGGTCGTCATAGTAACCTGGCGCTATGCCTTGCAAGGATTTGAACTAGAGAATGACACGGGGAAAAAATCTGTCCCCGTCACCGCCCCGTCACCGGCCCACCATCCTCTGCACCGCCCCATCACCGCCGTTCCCTTCACCGCCCCGTCACCGCCATCCCTTTCACCGCCCCGTCACCGCCACTGCCATCCCATTCACCGCCCCGTCACCGTCCCCGCTGCATCCATATAAGCCTTAGTACTGTAATATTTAGCTTATTCCTTTCTTATAAATCAAAGTTCCTGCTGCTGAACTAGAGAAAAAGATGTTCAGCTGGCAGGGCTTTGTTTATAAATTTTTATCAACACAACTAATATACTATTTTATCCTAAAGCAAAAAATAAATAAATAAATATAATTTTTTTTTCTACCTTTGTTGTCTGGTTTCTGCTTTCCACATCTTCTCATTGAATTCCTTCCATCCACTGTGTGTCTTCTCTCTGCGTCTTCCATTTGCTGTTACTGTGCCTCTCCCTTAACCCCCCCCCCCCCCAATTGGTCTAGCACCCATCTTCTTCCCTCCGCTCCCGCATAGTCTGGCATCTGTCTTCTTCCCACTCTGTCTTCCACATTTCCCTTGGGGGTCTGTTCCTCTCCACCCTCCTTCAATGTCTGTTCTATTCCTTTCCACCACCACCCTTCCCTCCCTCCTTTACCATCTGTTCCTTTCTACTACCCTTCAGATCCTCTCGCGTGGCCTATCTACCTTCCTTCCTCTTATTTTCATGGCACGTTACAATGTAATTTGTGCAAGCCACTGGAGCCTGCAAGCTCGGTCCCTGTCCCATCCCCACAAACCATCTCGCTTCTGTGCTCCTATTTTCTCCATTTCTAATATCTCCCCTATGTATCTGTCATTGCCCCCCCTGTGTCCATATACCATCCCCATGGCATGACCCCTTTATGTCTCTGTCCCTATGCCCCATGCACATAATTTCCCCTCTTTCTGTTACCTTCCTGTGTCCAGATTTCCCCTATCTTCCTCTTCCATACCAGTGTGTCTCTTCTTTTCAACCCCATCTAGCTTTTTTCCCTCTTTCTTCCCCCCCCCCCCCCCTGCTTCTAGCATCTGGCTCACCTGCCAGTCCTTCCCTTTCTTTCCTGCTGTGGGTTTTTCTTTCCGACTTCATCCCCTTGGCCCAGAATCCTTTTCCCTTTCACTCCCTCCTTCCAATTTGAGCCGGGAACACTAGCGATCGCACGGTCCCCGCAGCCACTACCTGCCTGCCCAATCGATCCTAGTGTTTAGCCAGCTCTCTCCCTTCTCCTCACCTTAGTTTATAGGTTTTCTTTTTCGGCGACCTGCACGCTTTCCCAAAGAGCCGCGCACGCGCGGCTGCTCAGTGTTCAATCTTCTGCTCTGCTGCAACTTCCTGTTTCCGGTTGCGTCAGAGCAGAAGATTGAAACTGAGCAGCAGCGGGTGCGCGGCTCTCTGATAGCGTGCGGGTCGCCGAAAAAGAAAATCTACAAACTAAGGTGAGGAGAAGGGAGAGAGCTGGCTAAACACTAGAATCGATTGGGCAGGCGGGTGTGAGCTGCGGGGACCGCGCGATCCTTCATGCCTCACTGCGGGGACAAGACCATTCACCGCCCCGCGGGCGGTGAATGGCCTTGTCCCCGTCGCCGCAGCGACTGCTAGTTTTCTTCCCCGTTTTCGGCGGGTGACCCGCGGCTAAAATGCGGTGGCCGCGGGTAAACCGCCACCGTGCCATTCTCTAATTTGAACCAGGCCCTTGAAGACACAACGTTTGGCTGCGGGAAGCCAGTGAGCTGACGATAGAGCCTGGGAGACGGTCAAGGGCATGGAGATTTTTTTTATTATTACATTTTTATTGAAAATTATAGAAAATGCAAAATATCAAACAAAGATATCAGTAATAGCATGAATGCAAAACAGGAATAATACCAGAGAATAGCAAACCAATAATGCAGAAGAGACACTGCACAACATCACAATAAACTCGATACCCGCTCTCACACAGTACACCACTTCTCATCCCATCCCCAGCGGCATGGAGATTTTTTAAAAGTCTGATTACCGCGTTTTGTACACGTATGTTCTTTTGCTGTGAGACTGTTGAATAGCGCGTTACAGTAATCCATGCGGGAGAGTCCTAAGGCACAGAGTAGTTGGATTAAGTCAGACTTGGAAAAGTACCGGTAGCGCCTTATTTTTTGCAATTGTCGCAGAAAATGAAGAAGATCCGATCTGAGAGATATGGTTGGAGTCGAGGAGTATTCCTAGGCTGCACGCTTGGTCTTTTGCAGTTATGGTAGTTGAGTCCCAATGTTCTTTGAGGACTTTGAAGATGTTATACGAGTAAGAGGAAAGAGAAACAATTGCTTTTATGCTGGATATTATTGAAAATAATTTTGTATTTTTTTACGATAGGGGGCATCTTTGATACAGCTGAGGGGTGAATTATGTCAAATATCTGTTCATTTATTGCAATCTATCAGCGGGGACATTAAGTGTGAATTTTTATAAGATTAGGAAAATCGGAATGAATACTGCTTAGAAGAAGAAATTAAATTACATTTAAAAAACTGCAGAACAGAACAAATGATGAATTACAGAGCAAAAACTCTGATTGGTCAAGTTATACTATATCCATCAGAGGTACTTCTGAAGATCTGACAGGAAAAGCAATGAATGACTAATGGTGAATGTGATTGATATGGTTTAAATAAAAGGTGGGGTTTTTGGACAAGGAAGAAGCATTCTATTTCTAAAGGCATGTAAGATTGGTCATAAGTGCATTTTGCAATATTGGTTACAGAAAGATCCACTTAGTTATTGGCATTGGAAGAACCAATTCCATCGTTTAATTTTATTTGAGGTCTGGGAGGTTCGTAAATTTCCTAGACGAACTAGTCTGTTTTTAAAAATTTGGGACCCTTATATACAAAATTTATCCTCCAGAGGACAAAGTATGTGATTGTTAATACTTTACATTGAAGCTTTGGAAACATTTTTTGCATTTTAATACCTGGTACTTTGTGTCACCTTCCATTCTGGGGTAGAGGAGGGAATAGGAGGGATGATAGTAATATGTGTGGAATGAGTTGTATTTTTCTTTAATTTATTCATTACAATGTTATAGTTGAAATTAAAACAATGGGGGAATAAGGGGAAGGGAATAGGGGAGTGTATAGAGGTATGTAATAGGTAATATGGAAATATATTTTGGAGGAATGATAGAAATATGTATGAAAATTAATATTGTGAATATAAACGTAATGAAAATTTTATTGTATTTTATTATTATATATTTGATTTGATTCCTTCAATAAAATTTTATAAATTAAATAATAGGTGGTGAACTTAATGTCATAATTGTATGAATAAGAAGGTGTCACCATGAAAAGTATTGCCGTTGGAATAACTGAATTAAGCTAAAATACTACTTAAGCAAGTCATAGTATAACATTTATACTGTCTAACAATGAAGGACAAGAAAATAGTGCATTAAAACAGACCAATGTGAATCAAGGTGCTTTCAACTGCCTGCTGAAGACAGGTGGGGTTGAGGCTCCTTGGACATGGTAGGAGGGAATCAAGAAGAAAGAGAATCCAGAGTGAAGAAATACACGTTTAGTTCAGGAACGGAAAGGCACAATACTGTCCAAGCCAAGCAGGTGCAGAGAGAAAAGGGAGGATTCAGGAAAGACCTTGCAAATGAGGATTCTGGAGGAGGGGGGGGATAAATTCCATGACCGATCATGTGACAAGAGCAGCAACTAAACAGACAAGAACAGCATTCAGGCTGACTGGTTGCAGTTCTGGAAAAAACTGCTTTTTGTTACAATTTATCATTTAAGGCAGGGGTAGGCAATTCCGGTCCTCGAGAGCCGGAGCCAGGTCAGGTTTTCAGGATCTCCACCATGAATATGTATGAGATGGATTTGCATGCACTGCCTCCTTGAGATGCAAATCTATTTCATGCATATTTGTTGTGGATATTCTGAAAACCTGACCTGGCTCCGGCTCTCGAGGGCCGGAATTGCTTACCACTGAAGGGAATGTGTCTCTAAGAAAAGGTGCACCATAGTGTAAAAATTTAAGTCTTTTCATAACCCCCCTAGTCTACACTTTTTGCCTTCCTTCAGTTTTCTTGTAATTGGGAAAGATTTCCTAACCATCAGCTAGAGACATCTATTAAGTAATATCTGATTTTAAAAAGTACATCCACTGTCAGAAGTGATACATGAAGAACAGCAACTGGGGTTCGTGAAGATATTTCCCAAACTTGATTTGGCTGCAGTTTATACAGGAAATAGAAGCTGCTGCCAAAAGACTTCATATTTGCTAATATGAAAAAAACTCCAACAACAATTGACGAGGAAAAAGAATTTCCATGTACAACTACGCCGTTAGCATTTCTCTCTCCAAAGGAAATACAGGAAAGAGGCATACATCCAAGGGTCTCAAAGTCCCTCTTTGAGGGCCGCAATCCAGTTGGGTTTTCAGGATTTCCCCAATGAATATGCATGAGATTTATATGCATGCACTGCTTTCAATGCATATTCATTGAGGAAATCCTGAAAACCCGACTGGATTGCGGCCCTCAAGGAGGGACTTTGAGATCCCTGCGATACATCTGTCTCCGTTATAAAGTGCAGTATAAGAGTTTACCCTGGAAAGTGACAGACTCAAAACAATATAAACAAACACCCAATCCGAAGAACAAAACACACAGCAATTGGCAACAAACAGTGTTTTTTGCCATTCCTGAACTTAGATCAAGCCCGATTAGCCTAGGCCAGGGGTGGGCAACTCCGGTCCTCGAGGGCCGGAATCCAGTCGGGTTTTTGGGATTTCCCCAATGAATATGCATTGAAAGCAGTGCATGCATATTCATTGGGGAAATCCTGAAAACCCGACTGGATTCAGGCCCTCGAGGACCGGAGTTGCCCACCCCTGGCCTAGGTCTTAATTGTATGACGTGACCCAGGAGGCTTCCCTCTTGACTTTTTGGTAGAGAATGACATGAGAATTCAATCACCGCTGCCGACCCATGGGAAACAATCCCGCATCATTCTTTAGCAGGGATTTCAAAGTCCCTCCTTGAGGGTTGCAATCCAGTCGGGTTTTCAGGATTTCCCCAATGAATATGCATTGAAAGCTGTGCATGCACCTAGATCTCATGCATATTCATTGGGTAAATCCTGAAAACCTGACTGGATTGCGGCCCTCAAGGAGGGACTTTAAGACCCCTGTTCTTTAGTGTCCATCTGGACCTCAGTCCTCCTACACCAGCATTCTTCAATGCAGTGGTTCTCAATCCTGCCCTGAAGGACCACCATGCCAATCGGGTTTTCAGGCTAGCCCTAATGAATATGCATGAGAGAGATTTGCATATAATGGAAGTGAGAATAATACAAATCTGCTCTATGCATATTCATTAGGGCTATCCTGAAAACCTGATTGGCATGGTGGTCCCCCAGGACAGGGTTGGGAACCACTGCTTCAATGCAAGGCTTGAGGGTCAGTGGCTGAGCCCATTCATATTCCGATTCTTATGTGAGCTAAGTATAAGATAATGAAGCCATTAGGCCATCACTTATAAGCTTGGCTCTTATTGGTGGAATGAGACATTATGACTTCACAATATCTGCTCTGGATACCAAAGACTGTCATTCTTTAGTCTCTGTCTCTCAACCTCAGTCCTTCTATACCAGTATTATTCAATACAAGGTTTGAGGGTCAATGGCTATGCCCATTCATACTCTGATTCTTATGTGAACCAAGTATTGGATAATGAAACTATTGTGAAATCACTGATGAGTTTGTCTCTGAGGTATTTGTGCAATGAGACATTATGACATCACAATATCTGCTCTGGGTACCAGAGACTGTCATTTTTTAGTGTCTTTCTCAACCTCAGCCCTTCTACCCTAGCATTCTTCAATGCAAGGCTAGAGGGTCAGTGGCTGAGCCCATTCATACTCCGATTCTTATGTGAGCCAAGTACTGTATAAGATAATGAAGCCATTGTGACATCACTGATAAGCTTGGCTCTTACTGGTGGAATGAGACATTATGACATCACAATATCTGCTCTGGGTACCAGAAACTGTCATTCTTTAGTGTCTTTTTCAACCTCAGTCTTTCTATACCAGCATTGAGGGTCAGTGGCTGTGCCCATTCTTCCCTCTCTCCTTACAGAATGGACACACGGAGATGATTTTTCCACAGTTATCCGCGGGGACGGCGATGTATTGTCACCCTGTCATTCTCTACTTTTTGGCTTTGACACAGGCAGAAACTCTTGCCCGCTGTGGTCCGAAGGGGTGATGCCCGGGCCCCTCACTTACTTTGAGCAGGGACACCCTGCCCTCGCTGCGGATCTCGAACTGGCCCTCCTCGGCCTCCAGGTCGTAGCTGAAGGAGGCGTCGGCGACGTCGATGTGGCCGAGGGGCAGCGCGTCCTGCGGGCTCTTGAAGTAGTAGAGGTAGCAGCGGCGAGGGTCGAACACCACCCAGCGGCTGCGGAAGCCCCGCAGCGGGCCCTTGCCCGACAGCTTGTGCAGGTGACCGCACAGCTTGAACGCCTGCTCTCGGCTCCCCCCGGCCTCGGGCGGCAGCTCCGACACCCTGACGGCCGAGCCCTCGTCGCCCTCCTCCACCTCCGGCATAGCGTCGCCAGCAGCCGCGCTCTCACACCCTCGGGCGCCGCATGACCGCCAAAGCCCCGCCTCCCCCGGGAGAGCGAGCCGCCCAGCGCCGCGCCGCGCCGCGCTCTGGGAGCTGTAGTTCGACTTTGCTCGACCGCGCTCGGAGCAGTAGCTATCGCCCGTAGAAAAAACTACAACTTCCGTAAGGCTCCAGCTTGGGCAACGTTGATTTTTTTTTTTTTTTTTTTTTCCCCCAGCAACTTTGGGAAGTACTGTGTGTGGTAAGAGCGGAAAAGTTTCCCAAACTGTTTGAGCTGGTGCCCGTTCCTCTTTATAAAAGGTGCCCGTATCTCCGTGCGCTTGGTTCAGCGAGGTATAGGCGGAGGCGTCTGAGGCGAGGTTTGGGAAACTTTTATGTCACGTTTGCTCGTAGTTTTGCATATCCAGATTGAGTAAGAAAAACCTCAGGAACATTTTCACTAATTAAACCTGTTTTTCATAACTAGAAAGAGTTTTCACTTAAATTATGGCGTTTATGTTTATGGTGGCCCATTTTGTTTTAGCGTGTGGATGTATTTTTGTTGTTTTTCCCACTTCAATTTGTTCATTTCTGTACTTTCCATTAACTTTCTGTTACCATTTTGGATTGGATTTATTGCTTTTGAACATAGGTATTAAACGGTTTACAATAGTAAATATAGGCGCTGAGCTACTCTCTCTGTCCCAAACTAATGCTAGCAAGGCCGCCTCTTCAGAATATCACACCTTCTACTGGTGCATCCTGGGTTGCACCAGGGAGGGGCCTAAGGCTCTGATTGGCCTGGAAAACTTAAGCCCCTGCTATGGGGCTCAAGTATCTGGGCCAATAAGGGCCTTAGGTCACCTTCCCAGTGCATCCTGGGATGCACTAGAGAGGGGTCTAAGACAGTGGGCCCCAACCCTGTCCTGGAGGACCACCAGGCCAATCGGGTTTTCAGGTTAGCCCTAATGAATATGCATGAGAGATTTGCATATAATGGAAGTGATGCATGCAAATCTGCTCCATGCATACTCATTAGGGCCATCCTGAAAACCCGATTGGCCTGGTGATCCTCCAGGAGAGGGTTGGGAACCACTGGTCTAAGACTCCAATTGCCCTAGTACCTAAAGCCTCTCGCCCGTTTAAAAAAAAAAAAAGGTATGGTATGTTATAAATATATTAATTTCAGGGCTGAACTATCAGGTTTTGTTTTTGTTTTTTTTAAAGAAATTAACACTACTACCATATGTAACTGACTTGCTTATCTATAAATATTACCAACATACAAATTTAATACACTCACCAGTCTATGCCTCCTGATAATAAGGAAGGAAAAGACTTTAAATGCTCAGAGAAATTGGGTTATTGAATATATCATGCCCATGATCTTTTCAACTGAGCCATCATTAGGGCCCCTTTTGCAAAGCCACGGTAGCAATTCTCCCACAGCAAATTCACCGAAGCCCATTCAATTCTTGTGGGCTTCAGTGCATTTGCTATAGGAGAATTGCTACTATAGCTTTGTAAAAGAGACCCTTAGAAAAACCTCTCAAGTTAATTTCTTCACATTTAAGTGTTCTTTAATGTCCAATTATCAAACATTCCAATCAGTAAATTTTTCAGATAATATAGACATTTAGGCCCTCTCTTACTAAGATGCGCTAACCGATTTGCGCGCATGTTAGTCTATGGACGTGTTAGCGTTTAGCGTGCGCTAATTCGATCAGTGCACGCTAATTGGTTAGCGCACTTTAGTAAAAGAGGAGGTTAGTGGTGACGATTTAATGTGGGTGTCCTAAGCTTCCCTAAGCTTCTATTTCACTGCTTCATCAAGAGCAAATACCCCAATGAAGGAACTTATCCATCCTACTCTGCAAAACATTTACACTCCGAGGTTCAAGGCAGCCAATGTTTGAAAAGATTTTTTTATACTCACTATGCATGGATGTAGTAGCCAACTTCACTACTGCAGATAACTTAAAACAAACAAACAAAAAAAATGGTGTCACAGCATTCTATGTAGACTGCTGACAGTGACTTTGTAGTATAAAAGAAACCCCCACTGTGGAAACTTTGAATCATTAGACAAGGTATTGCTAAAAAGACACTTGTCAATTTATGCTATGACATCCACTGTTGTCAGGCAAAGTCAAAAACAAATTGGGGCAGAAACCAGTGGAGGGCGAAATACAAACATAAAACAAAGTCCAGAATATAAAATGATACTTTTTTTATTGGATTAGTTTAATACATTTTTTGATTTGATGGAATGCAACTCCAGAAATTTAAATAAAAAGAGCAGGTCCATGAGCAGCAGATTAGCCTTCAATGATGTGAAGGGGGACGGGTTATGGGAGAGAGCTGGTGTGTTTGCAAAGTGATAAGAAAGTGACAGAGTCAGTTATTTCTGGTTAAAAAAAATACTTCAATCTGAATACTTTAAGCCATAAAATATCCAGTTTGATGGTTTTTTTAGTTATTTATATGCAGATGTGCAGAAGTACCACACTTTGAACTGATGGTGAGTTTTGACTGGAGGGTTCAAGAGTATTTATAGATTATAAAATAGTATAATTGAAATGTATACTTGGCGCATATGGGCATATACATTTACAGCCAATACTATACATATAAATATACAGGCAGTCCCCGGGTTAAGAACAAGTTACGTTTTTAAAGCTGTTCTTAAGTCGGATTTGTATGTAACTCAGACCTTGTAGATTTTAAGATTCTTGCTGTTTTAACTCTGCTCCCAGGTGACAAAAGGGCCAGCTGTCCCTACCCGTGTTCCCTCTAAGCCTAGTACAGCATGCACAACCACACACTGTTCTTAATGTGGCTGGATGCATCATTCCTGAATCTGCTACAGGTCGTACTTAAGTCGGGTGTCTATAACTCGGGGACCGCCTATAGTAGTTAAAACAGCTATGACAAAGGCCTTCACCACTAATAACACTCCCAACAAAGACACTACCAAGAAGTGGAGAAAAAGAAACCTCAGTAGTTGTCTAACAATTGGCTTTGATTGTTTAAAGAGAGAGTAGTAGTTCTTATATTGATTGCATATACATTGGCTAGTATAAATATCCTCATCTGCCACTTGTTACTCCTGGGGGAATTCTGAGCAATGCAAAATTTGTACAGAAATTCCCACTGGTGTAGAATTTAGTGCAGTCAGTGGCAGTGGCTCAGCTTCTCGCTTTCCTTCTCCGTTGTCATTAAGAGGAGGGGGTGCACAGTTGCTATCTTGTTCCCAACTAAGCGCATGGCTGTATAGAGGCCTGGGCGGTGCAAAGGAAATGCTAGTTCTAGGATAGCAAAGGAGGAGGAGGACATGACAACCGTGCACCCTCTTCTTGATAACTCCATTAAGGGGAGGGGTAGTGCTGATGCTGCTGGTGGCTGGACAAAAGTGGAGTGACAAAGGGGAGAGACAAAGCTGCAAGAAGTGTGTGTCAGGTTTGGAGGTCAGGGGTGTGTTTATACCTGGACTAGTCTTTAAGCCCGTTACATTAACGGGTGCTAGAATAGATGTGTCTGTCTGTCTGTGTTTCTTTATCTTTCTCTCCTTGGCCACTGTCTGTGTCCTTCTGTCTTCCCCAGCACACACCTCCCCCCAAAGAAGCCCCCTTTCCCTCTCCCTAACTGTCTCTCCATGGCCCTCTCCTGTCTTCCCCCCCAGAGCAAAGCTGTTTGCCCCAAGCACATCCCTCCCCCCAAAGCAACCCCCTTTCCCTCTCCCTGTCTCTCCATGGCCCCTTCTGTCTTCCCCACAGAGCAAAGCTGTCTGTCCCCAGCACACCTCCCCCCCAAGCTGCCCCCTTTCCCTCTCCCTATTTCTCCATGGCCCCTTCTGTCTCCCCCAGCACACCCCTCCCCCCAAAGCAGCCCCCTTTCCCTCTCCCCCTGGCCCCCTGTATTGATCCCCTTCTTACCCTTCCTCCAACCCGGCGTCTTCTGGCCTGCTCCTCTTTAAAGCAGCCTGTGATCGTGGTGGCCGGCTTTAGCGAACCTCGCAGGCCGTTCTCCAACTCGGTAGCATGTTCCCTCTAACGTGATCCCGTGTGTCAGAGGGAATGTGCTACTGAAGTTGGAGAGCGGCCTGCGAGGTTCTTTAAAGCTGGCCACGATCGCAGGCTGCTCTGAAGAGGAGGATCATCGGTGGCGGCAGCAGCAGTGGTGATTGAGGGCAGGAGGTGTGTTCCCTGCCGAGGACGCGGGCAGGGAGAGAGCTTGCCTGCGCTTCCGGTTGGTGAATGAGGGCGGGAGGAGGGGAGTGGCCAGAATATTCCCTGCTGCCGGGTTCTAAAATGGAACACAGCGGCAGGGATCATGCTGTTTTAACAGCGCATGCGCCGGTAAGCTTTTATTATATAGGAAGGGGGAAACTTTAGATGTCAGTAAAACTGGAGTCTTGCTGGGAGTTCTATAGAAAAAAAAAGGGAAGGGACAGTGAATGCTTGTAGGGAGGAGCTGTGGAAGGCAGAGAGCTGCGCAAGGGTTGAGAACAAGTGAACTGAGAGACAGTAGGGCAGGGGGAGAGAAATGGGAAGTATTCACCCTGGAGAAGGAGGAAGAAAAAGCAGGGGATCACCTTACCAGGGGAAGGGAAGAAATACAAGCTAAGAGAGCTAGAACAGTGGTTCCCAACCCTGTCCTGGAGGATCCCCAGGCCAAACGGGTTTTCAGGCTAGCCCTAATGAATATGCATGCCTGTCACTTCCATTATATGCAAATCTCTCTCATGCATATTCTTTAGGGCTAGCCTGAAAACCTGACTGGCCTGGGGGTCCTCCAGGACAGGGTTGGGAACCACTGAGCTAGAGAACATTATCACAGATGGCAAATATACCATCTTGGTCCAGCTAATTTCAATAAGAGGAACCAGAAGAGGGACAGAAACAGCTGCAGTGTGGAAGGGGGAGAGGAATTTCATGCTTGGGGGAAGAGTCAACCCTCGTAATGGAGGAATTCTGTGTAACATAAAAATAGAAAATTCTACATACGATATTTGAAAATTCTATACAATTTATTTGTAATTTTCTTGTGCAGAATCCCTCCAGGAGTAACATGATCATATTTTATACCTGTTAACTTATGCTCTACTACTGCTACTATTATTTATTATTTCTTTAGCCCTACCAGACACACCCAACACTGTACATCAAACACACAAGAGACAGTTCCTGCTCAAAAGAGCTTACAATTTAATTATGAAAGACACATTGGACTAAAGTGACTCAATATATGCCGCTCATGTATAAAGAGAGAGGAGGTAGAGAAGGGCTGCAACGGGAATGACAAACAGAAATGATACTTCGCAAATTGGTAGGGTTAAGACCTAAATGCAGTTTCGAAAAAGTGGGCAGCCTGGGCTTGAATACCACCAGAGATGGAGCTCAACGTACCAAGTCTTGCAGGTTGTTCCAGGCATACGGCACAGCAAGGCAGAAGGGACAGAGTTGGGAGTTGGCCACAGAGAAGGGTACAGACAAGAGAGACATACCTGATGAACGGAGTTCCCAGGGCAGTGTGTATGGAGGCATAAGAAAGGAGCTGCAGAGTCAATACACTGATAGGTCAGTAAGAGGAGCTTGAACTGTATTCGGAAGTGGACAGGGAGCCAATGAAGCAACTTGAGGAGGGGGGCGGGTAACGTGAGCATTTTTTATAAAGGCAAGTATATACCTGTTTTTATAAGATAGCTTTAACATAGGCACCTTTAAAGGCTCTTTAACTAGCTGCCGTCTTTAAAAAATACCTCCTAAATATTTTTGGATGGTTCTGAATTTCCTAGAACATAAAATCTATTCATTTTTAAAGATATGCTTTGTCCTTCATAGCAGTATTATATGAACAGCATTGCCACCTGCTGGACATTTGTAGCATCTGTTTTGTTGTTTGATAAAGCATCTATGTACTGTAATGATTATTGTTTATAAATCTCAGAATATTTATACATTTCAAATATCCGAATGAAGTAAAGATTTTTTTCTGCATCAAATAATCCATATTTAAAGAATAAAACTGATTAAAACATTGTTAGGATATGATTAATGCCTTTTACTTTGAGTACAAGGACTGTCCAATCACCCTGTGACATCCACTAATAATAATAATAATAATTTATTTATATGCCACCATACCGGGGAGGTTCTAAGCGGCTCACAAGAGAAAGCAAAGCAGACTGTTCAACATAGGAATCAGAACTAGGGTTGGTAACGGCCTGGCTAGTTTTTCAAAGGGAGAGGCTAACAGCTAGCAGGACAAAATATCAGCCAATGTGAGTATAACTTTTCTGCCAACCTCCAATCACTCTGGAGTCCCACCTCTGCCCACTACCTCTTCTTAAACCACCACCACCACTATGGCAGCCCATGGGACCTGTCATCTGCAGTAGTAATGCCAGCACTGCCTTGCACTCATGGATTTGATGTCAGAAGGGTGGGAACTGGCAGAGCCACCTCAGCACACATGTGGGTGTAAGACAGGCTCCATTCTCTTTCTGTTACAAGTGCCAACATAAGTCTGAGCAAAAAAATTGTAGCAGCACACAGAATGCTGTATATACTCGAATATAAACCAAGGGGTAAAAGGATCACTCAAATATAAACCGAGGGGGGGGGGGGTTATATTCAATTGCCTAGCTTGCATCCAGCCCTCCTTCCCCTCCTGCCCAGCTCTGTACCCAGCCTCCAGTGGCCACCGCAAGCCTCCCTTAAGCCCTGATAGTCCAGCAGTGATCTGGAGCAGTCTCATGAGTTCTCACGGTCTCATGAGGCTGCCCCAAGAACTTGCGCAGCCATTTCTGGTCACAACTCTGCATGGGGGTAGGAGCGAAGAAAAATTGTTCCTGCTCCACCTCACTACTAGACCACCAGGGTTCAAAAGGCATGTTATAGAGGGGTCCGAGAGGCGGGATGGTTAACAGTTGGGTGGGACAGGACGCAGGAAAGATCGCTCCTGTCCCGGCTCACAGCTGGACCACCTGGACTTAAGGCAGGTCTACGGGAGGCTACAGTAAGTCCGAGTGGGGGGGAGGCAGGGGAGCGTGCAGACTTGAGGACCCAAATATAAACCGAAGCCCCCTTTTTTGGGCCATTGTTTTTGGTCCAAAAATTTCAGTTTATATTTGAGTATATACGGTAGCATTCTGGCACACGCACTGATGTGTACAGATGTTTTACTGCTCAGACATGCATACAACACCGGCTGCCCTTAGTGCAGAATAGTGTGCAATATATCTGGTGTGCTGTCCCTGGTTAGTGTGCAAGTCCTCTTTGCATATAATTTGTTCAATGCATTGGTGAGCTAAATGTGGTATTAGGAAGCCATGCACTATGCCAACAGCACATGGATTTTGCTTAAGCTTTCTGCCTCAGCATCAGAGTCTGTGCTGCATGCCCTTAGGAGCTAGAAAAGTAAAGGTTAATGAAAGCTGCTTTGAGTTTTACTGCTGTTTTGTGAGTAAGCAGTATAATCTTTTTGGTATCAGTCTCTAATGTGCCATTTTTCCTTGTCAATCTGAGCTCCTTATGCTTTAAATAAAGACCACAATTCTACAGATTGATTTTAGAGATAGAAATCCCTTAGTTGGTACATTAAGGGGTCCTTTTCCCAAACATGGTAAGCACTAATGCACACTTACTGTAGCTTGACATTGCATCTTGCTGTACTTTTGGAATGTGCACATGCAAATCATGCGCTAAAATATTTAAAACATATTTTTGCAGAGGGGGTGTTTCAGGGGGGAGGGAGAGAAAGTGGGCATGTCTGTGCTGATCAGCACAGCTACATTGCCGCTTGCTGATTAGTGAAGGCAGTGGCATAGTAAGGGGGCAGTCCACTCCAGGTGCCTTCGTGGTGGGGGCGCCAGCACCTGTCCTCCTCTCTGCCCCCCCGCTCCTTCCCTCCCACCACTACCACTTGCGCTGCTTTCCTTCCCCCTTACCTCTTTAACGTTTGCCACTCAAGCAGCAACCCCCAACCTGCTGCTCCACTAGCGTCAGCTCTTCCTCTGACATCATTTCCTGGACCCGCAACGACCCTGGCGCGAGCATAAGGTTGGCTTGCACCGTGAACATTAAAGAGGTATGGGGGGAAGGGGCAGGGAAGGAGTGTCACTTTCCCTCACTACGCCACTGAGCAAAAGGATTACTACATCAGCCCTTACACCTAAAACATAGGGTGGTGGTAAAGGCTTATATGCTAATTTTTGTTAATAGCCATTCACTGATGGCAACAGAAACTTGTGGTCATTAATTGGGAAAAGAGAAATTTGGTCATTCTCCAGCTGCTGGGAAAATGGCCTTACCACAGGGAAAGAACCACACAAGGGTGCCCTAAGGCCACTTATCACAGTTTGTAAAAGGTCCCCTAAGTACCAAAGCATTTCAAGTGCTAGTGTCCACATCACCTTCTATTGACAGTCTTTTGTTAGGTCTGATTTCCATTGCAGTCATTTGTAAAATTTAAGGAAATGTTATCATCTTACAGTACTGAAAAGAAAATATCCAGAGATTATGAGAGGAATCCTAAGAATATGTTGCATTAATGCTCTGATTTTTAAGCCTATTGGCTTCATGCAGAGAGACACAAGTTTGATTTGCAGGTTAATTGGCTGAAGCTGTAGCTGCAGTGTTTACAGTACTTTGCAGGAGGGAATCAAAGCCACACACTTTATTGTATTTAGGGTTTGGGGATGCAGGGACCTTGCTAACGACTTCTTTGAGAACTGTCACTGCGATAGTTGGACTGTGTAAATTGAGAAGGGATATAAATTAGGGAAAGATCCCTGTACTTGTTAAGGAATGCTAAAGGCAACAGATCACAGCACTTGTTCCAACTGAGCTGGAAGCCTAAAGGAGCAAAAATTGTAGGCTTTAATCATTTAGAATGAATGATATATCATCTGTCTTATAAGAGGAATTCATAAACCATGCCAGCTTGCTTAGCAGATTAATGCGAGGAAGCCGTAATCAGCCCTGGGAGACCAAGCAGCAAAATAATCATGCCAAGCCAGAAGCCTGTTGCTCACTTCTACAGACCTGCTCCATGGGAAATATAGGAGGAAGCTGGATATTGTTCTTGGTGTTCTTGAGAGATAGAGACATCTTTCTTGCTTTGCAGCAAATGCTGTCTAGGAATGCAGAAAGAATTAGACAAGCCATGAGCAGCTGTTTTGTATTCATGAAGAACAATGGACACCACAGTTGGCAAGAGTGCCAAAACATTTTCACCCTGAAAGACTCTACAAACTACTGATTTGACTGTCTCAAAGGCTTGGATTCAAAAGCTCGATCAAGATATGCTCATGGCCAAACAAGTACAAGAGTCCCTAATTAAAGATAATATTAATCTTAGAAAGAAATTGGGAACACTTGAAAATAACTTTCGGAATAACAATTTGAGACTTATTAATTTTCCCAGACTAACTACGGTTATTCCTAGGGAAATGCTTAGGAGATACCTGATTAAAATACTGCAAGTTTCAGAAGAAACTTTACCACCATTTGTTCAAGTGTATTACTTGCCAAATAAAGACGGGGCTCAATTGAAATTTTAGAAACATCAGATGAGAGATAGCTGTACCCTCTACAATGATTTTGACTGTAGCTCTCACAATAGATAAAATATGGTTATTGAGACTTTTCTTTAAAAACAAACAGAAAGAGTTTCTTGGATGTAAATGCCTCTGTATCACTTCATGGTGCAACCTCATCTTAAGTATTGTGTTCAATTCTGGCCAGAAGAGGCACTGGAGACTTCACAACCAGCTTAGGAATTCAAGTGTTTTATTGGAACAACAAATGATTAAAACCAATGATATCCCAACTAGGACCCAGTTTCGGTGACAGTGTCGCCTTTCTCAGACACTGTCGTTGAAACTGGGTCCTAGTTGGGATATCGTTGGTTTTAATTATTTTTTGTTCCAATAAAAGACTTAACTTCCTAAGCTGGTTGTGACGTTTCCAGTGCCTCTTCTTTCCACTTCTTTTCCCAGCATTTTCAAGGCTTTGTTCCTTCTTTTTTTGCTCTTTGGTACAATTCTGGCCACCATATCTTAAAAAAGATATAGCAAAATTAGAAAAGATTCAAATAAGGGTGATCAAAATGATTTAGGAGCTTGAACTCCTCTCATATGTAGAAAGGCTTTAGAGGTTAAGGCTCTTCAGTTTATAAAAGAGACTGTAAGGGTGGATAGGATAAAGGTCTACAAAACCCTGAGTGGTATAGAACAGGTAAACATGAATCGATTACTTTTTCAAAAAGTACTAAGACTAGGAGGCACTCAATGAATTTAAATGGTAAGACTTTTTAAACGAATAGGTGTAAATATGTTTTCACTCAACAAATTGTTAAGCTTTGGAACTCATTACCAGATGATGTGGTAACAGCAGTTAGCGCAGTGGTCTCTAACACGGCTCCCAAAGTCCACTGTTATGGCCTTCAAACTGTTGGCTGAAATGTTCCTCAAGTCCTGCAGATTCATTAAGTTAAATTTTGCCCACTCTGATTGCGCATTAAGGGCTCCTTTTACGAAGCCGCGTTAGTGGCTTTATCGCATGCAACTTTTTATCACGTGCTAACCCCCACGCTAGCCCAAAAACTACTGCCTGCTCAAGAGAAGGCGGTAGCGGCTAGCGCGGTCGGCAGTTTAGCGCGTGCTATTACACGTGTGAAACCGCTAACGCGGCATCGTAAAAAGAGCCCTAAATGTCTGAAAAAAGGATTGACAAAGGTTAATGTAGGACTAACACTACATTTTTTGATTAGCTTTTGAAGGCAATAGATCAGAATGAGCAAATAAAGACAAGTATCGGAATATATAAGTGAAACATGAAGAGCATTCCACTGACAGTCTCCTGGCGGTGGGGGTGGGGGGTGGGGTAAGGAACGGGGAGAGAAAGATAGGTGATCAGAGGATATCAAAGCTGTATATAGTTTTATGGTTTATAATGTGATAGGAAACCCAGGTCTTTGTTTTTAACCTGTTTGGTGAGTGTCAAAATATTTCATTATTTTGAATTGAAAAGGTCTTACCTTCCTGGTTTGTCTTAATTTTTTTTTTTAATTAGCATTCAGACCCCTAAGCACCACAACAAAGTGCTTAATAATTAATCTCCACAAACATAATCATCCCAATTCCATCTCTCTGAAAATTCATGAGCAGGGGTCAAAACCCAGTCTCTGAGCCCTTTTTTACCTAATCCAATCCTCAGTAGACTCATACCTTGGCGGAGCAACTCAATTTAGGAAAATCCACCAATTGCGGTTCGATTTCATTTAGCTTTGAGGAGCACATCACTTCCTGTTTTGTGTCACAAGCAGGTCTTCTGAAGAGCACCACAGACCATCATTCACATGTAATACCCTTTTTTCCCCTTCAGGTGGAGCTCTTCAGTGCTCAGAGACTACCAGGACTTTAAGCACAGCTCCATGTTCACAGCATAGAGAACTAGAAGCCAAACATCTTGTAAAAATATACCAGTCAAAGTTGAAGGCCAGGAGCAAGCAAGGGTCTAATCAAGAAGACTAGGTTTACTGGTGGGAAAACTAACTTATTAAATACACACTCTGTAACTCACAGGAGAGCTATCTAAAACATTGGTTGGTTCCAGGGTTCATATAGATACTGGAGGTCAATCAGCAAAGATGCATATAGCATTAACCAATCAGAGCAAGGTTATTCATAGTTGACCTTTGAGGTGTGTCAGATCATCAGCTTGAAACTAAGGCAGTATAAAAAGCAGGAAGAGGGCAGCACTCACTTTTTACATGGCTACAGCCTTTTAGAAGATAACTGTATAATAGTCTAGGGAAAAGGTTGCTCAGATTACTATCCCCCTATTTTACTAAGGTGCGCAAACCGCGAACACATCCATAGACTAACATGCACGTGTTAGTGTTTAGCATGCGCTAAATCGATTAGTGCACCTTAGTAAAAGAGGGCCTATATGTAAGCATGTGTCCTGGTTTCACGGTGGTCTATAGCTTGAATCCTAGCCCAGGCCTCTCAACACTTATTTTTCCCTAGTTCTCTCAAATTGTTCTGCAAGGCAGTAAGTTCCCCAGACTTTTTTTTTTAAACTTTATTTAGTTTTTAATGCCAACAAAAAGTGCAATACAATTTATATACAAATAATGATAATCAACCAAGCACTTATAATCAATCAGTATCTATACAAAAGATAAAAATTCCCTCCACCATCCATCATTACCATCAGGAATAATACCAGACTTAAACATGAAATGGTGATTGAGGAACCAGTCATTGTTCTGTAATGTGAAGAACAAGTTGGTTAATAACATTGGTCCTATTGGTTGAACAGAACTGACATTTGGAATTTGAGGAGACAAAGGGGAGGATCTCTTGCAGAAGAAAAACTGATATTTACTATTTCATTCCTTCCTTTTATTTTTGTCTTTAGTATTCTCCTTCAAAGTGGATTTGCATTTCAAACATGGTTTTCCCTAATAAAGTTGACGTGGCTGTTTTGTTTTATGCAATGGCTGATGTAATGATTTGCCTATCGGACATCTTCTGGCGGCATCAGGGGAATTTTCCACCTAGGTTATGTTTTTCAAACAGATCTCTAAGATCTGTTTCTTGATGTGTTTCACAAAAACTCGAGTGTGATTCATTCTTTTGTTTGCTATTAAGCATTCTAAAAAAATGAATAGGAAGCGTTCTGACAATTAGCAAATAGAGTGAGTTTGAAAACTTAAAACAAATGTTCCCCTTGCTATGCTTTGTGGTGTTGCAGTCTCTGAGCCCCTTTACCTTCCTCTTGGTTCCCTGGATTGCTGTCTGCTTGTAAATTTCATAAAAATTGGACCAGAAACACCCTGTGTTAAGTTCAAAAGTAGAAAGAATTACTTTCCTCGTGGACTTTAATAAAATACAAATGGACATAAGAAATTAAATAACTTGCCATAGGCCCTAAACGCTGAAAGTAGAAGCAGGGAAAATGTCTATTCTCAAAAAAAAAAACATCCAAAAGGAGGTTTTTTTATAATGGCCTGCCTCTACGTTCAGCTGTTTAAACGCCCAGACCACCACTACGTCTACACTAACAACATATAATCAACCAAAAAAAAGCCTAAGTCCCAAATACCCAACACAAGAGACGAGGGGCCAGTCCTTCGCCTAAAAGCTGGAATATGTAACCGGTGTCTGTCAAAAAGAACACTGGTTACAGAATCCATACCCCCCCCCCCCCCCAGCAACAATAGCGGCAGGAGAGAGAGCCAATCTCTCCTGCCGCAATCCACCCCCCCCCTCCCCAAATCGGATTGGGCAAGAGGGAGCCCAACCCCTCCTGCCCCGGCGACCCAAGACCCCCCCAACACGATCGGGGCAGGAGGGAGGGACTAACGTGGGAGGGACTAACATGGCACTTCACCATGTTCAAATTTTCAACAAATCAAAAGTTTATCCTGTATGAAAGAGGTCTGCTCAACCACCTTCCCCAGTTCAGACTCCAAGCCCACTTTCAATAACGTCTGCTAGATGGAATATACCCTGATCGATAGCATCTCTTCTTCATGACTTTTGTGTCGGTTTGACTTTCTGGTTTTTCATGATGAATATCACACTTAACCAGCAATTATTTGGCTGGCCATGTGTGTCTGGATATTCAGTGGTAGTGCCCAGACATGGCCCAGCATTGAATATCCCGGAATAAAGTCAGTGGAAAGCTGCAGAACACTGACCACTACTGGCTGAATACACAAGGCAAAAAGGGCTTGCCTAGGGGTTGTAGACCTTTTTGCATTGTATTTTTTAAGGGCCTGGTTTCTTTTTGGGGAGCTTAATTTGCTGAATATATCGACCCCCCAAGTTTTTAGTCAATAGAGGCTATAAATTGGTGCATAAAACAAATACAGTAATACAAGCAGTGAATATGATCAGCCTTTGCTCTTCAAGTCTCAGTTGTTCTCAATAAAATGCATATCTTTATTGGACTAGTCTAGCATCAGTCATGAATTAAATACATCATATATTGCTTGAAAGCAAAAGTGTGGTATGTACAATTTTTGCCTGAAATGATATATATGTATATTTAAAGGGCCATTTTTGATATAACGTCTAAGTTCGAGTTTGAATGTTTTGTGAAGTATGTCCAAAAATCAGGTAGAGAAAATAGTCATTTTCAAAACCACAAAATATCTTTTAAAAAAAAATTATTTTCTAGATGTGTTCACCCTTAGTGCAGCTATCTTTTTTTTTTTTTTTTTACCATTTTCAAAACATAAAACATCCAAACAAAGAAACACACAAAACAAGCCATTGGCATATAGGAGGGGGGGGTCAGCATTTTTAGTAGACTGGCCACACCGTCAATCTCAGCAGAGCAGTGGTGAAACCTTAGGAGGCACTGCAGCAAATTTCACATAAAGCAGTGGTCTCAAAACTTGTGGCCTTTAAACAACAAGCTAATAGAAGTATCAAGCTCTTCGTAGGATGCATGTTCCATTTAAATATCTGCAGTTATGGGATGTACTGTAACGGCTGACAGCTTGTTAGTTACAGCATTTGTCTCCACTGTGAAATGAAAGGGAATTTTCCAGAAGCATTATGTTAGCAGAGCTAGTGCTGCTGCAGATTTACAATTTCCTGTCCAAGTATGTGGGCGGCTTTAGTCATCACAGACTCAGGCGAGACCAAGGGAGAACCTTATAGCATTAACTACCATTATCAATTTTTTGTTACCCAGACATCTAGGACCTCCAATGGCCTTTTTCAGAACTATGAAAATATCTCGTAATCCCCCTCCCCCCCTTTTTTTTTTTTTTTTTTACAAAGCCGTGCGGCAACTGCCCCCAAGCTCTTTAAATCCCTATGGGCTTCAGGGCAGTTATCGCAGCGGCCCACACTAACCCCTTCTTTTACTAAGGTGCGCTAACCGATTAGCGCATGCTAATCAAATTAGCACACGCTAACGCGCCCATAGACTAACATGCACGTGATAGCATTTAGCACACGCTGATTCGATTAGCGCCGCGTGCTAACCGGTTAGCGCACCTTAGTAAAAGAGAGCCTAAATGGCTTCGTAAAAGAGGCCGTATGTGCGCTTGAAAATAAGTGACGTTCAATGTACTTATTATAAATAAATAGTATCACATTTTATTTATTTAATAGTAATGAAGTCAAGTATCAAAACAATAGTTTGGCAAGCAAGGTGTTATATCAGTGTACTAAGGGGCTCATTTTCAAAAGAGAAAAAAATGTCCAAAAAGTGGCATAACGTGGCAGATGGACGTTTTTCTTGCCAAACCATCCAAATTGCTATTTCAAAACCTATTTTTCTAGACAATTTTTTATACTGATCATCAGCTGTTTGTCTAAATCTCAAGGAGGTGCATTAGAGGTGTGGTATGGGCAGGATTAACTTGGACATTTTTCTGCCATAATCAAACATTTTAGAAAATATCCAGGGCACAATTTGGACGTTTGGACCTAGACCTGTTTTTAAAATGAGTAAGCGCCAAAATGATGCCCGAACTGACCAGATGACAACTGGAGCGATGGAAGCATGCCCCCCCCCCCCTCCCACTCCACACAGAAGTGAATCAGGTCAAGAAAGCGGTCAGGCTGATTTTCGGACTGAGGAAGTATGATCACGTCACTGTTTTCTTCCACGAATTGCACTGGTTGCCAGTGGAGGGCTCGGATCAGGTTTAAGTTTGGATGTTTTTGTTACAAAACCCTGTTTGGACTTTCTCCTAATTATCTTATGAATTCATTCTCATGCGCCACTAATAAACACAAACGGACATTCACACGCCAACTTTATCTTTCCATCTGTAAGAGGATGCAAATTCAAAATGTACCACCATCATCTTTTGTCTTATCGGAGAACTCTCCATACATGCCTTTATGACAGCTGCAGATGTTAGGACCAGCTCTTTCAGTGCAGCAAGCAGGTCTCCGGAGTAGTCTGGTGATCAGTGCAGTGGACTCCAGAGAAGGGCACCCAGGCCCATATCCCATTCTAACTATCACACTTGTGGTGGACGGTGTAAGCCCATCAAAACTCACCCAAATCTCACAGTACCCACATATAGGTGACATCTGCAGGCATAAGGACTATTGCCATGGTGTACAGTTGGGTCCAGTATGACAGTGTTTTTCAACCTTTTTACACCTATGGACCGGCAGAAATAAAATAATTATTCTGTGGACCGGCATCGGTCCGTGAACCGGCGGTTGAAGAACACTGGGCTAAGTCGTGGGCCAGACCCCGCCCATCTCTACCCAATCTCCACCCCAGACCCCGCCCCCATAATAGTACTAATTGCACCTTGCACATCCCGTGCCTCATCTGGAAGCCTTCCCTCTGATGTCGCAACATCAGAGAGAAGGCGTCCGGTTCAGGCGCAGGATGCCTGTAGGAGCCACTGCCCGTGGCTTTGTGCACTGAATCAGTTAGGAAGAGGGAGCTGGTTCGAAGATAACGCCGCATCGATCGCACCGTGGACCGGCGGTTGAAGAACACTCTTTTGGGCCTGATGCACGTGCTGGCCCTGTGGACCGGCTGGAAATTTCTGTGGACCGGCACTGGTCCATGGACCGGTGGTTGAACAACACTGGCCTATGAAACTGAAGGAAAGACACCAGCCACTGAACTGTAAGAGCTAGTAAGATTTGGGCCGATGTGCGGATATTTGAGAAGGCGCAACCCCTGAAGAAACTGTAAAGTGAAACAGTTGGGCAGCCGTCGGGCAAAAGATAAGTAGTCCTTTTACAAAGGTGTGGTAGCTATTTTAGCGCGTGCTAAATGTTAAGGCGTGCTAAGGCACACTATCAGTTTTGAGCCTGTTACCAAAAATTAGCATTACACTTCTCCCTCCGGATTCGCGGGGGATAGGGGCAGAGCCGGACCGCGAATGGCGAAAAACCGTGAATATCCGCCTCTGACCCACCCCCGCCTCCCTCCCGCCTTCCCGGCCTTACCTGGTGGTCTAGCGGGATTTCGGGGCAGGAGCAATCTTCCTACGCTCCTGCCCCGTGCAGATCGCCATTAGGAAATGGCTGCTGTGAGTTCCCGTAGTCTCTCGAGACTACGACGGGAACTCCCTACAGCTATTTCCTAATGGCGATCTGCATGGGGCAGGAGCGTAGGAAGATTGCTCCTGCCCCAAAAGCCCACTAGACCACCAGGTAAGGCTGGGATGCTGAGGGGAAGACTTAACGATGTTTTTTTTTTTTCTTTTTTCCCCCTCCCCATAAAAATCGCAAATATGTGAAATCGCGATTACCAAAACCACAAATGGGGAGGGGGAAGTGTACTTTGTGTATATGCCAAAAAAAAAAGACCAATGATGAACACATCACCCCTGTAAGGGCATGAAAAAATATTGACTTAGTGCCTTTGGTATTTGAGGTCTTCTGGTGAAACCAGCTGGATATTACAGAAGTTTGTTCTCTGCGAGTTTGGAATATATATATTTTTTTGAACTTAGATTTTCCCTCTTAGCGGATAACATTAGTACATGGCCATCAATACAAAAGAAAAAAGGAAATCGGTCATTTTATGGCTGTTGCAAAAAGGCCTTTGCGCCCAGAAAACCATCTGCAAGGGTGCGCAGTGGTTTACTACTGCCCTTCCTGTGAAAAACAGGGAAAGGGCTCAGTGCTGCTCTCTCAAACATCGCTGGAGGTTTTCACGTGTCTTTCTAGACACAGAGAGATAGATACAGCACTCTCACTCTTTTAGACAGCAAGAAAAAGCCAAAGCCCTTTTGTAACTGCAGGATGCAAGTCCCACGCATAAGATGTGGACAGATGCAAGACAGGATAGAAATGTATTCATGTACTGACAGCAGAAATTTTCTCTCAATCAAGTGGTTCGCATATGCTCCCATACGTGTCAGAATGGTTGCAATAGTTTCTTCTCATAAAGTCTATCTGACATTTTCGTCAGTACGTATTTTAGGATATGGAGGAGGATTCTTTCAGCTCCAGGGCTCTACAATCAGGGCTCCTTTTTAGCACACGCAGGATTTTAGCGCGTGCTAAATCCATGCTACGCTTTTAGAACTAACGCCAGCTCAATGCTGGCGTTAAGGTCTAGCGCGTGCGGCAATTTGGCGTGCGCTATTCCGCGCGTTTAGGCCCTAGCGCACCTTTGTAAAAGGAGCCCTCAGTCAATGCTTTCTCTCTGCAGTCAATCTGCAGTCGCCCAAATGAAGTGGAAATTTAGTCTAGTTTATGGTTAAAAAAAAAAAAACAAGTGAACCCTAGGTTGGGGAGGTCAGAGAGAGTATGACAGCAGTTTAGAATTTAAGAATGTACCCAGAGCAGTTGCAGAGCTGAATTTTTACCACCATGCAATACAGATAAGTAACAACCTTCTTATCTATGTAGAGTTTGCAGGTGTAATGGGAAGCAGGCGGCAGAGAGAGTGAACATGCTCAGGGCAGGATTAACCAATAGGCCAAGTAGGCACCTGCCTAGGGCCTGAAATGGTCAGGGGGGCCCGATGAAGGAGGGCATCAACGTTGTTTTTTCCAAACGGCGATGGGCCCCTCCAGCATCGATTGGCAACGCAGGCCCCACCCCGATCGGCAACGCAGCCCCCTACCCCATCGACGGAAAGTAAGACAAGCAAGCAACACGGGCAAGAAAGGCAACGGGAACTGTATTTGTGCAAGAGGTGCTGCTTGCCCAAAGCTTCCCTCTGACGCAGCTTCCTATTTCCACCTGGGCGCATGGTGGGCTGAGGCGGGGCAGGGGGCCCAGTGTACTTGTGTGCCTAGGGGCCCTCGATTAATTAATCCTGCCCTGACGGGGGGTGTGGGGGACCCCCCCACACACTTTACTGCATACTGTTTGCGCTGCCGTTGGAGGGGGTGTGGAGGGTGCAACCCCCCACATTATAGAGAAAGCGGAATTTTTTCCGAAAAAAATCAGAAAAAGTTCAGTTTTCTCTATAATGGAGGGTTCCAACCCCCCCAAACTCCCCCCCCTACAGCAGCGCAAACACTATGCAATAAAGTGGGGGAGTTCCCCACTCACACCCCACTTCGGAGCTCTTTAAAACTAAGTTTTCCCACGGCACGCTGGTATCTTGCGCTGAATTGTCTGCCCTCCATTGTCGGTGCGCTGGTGTCTCGCGTGTGACTATGAACCATAACCACACCAAGTGAAAAGACCAAACACTGGAAATAAATCAAACCACAAAAATAATCATAAGGGGCAAAGACCTCAGACACCTCTAAAAAGCCATAATGATGATTGGAATCAGGTTAAAAAAGCAGGTCGAGCCTCAATCATTGATCTAGCCCCAAATATTTAGCAGAATAATTTAGGTAAATATTTAAAGTACAAAATTTTTAATAGCAAAACAACTAAACTGTTGTATAAGCAAGCAAAAGAGAGTGCTAAAATTCAAATTGCACTTATCTTTGAACAGCACAGATTAGTTAAATGTCCAACGGGGCATCTGTTTCACCCAATACACCAGGGCTTCATAAGGAGCAGTGCTGATGTTAAGGCTTACTTCAAAAAAATGATTTTTTTTTCCCTTGTTTTTCTGCAAATGTGCAGTACAATTTAATTCCCCAAAATTTATGTTTTTTATTCCTTCTCAATTGTCAGCTTTATTGGCCATTAAAAGGATTTCCAGGCCCATTCTTTTTTTTTTTTTTAGCTGGCCTGTATAGTGTTTAAGATGAGTCTACTATGAAATATTTACTTGGTTTATTTTCTTCCCCCCCCCCCCCCCCAATCATGGGATTTCCATAGAAACCCATTTCTTCTATTTTTCCCTTCATTTTCTGGAGTTTGATAAGAAATTTTTAAAGTACTCTTATTTGTTATCAGGCAGTTCCGATTTGGCTCTCCTTGCCTCCTGATTTACCGGTACAAGGTTCTTCTTACTATTCTTTCTGTGAAAACTTACGTTTTTTTGTTCAGTAAGGGCCTCAATGCCTTGATCATGCAATTTGATATGATTAGTGGACCATGAAAAACTGTTACAATGTTTAGATGCTATTGGCATTAGAGGAACGGTGTTAGATTGGTTTTGGGGCTTCCTTACGTCATGCACATATCAAGTTCATTTTAATCTTGACTACTCTGGCACTTGGAGTAATCCATCTGGTGTTCCGCAAGGCTCACCGTTATCCCCACTGCTTTTTAGTGTTTATATGTCATCTTTAGGAGCGCAGTTATCCCAGCTGGGGATAAAGTTATTTAGTTATGCAGACGACTTCACGATTATTATCCCATTTGCTACCTCTGTTTTTGGAAATTATTCCTACGGCAACAGAAGTATTGGACTTGATGGAGCAATGGATGATTGAATTCAGGTTGAAGCTTAACTCAGAAAAAACAAAATTTTTCGCCGCTTCACCTCATCCATTTGACACCAACATATCATTGTGTATTAATAAATTGAATTATCCTGTTCAACCTACTGTTAAGATTTTGGGTGTAATATTGGACCAGGGATTAACAATGAAGGACCAAGTGGATTCTTTGGTTAAAAATGTTTTCTTTACTCTTTGGAAGCTCCGAACCATTAAGGCATATTTTGATGTCTCATCGTTTAGAGTAGAGAATGACACGGTGACAAAATTCATCACCGTTCCCGTCCCCGCGGATAACCGCAGGAAACCATCTTCATGTCATTCTTTAAGGAGAGAGGGAAGAATCAGAGTATGAATGGCCACAACCACTGAGGTTGAAACAGACACTACAGAATGACAGTCTCTGGTATCCAGAGCAGATATTGTGATGTCATAATGCCTCATTCCACCAGTGCCTAAGAGCCAATCACATCAGTGATGTCACAATGGCTTCATTATCCTTGGCTCACATAAGAATCAGAGTATGAATGGCCACAACCACTGACCCGCAAGCTTTGCTTTGAAGAATGCTGGTGTAGAAGGACTGAGGTTGAGATAGACACTACAGAATGACAGTCTCTGGTATCCAGAGCAGATATTGTGATGTCATAATGCCTCATTCCACCAGTGCCTAAGAGCCAATCACATCGGTGATGTCACAATGGCTTCATTATCCTTGGCTCACATAAGAATCAAAGTATGAATGGCCACAACCACTGCCCCGCAAGCTTTGCTTTGAAGAATGCTGGTGTAGGACTGAGGTTGAAACAGACACTACAGAATGACAGTCTCTGGTATCCAGAGCAGATATTGTGATGTCATAATGCCTCATTCCACCAGTGCCTAAGAGCCAATCACATCAGTGATGTCAAAATGGCTTCATTATCCTTGGCTCACATAAGAATCAGAGTATGAATGGCCACAACCACTGACCCGCAAGCTTTGCTTTGAAGAATGCTGGTGTAGAAGGACCGAGGTTGAAATAGACACTAGAAAATGACATGGGATTATTTCCCACGGTTATCCACGGGGACGGGGACGGTGATGAATTTTGTAACCGTGTCATTCTCTAATTTAGAGTTCTGGTGCAATCTCAGTACCTGACTACTGCAACATTGCTTATTTAGCAATTTCTCAGAGACATATGCACCGATTACGGATGGTGCAGAACACAGCGGTCAGGTTGATCTTTGGATTAAAAACATATGACCATGTGACACCCTTTTATCGGGTGTTGCATTGGTTGCCAATGGAGGCGCGCGTGAAATTTAAATTCAGTTGCTTTTGTTTTAAGGTTCTATATGGTCTGACTCCTAGATAGATAAATAAACTTTTTTCTTTTACAACATTAGACATAAAAGAACTTCACATTTGATTTTTGCTTTTCTGTTAAAGGATGCAAACTTAAAAATATCATCAGCATCTTCTTTCATATCAACCAGCAGCATGGGGCAAAGATCTAGATCAATTGCTCATTTTTACTGAAATTTATGGGGAATTTAGAAAACATCTAAAAACACATTTATTTCTGAAGTACTTAGGTAGTTAATTTATAAAATTTTATACTATGTAATTATCAGATTTTAGAGTTTTTATCCATTCGTTCTTACTCTCTAATTTCCTTCTGCTTTTATTGTATTTCAAATGTATTTTAAATTGTGTAAACCGCATAGAACGTCACGGCTTTGCGGTATATACATAAACTGTTATTATAATAACATTTCTTGCCTAATTTTCTTTTCAGACTGATTTTTTTTCTTTTCTTCATTATATTTTGTTAATCACAATCATTGGGAATCATATTACATTACATGGATTCAAAAGAAGCTACTCAAATACTTTCATTAAAATATATATATACTGGTATTTTAGCCCATTACATTAACGGGTGCTAGAAGTCTGGTTGGCTCTCGTAGTCCCTTGCCGCTGCCCTCCCCCTTCCCTTCCCGCGGTCCCGACTCCAAACCTGCTGACTCCAGAGCGTCTGCAGCACTGTACACCCGCTGCTTCGGGGCCTTCTACGGCTCCGAAGCAGCGTGTGTAGACAGAGTGATACATACGCTGCTGGAGTCGGGACCGTGGGAAGGGAAGGGGGGCGGCAAGGCAAAGAACTTACTTTTAGCAGAGCAGGGAGTCCAGCGCTGGCGGCCAGTCCTGCTGGCGAGTGTAGTTAGGTGCGGTAAGGCTGGGGACCCATGCATGCGCACTCCTGCCACCATGGACCTACATCTCACGGAACGGGGAAAATGGAACACGCAGGTGGGAGTGCGCATGCGCGGCTAGGGTTTTATTATATAGGATACTGTGTGTACATCATCTTACTTTAATAAACAGTCACATTGAAATCCTCACATTTCCTTTCATTTACATCAATTCTACTAGACATCATAACAATAAAATTATCTACTCGGTGTCCCTGATAGCACCATAAATTAATTTTCCTTCTATTAAAGACTAAACAGGCCAATATCCACTTCCCTGAGTGTCCACACTTGGGGCTCCTTTTACAAAGGCGCGCTAAAATGCCACAGGCGCTAGCCGCTACCGCCTCCTTTTAAGCAGGCGGTAATTTTTTGGCTAGCGCACACTATAGTATGCGCTAAAAATGCTAGCGCACCTTAGTAAAAGGAGCCCTTAAACTAATGGTAAAACCATTAGATAGTATTGGATCCAGTTCTGGTAATTCTTGATATCATTATATAGTTCTCCTTCCAGATGTCCAGCAGAATTCGTTTATAAAATCATATATAAATTAAAAATTAATCAGTCCAAACAAAAATTTTATTCCGACAAAATTCATAAAGCTAAAAATTCTGCTGCTCTATTTAACATTCTAAAATCTATTACATCTCATAATACAAATAATTTTACTAATCAAACACCGCTTCCAAAAGCGCAAGATTTAGCAGATGCTTTTAAACAAAAAATTAACAATATTCGAAATACTTTTATTTCCAATATAAACAATAATCACTCTATAGAACATCCTGGCGATCATCTTTTTACGGCTAGATGTTCAAATTTTAAACTCCCTACAATTAATGATATTAAATCACTTATGTCACAAATAAATCTAAAGAGTTCTGCATTTGAAATTCTGCACCCATTTTACCTAAAAAAATTCTTTCATCTCTTGGGCCCATTTATTCATTCCATTATTTTAAAAAGTTTACAATCTGCTACAGTTCCTATTCTTTGGAAAACTGCTACTATCATTCCATTAATTAAAGATCACAAAATCAGTAGAAATGATCCTTTAAATTATCGCCCGATTGCTAATATCCCCTTCTTAGCAAAACTGACCGAAAAATTTATATTTAATCAGGTTTCCGATTTTGTTGAATCAACCAATGTATTACATCCCAATCAGACAGGTTTCCGCAAGTACCATAACACAGAACACTCTCTAATTGGCTTAACAAACAACATTCACTATTTTCTGGATCATCACAGATCCGTAGTCTTGTTTTCCCTAGATATTTCCGCAGCATTTGATACAATAGATCACGATTTACTTCTTAGGAGATTAGAATCAATAGGCTTTAGTGACCAAGTCCTTAATTGGTTTGCTTCTTATCTTACTAATCGAACTTATCTTGTGAAATTCAATAAGGGATTTTCAGAAGAATATACGACAACCTTTGGTATCCCTCAAGGATCTATCCTATCGCCTTTGTTATTCAATATTTATCTTGCACCATTACTGAATCTGTGCCAGTCAGTTGGTTTCACTGCTTTTTCATATGCAGACGATATACAATTAATTCATCCATTTAATCCTGAAAATCATGAAGAAATCAAAACTTTAAATGCAAAACTTGAACAAGTTCATAATTGGCTTAATAATAATAAATTATCATTAAATATAAATAAAACAAAAGCTATGATTTTTAACTGGAAAAGAGACATTAGACTTAATTCTCCTTTCCTCCTTAATAATAAACCAATTGAAATTGTCCCTAAAACGAAAATCTTGGGTGTTATAATCGATGAAAGATTAGAATTTAAAGATCACATTAATAATATAGTTAAAGTCTGCTTCTACAAATTACGGCTAATTCGATCTATTTCTAAATTTCTTGAATCCAAATCTCGCAATATCTTAATTCATTCATTGGTAATATCAAAACTGGACTATTGCAACTCTCTGTTGCTTAATATTACTCAAAAGGAAAAACGTCAACTGCAAATTGTTCAAAACACGGCAATAAAACTAATCTATGATGCTCGGAAATTTGATCATGTGACTCCACTCTTCAAAGACGCACACTGGCTGCCTATTTGTCAGCGTATACAATTTAAAGTTTTACTACTTATCTTTAAAAACTTGATTTTCAAAGAACCTCAGTGCATTTCTAAAATGCTAATTCCATATAGCTCCGCACGTGCACTTAGGTCATCTTCCCAAAACTTATTAGTTATTCCATCTTTAAAAATTATAGGCACCCGTAGATTAGACATGTTTTCGGTCGTGGGCCCCCAATGGTGGAATTTACTGCCCCAATATATAAAAAACGAAAAAGACATTCCCTCTTTTAAGAAATCTTTAAAAACATTTCTTTTTAAAAAAATTTTTAATACATAAAAATTTTTTCTTTTTAACAAAATTTTTCCGTTTCAAGAATTTTACTACCTCCTTAATGTTTTACCCTTAAATGTCTTTCTTATTATAAGATATGTAACTTTGACCTTCCTTTCCTCCCAACTGTTGTTTGTCTTGTCCAATATCTTATGTTTATATATTTATTGTATGTTTCTATCTTAATTAATTGTATTTTAATGTACATCGCTTTGTATAAAGATATAGCGATTTATCAAATATTTAATAAACCTTGAAACCTTGAAACCTTGAATATAAAGTGTCAAGAAAAGTGAGGAATAACTTGTAAATTTCATGGCTCCATATCTTTCTCTTCTTAGTTGGACTGAGAACTTTTCGGTGGCCCCTTGTATTTTGATGTCATAAAGCCTCATTCCCCCAATGCCTCAGATCCAGTCTCATCAGTGATGTCACAATGGCTTGATTTTCCTCTCCTTGTGCCCATTTGCTAGATGCATTTGCCTCAGTGAAACAAAAAGTGTCAAGAAAAGTGTGGAATAACCTGTAAGTTTCATGTCTCCACATCATTCTCTTCTTGGTCGGGCTGAGAACTTTTCAGTGGCCTCTTATATTGTGATGTCATAATGCCTCATTCCACCAATGCCTAAGAGCAAATCTCATCAATGATGTCACAATGGTTTGGTTTCCCTCTCCTTGTGCCCATTTGCTAGATGCATTTGCCTCATTGAAATGAAAAGTGTCAAGAAAAGTGTTGAATAACATGTAATTCTCATGGCTCCAAATCATTCTCTTCTTGGATAGGCTAAGAACTTTACAGCGGCTCCTCGTATATAATTTTTCCTTTTTTATTATGGGTAGTAATGTTTCTATGCTTGAGTTTGTCTTCTTGTTTCTATTTCTATACAAGTTTGTGTGGCTTGATTTGTTAAAATTGGCATTGCATAAATAAAATATTACACATTTGAAAAGGCAATAAACACTACTCTGCTCGGGTTCATTCATAACTGATAGACGTTCCAAAGAACATCATTCTATTTCTGGTATAGACTTGACCCCCTTTGACGACAATACATTTTATATTTGCATTTCAGCTTCTGATGTTGCAACAGGAAAATGCTATCTTTGTCACTGATGCATTGATTGTTTATATAATTGATTTATTTTTCAACTTCTGCAGTTCTTATATCCTTAACTTGTTCTAACACCAAAGGTTACAACCACTTCCCTACATGTAGCTCTAAAAGTGTCCCATCTAAAGGTGGAAAAAAAATCTCACTTATACTTAAGGCGCATTACTATATCGCTGTAGCCGCAAAGTTAAAACGTTTAGCAGATGAGGTTTTAAAACCAGTCATAAATAATAATAATAATAACTTTATTCTTCTATACCGCCACAATCTTGCGACTTCTAGGCGGTTTACATTCAAGAGAGCTGGACATTCAGCGATTCACAATAAGTAGAAGGAGTACAGAAAAGCGAAATTACAAAATTTAAGAATTTCAGAGAGGACCTGTAAACAAAGGTCACGAATTTCAAAAAACAGCATAAATTACAATATATAGTTTGTTTAGAGATTCAGAGGGGACATATTAGAAGAAAGGTCCTGAAATTACAAATACTGTTCGATTAGGATTTCAGAGGGCATATTGGGAAAGTGAAAAGAACAGAGCGTTTGGTGAGATTCTGTTTAGGTGATATATCTGTCGAATAAGGTAGTATTCAGCAAGGTTGAAACCACGGTTGACTGCGAGAATCTCCAAAGAGATCTTACGACATTGGAAGAATGGGCGAAAAAGTGGCAAATGAGCTTCAATGTAGGGAAATGCAAGGTCATGCATATAGGGAGAAGGAACCCGATGTTCACTTACAAAATGGGGGGATCAATGCTAGGGGTCAGTAATCTGGAAAGAGACTTGGGAGTGATGGTAGACACGACATTGAAGGCGTCGGCACAATGCGCCACAGCCTCGAGGAAAGCAAACCAAATGTTAGGTATCATTAAGAAGGGTATCTCGACCAGAACGAAGGAAGTCATCCTGCCACTGTACCGGGCTATGGTGCGCCCGCATCTGGAATACTGTGTACAGTACTGGTCACCGTACCTCAAAAAGGACATGGCAATGCTTGAGGGAGTCCAGAGAAGAGCAACTAAACTGATTAAGGGTATGGAAAACCTTACATACACTGACAGACTGAAGAAGCTGGGGCTGTTCTCCCTGGAAAAGCGGAGACTCAGAGGAGATATGATAGAGACCTTCAAGATCCTGAGGGGCATCGAAAAGGTTGACAAAGACAGATTTTTCAATTTGAAAGAAACCACAAGAACAAGGGGACACTCGATGAAATTGAAGGGGGACAGGTTTAAAACAAACGCAAGGAAGTTCTTTTTCACACAGAGGGTGGTGGACACATGGAACACCCTTCCGGAGGCCGTGATAAGAAATAGCACAGTACAGGGTTTCAAAGATGACCTGGATAGGTTCCTGGAAGACAAAGGGATTGAGGGGTACAGATAAGAGCAGTGGAAGGTTTAGAGATAAGTGTAGAGGTAGGCATAAAATTAGTCAGGGACTGCTGACCAGGCAATATGCCTGATGGGCCGCCGCGTGAGCGGACCGCTGGGCTGGATGGACCTCTGGTCTGCCCCGGCGGAGGCGACTACTTATGTACTTATGTACTTATGAGTTTTCTAAAGGCATTGTAGGTCAGTTCGGCTTTATTAATGTAACTGTCTAGCCAATGTTGTTGTTTGTTTGCTTGGTGCATGAAAGTTCTGTCCAGAAAGGTTTTGTATTTACAATTGGTAATGCTTGGGTATGCAAAAAGATAGCTGTTTCTGGTTTGTCTTTTAGGGCTGTAGAATACAAAGTGTGTTAGCAAGTACGTAGGAGCTAGTCCCCAAACTAGCTTGAAACATATGCAGGAGAACTTGAATATTATTCGTGCCTCGACTGACAGCCAGTGCAGTAGTTTGTAGTAGGGGGGTGACATGGTATTATTGCTGCTGGTAAAACTTAGGTGTTGCTGGCAGCAGCAATGTGTCTCTGAGTAGTTTTCTGATTTGTACCCGCCCAGGGCCCTTCATGCTGACATCCTCTCTCCCCAAGTGTTAAAGTGGCCCTTTCAGGCCTGTTAAAATGATCTCATGCACTTCTTTGGCCTACATAGGGGAAGGGGTGGAGCTTCATCCCTCCCTATTTCCAAGCTCCTCCCAACCACTCTCTTTTTTTCTTTTCTTTTATTCTTATCTAACATTATTGACCTTGGCTTCCCTGGGATCATACTTCCTAGTCTCTGGTTCCTCTTTGTATACTGTTTCTATGCTGTCACACCATGGTACAAGGCTTTCTAGATCAACGTTGTATCTCCCTCTAGGCTAGGGCAAATATCCTCAACCCAGTCCTTGGACTCATCCAGTCTTTCAGGTTTTCAGCATATTTACAATGAATATGAGACAAATGTGCATGCACCGCCTCTTTTGTATGGGCTGATGAACAATGTTTTCTTCTGTAGTTGTACCCCCTGTAGCAGTGGTCTCAAACTCAAACCATTTGCAGGGCCACATTTTGGATTTGTAGGTACTTGGAGGGCCTCAGAAAAAAAATAGTTAATGTCTTATTAAAGAAATGACAATATTGCATGAGGTAAAACTCTTTATAGTTTATAAATCTTTCCTTTTGGCCAAGTCTTAATAATAATATTGTAATTTATAGTTAAAGAGACATATGATCAAGAAACGGTTTTGTGATTATGATAAACATACCACGGACCTTCAAATAGTACCTGGTGGGCCACATGTAGCTCCCGGGCCGCAAGTTTGAGACCACTGCCCTATAGCAATTTTATCTTGTAAACCATCTTGCAGCTTCTTAGTAGAAATGGCATATAAAAATAATAAATAAAAAGTAAATAATATTCATTATGTGACAATCTGACTGGCTGTGCTATGTAGGGTTGCTAAGAAGATCTAAAGGTTTAGTTCAACTTTCTAGTATTTCCAGAAGGCAACATGCCATTAGACCACAGTTACGGTACTTTGGGGTCCTTTTACAAAGGCGCGGTAGCGGTTTAATGCATGGAATACCGCGTGTTAAACCGCCTTCCGCGCTAGTACCTAATGCTTCCATTGACAAGGCGTTAAGATTTTAGGCTGCCAAGGGGGTTAGCGCGTGATGAAATATCCGACGCGCTAACCCCCGTAGCGCGCCTTGATAAAAGGAGCCTTTGTATCTCAAAACACTTATCCCCTCTTTTACAAAGGTGCGCTATTTTTAGTGCACGCTAAACACACGCTAGACACTAACGCGTGCATGTTGTCCTATGGACATGTTAGTGGTTAGCACACGCGTTGATTTAGCGTGTGCTAAAGCTGCGCTAAAATGCGTGGAGGGGCATAATCGAAAGGGACGTCTAAGTCCGTTTACGTCCATTTCGCAAGTCGTCCAAAGTAAAAAAGAGCCTAAGTCTCATTTTCGAAAGAGACGTCCAACGTCCTTTGACTTTCAAAAATCATCCAATTATACGTCCTGAAGATCTGATCATCCAAGCCGCTAAAACGTCGATCTTTAAAGCAAATTTTCGTCCAACTGTCTGTCCAAGTCCAAAACGACTAGAACAAGCCCTGTTGGATGTGGTTGGGGTCTGCAAAGTGATGGACAGAACACCCAGACAGGGCACCTAAATAGTGGGGTACCTTACAGGACACTACTGTGAACTTCACAAACAGGGTGCCATGTCTTCTCCTCACTACAGCTCCCTTATAGGTGACGGTGAGCCCCCCAAACCACCTCCAGAATCCCCTAGACCCACATATCTACCACCCCAATAGCCCTTATGGCTGCAGGAGCCACTTATATGCCAGTAAAAAATGGTTTTGGGGGTGTATAGGGCAGTGCACATGTTTAAGTATCAATGCAGTGATTACAGGGGCTTATGGGCATGGGTCCTCCTCTCTATGGGTCCCTAACCCACCCCCATGACAACTTAAGCTGCCTATGTGCTGGATGACTAGGCTTTCCTATGCCAGGCAGCCAGGTGATGATGGTCTGGAGGCTGAATTTTAAAGTTGTGATTAAAATTTTTATGGGGGGGGAGTCGGTGACCACTGGGGTAGTGTGTGGGGGTCTGTTTTATGTGTTTTCAGTGCATATCTGGTGAGTTTAGGTGGCTTTTTATGACTTAGACCATGTTTCAAATGGTCTAAGTCACAACGTCCAAGTTCCGTCGATCGTGGGCTGTATCACTTTTGGTTATACATGCTGTACGACTAAGTCTATGCCGGCCCACGTCCTGCCCAACTCCCGCCCTCGACACGCCTCCCAAAACGCCCCGTTTAGCTTTGGACGTTGAGCGGCACTATGAGGGCCTAAGTCGTTTAGACATACGTCCAAAACCAGGTTTGATTATCGGCGCTTGGACGTTTTTGAGAAATGTTCGTCCGAGTGCCGACTTAGGCCGGTTTTTGGACGTTTTTCTCTTTCGATTATGAGCCCCTTAGTGTGCCTTTGTAAAAGAGGGCCGTAGGTGCCCTTTTATCAAACTGTGGTAAAAAGTGGCCTTAGTGGAGGAGTGTGTGGCGCAGTGGTTGAGTGGAGGAGTGTGTGGCGCGGTGGTTGAAGCTACAGCCTCAGCACCCTGGGGTTGTGGGTTCAAACCCATGGCAAGTCACTTAATCCTCCATAGCCCCAGGTACGTTAGATAGATTGTGAGCCCACCGGGACAGGTAGGGAAAATGCTTGAGTACCTGATTGTAAAACCGCTTAGAAAACCTTGATAGGCAGTATATAAAATCCTAATAAAACTTAAACTTACGTGGGCCATTGTTACTGCAGCCGGAAAATGGCCAAATTTCTATTTTCCTAATTAATGACCATGCACTAATGTTGCCATTAGCAAAAATTAGGGCTCATGTGATAATTCTGCACTAATCAGCATGCAGTAATCTACTTGCATTAACTGACTAGGATGGACATGCCCCCTCCCATGAAAATATTTTTTAAATACTTTAAAACGCAGTTTATGTGCACACATTCAAAAAGTACCACAGGACGCCTCAGCGTGCCCCATAATATGCCATTTTAAGCTGCGATAAGCACGTGTTAGTTCATACCTCAGAGAAACCACAAATAAAACTTGTCCTCAAAGCAGAACCCAAAACATTTACATGGATGTAAAACACAATATCTGTCTGTTTCTTTATTCTTTATTTTCAGCGATTTGCAAATGAACAAAGTATTTTCCACCTTCATGCAAATATGCAACAGGTTTCAGTGAGACGGAGGATTTGTTTCTTTCCATGGGTTAAGCTTTATGTTTTTGGAGTTTTAGGTGTGATTATTTTTTTTAGGTGCAGAAACTTTGTTCCTTAGTGTTTGCTACCTCGCTCTTATCAGGTTTCCTATTGGAGAGTTCTGTTTAGGAGAGAATATAGAATTTACATTTTGTTGGCCCCATAGGTTCCTCAATTTCTTTTATGATTTCACTTAGGTTATAATTAGAGCCTGCATTACCCTACTTTAAATTCTTTCCTACCTCGTTCCCCCTTCACCCCCAACTTCACCTAGCTCAACCATCACAACAATAGATCTTAAGCAGAGGCCATAAATCTCTACTTCTCCTGGAAAGTTGTGCATGTGAACTGCGGGATGGTCTTTATACAATAAGAACATTATAGCTCGGATTGTCTTCCACTGTTTTGGTAGCATCTCCAGCCCCAGGTAAACCAAGGAAGAGAAACTAGCCTTGGAAACTGAACCCCCCGGATCTCACAGTGATGTAGATTAGAATTTAATATCTTAATGGTAGAATACCAGCTTGCATTCGGGTCATATAAGACAAACAAAGCCTGTGTTTCTGGTCTTAATTTCCTTCACATAAATATTAATGTGCATGTGGACATCTCTAAGGTTTTGCTCTAAGTGGATAGCAGAGACCTCTAGTGGCTCTTCAAAAGTATTGGACTTTGACTTTTGCGTAGTACCCCCTACAGTTTTCAGAAGGAAGGGAGACCTCTCCAGTAAATGAATGGTAAGAGGAAACCCTTTTTGGAGGGCAATGGGGTCTTTGGCTTTGATGCTCTGGACATTATATCAGACTCTGGAGGAAATCAAGGATGTTGGGTAGCCCAGCCACGGTTCCAAGAGGAGCAGAAAAATGATGAGAGGTGACAGATCTAAGGCTTCTACACTGGAATGGGGGAGCCAGCTCACTGCTGCTTTTTAAGGAGGAGTAAGGAATGGAACAGAGAAACCAGAGAAACAGGGGATCCTGTTCCTAAGAAGCAGGGGGGGGGAGACACAAAGGATGCCCCTGGGATCTACATAGAAAAAGTTCTGTCTTTCTCAGAAAGTCTTAAGTGACCCTTCAGATAATTTTTGGAAAATCTGTAACTACAGTGGATTTAGCATCTTCTAGTCTAGAAGAAGCCTCTGAGTAGTGAAGTATTTTCTTTTTTTTTTTTTATAAATCTTTAGTAATTTTCTTTTTTTTAACTTCTTTATTCATTTTTAAAACTACAATTGTGCACAAAAAATGATATAGTTGCATAGAAGAATAATTTTATAGCACAATACACTTTACAAGATAATAAGAAAACTTATTTTCCCCCAACCAGTTAATCAAGAAAATCTTAAAAATATTTATAAACAATTTAACAAGCTTTAATCAATCCCATATCATATCCCTTCTCCCCTCCCCATGATGAGTATATTTCCTTATCAATATAAAAATAATCAATCCTTACAATATTTGGTTAATGGTTCCCAAACATCCATAATTTTTTTTTTTATAATAACCCTTCTGAATGGCAATGTACCTTTCCATTTTAAAGATATAACATAGGGATTCCCACCAGAGTGAATAATTTAATCTATCCCAATTTCTCCAATTCTTTAAAATGACGGGGGTTGCCATGCAGCTAATTTTAAAGAATTGGAGAAATCTTTATTAATTTTCAATTCGAGAACAGTGCATTAAATATATACATACAATTAACATCATAGACAGCACTTACAATCGATCAATGAATACAACAAAATATATTACTCCCCCCCCCCCCCGGATGTGCAAATCAAATAGAAAATAAAGGCATAATCCAACTAATCAGAGTTAACAAAATTCGTCAATGGACCCCATGTTAATTTAAATAGTTTATTATGACACAATATTTCTGAATTCATTTTTTTCATATTTAGAACATAAACATATAGGGCTCCTTTTACAAAGGTGCGCTAGGGCCTTAACATGCGCTAAATTACCGTGCGCGCTAGCCGCTACCGCCTCTTTATGAGCAGATGGTAGATTTTTGGCTAGCACGCGCTAATCCAGTGCGTGCATTAAAAACACTAGTGCGCCTTTGTAAAAGGAGCCCAAAGTTTCCCCACCAAAAGGATAAATGAAGTCTGTCCCAGTTTTTCCAGTTCGTAGTAATCATTTGTATGGCTATCCCAGTCATAATGATAAAGTGTCTGCTTTTATGCCTCTACAGCAGGGGTAGGGAACTCCGGTCCTCGAGAGCCGTATTCCAGTCGGGTTTTCAGGATTTCCCCAGTGACTATGCATTGAAAGCAATGCATGCAAATAGATCTCATGCAGATTCATTGGAGGAAATCCTGAAAACCCGACTGGAATACGGCTCTCGAGGACCGGAATTCCCTATCCCTGCTCTACAGAATCTGGTCATTAGGATGATTTATTCAATGCGGTGACAGGTCAAAATCGCGCGCAGACAACTCAGCGCAATGACAATGGTGCTCACAGACAATTGCGCTAAAGACAATTGCGCATAACTATATCTCCGCGCAAGACAATTGAGCACAGCGATAACTGAGTGCGAGACAATTTAGCGCAACATAACTGAGTGCAATGACAATTCAGCGCGCCCCTAGATGCTGCTTGGCGAACGAAGGACACGCATAGGTTTGAGTCCATTACTCCATATTTTCTCACACTACACTGGTTACCTATTAAAGCCAGAGTCCAATTTAAAGTTTCCATTCTGATCTTTAACCCCTCCCCTCCCCTTTTACAAAACCACAAAAGCGGTGTTTAGAGCCTGCCAGCGTGCTGAATGCTCTGCGTTGCTCCATCGCTCATAGAGTTCCTATGGGCTATTCAGCGTGCCAGACAGCGCTAAAAATCACTTTTGCAGTTTTGTTAACGGGGGGGAGGTAAATTTTTTCATGGGTTGCTACCTTCAGATATGATGGAAATAGCTTTACTCATTGAATGGCGAATTCAGATATTCCATCAGGAATCAGTTTCTACTTAACCCCTCTTTTACAAAGGTGCACTAAGCTTTTTAGTACGCATTAAATAGTAGCGTGCACTAAACACGTGCTATACACTAACATGTGCACGTTATCCTATGGACGTGTTAGCGGTTAGCGCATACTAAATCCACGCTATAACGCTTAGCGCGCCTTTGTAAAAGAGGGCCTTAGCTTTCCATCTATATTACATGTTAAATTTTGGAAAACATTAATAGCTTCTTATTAACCTTACCAAGCTCTCTATGGAATTCCCTCCCTTTTGAGATTATAACAATGTCTGAACATTCTACTTTTGAAGATTGTTAAAGATTTCTTAAAAGTATTGAACTGTTGAAGCATAAGTGGTCTATAAATCCTGTAGTGCATGGAACAGTGTCTTGGAAGAGGTGATGGAGACAGAGACTGTATCTGATTTCAAGAAAGCCTGGGATAGTCACGTGAGATCTCTTAGAGAGAGGAAGCATTACTGCGGATAGGCAGACTGGATGGGCCATTTGGCCTTTATCTGCCATCATGTTTCTATGTAATATAATATTATGATTCTGGTGAGAAGAATTTCCTAAGCTAGCCACTTAGGGGGGAATATTTAACCAGTGGTGGCCAATAGTTGGGTTTTTTTTAAACACTGACCACAGCCACTAACATGATGCTTGGATTCTCAATGCTAGGCCATATCTGGCATTATTTGGCATGGCGATGAAGGCCAAGAACCAAATATCTTCTAATAATAATAAACTATTGCTCATTTTGACAGGGGTTTCCATACAACAAATAACACATAATTGGAAAACTGAACTTTAGTTTTTGGTGGAATTCAGTATGCCATATTTATAAAATGGAAAGAACATTAGACATTCAAAAAGGGAATTTTAATAAATTTCAGGATGTGTGGAGGTCATTATCAGAATATTTTAAAGAATAACGCATATATATTTTTTTCTTCCCTGTTTAGTACAAATGAAAAAAATAGGGCAGGGGGAGGGGGGATTTTATTATTGAAGAAAATGATTTTATGTTCCTGGGAGGGAAGGGGATAAATTTAATTTGATAAAGATCAATTGTAAAATCTCAAGTGAATTATCTATGTTACAATGTTAATATCAATATTGATGTACTTGATGTAAGTTATAAAATGAATAAAGAATTAAAAAAAAAAAAAAATCCATAACATAAATTTTTGTATACCGCAACGACCTCACAGTTCGGTTTACAGATCAAGAAATATTAACATATTAAGAAATATTAATATAGTAGATCACAGTGAATTAATCATGATATTTACCAAAGAGATATGTTTTTTTTAACATTTTTCTGAAAGCTGAATAGGAGGTAAAAAATTATAAGTACTGATATTCAGCCTCTAATCCCCCTCTTTTACAAAGGTGCGCTAAGCTTTTTAGCGCATGCTAAATATTAGTAAGCTACACATGCGCTCTACGCTAATGCGTGCATGTTATCCTATGGATGCGTTAGCGGTTAGCGCACGTGTCGATTTAGCGCGTGCTAATTCTGTGCTATAACGCGTAACGCACCTTTGTAAAAGAGGGCCTAAGTTTGGACTTTTTCAGTTTTAGCAGAGACATTAAACGAAAAAAAACTGTACGACGGCCTTCTAGCCACTCGAGCAGCAAAACTAGACTACCAACTCTCCAATTTACTGATAACGACTACAGACTACAAATCGTTTAGAAAAGAAATAAAAACCATCCTATTCAAGACATCCTTTAAGACAGGGGTGTCCAATGTCGGTCCTCGAGGGCCGCAATCCAGTCGGGTTTTCAGGATTTCCCCAATGAATATGTATGAGATCTATTTGCATGCACTGCTTTCAATGCATATTCATTGGGGAAATCCTGAAAACCCGACTGGATTGCGGCCCTCGAGGACCGACATTGGACACCCCTGCTTTAAGACAAACAAACACCGCAAGACTCATCCCAATTCTCTGTAACAAACCGCTCTACTACTATTCAATTCCTCTGGAAATGGCCAGATAACTTCTTTTGTAATCCGCCTTGAACTGCAAGGTATTGGCGGAATAGAAATCACTAATGTAATGTAATGTAATTTATTTCTTATATACCGCTACTGTAATATTAGTGTGATGATATTGTATTGTATATGCCTCTTTTGCAAATCTTCTATTTTCAATAACTAAAATATTTCTTTCTCTATATGGCTTCCACATTTCAGGACATTTGAAAATTGTCATATGTGCTAAGCTTTTGATGCCAGGAGAGAGGGAATTTGGATTTAGCTCAAGGTGCCTTACATTCAGATACAGTAGGGCTTTCACGTCTGTTGAAATGGAAAAGCAGTAGCATTTTTAAAACAATAGCAGCATTCACAGCATGATATCTGAGTGATGCAGTTAGGAAAATAAGCAAATGAGCCCTTTGTCTCGTCCTTAATATAGTGAGCCCAGTCAAACTTATTTCTTGTGGCTTTGAGCACTCCAGCTTTCATCTGAAAACAAAATGGATGCTATCAAGAAGCAATTAGGCCTACCGAAGGAAACCTCTTCAGAAACTGAAACGCCATCCCTAGGGATGCTCAGGGAAGAGACCCTGAAATGGTTCACAGAGACCCAAGCACCTCTGTTACTGCAGAATGGCACCTCACCAGACTGGTTCCACGGATTCATCACAAGGAAGTAAGACTCACACTACATTGCAGTCATTGCTACTGAGCCAAACTGAGCGTGTGTGTACTGTGTTCTGCAAGAGAGTAAAGCATGAGTCACTGCAGAGGAGCAATGAAAGGCTTAGCAAGGGTTGTTCACTCGCATCTGAAACAGGTGAAAAGGGCGAGTGGTTTCAACACTGCATAAAAAAGTGACCCTCGGACACCGAGCTGCAAATACATAGGGCAGGATTCACTAAAGTCCCGAAATCTATCCTATTCGTGTCCTATCCGTGTAGCCGATCGATTCAGTAAAGCTTGTCCATGCAAATGATCCCGTCGTAAACACGCCGCTATTAGCGCTGAAACATCGATCGACACGCGTGCGCACTGTATCCTTGTTGGTTTTTGAAGCTCATAACGCATGCACTAGCTCTTTACGACTTCACTGCATAGAAATGGAAGGGGGGAGGGGTAGCTGACCCATAAAAGTTTTATTTGATTTTGGATTTTTTTTTTGTTGTTGTTATTTGGCATTGCTATTTGAAATGTACAATGCGCAAGGAGAGCACGGGGTTAATCCGCGATTTTCTCGCCACGCGCGTTACAAATCCGAGATTCACTCCCGCGCTTGCTATGCGCATTCCAAAAAAAAAGAAATAAAAATTATTTCTAACGCTTATGTGCATAAAGGTTTACATATATTTAAAAGTTTTGATATATTTAGGATTTTTGGAGGGATAGATATATATTTTTGATGGGGTTCTTAACAGGCACGCATCAGTTGCTAGGTAGAAATAGTGGACGAGGATGTAAACAACTGTAACTTTTTGGAATGGAAAGGCCAGTCAGTTTGGACGAAATGGTTTCACGAATCGACGCGTTAAGAAATTTACATGCCTTTTTCCTCATTTGCATGCGCAGATCGGATCAGGTGCGGATGGAGTCTGGAGGAAGGCTAGTGAATCGAGCCGGAGTCTGAAAGTGAGCGCAAACCGAGCGGTGCACGATCGGTTTGCTTAGTGAATCTAGCCCATAGAGTCGAATCACTTTGTATTCTTTGCTCAGTGGACTTAATAACACATAAATGGAACTTAGGAAAGGTGGAAGATTGTAACGGAAGTGAAATTCCCAGAGATGATTCTTGGGTACAGTGGGAGCTTGAGCACTCCAGTGTTTAGCTAACTCCTGAAATTTGTCCGAGGATGGTGATGTTTCTCGGGATAAGCACTCCAAAATCATTTTGAAAGTTGGCTTCTGTGGTATTGATTCTCTTGCGTCTGGGATTTGTGTCCTTGATCTAGGGTGGATCTTATGCGGTGAATTGTAGAGGACTGTTCATTGTATTCGATGCAGGGCTCTGTGTGAGGTTTGTTTTAATTCCTGTAAGAAACCGGCACTGTGCCACTATCTGAATGCTTCAGCCTTTCACAGGGAACATTTTATCCTAAAGAAGCTACAATGAAATGCAAACAAATATGAAAAGCATTTAATCTAATCTTTCATTTTATATACTGCATCTTCCCTGTATCATTACAAGGCTCGAAGCAGTTCACAGTATTACTTGAAGAATTACAATAAAACTGATATAAAGCAATAGACGAAAAAAAAAGGTAACAGTTCTTCGTCATCATTCTAAAAAAGAAACAGAAGCCTACATTTTAAAAAAATATTTTAAAAATCAGCTTGTGCTTAGGTTCACTGATGGAAATTTATTTTTTGCTTTGTTTCATTTTCAAATGTTATTGTCCCTACAAGGGAATGAATTAAAAACTTTAGGGCCCCCTTAAATCAAGCTGCGTTAGGGTTTTTTTTTTTTTTTTTTATATCACGGGTCGCTGTGGTAAAAGCTCTGATGCTCATAGGAATTCTATAAGTGTCGGAGCTTTTGCTATAGTGGCCTGCGGTAAAGCACCCTAATGCAGCTTGAGAAAAGGGGCCCTTATTTCTGTGTCATTCTTGTCTATGAAAGATTTGGAAAGGTTCTTATTAACAACAATTATCTGTCAGAAGCTATTAAAAATTAATACTCTGATGTTTACATTTTTTTTAACCTAAAAATCTAGCGAACAAATATGTTTTTAAATTACATTTGTGATTTCTATTCTGCCATTACCTTGCGGTTCAAGGCGGATTACATAAGAATTGTTATAATATTACTAAGTACTTAAGCGGATTACCTTAGAATAGGAAATACAAAGGGTTAGTTTGAGCGTTTTAGGTTTGTTAAGGAGTAGATAATATTGTAGGTGAAACTTGGGAACAGATCTGGATGTGTTATATAGCTTTTATGTATTTTTTTGAAGAGTAGGGTTTTTGTTTCTCTTTTGAAGGTTTTGTAATCTGTGGTCAGAGACAGCAGATTGGTGAGTTGTCTGTCCAGTTTCGCTGCTCTGGTGGCCAGTAGGTTGTCATATAGTTTTCTTCGTTTGACATTTTTGGTGGGAGGGTGTGTGAATAGTGTGTGGGTTCTCCTGTGTTTGGTTGAGGTGGATTGAATTAGTTGGTTGTTCCAGTAGGTTGGGCTGTCTCCGTTTATAGCTTTAAATAGTAGGCAATGGAATCTGAAATGTATTCTTGCCTGTATTGGGTGCCAGTGTGAGTCGTGGAATGCCTCTGTGATGTGGTCGTATTTTTTCAGTGAATAGATGAGTCTTAGAGCTGTCTCCTAAATTGTTGATAAGTACTAGAGGTCACAGTTAGAGAGTTCAAATCCTTATCACAAGATGCTGCCTGATAGGACAGAAGACATTGGTGATATTTTTTCAAATTTGCATCCTTTAATAGTTGGAAAAGTAAAAAGAGTGTCTCAACATCTAGAACGTTTTAAATTAACAAATATGAATGAATCCACCAGATAGCTAGGTATGAGACCAGATGATACACTGAAGCATAAACAACCAAACTTAAACTTCATATGGGCCTCAACTGATGTACTGTGATACTTGTTATAGGATTTCAGTTTGGCTTCAGATCGTTAAGGACTGACTGAGCTGATTTACTCTTGTTTGATAAATTGGAAATGCAAACACTTATATGAAAGACCAGATGACCAGTTTGATTCAGCCCATTCCAAAAGGCATATTCATTTGATAACCCCCTTAATTATGTGAACTATGGGCTAGATGCACTAAAGTCAGCTATCGTCGCTAAGCCTGTTTTCACAGCTTTAGCAACGACCACTTTTACAGACCCAATGCACAAAATGGCCCATCATGTGTTTTTTCCCCTTGTTCGCCCATTTTCAGATCTGGCCATGCAAAATAGCTAAAACCCCATACAAAGTAGCCAAGTGATTGATGTACTAACATTGCTTGGCTATTTCCCCCCCCCCCCCCCCCGTACCTTTGTTAAACATTGGGAAGCACGGTCCCTTCAGCTCCTAGTCCCACCAGTTGCAAATGACAAGCCTTTCCCTCTCCAGTGTAGCATGTGATGCAAGGGGAGGAACCTATGGCCCTGAATGGCTCAGATGCCTAAGGCCCCTCCCAAGGCCCTTAGGAGGGGTCTTAGGCGTCTGAGCCAATCAGGGTCTTAGGCTCCTCCGTCTGTATCCCTCTGAAGGGAGGAAGGAGGAGGGTCAGTAGCACAGGGTGTCCAGGACTGAGTGGGAGCATGGTGTAGGGCAGGGGTGGCCAATGTCGGTCCTCGAGGGCCGCAATCCAGTCGGGTTTTCAGGATTTCCCCAATGAATATGCATTGAAAGCAGTGCATGCAAATAGATCTCATGCATATTCATTGGGGAAATCCTGAAAACCCGACTGGATTGTGGCCCTCGAGGACCGACATTGGACACCCCTGGTGTAGGGTATTCGGCCAGGCTGGAGGGCGTAAGCATCCCTCCTGCCATTTTTGCTGACATGGGGGGAGAGGGGGGGGTTGCGGTGCTAGTTCATGGGGGCCATCAGTGTGAGGGGCTTTTTTCTTTTTTTTTTGGCAGATTGTGTATGTGTAACACATGCACAACATCTGTGCCATTAAAAAAAACAGAAGCCCTAACAGCAGTAACAGGAGACAGCAGTCAATGTTAATCCAACCAATAATTGCCTTAACCCAGTAGTTATTGGGCATAATTGATCTTTGTGTGAAGCAAACACACAAATTCTAGGGTAAAAGAACAACAGGTAACCAGCATAAATCCATATCATTTTTATCTTGCTCAAACACTCAGGCCAAAAGCTTTAAGATGGAGAGTCCTTTGGTTTGTTCGTATCATGCGAGCTGTACTTGAATATTAAGGAACTGCAGCAGCAATGTATCATTTTATAGAACCCAACACAATTATTGAACCATGGCTGATCTATATATTGATTTGCACTGAAACCCTGCTCTGCTTGGAAGCTGAAAACCCGTCACAGTTTCTTCATGCCTCTGTATTTATACTAGGTTGGATTCTAAAGAGGTATGCTCTTTGAAACAGAAGTCTATTATAAGTTACATTTATTGTGTATCTCACTGTCTTTGAACAGGGATGCTGAAGATTTGCTGAAAGAAAAAGGCCAGGGCTGTTTTCTTATAAGATTAAGTGACAAGGCTATTGGCTACATACTGTCATACAGGTAAACCTTCATTGTTGGAAAAACTCTTTTGAAGATTATAGATCTTGTCAGCAATAGTCATTGGACAGGAGACTCATATAATGGCATCTCATGTACGAGAGTTCTTGAAAAAGTTTCAACACTTTCATATTTTTGAGGGCAATGGCTGGGGCTCAGGGCTCTGATGCTGTTCCGATGTTCATAAGAATTCTATGAGAGCCAGAGCAGGGTCAGAACATTTAGCGCTCTGGGCTGCGGTAGAAACGTCCACCGTGGCTTAGCAAAAAGGGGGGAGGGGGAGGGTGTCAGGTCAAAAGCGCGCTGGGACAAAGGCGCACGCAGACAATTGAGCGCAGTGCGGAGGCACGCGCTGCAGAAAATTACAGTTTTTACGGCTCCGATGGGGGGTGTGTGTGGGGGAACCCCCCCACTTTACTTAATAGAGATCACGTCGCGTTGTGGGGGCGTTGTGGGGGGTGTGGGGGGTTGTAACCCCCTACATTTTACTGAAAACTTCACTTTTTCCCTGTTTTTAGAGAAAAAGTTAAGTTTACAGTAAAATGTGGAGGGTTACAACCCCCCAAACCCCCCCACAACACCGGCGCGATCTCTATTAAGTAAACTGGGGGGGCTCCCCAACAAAACCCCCCGTCGGAGCCTCTCAAAACTGTAATTTTCTTCAGCGCGCGCCTCTGTCTTGCGCTCAATTATCGGCACGCGCCTTTGTCTTTCTCGGGGTTGTCTATGAACCAGGGGGAGTGAATTCAGTGATTATACAGATGAGAGTAACGCCTTTATTGCTGGTGCTTCCCTCGATTGTTTTGTCTATGATATAACATTATTGCCTGTAATGATTTATGCTTCCTGGAAAAAAAATATTATTCTGTTATACAATCATGTGTCCATTCAATTTAGCTGTTAGACAGAAAATCTTCAGATTTTCCTGAAAATGTTTATTTTATCAATACATTTTTTTCTGGATAATGTAGGGTAAGTGAGAGCACTTAGCAAAAAGCATTATTGTATTACAGGTCAGCATAAGTGAAATACTGTAGCCTAGTGATGTGCTAACAGTCTTCTCAAGGGGCTCTTGACAGTTTTGTTGCACTTAGTGAGAGACTCTGTGTATCATAAAACAATTTAAGAAGCGGCTCTCATGATCCTCTAGGACGGTAATTCTCAACCTGGCCAGCGAAGTTTTCAGGACACCCCAATGCATATCCATGAGATATATTCACATGCATTGTTTTCAGTATATGCAAATGTATCATGCACATACTCATTAGGGATATTCTGAACCACAGATTGGCCAGGTGAGGGCCAAGGTGAGCACTAAGAACATAAGAATAGCCTTACTGGGTCAGACCAATGGTCCATCAAGCCGAGTAGCCCGTTCTCACGGTGGCCAATCCAGGTCACTAGTACCTGGCCAAAACCCAAGGAGTAGCAATATTCCATGCTACCGATCCAGGGCAAGCAGTGGTTTTCCCCATGTCTTTCTCAATAACAGACTATGGACTTTTCCTCCAGGAAATTGTCCAAACCTTTCTTAAAACCAGCTACGCTCTCCATTTTTACCACAACCTCTGTCAACGCATTGCAGAGCTTAACTATTCTCTGAGTGAAGAAATATGTCCTCCTATTGGTTTTAAAAGTATTTCCCTGTAACTTCATCGAGTGTCCCCCTAGTCTTTGTAAATTTTTGACAGAGTGAAAAATCGATCCACTTAAACCCATTCTACTCCTCAAGATTTTGTAGACTTCAATCATATCTCACCTCAGCCATTTCTTTTCCAAGCTGAAGAGCCCTAACCTTTTTAGTCTTTCCTCATACGAGAGGAGTTCCAAACCCTTTATCATCTTGGTCGCTCTTATTTGAACCTTTTCTAGTGCCACTATATCTTTCTTGAGTTAAGGAAACCAAAATTGAACGCAATACTCCAGATGAGGTCATACCATGGAGCAATACATGGGCATTATAACATTCTTAGTCTTGTTTACCATCTCTTTTTTAATCATTCTTATCATCCTGTTTGCTTTTTTGGCCGCTGCCACACATTGGGTGGAAGGTTTCATCGTATTGTCTAGGATGACGCCCAGATCTTTTTCTTGGGTGTTAACCCCAAGGTGGACCCCAGCATCCGGTAACCTTAGGCACCCTCCAGAACACTGCTGTAATCTTCTGGCCAGGTACTAGTGACCTGGATTGGCTACCATGAGAACGAGCTACTGGGCTTGATGGACCTTTGGTCTGACCCAGTAAGGCTATTTTATATGTCTTATGTTGGTAATGTCCAGCTTATATCTTTTGTAATTTGCCTAGAACTGCAAGGTTAGACGGAGTATAAATCACTTATGTAATGTAATGTTCTTATGTTCTGTTAATGCAGAAGGGAAAATACTGTTCTCTAGAGAGATTTTGCTTATTGTATACTATTAAAACAGGACTAAAATAATGTATTTGCCTTAGTGGAAAAGCAAATTGGCAGGACCTAGAAACATAGTAAAATGAAAGCAGATATGGCTTATCTAGTCTGCCTAACCATGCCATCCACTATCAACTCCAACCCCCTGAGATCCATCATACTTGTCCCATGTTGTCTTGAATTCTGATACACTTTTTTGTCTCCACCATCTCCACCAGGAGCCTGTTTCAAACATTTGCTACCCTTTGTGTGATCAAGTTTCTGAGGTTACTTTTGAATTTATCCTCTTTAATCTTCATCCTGTATCCCCTCATTCCAGAGTTTCCTATCCGTTGTTGGTATGTGTGTCCAACATGCATGGTACAAAAGTTATATATTTTGAGTTCTGAGGGAATGTGGGATGATGGTCAGGTTGGGTGCCCCTTATAGAACTTGCTTTATAAGACTTTTCCTTTAGACTTACAAAATGCTTTCCGATTCCAGGGGTAAAGATCGATGCCGTCATTTCATTATTAACCAACTAGCAAATGGTTACTACATTGTATCAGGGGATAACTACTCCCATAAGAGCCTCAGAGCATTGATAAAGTACTACCAGAATTCTGCTATTGAGCCCTTTGGAGAATTTCTCACAGACCCGTGTAAACAGGTATGTAACCCCCCCCTCCCAACACAACCATAGGCATTTGTTCCTGTGGGCCAACCAGACATAGTAGAAAGGATTTCTTCCTGGTCCATCTGTGTACCTGATCCTTGTTCTGTAAGAATGAATGACAGAAGTCAACAAAAACCCAAACATGGTTGGGGGGGAAATTATCAACATAGGGGTACTTTTAAGAAACTTTTGAAAACACAGTTATTTGTCAATGTATTTATGTAGACAAAAATACAGTAAGCATTTCTGTGATACTTTTAAAAAGCTCATTAAGATTTAGTTATAGGACAATGCATTTATGTGAATGAAATGAGTATGTTCCTAGCGGAGGATGTAGGAGAGTCTATGGGCTCCTTATACAAAGGCACGCTAGCGATTTTAGCGTGTGCCTAGCGCATGCTAAAATGCCGCGCGTGCTAGTCACTACCACCTCCTTTTAAGCAGGCGGTAATTTTTCAATTAGCACACACTATAGCTCGTGCTAATCTTGTGCGTACACTAAAAACGCTAGCGCACCTTAGTAAAAGGATCCCTATGTTGTATTGTTATTAATTATTTTGTATGTTTTTTTGTAAATTGTCTCTAGACTTTAGGCAGTATATACATTAAAAAAAAAATTAAGAGGCTACCATTAAGCGGTATTACTTCAATTCCATATACCCCATATACCTTCGACTCTTTATACTCCAGTATTAAAGATAAGGAACATAAAAGACTACAGCTATTCCAAAATACAGCAGCCAAACTAATCTTCTTCCCTCCATTCTGTGTCCCAAGTTCATGCCCTCTCCTTCCTTCCTTCCATCCTATGTCTGAAGTTTGTGCTCCTTCCCTCCCGAATCCCAACGCACCCCGCTCCTCTCCCTCCCTCAATTCTGTGCCTCAAGTACATGCCCCCCTCTGGCAAGTGTTTATCTTTTGGCCAGCTCCCTCCTCCGCTGGAGGGAGGCACATACTTGGGATACAGAATGGAGGAAGGGAGAGGGGCATGTTGGGACTGGGGAGGGAGGGAGAGGGGCGCTTTGGGACGCTGAAGGTAGAGCAGGACCCCCGTTCGTAAGTACGAGTCCGACATAAGTCGGATTTTCATAAAATGGGGACTGCCTGTATTTGACAACAGATAATTCACAAATTTCATATCCTTTGCGATCACTACCTGACCCACAGCCTATCTAAACTGGCACCAAAAGAAAAATTCTGTTTTATTTGTGTATTTTATTTGTGTATTTGTCCCTCAGGAACCTGACAAAAGTGTGTATGATAAAATTTCTATTGATCTGGCATCCTCTCTGCACCAAAAGAAACAGAGAGGTAAAAATCCTAGTGGTCTGCCTGCCCAAGAAGTACCTGAGACCTACTCAGCTGCCCTGCTGAAAAAAGAGATCCCCAGCAACACACTTGTGCTTCAACAGAATCCAGCCACCATCCCATCCCAAAGTCAAAAAAACCTGCCAGAGCTGCAGCAGCAGCATTTACTGAGGGAAAGAAAGAGCTGCAGTGCAGAGGTAGGCTGCTAAGCCTAGTTTTGCTATCACTTTTTAAATATCAGACTTGATAGTGGCAGGACCAGGTGGAAAATGCAATGCAATAAAATTGTAAACTTCTGCACTTTTCAGGTGTTTTCTTGTGTTTTGACTTTGGTCTTCATTGTTTTGCTTTATTTTTTCCTCTCCCACAGGATTTCCCCAATGAATATGCATGAGATCTATTTGCATGCACTGCTTTCAATGCATATTCATTGGGGAAATCCTGAAAACCCTACTGGAATACGGCTCTCGAGGACCGGAGTTCCCTACCCCTGCTCTAGCAGCTTGCTGTCATATGTTTACTTTTTCTACTGGAAGTAGTTTTTTCTTTGGCAGCTTCATAGTATAGGACCGTACTGTCAATGAGTTTGCAAAGTTTGAGGTTACATCTCAACAATTCAACAGAAGAGACAATTAGGGATTCTAAGACAGTGGTTCCCAACCCTGTCCTGGAGGACCACCAGGTCAATCGGGTTTTCAAGATAGCCCTAGTGAATATGCATGGAGCAGATTTGTATGCCTGCCACTTCCATTATATGCAAATCTCTCTCATGCATAATCATTAGGGCTAGCCTGAAAACCCGATTGGCCTGGTGGTCCTCCAGGACAGCGTTTGGAACCACTGTTCTAAGACACCCAAATCTGAAGAGTTTGACTAGAGCAGGGATCTCAAAGTCAATCCTTGAGGGCCGCAATCCAGTCGGGTTTTCAGGATTTCCCCAATGAATATGCATTGAATGCAGTGCATGCACATAGATCTCATGCATATTCATTGGGGAAATCCTGAAAACCCGACTGGATTGCGGCCCTCAAGGAGGGACTTTGAGACCCCTGGACTAGAGGTATTCTAACCCAGGGGTGAACAACCTTTATACATAGAGGGCCATGTGAATGACATGTCAATCTCACATAATTCACTCAATATGTTGACTGAATCAACATAAATTGTTATCAGAATAGTCTGTTACCATATCTGTCTTTCCTAACACTGGGGTCCTTTCATTAAGACCCGCTAACCGATCTAGTGCGCGCTAAAGATTAGCGCACGCTAAATGCTAAGGCATCCATTATATTCTATGGGCGCCTTATCATTTAGTGGACGCTAAATCGGTTAGTGCACCTTAATAATAGGACCCCACTGTCAACAAGCCTTGTTCTGTCGTTCTATCCTTCAATGGTTCCACTGACAACAAAATTCTGGTTAATGATGTTTGTTGTGCGGCCATTTTCTGTGTATACTTCACATGATCTCATGGACCACATAAAATTCAATAGCAACTACTCCAAATACATTAATTAATAGTTATATTTACTTTGGATTCAGAAACAGGTTGTTTATTAAGACTGTTTTTCTGGACGATACTCGCATCGCCCAAAAGAAAATCAGAGGGTTCTCTCCCCCCCATGCCTTGGAGCACTTTAAAGTTACCTTTTAATCCGGTGCGCCGACATCCGACGCACATTTGTCTTAGCATTTTTGTCCTCACGCAATTGTCCCGCGTGCTTTTATCCATGAACCGAAAATGGCCTATATACTGTGCATTTTTACCTTGAATGTCTCTATCATATCTTTTTAGTCTATCCCCATATGCTTTATGAAGAAGGCTTGACCAGCTGCCCTTAGGGTCAACACTAAAGTTATGGTCTTCAGAATTGTACACACAATACCGAAGATGTAGTTTCACCAAAGCCTTATACAGAGGCAACTTCTTTGACCTGCTGGTCATGCTTTTTCCAAACAGGCTTCTGTTTTTTTGCCATTGCTTTATCAACCTGTTTTGACCACTTTAATAGCATCCAACATGATCACCCCCAGATCTCTCTCTCTCTAGGGTGATCAATGCTGTTAACTTGTTTTTATTTTCCTTCTTTTATTAGTATTTTGATCGGAGTCCACCGCTGCCAGAAAGAAGCAGTTTACTGTTGGGCTGTGCCTTCAGAGAGACAGACAAAGATGATGTGATAGAGAAAGGAAGTGTAATCTATGCCCAGCTAAACAAGAAACTTGTAGGCGAAAGACATCTCTCTCTAGAGACATCCTCCAGCATCCCTCACAAGGTCCCATCTGGTAGTGCAGTTGGCTCACCATATGAAGAAAAGATGAAGAACCAAAAAGAGTCTGATAACGCAAGTCATTTACAAGCCAAGAACATAAGTACCATTTATTCTATGCTTAAGGAATCACCGTCCAGTCAGAAAAATAATTGCAAAACATCCAATCTTCCTGAAATAGTCTACTCTGAGGTTAACTACCAACATGATAGAAGCAAGTCGTTACCTTCTGGAGCTCACAGCAGTTTTACTTTATCATGTACTGAAGCCACACCTACAGAAACCACAAAGATAGCATCAAATACTCTACCCCCAGCGCCCTGTGTGCCGTCACCTCAATTAGCTAATAAGACGAGGATCTTTTTTGAGGCTGAGCCTCCGGGACAGCAGTTTTCAAGCTATGCCACGTCATTCAGCTGCATTGAGGGACTAAAGAATGATAACAACTTCTGTGATACACCTTCTGGCTCCATAGATAAACAGATTCATCAGCTAAACTCTCCAAAGCCTCCTTCATCTAGAGCCACTCCCACTAATAATACCTATGAACATATTCTTGTGGGATGCTCAAAGCCTGCTGGTTATTCTCAAGATTCAGACCAGCTGTCCAAGTTTCCTTTCATAGCACACGCCTGCACTAACGTCCATGAAGAGTCTACAGCTCTGAACGCCGGGGCTGAAGATACCTATGAAAGGATTCCAGAGCGTCCCTCCAATAGTTCAGCTGGAGATTCAGATAACACCTATGAACAGCTTCCTCTGAATTTTTTGAAGGTTGCAGAGATAAAATCAAAACCCATTCAAAAGGTAATGTGCATCTTAGATTGTTTTTCTTCCAATTGTATTTAATATTAGATTCTTGATGTACTCCCTTTCTGTGGTACAACCAAAGCAGTTCTCTGTTCCTAGCGAGCTCATAATCTAAGCTTTTAGTACCTGAGGCAACAGAGAGTTAAGTGATTTGCCCAAGATTACAAGGAACCACAATGAGAATCAAACACAGCTTCCTAGCCCACTGCACTAACCATTAGGCTACACCATGCTTTTCTCCAAGTATTTATTCTGACAGGTACAGGTTGTACCCTGTTACAAAAGAGTAATAGATAAGAGTTACAGAACCTGTTTGTCTATGTAAAGAAAAGGTGATATATAAAATGGTTATTCATTTTAAAAAAAGGGAGAGACTACCATCCCCATAAAGCCCTGTAGCTACAGGAAGAGACTCCCAGAGCCCAGAAAAGGAGAGAGCAAGCTAAGAAGGTGTTTCTGCGTTGTATCCCATAGCAACAATTCATTTTCACAAGGTAGTGTTGTGGTGTGGTGGGAAATATTTACAACATTGTACATCAACTTCATTCAGGACATGACACACTAAATTTCATAAGAATCGACTGTGAAAGATACGACAAAAAACATTGTGGGGTGGGTTGGTTTTTTTTTCAGTTCACAGATCTATACTCAGCCTATGCAGTTGCAGTTTATTTTAAAACACCACCTGCAGTAGTCAAAAAATATCTGGATAGTCAGTGCCACTATCCAAATAGTAACAATATGGAGGGACTGAAACAAATCTCAGTGAAACTAGAAGATCTAACGAACCAAATCAACAAGTTAAAGAGCACCAAATCATGTAGACTGGATGGTACACACCCCAGGATACAGAAGAAACTCAAAAATGAAATTGTAGCTCTAATATTGAAAATCTGTAACACATTTAAATTAGCCATGATACCTGAAGATTGGACGGTGGCCAACATAACGTCAAGTAGAGTTCCAATGGTGATTCAAGAAACTATAGCCTGATGTTGGTACCTGGCAAAATGGTAGAAGCTATTATAAACAACAAAATTACTGAACACATGGAGGGACATGTTTGACATGACGTTCAAATCTGATTTTGAATGATTTGTAAAAAAATGTCTAAAAATCCAGGGCTAAACATGGTACTATCAAACCAGAAAAGCGCCTACCTTTTTAGTTTGAAAATCGCCCTGTTTTAGATGTTTTTGTGCTCAGTGCATCTTTCTTTAAGGGCCATTTAAAAAAAAAAAAACCTCAAGGGAAGAAATGCACAAAAACAAGCCACTATGATGTCTGGGTGCCAGTATTCTTACTAGACTAGTCATACAGAGATCCCAGCAAAGCAGTGGGGGCAGCCTAGGGGGTATGGCAGTGAACTTCACCTAAAAGGTCCCAGGTATACATCACAATATAACCCCCTTATATTATATAGTGACCCTCCAGAAATAGTAAAAAATGTACTGTACTCAACTGTGCACCACTACAATAGCCCTTATGCATACAGGGCTCCTTTTACTCAGCTGCGTTAGCGTTTTTAGCGCACACAGCATTTTAGCGTGCGCTAAACCCACGCTACGCGGCTAGAACTAACGCCAGCTCAATGCTGGCATTAGCGTCTAGTACGTGCGGAAATTTAGAGCGCGCTATTCCACGCATCAATGCCCGAACGTAGCATAGTAAAAGGAGCTCACAGATGTGGGTTTAATAGGTATTTTGTGGGTTTTGGGTTGCTCACACCTTCTACTACAAGAGTACTAGTTAGACTGCGATATGGACCTGGCTCCCCTTCTCAACACTGCACCAACCACTAGGCTACACCAGGGACCTGCTTGTTGCTGTACGAGGAATGACTATTGTATCTGCAGCTGTCATAGATCTTGGCATATATTGTCACTTTCACCTTGTAGGGGGAAGGGACGGGGGTCAATGACCATTGAGAGATTAAGGGGGATCATGCCTTTTATCCCTCCAGCAGTCATCTGGTCAGTTTGGGTACCTTTTTGGTACTTAGCCGTTTTTGAAACAGGTTTAGGGAAAAAAACATCTTAATTTATACCCTGGGCATTTTTACAATGTTCCATTATGAGGGGCCACTGAAAAGTTCTCAGCCCAAGCAAGAAGAGAATGATGTGGAACCATGAAACTTACAAGTGTGGAATAGCTTGTAAGTTTCATGGCTCCACATCATTCTCTTCTTGGTTAGGCTGAGAACCTTTTAGTGGCCCCTTGTATTGTGATGTCATAATGCCTCATTCCACCAATGCCTAAGAGCCAATCTCATCAGTGATGTCACAATGGCTTGGCTTCCCTCTACTTGTGCCCATTTGCTAGATGCATTTGCCTCATTGAAATGAAAAGTCTCAAGAAAAGTGTGGAATAGCTTGTAAGTTTCATGGCTCCACATCATTCTCTTCTTGGTTGGGCTGAGAACTTTTCAGTGGCCCCTTGTATTGTGATGTCATAATGCCTCATTCCACCAATGCCTAAGAGCCAGTCTCATCAGTGATGTCACAATGGCTTGGTTTCCCTCTACTTGTGCCCATTTGCTAGATCAGGGGTCTCAAGGTCCCTCCTTGAGGGCCGCAATCCAGTCGGGTTTTCAGGATTTCCCCAATGAATATGCATGAGATCTATGTGCATGCACTGCTTTCAATGCATATTCATTGGGGAAATCCTGAAAACCCGACTGGATCGCGGCCCTCAAGGAGGGACTTTGAGATCTCTGTGCTAGATACATTTGCCTCATTGAAATGAAAAGTGTCAAGAAAAGTGTGGAATAGCTTGTAAGTTTCATGGCTCCACATCATTCTCTTCTTGGTTAGGCTGAGAACTTTTTAGTGGCCCCTTGTATTGTGATGTCATAATGCCTCATTCCACCAATGCCTAAGAGCCAATCTCATCAGTGATGTCACAATGGTTTGGTTTCCCTTTACTTGTGCCCATTTGCTAGATGCATTTGCCTCATTGAAATGAAAAGTGTCAAGAAAAGTGTGGAATAAGTTTCATGGCTCCAAATCATGGCTTGTAAGTTTCATGGTTCAAAATCATTCTCTTCTTGCTTGGGCTGAGAACGTTTCAGTGACCCCTTGAATGTATGCTTGGACTAAAGATGTAGGCTCCCAAATTCTAGAATTTATATGGCTAGCACCTCTAAATGTCACAGGCAGCAGCACTTACCTGGATGAAAGGTGCTGTTATTCAGATAAAGGCTTTTGCATGTTAACCTCCTTTATTCTTTAAAGTGCAACATCTAATTTTGTACCTTTTTAACATGGCTGTTTCTTTTGTTGCAGAATGACAAACGAAGAAGATTCTTTTTTGTTGACCGAAAGAATAAATAAGGAGAATGTAGAGCTTTGCGTATTATATACATTTAATCGTATATACCTTGGGAGTCACATGAAGAAATGTTTTCAGAGAATTTCAAAGACTATATAAAAGATGGGAAGAGAGATGTTTGAGTTAGGATAATTACTTTATAGTTAGAATGGAAAGGCTCTTTTGGGAAGCGCATGGTTTTCTGAGCAAAAGCTCTTGCTCATTCTGTGGATAGCGAATTGATAGGTACATTAGTTCCGCCTAATTGTAAGCAACTGAGCAAAAAAAGGATTGAACCAGTGCACACTAATGTAATCACTCTAAATTAAAGAAATGCTTGAACCTCTGTCCAGTAGGGCAAGGTACTATAGCTTGTACCTTCAGTACATAGCTTGTTACGTCTAGGGCTGCTTGCCTTCTGTCGGCAAAGGAGTTCATCCATCCTTTATTAAAATAAAATTAAAGGAAAAAAAAAAGGCTCCAGCACAGATAACCTTTGAAGTGACTTTTCTGAGCTCAATACAAACTTTGTGAAAGGTTGTGTTAGACTTTGCAGCTCGTTATATGCTGCCATATTCTGCTTTATTCACCCTTGATGGTTTTGGCCTGTTGAATATCTACTGACATGGGGTTAATTTAACTCAGGGGTATGGAACTCCGTTCCTCGAGAGCCGTATTCCAGTCGGGTTTTCAGGATTTTCCCAATGAATATGCATGAGATCTATTTGCATTCACTGCTTTCAATGCATATTCATTAGGGAAATCCTGAAAACAAGACTGGAATACGGCTCTCGAGGACCGGAGTTCCCTACCCCTGATTTAACTGAAAAGCTCTTTGGAAAGCAAAGACCGCAGGTGCTGCAGCTGCTTCCACTCCTGCCCAGGAATGGCCGTACATCCTCTATACAAAACAATCCAAACAAATTAGCGCAAAGTCGAAAAACCAAAACAAGAAAAAAAAAACCAAATCTGCAGATGCGATGTACAAGGTATAAAAACTAATCTTTATTAAAGAAGACACAATGTAACATTCCAGAAATCAGTAAAAAAAAAACAACAACCCCCAATAATGATAAAATAATGAAAAGTTTTGGTTCTTGTGTGCGAGTCCAAAGGACCTGACACGGTCCGTGTTTCGGAAAACGCTCCTTCCTCAGGGGTCCTAAGCGGAGGAAATTTTATGGGGAAAATACGAAAAATGAAGTTAGTGTAAACAATATGAACACTGTGCAGTGAGAAGTGAATGAGACCATGTAAGAGAAGGTGTGAATAACTGTACATCCTCTATATACATGGGAGGAGGGGGGTCAATATTCAGTGAGATTTATTTGTGAAGTATGGCTCCCCTATCTGCGGAAGAACCCGCTGACCAAGTCCATACTCGGATTTCCAGCAGCACAGTATGCCTTAGCACTATCTGGGTACGGACGGTGTGGTCCAGGGATGGAGCTTGGGCAGCTGGGAGTCAAACGATTAGCAGTAATATTCAATCTGCTAATTGGGCAATTGCTCAGATACAGCTAGGGACAGCAAAAAGGCTACCATAACTGTTTCTGATGTTTTCGTTCTTGACTTTATTGTAATTCCTCCCCCCCCCCCACTCTTCCCACGTATAATCAGTATGGTTTGTCCTTAGTCTTTAGATGTCTTTGTTTTAAATGATTGTATCCCTTATTTTTATTATTATTGTATTCTTGCCTAGAGTTTTGATAGGCGTGTAATCAATTTTTAAATAAACTATGAAACTCTTTGGGTACTGGCCTGCATATCACCGGTATCTAGATAAGAAGCATGGCATGTAGGGCGCATTTCTATAACTGGACGTCCATAAAGTATTTTTGTACCAAAACAGGGAGCCAGCCCTGAAGTAACTGAAATGGAAACTGTAAAAGCCCATTTCTAAACTGTCTAATGCAACTCCCAGGACATAACGATGAGCCAATGATGACCTACTTGAACTTGTAACTATGTATTTGTAACTATGACCTAACTGTATTAATAACTGTACTAGCAACTCCATTGAATGTCCGTGTCAAACTGTCCATTGTAACTTCCTGGGTAACTGACCCAACCTCTTGTAATGTAATCCGACCTTGAACTGATTAGGTAAAGGCAGAATAGAAAAACTGATTAGCATAACATAAACAGGTGACTCAAGGGCATCTGGTAGAAGCCTATTTTATAATAATAATTTTATTCTTATATACCGCCAAAGCCATGGTAGTTCGAGGCGGTTTACAATATGAAGAGCTGGACAATCAGCGACATAGTTACAATGTAGAATCATCAAATACATGTATACCAGGGATCTCAAAGTCCCTCCTTGAGGGCCGCAATCCAGTCGGGTTTTCAGGATTTCCCCAATGACTATGCATTGAAAGCAGTGCATGCATATAGATCTCATGCATAGACACTGGGGAAATCCTGAAAACCCGACTGGATTGCGGCCCTCAAGGAGGGACTTTGAGACCCCTGATGTATACAGAATAGGAGAGATAATGAACTAAAAATCATAGGTAACAAATCGGTTAAACAGTTTGGTAAGGAACTTAAGTGCCTACATTTTTTTAAAATAGAGAATAGTAGCATAAGTCAGATAGGAGCCGTTATGCCAGCCCTGTAGCTTGTCTAAGTGTGTGCACCTAAGTCCTGGAGATATGTGCGTAGGCTCAGCTTCGGTAACTGGCACCTGAAATTAAGTGCTGTTATAACCCCCCTCCCCCCTTTTACAAAAGTGCGGAAGAGCTTTTTAGCGCCAGCCGGCACACTAAATGCTCCTTGCTGCTCCGACAGTCATAGAGTTCCTATGAGCATCGGAGCAATGCAGATCATTCAGCGTCCCGGCCAGTGCTAAAACACTCTGCCATGCTTTTGTAAAAGGGGGTTAAGATAGTATTTCACAAAGGGTGTTCTGCATGGCGCATTCCTTGTAGCGTTCTATCTTAGCATGCTTTTTGTGCCTATCTTTGGGTATTAATGCCTGCCAAAGGCTGGCGTAAATGTTGGCGCCCAATTGAGGGCAAACCCCGGTATTTTATAACCTCATGGCTAATTTCTGGAAACACCCCCTGACCCGGCCATGCCCTCTTTTCAGTTGCTTGCTGTGAAATTTTGGTGTGCATGTTATAAAATAAGGCATAGGGCGGATCTGCATGTAATACCTAATTGCTGCCAATTAAAATCATGTTAACATCAATTATTGAGAGCATTTAATTGGATAATTAGGTTATGCGCAAATTTGGAATCCATGCCCAAATTTGGGTGACCTATACAACATCTAGGGGGTAACTTTGTACTACTCTACAAGCCACATATAATACTTATGTCATATGTAATATTCTATAAGCCACATGTAATACTTGGAGCAATAGAGGCAATACTTCCTTTCATAGTACAACAGCACAGCTCATCTTATGTGGACCAGACCACCTGTTGCACCTTCATGTGCCAGCAAGTGCCAGCTGGTGGAATGCAGAGATGTAACTGGGTAACAGGGAACAAGTTGCAAGTTACTGTAAAATTTTGCCTCTAATACATCAGCAAGCTGAGAAAGAACTAAAGGGTCCTTTAAAAAAGTAACAAGAGAGACTCCGGGGGTTGAAGTTTGCCTTTGAATATATCAAATATACTTGAGACCACTTTATCGAATACTAGTGAAAGAGCCACTTTAATGGTATCCTTTGTTTTTGAGCAAGAGATGAATGCAGTAGGGAACTTTATTTTTCCAACTCTCAAGGGAGGGGAGAGGACGGCACAGCGATTAAAGCTACAGCTTCAGCACCCTGAGGTTGTGGGTTCAAACCCACGCTGCTCCTTGTGACCAAGGGCAAGTCACTAATTCCCCCATTGCCCCATGTGCATTAGATAGATTGTGAGCCCACCAGGACAGATGAGGGAAAATGCTTGCGTACCTGAATAAATTCATGTAAACCATTCTGAGCTCCCCTGGGAGAACAGTATAGAAAATTGAAAAAATACATAAACTCTGTTTGGCAGGAAAAAGGTTTGGATGTTCCCTAACATCACATTCGCTAGACAAACTCAGGAAAGAAGGAAGATTTTCCTGCAAATGAGAACAGAAGTCTTGGCTCTTGGTGCTTGTTTTCTATTGAATGTTATTGGATTCCTTAAGTATTTCATTTCTGTATTGCTTAAGCAAGAGTGTTCTTGTGAAAACATTTATTGAAATTGATAAATAAAGAATTAAAAAAAAAAAAAAAAGAGCTAAGAGGCTCCTCTACTAAACTGCATAAAAACAGGACATAGCATGCCCATACTTAGGGTTTTCCCCACCCGCAAAGGTCATTTTTTTTTACTGCAGCTGTAAAAATGGACTTTTTGTATTACCGTATTTTCACATAGATAACGCGCACCCGTGTAAAACGCGCACACGGGTATAGCGCGCAAAAAACACATATTTATGTATATAAATTTTTATATACCGCGCACACCCGTATACCGCGCATGCTGCCTGACTTTCCTTTCGCCCGCCCCGACTCTCCTCTGGAGACCCCGACTCTGTTTTCGCCCGCCCCGACTCTCCTTTCCTCCTTGAAGTCCTGTCCCTACCCTGAAAGCCTGATGCCCCCCCCCCCCCGATGTCCGATTCACACCCCCCCGCAGGACCGCTCGCACCCCCACCCCGAAGGACCGCTCACACCCCTACCCGAAGGACCGCTCGCACGCACCCGCACCCCCACCCTGAAGAACCACTCGCACCCCCACCCCGAAGGAGCACTCGCACTCCCACCCCGAAGGACCGCTCGCACCCCTACCCGAAGAACCGCTCGCACCCCCACAGCCTCACCCCCTCCCCCATGGAGAAGCAGTCTACCTTGTTTCCAAATGCCAGCGAGCCCAGCTGTTTTCTCTGCCGGCGGTCCCGCCCCTTCTCTGAGCCCTGCTGCGCTGCTTTTTCTTCCGGCGGTCCCACCCTTTCTCTGACATCAGAGAAAGGGCGGGACCGCCTGAAGAGGAAGCAGCGCAGCACAGGGCTCTGAGAAGGGGCAGGACCACCGGCAGAGGAAGCAGCTGGGCTGGCATCCGGAAACAAGGTAGACAGCTTCTCCATGGGGGAGGGGGGGAGGCTGTGGGGGTGCGAGCAGTCCTTCGGGTGGGGGTGCGAGCGGTCCTTCGGGGTGGGAGTGCGAGCGCTTCTTCCGGGTGATGAATCGGGCGTCGGGGGGGGAAACTATGTAAAAAAATTTTTGTACAACGCGCTCACGCATATAACGCACAAGGGTATGCGCGGTTTGTAAAAACTACGTATAACGCGCGCGTTATATGCGAGAAAATACGGTAATATAGAGCCAAAAACAAATACATGCTGCCTCAGAGTGTAATCGCCCACCAATCTTCTCTCCATTGGAGCACAATCAGGCGTGTCTCCCTGCACCCACGGCGAGAGGATTGATTGGCGATTACACCCTATGGCAGCATGTATTTGTGAAACGCTGGCCATCATTGGTGCGCCAATCCTCAGCACAAGATAAGTAGCCTTTTTCACTTCTATCTTGTTTATTCTTACATTGCATTGCACAGAGCTGTTTTGAAATGTTTAAAGGATGTTTTTTATGCCAATGACTTGCCAACCTTGCCAATGACTTGCCAACCTTGAGCTGCGTTTGACGCTGGTAAGTGCTGTTTCCTCCTTTTGAGTTTAAATCCACCTGTGCATGTTCTGATTTTTGGGCATTGGTTATAGTGAAGCTCGCATCTAGCACACTCACTGTTTTTGGTGAAAGGGTTGTTTGATACTTTTGGCATTAATAGCCATGCATTAATGTTGCCTTTAGTGTGTGAACTTTCAGGAGTCTCGACATGGCCGTGTTTCGGGAGTCTATATAGACATATTACAAAGCAAATGTAAATAAGAACATTAACATTATGCAACAACAGATATAAATATAAAAAATAAAAAGTATAAAAATGTAGTCATTGCACTTCACATGAGTACTTACCGCTACCCATTTTGTAGGTGGTAGGGGCTCATGTGGTATTCCTGCGCTAACTAGTTAGCGTGTGGTAATGTAACTGTGCTAATAATAAATAATAAAAAGTTTATATACCGCAGGACCGTAAAGTTCTATGTGGTTTACAATAATTAAAAATACAGCAAATAGAATAAAACTGATTAGCACAGGAATATCCACTCTCTACTCCCCCCCCCAAACATGCCCCCTCAAAAAAAATAAAAATATTTTTTAGGCATTTAGGGGGTTGTACAGGCCTACATTTTCGGCACCTAGGGTCACATCAGAATTGTGGCCTGCAACGCATAGCGATGCCAAAGTCCAGCACCACCCCTAACCACCCCCCCCCCCTTTTGGGCTTTGGCGCCACTATGCACAGCTAGCCACCAGGGAGATAGGCACCAGTCGGGGGAAGCAGCACCCCTTCTGATCCCCCCCTTCCCAACCCCCTGAAAAGCACAGCTTCTTTCCAATCCCCCTCCCTCTTCCCTAACCATCTCCCACTGAGGGTAAGAAGGGCTAACCTACCTTGATGTGTCCTGGTGGTCCATTGGGGTCTGAAAGGCAGGAGAGATGCCCACTCACTCCTGCTTGTAGCAGCTGTCTCCTTAAATTGGCTGCTGTGACCTCTAGCAACAGTTGAATACCATGAGGTTACAACAGGCACTTTAAGGAGACAGCCACCATGGGTAGAAGCAATGGCGAAGCCAGAGATTCAATTTTCCTCTCTCTTTCCCCCTCTTCCCACCCCTTTAGCCTGTGCAGCAAGCCTCTCTCTTTTCCCACCCCACCAGCCTGTGCAGTCTCTCTCTTTCCCTCTCTGCCCATGCAGCATTTCTGTTTCTCTTCAGGTCACCGACAGCCTACCCTCTGACGCAAAACACAAACATGTCAGAAGGAAGGCTTCTGGGGAAGCCACTGGCAGTGTGTAGGAACCACTGCTAGCGACCTGTGGCTACTGGGTAGGCATGCCTGAGTCTATATTGGATGGGCTAGGCCTGCCCCACGGCTATGCCCCTGAAGAGGTGAGTGGGTATCGCTCTTGCCTAGACCACTAGGACATGTCAAGGTAAGCCCAGGAGTGTTTTGGGGGGTAGGAGGGTAGGGGATGGGTCTAGTTGGCCCTTCTTACCCTCGAGAGGGGTTGGAAGGGAGGGTGTGTGGAAGAGGGTGTGCTTCTGAAAGGGTTGGGAACTAGGGAGAAGGGTCAGAAGTGGAGGGAAGAAGGGAAGGAAGGGGAATAGGAAGGAGGGTGGGAGGGGGATGTAAACCTATTTGGGCAGGACCTAGAAGTTAACCAGGCACCACCAATATTCAGATTGCTGCTCAGTTAACTCCTTGAATACAATTAGGACAGCTTTTTTTCTGTCCTTACTTTGTGCAGTTGTTCAGCTGGTTAGCAGACTGAAAATTGCCACTAACAGCCTGTTTTACAAAACTGCGCTAGCGGCTGCCGTGCGGCAATAGCCCGAAAGCCCTTTAAATCTCTATGGGCTTCAGGGCCGTTACTGCGCAGCAGCCGCTGGCAAGGCTTTGTAAAACAGGCCCTAAGTTTCTACTCTGTCCTAACTCCGCCCCTCAGACTGCCCACACAATAGCCAGAGGAAAGATTCAGGGGCACTGTTTGGTTAAATGCCACTGAATATCCCCAGATAGCCCTGCACAAGAGATTTAAATCCCTGGTCATTTAAATCCCTTTGAATATTGATCTCTATAGACCTAGTTTGAAGTCAAGCAATGATACTTGGCTTATGCTTAAAGTCTTGAGGATCCCTTTCTTACGGTGTTGGGAGGGATTTTTTTTTTTTCTTTCCATTGCATTAGTTCTACTTTATTTTCCTACTTCAGGTTGTTACATTTTGGCTGCTGCCTGTTAGAACATAGGGATCCTCTTATAAAATTACTCCCACATTGAAATGCATGCAGAAGACAAAACGTAGGCAAAAGGGAAAAGGATCTTGTCATAAATAGGCTAAGCGGAGTGCTAAGCACCTTTCTGAGCCAGAAAATATTTTACTACCCCCCAAAAACCATTAAAGCATTCAGATACAACATAATTACCTATATTACGTCTCTTCCCTGGTTTCTAATAGGTTGCCAGGCTGAGAAAAAAAACAAAGATACTGGTCACCTCAAGTAATCTATCATGGATTTTGCTTGGTGTACTGTAAATCTGTCACAGGCCAGCCAGAGAACTGTCCTTGACTTTACTCCTCTGAATATCATTTAAAATTTGTTTCAATGCGACACACAATAGAGATTAATTAGAATTGGAACCCCACAGAGGGAAGAGTCATATTTATAGGTCATAGCTTGGTTAAATTTTAAGGCAGTAGATTAGCCAGTACCGGTAATTCAGAGGTCCCATTGCAACCTTGACTCAGCAAAGCAGACAGCACCAAAGGGAAAATGTGTGGGAAGTGAAGAAAATGCCTTTGCACTTAAAGGATGAACTGTTGTTGATTAAGGAATATGCACGTCCCATGGTGTTAGGAAACAAATACAGTAACGCATGTAAGAATAGAGGCAAATTCAGCAGCAATCGCTAACTGCATTAATGAGTGCTAAATGCTAAAGATGCCTTTTATGTTCCTACTAGTCTTTAAGCCCGTTACATTAACGGGCGCTAGAATAGATGTGTCTGTCTGTCTTTCTGTCTCTCTCTCTCCTTGGCCGCTGTCTGTCTTTCTGTCTCTTTCCTCGGCTGTCGACCACCACCCCTTGCCTGCTCCCCCTCTCCAGCAGTAGCGCTTTCTTTGTCTGCCTCCCCAGAGCAAACCAAGTTTGCTGCCTGCCCCCCAGCACACCCCTCCCCCCCAAAGCAGCCCCCTTTCCCTCTCCCCCTCCACTTCCCTGTGCAGCAGTAGCAGCCGGACGCCTCGCAGCGCCGGTACCCTGTCTGCTTCGTCCAGGTTGCAGGATACCGTCCTGCTGTTGCTCTCGGCGAACCCTCCCGCCGTTGCTCTCGCTGCTGCTCAAACCGCCGCGTGCACCGCAAGCGCCACACGTCACACGCACGCCGCAAATTGAACACGGCCACGGAGTCACAAATCACGGCGGCAGGGATCACGGCGTTGTAAATGCACATGCACGCTTACAGTTTTATTATAGAGGATGGGCATCTTTAACATTTAACACACACTAATAGCATGTATTAATGTGGTAGAACCATTGATGAATTCCCTTAGTGTAAGTTAACATTTTCAGGCCACCATTGTGCCATATCATTGGCTGGTGTAAACATCCGTGACTAAATATTGCATGTGTAACTGGCACGAATGTGCAAGCAAGGAGGGCCATTTTCAAAAAGTCCGACTCCAGGACAGTGGCTCCCAACCCTGTCCTGGAGGACCACCAGGTCAATCGGATTTTCAGCTAGCCCTAATGAATATGCAAGAGAGAGATTGGCATATAATGAAAGTGATAGGCATGCAAATCTGCTCCATGTATATTCATTAGGGCTATCCTGAAAACCCGATTGACCTGGTGGTCCTCCAGGAGAGGTTTGGAAACCACTGATCTAGGACGCCTTGGGAAAGGTTTGATTATCGCTGCAAGATCTCCAAATTAAGTCTGCCCAAAGCATGCCCATACCACATAGAACTCAGGATGCACAGTGAGCAAATTGCCAAGCTAGATGTCTAGAAAAATGGTTGAGAATCAACACTTGGATGTTCTGGCGAGTTGGAAGTCCAAGTGTCAACTTATGATGGTTTTTGGATGTTTTTATTTTTTGGTTATGAGCGCCTTAGAGTGTAAATGTTTGGCTCATTTCAGGCTAGAGATTTTTTGCCAGTCCTGGTTTTGAACTTGATCCCAAAGCAATGTGGAATTTGTAGTGCCTGATCCAGCCCATTGAAATCAAAGCTGCATAATACACAAGGATGGGTGGTCAAAAAACTACAAAAAAGGAGAACACAGACCTTATGATGTACCCTATATGTCAAAACAAAAGGTAGGGCCAAACAGATTTTCTGGTATGAACAAGAGCTGCAGCCAGTGTTGAGTTTTACAACTGAAAGTTCTTCTAGTTGCCTTGTGTCCATTCAGTGCCTGCATATTGTGCCCAATTTTGTTTGTACCCCTGATGAAGGCGTTTTTCAACCAAACACGGTACTATATTGGGTTCTATATGAGATAATAAACATTACTATTGGACACTAAACCCAGGAAGAAGACTCATCTGTTTGACCCCAACTTTTGTTTTTCCTGGTGTGGTTAAAAATTCAAGACTGTCCAAAAATCTCCAGCCTTGAACTGAATAACTTGGCATCTCTGAGGGCAATAAGGGCTCCCTACTTTAACGAAGGCATTCTTATCAATTGTGCTTTCTATTCCATTCCCTCAGTTTCTCTGTGGTCTAATGCAATATGGCTACCACAACAGAAACCACCTAGATTTAGTATATGTGGGATAAATGTATTAAAATGAAGAATGAAATGAAACTATCATACTTGAACAATTTTTAAGTATTAAGATCTTCTTATCTGGAAATAATCTTTAATAATTTGAATGGTTCCTGGTGAGTCAGTGAGCCTGCACTGACTAAGCACTTGTCATAAAATTCTTGACTCTGCAGGATTTTTTTTTTTTTTTCACAGTTCTGCAGTAAAAACAGACAGGCAATCACAAAATCTTAAGAACCCAGTTATACATAAGAACAAAAGAATAGCCATATTGGGTCAGATCAATGGTCCATCAATCCCAGGAGACCATTCTCACGGTGGCCAATCCAGGTCACTAGTACCTGACCAAAACCCAAGAAGTAACAACACTCCATGTTACCGATCCAGGGCAAGCAATGGCTTCCCCCATAGTATGTGGAGATCAGAACTGAGGCATCCAGGTTGGGATGTTTTGAATTCTAGTAATATTTCAGTAAAGGCTCTGCTAATGTGAACTCTTTTCTAAAATATCTTCAAGAATGTGTGTGTATTTTCTGCCTCGTACAGTGGAGAAATCATTTTAGAAATATGTATATGGGTAAAATGAACAGCAGGATCCCGACAGCTTCTATGCATAAGTGGCAATTTTGTAAATTCCATATTTCCCATTTTATAAAGTTACACGTAAATTCCCCCAGTTAAGCAGTAAGGGCACAATTTTAATTTGGTTTCATTTTGGAGGTGGAAATAAACAATAGGGGATTAAGAAGGTTGATTCCTCTATTTCCTTGTGAAAGACCTTAGCCAAAACGAGCACTTTTTAAAACCTATATGTCCCTCGGAGCTGGTGTATGACCCAACAGGAAAATTTCCTCCCCATACACGTTCTTTTTGTAAAATGAGAAATATACGTCTAGACTTTTGTCCCACCCGAATCACACCCCTTTGAATATCTATGTGGTGTGGATCACCATGTGTAAACGGCGGCTTTCTGAAATAGTGATTACGTGTTAATGCAATCTACACATGCAAATGTAGCTGTTTACACATGAAGATGTATCTGAAATAAGCAACAACTTCAACAAGAGGTACAGGGGAAGGGGGTTACGTTGCAGGCGAGATCGGGGAAGGAGCGGGGGACAGAGACAAGGGCAGGGGAGGGGCGAAAACCGCCCAGGGTGCCTCTCTCCCTCGCTAAGCCACTAGTATCATATATAAATTCACCTTTGTCCACTATGTCTTGTCATAATTAATTTGTAAGCTCTTTCGAGCAGGGTCCATCTCTTGCGTGTTTAATGTACAGCATTGCGTGCGTCTGATAGCCCTTTAGAAATAATAAATAGCAGTAGTAGTCGTATTCCCTAGTCTTTCACTAACTTTATCCCCTCTCTCTCTCTCTCATACATCCAGCAACTCTTCTCTCTCTCTCCCTCCTTCCAACCATCCTCTCTCCCCTTCCATTGAGCATCTCTCCTCTATCTCTCTTTCTCGCCAGCATGTCCTCTCTACCCTTCCCTCAAGCTTCTCCTCTCTCTTCCTCCTGGAGGAAAAGTCCATAGTCTGTTATTGAGACAGACATGGGGGAAGCCAATGCTCATTCCGGATTGGTAGCAAGGAATGTTGCTACTATTTAGGTTTTCACCAGTGACCTGGATTGGCCACCGTGAGGACAGGCTACTGGGCTAGATGGACCATTAGTCTGACCCAGTAAGCCTATTCTTAGGTTCTATCCAGCATCTCTGGAATAGGTGTAAATATCTGCTCCTATCATTTTTTTATGTATGCACATATATTAGTATACACTTCCCCCTCCGTATTCGCAAATTCCTTATCTACGGATTCGGTTATTTGCAATTTTTGACCAGAAAATTTTTTTTTCATTTTTTGGGCTATTTTTAGCCCTATAAGCCCCCTCCTTAAGCCTTACCTGGTGGTCTAGCGGGTTTTCAGGCAGGAGCGATCTTCCCACGCTCCTGCCCCGTGCAGATCGCTCACAGAGAGACTACGGGAACTCAAGGCAGCCATTTCCTGTGAGCAATCTGCACGCAGCAGGAGCGTGGGAAGATCGCTCCTTCCTGAAAACCCGCTAGACCACCAGGTAAGGCTTAAGGGGGTGCTTACAGGGCTAAAAATAGCCGGGGGAAGTGGGGGATAAGGGCAGAACCAGCCCAAATATTATTCACGGTTTTTCCATATTTGCGGGCCGGCTCTGCCCCTAACCCTCGCGAATATGGAGGGGGAAGTGTATTTTCTATTCTATACACGTGTCTTCTGCCCAATCTCTGCTCCTGTACAGTATATATCCTTAATACTGATAATACACGTGGATAGTTTCAAGCAGGCACAGGAAGTCAGTTTTCAGAGAAATTATTTTACCCATGTAAACGTCCTTGGAAATTGTTCTCCCAAACATTTTTCTTCACTCTTTAGAGCAGGAAGGTGACACAGTGTACTTTAACTGAAAATCATATCATTTCTGTAGTGTGTGCTAGGTAGTAGTGCTTTGTTATTGATATTCCATGTTAATAAAAAAGCAGTCTAACTAAATAATCACAGAAATTCAGTGCATAACAAATTATAAATGTAAAGTGCTTAGGCCCTTCAACCAAACTGTTCAGTAAATTCACCAAACTGTGGTTGCCATAGGGACCATCATTGCCTTTACCGTCCCTTTCCACTTGAGTATTATGGAACTTAAAGTATGTAGAAAGACTAAGAAAAGAACTTATCTTAAGTTCTGCGGCGGGCAGCTGACAGCTCCATTCAAAAGGCAACCCCAATGAAAAAGTGCTCGTGCCTAAGTGCTGGTGTTTAAAATGCAAAACGCCGTAGATGGAGATGGCCCCCGACTCAAGTTTCCCGTCTTTAGCCTAGTATTCGCCAGTCCTTCTGGTATGAAGTAGCCGAGAGAAGATACAGTGGTACCTCGGTTTATGAGTGCACCGGTTTGCGAGTGTTTTGCAAGACGAGCAAAACATTCGCAAAATCGGCGCCTCGGAAACCGAGCGTGGCTCGATTTACGAGCGCTCCCCCACGATCTCGGATAGAACGTGAACTCGCAGGCCTTGAGCATGCATAGATGCTCAAAGCCCAGCACAGAAGAGGAGGCCGATCTTCGGGCACCGGCACCAACGCATAGGACATGCCGGTGTCAGTGCCAAGGCCGAGCTGAAAGTAAGAAGCAGGTTCGGGTGGGTCTGGGAGACTTCAGGTCACGGTGGGGGGGTGCCGGCTCGTGGCAGGAGGGTGCCAGATCGCGGGGGGGAGGGTGCCTGACCGCGGAGGGGAGGGTGCCGGATCACAGGGGGGGGGCCTTCGGGGGAAGCAATGCCGGTTCTCATGGGAGGGGGAAATAGAGCAGCGCCGCTGGCCTCGGGGGGTGGGGGGTGAGAACATATCAAAGCGAGTTTCCATTATTACCTATGGGGAAACTCGCTTTGATATATGAGTATTTTGGTTTACGAGCATGCTTCTGGAACGAATTATGCTTGTAAACCAAGGTACCACTGTATTTATCTTTTTTGAATAGTTGTAGGCATTAAAGGGCAAATTCTATAAGAAGCGCCCAAAAGTTAGGCACTGAAGTAGGTACTGTTCAGCGCGATTCAAGTAAAATTGGGTGCTGTTTAACGAATCACGCTGAGCGGAACCTATTATGGAGGTGCCCAATAAATAGGCCAGCTCTAGGCACAACTAAATGTTAGGGGCCTATATGAGCGCTTAAGCACACTTAAGAGCAGCGATTCTGCAACAAGGCGCCTAACATGAAGCCACGCCCACGCCTAACGTGCCTAGCGCCTAATTTTTTGAAGGCCGCCTACATTTTTAGAGGCGCCTTATTGCAGAATCGCTTTATCTTGATAGGCGCCTAAGTTTCAATTAGTGCTGATTAAAAAGCTTAATTGAGCTTGTTAATCAATTTAGATAGGCGCCTATCTAGATGGGCATCTCCGAAATAGGTGCCTCTCATTAGGCGCCGGTTACAGAATTTGAACTTAAGTATATTTATTACTTTGACCTGTTCAGTATCATTCATAGAACTTCACGGTATTGCGGTATATAAGCTGTTATTATTATTACTAGTCTTTAAACCCGTTACATTAACGGGTGCTAGAACATATGTGTGTGTGTCTGTCTTTATTTCTTTCTCTCTCTCTCTCCTTAGCCGCTTTCTTTCTTTCTGCCTTTCTTTTTCCTTGGCTGTCCATCACCACCCCTTGCCTGCTCCCTCTGTCCATTTCCCTTCCTTTTACCTCCCCTGTGTCCACCACCACCCCTTCACTGCTCTCCTTATGCAGCAGCAGCCCTTCTCACTTTGTTTTACCTCCCCCCTGTCCAGCAGCACCTCTTTCCTTCTCCCCCTGTCCAACATTAGTCCTTTGTTCCTTTTTCTTCACCCCCCTGTCCATCAGCATCTCTTTCCTTCTCCCCCTGTCCAGCAGTAGGCATCCCTTCCTTTTTTATCCCCCTCCTCCTTCTTATCCCTGATACTCTTACCTTGCTCTGCCCCTGATCAGAGGTTCCCGACAGCCGCCCAGTTGCACCCATTGGAAAAGTTCCCACTGCCGCATCCCGCACCCCTCCTGACGCGGCTCCCGCTGTCCTTTCTGTCTGTCTCTGTCCCTGGCCCCCTTTGCCTGTCTGTCTTTCTGTGTATCTCCCTGCCCCTGTGTCTTTCTTCTTTTCTTTCTGTCTCCCTTCCTCCCTCTGTCTGTCTGTCCAAAGCAGCATTCCCTCCCCCTCCATTTCCCTCCCCCCCACCAGTTCCCTGTGCAGCAGCATTAGCGTTTCCTCTACCCCCCCCCTTTCCCTTCCCGCGGTCCGGACTACAAACGTGGTGATTCCAGCAGCGCTTGCATCAGTCTCCACACACTGCTTCGGGTCCTTCTACTGCCATGATTTACTCTGGCACGTCCCTGATGACATCATCAGAGACGCGGCAGAGCAAATCAGGGCAGTAGAAGGGCCCGAAGCAGCGTGTGAAGACTGATGCACACGCTGCTGGAATCGCCATTCGGGCCCGCGGGAAGAGAAGGGGGTGGGTGGCAAAGGAGGAACGGAGATCGGCGGCGGCAGGAGGAACGGAGATCGTCGTCTGGCTGCGGTCCGGCTTGTATAGAGCAGGGAGGCTGTGAAGTAGTAAGCGAGCAGGTGGTGACGTAAAACGCGCGCATGCGCACTCGTGTTTCCGCAACGGATCAGGGAACACGACTTTTGAGTGCGCATGCGCAGCCTAGCATTTTATTAGATTAGATTCATGTTTTAAGTTTAGCACTGAGAGTTGAGCTTCTTTGTTAATTTTTTTTATACTGTCCCCTCCTGATGAAGAATGCGAAACTCGAGGTGGGGGGTCCATCTCCATATGCGGCATTTTGCATTTTAAACACCAGCACTTATGCATGAGCACTTTTTCATTGGGGTTGCCCGCCGCAGAACTTAAGATAAATTCTTTTGTTAGTTTTTCTACCTACCATATTATCTCGTGTATAATGCGCTGCCGTGTATAATGCGTACCCCAACTTTTTAAAAATTGCACAATACAAAAAAACTGAGTACCTATGTATAATGCGCAGGCATAATTGTTGATGTCCCTTTAATGTAAGTGCAGCACAGCATAAGCTATATATGTTAAATCTTTGACAAGTGCAACGATTACTGGACAGGGAATTTAAATTCGGAACACACTGAACTACCTGAAAGTATTAGATATGAATTCTAGACATTATATTCTATAAATTACAAACGTTAAAGTAATACCATAGGTAATTCAACACCTTCTGACCGAGCCCAGTTATCACGGTGTGTATACCTATGTATAATACGCACCCAGAGTTTGACATTTCTTTGGATGGAAAATAAGTGTGCATTATACACGAGATAATACGGTACTTTAAGTTCCATAATACTCAGGTGGAAAGGGATGGTAAAGGCAATGATGGTCCCTATGGCAACCACAGTTTGGTGAATTTACTGAACAGTTTGGTTGAAGGGTCTGAGCACTTTACATTTATAATTTATTATGCATTGAATTTCTGTGATTATTTAGTTAGTTTGATATATAATATCACAGATCAAAGATTATAACTCCCTAGAAGGTTTGTTACTAATAAAAAAACAATAAGATATGTCAGTGGGAGATAACTCTACTCACTGGTGGAGTGGTTGAAAACATAATAATACTGAAGAAAGAAACATTTACCAGAAGAGCTGGTTTGCTTTAAAAGTATTTCATTTGGGGCCAACAAGCAAAGAAAATATCACAGTTAGTAAAATCCGATCCAAACATTTCTGATTAAACCAGTTACAGGACAGAAAACTGTTCGGTGGGAAGACCAGTGATGCTATCACTCTACCACAAAATCTTCAGAGTGAATAAAATCAGTCTTTTCTGGTGACTGGTAGAGAAGTAATGGAAATGACAGAGCCCTTCGATTGACTGTAAGAACAGTAATGTGATTGTCATGCTCCAGTACAAAACTTGTACTGGGAGAAAAAAGTGACAAAGCTGGGATACAGGGGATAAGAAAATCACAGAGCCGCATTCATGCACTGTACGAGAGGTTGCATAGCTGTTTAAAACAACAAAAATGTATTTTTGCCCTTGGTACTGTGCTTCTCAAGTTTCATCTTGCAGCTAGAGAATGACATGGTGACAAAATTCATCACCATTCCCATCCCCGTGGATAACCGTGGGAAATAATCCCATGTCATTTTCTAGTGTCTATTTCAACCTCGGTCCTTCTACACCAGCATTCTTCAAAGCAAAGCTTGCGGGTCAGTGGTTGTGGCCATTCATACTCTGATTCTTATGTGAGCCAAGGATCATGAAGCCATTGTGACATCACTGATGTGATTGGCTCTTAGGCACTGGTGGAATGAGGCATTATGACATCACAATATCTGCTCTGGATACCAGAGACTGTCATTCTGTAGTGTCTGTTTCAACCTCAGTCCTTCTACACCAGCATTCTTCAAAGCAAAGCTTGCGGGTCAGTGGTTTTGGCCATTCATACTCTGATTCTTCCCTCTATCCTTAAAGAATGACATGAAGATAGTTTCCAGCGGTTATCCGCGGGGACGGGGACGGTGATGAGTTTTGTCACCGTGTCATTCTCTACTTGCAGCTAATGCCAGGTTCTATTTTTTTTTTGTTCCTACTAATTCAGTGGCTTTATAAAGGGTACAGCGACAAATCCGCGCAGGACAATTGCGCCAAAAAAATTGCGCGCACGGACAAGTGCATGCAGGACAATGGTGCCCCATCAATTGTGCCCGTAACTGAATCTGCCATAAGTGGATATCTGGAAGGCCCTGATTTGCTCAGCCTCCTATGGGAGGGGCTTGAGGTGCCTCAAGCCCCTCCCAAGGGACGGGGCCTGAGGAGTCTGAGCAAATCAGGGCCTTCCAGATATCCACTTAAGTAAAGGGTTTCCATACCCATATGTAAACCTGACCCTAACACTAGATAACAAGTGAATGTTTTAAGTGTAGTGGGGGGGCCCCCCTCAAAAAAGAGGGTTACTTCATAACACATCAAAAACAAAAATAGCATCCACCGTCGGGGCACATTTGACGGGTCGTCTCCCATTTGTCATGCATGCAGTTGTTGAGGTGCATTTCTCGGGCGCAATTGTCGTGCACATATTTGACAGGTCACCTTTTTAAGCCAATTGGAGAACATATACACATTGCACAAGTTCTGTCTTAGTTGTGCTTTTTTTATTTTTTTTTTTGCCTTCTGCAGAGCAAATATTGTGGCTTATTTACTCAGCTGTTGTAGGTGTTTAATGTGGCATTTACCATTTGCTAATAGCATGACACCGTGTTAACTGTTAGCACATGTTGAGCTTGGAGCATCAAATTAATCTGGTTAGTAAAAAAAATACATTTTTTTCTTTTAAGGAAATTACGGGTAGTTTGGAAATATTATGGCAAGTCAGTTTTTGTCCTAGCGGTTCAATCGCTTATTCTTTCCCAGATAGACTACTGTACGAGGGGGGCCGCTGAAAAGTTCTCAGCCCAACCAACAAAGCTGAGGCAGTCTCCATCGAGGGCCATAGACTTAGTCCAGCGATTCTCTGATTTTTTTCGCGCCATATTTTTCCAACGGAACAAAAAAAAAAAAGTGGAAAAATCACTGAGCTAACTCCCCCTTTTACAAAACCGTGCAAGAGGTTTTTAGCATCAGCTGGCGCGCTGAATGCTCTGCGCTGCTCCAACGGTCAGAATTCCTCTTTTTAAAAGGGGGGGGAGGGTAAGTGTATAGCCCTCAGCGGAGACTGCCCCAACTTTGTTGGTTGGACTGAGAACTTTTCAGTGGCCCCTTATAACATTGTTTATTTAGGATGTGCTAAATGATTGTTGAAAAGATTACAAACTGTGCAGAGTACTACGGTGAGAATAATTTTTTCCATCTCTAAATATGATAGAATTACACCATATTTCATTAAATTATATTGTTTGCCAGTAAATGCAAGGATTTATTTTAAGCTTTGTATTATGATTTTTAATATTCTATATGGCCAGGTGCCATATTATTTAGCGGAATTGATTTCATTACTAGCAGGAAGATCAGGTCATATTGTACGGAAGCAATTCTTTCTTCAATTTCCCTCCAAAGACAATTAGATCATTTGTTCAATGGAAGGCATCCTTCTTTTATCAGGCTCCTTTCATTTGGAACGCTCTCCCTATTTTAACAAGATCAGTAGGTCACTGTACTGTTTTCAGAAAACTTTTAAAGATATTCTTATTTTTAAAAAAATTTTATCTTGAAATTTATCATCTTCTACGGTTAGGGCCTCTTTTACGAAGCCGTTTAGCGCGGGCCGCTGCGGTAACGGCCCCGAAGCCCATAGAGATTTAAAGGGCTTCAGGGCTGTTGCCGTGCGGCAGTCGCTAGCGAGGCTTTGTTTGAACATTTGTCATTGCATTAAGTTTAACTGGGTTTGTTCCTGTTAATAGAAATATATTGTTATCCGCCATGAACTCGTAAATGTTTTTGGCGGAATACAAGTCAGAATGTACGGTAATGTAATATTGACTGCCACATTAAACACCTAATGAGGAACATTCTGTTAAGGGCATTGTACGGCAGGGAGTGTATCTTGCAGTTAACAGAGACTGCATTTTAGGCCCAGTTTGTCAAACCGGGGCCGATATCGGGCAGCCACCTTAAAAACGGCCGCTGATCGCATGTCAAGTCACATATCGGCACCAGTTTTGGAACTGCACTGATGCAGAAGACATGTGCCGGAATTGTAGGCCAGGGTATTCTAGGCCTACATTTCTGCCACCTATCTTTGTGTGAATCACACCTATCTAGGCGCTTTAGGCCACCTAATGCCACTTCCGGTGCTGGCTATGCCTACTTTGGCATTCGGTGGCCTAAAGTCCCTATGTAGGCATGATTTCAGCACTGATTTTCTAGGTGCTGGTATGTACCTCACTTCTCAGTTAAAAACGCCATTTGGATGGCGTTTTTACTGGAGGTATGGGTGCCTACGGGTGCCTACAAAATTAGTGCCGGTTGGAGAATCCAGGCCTCAGTGCTAAACTGGCAGATACTATAACCCTATACAATTAGTTGCATCCTTGGAGATGTAGCTAATTGCATTGTCAGCCATGACGTTTTAACGTGTAGTTGCAATCAATGCTCTATGTTAACAGTATGGCTGCCTTCTTGGAAGTGCTATGAACACCCCAACGGTTATTAATTACGCCTGCTATAGCATTCCCCAACTTCTCCGTGATCCAACGCGGGTTAGCAAACAGGCAAAAGGAATGAATTTCTGTTTCTTTACGAATGGCAACCCATAAAATACTGGAAGATGGTTAAGCGCCAAATCCAACAACCTGATGTGTTCTGAGGAAGAAAAAAAAATCATGATGTACCCAATATACAATAATCCTTAGTGCTATGAACTTGATCGTACCAAAGTCCTTTTAAGTCACAATTATATTCATGCATTCACATCAATTGTGTCACACAGCAATAGAGAAAAACTCCACTTTTAAGGCCTGTGCTTTCTTTCAAGGAATAACTTCAGCAAAATCCAACGTAGGTTCATTTTCTTTGTTTCTTGCTTCCTTTCTTTTTTTTTTTTTTCTTTTTTTTTGCTTTGAAAGACAATATGGAAATTTGTCATAGTTACAAAAATGACAGGGAAATATGTCTTTTAGCATTCTGGCAGTTACAAAAAAAATCCCCTCCTGTTTCCCTGAATACCAGTGTCCTGTCCACCACCAAGGTGACACTGCCAGGACCTCTTAGAGACCTTGGATATGTCTTCTTCCCTGTAAGGTGGAGAGACGGTTCAGTTTTTATTTCATTTTTTTTTTTTGCCGACTTCTGTAAAGTTATAGCTCTAGAGGACCAAAAATAGCCTCAAAAGTGCCTGAGATTCAGAGAGACTGGACCAACACAGCATAAGAGCAGTTCATCCGCAGGAGTCCTCGTCCTCAGATTCTGATGTGAAAGGTGCTGTGGGGGGGAAAAAAGACCATGGCATTAAGTTACTGTAAGCAAAGTGATGTTCAGTATTGACAAGTTTGCGCTATTTTAAAGATAAGTTGGCAGATAAGAATGTGCATGGAAAAAAGGTCAGTTTGTTTATGGATCATTCCCAGGTATTTGTGCTGGAAGTCTTTTTGGCTTGTAAACTTTAACATATGTATGTAAAAACATATGTATTTCATTGTCTGTAAATTGGCTGTTTTCACATTAATTTTGAGGCATTTTGTGCTTAAATTCTTTTAAATTATAATTTTGAATACTTACAATATCCAATAACTCAAAGGAAAAAAGGGAATCTCATAAACAATACATAATCAATCATACATACATAATTCCTTTTTAAGCCCACTTTTATGGGGAGACATGATACAAATTCAACAACAAATTTTAAGAAAAAAAAAAAAAAGAAATAATTCTCAGTTCAACCTAGTGAACCTTGAATCATTCCTTATTTGTTAGGGATTCTAATTTTCTCCTCTTTTTCTCAGCAATGAAGCTTAAAGGAAAATTAAACTCATTTCTATTCTCTAGCAACTAAAAACTGTTGTAATTGAATGGGATCCCAAAAAAACATATTCAATATCCTTTATCTTGACTAAACATTTACATGGAAATTTCAGGTAAAAAGATGCCTCTAGAGCCAAAACTCTTACTTTTAATTTCAAAAACTCTTTCTTCCTTAATTGAGTAGCTCTAGATACATCCGGAAAAATCCTAACCAAATCCCCACAAAATTTCATTAACCTATTTTTGAAATAAAGTTTCATTATTAACATCTTATCTATCTCACTCATGCATGTTATCACCAGGGTGGATCGACTCTGAATCACATCCAAAAATTCAGTCAGATTAATTTCAGTTGTGACCAAGTGGTCCACCTCCTAGGCAGATTCTATTTTTTTTTGAGGAATATAATAGTAATTATTAATTGGAAAATTCTCCGCATTAGCCAATCCCAGTATTTCTTTAAAAAATTTCCTCAATAGAATTTCAGGTGATAGCAGGTGAATTACTGGGAAATTGACCAAGTGGAGATTTCTCACTCTATACATATTTTCCATAGATTCCAATTTAGAATGTATCGCTGTAGAATCTTTAACAACAGATACCGAGACAGCTTGAAGTATATTACCTACCAAGTACACAACGAGGGAACCTACTCCCACATCTGGTCCAACCCCTGTGGTGTTCCACAAGGCTCCCCCCTATCACCTTCTCTATTCAATATCTACATGACTTCACTGGGACACATGTTATCTAACCGAAAGTTGAAATCCTACATGTACGCAGATGACATCACAATTGTCATCCCCATCCACTCATTCTCGCAAGAAACAGAACAACACATCTCATCAATACTTACTATGGTCGAACACTGGACCACTCAGTCCAAACTGAAACTAAATCCAGAAAAGACCAAACTCTTCCTAGCAAGTCCCAACCACAAATTAACGAACACCACCTTACAACTCAACGGCCTAACTTATCCTATTAACCCCACCATCAAAATCCTTGGAGTCATCCTAGACCACTGCCTGACCTTCGAAGACCACACCAACACCCAGGTCAAAAAATGCTTTTATACCCTCTGGAAACTCCGTACCATCAAACATTACTTCGACTTCCCCTACTTCAGATTGCTGGTCCAATCCCTAATCCTAAGCACACTGGATTACTGTAATATAATTTATATAGGCTCCTACAAGAAAACCATCCAGCGACTGAGACATCCAAAACACCGCGGTCCGCCTAATCTTTGGCCTCAAAAAGTCAGACCACATCACCCCTTATTATAGAAAACTGCACTGATTGCCAATAGAAGTGAGAGTCATCTTCAAATTCGCCTGTCTCAGCTTCAAAACCTTAACTGGCTTATCCCCGATTTATCTGTCTCACCACTTCGTGTTCCCTGGAACCACTCGCACGCGTAATGCTAACCTGTTTACCTACCCTTCCCCAAAGGGATGCACCTACAAAAGATTCTTCAATAGAACTCTCTCTTACCAAGCTGGCAGATGGACAAACTGCCTGACCACCCTCATCTCATCTGCCCCATCTTACTCATCCTTCAGGAAATCTCTCAAATCTTTCCTCTATGACAAATTTCTGTAACCTCCCCCATTACCAAATAATCAAATACTACCATCCTATAACTGATACTAGTTGTCTTCCTGACATTCACCACCCTGCATTGGTTTTGTACACTGCTTTGTTCTTAATAATGCCTCTCGCACTGCCTCACCACTATATACATATCTCTGCTGTATATGTACAGTCTCCGGCATGGTAAATCTACACTGTTTCTTTGCTGTATAAATACCTTTACTGAATAAGTACAGTTCGCATTGTATCTTCGCTGTAAATGTACAGTCTCTTACACTGTAAACCGCTCTGAACTGTTTGTGGTACTGCGGTATACAAAAATAAAGTTATTATTATACAAAAATAAATTTATTATTATTATTACATTGAGTTTCCATAACGTTTAATCATTTATCCAAACAATTCAAATTGGAATCCACATTTTCTAATTTATGAGAAACAGACTGAGAAATCCAGCATTTGTTTCGTCGTTGACCTTCAACTCTAGAAATACCTAACCACAAATCCTTAAGAGTAATATCCTGTGCTTCCTCCGCTAGTGGATTTTCCTCCACTCCACCTGAAAAATTCAGTGATTTAGGTATTTCAGTAAAAACTAACTTATTAGTCTGAGTGGAGGATACCACTTGTCCGTTGGAAATAGTAGGGTTTATATTCCTACTATCACTTGATACTGGGTGAAGGGGAGGAGTCCATTCAAGGGGACTCATTGACGCTCCTGACAAGGAGGAACTCATATTAAGTGGTACTACAGAAGGATTTTCAGTTAGTAATGTTAAATGCCTAACAGATACAACTCTCTACTCCCCGCGCAACTCTCTACTCTGAAAGCCTCTAAAAAAATAAAAGAGTCCTTTTACTAAGCTGCAGTAAGAATTAATGCATGCTTATTGCAGCAAACAAAATGGCTTACCAGAGGCATTCAGAGGTGTCCTGTGGTAATTTTTGGAAGTACCATGCGCTAAAAAATAAAATTTATTTTTTAGCACTGTGGGCGTTTTATGTGTGCTAAGTGCTTAGCACATGTTTAGTGCATGAGCCCTTACTACCTGGATAATGGATGCTGGTAGGGCTCAGGCGCTAATGTCCATGTGCTAATGAGAAAATTGGGGTGTGGCCATTAATAGGGAAAATAGAAATATCAGCCCTTTTACCATGGTGATAAAAATGGCCTTAGTATGCAGGAATGACCCACGTAAGGACATAGTAAGGCCATTGCGAGGCAGTAAAAGAATTACCCGGGCATTAGTTATTTGTTTGTCCCTTGAGGAAGACATGTCCAGAGTCCCAAAACTGGGATCCCTGTTGGGAACTTAGGTTTTAAACTTTTGACATTAATAAACAATATTTTCGATTGATTTGGACATCTCGCTTGCTTTTTTTTGTTTGAAGGCCACTTTTTACCACAGCTTAGTAAAAGGGCCCTGAATATTGTTATCACTCTTGTTTATGTCCACCAAGGTAGATATACGTACCTTGCATTTCACTTATAGGTTGTTTTTTTTTTAAAAAAAGCATTTAATGCAAATGTGTAAGTTATGAGAACTGAAGGGATAGTTATTAATAAAGAAGGGGCATTTTCAATATGATGCTAAATCCGATTTTGGACATTTTGGGAAATATGTTTAAAAATTCAGTAGAGAAAATGTTACATTATTGCAGAAAAATGTGTAAATCATAAGCCTGCCCTAATCCTGCCTGAAATATACCCCCAAAAAAGGAGAAAAATCTCCCAAGACCCTCTAAAAACGAGGTGAGGGGAAGAGATATACACCCCAACACACTCCCTTGAGATTTAGACGCACTTCAGACTAACAGCATAACATACAGTCTAAAAACTGTGTTTAGAAAATAAAATATCCAAATGTCACTCACTGTATGCCATTTTTTAGACATTTTTCTCTTTTGAAAATGATGTACAATATTTGTCCAGTAATGCACATTAAATAGCAATGCTGTGTACAAGTCTGCCCTGTGAACTTCTAAAAGCTAAGTTACTCAGCATTTCATATTCTGCTCTTTTCACTGTTTTCCAGCATTATATCTGCTTAATTTATCTTCTCCTCCTCCTTGTTTCTTACTTAAAAAAAAACCAACACAAAAAATAAACCCCTCTCATTCCTCTGTTAAATCTTATTTCCTCTTCCTCTTCATAAGAATAAGGGTAAGACTTATATTAACTCTAATTAAATCTTGGTGCCAGTGGCACAGGGTAACTAAAGTAGGGAAAATCCTATGTTTTAGGGTAGCCACTGATTTGGCATAGAGCCTGCATTTCTGTTTAAAATCCTGTGTTTTATGATAGCCACTGATTGGTATAGAGCCTGTATTACTGACTTACTAGTTTTTAGCCATTGTGTGTGCTGATTAGCTGGAGAAGGGAGGGGCTCTGATTTACTACTAAGGTTAACTGCGTTATCTTTGGGACAGTGCTGTGAACAAGTCTGCCCTGTGAACTTCTAAAAGCTAAGTTGCTCAGCATTTCATATTCTGCTCTTTTCACTGTTTTCCAGCATTATATCTGCTTAATTTATCTTCTCTTCCTCCCTATTTCTTACTTAAAAAAAACAAAAAAACACAAAAAAATAAACCCTTCTCTTTCCTTTGTTAAATCGTATTTCCTCTTTCCCTTCATAGGAATAAGGGTAAGACTTATAGTCCCACCAACCCCAGGGACCACTTTTCATATATAGAGACCCAAATAATCAGAACTACTCAAATCAAGTCACTTCACAACCAATCAAGATGACCTTTATTCTATGCAATCACTGTGGTGCTTTAATTCCAAGACATACTATTTGGAGGCTTAAGGCTTGTCCCATCTGTCTTAAACTTCCTAGTATTAAGGAGGAGCTCTGCAAACTTAAACAGGAATTGAATACAATTAAAGCAGCTTCCATCACTCCACAAAATCATACCAACTTACCACCTCTACCTCAAAGAATAAAACAGCCCAGGAATAAATGGGTCACAGTAGGCTCAGGAAGACTGCGACATGTAACACAGAAACATCCACCTTCGCTAATATTGCCTCTACAGAATTCCTTCGCTCCACTAGTGCACTGCAATACTCAAGAAAACAGAAGGAAGGTGGGACTGGAACCAATGAAGGTAACTCAAGAGAACAAACGCACCCTAAGCACAAATAAAAAAGCCAAAAACAGAAAACTATTACTGTTGGGGGATTCCATCATCAGAGGCATTAACCTTGGAACACAAGGCGAAGAGACCAAAATAGTGTAATGTCTTCCAGAATCCTCAGCTACCAGGAGTTCCAGGCAAATACAGACTATAATTAAGGAAGAAACTAAGGATTTTAACACTGATGTTGTTATCCATCTGGGAACAAATGACATGGCCAACAACTCCACACTTGCAGCACAGAAAGCTTTTCGAGAGCTTGGTGAGGGCTTGAAACCTTTTGTAAAGACTTTAGCTTTTTCTGAAATACTGCCTGCATATGGAAAGGGAGAGCAAAGAATGAAAAACACAGAGGACTTTAATAGATGGCTCAAAGCCTGGTGTCATCAAGAAGGCTTCATCCTCTTCAAATTTATTATCAATTCCCTCCTTGAAAATTATCGGTACAAGAAGAAATGATATATTTTCCGTTGTGGCCCCTACATTATGGAATTCCCTACCAAACTATATTAGAAATGAAAAAGATCTCTTATCTTTTAAGAAAATTTTAAAAACCTTTCTATTTCAAGACGCATTTGATACGTAACATGGCAGACCCTGATTTTTTATACTTTGTTGTGACCATTAAACTCACCAATCCCCTTCCTTCCTTATTGTGTTTTCCCTTTTATGTAAACTTCAACAGATAATGATATTGTAACTTTTCCCTCCTTTCCTACTCATTCATGTTTGTTTCTATTTCAATTCTTATAATGCCAATTGATTTATATTGTTTGTCTTACGATTAACCCGTTCAAATTGTATGTGAGACCACCACCTGGTGGCTTTTAAACTGTACATCGCTTAGAAATTTTATATAAGCGATTCATCAAATGCTAATAAACTTGAAACTTGAACTACATAGGAGGATAGGGAAATGCATGGAAGGACAAGAAGCTCTATTGCACTGATGGGCTACTTATTACTACAGCAGGAAAAAGAAACCTTGCAGAGAAATTTAGACAATATGTTTCTAGGCATTTAAACTAGAAAGTGGGGGTGGTGTATGTATGAAGGACAATTATAGAGACCACCCCCGGCAAAAGAAAAGATGTGATAGTAGTAAAGATTGCAACATAAACAATATCAGCAACTCATTTCTTAGTATTGCAACGGAAAATGAAATGAAACAAAAATCCATACGAAAAAGGAGATTATCGCTGAAAAATAGCTGAAAAACGATGACCACAAATGCTTGCAGTCTAAGCAACAAAGTTCATGATCTGCAAGCCCTGATGTTAGAGGAAGATCTAGATATTGTCGCTATCACAGAGACATGGTCCAGTGAATCACATGGATGGGATGCAAGCATACCGGGATATAATCTTTTTAGGAAGGACAGAGATGGTCAAAAAGGTGGAGGAGTAGCTCTCTATGTAAAAATCAATATCTTATTTTCTGATTCTAGATCCTTTGAGTTCATCCCACGCTTCTTTGAACTCAGTCACAGTTTTACTCTCCACCACCTCTCTCGGGAGCGCATTCCAGGCATCCACCACCCTCTCCGTAAAGTAGAACTTCCTAACATTGCCTTTGAATCTACCACCCCTCAACCTCAAATTATGTCCTCTGGTTTTACCATTTTCCTTTCTCTGAAAAAGATTTTGTTCTACGTTAATACCCTTCAAGTATTTGAACGTCTGAATCATATCTCCCCTGTCTCTCCTTTCCTCTAGGGTATACATATTCAGGGCTTCCAGTCTCTCCTCATACGTCTTCTGGCGCAAGCCTCCTATCATTTTCGTCGCCCTCCTCTGGACCGCCTCAAATCTTCTTACGTCCTTCGCCAGATACGGTCTCCAAAATTGAACACAATACTCCAAGTGGGGCCTTACCAATGACCTGTACAGGGGCATCAACACCTTCTTCCTTCTACTGACTACGCCTCTCTTTATACAGCCCAGCATCCTTCTGGCAGCAGCCACTGCCTTGTCACACTGTTTTTTCGCCTTTAGATCTTCGGACACTATCACCCCAAGGTCCCTCTCCCCGTCCGTGCATATCAGCTTCTCTCCTCCAAGCATATACGGTTCCTTCCGATTATTAATCCCCAAATGCATTACTCTGCATTTCTTTGCATTGAAATTTAGTTGCCAGACATTAGACCATTCCTCTAACTTTTGCAGATCCTTTTTCATATTTTCCACTCCCTCTTCGGTCTCTGTTACAAATCTTGGTATCATCTGCAAAAAGGCACACTTTTCCTTCTAACCCTTCAGCAATGTCACTCACAAACATATTGAACAGGATTGGCCCCAGCACTGATCCCTCAGGGACTCCACTACTCACCTTTCCTTCCTTTGAGCGACTTCCATTAACCACAACTCTCTGGCGTCTGTCTGACAGCCAGTTTCTGACCCAGTTCACCACTTTGGGTCCTAACTTCAGCCCTTCAAGTTTGTTCAACAGCCTCCTGTGAGGAACTGTATCAAAGGCTTTGCTGAAATTCAAGTAAATTACATCTAGCATATGTCTTCGATCCAGCTCTCTGGTCACCCAATCAAAAAATTCAATCAGGTTCATTTACCTTTTGTAAAGCCATGTTGCCTTGGATCCTCTAACCCATTAGATTCAAGGAAGTACACTATCCTTTCTTTCAGCAAAACTTCCATTATTTTTCCAACAACTGAAGTGAGGCTCACCGGCCTGTAGTTTCCTGCTTCAAGTTGCTCATAAACACCCTCCTCTGTGAACGGCGCAGAATCTACTCCATTTTCTCATGTAACTTTGCTAGACAATTTCGGTCCTTCTCCAGGATTTTCTTCTGTGAACACAGAACAGAAGTATTTGTTTAGCACATTCGCTTTCTCCTCATCACTTTCCACATATTGGTTCCCAGCATCTTTTAGCCTAGCAATTCCAGTTTTCATCTTCCTCCTTTCACTAATATATCTGAAAAAATTTTTCTCTCTCTTTTTTACATTTTTAGCCATTTGTTCTTCCGCCTGTGCTTTCGCCAAACGTATCTCTCTCTTGACTTCTTTCAGTTTCACCCTGTAGTCCTTTCTGCTCTCCTCTTCATGGGGTTTTTTATATTTCACAAACGCCAACTCTTTCGCCTTTATTTTCTCAGCCACTAGGTTGGAGAACCATATCGGCTTTCTTTTTCTCTTGTTTTTATTGATTTTCTTTACATAAACGTCCGTAGCCATTTTTATCGCTCCTTTTAGCTTAGACCACTGTCTTTCCACTTCTGTTATGTCCTCCCATCCTAACAGCTCTTTCTTCAGGTACTCTCCCATAGAATTAAAGTCCGTACGTTTGAAATCTAGGACTTTAAGTATCGTGTGGCCGCTCTCCACTTTAGCCGTTATATCAAACCAAACCGTTTGATGATCGCTACTTCCCAGGTGAGCACCCACTCGAACATTAGAGATACTCTCTCCATTTGTGAGGACCAGATCCAATATCGCTTTTTCCCTTGTGGGTTCTGTCACCATTTGTCTGAGCAGAGCCTCTTGAAAGACATCCACAATCTCCCTATTTCTTTCCGATTCTGCAGACGGAACATTCCAGTCCGCATCCGGCAGGTTGAAATCTCCCAACAGCAGATGTCCACAATCAGATCCTTATCAATTTGCTGTGATTGAGTCGGAGGTCTGTAGACTACACCCACATAGATAGAAGTTCCATCTTCTCTTTTCAGAGCAATCCATATTGCTTCTTCCTCTCCCCAGGTCCCTTGCATTTCGGTCGCTTGGATATTGATTTTTACATAGAGTGCTACTCCTCCACCTTTTTGACCATCTCTGTCCTTCCTAAAAAGATTATATCCTGGTATGTTTGCATCCCATCCATGTGATTCACTGAACCATGTCTCTGTGATAGCGACAATATCTAGATCTGCCTCTAATATCAGGGCTTGCAGATCATGAACTTTGTTGCTTAGACTGCGAGCATTTGTGGTCATCGCTTTCCAGCTATTTTTCAGCGATAATCTCCTTTTTCGTTTGGATTTTTGTTTCGTTTCACTTTCCGTTGCAATACTAAGAAATGAGTTGCTGATATTGCTTATGTTGCAGCCTTTACTACTATCACATCTTTTCTTTTGCCGGGGGTGGTCTCTATAATTGTCCTTCATACATACACCACCCCCAACTGATCTCCAGTCACTCCTGCACCTACCAGTACCAGGTTCAAAATGGTGCAGTGAACCCTAATGCTACAGCTGCAAGATTACTCCTAGGAGTTGTCAGTGGATGGAGTGTGTGGCGCAGAGGTTAGAGCTACAGCCTCAGCACCCTGGGGTTGTGGGTTCAAACCCTGCGCTGCTCCTTGTGACCCTGGGCAAGTCACTTAATCCTCCATAGCCCCAGGTACGTTAGATAGATTGTGAGCCCACCGGGACAGAGAGGGAAAATGCTTGAGCACCTGATTGTAAAAACCGCTTAGATAACCTTGATAGGTGGTATATAAAATCCTAATAAACTTGATAACAAACTTGATAACAAAAGTGCTCTTTTGAACCTGATGCCAGCAGGGGAAGAAGCAGATCCCCTAGACCAGTGTCTCTTAAACTGTGTGCCAAGGCACAGTGGCGTGCCCCGAAGAGATCCCAGAATTCTACTTTATTTTTAAAAATTCCCTTAATAAGTATACTCAAGAATAGATGACATGTACGTCGCGTACGCAAGAGTCTGTCAATGTTATGAGCATCTGTGTGCGGAAGGATAAAACTGCCCAGACTAGCATCATTCTGTGACGTGATTGGTCCTTGAAAACTAGTGGCAAGTAATTTTAGGGCTCCTTTTACAAAGCTGCGCGGATTAGCGCGCGATAGATTGCTACCACCTCCTTTTGAGCAGGCGGTAGATTTCCGGCTAGCGCACGCTATAGCGTGCACTAATCCAGTGCGTGCGATAAAACCGCTAGCGTGGCTTTGTAAAAGGACCCCTTAGTTTTATTTTTTATGCAGTAGTTATCCTAACTTGAGCAACAAAGCAACCGAGGCTTTGTTACTGTTTGGATCTTCTGATCTTTGTGAACTTGGGATTTTCAGCTCTGACAGAAATTAAATTGAAAAAAAGAGAACGACTGTAGATGGTGGATGATGAAATGCATGTTTGCTTGTCAGCTATTGAGCCGTATTTTGAGTTAATTCTATCTACGTTAGTTTCACCATTGTTACAATTACCTGTATAAAGCTTAAAGAACTTTAAATAAATAATTCTCAAATTTAAATTTTTCTTGGTCTTGCAATTTTATAATTTCAATTATAATGTGCTGTGAAAAACATTTCCTCTGTATAGGTTTCAAGTTTATTAGGATTTTATATACCGCCTATCAAGGTTATCTAAGCGGTCTTTACAATCAGGTACTCAAGTATTTTCCCTCTCTGTCCCGGTGGGCTCACAATCTATCTAATGTACCTGGGGCTATGGAGGACTGAGTGACTTGCCCAGGGTCACAAGGAGCAGCGTGGGGTTTGAACCCACAACCCCAGGATGCTGAGGCTGTAGCTCCAACCACTGCGCCGCACACTCCTCCAGTGTGCCAGAGCTAAAAAATTTGAGACACTGCCTTAGATGATCATATATTCTGAGAGATAGTCCTGAAGGGGGCCTACAGGAGGTCTTCAAAGGACACTATATAAGCCACCATGGGATCTTTAGGTGGGAGGCCTTTTCTGGGGGGTTCTCTGCAAGGGAGAAGCACTCTTTATCTTTGAGATGCTCCAACCCATTTGGAAAGGCTCCCCAGACGTATCATGGAGATTGAATAATGCAGCTTTCAAGGTTGAACATAAGTTACATTATTCATATACTGTGGGAGTCACTAATCAGTGGGAAAAAAAAACCTCAGAGCCTACACTGTGCATTAGTGCTGCTCGATTCACGATTCAAATCGCTTCACCAATTCATTTTGGCTGAATTGATTCAAATCGATTTGTTTGGGGGAAAAAAAACACGGATTCACTAATTCAGGCCTGCTCTTGGGCTTTCCCTCTGCCAGTGGCTTTGGGAAGTCCTGTTGGCTCAGTTGATCGGAGATTCACCTGCCGCAATCAGCTCAGCCGGCAGGAAAAGCGGCAGTGGCAGGCAGAAGAAAACTTTTAAAATTTTGATAGGAGGGATGGGGGAGGAGCTGTGCCTAGCGATTGCTCTTCTGAGCAGGCGCCAGGCACAGTTCCTCCCCCTTTAACCGGGGCTGCTCCACACAAATAGCATGCATATAATTTGAATGCTATTGGTACAGAGCATCACACAGAAAACAAAAATCACTCCCGCCGTGGTATTTTTTACTGTGGCATCAGAGCATTGTGCATTGAGGCTTGAGTGCGTAAATGCAGATATCTTGTAACCTACATACATGTGCTTTTTTCTAGGCATGCCCCTGACCCATCAATGCCCCTTCCACATCCATAGCCCCTTTGAAGATGCATTCCCTTGAATTTAACACCCAGGTTACAGAACAGTGAAGGCCAATTGCATGCACTACTGCAAATTACTGCTAATTAGCACCAATTAACTTCAATTATAGCTAATAATGCTAGGAGAACTTATCTGCATTGGAGGTGCTATTAGAGGAGACTTATTGCCTTGGATAGCAGTACTCTATTTTCAGCCAGAGCCAGGAGACATCGGGAGCCAAACCTCCACGGGCATCTGAGGAGACAGCTGCACCGACGTCATCCGGGTCCTTCACTCGTGAGTGAAAAGGACGCCGAGACTGCATACCCACGGAGAACTTATCTGCATTGGAGGTGCTATTATAGGAGACTTATTGCCTTGGATAGCAGTGCTCTATTTTCAGCCAGAGCCAGACATCGGGAGCCGAACCTCCATGGGCATCCGAGGAGTCAGCTGCACCGACGTCATCCAGGTCCTTCACTCGTGAGTAAAAAGGACGCCGAGACTGCATACCCATGGAGAACTTATCTGCATTGGAGGTGCTATTAGAGGAGACTTATTGCCTTAGATAGCAGTGCTCTATTTTCAGCCAGAGCCAGGAGATATCGGGAGCCGAACCTCCACGGGCATCCAAGGAGACAGCTGCACAGACATCATCCGGGTCCTTCACTCGTGAGTGAAAAGGACGCCGAGACTGCATACCCACGGAGAACTTATCTGCATTGGAGGTGCTATTAGAGGAGACTTATTGCCTTGGATAGCAGTGCTCTATTTTCAGCCAGAGCCAGGAGACATCGGGAGCTGAACCTCCACGGGCATCCGAGGAGACAGCTGCACCGACGTCATCCGGGTCCTTCACTCGTGAGTGAAAAGGACGCTGAGACTGTGGCGCCCGGCCGCAGGGCCCGGCCGCAGTGCGTGGCCAAAGGGGCGTGCCCTAAGGGGCAGGTTATGCCCCTTGGGAGCCCCTTGGAGACACTGGGAGACACTGGGAAACAAGTGAGCTATTTAAGTTGTTTGTATTATCATTTATCATGGGGAAAAGAAAGGGGAAAGCTAAGGTCTCTACACTGTGACAAACCTGTGGCCAGCTTTGTCCCTGTATGGGATAAAAGCAAAACACGGTCCCTGGTCAGAAGGGCTGACCAGGTTAAAAGTAAAAGTTTGGTTTTGGCTGACTACCCCTCAGACAGTGAGGTAGAGCAGGAGAGGCAGGAACATAGATACATCCAGCAGAGGGCACCATCTCAGGACAGGTACCCTAGAAAGCCTGAGAGGACTCTTATGGAGAAGTGGAGTCCTAGGGCTGGGAGGTATGCTCATTACCAGCCTAGGAGAAACCTGAGTTATTTCCCTAGGGATTTCCTGCCTAACACAGCTGCTCTGAGGAGAGAGGGGTGGGGCTTTAACCAACATAAAAACAGAGTATGGAATCTCAGTAAGGGAGGCAGGGAAAGCCGGGACGGAGCTAGGGCTAACGAGCTCAGGCAGCGGCAGGAGAGACAGCAGAGCTTGGAGGCAGATGAGGGGAGAAATCTCTCTCCTCCAGCCCGCAGCAATGAGGACGTGGAGATGACAGAGGACTACCTCAACTCCACCCCAGAGGCTGCTGGGCAGACAGAGGCTATGGACATCGCTGAGCCATTGCTGGAAGCTAGCCAGTTCCCCACTGACATGGAGGTTAGTTACTAAGGGAAAGGAAGCAAGGCTGTGCTTGTGCTGTCTCCCATAACCCAAGCCCAGCTGACAGAGATTAGGAGAAGAGCAGGAAAATCTCTCTGCTACTCTGTATGACTGCCCGGAGAGCTTTGTTTATTCAAGGAACCTTATCTGTAGGGGTGTGGAAGCTCCGTGGGAAAAACCCAAGTAAAGTTCACAGCTTATATAATGCCTTATTGTGTTCCGTCGGCCAGGAAGCCCAGCTGATTATAATGAGCTGTGAAGCCTACTCTGCAAGCCTGTCCGTGTCTCAGCTAGGTAAGCTGAAACGTTTACGAAATTCAGTACTAAGTTTTGAAACTGTAATTACTCTGGCTGTAGTCACAAGGTGTGCCAAGTTTGAAAGTTTTATTTTCTTGATATTTTTCATTTGCCTTTTTCCCTGGTGAAGAGGACTGTAGTTAAACTGGAAAGTCCAGGGTATTGAACTGTATGTGGCATTTATAGCAAGCCATTCTGACAACTGCAAGTTATTTTGTATTTTATAATTTTTGCCATGACATACGGGTGGCTGATGGTATTCAGACCCCCGGGTTCAATAAAGCTCAAGAACATTCTTTTGTAACAAGACTTACCTGTGTGGTCTTCTCTTTATAAGTTACTCTCAGTGTGGCCTGGCAGACTAGGCAGGCGCCTAGGTCTGTTCTACCCTGAAAAGCCTTCCTCCAACCTGAGGAGGCCACACCGACAGGCCAGAACTCAACACACTTAGTCCCTCTGCTGGTTAGAGTAAGGGATAAGTGTGTCACAACACCTATTATAATTGGTCCCATAGATAAGCATTTTGTGCCAACCAATGTCTCGGGCCATAGCCGAGGTGCCGACTCTCTATCAGGAGCGTCTTTGAGTCCCCTAGAAAGAACTCCTCCTCCACCCATTATTACTGTTGATCTGGAACCCAAGAATGGTTCCAGTTCTCAACTGGTGGGAGTATCTGACCAACAAGTATCTTCTCCATTAGTTTATGGAGAGATACCTAAAGCCTTATTCATTCAGGAGGAGGCTATGTTTGTCAGAAAAACCCAGGAAGAGCCACAGGAAGTTTCCCTGAAAGATTTATGGCACATTAATACTAGAGTGGAGGGTTTATTAAGGTCAGTAATGGATCAGAATGTTAAATTTTCACAGGACGTTGTTAGTAAAATGGAAAATGTTGATTCCAATTTGAAGATTATAGAAAAACGGTTTAAAACAACAGAGTCTCAAGTGGCTACACTGCAAGCCGTATCTTCAACAGCTGTTAAAGATTTTCACATTACTCATTTAAAATTTGAGAAAATGGAAAATAGTTTAAGGGCAAAAAATCTACGTTTGGTCAATTTTCCCAAAACATAATTATTGTCTCCAGAAATATTAATTCAGAAATATTTTAAGGAAGTATTGGGATTGGCAAACGCAGAGAAATTGCCCTTAACAAATTTATATTATATTCCACATAAAAAAAGAGTTCTTTGGCTATGGGAGTAGAACAGTTGTAGCAAATGGAGTTTGATTTAACAGGTTTCCTAGAAGATTCTCAAGATTTAATCCAAACTAGATCTACACTTTTAATAACTTGTGTTACAGAGCTAGATAAATCCTTAATAATGAAAGCTTATTTTCAGAATAAGCTAATGAAATTTTGTGGAGATAATGTGTTGATTTTTCCAGATGTGGCCCATACCACACAATTGAGAAGAAAAGCTTTTTGGCTTTGAAATCAAGGGTGTTGGCTTAGTGAGTCACATTTTATTTGAAGTTTCCATGTAAATGCTTAGTTAAATTTAAAGAATGTGAATACCTGTATTGGGACTCTATTCATTTGGAACAATTTTTACAACTTCATGAAACTAGTAAGGCTGATATCTGACTTAGTATTGGAGTTTTGTATGTAAGCACCATAACCTGTTTGATCTTTTTGATCTAGATTATATAATGGATGTATTTGTTTAATTAAGATATATTCTCCCTTTAATGTGGGCTTGAGGAAAAATGATTTAGTTATTTCTTGTTTAATTTTAATTTCTATGCAAAAATCCTTTCTTTCTTATAGTTGTTAAAATGATAAAGATGAAAACTTTGATAAATAGCTAATAATGCTAATTGGACTTCCTGTTATTTATCTTTGGAGAGGAAAGTAATTTTCCTTATTTTATATCCCTCCAAAGGGATATGTTTTGAGGTATATTTTGAGATATTCACAGTAAAGATTCTGAGGCATTGACACTAATTGTTCTTACCTAAATTACTGAGGACATATGGTGATTTGGAGGAATTGTCATCCTAGTAATAGTAAAAATTTCTAAAGCTAGATTAGAGAAGGACACGGGGACAAATTTTCCTCGTCCCCGCAGGAACTCAATTTCCCCGTCCTGTCCCCATGAGTTTTGTCCCTGTCTCTGCCCCATTTCTGTAAGATCTGCCTTAATCACAGAAGCCTCGAACACTTATAATTTTAAAAGTGTTCGAGGCTTGTGCAAATAAGGACAGAGCTTGCAGGAATGGGGCAGGGACAGGAAAAGAACTCAATGGGACGGGATGGGAAAATGAGTTCCCACGGGGAGGGGGAAAAATTTGTCCCCGTGTCAATCTCTAAGCTAGATGTCTTACTTCAATGTCGGGTGGTCACCAATCAAGCTAAACGCCTATCAAATGGACCTCAAAATCCAAAAGATATGACTCCCAGAGTTCAAAGACTCCACAAGAGAGTTTCACAATACTATTACAGGTCTGCTGCGGAAAACAAAGCCAGAGAGGAAAAACTCCCCCTCACGGGGAGAAAAGATCTCTGGCTCAAAAACCAGGCTCTATATAAATGCTTGAATATTTAAGGGATCACCCGGCACTAAAGATACTTAAAGTCTAAGAGCTGAATCAAAAACCCAAAACTTTCAAAACAAGAAAAACTGCAGAAACACATACAATGATGCAGGCTAAATTTATTGTATCAAATCATTGAGTGTGGTTAATAATATCACCTTAAAAACAAAAAAAACTTTCAAACCATTGCAACTGATTTAAAAAAATTTAAACTTTTTTATCAACCTTGCCAGACTGGTACAGCTTCACTGATGGGTAATAACTCATTATGACCAGCAGGTGGAGACTGAGCCTTAGCGTCACTGTGCTGTGCAGTACTTTTTAATGAAGATTCAGTCGATGATTGTAATCCAGGCATTGATTACTGCGTCAGGAGAAGCCAACCTCTATTCAAACTGTTGCTGTACTGTGATCCTAGTGAGAATGTAAAGCCATGGGGGACTCTGCACTCAAGAAAGGGGCACAAAGCTGACACAATAATAATAATAATTTATTCTTGTATACCGCCACACCCAAGAAGTTCTAGGCGGTTCACATCCATTAATTAAGATCCGTGCTGACACACGGATTTACAAAATTTTGACAGAGTTACAGCAACAAAGAAAGGGAGCGTGGGAGCGCTTAACGGAGTTTGCTTCCTGGAATATGCCTCAGAAGCAGGAAGTGAACTACTTGAGAACAGAGTCTCATATCCCTAGTTCAGCCAGTCAACCGAGGAGGATCTCCTCTGTCAAATGCTGTAAGAAGATCTAAGATGTATTGAGAATGGAGCTAGAAATCACCAGCCAGGGCCTATTTGTCAGAGCTTGGCTCCAGGACAAATTGCTTCATGTTTCCACCAGCATCTTTCTCGTTTAAAACACAGAGATCATTTATTTAATTGATAAATGTGGAGACAGTTTTTGTACTAGAGCAAACCTTTGATAAATTCCCCTCCTACAGTTTATTCCCTACATTCACTGAAAAATGACAAACAAGTAGCAGATTAATGATTCTGCAAAATAGGTAATATCTGGGGTGAAGCACAACTAATGCAAGTAATTTTTGCAAGCCCAGCTGCACAGTAATGACCTGTAGACAGACTTCAAATTACAGAAACTGTGAAAAGAGGCGTTTAACCTGACACGGCCCGCTACCGTTTTAAACGTGGCCAATACTTTATTTGCCCTGACCATAAGAAGATTTTTTATCTAACTTTGAGGACACACCAGGGCAGGGAAAATATTCATTATTGCCTGGTATCCTAGAGACCTGAGAGATATAAATGATGGAGGTAGTTTCTGGTTCAGAAAATGTTCTCCCTTTTAGGAATGTTATCATTAAAACCCTGCTTGTCGTTTAATAAAAGTATGAGCGCTCCAGTGTGCTGTGACCAAAACACGCTGTTCTAAAGAAGACTTACATTGATTGCCTGCAGGAAATTGTTTTAGGGATCGTTGCAAAGACTTTGAATGTTATATTAAGGTCTGGAAATGATGACTTGCAATGTGGCATATGAAATGCAGTCTAAGTGACCTGTGGAGTAAGGCACATTGGGTGATGAGAATGCTGTCTTTAGAGTTCCAGCTGGCTGGGCATCTGGCAAAATCTCCTCAACCACATCTACAGCTTACCAACGCCACTTAAACCGCACAAAGTGATGCACAAATGATGCAGGTGGCGCCCTCTTGAGGTCACAGCTTCACTTTGCAATACTCGTCCTTAACCTCCCAGTGCTGACGTCAACCTTGTCTCCCTTCTCCTCCTTCCTTTCCTTAGATCTACTTTCCTTCTTCATCCTCACTGCACTACATTATCACACAAAATAGTTCATCGTAGACATCAGAGTCACATGAATTATGGGGATGGCTGCACAGTCGGTACATATACAGTGGATAGTCTAGGACAGAGAAAAGAACCTTAATGTACAGCTAAATACCACAGTAAATCACTCAAAATGTTCACATTTAAGCTGTCATCATTTCTGCCTTGCTTTGCAATTTTAAGAAAAGAGGTCTCAGCTGACGTGATATTCCACTCTTTGCAGCCAAGCATGTGATGAATTTTTTGGGCTCTACTTTTATTGGCTCTGTGGGCTATGATGCAGAACCAGATCAAATCTAATTCATAAAAACAGCCTGGCGCCTCAAGGACCCATAGTTTAGTCCCTAACATTTATAGGAATTTTCTTCTTGGGTGCCTGCTTTATTCATTAGAATCCAGTTTCAAATTTTGGTGATTTGCTTGCAATTACTGCATATAGGGGTTACCATATTTTGAGATGCAAAAACTCGGACACATGGCCCTGCCCCATTCTGTCCCATTCACGCCCAGTTCCACCTCCAGCTCCAGCTCCGCTCCATTCCACTCCAATCCTGCCCCCAGAAAGCTTCATCTCTTCTTCCCTGACCTCCAGGTCATGTGACAGCCGCACATGCATGGATTTCCTCCCTTCTCGACAATATCAGGTAGTGGGGGCAGGGCATGGGTGGGTTTGGGGACGGGATTAGGGCATGGGTGGGCATAACTAGGTGGGTCTGGGGGGCGGGGCTATAGGAGTCTGGATTTTCTGAAAGGACAACCTGGCAACCCTACTTTTAACTGCATGGGCCTCAGCCTCCATACAGCCCCCATAGTTCAAATAAACATTCAAGTCTAGAAAATTAGTTCGGGACATATCTGGAAAAGACTTAGCAATTCATCGCACTAAATGTACATCTTTGATTAAACATGTTCTTAGTCCTTCAATGCATGAGAACTTATTGATGGACATAAAGAGTGCACGGTACTCGCTCATTATAGTTCAAAGCACAGATGTAATAACAGAGAAGCAACTCTGCATTGTTGTTCGTTTTTATAGCTGCAACCTACATTAAATGGTGACAACTTTTCTTGGCTTGGTTTTGCCGGAGTCTGGAACAGCTGATGCCATTTTTACTGCACTAATGAAATTCCTGAAACAGAAAAATCTGGCACCTGAAAAATGTACTGGGCTCGCAACAGATGGCTGCAATACAATGTGCGAACGTGTCAATTCAGTGGCAACCAGATTTCGTGAACTTAATCCTATTATTGTTCACATTAAATGCATATGCCATTCCATACAGCTGTGTTCATCCTGTGCCCATAAAGTGATGCCTAGAAATGTGGAGTTATGGTTTCTGAAACCTACAGGTGGTTCTCAAGTTTCAAGTTTCAAGTTTAATATGTTTTTGATTAATCGCTTCATCTAAATTCGAAGCGATGTACAATATGATAAAATTACAATGTAAAAACAGAATCATAGAAGATAATACTAACAAGGTTAAAAAACAAATTTGACGAAACTGGAGACAAGAGGAAAATATGGGGAAGAAGTTACATTTTAAATAAAAAAGATTATACATAAAGGGAAAGCACATAAGGGAGGGATAATGATAATAATTTTAAAAAGATAAAATTTAGTAGGAGAATAAAATTGAAAATGAGACTTGAAAGAAAACTTTATGAGATTCTCATGATTATTTAAAAAGACACTTAGAAGCATAGTTAGTTTAAGAATGCGTCATTAAACAGGAATGTTTTTAGTTTACATTTAAATTTTTCTAAATTAGATTCTTCCCTTATAAAGCTCGGTAGAGAATTCCAAGTCTGGGGTGCAGTGACTGAAAAAATAAACTGACGACGCGTATTTATTATTTTTAGCGATGGAATCGTTAGAAGATGCTGTGCGGCAGATCTTAAAGTTCTATTAGCTGTATAAGGGATAAGCAGTTTATGAATGAAAGCCGGAGTTTTATAGAGAAGTGATTTAAAGGTGAGCAAGCAGAGTTTATATATTATTCGATGACCCACCGGAAGCCAATGGGCTTCCTTAAGGAGCGGCGTTACGTGATCAAATTTTTTTGCTTTATAGATAAGTTTAATGGATGTATTTTGTATTATCTGTAAGCGTTTTATTTCCTTTTGTGCTATACCTTTGAATAGGGCATTACAGTAATCTATCTTTGAAATGACAAGTGAATGAATGAGGATATTTAGAGAATTGGCATTAAGGAACTGTGATACAGAGCGGATTTGTCGAAGCCTGAAGAATGAGGACTTTATAACATTACTAATATGGTCATGGAAGGAAAGAGAGTGATCGAAAGTAACTCCGAGTATTTTAATATTGTTTACCTCTTGTAAAGGATGACCCTTAACAGTACTGCCCGTCAGCAGAAGTACAAAGCCATTTTTGCAGTAAGTTCTGTTTCTGGGATGGAATCAACCCAGGTTTTAAGTGGCTGAGAAGGCATATGTTGGATCTGAGTGCTATTGCAGGTTCCTCAGGAAGAAATCTAAACGAGGCATACGAAACCTTTGCAACGACGGCTTGTGTGGCAGCACCTTCTATGGTAGAGCAGTCAAGTGTAATTACCTCTGTACCTTTGTGCAATTATCTTTGTACACGTCCTCTTCTTTAGGTCATCAATATAAACATTCTTTTTAAGGTGATGATGTCCACCTTGGCTGCTTATTTTGATCATCTTCCTGGGTTTTTTTTTGTACTCCTGTGCCAATGATGTACTGAAGAGAATCACTGCATCTGCTGGGCTTTTGGACCACTATTTTCTTAAGATGGAGTGGTGGGCTACTAAGTTGAAGTTGAAACCTAACACTGGCAAAATTAATCTGCTACTGTTTTGGACTCGTTTTGTCCAGAAGTATGAAGAGCTTTTAATTTTGGGAAGGACTTTTATTTATTTATATACTGCATATAACTATGCGGTTTCCATATCACATACATAAAATCTTATTTCCCTGCGATTACCACATATAACATAGACATATCTAAACAACATCATAATCATCCCTGTTAGAAACAGAGATAAAATGCAAATTCAATCAATTCAGAAAAACAAGCAGGCTTTAAATCTAAAAAGGAGGTTATCAACTGGAATAAACCTTCTATGGGACTCAAGGATCTCCCGTACGAGGAACGGCTGGATAAGTTGCAGCTGTACTCACTCGAGGAACGCAGAGAGAGGGGTGACATGATCGAGACAGTCACGTATCTCACGGGCTGCATCGAGGTGGAGGGGTCCCGCGGCAACAAGGGGGCATCCGTGGAAAATCAGGGGCGGGAAACTGCACGGGGACACCAGGAAATTCTTTTTCACTGAAAGGGTGGTTGATCGCTGGAATAGTCTTCCACTTCAGGTGATTGAGGCCAGCAGCGTGCCTGATTTTAAGGCCAAATGGGATAGACACGTGGGATCTATTCACAGAGAAAGGTAGGGGAGGGTCATTGGGGTGGGCAGACTAGATGGGCCGTGGCCCTTATCTGCCGTCTATTTCTATGTTTATGTTTCTATGTTTCTAAGAAGGCGCTGGCAAATAATTGAGTTTTCAGCATTTTCTTAAAATTCATCCTCCCCATACAGAACCGCAAGATACCAGGCAAGGCAATCCATAATTCTACGCCAGCCACAGATAGCATTGATGCTCCAATTCTAGCGTGCATAATCGACATTCTACCCTCCAAACTTAACTTCATCCCACTTACATCTCTATGCTCTCTTCTTGGTTTATAGATCTCAAAAAATCTTTGGGGAAGCATGATACAGTGTCTGATGTATAATCGCGACAATCTTAAACTGCACTCTTTGTTGCATAGGTAAGCAGTGCAGTTTCTTCAACACAGGAGTTATATAAGTACTTCTTGGAACCCCTGTGATTAATCTTGCAACGGAGTTGATAAGTATTTGCAAAGCCCTCAACTTCCCTTTCCCAACTCCTAAGTATAGTGAATTACAATAATCTACTCTGATTTTTGAATAAGAAACCAAAGACTGGTCTGAGTGACATTTGGAGCATTGAGATAAAGCATCAAATTACTGCGTCTCAATGGCCACGAATTTGAGCTTGGAGAATGAAATGTACAGCGTCGGCATCTATGAGACAAACTTGTTTTTTCTTGTTACATAGAGCATTTTGGACCCCAGTTTGTTTACAGAAATTAGACAGCTCTAAGTCTAATAGATGCTGGCACTGTCATCTCGAAGCTGGGACATTAGATCATTTACTATTCTATTGTCCATTGATACTTAACTTTTGGAAATCCATTTGGGGTCAAATGAATAATTTACTGGAAAATCCAGTAGCATTATCGTAAGATACTGTGTTATTTGGTACATCAATGAGAGCTAAGAGCCAAATATCTAATATAATAAAATGCTAGGCCGCGCATGCGCACTCAAAAGTCATGTTCCCTGATCCGTCGCGGAAACACGAGTGCGCATGCGCACGTTTTACGTCACCACAACCTCCCTGCTCTCCACCTCGCGCCACAGCTTTCAAAATTCCCTGCTGGGAGAGCACGGATGTGCGAGTGTGAGCTACTGGAGGGCCCGGTAGAGGTCAGAGTCGCTCCGGGGGAGGGGGCGGCTGCCGAAGAAACAAGATGAAGCGTCTCGCGTCTTGCGCCTCTTTCCCTCCGTCGATGGCGCCGAAGCCCCGGGTGGATGAAAACGTGTGGCGATGCGCGTCCGAACCTTGCTGCCCAAGGAGGTGTCTACACAGCTACCATTCGGCCCGACGGGTTGAGCCTACCATCCAACCCTCCCACCGCCTGATGAACACAAATCTCCAGCCTGCAGCAGCTCCACAGCACTGTAAACATTCTGCTTCCAGCCTTCTACTGTCTTGATTTTCACTGCCGAGGAAAGTGTAGAGTGCTGTGGAGCTGCTGCAGGCCGGAGGTTTGTGTTCGTCTCACGATGGGAGGATCAGTGGGGTCGGCTGCATGGCAGCGGTAGTGGCGTGGGGGGGCAGGGGGTAGATAGAAACATGCTGCAAATGGCGAATTTGATTGTATAGGAGAATGGGGGGGGGGTAGAAATTAAAGGTTCTACTGCACAGGGGGATGGGAGGCAGGCAGGCTGGCTTCGGGGGGAGGAACAAAGTCTAAAAGGCATTGAGGGGGCATTGGAAGGAGGCACTGGGGGCACTAAGGACATAGGAAAGGGCACTAAGGACACGGGAAGGAGGCACTGGGGGAACTGAGGGCACTAAGGATATAGGAAGAAGGCACTGAGGGCACTAAGGACATTGAATGGGACATTAAGGACATGGAAGGCGGCACTGGGGGCACTAAGGGAAGACAGAAGGGGTCATGGAGAGACAGTGAGAGGGAAAGGGGGCTGCTTTGGGGGGGAAGTGTGCTGGGGACAGACAGCTTTTGCTGTGGGGGGAATACAGAAGGGGGCCACGGATAGACAGTCAGGGAGAGGGAAAGGGGGCTGCTTTGGGTGGAGGGGTGTGCTGGGGGCAGACAGTTTTGCTTGGGGAGGGGGGGAAGATAGAAGGACACAGACAGTGGCCAAGGAGAGAGAGAGAAAGAAACACAGACAGACAGACACATCTATTCTAGCACCCGTTAATGTAACGGGCTTAAAGACTAGTCTTATAATAATAATAAACTTTTACTCATTATGACAGGGGTTGCCATACAGCATATTATGAAAAAGTGGAAAAATTGGGACCGACTGAATTATAATTTTTGGTGGAATTCTTTACGTCACATCTTTAAAATGGAGCGTGTAATAGCCATACAGAAGGGGCAGTTTAAGAAGTTTAAGGAGGTTTGGGAGCCATTAACAAAATATTGTAAAGAATGAGTACTATTTTTTTTGGATATGTGGGAGGGAGAGATATTTGATATGAATTAGACTATGGTAGAATATTAAGCGATGTTAAAGTGTAAAATGATTTTATCTTATACTGCACTTATTGGAAGTTTTAGATTGGTTAGGGGTCCATTGACATCTTACATTTCTTCACTATGGTAGGTCTTTGATCAGGAGTCAGTTTTGGTTTGTTTTCATGCACATCCAGGGAAGGGGGGGATCATTTCTGTCTTAATTTTGTTCTTTGGGTATTTGCACTTGGGGTGGGGGGTGGATGGGAGGATATCATTAATTGGATTAGGGTAAGGTTTTTCTGATAATCTATGTTTGTGTGTTTTATTGAATAATCATTGGGTGGGTGGGTGGGAGAAATGGTTGATTATGAATACGTGTAAGCTGAGTGTGCTTTTATTGTATTATTATATGTTACATTTTATGTATTGTACTATTGAAGCTTGAAAATCAATAAAGAATTAAAAAAAAAATCTGCTCTACTCAGGTTCAAGTGCTTGTTTTTACTGTGTTTTTCCTGAATGTTTTGTATTTGGGTTTTGGTCTTTTGTACACCATTATGGACTGTTTGGGATATGTGCAGTGCATAAATAAACATTTTATATTTGTACTAGTATTTTAGCCCGTTACATTAACGGGTGCTAGAATATATGTCTGTCTGTCTTTATTTCTGTCTCCCTTCCTCACGCTGTCTGTCTTTCTATCTATCTGTTATTTATAAGAGCTTGTTACACGATTGTAGTTTTGCACAGAAAAATACCGGCTCAATGAAAGATACCATTCACCTGTAAATGTGGTTTCAAACACTGATGTGCTTGAACAACACAGGTTTCTGAGAGCGGTATTGCAAAAAAAAGCAAGAATTCTTTTCTGCTTTAGTCCTCATTTTCGCTTGTTTGACTCTTTTCTTTCTATCTCTCCCTGGCCCCCTTTGTCTGTCTGTCTTTCTGTGTCTCTCCCAGCCCCTGTGTTTTTCTTCTTTTCTTCCTGTCTCCCTTCCTCCCGCTGTCTGTCTTTCTTTCTATCTATCTGTCTCTCTCCCTGCCTCCTATGCAGCAGCATTTCTCTCCCCCCACTTCCCTGTGCAGCAGCCACAGCAGCATTCCCTCCCCCTCCATTTCCCTGTGCAGCAGCATTTCCCCCACCCTACTTTCCTGTGCAGCAGCAGCATTTTGATCCCCTCCCCCCACTTCCCTGTGCAGCAGCCACAGCAGCAGCATTCCCTCCCCTTCCATTTCCCTCTTCCCACACCACTTCCCTGTGCAGTAGCAGCGTTTCCCCTACACATGCTGCTTCGGGGCCTTCTACTCTGGCACGGCCCTGATGACATCATCAGAGTGGCGGCAGAGCAAATCAGGGCAGTAGAAGGCCCCGAAGCAGCATGTGTAGAGTGCTGCGGACGCTGCTGGAGTCAGCAGGTTTGGAGTCGGAAGTCTTCTCCGACGCTGGTAAGGTTCAAAAATAAACTTTGTCAGTCTGGCCGGAGCCGGCAAGCCCGCTGCGAGAGCGAGAGAGAGAGAGAGAGAGAGAGAGAGATGCATGATAAGCGCGCATGCGCACTCTGCCGACCACGGAACTATGGATCAGGTAACACGCCGGTAAGAGTACGCATGCGCGGCTAGGGTTTTATTATATTAGATGAAGCATTTGTTTGATAAATTAGAGGAGTTTCTAGCTGCAGTTGTTTGGGCTACCTTTTGCCATGAGTTTGGCTGGAAATTTTTTTGCTATCTGGCAACCCTGGTAAGTGCAATACTTGTGGGGGACTTGTGGGGGAGGGTTGTGACAAGCATCATCTCCGCATTTAGGGCCTGGTTGTACATGTAGCGCCGATCATAATGCTTAGCGTGATTCTATAAAAGGCACGTACCATATATAGAATCATGCTTAGCAGCATAACATTTAGGCACACCCATTTAGACCAAGGAAAGCAGGCCTGAAAACCAGCATCTTAAGTTGTGCGCAGATCGGGAGTATGCTATAAGTGTGTGTAACTTTTAGGAAGGCCCACGATCCACCCTGGCCATGCTCCCTTTTGAGACTCACACACTAGAAGTGGCAGACATCACTTTATAGAATATACCTACCAAGTTGTGTGTGCAACTTCTAATTACTGCCAAATAGCATCAATTATGAGATGTTAATTGGCAATTATCAGTGCCAATTGTTTTTATTAAACAATTACCGCATTTTTCGTTCTATAAGATGAACCCGTTCACAAGACGCACCCACCTGTAGAGGAGGAAAAGCCAAGGAAAAAAATTTCCACATCCACAGGGGGGTGCTTCTGGTGGTCTGGTGCTTGGAAGCTCGAAGCAGCCCACCCGCAGCCTGAAGCAGCCCGCCTGTAGCCAAAGGAGCCTGCCCATAGCACACAGCCACCCACAGCTGAAGGAGCCCACCCGCAGCCCACAGCTCGAAGCCGCCCGCAGCCAAAGCAGCCCGCCCACAGCCCATAGCTGCCCACAGCCCCCCCGATACCTTTTTAAAGTTGTGGTGGTCCAGCGCTCTCCTGCTGGACGGCTGGCTTTGGAAGCAGAGCGGCACAACGCAGGAGCATGATCTTTGCGCTTCCTACCTAGTCCCGTGCCACTCAGCGATTGGGGGGGTGGAATGTGTATTCGCTCCATAAGATGCACCCAGTTTTCCACCCCCTTTTTGGGAGTGGAAGAAGTGCATCTTATGGAGCGAAAAATATGGTTAGTTGTGCATACAACATTTAGTACTATATACAGAATTTGGGGGTTACAGCACAAGGCAGATATTTGGGGGATAATTCTATAAAGTAGATGCTAACATTTACATGCCAATTATGCACATAAATAATGAACATAAATGATTAGAATAACAGTATAAATAAATATGAGTATTTATGCACACAAACATATAATTGCCCAAAATTCACCAAAGCACTATTATGTAAGTATGCACATATTTAATTTAATTTAATGTGGTGTTTTACATACCGCTAATTCTCCCAAAGGATTCAAAGCGGTTTACAAAACAATTAAATTGACTTAAGTAATGGCCAAAAATCTAATCAGGTACTTTGAATTTTCTTCTCTGTCCCAACAGGCTCACAATCTTAACTATAGTACCCATGAAAGAAATAATTACTTACAGTTAGCTACATAAAGAGAAGGAAGAGGGAAAAGATAATACAGTGCTCCCCCGAAATTCAAGAGGTTTCCGTTCCAGGAACCCCCGCAAATTTTGAAAAACCGTAAATACGGTTTTTAGGCAGGGGAGACAGGAGAGGGCAGCCGGAGTGCCGGCGAGTGAAGGAAATCACTCGCTGTATGCTCCGACCACCTCTTCCTGTACTAAATAAGGTTGGGCCTCTGGCGCTGCACCTTGCCAGCCGTCCACTGCCACTGCTGCTTCTGCTTTAGGGGGCGAGGGGGGAGGGTCAGTTAGGAAGTGCTGCATAGGTGCCAGCGCTGGGTACCTTCGGCTCTGCTGATTTAGGGGGGCCCCCTCGAAGGCCGGCATGCTTCCCCCTTATCTCTAGCATCCTCCAGCTTCCCCCTTGGCCTCCAGGTCTCACCTTCAAGACAAATTATGGCAGCCTGCAGAGGATCTGAGCAGGCTGCCGTCGGCCTCTGTAGCATGTTCCCCCAGCCGCTGTCCCGCCCCTCAGAGGAACAGGGGTGGGAAGGGATGGTATAAGTGTGGCATGGGGAAATGGAAGGAGCGGAGGGTGGAGAGGAGGACGGGGGTGCCACCGCCCCAGGCGCCCCCCACCCTTGCCACGCCACTGTTGATCTGTTCTGCTTTTGAGCTTGAGTTTTATTACATGTGAATGTATAACATTGTCTGCCCAATAACCAAAATCAGAATGACTGCAATGCAATGTTTGAGAAACAATTAAAACACGGTCAAGCTAGTGTAGATCAGAGATGGAGAAGTGTTTCGTTTCTTTAATTAGTTTACTATTAATGCTCTGAATTATATGGCCATGAAAAGCTTGTCTTATTCCAAGAGGGCAGGTTAGAGGCCTGCTTGCATCCAGATTCATGACTTATAACTCAATAATTATGCAAATATATATAATTAATCCAGTTTGAATTAGCCATAATGAACTTTGCTCATTACGTTTCAGATCTACACTACACGACAAAGCTGACCTTTGGTTTAGTTTCACAGTCTTTTCGCTTATGTACGCACTACAAGTTCAGCAGGAGAGATGAACACAAATGCCAAGAGCATTCTTTTGGAGGGTATCTCCATCAAACTACAGCACGGGTAGGTTAATGAAAGGATCTGCACCTTCAGTGGAAAATGATGTATAAAAGAATCTTTTGCAAAAAACAGATAAATGATGATGTTGGTAGTATGTAATCTCTGAATCCGGTATTCACATGCAGCAGTTCAGGTAGAGAATGACACAGGGACAAATTTATACCTGCTCCCGTGGGAATTCATTTTCCCGTCCCATCCCCGTGAGTTCTTTTCCTGTCCCTGCCCCATTCTTGCAAGCTCCATCCTCATCTGCACAAGCCTCAAACAATTTAAAATCATAAGTGTTTAAAGCTTGTGCAGTTAAGGCAGAGCTTACAGGAATGGGGCAGGGACAGCGACAAACTCACAGGAATGGCACCTCCGAACCCACCCCGAATTATCACAGCAGGAAGGATGCCCAGTCCCTCCTGCCCAGCACCCCAGAACCCACCCCCATCTCTCCTGCTGGAACCCTCAATCCCTCCACCCCTGCATATCTCCAGCAGGGGTTAGGGGGGGGTCCAGGTGGGGGGTGAACCTTCGGGGAGTGGGGGTGTTGGCAGGAGGGACTTGGCATCCCTCCTGCCACAATTATTGGGGGGAGGGGTTCCGGCAGGAAGGATTGGGTATCCCTCCTGCCAGTGATGTATGGGTGTGTGTGACGGTTCCAGCAGGAGGGGGACTGGGCATCCCACCTGCCCTGATCATTTGAGGGGGGGGGGAGTCACAGCAGGTGTCAGCAGGAGAGATTGGGCATCCCTCCTGCCGCGATCGTTCAGGGGAAGGGGTTTCAGCAGGAGCGATTGGGCATCCCTCCTGCCGGTAGTCTTCGCAGGGGGTGAGGACAGGTTGCCGCTAAACTTATCACAGCAGGGAGATCCCATTCCGTGATAAGCTCAGCAACAACTCTATTCTTTAGCCGGCGCCTGTAAGATGGACGTTGGTTAGAGAAGGGTTATTAGGCGGTCTTAGGTGCGATTCTCTATAGGATGCCCATGTGCAATTCTCATAAACCACTTAGGCAGCTTGTGAGACCGGGCATCCTATACAGAATCTGGGCCTGTGAGCCTAATAAATAATTGTACGACACATACTTTCACGTAGAAAATACTTTTATAAAAGGCTTTTATACATGCATGACGTCATTTAGGTGCAAACAATCTTTTCTAAAAAGTGTATTTAAAATGTAAGACACAGGCAGGTCAATACTGAGCCAACAGTGGTCCATGTTTTTATAAACGTTGACCAGGCCATGAATATCTGGGTCAGCGAAGGTACTTTTCTCGTATCAAGATTAGATTACTGTAACATTGTCCATGCAGGATTATCAAAATTTCACTTAAGGCATTTGCAAACTTTACAGAATGCAGTGCTTAAGTTGTTGGGGCATAAAAGTAAATTCAATAGAGTTAACCCCCTTTTCTTAAAATACCACTGGTTGCCAGTTGCTTATACAATTAAATTCAAGGTGTTGTGTTTAACACACAAGGCATTACATACTTCTGAACCTTGTTATTTACAATCTTTGATTATTCCATACACACTGAGGACATTAAGATCTTTACAAGATAATAGATTAGTTATTCCTGCAATACCGAAAATAAAATGGGAATCAACATGTAACAAAGCATTTTTTGCTTAGCCCCTAGCCAGTGGAATCAACTTCCACATGAGATTAGTATAGAATTAAATCATAAGACGTTTAAAAAATTATTGAAACCGTATTTTTTCCAAGTGGCTTTTGACGTTAACTCTACCCCAGATGAACATATTCATTAATTAGAAGGGCGAATGGGTAAAATACCATTTTTTCCTTTAGAATGTGAGTATGATTGTGTCTTGAATGAGTGTTAATTGAGGTCTTTTCTGTTACAATGGAGTTCCTTATTTTATTTCAGTTTATTTGTTATATTTAAATAATTTTAATATGTAATCCACATTTGTATGTAATCCGCTTAGAACTTGTGAAAGGTATAGTGGAATATCACATGTTAATAAACATGAACATACTCAGAAGTTATTCTGGTATAGCCAATATTCAGTTTTGTGGCTGCAAAACTAACTGGTCAAGATAGGATTTGTATCTATATGGTCCTACTTGCCTAGGGGTCTTTTACTAAGGCGCGCTAGCAGATTTAACGTGCCTTGGTAAAAAAGGGGGCTAGTTAGCTATGTGGGCACCAGCACTGAATAATAACCAGTGCCTGCAAAATTCCTGACTCCGCCCTTGACTGCACTGGTACTGCCTGGACAGTGCCACAGTGCTCAGAGGGCATATTTAGCAGTACTGCCTTTTGGCCTTCTCAGTGTGATCTAATCAAGCAGGAGCATCTCCTGCTTGGGTAAATCTGTTTTGAATATTGGAACCCAACATATTAAAAAAAAAAAAAAAAATGATGTCTTAATCTTAGCTGTGGAATTATTATACCTGAGAAAATCTGGTGCTTTGGAAATCATATTTTCAAAATCAGCAAATGCCAACTTTCCATCGCCATCCATATCAGCTTCTTCTATTACTTTTTCACAAACTAATGTTACTTCTTCTTCTGTTAGCTCTTCACGTGTCACCTTATTGAGGGTTTTCTCCAAGTCAGATTTACAAATGAAGTTATCAGTGTTAAAATCTAAAAGCAATTTAAAAAAGAAGAAAATCAATTATTTAGCGGCAAATTAGTTTACATGTAAACAGTGACTGAAGTAGTATAAAACCGTTGGCCAACAATTTGGCTCCTTCAGACATTTGTCCCTCAATTTAGCCCAACTGACCCTCAATCATAAAAATAAGCAGAAGATAAAAGCCCGTCTTGGATGAATTTGAAGGTGGATACGTGCTCTTTTTATTGTTGTGAACAGTGTCACAGGGTCACCCCCTGTTCCTAGTGAGGAAGCCTTGCCAGAGAAGGGAAAAAGGGTTAAAACCCTTGCAAGTATTCCTAAACCAGCTAGGGAGAGTCCCACAGCAGCCTTCAGGAATACTTATAAGTGAAGCCTTCCAACACTGAAACCTCCTAAAGCTCTACCTAGAGCGGGCAGATCTGGTTTAGCTTTTCCTAAGCCAGGTATAAAGAAACAAGTGGAAAGACTACATTTCCCAGCAGGCCTATAGCCAGGGGCAGGAAAGACCAGGGCTGGAATACAAGCCACTTCCAATCATTCCCAAATTGGTTTAGGCCAGGTGAGGAGCTCTGTGAGAGCAGGCTACTCCAACATACCTGCAGGGAGGATTAATCAGTTTCCTGCAGTGAGAGAAAAGGAAGTAACTTTCTCAAAGAAGGGGAGCCAGCTCCAGAAGCAGTTGGAGCACCAGCCTCAGAGTACACACCGGCTCCCGACCCAGCAAGCCAGAGCAAGTCAGCCGGGTGCAAGTCACAGATTGCCAGTCCAAGGAATTAAGAAGCCACAGTCTACCTCCTGGCTACCAGACCAGGCAGAGGTGGGTGATACAGAAGTCACAGACAGTGGTGAAACTGTGTTTGGGCAGGACATTGAGTTGGCTGATGAAGACTTTGCACACGATATGGAGATAGAGGAAACAGAGCAGCCCATTATTGAAAGTATGGAAACACGCTGATCTTTTCCTGTTATGTTTTATAGTTTATAGTTTATTCAATTTTTGATTAAACGCTTTTTCGTTTCTTCAAAGCGTTGTACAGAATAAAAATAACTTTACAGAAAAAAGTAAATAAAACACTTAATACAAACTTTTAAGATCAACATGACTGACGTATTAGGTAATTATAGACAGGCATGCAATAGACACGATTGGTAAAGGGGGTAAGAAATACAATTGATAAAATAAAAATAAGAAACATTTAAGGTAAACACCAAAGGAATTAGGGGGAAGGGTATAAATTAAAAACAAGTATTAATTATTTGATCTCTGAAATGTGCCTCTTATGGCAGCTGGGAGAAAATGTGGAATATGTACTACCTTAGGACAAGGCTGGAAAGTTTTGTATTTGAAGAAAGCTTTACATTAAGAACCAGTTTTTGTGTTTTTTCTCTTTTTGGAGGCAGTAAGCTGGGAACTGACTATTGTTTGTGTTTTAAATGCTGCCAGGATACCAGGTGATACAAACCTGAAGGAGCCTATGGAAGGTTTTGTTTTGATTTTTTTTGTTCAATAACGTATTCTTGAGAAATTGCACCTCTGACTCTGAACTGGTTGCTTTTCCTTTATTCCAATACCAAGCTACCATTAGAACCTCGCATAACCACTCGGCTGAGGTTTAGGTGCTCCGGGTAAGGACACTTGTTGAGCCCACCTTGGCCGCGCCCGGTCACAACAGTTATGAATGTTTCTCTGTATAAGTGGTAAATAAAATTTTTTTTAAAGAAATGAATTAAATCTTTGCGTCCTGTTGTAATCCCACAGACCTTACTTCGACTCTGGTTTCACCTTCCTTGAACTCTGATAGTGTCTTTACCTCTATGAGCTCCATCCCATGAAAAATTTCAAAGCAAATAATAAAACGGGGACATTTTCACAGAGCACTGTGAAGGGTATTTTAATGAGTTTGCAATTCTCTGTTTGAATCACTTCTGAAACCCCTCTAGAAACCCCTGTAGTGGACTGGTTGGAGTTTTGGTTTGTGAGATTTCTCTGTCAGTTCTGATGAGACATGTCTGTATGCTGAAGGCAGGCTGTCAGTGAAATATAGTAACACTAGTTTTTTAGCTTGTTACATTAACGGGTGCTAGCAGCCCTTCTTCCTTACTTTTTTCTCCCCCCTGTCCAGCAACACCCCCCCCTTCTCTGATCCCACTCACTAACAGTAGGCCTTTTCCCTTCCATTTCCTTCCCCCCTGTCTAACAGCACCCCTTCCCTGCTCCCCCTGTCCAACAGTAGCCATTATCCCTTCCTTTTATCTTCCCCCGGTCCAGCAGCACCAGCGGTCTCTCCCTATCATCGGGCCCTCTCCTCCTCTTTCTGGTGCCTGCAGCGGCGCCTTATGTGGAGCTATCTCCAGCGCTCACACTCTCTCCCTGTTCTCCTGCTCCAGGGTGCTCGATTTCCCCCGATTTCCGGTCTTTCGCTTCCTGTTTGTCTCTGTGGGCAGCGTTTTTGGGTTTTTTTCGTTGAGGCCGGCTTCCAACCTGCTGAAACCGCCACGTGCGCCGCACGCCACAAAGAGCCGCACACAACGCAAATAGAATACAGCCACGGAAGCACACATCACGGTGGCAGGGCTCACGGCCTCCTAAGTGTGCATGCGCGCTTAGAGTTTTATTATAGAAGATGAGAAATGATGGCAGATAAAGACCTGAACGGTCCATCTAGTCTGCCCGTTAGTTATTCTCATTACAAAATACATGATTAAATTACCCTTTAGATATATCCTTTTCTTTTCTCCATAGTAACCTATGCATGAGAGAAGGGGGAGGAACTTTTCTGAGGACAGAGTAAATAGAGAGTGAATTCCCTGCTTAGGGATAGAGTTCTGCAAAACCTAGTTAAATTCACAGACGTGCTTGTTTGAGGGGGGGGGGGTTCTGGGAAAAAGAGAAAAATCTTACCACTAAAACATTTTACCTCAAATAAAGGTCAGGTCAGGACCTAAGCTCCTGAAGGGGCATTATACTTTACAACAGTTTAGGGTAACCATATTTGTGAAGACAAAAAAAAAAAAAGAGGACACATGACCCCACCCACACTCCACCCATAGCCTTTGACCACCTTTCACCCATTTCCTTGATCCCCTTTCCCATCCACTGTACCCTTTATTCTCTCTCTCACTCCCTCCAACCCTCCTCTCTCTCTTCCTCTCTCTCCTTCCAACCTCCTCTTCTTCTGTTTCTGCCTCGTCCCTCCCATCCAGCACTACCCTTCTCCATGCTCTCTCTCCTTTCCATTTTGTTTCTCCAGCCCCTCCCTCCATGCTGTTTCTCCAGCACTCTTCTTGCTGTTTCTCCAGTCCGCCCGCTCTCCTTCCCTCCATACTGTTTCTCCAGCCCCCCTCCCCTCCCCATGTTGATTCTTCAACCCTCCCTCCTCCGACTTCCAGTGCTGCTTTCCCTCATGATCATTCTCTCTGGCTCCCGACTCCCACAGCTACCTCCTCCCCGGCTGCTGTAATTCAATCTTCAAGCAGTCGATAGCACAAAGGAGGTGTGCCTGCTAAAGCCAGCCTGCCCTAGAAGCCACCTCTCTGCAGCAACTTCCTATTTCCGCATAGGTGGGACCTGAAGAGAGGCGACTTTTGTGGCAGGCCAGCAGGAGCAGGCTCACCTCGTTGCTGCTGCCAGCTGCCCGAAGATTGAATTACATTGGCCAGGAAGAAAGCAGGTGGGGGAGTCAGGAGAGCCAGCTAAATCCAGACAGACTCCATCATTTTTTTTAAAAAGGGCATGTCCGGGTTTTCCCAGACTTATGGTAACCCTACAACAGTTTATGCTAAAACCTTTTATGTTAACTAGAGAATGACACGGGGACAAATTTTTCCCCGTCCCCATGAGTTTTTTTTTCCTGTCCCTGCCCCATTCCTGCAAGCTCTGTCCTCATCTGCACAAGCCTCAATCACTTTAAACTCATAAGTGTTCGAGGCTTGTGTGGTTAAGGCAGAGCTTACAGGAATGGGGCAGGTGCAGGGACAGAGACAGTGACAAAACTCTTGGGGTTGGGATAGATAAATTGAGCTCCTGCGGGGATGGAGAAAAATTTGTTCCTGTGTCATTCTTTACACTGCACCACTCTAGAAATCAAAATGTAGTAAAAGTGAGCCAAGTAAAGGACAATCAAGCCATTGTGACATCACTGATGAGGTTGGCTCTTAGGCATTGGTGGAATGAGGCATTATGATGTCACAATACCAACTCTGGTTATCAGAAGCTGAAACTTTTCACATTTTATTCAAGTTTCTATACTGTTCTCCCAAGTAGAGAATGATATGGGGGACAAATTTTTCCCTGTCCCCATGGGAACTTATTATCCCGTCCTGTCCCATTGAATTATTTTCTTGTCCCTGTCCCTGCCCCATTTCTGCAAGCTCTGTCTTCATCTGCACAAGCCTCGAATACTTTAAAATCATAAGTGTTCGAGGCTTGTGTGATTAAGGTAGAGCTTACAGGAATGGGACAGGAACAGCAACAAAACTCATGGAGATGGGACGGGGGAAATTGAGTTCCTGCGGGGACAGGGAAAAATTTGTCCCCATGTCATTCTCTACCTGGAAGTCTGGGAAGCATGTAAGTGATCTTTGCCGCGGTGAGCATGAAATTTAAATGCCACAATATCAATCCGAAGCCCTAATGCAGCTTGAAGGCGAAATGGTGGCTAGCCTAACGTCGGCGAAGGGACCAGCAAAGATAGCAGGAGAAATAGTTACCTGCATTTAACACTCGGCTTTCAACGAGCCCTGCCCTGAAGTTTAAGTTAAGTCTTTTGATATTTTTTTCAGCACCATTTACTGACTATTCATTGTTTAAGATCTGTTTTCAGGGAGGGCAGGCAGGGGAGGTGAGCCGGTGAGGTTAATTCCCTTTCTAGTGCGACTGTTGAAGTTTCACAACGCACGGGGATCTGAGGCTCCTCCCCTTTTAAAACTAATGAAACACATTAAGCTGTTAGGAGTTTCTCACAGCAGAACAACACTCCCGAGGGATTCTGCTTAAGATTTCTTTAAAGTTTTTTGTGAGAAAGGTATTTTGCGAGATTATTTGATTCTTTCTCAGATCCTGTATATATTTTTGGTGAAGCATGTAAGTGGCCCCTGACACTGGATTCTTAGTCCCATGGATTCCTATAATAATAATCTATTTGTGCGTCGCACATACCTATAAAGGCTCAAGGCAACATAAAGAGGGGGAGAGGGGAGATGGAGAGGGAGGAGAGGTAAGAGGGTGGAGAGGAAGTTGATAGGGAGAGAGGAAAGAAAGGGGAGATCAAGAATCGAAAAGATCAAAGCAGGGACTTTAGATCATTTATTGTTTTTAATGTCCATTCATTTTAGCATTTTGGAATTCAATTTGGGGCCAAATAAATTCCTTGTTAGAGAATCATGTGGCATTATCGTATGACACAGTTTTGTTTGGCTTGTCTATGAGATCTAAGAGCCAAATATCTTCTAAAAATAATAAACTTTTACTGATTCTGACAGGAGTTGCCATTCAGCAAATAACATATAATTGGAAAGATTGGAAAAAACTGAATTATAGTTTTTGGTGGAGTTCAGTATGTCACATATATAAAATGGAAAGAACGTTAGCGGTTCAAAAAGGATATTTTAATAAGTTTAAGGATGTGTGGGGGCCACTGATAAATTATTGTAATGACTAGTTATTATTTTTCCCTGAAGGTATATAATTATAAGATTGGGATGGGGGGGATCTTGATTTTTTTTTTATTATTAATTATGAAGAGAATGAATGATTTTATTATATTGTATATATTAATTATTGATAGTAGGGTGGGTGGGAAGGGGATAAATTTTATTTGGGGAAATTTTGTGATATCTCAACTGATGTATTAAGTTAATCTGTTGTTCTTTCTGTACACTTGATGCAAATATAAAATGAATAAAGAATTAAAAAAAGAATCTAAAAGATGGGTTTTCAGTTTCTTCCAGAATATGGTGTAGTTAGGTTCAGTTCTGATCGTTTCTGTGAGGTTATTCCAAGTTTTTACTCCTAGAAAGGTATGCATGGAGTGGAAAACACGTTTGCATTGAAGGTTTTTCGTGGATGGGAGATTTAGTAGTATCCTTTTGAGGGTTCTGCGAGAACTGGACCACGCAGAGTAATGCATATTAAATATGTATGACTTCTCTACACATTATCCTACTTTGAAAACATTTCAGATTTAGGAAATACATTTTTCACTCGTGCTTTATTTATTCAAACTCTGGGGGAAACGTAGATAAGATTTTACCAACATCTTTTCAATTGGTGAATTTGCTATTAGTTAAGGACAATATGACACTCATGTGATCACTTTACCATTAAGAAATGGCTCATTTTAGTGTGCATAAAACGAAACTAAAATATCTAGCATACAAATCAAAAGAAATTCAACACATTACCATAGATCTTAAAGGCATAGATTGCTTTCAGCTCTCTGGGAGCCATTTCACTGAGCACTGAGAACATATCAACAAAGTCATTGAAGCTGAGGTTCCCCTCACCGTCTTCTGAGAAAGTCTCTACGATCCTCTCCTTGAAGGGATTCTCCTGCAAAAAAATAAAAATAAAAAGACAGCAACAAATGTCACCTATCAAACATTTCAGCTTCTGAGCATCTCTTTCACTAGTAAAAATTCTACCACCTTCCTGTGTCTGAATTCAAGAGGGCCTGGGATCGGCACGTGGGATCTCTCAGAGAGAGAACGAGATAATGGTTACTGCGGATGGGCAGACTAGATGGGCCATTTGGCCTTTATTTGCCATCATGTTACAATGTTTCTGTAACCATAAAGTTCTATGACATCATAATGCAGGTGTAAAGAGCCTTAGCCTATAGGAAGAGGAGATGCAAATGTTAAGAGCCTTAGCCAATAGGGAGAGGAGGAGATAATGGTTACTGCGGATGGGCCATTTGGCCTTTATCTGCCATCATGTTTCTATGTTTCCTGCCCACCCACCCCCCTCCTTCTTCCTATCCCTAAAATGCTTTCTTTCATGTTTTCCTCATACTGTTTGTCTACATATGCTTTTTATCTGAAGGATTACTTTCAAAAGCTCATCATAAACCCCCCTCCTTTTCAAAGCCACACTAGCGTTTTTAGTTCCAGCCAAGGCGGTAACAGCTCAGAAGCTCATAGGAATTCTATGAGTGTCGGAGCTGTTACTGCTGCGGCCAGCACTAAAAACGCTAGCGTGGCTTTGTAAAGGAGAGGGAAAATGCACTGAGTTAGTCCAATAAAAAAGATATCACCTTATTTCCTTAGTTTTGTTTTATTTCTTTATATTAACTAATTCTATGAGTGTCGGAGCTGTTTTGTAAAAGGGGAGTTGGGGGTAGTCCTTTACAACCTTGCAACAATTTATTATACACCTGAAAATTCAAGCATATTCCTTTACAAATAGATAAGTCCCCAAATTCCTTTTATTTTTTATTAATATTCTTTATTCATTTTTAAAACTTCAATTGTGCACAAAAGATGATGCATTTACATAAATTAATATCAAATGACAAATACTTCTATTCTTTTCACACTGCTATTGGCAAGGCTTTCCAAAGTTCCATGCCATGTCACATGTAAATGAACTGCCTTCAAAGAGAATATCACTAATTGTGATCCTTCACCTGACCAAATTGCTCACAAGGGCTTAATCATCACAGAAAGATGTCCTGAACCCTTACCTTGTATCATTTTATACTTCAAGGAACAGATATTGAATTTTTCCCTTTGTTGAATTGGAAACCATATCCAAGGCAATGCCATCCATTGAGGGATAATGAATTTGAATGGGATAGATTAATCTAGCTTCTAAAAAGATTGCCCAACAATATTTCCAAAGCCAAAATGTCATTCAATTTCCTCTGCTTTCCTGCTACTTCACACTTCATTCATGCTTTAATTATTTATATTTATTTAATTTCTTATATAGAGCAAGTCAAATTTCAAGTTTAATAAGGATTTCATTGATCGCCTAATCAGAATTCTAAGCGATGTACATATTACTAAAATTACAAAATTTAGGGAACAATACAACAATTCACAAAACTAAATCTTGCCTGACTAATGACTAATGTTACAGACTAGAGAATGACACGGTGACAAAATTCATCACCGTCCCCGTCCCCGCGGATAACCGCGGGAAACCATCTTCATGTCATTCTTTAAAGAGAGAGGGAAGAATCAGAGTATGAATGGCCACAACCACTGACCCACAAGCTTTGCTTTGAAGAATGCTGGTGTAGAAGGACTGAGGTTGAGATAGACACTACAGAATGACAGTCTCTGGTATCCAGAGCAGATATTGTGATGTCATAATGCCTCATTCCACCAATGCCTAAGAGCCAATCACATCGGTGATGTCACAATGGCTTCATTATCCTTGGCTCACATAAGAATCAGAGTATGAATGGCCACAACCACTGCCCCGCAAGCTTTGCTTTGAAGAATGCTGATGTAGAAGGACTGAGGTTGAAATAGACACTAGAAAATGACATGGGATTATTTCCCGCAGTTATCCGCGGGGACGGGAACGGTGATGAATTTTGTCACCGTGTCATTCTCTATTACAGACCCATGAAACACAAGGAAAGGAAGGGGAAGGAAATACAAACTGTTTGACAGTAAGTAAGACGTTCAAGGGAAAAACAAGAGGGAAGGAAAAATCAGTATACTTCAAAGAAGCTATACGGTGAAGTTAAAATCTGGCCACAAGACTGGCTTACTAATTATTAAATGCATCCATAAAAAGAAAGCTTTTTAATTTGCTCTTAAATTTATCCAAGTTGCGTTCTTCCCTTTAAGTAAATAGGAGGTGAGTTCCATGTTTGAGGGGCTGTGACTGAAAAAATGAATTGCCGTCGTGTATTAATAATTTTTAGTTAAGGAATCATCAGTAAATGTTGTTCATTCGATCTCAATAAGCTGCATTAGAAATTCTATGAGCGTCGGAGCCAATATCGCCATGGCCGGTGATAGAAAAGCCTAATGCATCTTCGTAAAAGGGGGTGGGGGAAGTGTTAATCCACGTTAGATAGATTGTGAGCCCACAGGGACAGACAGGGAAATTTTTGAAGTACCTATATGTAAACCGCTTTGAGTGTGGTTATAAAACTACAAAACGGTAGTATACAAGTCCTAATCCCTTTTCTCTACCACTTGCAAGCCCAAAGCATTTGAAGTGGTGTACATTCAGGTACAGAGGGCATTCTCCTGTCTCCAGAGATCTTGCAATCTAAGGGCCCCTTTGGCAAAGCCACGGCAGCGATTCTCCCCATAGGAATCAAAAAGGCTTTGGTGCATTTGCTGCAGCAGAATCGCTACTGCGGCATTGTAGAAAGGAGCCCTAGGTTTGCACCTGAGACAATGGAGGGTTAAGTGACTTGCCCAAGATCACAAGCAGCTGCAGTGGGACTGATCCAAGCTCACTGCTGTAACCATTAGAAGGCACCTACTCCTTCATTCCAAGATATCCAAAGGGTAGGGTTACCATATGGCTCTGGAAAAAAAGAGGACGGAATGAGACATCTGGATTGAACTTTCATTGCTTTCAATGGAAGCAAAACCTGGGCATCTCAATCTATCCTCCTTACTTCCATTGCTTTTACTGGAAGTAAAACCTGGATGTCTCAATCCGTCCTCTTTTTTTCTGGAGCCAAGTGGTAACACTACCAAAAAGCATATGTCGGCATGTCTTGGATTCCCCGGGCCTGTTGGTGTGATCCGATGAGAGATGACCCGGTATATAAACTGAAGACTAGATTAGATTAGATTGTGGACAGAGCTTCTTCCCCCACTCTCTGGAATTCATTGCCAAATCATTGAATCTGAAATAAAACAATCAATATTCTTCATGTTTAAAATGTTTAATATTGTCAATATTAATAATTGATGGAAAGGGGTTGGGTATAGCTATGATTCTGTAATATTATTGTTTGAGATAGTGTATTCTTTGTATATTGTTACTTGCAATCAAATGTATTACACTATTGTAACTAAATAAAATAATAAAATATTTTTTTTTTAAAAACCACTTTTGTTCCAGGATGCCTTTGGACAATAACTGTCCTCTTAAGGACAAAAAAACAAACAAACAAATTTTATCGCTTTTTATCCTAACCTATTCTATTTTCCTTTTTTGTTTCACTTTCTCTTTTACAATTGTAGTTCTTCCTTTTTTCCCCTATTGTTTGAAGTAAGTCCATTTGTCTTATGTGTTTTATTAAGATGTTTTGGTTTTATCTATTACCCCTGATTTTTAATCTGGTTTTATGTAAATTTTTTATTGTACACCGCTTAAAAATTTATTTATTTATTTATTTATTTTACTAAACTTGATGAGTAAGGAGCAGCTCATGACTAACCTTTCATAAATAACCTTGCTGAGCCTTGGAAGGGTGAGAGAAAAATGATCCTAGCTAAACCCTTATGCTGATATCAAAGCCACATAAAGACATTGCACCCTCTCTTGCTCTGTGTCAAAGCCATTGCAGTCCCCTGAATCTTCGAAAGACAGGAATTTGAGATGGATTTTGCATATTGGAAGTGTATTATGTAGTAGTCAGATACCAGAAGAACCAGTTCCTGAAGGAGACTTTTGGTCATTAATATTTACTGCTAAGCAGGACTTCTGGCTGGTGCCATGTAGCCACTGCTGTGTGGGTGTAGCCCTTGGGTGCCTATAGACTTTGGCCACCAAACATCACCTCAACTGGCAAATTATTTTTTTTTTTTTTAAAGAATTAGATCTCACCTCCTGTGACAAACGGACGTCTTCCCCAAGGTTTGCCACAGGGAAATTAAGGAAAGTATATAAACCCCAGTGCAGAAGGGCTGACCAGGTCAGTGCCCAGGACAGTAAATTAGCTGACTACCTGGTGAGTGACAATGAAATGGAAATAGAACAGGAAGGCTTAGACTTATCTGAAGCAGTTCCAGAGCCAGGCAGGAAGAAGCTGCCTTGCTATTGTCCATTGCCTGTAAGGCAGAAAGCTCATAGGCAGTTTCCCCTCAGAGAAACAGCATGGGCTGAGGAAGGAATTCCCTTCCCCCATCCAAAGCCAAGGGGGAGTGGTTCTTCCCCTCAGCTTAAAGCCAGGCTCCAGAGAGCAGAGGGAGGAAGGAGGAGGAGCAGAACGAGGCTTGGCAGTAGAGCAGGGGCAGGACGGGGCTGAGCAGTTCCTCAACACTGACTGGGAAATGATTGAGGAACAGGCTGGTAATTTGGCCACTGAATTCCTTTCCCCAGAACCCATGGTGTTGGAGGAAAGTGGGGCTATACAGGAAAGCTGGCCAGAGGAGATGGAGAGCTGAATATCCTGAAAAGGTCTGTGAACAGAGGTCTTGATTAGGCTGTATTTTGCTGTTTGCTCTTTGAGCTAATGACTGTGGGAGTTACTAGGGAAATAATCCTGTACTGCAATTTCACATGCTGTTTTGCTGAAGTGTGGAAAGGATACAGTAATCTCCTCTGCAGGGTATGTGCACAGCTGAACCAAACGCCAGGTTGTAAGGCTGGCTAGTTTTAAAGCCCAGAATTTCCTGACTTCCACACTCCGTGAAAGTGCCCAGCTGTAAAGAAATTGCCATAGCAACTAACTAATTCAATTAGTCTGCCTGCCTCGTAGGGATAAGGAAATTAACCCTCTCAGGGAAAAGCCTGCTCGGGACTAGGGAGAAAGTTCAACCCAGCTAGAGAGAGTGAATGCACTGCAGGACAGCACAACATATTCCTCAGTCACGAACAGGAATGTCTCTTCTGTCAAAGCTACAGGAGAAAGTTATTTGTGTTAACTGTTTCACTGCCTAGCCTCATGGCATATTAAGGACTGTATGTGTTTTACCAATCAAGCCCAGAGCTGCTTGCTTGGTTACCAGGAATGAAATGAACTTTTTCTGTTATTTTTGTATGATGTTTATGCTACCCAGGAGAACCTGGAGTGGCACAGTAACTCCACGGCCGGTGGCCGAATAAAAGCTTATGTTTTCACCAAGGCCATTCTGACAAAGTGTGATTTTTTCCAAAACCCTTGGAGAATAAGCTTAGTTGGGCATTTGCCAGCGACTACCAACTTGAAAGGTGACCCTAATTCTAAAGGGACCATGCCAGTGACAAGCTTCATGTCACTACCCGACGGCTCAAGGTGTTCTCGGAGAGCGTGGGTGTGACACTCCCCAGACTCAGATTTTATACCCAATGATGACAGCACCACTGGGGAGAAGGGAAAGAAGCTGGGCGGCACTGAGGGAGGCAAGTAACAGGAAGTAGGATGGAAACTTGTGTGCGGTGACCGTGGTGCTGTCATCTTCAGTTGTATAATCTGAGTCCAAGGAGGAGGTGAGATTTTTTCCCTCCTCTTATTTGCCAGTCTCAAAGAAAGGAGTGAAAGCAGTTCCGGCATGTGAGGCCATGGCAGGAGTCAGAGAAGGACGGGGTCCTATTGTTAGCGGATGGCGGGCTCTGGGGCATCATTATATGTGTGAGAGAGCTACAGGGGAGGCTTGTGCTAGGCCCAGAAGTTGGGGGGGGTGGGACCTGAGCCAGTAAAGGAGATCTTACTAAAAGGTTGACAGAGGGATTGCTCAGACCATAATCCCATTGGCCTAGTGGTAAAGATGCTGCCTCAGCACACTGAGGTTGTGGGATCAATCCCAGTGCTGCTCCCTATGACCCTGGGCAAGTCACTTAAAGGCAAATTCTATAAGAAGCGCCCAAAAGTTAGGCGCCTAATTAGGCAATGTTCAGCGCAACTCAAGTAAAATTGGGTGCTGTTTAGTGAATTACGCTGAGCTGTACCTATTTGGGCACCTATTTTGGAGGCGCTCAATAAATAGGCCAGCTCTAGGCACGACGAAAAGTTAGGCGCCCATGCGAGCGCTTAAGCATGCTTAAGAACAGCGATTCTGTAAGAAGGCGCCTATCACGTAGCCACGCCCACGCCTAACATGCACAGCGCCTATTTTTTTGAAGGTTGCCTAAATTTTTAGAGGCGCCCTGTTACAGAATTGCGCTTTCTTGATAAGCGCCTATGTTTCAATCGGTGCTGATTAAAAAGCTTAATTGAGCTTGTTCTTCAATTTAGGTAGGCGCCTAACTAGTTGGGCGCCTCCAAGATAAGCGCCTAACTTTTAGGCGCTGGTTACAGAATTTGGGCCTAAATCTTTAGAAGTTCTTGGTGTATCTAACTGATATTAATTAAGCAATGCAAATTTGAAAGCCCCTAGTTTCAAGATAGTTCCTAGAACTGAGAATAGGTCTCTTTCTTCTAGTTTCTCTGTTTTAACTACATGGGAAAATCCTGGCACGCCAGTTAATGCAGTTGCCACATGAACTTTGATGGATACCCTTTTCATTTTTGCTGCCCTTCTCTGAACCTTTTCTAGTCGCATTGTATCCTTTTTGACATGGGGTGACCAGAATTGTGCTCAGTATTCGAGGCACAAACGCACCAGGTACATACACAGAGGCAGAATGGTAACTCAGTTTTGTTCTAATTTTCTTTTCAATTAACCCTGGCTGTGGTATGAATCCCAATGCCAATATTTTTCCATCTATTGTAATGGCTATATTTATAGGAAGATAGATAATATACCGGAAAAGGCCACATAATTGATGTAAAATAGTTTAACACACTTGATGCTTTGCGAAAACTCTATTCAAATTGCATTCCAAGCTATTAAATTATAAGTGGTTTGATAAATGTTAAAATTAACAAGTTCACATTCTAGTTTAAGACTTGTAGTGTCAATGAATGGAATGGAAGAATAATGGCTCTTAGAAAATAACGTATATTCCAGGTTTCTAGATAAGTAATAAACCTTAGATGACACTCATATTTTCTATGCCACTTTTCACACAGTAGCATGATAAATGATGAAGGGAACCATTTCAGACTCACAGATTACCCAGAATTGAGCCTAACAGGAAGAGAATTGGAGGCATATTTTTTTAAAGATGTGAAAAGAATATTTTAGAAGGTTCAACACAGAAAAGCATTTCATAGACATTTTTAAGGCACAAATCTTTCAATACAAAATTATTGCAAATCTGTGGCTTTGGTATTAACATTTGGATCAATACTGAGTCAGTGGTAGCCATTGTTTCTTTAAACACTGACCACCACCAGCTAAATAAACTTGGATATTTGCAACTGGGGCCCTCTCTGGGCATTAGCACTGACTCTCCAGGTCTTTAGCAGCACCCAGAAGCTGTCTGGGTAGGGTTACCCAATGTCCGGATTTACCCAGACATGTCCTCTTTTCAGGTGTCTGGATGGGTTTTCAAAACCTGGCAGTGTGTCCAGGTTTTGAAAACCATTGAGCTTGGAGCCGCATCTGGAGGACATCTGCACATGTAGAAAAAAATGAACAACAAAAAAAATATCCAACACAGTCTGCAGTGAGGAAAAGAGCACAAAGGAAAACAAAGAGAAACTGCAGACAAGCGTACAATGATGCAGGCTATATTTATTATACCAAACAATTGAGTGCGGTTAATGTTACCACCTTTAAACAAACCAAAGGGACCGACACGGTCCGTGTTTCGGTTAACACGCCTTCATCAGGGGTTCCAGGTAGACAAGGTATCAAATAAAACCGCAAACAAAAAACGTAAGCCTGTGTGAATTGGAGATGAACGTAGCAGTTTATACAGAGACCGTCGTTATATGATCATCTCCGATTCACACAGGCTTACGTTTTTTGTTTGCAGTTTTATTTGATACCTTGTCTACCTGGGACCCCTGATGAAGGCGTGTTAACCGAAACACGGACCGTGTCAGGCCCTTTGGTTTGTTTAAAGGTGGTAACATTAACCGCACTCAATTGTTTGGTATAATAAATATAGCCTGCATCATTGTACGCTTGTCTGCAGTTTTTCTTTGTTTTCCTTCCTGCATGCTTGTGTGTGACATCATCACATCACATCCATGCATGTGCAGATACCCTCCAGATGCGGCCCCCAAAGAGATGAAGTTTGTGTGCGGCCGGGGTTGGAGTGGAATGGGGCATGGCTTTGGGCGGAACAGAGAGGACCATGCATCTTTCTTTTTGAAAAAAATCTGGTAACCCTATATCTGGATATTCAGTGTTGTATCCACATAACTAACCAGACAAAGTTAGGACTGCTCAAACCCTTGGGCTGTCAGCAATGCTCCCAGCCGCTGTCATTGGTACCCTATGAATGCTTAGTTCTTGCACACTTTCAGTTCGCGCATGAGAAATGAGCATGAGTGGGGTGCTGGTGTTGACAGCTGAGAGTACAGACACTGACTGCAATGGTGGTTTGACAGGCTGGTGGTTCGAGCTGAGGACATCTTCAGCTGGCAGACCTTATGGATCCCTGACGTTCAAAGTATTGATTTTTTAGTTTGCCAGGAGGCAAGGGGGAAGGGGGGGGGGAGAAGGCAGGTTTTCCAGGAGCCAGGGGGAAGGCAGGGGTGTGGCGAGGAAATGCCTCAGTCCACCTATTCTACCTGTTGGCCTACCCACAGAATCATGAATCATCTTCTGGCTATGCCACTGCTCTTAGGGTTCATTAAATTAGTCTGATGAACCTCTTTTATAAAAATAAAATGGAAAGTAAAATCTCTGACGAATTCACAGAAACCTCAACTTGAGTTTGGTGGAATGCCAGATCCACTCTGAATGTGAGTGGATCTGAATTAATTTTCCTACAATCTGTGGAAGGAAATTTGATATATATATATATATATATATATATTTTTTTTTTTTTTTTGCAGCAAATCAAGAAAATCAATTATTTTTTTCTGTCTACCCTGAGGCACATTGACTCCAGTTCAGTACAAATAGTTTACGAATCCCTAGTTAGTAGACATTAGTCATAAAATCACATAGTAGGGATATGCTTACTAAAAAAAAAATATGAATTGTTTTTGCATTTTCAGAATTTTTCCTGGTTTTCTAGTTTACTTCAAACATCTTTTTTGCAGGTTATTAGATTTATGCATCTTGATTGAAGTAAAGTAGTAAATGAGCGGTTGAGATGTAATATACAGGCATAGGTTGAGATGGTATTATCTTATGATTTCTGCTGATGCATGGGATCTTTATGTTGTGGAAATCCTGAAATATGTATGTAATACTGTGAGCCGCCTTGGATAAAGGCAGATTAAAAATATTTTAAATAAATAAACACACACATTGTATTTGTATGAGAACTGTGCACACATGCATATTAATTCATAGGTATACATGTGCACAATCAATTTTGCTTGCACTAAACATTTTAGGTACCTAAATGAGTGGCACAAAAAGAATCCAACGTAGTCTGCAGTGAAGCGAGCAGCAAGCAAAAGACAACAAACAAACTGCAGATGATGTACAAGATGCAGGCCTTGTTTATTAAATCAATAATAATGCAGTAAAATATACAACCTTATTACCAACCAAGGGACCTGACACGGTCCGTGTTTCGGACAACATTGCGTAGTATATGCTTGACCACATTCGTTTCTTATAGGTGTTTGTTTGATATCTTTTGTGCGGTTTGCTTCATACCTTAAACACCATGGACCCCTGAGGAAGGCATGTTGTCCGAAACACGGACCGTGTCGGGTCCCGTGGTTGGTAATAAGGTTGTATATTTTACTGCATTTTTATTGATTTAATAAACAACGCCTGCATCTTGTACATCATCTGCAGTCTGTTTGTTGTCTTTGCTAGGTACCTAAATGAACCAAATGTATGCTATTAAATTCACATCCCTATCACATAGGCAAACACAGCTTTGAAGGAGGGCCTGCTGAAAGGAGACTAGTTCTGTATCAACCCACAAGAGTAACTCAATACACCTTCAACAGCAACAAGTGAGAAACTTTTCTGCTACAATAAGCTGTTGTTTTTAGACATACTCTCAAATTAGCACCAGCTACCCTACCCATAAAATAGGGTTATTTATTTAGGAGTAGCCTTAGTGGTTAGTGCAGTGGCCTGCAAACCTGGGGAATGTTGCTACTATTTAGGTTTTTATAATAGTGAGTCACAGGCTCTCAAGATAACATCTTACCCTTATCAAAATGTTGTTATTGAAAAAAAGGGGTAATAAGATGACCATAAAAAAATATATAAATATATATCTCATATTTCCATTATGGATAGTAGCACACACTTTTGACTTTAAAGGCACGGAGGGTGGAGTGAGCACGTATGATTAAAAAACAGAGCATAGGATGCGGACCTGAAATGAGGTCCTATGATCTGAGTTCTTCAAATTTATGACATGCTCATCCCCCATAGTATACCACATGTTTAATGAGAATTTTCACAAAATTAAAGTGTAGTATGTTAAAAGATTTTGATAAATACTTAAAAATTTCTTGAAAGGAACAAATGTTCTGCGTATTATGATGGAAATATGATATATATATTTATATATTTTTTTATGATCATCTTATTACCGTATTTTCACATAGATAACGCGCACCCGTGTAAAACGTGCACACGGGTATAGCGCGCAAAAAACACATATTTATGTACATAAATTTTTATATACCGCGCACACACGTATACCGCGCATGCTGCCCGACTCTCCTTTCGCCCGCCTCGACTCTCCTCTGGAGACCCTGACTCTGTTTTCGCCCGCCCCGACTCTCCTTTCCTCCTTGAAGTCTTGTCCCTACCCTGAAAGCCTGATGCCCCCCCGACGTCCGATTCACCCCCCCGCAGGACCGCTCGCACCCCCACCCCGAAGGACCGCTCGCACGCACCCGCACCCCCACCCTGAAGGACCGCTCGCACCCCCACCCCGAAGGAGCGCTTGCACTCCCACCCCATAGGACCGCTCGCACCCCCACCCGAAGAACCGCTCGCACCCCCACAGCCTCAACCCCCTCCCCCATGGAGAAGCTGTCTACCTTGTTTCCGGATGCCAGCGAGCCCAGCTGTTTCCTCTGCCGGCGGTCCCGCCCCTTCTCTGAGCCCTGCTGTGCTGCTTTTTGTTCCGGCGCTCCCGCCCTTTCTCTGACATCAGAGAAAGGGCGGGACTGCCTGAAGAGGAAGCAGCGCAGCACAGGGCTCTGAGATGGGGCAGGACTGCCGGCAGAGGAAGCAGCTGGGCTGGCATCCGGAAACAAGGTAGACAGCTTCTCCATGGGGGAGGGGGGGAGGCTGTGGGGGTGCGAGCGGTCCTTCGGGTGGGGGTGCGAGCGGTCCTTCGGGGTGGGAGTGCGAGCGCTCCTTCCAGGTGATGAATCGGGCGTCGGGGGGGGGGGGGAACTATGTAAAAAAATTTTTGTACAACGCGCTCACGCGTATAATGCGCAAGGGTATGCGCGGTTTGTAAAAACCACGTATAACGCGCGCGTTATATACGAGAAAATACGGTACTCATTTTTTTTTTCTATAACAACTATTTGGGTTTCTGTCAGGTACTTCTGACCTGGATCGGTCACTGGGAAGACGGGATACTGGGCTAGATGGACCATTGGTCTGACTCAGTATGGCTATTCTCATGTTCTGAGTTCAATTCCCACTGAAGCTCCTTGTGACTCTGAGCAAGTCACTTAGGCCCAAATTCTGTAACCAGCGCCTAAAGTTAGGCACCTATTTCAGAGACGTCCAACTAGATAGGCGCCTATCTTAATTGATTAACGAGCTCAATTAAGCTTTTTAATCAGCACTGATTGAAACATAGGCGCCTATCAAGAAAGCACGATGCTCTAACAAGGCGCCTCTAAAAATTTAGGCGGCCTTCAAAAAAAAAGGCGCTATGCATGTTGGGCGTGGGCGTGGCTACATGTTCGGCGCCTTGTTGCAGACTCACTGCTCTTAAGCGTGGCTTAAGCGCTCAGCTAGGCGCCTAACTTTTAGTTGTGCCTAGTGCTGGCCTATTTCTTGGGCGCCTCCAAAATAGGTTCCGCTCAGCGTGATTCATTAAACAGCACCCAGTTTTACTTGAATCGCGCCGAACCGTGCCTAATTAGGCGCCTAACTTTTGGACGCTTCTTAAAGAATATGCCCTTTAATCCTCCATTGCTCCAGGTACAAAATGTGAATAAGTACCTCTATATAATATGCAAACCGCTTTGATTGTATCCACAGAAAGGAGGTATATCAAGACCCAACCTCTTATTTTTTTTCTATACTGCTTTTCTGTAAAAGCTGTGAAGCAGTTCACCCCAATAAAAATACAAAACAAAATAAATTCAAAAGTATTTATAATATAGGCGCTGGTGAAGTCACCTAAACGCAAACAGAAATATCCTTGTCTTATAATGATTATGTAAGTAGACAATTTTGCATGTCTTTAGCTGAAAAGATAGGCAAATCCAGAGATTTGGGCCTACTCTATATATCAAAAGCCTCTACTCATCTACTATGTTGCTATGTTATATTTGTTACATCTACAGTATGAGGGGCTGCTGAAAAGTTAGCCCAGCCAAGAAGAGAATGATGTGGAGCCATTAAATTTACAAGTTATTGCACACTTTTCATTTCAATTATATGACATGAAAAGTGTCAAAAAAAGTGTGGAATAATTTGTAAGTTTCATGGCTCCACATCAGTCTCTTCTTGGTTGGGCTGAGAACTTTTCAGCGGCCCCTTGTATTGTGATGTCATAATGCCTCATTCCACCAATGCCTAAGAGCCAATCTCATCAGTGATGTCACAATGGCTTGGTTTCCCTCTACTTGTGCCCATTTGCTAGATGCATTTGCCTCATTGAAATGAGAAGTGTGGAATGACTTGTAAGTTTCATGGCTATACATCATTCTCTTCTTGGTTGGGCTGAGAACATTTCAGCGGCCTCTCGTAGATGCCTGAAGATTGATCCTTGCAAGAACTCTAGAAGTAGGGATACCAGATTTTCTATCTGGAAAATCCAGAACCCCCTAGAACCACCCCCAGGCCCGCCCCGTCCCACCCATTCCTGCCCCGTCACACCCCATTTCACCCTGTCACGCCCCTAAGCACCGCCTCCAATCCCCCCAGTCCCTCCCCCCCCCATTGCCTTCTCTCATCGGGCTGGACATCCCTGCATGCGCAGATGACCTCCTACACGAAGGAAAGCTTTTCAAACCTCAGACAAAAGGAGGACATGTCCGGGAAAATCCAGACGCCTGGTAACCCTATCTAGAAGGGTCTGGCTAGTAGATTCAGGTAAAGGCAAGTGTGAAGTTATAAAATTTGCGGATGATACTAAACTCTTTAGCAGGGTCAGAACTGTGGAAGAATGTGAGAACCTACAAAGGAACCTGAACAAACTAGAGGAGTGGGCGAATAAATGGCAAATGAACTTCAATGTAGGGAAATGCAAGGTCATGCATATAGGGAAAAGAACCCGATGTTCAGCTACCAAATGGGGGGATTAGTACTAGAGACAAGTAGCCTTGAAAAGGACTTGGGTGTGCTGGTGGACACAACAATGAAGTCAACAGCACAATGCGCAGCAGCCTCAAAGAAAGCAAACAGAATGTTGGGTATTATTAAGAAGGGTATCACAACCAGAACGAAGGAAGTCATCATGCCGCTGTATCGCGCGATGGTACGCCCACATCTGGAATACTGTGTCCAATATTGGTCGCCGTACCTAAAGAAGGACATGGAGATACTTGAGAGGGTTCAGAGAAGAGCGACAAGAATGATAAAAGGTATGGAAAACCTTTCATACGTAGACAAGTTAGAAAGGCTGGGGCTCTTTTCTCTGGAAAAGCGGAGACTCAGAGGAGACATGATAGAGACTTACAAGATCATGAAAGGCATAGAGAAGGTGGAAAGGGACAGATTCTTCAGCCTATTGGGAACAACAAGAACAAGGGGGCACTCGGAGAAATTGAAAGGGGACAGGTTTAGAACCAATGCTAGGAAATTTTTCTTCACTCAGAGGGTGGTAGACACCTGGAATGCACTTCCGGAGGATGTGATAGGACAGAGTACACTAAGGGGATTCAAAGAGGGATTGGACAAGTTCCTGAAAGATACGGAGATTGAGGGATATAGATAGAGGTAGAGATAGGATTATGGAAGGGTAGAGGTAGAAGAAAAATGGGGATTGAAAGGTTTTAGACGAAGGATCACTTACAGGTCATGGACCTGATGGGCCGCCTCGGGAGCGGACTGCTGGGCGCGATGGACCCCTGGTCTGACTCAGCGGAGGCAACTTCTTATATTCTTATATGGAAAAAACAGATCTGTACTACAGAAGTTATCTGAGCCTTCACAGCCATGAAGGAGTCTAGCTGAATAACTAGCATTCTCACTTCCTCCACTGGAACCAAACTCTGGTTTTGTAATTGGATCTCTGGACAGGGAAAGGACATCTGTGATCGATGGACCTCCAACATCTTAATCTTAGAAGGCTTTAATTTGAGATTGTTCAACCTCCTTTAGATATTGATTTAACTTGTCCAGATCTGACCCTCTCACAGTGAACAAAATGTACAGCATATAATAAATAGGCACTTTGTCCAAAATTTGGGCATGATCTGGTCTAATATGATTTGATAAAACTTGAGTTAAAATTGAACTGTGAAGCAAAGGCCATAAACGTGAAATTGCTGTGCCCCATTGGGCAGAGCCTAGAAAGTAAAAGATCTAATAGCTCTAGATATATCTAGGCTCCTATGTGAGTTATTGGTCCACACAAAGAAAACAGTCTCTTTGCTATATACCATGCAGAAACCAGATTGTTTCTCCACCAAGAAGTGATTTTCCTCTAGATTCTTGGTCTTCATTCTCCATTTTTGAGGGTTGCCAACAGATCAGGTTTTCAGTATATTCTTAATGAATACCTATGAGAAAATCTGCATACAGTGGAGGCAACAGTCATGCAAATCTCTCTTGTGCATATTCATTAGGGATAACCTGAAAATCTGACCTGATAGAAACCCTCAAGGATTAGGAAAGACCAAGGCTCCAAATGGTTAACTGTGAAAATACAACTTTGTCTATCAATTTGCCTATAAGTGTAGTGACCACCAGACTCAAAGCAGCTTTTATTCAAAGCTCATTTTGTATTTAGATGAAATAGAAGGCACAGTCACCTTGAAATGACATTGGCTCAATGTGAACTGTACTATATACAGTACATGTTCCAACCCACCACGACCTCTACAACTTAATGAATCTCTTAGTAGGCTGCATTTGTGGTTCTGAAGAATCAATATTTCACACATTACTTTTGTGATTGATTTTCCCTCATGGATACTTCAGCCAGCAGCATTAACAACAACACTCAGAGCAAAAAAGGCATTTTGTGTGGCTCTTAGAACAAGTCTATTTCCATAAGAAAGTAATGCATCCATCATTCTCATCTGTTTCCGAGATAATGCATTTCTGCTCTCCAAAGCAAATTTCAATTCCCAAGGTGCTCTGACATACACAAGAAAGGGAATGAGCATATCTGCTAAAAGTTAAAGATTTGCATTCTATCAAATTATAAGAGCCAAGCTAGAATCCAATGAAATGCTGCAGACCTTGAAATAATGTTCCAGTTATCAAAATGTTTTTGAGACTATGAAAGTTTATTTTTTTTTTAATTTTGTGTCTGTAGTAATTGTTTTCTGTGTTCATTGGAGCCTTCTCAGACTTTGGATTGCTGCAACTGTACGTATTAAAAGCAGTTTAAATTTCTTCTGAACTCTTCAGTGATTTAAGTCAGACATGTAGTAAAGGGGGAAATTCTCGAAGATGCGCCGAAGGTTAGCTGGTGGTAGGGTGCCCTACTGCTGGCTAACCAACCAATTTGGAAGCATGTTTTCTAAAAAATTGAGGCATGAATGGTGCCTTCATTTACTGTGAAAGTGTCAAACTTATGGACATGCTTAGGGGTGCAAATGGAAAAACAGGCTCATATGTAATCTAAGGCTGATGTGGGTGTGGTTTGCACCAGAAGTGGCCTTAGGTGCCCCTAGGCACTTCCGTGAGCATGACACGGTACCTTAAACGTAAGCTTCTAAAATGCTGGCCTACATTTAAGTGCCAGTGTAAAAAAAAAAAAAAAGTGAAATTCTATAAACAGCACCAGTATGTGATTGACACTATCGGTGGCAATTATAAAATCCCCTCCCCCCTTTGAATGTTTATGGTAATAGGCACAAGAACAAGGTGTCAGGTCAAAAGCGCGCCGGGACAAAGGCGCTCCCAGAAAATTGAGCGCAGCGCGGGGGCGCGCACCACAGAAAATTACTGTTTTTAGGGCTCCGACGGGGGGGGGGGGGGCGTGGGGAGGAACCCCCCCACTTTACTTAATAGAGATCGCGCCACGTTATGGGGGGTTTGGGGGGTTGTAACCCCCCACATTTTACTGAAAACTTCACTTTTTCCCTGTTTTTAGGGAAAAAGTTAAGTTTACTGTAAAATGTGGACGGTTACAACCCCCAAACCCCCCCTGACGCCGGCGCGATCTCTATTAAGTAAACTGGGGGGCTCCCCAACAAAAACTCCCGTCAGATCCCCTATAAACTGTAATTTTCTTCGGCGCGCGCCTCCGTCTTGCGCTCAGTTGTCGGCGCGCGCCTTTGTCTTTCGCGGGGTTGTCTATGAACCCAAGAACAATAACCCATAGTTCATCTAGTCTGGCAAACAAGCAATGAACTATTCTGTGTAGAAGAATTACCATCAGTTCTGGCATGTTTATTATAAGCTGTATAGGTAGTTTGACATCCGGGTCATCGGTGTAATCCATAGGCACAATGTTGGGTGCCAGCTCATAGTATCTGCTATGCAACCTGTAAACAAGCAAAGAACAGACCCTAATCAGTCAGTTGCAATTTGCACATATTTGCATTATTACGCTGCCATTCAATCAAAACATGTGAAGGCCCATTTTAAAGTAGAATGTCAAAATCAGAATCGTTTATTGAAAGCTTCTATACCGTTACTAATGACTGGGGATTCAATTCAGAGCGGTTTGCTTGAGCTTCTGTAATGGTGTTATAATACAAAGTTCGAGTGTTTCTGTGATGGTTTTCCATACATGGCTTCTGTAATGATGTTCCAAATACTTTTACGTATCACAAGAACATAAGAATAGCCTTATTGAATCAGACCAATGGTCCATCTAGCCCAGTAGCCCAGCCTCACTAATCCTGGTCACTAGTACCTGGCAAAAACCCAAATAGTAGTAACATTCTATGCTACCGATCCAGGGCAAGCAGTGGCTTCCCCCCTCTTCATTGCCTGTAATTTTGTTAAAATTTTGTAAATCTGTGTGTCACCGCGGACCTTAATTAATGAATGTGAACCGCCTAGAACTTTTTGGGTATGGCGGTATACAAGAATAAAATTATTATTATTATTATTATGTCTGTCTCAATAACAGACTATGGACTTTTTCTCCAGGAAATTATCCAAATCTTTCAGTATAGTGTGTATAATGATGTTACAATACATTTACATATCTTTTACATTAGTCTTTTGACTGTGTGTACAGTAATTATACACTATCTTCATCCTATATATCACTAGAGAATACTATATTTACCCTATATACTTGTATACACTCATCTTACGTATTTATAAATTAATACCACTCATCCTACATATATCACACATATTAGTATCGTGTATTATGTTCTCATAAATCCTACGTATTTACACGCATATTACCACAATCATGTACTATGTTCATCCAGATAAATGTAGTTATCTGTACTTTAATTTTCATATCCTCAGCTTTCTGGTAGAAAACTGGAACGCTCTTCTGGAGGCTGTTATAGTGGAAAACACCTTCCAGGGATTCAAGACAAAGTTAGACAAGTTCCTGCTGAACCAGAAAGTACGCAAGTAAGGCTAGTCTCAGTTAGGGCACTGGTCTTTGACCTAAGGGCCGCCGCCTGAGCGGACTGCTGGGCATGACCACTGGTCTGACCCAGCAGCAGCAATTCTTATGTCAATTGTTCACCCTATCGTGTCTATTGTTCTCCTTATTGTGTTCTTAGTAGGGAGTAGCCAGCTATTTCCTCTATGTTGCTACTCCCCTTGATATGTCCAGGTCAGGATGTGTGCAGTTCCAGGGTTATTTTGGAAAAGTATCTACTGACTTAGAGCGTTTTCAAAAATACATGCAGGAATTCACATGAATGTGGTTTATGTGCAATGGGAACAATCATTTTACAACTGTTGATGCAGACAAATAGACAACTGATAAATATCAGTGTCGGCACTTACACATGTAAGTTGATATTTCAGAATAATAATAATAATAATTTTAATTTTTTTATATACCGCCTAACTAAAAAATGGTTCTAGGTGGATTACAACAAATAATAACTAGTCAAACAGTAAAGAGTACAATTTAAAAGGAAAATACAATTCTAAGCAATGTACAATAAATAGGAACTGATCCTACAGTGGAGAATATGATTTAAAAGAAAAGTACAATTTAAGAGAATGGTTCTAAGCGGTTTACAACAAATAAGAACCGATCGTACAGTAAAAATGCAATTTAAAAGGTGATACCTTACATAAAAGCATGGAATTTTAAAAAGAGAAAACCAGTTAGGATACTAATTTTTCAAATAGTTGAGTCTTCAAAAATTTTCTAAAATCAAGATAAGAAGATTCTAACATAATTTTACCTAACCAACCATTCAATTTAGCAGCTTGAAATCTTTTGTAATGACATAATTTAACAAGAAGGGCTTGGTTCTACAAACGATACCTACATTGGGAGTTGCCATTGAAAATGGCACCTACCAATTTAGGCGCCATTTATAGAATCACACTTACTGGTGCCTAAATCGAGTTAGACACCAATAGGCATCTACAACTTAAGTGCTGGTATATTAGACCAGAGTTTTCCTGGTTTATAATACTGGGGCCTAATGTTTACATACCCAAACTCCACTCCTAATCATGCCTACTTTTCATGTAGGCAGCTTTAGGCACTGATAAGCTCCCAGGTCTAGGTATCGATAGGCACTGCGCTGATTTCTGTGCAGAACTTAAATTGTTTTGAATTGGCTTTTAATGGCATTTTCAATTATCGTGCCATTTAAGCCAATTAAAAGATTTTAAATTCCACACAGAAATTGGCTAGATTCCAGTAGGTGCCACCACTCTAGACGCCATTTATAGAATCAGGCCCGGTGTCTGTCATTTTGGAAACCTACATAGCTTAATTTAAAAAAACATAAGTTTCTACTCCTGCCAGCATTTCAAGCTTTAAATGAATTATATGAGAATCTTTAATAACCGAAGAAGAAACTTCTTGAAAGGATGAAACTCATAGTTCTAAAGTGGTAATTTGGTTCTGAAGCAATCTTAAATTTTAAATCAACATTAGATAGCTTTGACAGTGTCCTGAGAAAAAAAGAACATACTTGAGTAGTAATACTGACACGAAGTCCCCTCCAAAATACACATTTCTTGCCACAAGTCTTGCAATGATACTTTCTGTTTCCCTATGTCCAAAACTATCGTTCCAATCAAAGGAAGAGATATTGCTCACAAAGGTGAAGCAGACATCAAAAGACTGAAATTGACGACTTGTCCGTCTCTGCAACTGCCATCATCCGGATAGGAAATATTATGTAGCTCTCTGGACCTCCTTTCTTGATTGCCCATCGGACGATGGGGGGAGGCACTTCCTGACCAGTACCTGATACCTTAAATCTAGGGCCTTGGGGGGAGTGAGTGTGATGTATGATGGCTATGCCCCTGTTGGGTGGAAGCTAGGTGTTTGGGGGCTAGCATGTTTGCCTTAAACAAAAAAATGGTGTGTGAAGAACATCATATTCTCTCCTCTGCCTTGTGGCTACGTACCGTATTTGCCGGCGTATAAGACGACTTTCCAGTACCTTAAAATCCTCCCCAAAGTCGGGGGTCGTCTTATACGCCGGGTACTGTTTACATGCCCTTACTTTACATTAGAGAACTGCACGGGGACGCCCCTAGGGTCGCGGGGATCCCGTGGGGACGCCCCCTAGGGTCGCGGGGATCCCATGGGGACGCCTCCGAGGGTCACGGGGCTCCTGCGGGGCTGGATGTACTCAGTCTTCTGGATGTACACGGCTCTTCTTCTCCCTACCTTCTCTGCTTGCAGCACAGAGCCGAACGGAAGTCTTCCCGACGTCAGCGCTGACGTCGGGAAGACTTCCGTTCGGCTCTGTGCTGCAGGCAGGGCAGATAAGGAGAAGGAGAGTAGCCTCGCGGTTCGAGTGGCTACCAAGGGAGAGGGGCGACCCGCCCCGGTTGCAGCACAGCCGGCCAGGTTCCCTTACTTTTGTGGCACTTCCCCGACCGACCGATAACAGCCCGGGTCCGACAATCCTCCCTGCCCTGTAGCCGCGAATCTAAATTACCTTCTTACAGCAGCTGTAAGAAGGTAATTTAGATTCGCGGTTAAGGGCAGGGAGGTTTGTCGGACCGGGGCTGTTGTCGGTCGGTCGGGGAAGTGCCACAAAAGTAAGGGGACCTGGCCGGCTGTGCTGCACCCGGGGCGGTAGAGAAGGAGGGGGGGAGAAGGACGCTGAAAGGCCATGGTGAAGACAGGAGGGGGGGAAGGACTCTGAAAGCACTTGAAGACAGAGGAGGGAGAAGGAGGCTGAAAGCACATGGGGGAATACAAAGGGGTGGAGAAGGACGCTGAAAGGCCATGGGAAGGGTGGGGGGGGAGAAGGACACAAAGGAAATGAGGAAGAGAGAGTAGGGAGAAGACGCTGGCAGGGAAGAAGACAGATGCCAGACTATGGGGGGAGCAGAGAGAAGAAGATGGGTGCCAGACCAATTTGGAAGGGGGAAGAAAGGGAGAGGCACAGTAACAGAGCAAATGGAAGATGCAGAAGGAAGAGAGATAGTGGATGGAAGGAATTGAATGAGAACATGAGGAAAGCAGAAACCAGGCAACAAAGGTAGGAAAAGAATTCTATTTCTTTTTTTTTTTTTTTGCTTCAGAATAAAGTAGTATATTAGTTGTGTTGATAAAAATTTATAAACATTAGAGGCTCTGGTAGAAACCCGTTTACAAAGTATGTATTCTTCCCAATTAATATTTTCAAATTAATAAAGTCTTTTTGCTTATTTGTAAATGGGTTTCTACCAGAGCCTTTAATTCAGTAGCATAATTAAATGAAATAACTATTTCTGAAGTTTATAGGGACGGGCGGGGACGGAGGGGATTCCTCGCAGGGACGGGTGGGGACGGAGGGATTCCTCACGGGGACGGGTGGGTTTCCTCGTGGGGACGGGTGGGACTTTGGCAGGGACGGGTGGGGACGGGTGGGATTTCTGTCCCCGCGCAACTCTCTACTTTACATGCCCTAACATCTCCTTCCTTACCTCCTTATGGTGCTTACGGTACTAGTAAACCTGCCGGGACATCAGCGGGGCCATGGCGGGACATCAGTGTGACAAGGGTGCCAGCTCCTTCATCCTGCGCAGCGGGAAGCAGCGGCGCTCTGGCCCCACCCCTTTTCTCTTTACTACGTCTCTCGCACATGCGGCCGTGTGTGGAGTCTAGCCCTTAAGGAAGTTGCGGGGGCGAACAGGAGGCTTTTGAAGGCTTTTAAAGGGAAACTGTCATGCCAGCAAACTTGCTAGGGACTTGCCCGGCACTTGCTCTCTCCCTCTATGTGTTATCTTAATGAAGGACAAATTGCTATTAGTTAGGAAAGTAGAAAACTTGGAAAATTATACTAAAATGTTGAATTTAAGATTACTAAACTTTCCTAAAACTTTAGCAATGACGCCCAAAGATTTATTCTATAAATTTTTGAAAAAGATATTTAAATACCCTGAGAATGGTTTTCCTCCATTACACAAAGTTTATTACCTTCCAGTTTCAAAGAAGGCTTCTAAAACTGAGGCTTCAATAAATTTAAGCTCTATGGATGTTACGAAAATTTTGGAAACCTCAGAGGATGAAGTTATCTCATATTCTACACTTCTGGTGACATTTGTTTTTCAGCAAGATAAAGAGGCACTTCTTAGGCTGTTTTTTAGGCTTAAAGAGGTGACCTTTATTGACTCTAAGATTTCAATGTTTCCGGATGTATCTAAATTAACTCAATCCCGAAGGAAAGAGTTCCTGGAAATGAGACAATTTGTATTGTCCTTGGGGGCTAAGTTTCAACTCAGATATCCCTGCAAATGTTTGATCTTGTTGGATCAACATTCATATATTTTTTTTGATCCCCCCCAACTACGATTTTTTCTTGAGGCTAAAGGGGTAATGCTGTCCAGTGCTCCCACAGTGGAATAAGGTCTAGTTTTCATTTATTTGAAGAAGTAACACTGCATTCTTGTTTATAAAATTCTGTATAATATAAGACCCTACTAATGTGAATTGCTTTTCCAATAATGTGGACTTTTGTTTAAGAGATGATTGATACTGTAATGGAAGTTGTTTAGTTTTCACTTTTTTCTTTTTCTTTTTAATTAATGTGTTTAATCTCTCTTTCCTATATACATACTGTATGAATGTATATTTATGAAATTAAATAAACAATTAAAAAAAAAAAAAAAAAAGTTGGGGGGTCGTCTTATATGCCCAGTCGTCTTATACGCCGGCAAATACGGTACTTCTTTATTCTTAACTGTTACCACAGTTTTGGCAATGATTATTTTTTTTTAAACTGTTTGTATAACTACCGTGTGGCTTTACTCCATTGTGTTGGTTTGTGTTGGTTTATGTACGCGTTTTCTTCACCACTACCAATAAACAGTTATAAAAAAAAAAAAAAAGGGGGAAGAGGTAGCTGCAGGGAGATTAGGAAACCTGCTGGGGATCTTTTCTAAAACTTTTTCTAAAACATTTGAAATTCCTGGTAAAAAAAAAACCTGTGTATACATGCACAATACTTTCCACTCCCTTTCTCTAATGGTTAAACATATTTAGAATCTTAAAATCTAATTGTGGAGGGGCACTTCCTTTTTTTTTTTTTTTTTTTAAAGTAAATTAACTATCGTTCATCCTTAAACAGTAAGGGGTCAGCTTTACTCTTCTATGAAATTATTTTCCACAACATACCTACATCGTTTTATGGTACTTAGAGGCTTAGTAGATTTATAAGAAATACAACAGATGGTACAGGAAACTGCCTGAATATCAAACAAGACTTCCTAACTCATGTAACATGTGCTAATACTATAAAGATGATATAAATCCAATGCGTGAAGCACATAGCCGTGCTGCTCTCTTGGTAAATCAAGAGCAACAAGTAGTTGTCATGCTATTCTGCTGCTAACACTTTTTGTATCTTCGAAAGCAAAACATATAAGTCTCCAAGAGCAAGACAAAGCCAAGGCTAAATGATCACGGTCTATCATAAATCTATGCCGAGCACGACCAGCGCTCTAAAAACCAGACAGGAATAGTCAGCAGTAATTTTAATGAGATGATAATACTGCCCAACTGAACAGTGAACTGGAGGGTGGATTTCAAGATTAAGAAGCAATTAGAATGAAGTTGCTGAGCCAAGTCACCTTTATTTCCCACCAGGCTTTTCAGGCTGTATTTCCGTTTGAGGCATGAAACAACAGGATGGAAGACAGCTTCCTTGTGGAAGAGCTGGCAAAGCACATTGCTCTAACGTAAAACTACCCCTCCAAAAAAATACCACGGCATTGCACCAGTAGATTTTATGAGCATTTCTGGTTCAAACATCCCTGTTCTCTGGGGCAACAGGCCTCTACATCATATTAAGCCAAACTTCTCACGCCAATCTTTTAACATCTACCCCCAAACAGGATTGGATAAATGTTTCTCATCCCAATCTGATTAATATAGGACTTATCAATTCAAGATCAGTAAAAAATAAACATCACTTAATTAAAGATGCTATATTCCAACATAATCTTGATATCCTCTGTATAACCGAAACCTGGCTACGAAAAAGCGATGAAGCTTATTTATCCTATGTATGCCCACCACATTACACCTTTAGTTTCAATCATCGTACAAGTAAGCAAGTGGTGGGATGTTTCCCTGGTTCTGAAAATGACATTTTGAGAATAGTGGAGTTTTTTTTGCCCATGATACAGAATTAGAACGGATAAAAATTCATTGGGTTGCTGTCTGCATATTATTTATGGTTGAGGTTTTTTCTCCACTTTGAGTAAATGGTTTTCAGTGGGTACTTCCACCACTTGGCTAATAACATTTTTTCTAGTTTTTTTTTTTATTTAAAAGTCTCTATCATATCTCACCTCTTTTGCCTTTCCTCCAAAGTATACAGATTGAGATCTTTAAGTCTGTCCCCATATGCCTTATCACGAAGACCACACACCATTTTAGTAGCCTTCCTTTAGACCGACTCCATCCTTTTTATATCTTTTTGAAGGAGCGGCCTCCAGAACTGTACACAATATTCTAAATGAGGTCTCACCAAAGTCTTATACAGGGGCATCAATACCTCCTTTTTCCTACTAGCCATACCTCTCCCTATGCACCTTAGCATCCTTCTAACTTTCACTGTCACCTTTTCAACCTGTTTGGCCACCTTAAGATCATCACATACAATCACACCCAAGTCCCGCTCTTCACTCCCTAATCTGTACCATTCCCTCGGAATGTACCATGACCTTGCTTGCATTTCTTAGACCCTTAAAGGCCTGATTCATTATGGTCATTTCCCGTAGACATAGAACAGAAGAAGCCTCAGCAAATTAGGTTTAACAGGGATAATTTTATAAAAAGGTCAGGGCTGGCTCAATTTATGGACCAGTTGAGGTCCCGGCCCAGGGCACTGGTGATAAAAGGTGCCAAAATCCCATTCTGGCATCTCTCCCTCTCTCTTCCCCTCCCTCTGCAGGTGAGGAGAGAGAGAGATGCCAAACTGAGATTCAGGATTTTGGCGCCCTCTATCACCAGCATTAGTGAGGGGGGGGGGGAGAGATGAGATGAAGGGGGAGCTACTAGATCATGGGAGGGGAACCAATGCAAAAGTTGGTTCAGGGAGCCACAGTCCCTTCAACCGGCCCTGAAAAGTGTGTTTATTTGAACAATCTAAAAAGGTCTCTATTTTATGCCTATGCTATAAACTTATAACACCTCCCCTTTTTTTACTGATCTACCAATGATAGCATACAGCAAGGTTAGGGAATATAGGAGAAATGTTGAAATATAAAAAGAGCGATATGACTGGAGATAATCAGACTTCTGAACATCATGGATGTGGTCATTCTCAATGGTATGACCTGGTGATTCAGGGGAGTACAAGGAAAGATATACGGACCGGATGTTTAATTAGATCAAAGTTTGTTACTTCATGTAATAGCTCCTGGGTGGTATATATTGTAGCCTGCCCTTGTGATCTAATTTATGTGGGGAGGAGCAGCCATCAAATAAAACTGAGATTAAATGAACATAAATTGAGAATAACCGCTAAAACTTTGTTGGCAGGTTATTTACCAGATACAGGTAGGGTGGGAGGGTGGTAAGGTTTAGTTTAGTTTAGTTAAATTATTGTGAGCAGTATTGGATATTTAAATTGAATATCACAGTGCCTCATGGTTTGAATGCTGAGATCAAAAGGATGACGTTGGTATGATTGTGTTTTGTGATTGGCTTCCTGAAAATGCTAACGTAAGTGAATTGTATAGAAGGACGACAACGCCATTTTTGCAAAAAAAAAAAAAGCTGCTAGTGAAATGGTGTGCATGTTTGATAAGGTATTTGTTAAGTGCGTATCTGGCTACTTTTTGATATTTAGTATTAAGAATGATTAGAGAATTACTTTTGACTGGTTTCTTATAGGGAACATACCTTGACACAATCATTGGTGAAACATGATAACATGTCAACAGTTCTCGTTTGAGAATATTGCAGCTAAAAGATGAGGAGTTTTGATTCAAATGTATTAGATATAATTATATTATGAAACTATGAATTTGTAAGCAAATTGTTAGTAATTCTTGGGCTGATGAAGAAATTGGCTAATTAAATTCTTAAGCATACACTTTATGACTTGAGTCTAGCTACTGAAATTAAAAGTGAGAGATATACTGTATAGATCAGGGGTGCCCACACTTTATGGGCTTGCGAGCTACTTTTATAATGACTAAGTCAAAATGATCTACCAACAATAAAATTAAAAAAAAACACAAAGCACACTGAAAGGCAGAGAAAATGTTAATTATTCATATTCCGGGTTTTTTCAAAGTGGTCACGGCAAATGACTCTATGCAATGTCACCTCAGTAACAAAATACAAAAATAGACAAATACACCCCCTCCCTTTTTACTAAACCACAATAGTAGGTTTTAGCACAGGGAGTTACGCTGAATGCCTCGTGCTGCTCTCAATGCTCATAGGCTCCCTGCGCTAAAAAACGCTATTGCGGTTTAGTAAAAGGAGTCATAGTGCAAAATATAGACAGCAGATATAAATTCTCAAAACCGACACATTTTGATCACTAAATTGAAAATAAAATCATTTTCCCTACCTTTGCTGTTTGGTGATTTCATGAGTCTCTGGTTGCACTTTCTTCTTCTGACTGTGCATCCAATCTTTCTTCCTTTCTTTCAGCCTCCTGTATGTTTCCTCTCCTCCAGACCTCATTCTCTCCCCCAACTTTTTCTTTCTGTCTCCCTGTTCCCCCTTCTTTCTGTCTCCCTGTCTGCCCCCTTTCTTTCTTTCTCCGTGCCCTCCCCCAAGCCACTCGGTTTGCTGCCACCGCCATCAGGGAACAGCCCCCAAGCCACCGCCGTCCCAAGCTTTCTCTGCAGAAGCGTTGCGCTGACCAGCATTCCGCTCCCTGACGTCAATTCTGATGTAGGAGAGGAAGTTCCGGGCCAACAAGGCATTTCTCCTCATTCCATCCAGCCTGAGCCCCATCTCTCCTTGATCCAGCATTTCCCTTCTGTGTCTGTCAGAATTACCATTCCACCTATTTTCCAGCATCACCCTTCTTTGTGTCCATCTCACCTATATCCCTATCTCACCACTTTTTCAGAATCTTCATTTGTCTCTGTCCTTGTCTTTACCCCATGTTCACCATTTGCCCTTTCAATGTCTTTATCTCCCCCCCACACACTTTTTCAGCATTACTTCTATGTCTCTATTTCACCTCCTCTTCATGTCCCCTATGTATCTCTATCCTTATTCAGTAGGTCCTGCTTACTCTTTCTCTTTTTTGTGTCACTATCTCCATTTTCAGCTTTCCCCCCTTTTCCTTTGTTAATGCACCCTGTAGCCAGAATCTTTCCACCCTCCCTCCACTCCGGCCCAGCCCAGTATGAAATATTTCCTTTTGTTTCCCTTCCCTCTCTCTTTCTCTCTCTCTTCTGCTCCCTCACCCACAAGTCCTGCATCTGGCCCTCTCCCTTCTACCTGCACCTGGCAAAACCCCCCTGCTCCGCGGCTCTCTTAAGCAACTCGTCAGCAGCGGTGATCAAGACAAGCTGCCGACATCGAGGCCTTCCCTCTACGAGTCCCGCCTTTGTGGAAAAAGGAAGTTGAAACAAGCAGGACTCGCAGAGGGTAGGCCCCGACGTCAGAAGCTTGTGTCGATCGCTGCTGCTGAGTTGCCGAAGAGAGCCGCGGAGCAGGGGGTGTGGCCGGAAGCAGGTAGAAGGGAGAGGGCTGCTGGAAGAGGTAGAAGTTCCGGAATATGACACCGACCCGGGCCAGGATGATTTCTTTTTCAGGCTGTTGCTGTTGCTGCCGCCACCACGCCCCCTTCCCCCAACCCGAAATGACAAAAACAGCCTAATGCCCGGCGTCGGCGTCTTTCACGTCGGGGAGAGGAAGGCTGATAGGCCCGGTAGATCGGGACGGCAACACGAGTCTATCACAGAGCCTGGGATGGGCTCTGCGATCGACTTACGTTGCCTTCCTGAGCTACTGGTCGATCGCGATCGACGCGTTGGGCACCCCTGGTATAGATAATATCTTTTTGATGAGATGCCCTGGTGAGATATGTTATAAACATAATACAGTGGAACCTTGGTTTACGAGCATAATTCGTTCCAGAAGCATGCTCGTAAACCAAATCCCTCATATATCAAAGCAAGTTTCCCCATAGGAAGTAAGGGAAACTGCTTTGATTGGTTCCACCTCTTCCCCCCCCTCCACGAGGCTACCGGCGCTGCTCCATTCTCCCCCCCTCTTGAGGAATCCGACGCTGTTCCAAACCCCTCCCCGCGATCCAGCTTCCCCCCCCCTGCGAACCAGTATCCCCCCCGCTTGCGTTGCCCCCCCTCCACCGCGATCCTACTTTCCCCCCCTCCCGAGCAGTCAATGACACCCTTTACCCGACTTGGCACCAGTGCCGGTGCCCGAAGATCTTCTCTCTTCTGGCGCGGCTGGGCGGTGCGTCGGAGATCCTCCTCCTTCTGGGCTGGGCAGGGCTGGACTGGCTTTGAGCATTTGCGCATGCTCAAAGCCTTCTGGTCTCGCTCTCTCCGAGATTGAGAGCGAGACCAGAAGGTTTTGAGCATGCGCAAATGCTCAAAGACAGTCCAGCCCAGCCCAGACCAGAAGAAGGAGGATCTCCGACGCACCGCCCAGCCCAGGCCACGCCAGAAGAGGGAGGATCTTCGGGCACCGGCACTGGTGCCAAGTCGGATAAAGGGTGTCATTGACTGCTCGGGGGGGGAGGAAGTAGGATCGCGGTGGAGGGGGGGGCAATGCGAGCGGGGGGGATGCCGGATCGCCGGGGGGGGCGCTCGTACAGTGAGGCAAGCTCGGTTTACGAGGCACCAAGTTTGCGAATGTTTTGCTCGTCTTGCAAAACACTCGCAAACCGGTGCACTCGTAAACCGAGGTACCACTGTATAGGCCTCTATATGCTTTTATAACATAGAGGGGCAAAATCAAAAGAAACGTCTAAGTCCAATTTGGGCTTAGGGCACTAGTCGCCCAAAGATGGCAACGGTAAAATGTCCATTCTCAAAAAGTACGTCTAAACTGTTCTTTTTTTTAAATTGTCTATCTGTATGTCCAGGCGTTTGATCATCCAGATCACCACTACGTCTATCTTGATACTACATTCTCGACCCAAAATTTGTCCAAGCCCCAAATGCCCAAAACAAGACCTTTTGGATGTGGGAGGGGCCAGCATTGTGATGGAATGGCCACCCAGACATGGCAACAGAGCAGAGGGGCTCCTTATAGGGCACTACTGTGAACTTCACAAAAAGGGTGCCACATAAACATCTCACCAGAACTCCCTTATAGGTTATGGTGAGCCCCCCAAAACCCACTATACCCACCTGCCTACAACCCCAACAGCCTTTATGGCTGCAGGTGGCACCTATACGGCAGTACAGTAGGGTTTGGGGGGGGCTCATATTTTCCACCATTAATGTAGTGGTTACAGTGGCTTATGGGCCTGGGTCCTCCTTTCTATGGTTCACTAGCCCACTCCCCAGGCTACTTAAGACACCTCTGGTCAGCTCTACTAGGCTTTCCTATAGCAGGTGCTGATGTTCCGGAAGCAGGTACGTACATTTTTATTCTGAAGTTTTTGGGGGTGCGACGGGGGTCAGTAAACAGGAGGAGTGTGTGGGGGTCTTTACTTTGTCCCTGTAGTGATTATCTGGTCACTTTGGATACCTTTTAGGCACATATACTTGCTTTTCTATCTTCTAACTCACAACATATGTTTCTAGCATGTCTTGTCAAACATTCAATTATCCCTGCAGGATGACTAAGGCCCTCTTTTACTTAGGTGCACTAAATCAATGTGTGCGCTAACCGCTAATGCGTCTATACGATAACATGCACGCATTAATGTTTAGTGTGTGACTAGCGCGCGCTAATATTTATCACGCGCTAAAAAGCATAGCACACCTTAGTAAAAGAGGGGGTAAGTCTAGGTCGGCCCACATCCCGCCCTAACCACTCCTCCCAAAACGCTCCTTTCTGCTCTGGGCGCACAGCAGGATTCAGAGGCCTAAAATGTCCCTGGATACGTCCAAAACGCCGTTTCAGTTATCGGCACTTGGACGACCTGTCTTTTAGGACGACTAAGTGCCGACTTGGGCAGGTTTTCAGACGTGTTTAAGTTTCGATTATGAGCCCCTTAGGCTCCTACGATGGCCCTCAGTAGCATACAAATTTTCCTGCACAAATTTACCCCTGCTCCAAAGGTGGTATAAACATGTCCATGTGCATGCATATTTCATAAAACATACCTGTAAATTACAACTTTACTTCAGCTCCCCCAAACTATGCCCCCAGGAATGCCTATATTGTATGCAAATCAAAGTAGGCACAATCTTTTTGTGTACCTATTTTTTACACATGTACCTGGACACAGACACATGTTTCAGCAGCCATTTTTTTGCATGTTTTACATACAGGAAATGAGTTATAAAATTGCCTCGCTAATGTACATCTGTGCTTCCTATAGGAAAGATCTGTGGCTATCAAAGCCGGAAAAGTTGTCTGACATGCTAAGAAAACCAATAGTATTGTATACAGCAAGCCTTTGTACTGTTATATTATTGATCGTACTCTCCAAAAACAGTACTTCAAAACATATTTATTATAATTTTTAACTAATTCATTGGTCTTCAGAAGTGCCAGTATTAGACAAATGATTTGAGTGGCAAAAATACTATATGGCACTAGCCTTTTCATTAGACCCATTATTTTGTATAAAGTGCTTTAGTGCTTTAATACATTCAATACTTCAATAAATATATAAACTTTCAACTTATCTTTTGTCTTTTTTTCTGAGTTTTCCTTTGTCAATAAATATCGGGAAGGGACCTGTCATTCCGACATGTCTCGCCCAAAGGCTGTATCAAGAAAAAGTCCCCCCTTCTGTTTTAGCTCCACATCATCCCGATCATCAGTGATTTTGAGACAAAGAAAACCAATAGGGCATACCAGTGGCTGAAGTGCTATGGATTGGAACTCATCTCTGAGTTATTGACATTTTTTGGCAGAGGCTCCGATTTCCTCCTCTTGCAGAAGGTGCGCTGAGGTGTAAAATTAAGACCCAAATGCAAGGTCCTCTCCGACCTACCAGCAATAAATTGCAGCACCGCTCGTTTGAGGCAGGGCATTACTGGCAATGACACTGCCTTAGTAATGAAAGCTCCAAGTGTTACTGAAGTGCTGAAAACAAAAGATAAATGTGGGGAATGGCTCACAGATGAGAAACAAGCAGAGACCTTGGTTATCGCTAGGACCTACAGTAATATATTATGCATCTCTTTATCTGCATCCTTAGTCCTTATATTTTGCTTAATCTGGCAAGTAGCTAATCGTACCCCCCTCTTTTACTAAGGTACGTTAACCGATTAGCGCGCAATAATCAAATTAGCAAGCACTAAATGCTAATGCATCCATGCACACGTCAGCGTTTAGCGCGCGCTAATCGGTCAGCGCACCTTAGTGGAACTTAAAAGCAGACCATTGTATTAACATAACACGTCAAATAACATAGCATAAAAACCTGCTGTATGTGGGCAATACCAGTAAAACCTGAATAAAAAAGTCCACATTCTTTATCTACGCATGTGATCCCCTTCAAAAGCCCCAGTTCTTTGGGTCAAGGATATTAATTTTTTTATTTCCAGAGGTTTGATATACTGTGAATGATCTTCAGTGGCTTACAAAAAAAGCAGGATAAGAGAGACAGAAGGGGAAGGGAGGGAGGCATAAAAAGAGTCACATAGCAGTCGGTCCAAAGGATTCTACAAACAGGCGGGTTTTGAGGAAGGCTTTGAACTTGCCTACTATCTATGGGGAATTCAGGAAACGCCTAAAAACACACCTGTTCCTGAAATACTTAGGAAACCAACCTATATAATCTTAGTCCTCAACAAACGATCGCTAGAACTATCAATCACTAAGTCTGTACTTTGTTTATTCCATTCAATCTGTAACATTTCTAATCATTGTAAACCGCATAGAACTTCACGGTCCTGCCGTATATAAACTGTTATTATTATTATTATTTATTCTGAGCGGATGTGAGGATTTCCTGGATACCGGGCAAATCTATCTCCTTTAGGCTTAAAGCAGTGTATGGCAAAATGTGTGCCGCGGCACACTAGTGTGCCATCTGAGATTCCAGGTGTCCCGCGAGATGCTGAGTAGGAGGAGAGGCGCCGGCTGACTGCCTTTTATGGTGAGAGGCACATCCTGTAATAAGCCGGCATCAGCGCCTCTCTTTCTCTCCGCGCCTCTTCCCTTTCAGCACCCCGCCACTGGTGGCTCAGGGCACGCGCATGACAGCATCACGTCGACATCCACACACTTCCGGATGCCCTCAGGCCGCAGCTTGCAAAGTTTGCGAGACACTGGCTTAATGTCTCAAGGGCTGGCCAAAAATAGCTCCAGACCAGTTCAATTGTCTGTGCCTGGCTACAACATCACCAAAATTAACCCCTTCCTCTCGGAGCACACTACCCGGTCCCTTGTCTACAATCTCATAACCTTATGCTTACTTCTAAAAGGTCTTCCGCTGAACCACCTCCCCCCCCCTGCAATCGGTGCAAAGGTCATCTGCACGACTTATCTATTGCCAACCTCATTACACTCACCTTACCCCTCTCCTCAAATCACTTCACTGGCTCCCCATCTGCCTCAGTTCAAACTCCTATTACTAACCTACAAGTGTGTTCATGCCGCAGCCCCTCAGTATCATTCCTGTCTCTCCTTATATGCCGCCCCGAGAACTACATACTCGGATAAGCTGCTTTTTATCTGTACCCTTCTCTTTCACTGCCAATTCCAGACTTTGTTCCTTTCATCTAGCTGCCCTGTATGCCTGGAATACACTAGCTGAGTTCATCCATCACACTGCTTCCTTTACCTTGTTTAAAAGTAGACTGAAAACCCACCTTTTTTATATAGCCTTCAATTCATAATCCTACTTCCCACTATTAAGTTTATTAATATTAAGTTTATTAGGATTTTATATACCGCCTATCAAGGTTATCTAAGCGTTTTTTTTTACAATCAGGTACTCAAGCATTTTCCTTCTCTGTCCCGGTGGGCTCACAATCTATCTAACATACCTGGGGCTATGGAGGATTAAGTGACTTGCCCAGGGTCACAAGGAGCAGTGCAGGGTTTGAACCCACAACCCCAGGGTTCTGAGGCTGTAGATCCAACCACTGCACCACACACTACCCACTGTTCACCACTCTAGCCAGCAGATTAATCCTGTTTGTCTAAACTAAACTAAACTAAACTAAACCTTAGGTTTGTATACCGCATCATCTCCGCAAGCGCAGAGCTCGGCACGGTTTACAGAGGTTGAGAGGAAAGGAACTACAAAGATGGATATAGGAGAGGGAATAAGAAGATAGGGAGGGAACAGGGTACTAGAGAACGGGGGGTGATTAGATTTTTGAAAAGAGCCAAGTTTTCAGGTGTTTACGGAAGGATTGGAAGGAGCTAACATTTCTGAGCGGGGATGAGAGGTTGTTCCAGAGTTCTGTGGTTCTAAAAGGGAGGGATGTTCCAAGTTTTCCTGCGCGGGATATACCTTTTGTAGATGGGAAAGATAGTTTCAGTTTTTGGGAGGATCTAGAGGAGAGTGGGTTAGAGGAATTCCAAAGGAGTGGGATAACGGGGGGTAGGATGCCATGTCTGTCTGTCTGTCTTGTCTGTTTAGATTGTAAGCTCGTTCATGGTTCTGTACAGCGCTGTGTACATCTGGTAGCACTCTAGAAATAATAGTAGTAGTAGTAACTGGTTATTTTCAGTATCACTTAACTGGTTAGTGCTGCTGAAAATGACCAGTTAGTGCTTAAAGCACAGCTGGCTATTTTGGGGGCATTCCAGGGGTGGAGTTAGCACTTGACTGTCTGAGTGCCAAAATTCAGCACTTAACCGGCCAAGGTAACTGCATAAACAGGACCGCCAAAAAGTCATTTCTATCTTTATGCGATGCCCCATAGCTGGATAAGTGCTGAATATTGCACTTCACCTGGAAATTCAATGCCGAAGCCTGGACATGGCCTAGCATCGGATTTCTGGGCATAATGCCAGCAGCAGTCAGCAAAACACTGGAAAATAAATTAAATAGGCCCAAAGGGTGAGCCTTAAACACACGCTCTCTATTGCTTCTCAGCACATAAGCCAACATGCAGTCCATCACCGACTCTCTAGGGGTCTTTGACATATATAAGAAGAATGTTGCAACCAAATGGTATATACCTCCTTCTACTCTTGATCATGATGTGAATCTGAACCACAGTGCTCACTGGCAAAGCGAGGGTCAATTTGTGAGCTGGAAGCAATAGGAAAATAGAAAAAATTACCTTTAGTCCAGATCAACAAAGGAAAACTTAAAAAGGAGCTGGTGATCCACTCGAGGAGACGTTGCATTATGAGAAAAAGAAAATGCTGGAATGATGGAATGAAGAAATGCTTTAAAGAGAAAAAGCTGATAAGATAGTAGCCTTTCTGCTTTAATTAATGGTAATAAATAGAAGTGAAATAAGATACCTCTAATATTAGACTAGCAATACATTTTGCGATGAGCTTTCAAAGGGAACCCTCCTTCAGATCAGAAATTCCCAGTCGTGCGGCCTTGCACCTTGGCCTCCCAGATCATACATATTCCTCTGTCCTAAGCAGAATATTATTGTAAAAATGAGAACATAAAAGCACTTTCTCAGCCCCACTGCTGAAAGACAACAACAGATACTTTCAGTATGAATTATCTATTCTCTGTCACTTTAAAACTATGGGCTCCTTTTGTTAAGTGGGTTAGATTTTGCAGTTGCTGGTTCACAGGGCAAATGAGGCCCCCTATCTCTCCTGTTTTGCTGTGAGATTTCCTGATTCATTATCTATTTGATTTTCAATCATTGCTATTTTCTCTCATCTTGTTTATTGTAATATAGTTTATGGTCCCAAAGTGCTAAATGCTCTGACACTGCTCTGATGCTCAGAGGATTCTATGAAATACTGCAGCTAGATTTCTTTGTAACGCTAAAAAACTATTACACTTCTCCGTCCATATTAGCAGGGATTAGGGCCAAGCTGGCAAGCAAATATGGAAAAATCACAGATAACTTTTAATGCTGACTCTGACCCACCCCCGCCACCTTCCTGCCTCCCGAAACTTTCCATACCTTACCTGTAATCTAGCGGTGAAGCGGGACAGGAGTGATCTTCCTATACTCTTTCTCTGTGCAGAGCCATCAACAAAAATTCACGAGTCACGAAACTACAGCGGGAACTCACGGCAGCCATTTTTGTTGACGGCTCTGCATGGGGCAGGAGCCATAAGAAGATGGCTCCTTCCCCGCTAGGCCACCAGGAACAATGTGGAGAGGCCCGGGAGGCGGGGGTGGGCCAGGGTTTAGAAATTCACGAATAACCGAAGTTGCAAGTTCTAAATCCATGAATATGGAGAGAGAAGTGCACTCCTCTTCTTAGAAAAACTTCACTGGCTCCCAGGTCAGTTTCGTTTTCAGTTTAAGATACTTGCTCTCGCTCACAGTGCTTTTTATGGACTATCACCCTCTTTCTTGTCCAACCTGATCTCTTCTACTGTGCTTGGTTCTTCTTTGCGTTCACCTTTCAAACGACTGTCTCTTTCTCCACCCTCTGGGATCAACTTGTCACCCTGCCTTTTTCTTCATTGCCCCTCTTTGCTGCAATGCTTTACAGGTATCGCATCATAAAGAATTATCATTTAAAAGGTTTAAGTCATTATTAAAATCGCATTTCTTTTCTACGGCTTTTAGTCTTCAACCTGGGTAAGCAGATTTCTCATGGGCCATTTGATCTGTTTGTTTTTTTATGATTTGAGAGTCTGGCCTTGGTTTGAGAGTAGTCTATCCTATCAATATCAATGGAGTTCTGTTTTTCTTTATTTTCTTTTAATGATTTTCTTAGTATTGCACACTGCTTTGACCTATTTCAAAAAAGGCAGTATAGAAAGTTTGATTAAACATTAAGGCCCCCTTTTATCAAGCTGCGTTAGGGTTTTTTTTAATCGCAAGCCGCTGTGGTAAATGCTCCATTGCTCACAGAATTCCTATGAGCATCGGAACTTTTACCACAATAACCCGCAATTAAAAAAAAAAAAGCCTAATGCAACTTGATAAAAGGGGGGGGGGGGGAGCTAAATTAGCATATGGTAAGTGCATATTTAATATGGCAGCTAATGGAGGTATGCCTGGCATATTCTTTGCAGATCTGTACTGAAATATCCATTAGCACTGAGCACCCTGGTCATAATTGACATAGATGTACTTAGAGCAGTGGTCTCAAACTCACGGCCTACCAGGTACTATTTTGAGGCCCTCAGTATGTTTATCATAAGCACAAAAGTAAAGTAAAACAGTTTCTTGATCATATGTTTCTTTAGCTATAAATGATAATATTATTATTAAGACTTAGCCAAAAGGAAAATTTATAAACTATAAAGAGTTTTACCTCATGCAAAATTTTCATTTCTTGAATAAGACCTTAACTATTTTTTTTCTGAGGCCCTCCAAGGACCTACAAATCCAAAATGTGGCCCTGCAAAGGGTTTGAGTTTGAGACCACTGACTCAGAGCCTCCTATTTAGGGAGCATTAAGTGTACCTGCTCTAACTGCACAATTGTCAATATATTCTCAGTTCCCATTCTCTGCCCTTGCCTTGCCTAGTTACTGTCCCAGCCCAAAACGTCCTTAACAAGTGATTTAGAGCATGCTGTTAAAATGACGCAAAACCTATTACCGTGCATAGGCAGCCCATAAAATGTGGGAGTGTGTGGCACAGTGGTTAGAGCTACAGCCTCAGCATCCTGAGGTTGTGGGTTCAAATCCATGCTGCTCTTTGTTACCCTGGGCAAGTCACTTAATCCCCCCATTGCCCCAGGTGCATTAGATAAGAGTGTGAGCCCATCGGGACAGAAAGGGAAAAATGCTTAAGTACCTGAATGTAAAACCACTTAGGCTATAAATAGTAGATAAAACCTAAAATAAATGTGCTAATTTGTGCATTTATCCCCCAATTCTGTAAAGTCCGCTAAACTTAGGCAGCTACATTGGCATGTCTAGCCTATGTAGGCATCTTGCTTAATTGGTACGTAACACCTCCTAATAGATCTTAATTGGAAGTTGGGCACCTAACTTGCTAGGCATTAGAGAATGACACGGTGATAAAATTCATCACCGTTCCCGTCCCCGCGGATAACCGCGGTAAATAATCCCATGTCATTTTCTAATGTCAGTCCTTCTACACCAGCATTCTTCAAAGCAAAGCTTGCGGGTCAGTGGTTGTGGCCATTCATACTCTGATTCTTATGTGAGCCAAGGATAATGAAGCCATTGTGACATCACTGATGTGATTGGCTCTTAGGCACTGGTGGAATGAGGCATTATGACATCACAATATCTGGATACCAGAGAGACTGTCATTCTGTAGTGTCTATCTCAACTTCAATCCTTCTACACCAGCATTCTTCAAAGCAAAGCTTGCGGGTCAGTGGTTGTGGCCATTCATACTCTGATTCTTCCCTCTCTCCTTAAAGAATGACATGAAGATGGTTTCCCGCAGTTATCCACGGGAACGGTGATGAATTTTGTCACCATGTCATTCTCTACTAGGCATGATTCCAAGCCAGTGTCCCACAAACGTTGCAAAGCTGCAGTACTCTAAACATAGTGGCCACAGCTCGAGGCATCCGGAAGTGTGCGGACATCAACACAATGATATCATACGCATGTGCAAAGGCCTTCCAGACAGGACCTGAGGGGGTGGGGGGTGCCAGCAGGGAAGACGTGTGAAGAGGAGAGGTGCCAGAGCTGGCTGATTGCCTACAGGATGTGCCTCTTGCCGGGAGATCCCGAGATTTCAGGAGGCAAACTAGTGCGCTGCAGCACACAGTTTGTGATACGCTGCACTTAACCACACAAACTGTATTCAATCTCTGATCAATCTCCAAGAAAGACTGTGAAACTATCCCAAGGCAATTTGAAGCCCACACCATAAGAACATAAGCAATGCCTCTGCTGGGTCAGACCTGAGGTCCATCGTGCCCAGTATTCCGCTCACGCGGCGGCCCAACAGATCCAGGACCTGTGCAGTAATCCTCTATCTATACCCTTCTATCCCCTTTTCCAGCAGGAAATTTATTGAACCCCAGTACCTTACTCTGCCCTATTACGTCCTCTGGAAGCGCATTCCAGGTGTCCACCACACGTTGGGTAAAGAAGAACTTCCTAGCATTTGTTTTGAATCTGTCACCTTTCCGAATGCCCTCTTATTCTCTTATTTTTTGAAAGTTTGAAGAATCTGTCCCTCTCTACTCTCTCTATGCCCTTCATGATCTTGTAAGTCTCTATCATATCCCCTCTAAGTCTCCTCTTCTCAAGGGAAAAGAGTCCCAGTTTTTCCAATCTCTCAGTATATGAAAGGTTTTCCAAATCTTTTATCAGACGTGTCGCTCTCCTCTGAACTCTCTCAAGTATCGCCATATCCTTCTTAAGGTACGGCAACCAATATTGGACGCAGTACTCCAGATGCGGACGCACCATCGCCCGATACAACGGCAGGATAACTTCTTTCGTTCTGGTTGTAATACCCTTCTTGATTATGCCTAGCATTCTATTTGCCTTCTTAGCAGTAGCAAGGTAATAAGAGATCACCAAGTGGAGTTTCAACAGAAGTACAAACTATATCAAAAACTGATTAACCCTTCCAGCTTTCGTGGGGTTTGATGATTATCTTATGTAAGGAAGTGATGTTTTAAAATGCCTGTTTTCCTTTCTCCTGAGAGAAATAATCGTTCACTTTATTGTGATTTGGGAAACACCGTGTCCAGGGTAATGCTATATCCTGTAAGTTTGCAGTAAAAAGCAAGGCTACTGTCATAGAACATAAGAAGTTGCCTCCACTGGGTCAGACCAGAGGTCCATCCCGCCCAGCGGTCCGCTCCCGCGGTGGCCCATCAGCTCCGCGACCTGTGAAGTGGTTTCTGACCTCTTCTATAACCTACCTCAAGTTCTATCTGTACCCCTCTATCCCCTTATCCTCCAGGAACCTATCCATACCTTCCTTGAACCCCTGTACAGAGTTCTGGCTTATCACCTCCTCCGGAAGCTTGTTCCATGTGTCCACCACCCTCTGGGTAAAAAAGAACTTCCTAGCATTTGTTCTAAACCTGTCCCCTTTCAATTTCTCCGAGTGACCCCTAGTGCTTGTGGCTCCCCACAGTTTGAAGAATCTGTCCTTATTCACTTTCTCTATGCCCTTTAGGATTTTGAAGGTTTCTATCATGTCCCCTCTAAGTCTCCTCTTCTCCAGAGAGAACAGCCCCAGCGTTTTTAACCTGTCAGCGTATGAGAAATTTTCCATACCTTTTATCAGTTTAGTTGCCCTCCTCTGCACTCCCTCGAGTACCGCCATGTCCTTCTTGAGGTACGGCGACCAGTATTGAACACAGTACTCCAGGTGCGGGCGCACCATTGCGCGATACAGCGGCATGATGACTTCCTTCGTCCTGGTTGTGATACCCTTTTTGATGATGCCCAGCATTCTGTTTGCTTTCTTTGAGGCTGTTGCACACTGCGCCGATGGTTTCAGTGATGTGTCGACCATCACCCCCAGGTCCCTTTCAAGGTTACTCACCCCTAGCAGTGTTCCCCCCATTTTGTAGCTGAACATCGGGTTCTTTTTCCTTACATGCATGACTTTGCATTTCTCTACGTTAAAACTCATTTGCCACTTTTTTGCCCAGTCTTCCAGTCTCGTTAGGTCCCTTTGCAGGGCTTCACAGTCTTCCGTGTTTCTAACCCTGCTGCAGAGTTTGGTGTCATCAGCAAATTTGATAATCTCACATTTTGTCCCCGTCTCCAGATCGTTAATAAATATATTGAACAATAGAGGTCCCAGCACCGACCCCTGTGGAACTCCGCTCGTGACCCATTGCCAGTCTGAGTATTGGCCCTTTACTCCAACCCTCTGTTTCCTGCCTGCCAACCAGTGTTTGATCCATCGGTAGATATCCCCTTGCACCCCGTGGTTCCACAGCTTTTTTAGTAGCCGTTCGTGAGGTACCTTGTCGAAGCCTTTTTGGAAGTCAAGGTAAATGATGTCTATGGATTCCCCCTTATCCATCTGGCTGTTTATTCCCTCAAAGAAGTACAGCAAGTTCGTGAGGCACGACCTTCCCTTGCAGAAGCCATGCTGGCTCGCCTTCAGTTGTCCATTGTTTTCTATGTGTTCGCAGAAAAGTGCAGAAAAGTGATACATGTTTCTTAGAACAGTCTCTTAGGAATTCTATTTCTTGTGCTCATATATAATATGCTGCAATGCTGTTCTGTTGCATATTTCTTAGTATATTAAATAATACTGGCTTATTACCAGGGAAGTACAGGGTCTTTTGATTGCTGAATTGGCTGAGCCTATAGAGACAGTATTTATAGCCCTTGGTAAGGCCAGGGGTGGGGAGTTCATCCCATAAGTCTGGATCCAGGATCTCTTGATTCCCGAAGGCGCCCTGCTCGTGACACAATTCAGTCGGGCAAGAAGCTGTCAGAGCCGGCTTAAACAGAAATGCACCACTGCTTTTCTTTTTTTCTCACATATGGTGAAGCATAAAATCACAAATCCTTTGGGTATTTTGATCATTTTATGATCAATTTAATGAAGCAAGAAACTGAGATGAGGGGACTACATTTCAGTTTCCAATGACTCCAACTCCCACGATGTGGTACAATAGAATGATGATAAGTTTACTCAAGAGAAAGCTTTATTTGTTACGGTAAACATCAATTTGAGTGCAGTCACATCGGAAACTGTGGGAATGGGGGAAAAAAGGGTGTAGCAGTTTCCTCCTGTTCCTTCAGCTACAGTGCCAAGAGCCTTCATTTGCAACTACTTGGCATTGTTCTAGTTTATAAAGTCTTCCAACCTAACCCAGCATTTGCTGGCCAAAGGCTACAAAAATACAGTTTGCTCTGGAATCAGCTAACAAAGAGCTGGTCTAGCCAGAAAGTATTACCCATTGAGACTCCTTCTTTCTCTTTCCTCCCCCCCCACTACCTCTGTGGCATCACCAGCCCTCATCAACACGAATATAAAAAGTGTAACCAGGGGGCTGAACCAAAAGAATGACATGGACAAATTTGTCCCCATTCCCACAGGAACTCAATTTCCCTGCCCCCATCTCCGCGAATTATGCCACTGCCCCCATTCCTGTAAACTCTGCCTTAACCACACAATCCTCAACCACTTATGATTTTAAAGTGTTTGAGGCTTGTGCAGATGAGGACAGAGCTTGCAGGAATGGAGCAGGGACAGGAAAAGAGTTTGCGGGGACGGGAAAATGAGTTCCCGAGGGGATGGGGAAAATTTGTTCCCGTGTCATTCTCTAGCTGAACCCAGATCTTCCACATAGCAATCCACACCAGGCTGGCATAATGACAGGGAATCTCCAATGTCACTAGGAAGAAACCTTTGTTATCAAAGAAACACATTAAACAATGACAAAGCAACATGACGTGACACCATAACATTAAAAAAACAACAACCCAGCCATCCTTTCAACTGGATAACTGGCAAGAGCTATAGAGTTTAATGCAGTAGCAAGAACTTTACCCTTCCATCCCTTCTGGTTGTGACACATTCACCTTTTTGTAAATCATAGATCCTAAAATCTCTAACACATTCAGGAATCTATCCTCAAAGAAAATGTTCTTGGTCACAGCACTTGAAAATTTATTTAATTTTTTTATTTTTTGTAGTCTTAGTTTAGTTATTAACATTTTCATACAACAATCAAAAAAGAATAAAGAACAAAACATAAAAGCTTCCAAGGATATACAGCAAGCATACAGGACGAATCGTTGTGCATTCGAAACAGTTGGCTATCAAGTAATTCAGAATTCAACAACAAGTAGTTTTTAAGAGCAGACTATTTCCTCAGAGACAGTGTAGGGAAAGTAACCGAATAATTTCTCTTAGTGGAATAACATTCATACCTGTAAGCGAGACATAATAAATTCCACCACTGGTTATGGGTGACTTTCGATAGATCTTTCCAGAATGTACAGATAACTTTAACAGCTGTAGTCAAAAGAATATCAAGTAATTGACAGGAAAGATCTGGTAGCGTAAAGATGAAATAGGCTCCTTTTAGTAAGAAATATGAAGGATGTTCGATATAGTAGATCAGACATCATTACAATATTTATGTAGGGCTGTACATTCAAAAAAGAGGTGCTTCAAGTCGCCTATCTGGGAACCACATGACCAGCAAAGTTTAGACATTGTAGGATCAATTAGATGAAAACGAACAGGAGTCCACAAGGCTCTATGGAGGAAGAAAAATAGTGATTGGATAGTGGATGCCGATTTGGTAGAGAGATTGCTATAGGTGTTCCCAGGCTGAGTCAGGTATATTTGTTCCAGTTTCCTTCATCCAACTTGAACGAATGGAGGAAAGTTTATGAAGGAAGAAAAGTTTGAAATGTTTGTAGATTTTAGAAGCAATGTGACCTCCCGCTTGGAATTTCAATGAAAGATCAAAGATAGAGACATTTCCCTGAAGAGAGTCAAAAGAAATACAGCTTTTGCGAAGGGAGGATCGCAGCTGTAATCAGGGGAAAAATTGGGAATCAGGCAGAGCATGTATATGATTAGCCTGAGAGAAGGGTATCCATAATTTTGAGATAAGGTCAATAAAGAAGGAGATGTCCCAAATTTCTAGAGACTGTCATGCGGGCCAGGAAATCGATTTTTTTTGTCTATCAGGATAGCATGGTTGTTCCATAGAGGGATCTGGAAGGATTTAGACACAGGGGTATCCAAAGTATAATCAAGGAATTTGAGAGAATCATAGGTACATTTAATAATAGGGTTAGGTTTTCCGTGTTTGGAAAGAGTCGTGCCCATAATCTTGTGTAGAGAAGGAGGGCGAGCATAGTCAGTTTCAAAGGAGAGCCATCTAGGAAATGCAGAGACATGGGAGGGTAGAATCCATTCAAGGCCCTGGCAGAGAAGGAAAAATTTATGATAGAGAAGATGATCAGGAAAATCCACTCCACCAAGAGGTTTGGAGGTTTTCAGCTTTTGTAAAGAAATTCGAGGGGATTTGCCATTCCAAAGGAAATTTGCTAGGGTTCTCTCCAGCAATCTGTAAAAAGACAGTGGGAATAATAGTGGAAACATATTCAATAAGTATAGAACTTTTGGGAACAACATCATCTTAAGGGATTCAGGTCTTCCCCACCAGGAGGGGACCATGGGGAAATAGCTTGTTTGATTTTAGTAAGGACAAAGTCCATATTAATTTTGGCCAAAGTGTGTAAGTCTCTACTAAAAAATATTCCCAGGTATTTAAGAGAAGAGGGGACCCATGTTAAAGAAAGGTCAGTAAGATGAAAGGGAGTAGAGTGCTCATTCAACACCATACATTTAGTCTTGTCCCAGTTGATTTTGTTACCTGAAAAGGTGGAAAAAAGGTTAATGAGGTCAATCAAGACCAATAAAGAGTCCTCAAGATCAGTTAAGTAAAGAAGAATATCGTCTGCATAGGCAGATAATTTATATTCCTCAGCCCCAAATGTAAAACCATGAATTTTAGTGTTGAGTCTTATAGTAATTAAGAGGGGCTCCAAGGCAAGGTCATAAAGTAGAGGGGAGATAGGACAGCCTTGCCTGGTGCCTCTTTGAAGGGTAAACTAATCAGAGAACTCCTCATTGGCCAAGATTTTCACCAGCGGAGCAGTATATAATATTTGAAGCATGTTGATGAAAGTAGAAGGGAATCCAAATTTTTCCAAAACAATGAACCGGTACAGCCATTCAACCCGATCAAAGGCCTTCTCAGTGTCAAGAGACATGGACAACACAGGGAAGGCCCTCGATTAGGCCAAGTAATATTATAGAATAACTTACTGTTGTCCGCACCATATCTACTATTGAGAAAGCCAACCTGATCTTTATGTATAAAAGGTTGGATAACATTTTCCAATCTGAAGCTCAAAACTTTAGTGTAGATTTTATAGTTCAGATTAAGCAAAGAGATTGGTCTGTAGTTTTGTACCAGTTGATTGTCTCTGCCGGGTGTGGGAATGACGACAATAGTCGCTTCAGAAAATCTACCCAATGAGGTAGGGTAAGACATGATTGCATGGTAGTAGCGTTGTAGTTTAGTAGCCAAAAGATGTGAAGCCCATCTGGGCCCAGCGACTTCGCCATAGGTAGTGATTTGATAGCCTCCAGGATCTCGGAAGTTTGAATAGGAGCCTGAAGTTGATGGAGTTGAGTGGACTAAATCTGCGGCACCATAGTCCGAGAAGTAAAGTGATTGATAGAAGGAGTGGAAAGAATTCAAAATTTGAGACATGGAAGTGAGAAGTCGGCCAGATTTATCTTTTATTGAAGTAATACGATGCTTAACTCTGCGACCCTTCAAATAAGATGCCAGCAACTTCTTGGACTTATTAGCTTCTGAATAGTACAGAGCACTCTGTCAAAATGAGAAAGCCAAGGAAATGTCAGATAAAGCAGTGTTGAAGTCAAACTTCATTTTCAGAAGCTTGAGTTGAGTAGCTTGATCTGGTAAAGTATAGAGGGAAGATTCTAATTCCTGAATAGATTTTTCCACCTGGGATAAAATGGAGGTAAAGACTTTGCGTTTATGTGCTGCATAACTAATTATTACACCTCAGAGGAATGCTTTATATGCCTCCCATATAGAAAATAGGAGGCTTCAGGATCCTTGGAGTTGAAGAAGAGTGCACTCTGTTGCTGAAGATAGGAAATAAATTTTTCATCACAGAGTAAGGAGGTGTTGAGTCGCCAGGATCCAGAAGGTTTTTTCTTTGCAGACCAACTCAAGGTGCATTGAACTGCTGCATGGTCTGAAATAGAGATCCCATAAATTTTGGCCGAGGTAAACATGGGGATAAGATCTTTGGAGGCAAAGTAATAATCCAACCTGGAATATGAGTGGTGGGTATTGGAATAAAAGGTGTAGTCTTTAGTGGTGGGATGGAATAATCTCCAGACATCTGACCAGCCATTGGTAGTAATCAGGGATTTCAGAGAAGCACGAACCTGGAGCTTGGATGGTCGAACTTGGGACGTTCTCTCTAGCAGCAGGTCTAAAGGAAAATTAAAGTCTCCACCTAAGATTGTATGCGAAATTAATGCTGAGGAAGAAGCACAATTCAGAGTCTGAAAAAACAGTGGGTCATCTGCATTTGGAGCATAGAGATTAAGGAGAGTAATTGGGGAACCATTAATTAAGCCCTCAGAATCGCAGGTATGGGAAAGCATCTTGAAAGGAAAGGACTTACGGATTAAAGTAATAACCCCATTTTTCTTCTTGAAGGCCGGAGATGTGAAGCATTGATCAAAAAAATTTACCAGTGAGTTTTTGAGCTTCTAAAGTATTGAGATGAGTTTCCTGCAAAACACAGATATCGGAATTCAGGTGTTTAAGATATAAAAGAATTTTCTTCCTCTTGATGGGGTTGACAAAACCTTTGACATTCATTAATTTATAGCTGATATAGCAGGTAAAGTAATCAAACTATGTCATGCTGGATAGCATCACATGACGTCCCCCAAAAAAATTTATTTAAAACATTTATATGCTGCGTGTCCAAAGTTCCATGTGGGTTAGAGATATAACATACATATTATATTATGTTAAGAATGCTCTGTCATCTTTCTCTGTGCTTTATACATGACTGACTATAACAACTGAGCAATGTATGGACACCTCTACTTGCAAAGCTGGGTACAAGCCAGATCATTATACTAGTCATAAGGGAAAAGGAGGCACAGACAGGCAGGCTAACAGATAAATATTATTACCGGAATAAAAAACTCTGCTGGAAAATTAGATTTGCAAAATGTGCAACAGCTAAAAAGAAATACTATAGTTTGCAACACATAACCAGCTGCACTGGCATAGTAAGGGGGGGCAGGGAGGCGGTCTGCCCTGGGCGCCGTCTTAGTTGGACACCGGCACCTGTCCTCCTATCCTATATCCCCACAAATGGTGTAAGACAGGTGACATTTCAACAACTCCAGTGTGTTGGACCATTTTATTGGCGGTGCTGTTTAGCTTAGGAGGGAGAGGAAGGCAGGATGGATTGAGCATCCCTCCTGCTGATTTTCCATCAAAGATACAAGAGTGGTGTGGAGGGGTGTGCAGGGATGTCGGCTTGGTGGCAGAGATCTCTCCTTGGAGGGGTACTGGGGGAGGGAAGGAGGGAGAGAGAGAGTAATCTGGGATCTCCCTGCAGGTTCAACTAATCGCGGCAGAGGACTCCCCAATCAGCTGAGCCGGCAGGACTCTCCGAAGCTGCTCAGCTATTCTCATTCTGACTTTGTTGCCTGGCCATTTAATGTTTCTAATCATGTTGGTCCTAATCTCTGCTTTCTGATTTCCTCTGTCTTCTCTTAACTCTCATGCTAGGTTTTTGTAAATTTTCTCTCGCTTCCTGTCTTCTTCGTCTCCTCCACTACTACATCGATCTCTAACATTGTTTTTTTTCCTTCTCAGCATTCTCTCAATTTATTTTTCTCCCGCTCTTCATTCATTCTTACTATATAGGCTTAAATTTCCCTCTTTTTACTGTCTACCTACATTCCCCTCTCTCTTAATCCCCAGCCTCTCACTAACTCTGTCCTCTATCCACTTCCTTCCAGCATGTTCTCTCTCTCTCTTTCCACTTCCATCCAGCGTGTCACCCCTCTGTATCTCTCTCGCGGGTCTCCCCTCTGTCTCTATCCACCCTTCCATCAAGCACCCTTGTTCTCTCTTTATCCTTCCATTTAGCATGCCCCCTCCCCATCCTTCCACTAAGTTTCTCCAATCTCTTCCCATCCTTCCATCCAGCATTTTCTCTCTGCCCGTTTTCTATCCAGTAAGTTGCCTTTTTCTCTCCTCACTTTTCCATTTAGCACATCTCCCTTCCCTTTCCCTCTAACAACAGACCTGGGAACATAAGACACTTTTCAATATATTTAAATTAGAAACCTTTATGTGTGTGGTAACTCAAGCTGTTTCAAACTGTTTTCATTGATGCTGGGTTTCATACATATTCCTCCAAAGCGGAAACTTGCAACTACATCCTACCATGAAAACGTGAGCACACATCATGTGCTGCTATGCACCACTATATTTTCATCTTTTTTTTTTTTTTACCATCTTCTGCACAGAGCAGGTAAGAAGGGATTCGGTCTCCAGTGCTCGGCCCTGCCCGTATTTCTCATTGAAAACACTTTCTATCAGCACCACCCTCCTCCTTCTCCCTAATCTTCTCCTCCCCCCACCCCATTATAGGTCCCTATTCCATTTCTCGCAGTGGGGCACAACTAAGCTGCCTTTTCACTGCTCTTCCTGAGAATGTTGCACTCTTGGCACACTCGATGCCCACCCTTGGCAGGAGATGGGTTGGACGGTACACGTGATTCCTCCTCTGCCAGGAAGGTCAAGGTGTGCTTAATCCAGCTTTGCATTCTCCAGCAACCCTACTCCCTTCACTTCCAATCCTGTAAGACTGCTGCTGCTTCCAACATGGGGCCACTCAGCTGAGGCGTGAGCTGTCAGCTGGGCCAGTCCTCTGCCCCCCCCCCCCCCGACATCACTTCCTGTTCTGGAGCAGAGGACCAGAACAGCCAGCAGCCACAGCGCACGCTTCAGAAGAGAAACCTTGTGCGTATTTCTTCTCGCTGTTGTGGCAGTGCAACACCCGGAAAAAAAGAAGAAATAACAAAAACCGCCTGGACACTCAACAGAGTCCTCAAAAAGAGGATATGGCTGGGGAAACCTAAGACAGGGATCTCAAAGTCCCTCCTTGAGGGCCACAATCCAGTCGGGTTTTCAGGATTTCCCCAATGAATATGCATTGAAAGCAGTGCATGCACATAGATCTCATGCATATTTGTTGGGGAAATCCTGAAAACCCGACTGGATTGCGGCCCTCAAGGAAGGACTTTGAGACCCCTGCTCTAAGAATAGAACTGGCAGCCAATGCCAGAATTTATATGATGGTGGGGAGCGGGCAGGATTGCCTAAAGGAACATATGAGCAACAGCAGAGCCCTAGAAATGAGAGCCAGAAAGTGAATGCACTTGAGTGTTTTTGCATCTCTGGTGAGGACAATCTCGTATAAGTAAAGCCAGCACCAGGAGATCAGAAGTGACCCAGGTAACCGATAGTGACCTGGAGTGACCCAGATGACTGATAGTGACCGGAAGGGACCGAAATAAGCAAAAAAACGATTGGCATACCCACGTGAATCCAGCTAGAATATATAATACTGTATTTTGAAATATATTGTTCGAGCATATAATTGATAGAATACCAGTTAGCACCTCACCAAGGGCTGTATGAGGGGGGGCAGCTAAGCAGAGCGCAAATATGGAGAGGCAAAAAAATTCCTCCCCCCCCTCCAAGTGCACTATCTCTTCACATGTATGGTGGCAAAATAGATAGGGTGGGCGGCACCAGTGGCAAGTTGTACAGGGCACAATTAACACAGTATGGTCCTGATACCAGTCATCCTAGCCAATGAAAGAAATACCACAACATAACAAATTCACTTATAAACCACAGTAACCTCTCAGTTCAACACGCTTAACACTAATCAAGCACAAGCACAGTGTAGTATAATCACATCAGTGGAGTGATGGGCTTTCCTACAGCTGCTTTTCAGTGCTTCTTATGCATATTTGAATTTTTGATAAAGATCACTGCTATATAAAAACATTTTTTAAAGATAATACCATCTAACTGATATTATCTGGATGTCACTAGATTATTTTGTGCATAATATTTATATTTCATTCATAAAAATCAGCTGGTTAGATCCCTAGTGGATCATCATTGCAGTGACAGTGCCTGAGTCATCACAGGCTTGTTTTAATGTTGTAATTTCGCGGGGCATCTTTTTATAAGCAAAGGACATTGAAAGATGAGGTACCACCCATTTTTAACATGAATTTCTTCTTTATGAAGTCATTATGTTTAAAGTTTGATTCAAGTTCCTTGGAGAGTGGCTAACAGCAGTCTTTTGCAGGTCAACTGTTTTTGAAATGGCACCAAGTACACTGTATTCTGGAAAACTCTCTCATCTCAGTTTCCCGAGGCAGCCTTGCGAAACACGGCCAAGGCTCACGTTTTTATCACAAGTTAAGTGCACTTCAAATTTTATTTATTATATATAACACTTTGAAATATTGAGCACTTTTGTGCTGTGATTAGAATAGTGGTCTATCAAGACTTCATGGTTATTCTCCTGCAAATGAGCTGATCTATGAGCGCATAAAAACATCTGTTGTGGTTATTGAAATATATTTAATATATTTTCTGTAAATATTTTTGAATTGCATAATCTGTCTGGGCATTTCTTGTTGTGATCTCCAAAAAAAAAAAAAAACAGCATAAACCAGCACATGGACATTTTAATCGCTAAAACGTTCAAGTGCCGATATACATCCTGCAGGGCATTCACCTTCCATGATATCTATATGTTAAAGGAGCAAGTAAAAGGCATGTTATGGGTGGGATTTGGAGAGACTTAGCACTTTGACATTTTGCAGGGATAATCAAACCATTTTTCAAGATATCCAGGACACTGTTTAGAAGTCCCAAGCTTGACCTGTTTTAAAAGCCAAAAGTACCCAAACTGTCCACATGACCACTACAGAGATGAAAGCATACCCCCCCTCCTCCAGTGATCTCTGACCCCTCCCAACCCCAAAAGATGTGAAAGAAACTGTACATACCAATGTCTATGACAGCTGCGGATATCAATAATAATAAAAGGCTAAGCGCGCATGTGCTTTTCAAAGATCGTGATTCCTGGTGGCGTGAGGTGTGCTTCTGTGTCACACCTCACGGCGCCTGCGCTAGCTGGAGGCGCGTGTTCCAGGGACTCCTCTCTCCCGCTGCCGCTGCTCTTCAAAGCGGCTTGCTGAGGGAGAGAGAGAGAGGGCGGGTCAGAGGGCGGAGTAACTCAGGGCAACGCTCCCTATTTCCCGGTGCCCGGGCTGTTGCTACTGGTGCTCCAGTCTCCCCGGTAACCGTCTCCAGGGGCAGTAAGCAGAGCGAGAGAAAGATCCCGGAGCGCTGCTGCTCAGGTACCGGGGAGGGGGCCGAGAGGGGGGGGGGGGTGTCGCAATAACCACCGAAGCCCGGGATTGGCTGAACCGGGCAGCTGCAGGGTGCGGTCGGGGCTTGGTCTGTCTCGCTGGCGGAGCTTCAGACCCTTCCCAATGAAATGTAAGAAACAAAAAAGAAAAAAAAGCAAATTCAGGTAGGCGAAGGCAGGACGGAGGCTGTGATTGGCAGCGGCTGATGCTACTCCTCCAGCCGCCTAGCTCCTCTCCATCGGCCCCGGCCGGCAGCCCCCTCCACCCCGTCCTCTCTTCTCCGGTGGCCCGCACAGGAGAAGGAGCGGATAAAGCATGATCACAAGGGAGACCGTGCAAAGGGAAATGCAAGGGGGTTGAAAAAGCGAAAGGTAGGACAGGAAGGGAAAAGGGAGGGGGAGGAAGCCTAAAATGAAAAAAAAACCCCAACTTTATACAGGAAGAGGAGTCTCTAGCACCCGTTAATGTAACGGGCTTAAAGACTAGTTATGTGATAACCTACTAGAGCAGCAAGCAGGTGTCTAAAGTAGCCTAGTGGGTGGTGTAGTAAACCATAGAGAGGGGGATTCAGGCCCATATACCACCCTACTCACTATATATATGGTGGAAAGTTTGAGGCCACCAAAACCCATCTAAAACCTATTATACTGCCATATAGATGACACATGCAGCCATAAGAGATATTGGGCTGGTAGACAGGTGAGTGTAGTAGATTCTGGAGGAGTTTTGGAGAGCTCATCATACTTTAAAAGAGGGTTCTTGTGAAATATGTACCTGGTACCCTTTCTATGAAGTTCACAGCAGAGCCCTGTATGGCCAGTCCATAAAGATGCTGGTCCCAAATGGGCTTGATTTGGACATTTTGAACTTGGATGTTTTTGTTTGTGAAAGGTCCCAAAAATGTAGATGTTCTAAGGGCCAAGATGTCTAAATAGGCCATTTTTGAAAAAAGAAAAAATTTGGGCATCTAGCAATTTCAAAAATGGATGTTTTCCTGCCTTGACTTAGACACACTCTCGAAAATGTCCCTCCATGTGTATAGCTCTTCAAAAGGAGATCATGAATAGTTTGTCCCAACTTTTCGGGAGGGGAAAGAATTTACAACATCCTCCATAACTCACCCTTCTGAAGCAGCAGTAACCTCTGCAACAATACAGTTCATGCATACTCCTAAAGCCCCCTCCCCCCACCCCGATAGCTCAAATGTTTTGGGTCCAAAATATGATCCATTACTTCTCATCAGCTACAGACAATAATTTTGTATGGACGCCCCTGTTTGCTTGTGTCAAGACTGACATTTTATCTTAATGAAAGGCACTGTTTTAACAAATAAAGGGATATTTTTATCTTCAGATATATTTTTTGGCTACTTGTTCATCATATGCCTTGAAATATAAAAATTAATTTTAATTTGAACACAATAATAAAAAAAATACCCAACTTTGAATTTTCCCCAAATGACTACATTTTAATATACTGATCATGTTATTATTCTACCCAAGGCTATGAACCACTGCTTTACAATACCATCAGCCATACTGTACCTTTTCCAGTATAATCTTCTAGATACATTTTGGTGTCGCATTTGAAATTTTGGCTAGTGTTGTGAAACAAAATGCATTCAATAGAAAGTAAGGACAAAACAGTATTACAACTGGAGGTGAGGAGTAGCTTAGTAGTAGAGCTGCCGCCTCAGCACTCTGAGGTTGTGGGATTAAATCCCAGCACTACTCCTTGTGACGCTGCATAAATGTAAACTGCTTTGAATGTGTAACCGCAAAAAGGCAGTATACAAGTCCCATTTATTCTCCCTAGGAGAGTGCGGTGCAGTGGTTAGAGCTACACCCTGAGGTTGTGGGTTCAAACCCCATGCTACTCCCTATGACCTTGGCCAAGTCACTTAATCCTCCACTGCCCCAGGTATACTAGATTGTGAGCCCACAGTGGGGTTACCATATTTTTCTCCAGGAAACCCCAGACACATGACTCTACCCCATTCCATTTCCAGCCCCTCTCAGTTCCCACCCAATTCCTCCCCCAGCCCCACCCCCACAGAACTTCCCCTCTTCTTCCGGACGAGCTCCAGCCACGTCTGGAGGGCCTGGAGCATGCGTGGATGTGTGCGACGTCATCCAGGCATGCTCAGATCCCCTCCAGACAAGGCCGGAGCTCATCGGGGCTTTCCAAAACCCAGACAAATGCTGGAAAGTCCATTTGGGAGCCTGGACAAGCCTCTAAAAAGAGGACATGTCCGGGTTTTTCCCAGACGTCAGGTAACCCTAGCCCAAAGGGACAGATAGGGAAAATGCTTGAAGCACCTTTATGCAAACTACTTTGACTGTACTTATATAACAAACAGGCAGTATACAAGTCCCAATACCTTTCCCTTTACAAGCAAAAACAAAGTTGAACCAGGACTCTTCTCAACTCAAAGGTAGTAATAGAGGTAAAGCTAGCAGGAGGCAGGCCAAGAGACCAGCAAGAAACATAAGTGGGAGAAAAGAAATTTTACAGATGTCTATTGCCGAAATGCAAGCAAAAATATGAAGGTGATGAGTATTACTTTAAGACAGTGGTTCTCAACCCTGTTCTAGGGAACCCCCGGCCAGTTGGGTTGACAGGATATCCCTAATGAATATGCATGAGAGAGATTTGCATTTAATGGAGGAGACAGGCATGCAAATGTGTCTTATGCATATTCATTAGAGATATCTTGAAAACCCAACTGGCTGGGGGTCCCATAGGACAGGGTTGAGAGCCACTGCTTTAAGATGAAGCGTTTGCAGAATAACAGAAAGTTTGCTGCACAAGGAAGGCACTACTTGCTAGGTCAGCCTGCAATGCCAATAAACCTCTTATGATCACTTGCACAACCATATAGTAAAGGTCACTTGTACTTCACCAACCAAAAGAAGAAATCACTTACCGAAGAATTTCTTTCCGGGTAAAGAAAGTACAGTCCTGTAATGAAAGAAAGATATAAGCTCAGACTGCTTTGCTCGACTTCAGGAAATACCATCACCTGAACAACGTCTGTCTACATCGATTAGGGCATGTTAACAACAAAACAATTTCCGCATTTACCACAATCAGTCAGAGACGAAAACTGGAAAAGCAGCAAAGGAAAAAGTCATCTTCTGTGTAAACCTTGGGGGTAATTCTATAAAGAGATTTTTGTGCATATATGACAATATACATGCATAAAATGGAGCTTATAAAATTGCCCCCCTGGTGCAAAAGTACACTTGATGACCAGAACTAAGGTTACCATATTTTCAGAAGCAAAACCCCACACCTGACCCCGCCCTGTTCCATCCCCAGCACCACTTTCTTCTGCCTCCAGACCTGCCCAGTTCTGCCTCCAGCTGTGCCCCCCCTCAGAGCCTCATCTCTTCTTCCCCGACCAGCTCCAGCCGCGTCTGGAGGGCTTTGAGCATGCTTGGAGGGCCCTCCAGACGCAGCCAGAGCTGGTGAGGGCTTTCCAAAACCCAGCCCTGCCCCAACAGAGCCTCATCTCTTCTTCCCCAACTAGCCCTAGCCACATCTGGAGGGTCTTGAGCATGCATGCGATATCATCCACGCATGCTCGGAGGGCCTCCAGACGCAGCCAGAGCTGGTTAGGGCTTTCCAAAACTTGGACAAACTTCTGGGCACCCGGACAGTCCTCTAAAAAGAGGACATGTCCAGATTTTTCCAGACGTACAGTAACCTTAACCAGAACCAGCATATATGGTGACCCAGATGTAGGCATTTCTTAGGACTGGATTATGGACAGAGGGCAGGCGGAATCACAGTGTACATAAACAATTCCACTTGCATCTGAAGAGGCATAAATGTCCATGGCTTCATTGTAGTCAAGATTTCTGTGGGATTTCTGTGGTATCTTTCTAACATACAAATGGTACCTTTGTGTTTTTACACAATAGGATGAACATGGTACCTTCTTGCCCTCTCAGTCTAGGTGGTCTGTTATAAGATTGCCCTTCCACCCCTAATGGTTAGTGCTGCAGTCTGAGAACCAGGGGAACCAGGCTTGATTCTTCTCACTTCAGCTTCTTGTGACCCTGGGCAAGTCACTTAACCCTTCATTGCCCCAGATACATAGTAACATAGTAAATGAATGGTCCATCCAGTCTGCCCATTAGTTATTTTCATTAGAAATACATAATTAAGTTAACTTGTCTCTCCATTGAGATTTCTGGGCCATAGGCTAAAGTCCACCTGGTATTGTCCTAGGTTCTAACTGCTAAAGTTGCCATCAAACCTCACTCCAGCCTATCCAACCATCCTGTTGTTTGCAGGACATCTACCGTAAAGTCTGGCCAGTAACTTCCTCATGTTCCAAGTTAGTGGAGTTCCCATTGATGTCCTCCCTAGTCCATCCTACACCAAATCACCATATATGGGACACAAACCATACAAGTCTGACCAATACTAGCCTTAGCTCTTTAATTTATACTAGAGAATGACACGGTGGATGTTACCTGCGGCTATCCGTGGGTAACCCGCAAAAACGGTGGAGGGGGGAAAGGTGCTCACCGCAGGTATGGGGACAAGGCCATCCATCGCCCCATGGAGCGGTGAATGGCCTTGTCCTCTCAGTTAAGGAAGGGAACGTGCGCGGTCACTGATCGCGCGCGCGGCCCCCCTCCCTCCTTCCTACCTACCCACCTGAATCTATCTATATCCCTCCCTCCCCCTTACCTTTGCGATGTGTTTTAAGGTTTCAGACTTGTTGAAAGCCGCCAGAGCGTACGTGCAGTCATGTGCGTGTGTGGGCAGAAGCTTCTCCTCTGATGCAACTTCTGGTTGTGCCAGAGGAAAAGCTTCCGCCCAAACACGCACGCAATTGCACGAACACTACGGCGGCTTTTAACAAGTCTGAAACCTTAAAACGCGCCAAGAAGGTAAGGGGGAGGGAGGGAGATGCATGGACCGCGCGAGGGGTGCCAAAGGGCAATGAGGTGGCAAGAGGGAAGGGTGGATGCTACAGGGATGGGGCGGTGAAGGGGACCGTGGTCCGGTGACGGGGCAGTGACGGGGACAGATTTTTTCCCCATGTCATTCTCTAATTTATACCATTTGTTTTCTAATTAGAGATCCTTTGTTTTTATCCCACGCTTTTTTGATTTCCATCACCATTTTCTCTCCACCACCTCCCTCGGGAAGGCATTCCAGGCATCCACCACCCTCTCCGTGAATAAGAACATCCTAACATTACTCCTAAATCTTCCTCTCTGCAACCTCAAGTTATGCCCTCTGGTTTTACCATTGTCCTTTTTCTAGAAAAGTTTTGGTTCTACATTACAGTAATACATTTCAAGTACATAAGAACATAAGAATAGCCTTACTGGGTCAGACCAATGGCCCATCAAGCCCAGTAGCCCGTTCTCACGGTGGACAATCTAGGTCACCAGTACCTGGCCAAACCCAAGGAGTAGCAACATTCCAGATCTCAAAGAATAGTAAGAGTCTGGAACCCCAATGAGAGCAGTATTCCAGAGTTGAGATTGTGATGTCATAATGCCTCATTCCACAGGGTCTCAGAGCCACATTTATCAGTGACGTTACAATAGTTTGATTGTCCATACTGGGTCAGACCAATGGTCTATCAAGCCTAGTAGCCCATTCTCACAGTGGCCAATCCAGGTCACTAGTACCTGGCCAAAACTCAAGGAATAGCATATTACATACTACCAATCCAGGGCAAGCAGTGGCTTCCCCCCTGTCTTTGTTAATGACAGACTATGGACTTTTCCTCCAGGAACTTGTCCAAAACCTTTCTTAAAACCAGCTACACTATCCACTCTTACCACAACCTCTGGCAATGCGTTCCAGAGTTTAACTGTTCTCTGAGTGAAAAAAAAAATTCCTTCTATTGGTTTTAAAAGTATTTCCCTATAACTTCATCAAGTTCCCCTAGTCTTTGTAATTTTTGACGGAGAGAAAAATCAATCCACTTGTACCCGTTCTACTCCATTCAAGATTTCGTAGACTTCAATCATATCTCCCTTCAGCTGTCTCTTTTCCAAGCTGAAGAGCCCTAACAGTTTTAGACTTTCTTCTTACGAGAGGAGTTCCATCCCCTTTATCTCCCCTGTTCCTTCTCTCCTCTAGAGGTCTTCCAGTCTCTTTTCATACTACTTTTGGTTCAAACCCCTTTCCATTTTCGTCAACTTCCTCTGGACCACTTTAAATCTTTTTATATCCTTCGTCAGATATGGCCTCCAAAACTGAACACAATACTCCAAGTGCGGATTCACCAACGGCCTATATAAGGGCATCAACACCTCCCTTCTGCTGGTTATTCCTCTTTCTATACAGCCTAGCATTCTTCTAGCTACAACCTTAACACACAGTTTAGATGTCTTTAGATCCTCAGTCACAATCACCCCAAGGTCTCTCTCTCCGTCTGTGCTTATCAGTCTCGAGAGAGTTCAGAGGAGAGCAACACGACTGATTAAGGGGATGGAAAGCCTTTCATATGCTGAGAGATTGGAAAAACTGGGACACTTTTCCCTAGAAAAGAGAAGATTAAGAGGGGATATGATAGAGACTTACAAGATCATGAAGGGCATAGAGAGAGTAGAGAGGGACAGATTCTTCAAACTTTCAGAAAATAAAAAAACAAGAGGGCATTCGGAAAAGTTGAAAGGAGGCAAATTCAAAACTAATGCTAGGAAGTTCTTCTTTACACAACGTGTGGTGGACACCTGGAATACAATTCCAGAGGAAGTTATAGGGCAGAGTACAGTACTGGGGTTTAAGAAAGGTTTGGACAAATTCCTGCTGGAAAAGGGGATAGAGGGGTATAGATAGAAATTTACTGCACAGGTCCTGGATCTGTTGGGCCGCCCCGTGAGCGGACTGCTGGGCGCGATGGACCTCGGGTCTGACCCAGCGGAGGCATTTCTTATGTTCTTATGTTCTCATCTCCCAGCATATAGGTTTCCTCGGATTTCTACCCCCCACATGCATCACTCTACACTTCTTCGCACAGATGATAATAAATCATCATGAGAAGGGGCCGGATAGCTCAGGTGTGGGAGAAGTAGATTTGATTTCCGATCCCGGCTGCTACTTCTCAGACAAGCAGGGTTGAGGATGCTGCTTCTACTGTCATCAAATTTCCAGCAAGAGACTAAGTGGTCTCACGAGCATGCTGAATCATGAAATTCTATCTGCAGTATATCTCCTCTGGACTGTTGCAGGTGCATGCGTGTATTCCTTTCTTATTCATAAGTTACAATAAGACAGAGCTGAACTTTGCAGCACACAAGACCTGATTAGCTAAATTTTCACCCATTCTCTGTCTATGGCAGGGATGTCAAAGTCCCTCCTTGAGGGCCGCAATCCAATCGGGTTTCCAGGATTTCCCCAATGAATATGCATGAGATCTATTTGCATGCACTGCTTCCATTGTATGCGAATAGATCTCATGCATATTCATTGGGGAAATCCTGAAAACTTGACTGGATTGCGGCCCTCGAGAAGGGACTTTGACACCCCTTGTCTATGGGAAAGAAAACGTAGGGGGTCAGTTTTCAAAGCAACAATAGTAGGTACTCAAGCATTTTTCCCTGTCTGTCCCATCAGGCTCAAAATCTATCTAATGTACCTGGGGCAATGGGGGGATTAAGTGATTTGCCCAGGGTCACAAGAAGCAGTGCGGGTTTGAACCCACAACCTCAGGGTGCTGAGGCTGTAGCTTTAACCACTGCGCCACACTGAAGCTAAAACCAAAGCTTACTGGCCTCTATTGTAAAGTCAAAACTTCTTTATTGCACAAGTATCTTTCATGCAGCAGCTAAACATTTATCTAAAAAGGGGATCCCCTTATATGGGTAATGAACTTCAGCAATCGATACCATCTACATCAGTGGTTCCCAAACCTGTCCTGGGGGACCCCCAGCCAGTCAGGTTTTCAACATATCCCTAATGAATATGCATGAGAGAGATTTGCATACCTGTCACTTCCATTATATGCAAATCTCTCTCATGCATATTCATTAGGGATATCTTGAAAACCTGACTGGCTGGGGGTCCCCCAGGACAGGTTTGGGAACCACTGATCTACATCAAACTCACACTCAAATATAAAGGAACACTTTCTTTGTACAGTATGTACACATTTTACTTAGCTACCCAGTTAATATCAGCACTTAACTGGCCAAATGTCAACTCCGCCCCCTTAATGCCCTTAAAATAGTCCGTTTTCAGTTTGGTGCTAACTTGATTATTTACATTACATTACATTGGTTTCTTCTATCCCGCCAATACCTTTCAGCAGCGCTAACTGGTTTAGTGCCACCGAAAATGAAAGGTTTTACCCCACACAAGTGATTTAACTGGCCAGGAGCCATTTCCAATGAAATCACTTTGAATATCAATCCCTTTGTGTATAAGTTTGAAGGGGCCCACGCATGGGTGGAGAGTGGACAGGTCACGAGTGTGTTTAACTTAGAGAATACTATGTTACGCACATTTCGGAGCACAATTAGGACTGTCATTGGCTCGGCCCGCTTATATTCGTATTCTATAACGGAATCTTGGTGCCCAGATGCCATTACAGAATTGGCGCTCAACGCCCAGCATTGGAGTGTCTAAATCTTGGTGCACGTTTATAGAATCCCACCTAAGATTGTAAGCTGTTTCGGAGCAGGGATTTATCGCACCTGAAAAATGTTCTAAACCACTTTAAGTTAAAATTGGAAAGGCACAATAGAAATACAAAAAAAAAAAAAAAAATGAAATCATGAAGAGCTATATAGCTCCTTAGCTGCTACTGGTGCAGTCAAAATGAGAAAAAAATAGCATAACATAACTTTATTCTTCTATACCGCTACAATCAGACGATTTCTAGGCGGTTTACACAGAAGAGAAACTGGACACTCGGCGAAATACAGAATATTAATAATAAAAGTACAATATGTTACCTAGAGAGACAATATAATATTTTTGTTATGAAAAAGACTTCAGTTAAGAGATGAATTTATCAAATAGTAGTCTTAATTTCTTTTCGAAATGCGCCATAAGACAACATGGCTCCACTAATATAATTACCCAACCAGGACTGTTGTTTACTTGCTTGAAATGCAAGTATCCTACCCAAATAAGACCTGTATTTGGGTAGGCAAATAAATTACAATTCCTGATTATCCTCGCAGGGCTGTATAGCACGAAATGAGATAAAAGGTAGGTAGGGAAAAATCCCCAAACCAGCTTAAAACAAATACAAGATCCGGCTTTCCTTCTTTTTGACTGCCAGAGATGGTTCTAGAAAGCTTGAGTTAATGAAGCCATGTTACTCCATCCTTTCTCCAAGAAGGAAATCTATAATACATTTGATGGGGGAGGGAGCAGAAGAGGGTACGTTTCGCTTTAGGAAAATACAGTAATCATAGATGGTTTATCAGATCTCTTGTTAGTCTAAAGTTTCAGCTCTTACGCCTGTTGGCATCAATTATTAAGCTTTTCTGTATACAGGAGTGGGAGATACAGCTCTTCCTTTAGCATACTATATAGCAGAATAGTATTTCAGGGAGAGAAGCGGATGTTTCCTTAGGAGCTGATCCTAATGATGTCAGGGGACCTGGACTTGGCAAGTACTGTACACATTGAAACAGGAGCCAGGGCAGGCATCTCTCCAAACAGCCCATAATAGTATCATCTGGGTAAAATAATCACCTAGGCATGCTCTATTTTCTAAGGCTAGTGCAGGACAGTAACTAAAGGTAACATCACCAAAAACCTGGTCTCTCCTTGTAATTACTTATGCTTGCAGAGTCAGCACAGCAACTATTTAGCCAGAATACTATAGGCTTGCAGATAAGTCACTGGAAGCATAGCTGAAGAAGAATGTGAATTGAGAACGCTACCTTTTTACTTACCACATCTAAAAAGTATATTTACATTCACTCAATCAGAAAAGAGGTCCAAAACTCCGATGCAAAATTTATTCACCACATAAAATCATAACAAGTAATTAAAAGCCTGACAAGGTCGTGTCTCACCCTCATGTCAGGAAGTGTAAAAACCAAAAGGTGTTATTCAACAGGTATCACCTATTGGCAAGGGAGAGGAGAGAAGCTATTTCCAACAAATGATACCTGTTGAATACCTTTTTGTTTTTTTACAGCTCCACACACAGCCCTTATGAGCCACCAGCTGCGACAACTCCCAAGCCCCTCATCTCCCAAGCAAATCCCATATACAAAAGGGGAGGGTGGGAGGAAAAGCTGCCTTCGAAGGTCAGGGAAGATTCCTGGACCCTGGAGGCACGTCCTATATATCCCCACCCATCCTGCCTCGCTCTTCCTCACCACAGCCAATCACCTCCTGGCTGTTCATCGTGAAGTTTTACAAATGCGTCTCTTGCGGGCCCCCCCCCCCTCAACCCAAGCAACTCTTACCCAATACCTGCGAGCTGTCACCCATGGGGTGACCGACTCGGGCCATCCAGCTCATTGTTATGGTCGCCCCTCGAGACCAGCTCTTGGGCTCATATGTTCCAGCTCTGGAAAATTCTCCTTTCCTACACAGACAAATTACTTCCTAGAGTCCAGGAACTTTCCACATAATAAGAAAAATCAACCCCCTCCCCCCTTTTATGTAGCCGCATTAGGCTATTTTTATCATCAGCCGTGGCGGTATTAGCTCCGACACGACTAGCCATTAAAAAAAGCCTAACAGCTTTGTAAAAAAAAAAAAAAGGTGGGGGGAGGGGTGCCAAATGCAGAAACAGGAAAGAAAATATATAGGGGTAAAAGCGATATGAAACCTGAGAATAATATTCAGAAGCAAAACCCTTAAGATCTATGAGATTTTATAGGATTGTACCAGGGCTTATAACATAATTCACAGTAAATAAGAGTTAATCTATGCAACTAATTTCTTATCTACCTACACACTCTGATTACATATAGCTCAAGAATGCAGAGGCAGTTGTAAAATCATCTAAATTAATTTCCTATCCTAACCCATTAGATGTCATCTGCTGCATTCTCAATTGTCCATAAAAATGATTTGTTTCTAAGCTCCCTGGTTTACATGTCTGTTTTCTTTTTCATTTCTTAACCCCATTGCTAAATATGAACAAGGGAGGCAAAGCAGGTCTCTTCTGTTCTCTTTTTCCCCATTTGCTTATTCTGTTCCTGTTCTTCTAGCTCTGCAGACAATATGTAGAGGTCCATCTATGAGAAAACAGCTCTGGGAACTAACAGTAATTATCTGTGAGAATGAGCCCCCCCCCATCCCCAGACACCCAGGTCTCCCCCCATCCTTGGTCTAGAGCAGTGTTCTTCAACCTTTTTATATCTATGGACCGGCAAATTACTAAGACTGAAATGAAAACCCCTGTCTCCGCCCCCATCCTCGTAGCTCAGTCCCTGTCCCGTCCCCGTGAACTCGGTCCCGTCTCCATCCCATGTACAGGGAATGGGGAAAAAGAGAGAGAGATCCATAGTGCATCTCTCCCACTCCCTCTACTGGCATATTCAACATTTTTCCCTCGCTTATCCCCGGGATCATGTGCAGCATTTTTCACCAGCTCCATTTCCAACGTTTCTCTTTCTATCCTCTCCAGCACCATGCCACGCCTCTCCCTCCATCACTATATCCAACATTCCTCCCCCTTGCATCCCCTTCAATCTGTCCCTCTGTTCCCTCTCCACCACCATATCCAACATTTCTCCGTCTCATCCTTCTCTTCCACACACATCTCTTCCTTATTCCTCTCTCTCTCTGCTCAACAATTTTCTTCTTTCTTCCTTTCCCCATGTGCACCATCTTTCCTTCTCACTTATACACTCATCTCCAACAATTTTCCCTTTCTATCCCCTCCCTTGTGTCCCAAGTTCATGCCTCCTCCCTTCTTTCTGTGGCCCGAGTTCATGTTCCCCTTCCCTGCCTTCCAACCTTTGTCCCAAATTCAGGTCCCTCCCATGTCCCAACGCGCTCCTCCCCCCCCCCCCTTTTCTCCCTTACTTGTTCAGGGTTGTCCAGCCTCTGCCGAAGCCGGATTAGTGTCCCCTGTAAGCGCGTGTCCGTCTTACTTCCGGCTTGGCTGCTCCTTATCTTCAGCGCCAGCTACACTTGTTCGCCGGGACAGCGCACAGCAGCTCTTGCACGCCGCATGCTGCTATTTCGGTTCTGGTTCCAGATCAGCCACATGCAGCATGCATGAGCCGCTGTGCGCTGTCCCGGCAAACAAGTACAGCTGAGCTGAAGATAAGGAGCAGCCAAGCCGGACACGTGCTTGCAGGGGACGCTAATTTTTGTTTAAATCTATTTTATTCATTTTCACATCAAAGATCAAAAAAGAACACTTTGATACAGGCAACTAAATATACTCAAGAAATTATTATCAAATCACAAATTCCCAGTACAATGATCATAGTCCACATTAGGGGAGAGTGAAACCATACACAGTCAAGGGGAGTTGAATTAAAGAAAAACTATACTCGGTCATATTAACATATGCCAAATATACAGGGTTCTTTGGTTAATTACATTAAGGCCCTAGTGGTTGAAATTATAGAGGGGTCGGGAGCCTTAATGGCAGCCTTTCCTTCCAAGAAAAATTGCAATTGTTCTGGATCATAAAAAATATACTTATTTGTTTGATAGGTAATACAGCATTTACAAAAAAACCTAAGTTGAAAGGTTGCTCCCAAGGCCAAAACTGACTGACGAAATGTCAGAAATTTTTTACGTCTAAGCTGCCTCCACTTTGAAACATCAGGAAAAATTGCAATTTTGTGATTGTAGAATTCAACACTTTCAGTTCTATAAAAGAGACGAAGAAGAGCTTCTTTATCTTTTAAGAAAACAAAAGTCACTAACAAAGTAGCTCTCGCTGAAATTTCAATCCGTGAAGATTCCAGCATCCCAGTGAGGTCTAATTCTCCGGGATGAGTATTGACTTATCCTTATCCTCTTCAACTATATTAAGATAGTATAGTTTTTGCAATGGTGGCATATTAGTCTCTGAAAATTTTAAAACTGAGGTCAAAAAAGAATGAAAAAGTTCTCTAGGAGATAATATTCTGGATACAGGAAAATTAAGAAATCTCAAGTTCAAATTTCTATTTGCATTTTCTAAATTTTCAATTTTCCTGATCATTAAGTTTTTTTCTTTCATTTGAGAATTTGATGCAAGTTTTATTTCAGAGACTGCTTTCTCAATACTATCCATTCTAGTTGCTTGTTGTTGAATTTTCCCTTCACAGTTTTTAATTTGAACAGCAGTTTGTTGAATTGAAGAAATAAATTGGGAGCATACCTGATGAAGGCTCTCCATGGCTCCCCACAACGCCTCCATATCCACCACTTTCGGCTTAATCAGGGGTTTCAGAGGTTGAAGTGGAGAAGATACTCCATTTCCCACACTCGTTGCTCCCTGAACACCTCCTCCTCCCTCTGCCGTTTGCTGGTAACCCGGCATAGCTTGAACCACCTCCAGGGTCAAAGGCAGCACCATCGGGTCCAGTGGAGATTCGTTCCCCGACGTCTCCCGTTGCCCCACGGGACTGCCCGACATCACAGGGGAGGATCACAGGGCCAAGCGGGCTCAGCGAAAAATCACTGTCCAGCTCCGAGGTCTACCCCCCCTCGGAGCACGGATTCACCCAAACCAAAGGGAACAGCAAAAGCTGTTATTGCTGTCTGGCGTGTTATCGACGAGGCAGAGGAAGCTGGGAGATCGCTCCTCTGTTTCCCCCTACGCTTCGGCATTCCTGCAATGCAAAAACTAGCAAGACAATCTCAAAGAAGAAAAGCAAAAAACGCCAATGGGAGGGGAGCCTCTCACAACACGTCTATCCCTGACGCCATCTTGGTTTCCTCTATTTTCAGGGACGCTAATTTTTTACAGACCGGCAGGAAATTTTTGCGGACCGGCAGTTGAAGAACACTGGTCTAGAGAAATGTGTCTTTGACCAAGAGTGAGCTCAGTTTGGGAGAATGGTTGTCAAGAGGTTTCTATCTGCAGGCTAATGCCTAAAGGCCTTTATTTCCATTCTATCTAGATAGACCCTGGGAAACCACTCTTTATGCCCCCAATAGACTACCAAGCTCTAGGTTATTCTATAAAAATGTTCTCTATTTATTATCACCAAACAAAACTAACAAGGTGCCATATCTATCTTTTCCAAATCTAAATTCCAGACAATTATGATCACATACCCCCTCTTTTACTAAGGAGCGATATGCTTTTTAGCATGCGCTATACACACGCTAAGCACTAACATGTGCATGGCTGCATTAGCGATTAGCGCAAGCATTGATTTAGCGTGCGCTAAAACGCTTAGCACACCATAAAGAGAGCTATAATGTATCATTGTAAAAATAAACAAGATCATGCTTCCTTCACGCTAGAAAAGAACTAATCTAATCTAATCCTTAGGTTTGTATACCGCATCATCTCCACATTCGTAGAGCTCGAAGCGGTTTACAGTAGGAGAAATAGGAAGAAACTACAACAGAGGGTTAGAGTAGAAGTGGGAAGAAAATTTACAGGACTTGGGATGCCAAGATATAAGAGTTTCCTTGATTCCTAAGTTGGAGGGAGACTTACATTTTTTGAGAAAAGCCAGGTTTTCAGATGTTTGCGGACAACTTGGAGAGAGCTCAGGTTCTGAAGAGGGGAGGTATGGTTGTTCTAGAGCTCAGTGATTTTGAAGTGGAGGGAGGTCCCTAACTTTCCTGTGTGGGAAATGCCTTTTAGCGAGGGGAAGGATAGTTTTAGTTTGTGTGATTATCTGGTGGTATTAGGAGGAATTCCAAGAAAGAGGGATAAAGGGAGGGAGGATACCATATAGGATTTTGAAAGTTAAACAGGCGCATTTATAGTGGACCCTGGCGATTATCGGAAGCCAGTGGAGCTTGGCCAGGAGCGGGAAGACATGGTCAAATTTACTTTTAGCGAAGATGAGCTTGGCCGCGGCATTCTGAATCCGTTGGAGTCTGTGGAGGTTTTTCTTAGTTAGGCTTAAGTAGATAGAGTTGCAATAGTCCAATCTAGAGAGGATGATGGATTGGACAAGGAGGGTAAAATGTTTTTGATGGAAGCAGGATCTAACTTTCCTCAGCATGTGAAGACTGAAAAAGCATTTTTTTACCAAGGATTGGAGGTGGTCATTGAAGGACAATGTGGAATCAATGATGATGCCCAAGACCTTGCTCGAGAACTCAAGCTGCAGAGAGGAGCCAGAGGGTAGTGGGATGGAGGTGGGTAGGTGATCTAGTTTTGGACTGAGCCAAAGAAGTCTTGTTTTGGACTCATTCAATTTCATTTGCACAGTGTGGGCCCAGGATTGTAGGTTCATTATACAAGAGGATATGTTCTTAGACAAGTCGGTGAGGTTCGAATCGGTCTCGAGGAGGACGAGGATGTCGTCTGCATAAGTGTAAATTGTTTCAAGGGGGGATAGGTGGAGGAGTTTTAGGGAGGACATATAGATGTTGAAAAGGATAGGGGATAGTGGAGAGCCTTGCGGGACTCCACAATTCGGTTTCCAGGGGGGGGATGAGGTGCCATTCATGTTAACAATGTAAGAACGAGAGCGGAGGAATTTAGAGAACCAACCAAGGACTGTGGAGTTGATACCTATCTCAGAGAGTTGGTAAACAAGAATATCATGGTGAACAACGTCGAAAGCAGCAGAAAGGTCAAATTGTAGGAGGACGGCGAACTTGTTTCGAGAGTGAAGTTGTTGAACCCTTGAAATCAGGGAAGACAGTAGGGATTTGGTGCTGAAGTTAGGACGAAAGCCATATTGATAGGGTAAAAGAATAGAGAATATCTCTAAGTATGATGAGAGTTGGGAAGAAATGATGGACTCTAGCATCTTGGTTAGGAGAGGGATATTTGCAATTGGGCGATAGCTGGATGGTATGGAAGGGTCAAGGTCAGATTTTTTCAGTAGTGGGGTCAAGGCGATATGACCCATTTCTGGGGAGAAATGGCCCGACTGAAGGGCGGAGTTTATGAGAATGGTGATAGAAGAAATAGCCTGAGCGGGAATGTTCTCGTATAGGTACTACAGTGCTCCCCCGCAAATTCGCGGTCCCGGTCTTTCGCGGTATTTTCTGACCGCGAATGACCAGGCAGGAGAGGGCAGCCGGAGCGCCGGCGAGTGAAGGAAATCACTCGCTATATGCTCCGACTGTACTAAAATCAGGCCTTACCAATCAGGAGCTGTGTGTCAAAGCAGCTCCTGATTGGTGAGGCCCGACTTTAGTACAGGAAGAGGCGGTCGGAGCATACAGCGAGTGATTTCCTTCACTCGCCGGCGCTCCGGCTGCCCTCTCCTGTCTCCCCTGCCTAAAAACCGTATTCGCGTTGTTTTTTTTAAATTCGCGGGGGTTCCTGGAGTGTAACCCCTGCGAATTTCGGGGGAGTACTGTACTGTACATATTTTCCTACAATACAAAACAACTGTGGCTCGTGCCCCTCCCCCACTTCTTCAGCCTTTCCAATTTCTAACACAACACTAGAATGGCTAGTACTTTGCAAATGTATTGAAGCAATTGTCCATTCTTTTTCTCCTCAGTAATTGTTCTTCTGTGCTTCAATTTTCAAAATCTTTTTATTAAGAATTTTGTACAATTACAGAGGAAAGCGCATTATACTGTAAATATGACACAACAGAAAACGTAGAAGCAACCAGGGGGCAACAAGCACCCATGTACAATGAGTAAATAAGAACAGTTATATGAAGCCATAAGAAGAAGCTTATGGTTATGCGGTCTAGAAATCCAGTGGTATGTTATGTTCAATTGGAGACTCGCATGAATTATATCTAATGCAATCAACATAAGATGATGAGCAAATATAAAAGTAAGGTTAATATGTAATGTTACTGAAACGGTTGGAAACTATATAATTTTAATGAGGAAAAGAGGCACTGTCATACTGATAAAGGGACTTTAGATCATCTGTTATTTATTTTGTCCGCTGATATTTAGTTTTTGGAAGTCAATTTGGGGACAAATAAATATAGTCTTAGAATCTGATATTCCATTAACATACGAAGCAATAATTTGTGATACTATTTTACATAATAAACCTCCCCTTGATAAATTTAAAAGCCGTCTTTTCTTGATTTTAACTGGAATTGCGGTTCAAATGATCACAAAAAATTGGAAAAATCATGACAGGTTAAATTATACATTTTGGTGGACAAATGTATGTAATGCATATAGATATGAGAAAGTGAACGCAGAATGTTTAGGGTTTAGTGTTTTATTTAACAAAATATGGAGTTCATTGGCTTTATTTGCTGTTTCGCATTAAAAGATAATATATTGCCTTCTGAGTTTTTTCATTACACATCTGGGATGGGATGGAGGGTAGAGTAGGGAAAGGTACTATAAAAATGGATATTAAATCTTCATATTAAAGAAGTTTAGTATTGTCAAGATTAATAATTGATGGAAGGGGGTTGGGTATAGTTATCTAATATAATAAAACGGTAAGCCGCGCATGCGCACTTCCTAAGCGTGCGTCCGTTTTCCGTGAGCTGTAGCTAGGAAGTGCCGCATGCGCGGCTCACTCCTGCCCTCTCCGTCGCCTCCCGGCTCCAGCGGCGTGAATTTTCAAAGAGCCGCGGGATTCTTTCAACGCAGGAACCACCAGCCGTTAAAGCTCCTGGCGCTGACTCCCGACGGTGGAGGAGAGGCAAGGTAGAAGAAGATTTCTGCTGCCCGGCACCCGAGTCCTTTGCCGCCCCCCCCCTTTCCCTTACCGCGGCCCCGACTGGCGATTTAAGCAGCGTGTCCAGCAGTCTTCATACGCTGCTTCGGGCCCTTCTACTGCCCTGATTTGCTCCGGACATGCCAGAGTAAATCAGGCCAGTAGGAGGACCCGAAGCAGCGTGTGAAGACTGCTGGACACGCTGCTTGAATCGCCATGTGTAGTCGGACCCGCGGGAAGGGAAGGGGGGGCGGCGGCAAAGGACTCGGGCCCGCGTTTGTAGTGCGACTGTGGGAAGGGAAAGGGGGTAGAGGAAACGCTAATGCTGCTGCACAGGGAACTTGTGTGGGGGGAGGGAAATGGAGGGGAAGGGAATGCTGCTTTGGACACACAGACAGAGGGAGGAAGGGAGACAGAAAGACAAGCAGAAAGACACAGGGGCAGGTGCACAGGGAACTGGTGTGGGGGGAGGGAAATGGAGGGGGATGGAATGCTGCTTTGGACATACAGACAGAGGGAGGAAGGGAGACAGAAAGACACAGGGGCAGGTGCACAGGGAACAGACACAGGTGCAGGGAGATATACAGAAAGACAAACAGACAAAGGGGGCCAGGGACAGAGACAGACAGAAAGAAAGACAGCGGGAGTCGCGTCAGGAGGGGTGCGGGATGCCGCAGAGGGAACTTTTCCAATGGGTGCAACTGGGTGGCTGTCGGGAACCTCTGATCAGGGGCAGAGCAAGGTAACTGTATCATAGGGATAAGAAGGAGGAGGGGGGAGAAAAAGGAAGGGACGCCTACTGCTTGACAGGGGTAGAAGGAAAGAGGTGCTGATGGACAGGGGGTGGGTGAAGAAAAAGGAACAGAGGCCTAATGTTGGACAGGGGGAGAAGGAAGGTGCTGCTGGACAGGGGGGAGGTAAAACAAAGGGAGAAGGGCTGCTGCTGCATAAGGAGAGCTGTGAAGGGGTGGTGGTGGACACAGGGGAGGTAAAAGGAAGGGAGAATGGACAGGGGGAGCAGGCAAGGGGTGGTGATGGACAGCCAAGGTTAAAGAAAGACAGAAAGAAAGAAAGCGGCTAAGGAGAGAGAGAGAAAGAAATAGAGAGACACACACACATATATTCTAGCACCCGTTAATGTAACAGGCTATAAGACTAGTGATTCTATAATATTATTTGTTTGTAATAGTGTATTCTTTGTATTATTTTGCTATTTTCAATTAAATGTATTACACTATTGTAATTTAATAAAATAATAAAAATGTTTATAAAAAAAAATGAGGAGAAGAAATATTTTCTAGAGGGGGGACCACATTTTCATGGATTTATAACCCTTATTCACGAGAGAGTTAGCTTTATATTCAGAATTCTGAATCACCATTACAGGGCTCCTTTTACTAAGCTGCGCTTAGCGCACGCTGCATCGCCGCATGCGCTAGACGCTAACGCCAACATTGAGCTGGCGTTAGTTCTTGGCACGTAGCGTGGGGTTACCGTGCGCAGCAATGCAGCGCGTGGTAAAAACGCTAGCGCACCTTAGTAAAAGGAGCCCACAGTGTTCTGTGTTTCTATGTCAAAGAATCCTCAAATCCCTTTCCCTAGTGCTGTCCAGGGTTATCCTCATAACCTGTGTGCACTGCCTTGCGTCACCCAGGGGCCTATAGGGTCCCTTCTCCCTTGCAAATAGTGTGTATTTTCCTCCCTACCTAGCCACGGTAGAGGTTTGTACCATGGCCCGGAGCGCTAATTTTTCTGTAGCGCTCCAGGCCGCAGTCGAAACCCCTACTGCAGTTTAGTAAAAGAAGGCCTTTGTTAGAGTTTCCTTTCTCCCCTACATCAGCAGTTTTTAGTCGACCAGCCTTTGTCTTTCCCTCTTGATTAAGGCTCTTTCTTAATATGCTGGATGTTCTGAGAGCAAAAGGTTTCAGCTCCACCACCCCCACCCCCTTTTCACAGGCGAGGAAGGCTGCTAATCAGTCACTTTGCTCTCCTCTGTATAGGAGAACTTTCAGCTCTTCCCCTTCTCCACAGTTTGGAAGGGTTACTACTAAGACACACTATCTTCTTCACATAAAGTCCAGGCCTACAATTCCCAGAAGGCTCAGCTTCCTCCCAGTCTGCCTAGCCCTCTGTTGGGGTCTTGATTTCTCCTGCGTTCTCCTAGAGCTCCTGCTAATGTTGGAGACAGTTTCCCCAGGAATTTGAAAGTGAGATTTCTGAATAAGGTAAGTTTTTATACTTATATTGTTTCTTTTTCCAAAGAGTCATTAATCCATGCCAGGTTTTCCCGCCTGTTCAGGCTTCTTTCCTATGTCCCTATGGACCTTGATTGGCTTAGCCCAGGGGTAGGCAGTTCCGGTCCTCGAGAGCCGGAGCCAGGTCAGATTTTCAGGATATCCACAATAAATATGCATGAGATAGATTTGCATCTCAAGGAGGCAGTGCATGCAAATCCATCTCATACATATTCATTGTGAAGATCCTGAAAACCTGATCTGGCTCTGGCTCTCGAGGACCGGAATTGCCTACCCCTGGCTTAGCCCGTCCCTACACAGATATCCACTGTGTGATAGATATATATAGGGATCCCTGGCCAATGTTTACAGTGCAAAGTGTTACTGTGTTTGCTCTTTGTGCAACCAAAACTAGTGTAACGCTACCTGTATTTGAAGGTATTTTGCTGCACACAGTATTACCTATCACAGTTGTCACAGCAAAAGACCACATCATCTGAGTAGAGTTACTTGGGAAAATTTCAGTAGTATTACTGAAGTGCTTCTACTCTTAATTAGGACTAAAATAAAATCTGCCTCTCTTATTCATAAGATTCCGTCTTAAATTTTATTTGTATGCAGAATTAGAAAAGGTACAGAAAAGGGTAAGCAATATGATAAAGAGGATGGTACAGCTCTCAAAAGGAAAGACTGGAGAGGTTGGGGCTCTTAGCTTGGAGAAGAGAAGCTGAGGGGAAATATGGTAGAGGTCTATAAAATCATAAGTGGAGTGGAACAGGCAAACATGGATCAGTTGTTTACTATTTCAAAATGTACAAAGATTAGTCATACATTTATGCAATTTTGGTTGCAGAAAGAATCTCCAAGTTTTTGGCATTGGAGGAATCAATTACATCGCTTATTTTTATTTGAGAGTTGGGAGGTTCGCCTAAAAAAACTCATCTTTTTATGGACGTTTGGGATCCTTATATTCAGAATCTTTCACCAAAAATACGAAGTTTGGTTATCAATGATTTATTATGAAAATTAGGTTTAATAATTACATTCCAGTTATTTATTTTAATTCTTTATTTTTGTCAACTTTCATCCAGGGTGAGGGATTTCATTTAGGGGAAGATAGTGGGTAGGGGATGGAATTAAGGGGGGTGTCGATAAGATTGAATTAATTCATATGGAAATTAAATTTGAAAGAATGATTTAAATTTGTATGAAATATTATTGTAATTCTTATTGTATTGAATGTATTTTTGTATTATCCTATTGTACTGATTATTTGATTCTTTCAATAAAAATTGTTATACATAAAACAAATCAGAGAAAATATTTTCCACTCAATACACAGTGACCATAGTGCTCTGGAGCTTGTTGCCAGAACATGCAGTAAAAGCTGTTAATGCAGCTGAATTTAAAAACAAAGGCATGGTCAAGTTCTAGGAGGAAAAGTCCATAAACTGTTATTAAGTACAACTGAGGAAGGCTACTGTTTATCCCTGTGAATCAGTGGAATCTTGCTACTTTTTGGGACTCTGCCAGGTACCTGTAGTCTGGATTGGCCATTGTAAGAAACAGGATACTGGGCATGATTGATCTTTGGTCTGACCCAGTATGGCAACTCTTTGTTCTGATTATTTTTGTCTTACATGTTATGCAGAGCACAGTATGAACAAAGGCAGAAAAGGAAACCTCAAACCCTGAACCCTCATTTATGTCCTTCCTTATAAAAAGTTGTATTCTGTCAATCTACAGGAAGAATTCTAAGTGAAGGCTTATAAAGAGGACAAGAGATCTTCTAGTTTACAAATGTTTGTGATTATGGCAAAATTCCCCCAAATTCATGGTATAGCCATTTTCCATCCTGCTTGCAGGGGTAGAGAGACCATGAGATCTGTTTAAAACTCGCGGCCCGCTAGGTACTGTTTTGAGGCCCTCGGTATGTTTATCATAATCTCAAAAGTAAAATAAAACAGTTTCTTGATCATATGTCTCTTTAGCTATAAATTACAATATTATTATTAAGACTTAGCCAAAAGGAAAGATTTATAAACTATAAAGAGTTTTTACCTCATGCAAAATTGTCATTTCTTTAATGAGACATTAACTATTTTTTTCTGAGGCCCTCCAAGTACCTACAACTCCAAAATGTGGCCCCGCAAAGGGTTTGAATTTGAGACCACTGGTTTAAAACATCATGAAGTGAGATAAGCAACCAGCAGTCCCTTAGACACTTTTTCCCAGTCAATTTCAAAAGGAAAAATAGCCATAAACTTTACTCTCCTGCACAAGGTAGAGTAGACACTTCTGATGGTGTGACTAACATGAGGAAGGACCTAGTGAACCTTGAAGAATGGTCTGAAATTTGGAAGCTAAAATTTAATGCTAAGAAATGCAAGGGCATGCATTTGGGCTGCAAAAACCACAGGGAATGGTACAGAACTTATGTGCACGACAGAAAAGCAGGACTTGGGTGTGATTGTATGTGATGATCTTAAGATGGCCAAACAGGTTGAAAAGGTAACGGCGAAAGCTAGAAGGATGCTAGGTTGCATAGGGAGAGGTATGGCCAGTAGGAAAAAGGAGGTATTGATGCCTCTGTATAAGACTCTGGTCTTATACAGAGGTACAGATTGTACACAATATTTCATTAAAATATTGTGTACAATTCTGGAGGCCACACCTTCAAAAAGATATAAAAGGATGGAGTCGGTTCAGAGGAAGGCTACTAAAATGAAACATAGAAAACATAGAAACATAGAAGATGACGGCAGAAAAGAGCTACAGCCCATCAAGTCTGCCCACTCTTCTTACCCACCCCCTGTCTATGCCCTAATGACCCAATTTTCTTATCTTGACCCTCGAAGGGATCCCACATGGGTATCCCATTTATTCTTAAAGTCTGGCACGCTGTCTGCCTTGATCACCTGCACTGGAAGCTTGTTCCAATGATCAACCACTCTCTCTGTGAAGAAATACTTTCTGGTGTCACCATGAAATTTTCCGCCCCTGAGTTTGAGCGGGTGCCCTCTTGTGGCCGAGGGTCCCTTGAGAAAGAAAATATCATCTTCCACTTCAACACGTCCCGTGAGGTACTTAAATGTTTCGATCATGTCTCCCCTCTCCCTACGTTCCTCGAGAGTGTAGAGCTGCAATTTGTTCAGTCTCTCTTCATACGAGAGACCCTTGAGCCCCGAGATCATCCTGGTGGCCGTCCGCTGAACCGTTTCAATTCTGCGCACATCTTACTGTAATGTGGCCTCCAGAATTGCACACAGTACTCCAGATGAGGTCTCACCATGGCCCTGTACAACGGCATTATGACTTCAGACTTTCGGCTTCATGATAGGCGTATGGGGACAGACTTAAAGATCTCAATCTGGAGGAAAGGCAGAAGGGAGATATGATAGAGACGTTTAAATACCTATGTTATATAAATGTGCATGAGTAGAGTCTCTTTCATTTGAAAGGAAATTCTGCAATGAGAGGGCATAGGATGAAGTTAAGAGGTGATAGGCTCGAATAATCTAAGGAAATACTTTTTTACAGAAAGGATAATAAATGCATGGAACAGTCTCCTGGTAAAGATGATGGAGACAAAGTCTGTGTCTGAGTTCAAGGAAGCATGGGACAGGCATATAGGATCTCTTAGGCAGAGGAGGAGATAGTGGATGCTGAGAATGAGCAGATTAGATGGGCCATTTGGCCTTTATCTGCCATCATGATTCTATGTTTCTATGAACATTGTCCCCTCAAGAAACAAACACACCAACCAACCAACATAACATGAAACAGATTTGAGTATATATATACTCTAGCCAATACCGGGGACATCCACATCCTTCCAAAAACTGATGGAAAAGGGCACAACTGATCTGACCACTAGGTAGACTAGTGTCTGCCTAGGCTGGCACAATTTGAGTGGCAGAAGTCAGCATATCTAAGATGACTCCTAGCAACTGGCATAGGGCCCTGAACATCTACATTTGCTCAAGGTCAGCCAGATCTTTCCAAACTTCCTGTATCAGAGAGGTGAGACTCGGTTGCCTTGAGTATGCTTGGATGCTCAAGGCCCCACATTGGACATGATGCCTCTTCTGTAGACTTGTTGACGGTCCTTAGCTTCAGCTCATCAATTGAAGTCCATCATACTGCTACAACAACTGTCATCAGATTTGCTACTTTTTGATTTACATTCTACCATCATCAGTTATTCTGGACCTATTTTGGACTTGGCTATTGACTATATTGGCACAGCATTTGGGAATCTTTGGTTTACGTTTTAGAGCCAGTGCCTTCTTTTATTGCAAACTTTTACTGCTCCTATTAGATTTATATATTTCTATTATTGTGGGCATTGTTTTTATTAAATATTTTTATTATTATTTATAGAAACATTATGGCAGTAACCATTATCTCTCTCCGAGAGATCCCATATGCCTATCTCAGGCCCTCTTGAATTCAGACACAGTCTCTGTCTCCACTACCTCTTCTGGGAGACTGTTCCATGCATCTACCACCCTTTCTGTAAAAAAGTATTTCCTTAGATTACGCCACACCTCTTAACTTCATCCTATGCCCTCTCGTTGCAGAGTTTCCTTTCAAATTAAAGATACTCGATTCATGCGCATTTACATTACGTATGTATTTAAACGTCTCTATTATATCGCCCCTCTCCTGCCTTTCCTCCAAAGTATACAGATTGAGATCTTTAAGTCTGTCCCCATACGCCTTATCATGAAGACCACACACCATTTTAGAAGCCTTACTCTGGATCGATTCCATCCTTTTTATATCTATTTGAAGGTGCAGCCTCCAGAATTGTACACAATAGTCTACATGAGGTCTCACCAGAGTTTTGAACAGGGGCATCAATACCTCCTTTTTCCTATTGGCCATACCTCTCCCTATGCAATCTAGCATCCTTCTAGCTTTCACCGTCACCTTTTCAACCTGTTTGTTTTTATGGTTTTTACCTGGGACCTACTGGTTCAACTGCTCCATTACTTCGGCATTTCTGAACACCGGACTTTGTTTGTTGCTTTCTCATTTTGAGTATACATAGTTTATTATAGGGATGAGCAGCCAGAAAACTATTGTTTGTGCTATTTATATGAATTTTCCTTTTTTTTTTTCTGGCCGTTGTTGTTTTGTCAGTTTCTGATAATAGTGAACACCAGTGGCTCCCAAACCCGGTCCAGGAGGCACCCCAGCCAGTCAGGTGTTCAAGATATCCGCAATGAATATTCATGAAGGAGATATGTATGCACTGCCTCTCTTATGAATATTCATTGTGGATATCCTGAACACCAGACTTGGCTGGGGTGCCTCCAGGACCGGGTTTGGGAGCCACTGGTGTAGACTCTGGAAATAATACATGTGCAATGGTTCAGCCATTTGTGGTGGTTGCATTACCGGGACACAGGGTGCACGAGCAGAAAAACATGCAATGTGTCATTGACTTTCCTGGGTCGTTGCAAATGATAGCTCATGTCTGCCAACCTGGATTCTCACGACTACTCCAACACTCGTAGGAATATTCTAAGCAAGTAAGTCCAGAAACAAAGCTTATGCTTACCCAGTATCATGAACTTATACGGCAGGCCTCCCATATTAATACTCATGGCTTGTACAAGCACTCTCATCTATGTACATGTTTGCATTTAGAAGCACATAAAAACAGTCGTATCCAACATTTACAAGCTCTGTAAACTCTGAATATACACATATGTGCATGCATTTGAAATGAAAGAGAAATAATCAGGTGGCTTTTACATTCAGGTACTCAAGTATTTTTCCCTATCTGTCCCAACAGGCTCACAATTTATCTATGACAATGGTCCCCAACCCTATCCTGGAGGACCACTAGGCCAATCGGGTTTTCAGGATAGGCCTAATGAATATGTATATAATGGAAGTGACAGGAATGCAAATCTGCTCCATGCATATTCATTAGGGCTATCCTGAAAACCCGATGAGCCTGGTGGTCCTCCAGGACAGGGTTGGGGACCACTGATCTATGATAAGGGGCAATGGAGGATTAATTGACTTCCCCAGGGTCACAAGAAGCGACACAGCGATCAAACCCACAAACTTCAGGATGCTGAGGAGGCACTTCTAACCACTAAACTACTTCTCCAGTTTTTACTTCACTCCGATTTTAAAACAAAGCAAGGTCCTCTTTTACAAAGCCACGGTAGAGGTTTCTACCGAGGCCTGGAGAGCTAAATGCTCCAATGCTCATAGAATTCGTCTGAGCGTCTGAGCAGTGTCAGAGAATTTAGAACTCCGGGCCGTGGTAGAAACCTCTACTGTGGCTTAGTAAAAGGGGGAGGGGCAAAAGAAAACCAGCCCTCCTCTTCCCTCCCTCATATTCTATGATCGCATTTTGCATATTTTAAGTCTTCAAAGGGCTGGAGCGATCCTTGACGCTGCAGTTTACAATGGCGCCAGCAAACCAAGGTGTTAATGTCTATTGCACAAGAAAATGACACCAGTGCCATTTGCAGTGGTGCCATCAGTGGGGCAGGAACTGCCTTGAAGAATTAAGACCTTTAACTGGGGTAAGAGTCCAGGATGGGATGGGGGCACAACTGGGAAAAGGCTCGTATAGGTTCCTTTTTTTGGTGGCAACAGGGAACTAGATTTTTGTGTGTGTGCGGTTGGTTCTTTTGAGTGTTTGCTTTTTGTTTTCAAATAAACTACATGAAATTAAAAAAAAAAATTAAACGATAAACAAAATTTTAAAAACATTCATGCACACTGCTACTATTTGTTGCAATACATACGAAAACATAGTACAGTACAATGAGACCAGTAAACTAAAGTATGATAATATAGGCCTCATGTTACTTATCTTGTGACAGTGACTCAGACTGACAGCATGCAAATCAAGTTGCAGATATTAGCACATTAATGCCGATGGTAATGAAAAAAAAAAACAACACAACATACCATCTTGAAGTTTAGTTACATTTCTCAAAGTAATGGGTCTGCATTCAAATTTACATATTTTAATGTACATTATGCTACTAGGCATTTATAGATGAAGAACCAATTTGTGCAATTATGCAGTTCATTACTTAGGGGCCCTCTTACTAAAGCTTAGCACGTGCTAACGGAATTAGCATGCACTAAATATAGGCATAAAACGGGCTTCGGAGCATTTAGCATGTGCTAATTCTGTTAGCGCCCACTAAGCTTTAGTAAAAGGTTTCTTAACCTTCTGTTGCTTTGGATACAGAACATAAACCGTAAGCTCTTGTGGGCAAAGGAATACCCACTTAACTTGGCAGTGACTCATACTGAACTCTGGGTTGAAAAGGTGAATAATTAAGCACCCCCCCCCCCCTTTTATGAAGCCACAAATAATCCAGAACGCCGCTATTAAATTAATCTATAAGGCTAAAAAATTCGATCATGTCACACCCCTACTTAAGAAAGCCCACTGGCTCCCAGTAGCACATAGAATAGTATTTAAACAATGTTTACTCATTTTCAAAGCTATAGAACACAAAACTCCTGCCTTTATATTTAGACTTTTAATACCCTATACTACCTCTAGATCTCTTAGATCTCAAGACCAGCAACTTTTAGCTATTCCCTCACTAAAAGTTATTAATACAAGGCGTAATACTATTTTTTCCATAACAGCCCCTCAATCTTGGAACAATCTTCCATTGTACCTAAGACAGGAAAAAAATTTAACAAAATTTAAGTCAGAACTTAAAAGTTTTCTATATATTGACGCCTTCAATAACTAATTTTTCCTTTTTTCTTTCCGCATCCATAACTTAAAAGGTCAATTTGTCCCCCTTCCTATTGTTTTTTCCCTAAATTTAATTAAATATTTTAAATTCGAATTAGTGATTGTATTATCGAATGTAACCATTAAATAATTTTTTCCTTATGTTTCACTGTAAACTATTTAAATTACCTTTAAATGTAATGTAATATGTGTTGTTTGTATTTTAGATAATTGTTTGTTTAATTTAATAATTGCAAATGTGTTACCAACTATTTTATTTGTACATCGCCTTGAATTTTGAATAGGCGATAAATCAAAAATACCTAATAAACTTGGAAACTTGGAAACTTGGCACATTACGCATTTTTATCGCCGGCCGCGGTATTAGCTCCAACGCTCACAGGAACTCTATGAGTGTCAGAGCAAATAGCCCTAAATCTAAAATCTACTTAAATTTATTTATTTAATTTTCTATACTGTTCTCTCAAGGGAGCTAGAATGGTTTACATTAATTTATTCAGGTACCCAAGCATTTTCCCCTGTCTATCTAATGAACCTGGAGCAATGGGGGGGATTAAGTGACTTGCCCAGGGTCATAAGGGGCAGCATGAGTTTGAACCCACAACCCCAGGGTGCTGAGACTGTAGCTTTAACCACTGCGCCACACACTCCCCCCCCCCAAAAAAAAAAAAAAAAAAATACAAAACCCTCAGACACTGGAAGGTTAACAGGACTTGTTCATGCCCATGAAAGAAATGAACAGAACATAGAGCTCGTACTCAGGCAGTATTTTCAAAGTATTAACACAGAGAGGTCACTCAGGTCATTCCTCTGCTCTTACCATTCATATGCAATGAGTTAAAGTTATATTTACTATACCTTGGTGAAACCGTTAAGTATTATTTCTATAACCAGTTTTTATTAGCATTCAATGCTGAAGGTTATTCAGACTGTGTCGATACTGGCACTGCTTGTAACTGAGGGGGGCAGTTAGCAAGCTGTGTAATAGCTATAATGTGCTTTTCTGCCCCTTGATGAGTGTTAAAGGGAGCTAATACATATTAAATTGCCATACCGCAGGGTATTTGACATTACTGTGGGTTATATTGTAAGGAGATGCAAAGCTTGCAAATGGATGCAAAACACCTTATTACTATGTAAATTTTATAACAGGGTTTTTGGTGATCACAGCATCACAGCTGTAAATAATAACCCCAGCAGAATGTTGGGATTATTTTAACCTCCTGGGACCACTGGACCACAAAGCCAAGGCCCAGCTCCTGGGCCACATTTGAAAAGGGTGGGTGTTCGGTCAAAGAAGCTACCCTTCCAACCAGATGACAATATAAAACCCTGAGGCTGGACCCCTATCAATCGAACATATACCACCTGGAAGGTCCCTCCCCCAAAGCAAGACCCTCTCTGATTGGGGGGCACTTTATTGAGTAGGGTGTCTTTCATGGAGGGTAGGGGTTCCTTCCAGGTAGGGGAGTTGTGAGTAGGGGGGAGTCTAGCCTTAGAGTGCCATGCTGTCATCTGGGGGAAGGGGGAGACTGGCTCAATTTTCATGTGACTTTTTTTATAACCTGCCTTGAGTTGCTGCTGGGTTAAAAAGGAATAGCAGTGCTCATGTTTAGATTAGATTATGTTTATTAAAAATTTTATATACCGCTAATATAGCCAAAAAATGATCTAAGCTGTTTACAATAAATATAATTCAAAACAATTTTAAAAGAAGTCCATTCAGAATAGAAAAGGAAAAAAAAAAAAAAGATGTGGGTTTTTTTTCTAAATGCATAATCTTCTATAACAATCAAGTTATCAATAATACATTTAATTAATACAAACTAACAATTTTATTTAAAATGATCAAAATACAAACTGCAGTCTCAAACAAAAAGCCAATTGAGAGAAATGTGCTTTTAAATGTCTTTTAAAATTGATATACGATTCTTCCTTTCTCAGTTCTATAGGCAGACTGTTCCACAGCTGTGGAACTAAATTTAAAAAATGCACAATCTCTAGTTGAGGCAAGATGGGCCTTCAAAATATGAGGAACAGCTACCCTATTATCATTTAAAGATCAAAATAAACACCTGGGTCACCTACTACAAAAATTAAACTTAAAACACTATATATACGCAGATGATATATCCATCCTAATCCCCTTAAATGACATCACAAATGAAACTACAGATAACCTCTCGCACACAATGACAGAAATTGAAAAATGGACCACCAGCTTCAAACTAAAATTAAACGCAGAGAAAACAAAAGTCTTTTTGGCAAGCCCCAACGACAAAATAACGAAAACATCGTTAAAAATAAACGGCCATGAATATCCAATCTCCAAAACCATAAAAATACTGGGTATCACTCTAGATACTCACTTAACCATGGCTGACCACACAAACCTACTGGTGAAGAAATGCTTTTACACGCTGTGGAAGCTAAGAACGATTAAAAAATACTTTGACACAACATCCTTCAGATTACTGATGCAGTCGCTGATCCTATCTACCCTAGATTACTGCAACATCGCCCAGCTGGGTATACCAAAAAAAAACAGTACAAAAATTAAGATTCGTGCAAAACACTGCAGTTCGCTTGATCTTCGGACTGAAAAAAAAAGAACACATTAGCCCCTATTACAAGAAATTACACTGGCTACCAGTGGAGGCATGAATACTGTTCAAATTTGCATGTATCTGTTTCAAACAAGTCTGGGGCCTAGCACCTTCCTACCTGCAAACACACTTCACTCTACACAACCAGAAACAAAAACATCTTTGCATACCCAAAGATCACAGACTGCAAATACAAATCCTTCCTAGACAGAACCTTCATGTTCCAAGCAAACAGACAACAATCCTGGCTGAGAAACCACATAAATAAAGCCAGACAGACCTACAACACATTCCGAAAATCAATTAAAACCGCTCTATTTGACAAATTCCTTGCCTAATCAGATGACCTCTCTCAGGTATTCTTTCCCTTTCAACCCCAATGTATTAAGTAACATTTTTCTTCTCTCATATATTCATGCTTCTCCAATTTACTATTTTTGCACCAGAGTTTAACTTTGATATGAAAAGCAAAATTGAGAATCAGAAAATAATATTAAATACTGAACTAAGGCCAGTACTGGGCAGACTTGCACGGTCTGTGTCTGTATATGGCCGTTTGGTGGAGGAATGGGCTGGGGAGGGCTTCAATGGCTGGGAGGGTGTAGATGGACTGGAGTAGGTTTTAATGGAGATTTCGGCAGTAGGAACCCAAGCACAGTACCGGATAGAGCTTTGGATTCTTGCCCAGAAATAGCTAAGAAGAAAAAATTAAAAAAATTTTAATTGAATCAGGTTGGGCAGACTGGATGGACCATTTGGGTCTTTATCTGCCGTCATCTACTATGTAATATGTTACTATGTAACATCCTTCTTCTTGCATTTTGTAATTCGCTGATTGTCCAGCCTTCTTTCTATGTGAACCGCCTAGAAGTCAGTTTGACTACGGCGGTATAGAAAAATAAAGTTATTATTATTATAGAATAATACCAAGTTAGAAAGATTAGGGGCTCCTTTTACTAAGCTGTGCTAGCGGTTTTGGTGCACGCGCTAGACGCTAACGCCTCCCTTGAGCTGGCATTAGTTTCCCTGCGTAGCGCAGCTTAGTAAAAAGGAGCCCTAGAACTTGAAGCACCCGCCCCTTTAAAATGCAGCCCATGAGGTAGCTTACAAGCAATGCTATTCATATACCAGGAGGCACCTGTGGTACATTCCCTCCTGAGCAGTAAAGCGGGCTAGTTTTTAGTTATTCTTTCATGCACGCCTAGCACTGATGGAAAAAGAAGATTATTAAGGAAAAATTAACATATGCCAAACCCTCCCCCCAAAAACCAAAAAATGAACAAGGACGGTTCCAGGTTTCAGCGACACAAGCACATGTTTGGCCATTATTTTGACAAGATTAGGGATGTGCATTTATTAGCATGCATTTGGTTTATTAATGCACCCTATAATTTATATATATATATATATATATCTCTGCCAAACTGAATTTCTACACATATAATCAGTTTGCACATACTTAAAAAGGTCTAAATAAAAAATGCAAAGGGCAAGGATGGGAAAAAACCCCCCAAAACAAAACCAATTTAAAATGGTAGGCAGCAGTACCAGTGAATTTTGCAGCCTGGTGCACATGTATGTTTTGAAGAGATGTATCTCCATTTCCGGCCAGGGATGTTTTCTTTCAGTTGCCTTATTCATCTTGAAATGTGCGGTTCCCCCCCCCCCCCCCCCTCCCCTGTTATGTCACTTTATGCTATTCAACAAAGAAAAATGGTTTTATATGTCAGTGTTTAATAAATTATCTCCAGAACATCTGTATTCACAGTTTTTCTTTTTGTCTTCACTTTATGCTATTCCTCATTTGTTGACACTATCATTTCATTTTCTACAAGTTACAGTTTGATGGGACATGAATAATGGCTTAAGAAGGATGGTTCACTAAGGTGGCACAGGGCATAGATCTTCTGAAACCTACAAAAATGACCCTTTGGAGGAATGTGAGAGAAAGGAGGAAGAGGGAGAAGCTGTGGTAAATGTAATCTTCCTTTCTTTTTCCCTCGTCCAATTTTATCGCCTAATATTGCAGAGGGATAGAGATAACAAAGGTGCCTGGAAGTCCCTGGTTGCTTGCATCAGCGGGCAACAAAGTCCATTCCAGAATCCCGACCCTATGAAAGTCCGATACATCACATGCAAGAGAAGGATTAATAGCTGCCGACAGAACCACACTATCAAAGCAGCAGCAATGAAATAGGGTGGCCCTGGCAAATAAATACAACGGCAGGGCCATTTGCATCTCATCGGGAAGCGCAGACAAGAGTTTGCTGTAATTGTGTTTTATGGGTCTGCCTGCTACTTTCAAACGGGGGCCCGAGCCTAGCACTTGCGCACAGCCAGAGATGCATTTAGGGCACAAGAATTAATTCATTGGTGCAGGTGAACTTCTCTGCCTTGCATAGCTGTAGATACGAACCGGGGGGGGGAAAAATGCATTAGACAGATTACATGAGAACATAAGCATTGCCTCTGCCGGGTCAGACCAGGGGTCCATCATGCCCAGAAGTCCGCTCCCGCGGCGGCCCCCCAGGTCCATGACCTGTAAGTTCTGCACCGCCTAAAATGTTTAGACCCTAATCCTGTAGTACGCTGTATAGTACCCTCTCTATAGTACCCTCTATACCCTGTAATCCCTCTCTCCTTCAGGAAGTCATCCAATCCCTTTTTGAAACCCAATATTGTCCTCTGTCCTATCATCTCTCTTGGAAGCGCATTCCAGGTGTCCACCACCCTCTGAGTGAAGAAGAACTTCCTAGCATTCGTCTTGAATCTGTCTCCTTTCAGTTTTTCTGAATGCCCTCTCGTTTTTGATGACCCCGCTAGCCATTTAATAAATGGCAGGAATTTGGAAAGCTAAAGATCTCTTCTTCGTGACCAGTGCACATAAAAAACCAAGCACACCTTCTCCTGCTTGAAGCTATGTTTATGGTATAGCTCTGTTGAGTTTAGAAACCTGCTTTTTCCTTGTTGATGCTTTGCTATGCTGGGGAAGGGATAAAACGTGGACCTGAAGGACCTGGCGGATCTAAACCCGCACGTCCTTAAAAATCTGAGGTCCGTGCCGCTTGTAGTTAGTTTCTGGCTCTGACAGACCTCGGTGACAATTTAGCGCTGACGGATCCGTCTCAGAATAGGGAGGGGAAAGTATTAGGATCCGTCAGCGCTACAATGTCACCGAGGTCTGTCAGAGCCGGTTTTACTGGGGCTGCAGGAAACCGGTTTAAAGGATTCGTTTTAGAGCCGCTCCAGCACTAGCTCTAGTCTCCGGCTCTGACAGACCTCGGTGACAATTTATCGCCGACGGATCCGTCTCAGCCTAGGGAGCGGAAAGTATTAGGATCCGTCAGCGCTAAAATGTCACCGAGGTCTGTCAGAGCCAGAGACTAGTGCTGGAGCGGCTCTAAAGCGAATCCTTTAAACCGGTTTCCTGTAGCCCCAATAAATTTAAAAATCTGAGGTCCGCGGCTCTGACAGACCTCGATGACATTGTAGCGCTGACGGATCCTAATACTTTCCCCTCCCTATGCTGAGACGGATCCGTCAGCGCTAAATTGTCACCGAAGTCTGTCAGAGCCAGAAACTAACGACAAGCGGCGCGGACCTCAGATTTTTAAGGACGTGTGGGTTTAGATCTGCGAGGTCCTTCAGGTCCGCGTTTTACCCCCTTCCCACTATGCTGTATTTGATCATTGCTGACACAGAGTTAAACATGTATGTATAAGTATTGTTACCTATAATTCCAATAAAAAGATTTGAACTAAAAAAAGACCAACCAGCCCCAAAATCCAAAGCATATGGTCAACATGTATATGATCCCGGTCCATTGAAGGACGTCTTACCTGATAGGCGTCTAACTGTTCATCAGTAAATATCGTTTGCTTATTGCCCATCTTGGATTGGAAATTCTCCCTCTGTACAAATGCATCACATTGGAAGTCGCAGGAGTCCTTCGTAGCATATGCATTTAGAGCATTTACACGTTGCGACCGTGCAGAAGAAATGCCCGACCCCGCATCGAATTACGCCCGACCGGGATCCGCTCAGGAACGCAAAGAGCGGCTCCCGCACGTTTCACAGGGTGTCATGAGAGCTTGAAACCAAACACGACGAGCACCCAGAAGTCAGACCGAAACATGGCTCTCGCAGTCTCCTTTTCCCTAGTACCGTTTCTGACGACGGCGGCGATCCGCCACTACGAGGCAGCGCCGTCGGCAGCTCCATCTCGCTCTCTCGCTCTCCCAGGATTCGCCCCAGCGCACATTCGGCCACTCCCTCTGCAACCTGGCGGCGAATGACCACTTGCTGACCGCGAGAGGGCGCGCAAGAGCAGACACCTGCACGTCAAGGGGGTTTCATTAATGTCGATACACCAGCTACTAACTTCTCGAGATCTTGCTTAGCCGTAAAATGTGCAGTACTTTTATGCATCCTTAGCACCCTCCCTCCCTCTTCACTACCGTTATATCACAGATATTTTTCTCTATCATCCCATGTTATCAAAAATAATGATACATAAAGTAGATGACAGCAGATAAAGACCCGAATGGTCCATCCAGTCTGCCCAACCTGATTCAATTTAAATTTTTTTTCTTCTTAGCTATTTCTGGGCAAGAATCCAAAGCTTTACCCGGTACTGTGCTTGGGTTCCAACTGCTGAAATCTCCGTTATAACCTACTCCAGCCGATCTACACCCTCCCAGCCACTGAAGCCCTTCCCAGCCCATCCCCCACCAAACGGCCATACACAGACACAGACCGTGCAAGTCTGCCCAGTACTGGCCTTAGTTCAATATTTAATATTATTTTCTGATTCTAGATCTTCTGTGTTCATCCCATGCTTTTTTGAACTCAGTCACAGTTTTACTCTCCACCACCTCTCTCAGGAGCGCATTCCAGGCATCCATCACCCTCTCCGTAAAGTAGAATTTCCTAACATTGCCTTTGAATCTACCACCCCTCAACCTCAAATTATGTCCTCTGGTTTTACCATTTTCCTTTCTCTGGAAAAGATGTTGTTCTACGTTAATACCCTTCAAGTATTTGAACGTCTGAATCATATCTCCCCTGTCTCTCCTTTCCTCTAGGGCAGGGGTCTCAAAGTCCCTCCTTGAGGACCGCAATCCAGTCGGGTTTTCAGGATTTCCCCAATGAATATGCATGAGATCTATGTGCATGCACTGCTTTCAGTGCATATTCACTGGGGAAATCCTGAAAACCTGACTGGATTGCGGCCCTCAAGGAGGGACTTTGAGACCCCTGCTCTAGGGTATACATATTCAGGGCTTCCAGTCTCTCCTCACACATCTTCTGGCGCAAGCCTCCTATCATTTTCGTCGCCCTCCTCTGGACCGCTTCAAGTCTTCTTACGTCCTTCGCCAGATACGGTGTCCAAAACTGAACACAATACTCCAAGTGGGGCCTTACCAATGACCTGTACAGGGGCATCAACACCTTCTTCCTTCTACTGGCTACGCCTCTCTTTATACAGCCCAGCATCCTTCGGACACTTGTCACACTGTTACAGTTTGGTCTACATGAAACCAAACCTTGTTTTACACCAAGGAACTTAGATTGGATTAACTTTAGCAATTCAGATTCCTGGTACTGTTTTTAAAGGTTATAAAATACAAAGCCGTCTTCTATGTAGTTCCAAACCATTGGAATAGTTTAGCTTTTAATGATAATTTCCTGGCTATTCTAGGCTTCATTTGCTTAAATAGTTGTGATATTTCTCCATTGTATATATATATATATATATATATATTTATTTTTTTATTTTTTTTTTTTGCATTTCCAGTCTATTTATCTTATTTGAATGTAATTATTTCTGATTTTTGTAAGCCTCTTTGGAAAGGATGTTTATAAACCTGGAAAATAAATAAATAAATGATATGTTCAAATGTACACAGCAGTCCAGAAGTGAGAAGAGGCTTCTCATTCTTTTTCACTATAGGCTCCTTTTACAAAGGTGCGCTAAATGGCTGCACGCACTAGCATCTACCGTCCCTTTTGAGCAGGCGGTAGATTATCAGCTAGCGCACGCTATAGCGCGTGTTAATCCGATGCGTGCGCTAAAAACACTAGCGCACCTTCGTAAAAGGAGCCCTAAGTACCATATGTGTGATTCTCTACCAGTTAATGAGAGGTAGTATGTATGCACCTGGGGCAAAGAGCTTCTGGCCTTCAGAACAAATTCAATCTCTGGAGACTAGAATAAGTGAGTAGGAGATGCTGAGGGAGATATATATATATATATAGAGAGAGAGAGAATCTTCAAAGACAGAGTAGAGCAATCCAACCTCCAGTCTGGCAGCCTCTATGCTGCCTTGAAGAAGCAAAATCAGGTGGAAGAAGGTGAAGCTATCTTGCAGCTATGATCTGTCCTTCAGATGATGCAGCATCACCTCAAACTGAGGAATTTTCTCTAGAGGTGTGTGCCAGAGGGGGGAGGGGTAAAATGAGGACCTTACGGACCTCCCGGATCTTAAACCGCACGTCCTTAAAAATCTGAGGTCCGTGCATTGACAAGTCCGCCTTCGCTTTCCCTGCAGCTCAGCTCAGGCCCCCGGCTCCCTTGCAGACCTCACGGATCTGAACTGCACGTCACATCCTTAAAAATGTGAGGTCGCACCACTTTTGAGGTCCCTGCCACTTTTAGTCTCTGGCTCTGACAGAGCTCTATGATAATTTAACTCTGACAGATCCTAATGCTTTTCCCTCCCTATGCTAGGATCTGTCATAGAGCTCAGTCAGAGCCAGAGACTAAAAGTGGCAGGGACCTCATAAGTGGCGCAGACCTCACATTTTTAAGGACGTGTAGTTTTAGATCTGCGAGGTCCGTGAGGTCCGCGTTTTTCCCCTTCCCCCAAAGAGGAAAGGGTTAGGACTGCTACTGTAGTTGGCAATTTGATTATTAGGAATGTAGATAGCTAGGTGACTGGTGAGTTGGAGGATCACTAGATACTAGCCTGGTCTGATGCAAATGTGGTAGACCTTGTGGGCCACCTAGTTAGAATTTTAGAGAGTATTTGGGTGAAGCCAGCTTTTGTGGAACATGCAGTCACCAACACAGAAAGATGTAGTGGGGGGGGGGGGGGGACCTGTAGGCTTTTAGATAGGAAATTAAAATCCAGAACCTGCAGGGTATTCATCTCAGAAATGAGTTTGATTAGCAAACGTTCAGCCAATGCCAAGTTTGGTTCAGGCTGCACTGAAAAAATTTTCCAAAAGCTTCTCGTGCAACAGAACTTTATGCTCATGGCCAAGAGTATTTGATGCAGTCTACTAATGGTCCATAGCAGCACTCATTCAGAGTACACTGGAGGACTTGATTTGTGCTTGGTCTGAGATCAGGGAGGTATCCAACAGCATGTACAATCCTATTCATATCAATGATTGTTATTCATAGTATGTTGCAGGATACCTCCCTGATCTCAAACCGAATGCTTACTGCAACTGATTCCTGCACTTGCAGGAACTCTCCGGGATAATTGAGCATCAGAGTCACACTCAGGACCCTAGAAGCAGGCTAAGCACTAAAGTAATTTAGGCTGTCGTCTGATCCATGCAGTATTAATGCATGGATAAGATGGCAATGCAGGAAAGAGGGATTTAATTACATATGGATTTGGAATGGCCAAGTTGTCACTTCTCCCATCTCCCCCTTACCTTGTTGTTCACCAAACCTCCTCGCTTTCTTGCTAATCAAATCTCGTATGACCTCATCAGTAATGTCAACCATAAATAAACCACAGACTCTATTGATGGTAATAACCAGGCCACAGCTTTGTTTATTGGGACAACAAATAAAGCAATTAACAATTGCTTCACCTCCCAAGCTACAAAACAGTATAATTTGACAAATCAAAATTATATTCCACCTGACCCCGCCATGACAGCAAGAGCCTTGGGGGTGGCATGGACCCCCATGCCCCTCTTCCTTGACACGTGCCTAAAAGCACATTCACTCCCCTGAGCTCACTTTCCCCTACCGGCTCATCCCCGGATGAGCCTGTGGGGATAGGCATGTACCTCCATGTCACCCTTTCTAGGTAACATGCTCCATGATGTCACCGCTCAGCTGATCACACTACCATATAACCACTCATCTTCCGAGGAGCCAAACCTTGTAGCTCGGGATCACCACTGCTGCGACATCCCCAGGCACCCCACGTCCAAAATGAGCTTCCTATGCAAAAGGGGAGGGTGGGAAGGAAAGCTGCCTCTGAGGGACAGGAAAGAACCCTGTACCTCAGAGGCACGTGTTACATATCCCCCTTCCATCATGCCCTGCTCTTCCTACAGCATACCCTCCCCCTTTCCCTATCGCCTATGAGCTGCTTCTCCATGGGCGACCAACCTGGGCCATCCAGCCCATTGTTATAGTCGCCCATCGAGGCCAGCTCTTGGGCACTTTTATATGATAGGAACTAGACAAAATTAAGGAGAAAGGGGAGCTTATTTTGAAAAGGATGGTTTCTTCCTTAACCAAAGTAGAATCCAGCTGCTGACACTAACATTTTTAATAAAGAGAATGAACAACTTTAAAACTAGTTCATGCAAAAAAATTGACAGTCACTCAAAATGCATTGGTGAGAAAGAGATATCGTCAAAGGAAATTAGAATATCCTGATAGAGAAGTTGTCCTAAAGGCTAATGGTACTAAGCAGCTCAGGGTACATTTAAATAACGGGAAAACAGAATGCAAATAATTCCAAATTCCCCTTGCAATACTAGATAGATTGTGAATGCAAATAAAAACTACATGTTGAATTTTATGTGAATGTCAGGGTCTAAAAGATAATACTGAAGAGCTGTAAACACTGTGCTTTTACCACATTTTGATTTCCCAGTGGAGTCACCAGCCTGCAGAATTCAGTACTGTAGGTTGCGGACTCCCATGGTAAAATAATAATGCTGCAAGCAGCACTCAAGACTATTTGACTGTCAAGCTACATAGCCTGATACTCTCGGGCCACCTCTTAAAAGGACCAGCACCTATCATTAAAAGCAGTTGCTGGAGCACCTCCCAGCAGAAAAGCCCTTTTGGGCTCCTCCCTTGTGCAATCTTTAACCAGACCCCCACCTCTAACCTAGGGGCTTTCCTGGTGGCCACCCCACCCTCCTGCAGGAGCAATCCATAGATTCTCCTGTCCTTGCTGGTGCCTTCTTCCAAAATGGCACCAGTGAGCCCCTAGAGGAAGTTTCATGATACTACCACCAGAGGTTATATTTGCGCATCGGTATGTTTAAAAAAATATTGTTCAGGGGGATGTGTGCAAATCTGAGCATTCATCTGGTCCTGGAGCATTTTCTGGTGTAGCCCATACCATATGGAATAGTCTTCCTCTGGAGTTAAGGTTAGAATCCAGTTATCTGATAAATGTAGAAACATTTTTTTAAGAAACCTGATAACTAGGTATTCTTTTAAATTACTTAGCCTGAGCTCAGACATGAAAATGTGGGATTCTGTATCTTATTTTATGTTTTTGTTTAAATGTAAACTATGCTGTGTATTGTATTACTATATTTAATTTTATTGTTGCAATATAATTATTCCATCATATTGTGCAATGTTTTTCTTCAATTGTATAAACTGTTTTGTTTTTTATTTTCTCTTTGTTCACTGGAGGAAGAGCTCCCCAGAAAAGTGGATTATGAGTGGCAAATTAAATCAGAACCGCATACACTACTCCAAGGGGCTCCTTACTAAAGCTTAGTGCACATTATGCTGAGTATCCTATTTTATATCTATGAGCCATGTGGCACTTAAAAGCACGCTAATGTCCTTTAGTGCACACTAAGCTTTAATAAAAGGGCCTCAAAGTATACCCCTCTTCTATTAAACTGCTCTAGCAGTTTGTAGCGCAGAGAGCCACGCTGCTCCCGACACTCATAGGAACTCTATGAGCATCGGGAGCAGCTCAGGCCATTCAGCACAGCTCGCCATGCTAAAAACTGCTAGCGCAGTTTCGTAGACGAGGGGGTTAGTCACATTGTGGATCAATACTTGCCTCTTACTAGGGCAGGGGTGTCAAAGTCCCTCCTTGAGGGCCGCAATCCAGTCGGGTTTTCAGGATTTCCCCAATGAATAGGCATGAGATCTATTTGCATGCACTGCTTTCATTGTATGCTAATAGATCTCATGAATATTCATTGGGGAAATCCTGAAAACCTCACTGGGTTGCGACCCTCAAGGAGGGACTTTGACATCCCTGCACTAAGGGATGAAGGTAGCCCTAGACATCCTACAAAAAAAAGAAAGAAGATTGTAAGAGGAAAAGTAAAAAAAATGGTAACCAAGGCATCTACCAAAATAGAAGGGTTCTGGTAGATAGGGGAGAAACTACGCTGAAGGCCTATACTGGAGGGCATGCGAGCACTGTTCTGTCCCCGGCAGCCTCCTACTAGTTTATAGTATAGCTCTAAACAGGGATCTCAAAGTCCTCCTTGAGGGCCGCAATCCAGTTGGGTTTTCAGGATTTCCCCAATTATTATGCATTGAAAGCAGTGCATGCACATAGATCTCATACATATTCATTGGGGAAATCCTGAAAACCCGACTGGATTGCGGCCCCCAAGGAGGGACTTTGAGACCCCTGGACTAAGATGTGTTTCATGTTATTCTCACTTCATAGAACTGCAATGCTGCAGTTATTTCCTGCCATAGTGTGTCAGCAAAGCACTGTGTGAAATGTAGTCTCATACACACTGCAGCCACTCCTGCTTACCAAATTGTCTGGTTAAACGCTTTACCAGACAGGTCTTCAATAAAGATAGGAAAACAAATGTCAACATTTTGGGCCCTGCATATGAAAAACCCACAATGGGTGAATTGTTCTCTCTTTTTTTTTTTTGCCACTTCCACATAGAACTAGAAGTCATTGACTTGTACACAATTCTCTAGTAGAAACATACAATTGGATCACAAATTGGAGCTTCATCTTCCTCCAAATATGAGAATATCCCTTTTCCTGAGTTTCATCTCTCCCACTGCTGAGGGGGGATGGGGTTGTTGGTTGGCAGTGAGAAAGATTGAACATCTCTCCCGCTGTGGGTGTGTTTGGGGGTTTGTTTGTTTTTTTTTGCATTTTTTCTGTGCAAGTGCCCATCGCTATCACCAGTGATAGCCATATGCAAATTTAGCGAGTCTTTGCTACTCTCCGCCCACCTCATTTATATGAGTAACACTCCAGAGACCCGTACTCTTGTGGCCCCTGGACAATAGCAGAGGTCTCCCCCCCCCACCAAAAAAAAAAGCATTATCCAATCCTGAGCAAAAACATGATGCACTCCTGGTTGCTATGACAGAGGGTTCAAAAGCAGGCTACGACCACGAGGAGATAAGGAGGCCAAATAGGCTCCCCAAACAAGTAAAAAGTAGCAGCATTTACGAGGGTGACCCACTGCCTTGTGAGTCTCCCAAGAGGCCAAACTATGTACCCGAGATCTTCAGCCCCAAAAGGACAGAGGTTTACAGCCAGTTCAAGATTGTAACATACATTTGCGAGCAAAGAGACACACTCAGCCCGATGATTTTTAACACGTTTTGGGGTTTTGTTTTTTTTAGAATCTAGGCCTCAGTGGTTTACATTCAGGTGCTCAAGCATTTTTCCCTATCTGGCCTGGTGGGCTCACACTCTACCTGGGACAAATGGGGGATTAAGGGCCAGATTCTCAAAATTTTAACACGGTCACTAAACTAGTTTCCGACAGTTTAGCCTGCATGCATTTTGGCTTATCTCTGTCTTTAGCGAGCTTTCTAGCAGTCTCTGACATTGACATGTACTCATAAATAGGCTCTTCAACACTAAAATGAGCACTCCGGTGGATTCTTTAAAATCACCGAGCCATTCTCTAAGAGCGGTGTTGGCTTTTGGCAACAAAAATTAGCGACTGGTTTAGGGGTGCCAGTACAGTGACAGCACTGTTTAAAACTTCGGCAGCGAGAGAGATGCCCACTGTCTCCTGCCAAGTGACACCCTCCCCCGAGAGATGCCCATTCTCTCCCACTGACATACAACACCCCCCTACAGTGGGAGAGATGCCCACACTCTCCTGCCGCCAAGCAACCCCTCCCCCCAGAAGCAAGAGAGATGTCCATTCTCTCCTGCTGCCATTCACCCTCTCCCCCTTACCTTGATTTAGATGGCTGACTGGAAGGATGCCTACTCCCTCCAGCCAGCTGACTTGCCTCTTCAAAATGAGCCTTCCCCTACAGGGGCCTGAGGCTCTGATTGATTTATGGGAGCGGCCTTATGCATCTGGGCCAACCATAGCCTCAGGCCCCTCCCCAGTGCATCCCAGGATGTACCGGGGAGGGAAAGGCCCATTTTGAAGAGGCGGGCCAGCTGGCCAGAGGGAGTAGGCATCCCTCTGGTCAGCCATCTAAATCAAAGTAAGGGAAAGAAGGTGCCGCTCGTTGGAAGCATGGAGGGCTGTTGCATGGCAGCGGGAGAGAATGGGCATCTCTCCCGCTGCTGGGGGGAGGGGGGTGTCACTTAGCAGCAGAAGAGAGTGGGCATCTTTCCTGCTGTTGTGTTTTTGGTTTTTTTCTTTTTGCGTTTATTCTGCGCATGTGCCCGTCGCTATCACCAGTGATGGGCACATGCAAATTTAGTGAGTCCTCCCTATTCTCCACCAACCTCATTTGCATGAGCGTTTTTGGGAGAATGGCTCGCTTTTTTTTTAAATCACTACCAGAATGGCCTGTTGTGATTTAACGTGTTTTTTTTGAGAATCTAGGCCTAAGTGACTTGCCCAGTGTCACAAGAAGCAGCATGGGTGCTGAGACTGTAGTTCTAACCACACACTCCCCTTGGGTGTCATCTTTTCCCCTTGAAACTTCATATTTTGCTCATATTCTCACGTGGGGACGGAGGAAGTAAGTTTTTGTCTTCAAAGAGCAGTCAAAATGTATTTAAGATACTACTTATTTTCCTTTCCTTTCCTTTCTACTTTTAAAATGAACAGACACAGCATCAATCCTAATTTATCCACCCTGCATATCCTATAGTGGAAGATTTTGCGGTATCAGCCTTGCAAAACACGTTCAGTTCCCTTAGCTTTCGCCTTTTCTAACAGAGTACCAACGTCAACCCCACTCCCCATCCCAGACTTAATAGGGCGGGAACAGAGACGGCAGTTCAGGGGCTTCAGTAAGCGGGGCGGGGTTTACGCCTCGGATGGGCGTGGCATTGGCGTGTGGAGGCGGAGCGTCGAGTGGCGCTGAAGTTGCCTGCGTTGCTGGTTGGTGCCGTGCTTGCGAATTCCCGTCGCTGGTAGCTCGCGTGGGAGGCCGGGATGGCGGGCGGCTTCACTTGGAGGTCGATGGTAAGAGCAGCCGCAGCGTGCGGGGGTTGCGTGGTTTTGCAGCAGCGCCCTCGGAGGTCGTGGGTTGGCTAGTCGGTTGCTAAGGAGACGGCGCTGCTGCCGGTAGGATCTTTTCGGGCCTTTCCTATTCGTAGGCCTGGGGAGAATATCCACGCGGAGTCGGAGTCCTGGGCGGTGCCCTCGCGGGCTCGCCGCGCTTTGCGTTCTCTTTTTGCGGCTGGTAGAGCTGTGGTGCGCGCGCACTCTCTCCCTTTGGTTCAGGAGGGATAACCTTGAGAGATGGAGGCCGCAGAATGGTCTGTGTTGCGGGAACGGTGGAATTGCTCCTCCTCCCCCGCAGGGTTTTCTCCCCTCCCCTCCATGCGCTGGGTGATGTCTCGCTCTCCATTTGTTGGCTGATGTGCCTCCCAGCCTTACCTGCTAGGAGTTGTTCACTTGCATCGCTACTGCGGGGGTGTAATCACGGTTTTAGCGGCCGAACCTATCCTGTGTTGATGCTGCTGCAGATGATTTTTTTTTTTTTTATCCTTACCTCTCCAAGAAGTGCATGCTAAAAGTATTTCAAGACATTTGGAGCATAGCAAAAATTTAAATATGGACGTGTAAAAACAAAATTATAGTTATAACCATTAAAATAAAGAGGGAGGAAAGCTAATGACCCCCCCTTTACCTATTCACATAATTTGCACTGTTCCAATTCGGTACAGTTGGCCCTTATAAAGATACACCTTGAAAACTGCTGTATTCAACTGATAATCGTGATTAGTCAGTAAACTAAGCTGTCCAATTTAGAGCTGTTGGAAGGGCAAGCTTTAATACCAGAAATTACTAGTCCAGCTATTTGGCTTTATTTTACACCTTTTCTATAGTGTTCTTTGTCTTAGTATAGGTGCAATGCAGTTACTCTATATCTTTTAGCTCAGGCGTGTCAAACATGTGGTGTGCCTTGCCTGTAGTATCTAATTAACATCTGGTTAATTAATTATACAATGTAAACTTGGCTAAGCAATTTTAACTGGGAGAAAAGGGAGGATTAATATTTTAGTAAGTGGCTGCTGTAGCAGCCCATCATTAGTCATGGGTCTGATGCTTTAGTTATCTCTTCCTTTCTCCCCCCCTCCCCAAATAAAAGGAAAAGTATTAGGGTCTGGTAAAAGAATATGGAAATCCATAGTAGATGACAGTTAGACTAGTTTGCCCAATAATATAAACATATACTATATATGCCAATACAACATATATATTTTTGATCTTGTCCTTGATGTGTCAAAATTCACAGACTGTAGAAGTCTCAAATTCATATGCTGATTTTGAAGTCAACAGAAGCCCTTGTTCTAATTCTCAGTTAAAATGGCCAAAGGTGAACACGCTTGCACATTCTGAAGTTGCTGGAACATGTTAGTTTGCCAGCCAGGGATGCCACATTTGTCATTAGTGCTGTTGCCAAAGCATTTGGCCATGATATACATGAAATGACATTGTCAAGAAGCTCGCTCTGGCATTCATGGTGCAAGAACCGTGAGGAGGCAGCTACTCAAGGATGAATTCTTTGATGAAACAACAGAAACTCCATTACTGCTGCATGGGATGGAAAACTCCTACTGGACATTACAAATGGTCAAAAGAATTGCAGTACTTGTCACTCACTGGCAATGGAGAAGAGAGATTGCTCAGAGTTCCAAATATTGTCCGTGGAACTGGCAAACAGCAAGCTGATGCCTGTCTTACAGTACTGGATAAGTGGAGTCTTCCCAGAGAGTCTGGGGATAGGTGTTTGATGCCACTGCATGTAATACAAACATAGAGAACGATGTGTACACCTTCATTGAATCATCAGTAGAACAAGAGTTAGCGTGGCTCACTTATCAACAATCATATGATGGAAGTGTCTTCAACCAACTATTTGGAGTTAGTGAAGGACCAGATATTGTGGTATTCAAAAGATTCCAGCAAAATTGGCCAAACATAGACCAGGATTCAAATGAGATTCCTGCGGATGATATGTTTGTTGTAGACATATCAGTCCTTTGGAAGGAAAATGCAACTTTATGCATCCAAGGGAAGACTACAAGGAGCTTCTTGAAGTCTGTTTAATTTTTCTTGGTGGCTGTTGGGATGTAGATAAAGCAAAGACATAATTTTGAGCACTCGGGGTCTTCCAACATGCATGGTGGATGGAGTATTAAGCATAGATACTCACCTGTAACAGGAGTTCTTTGAGGACAGCAATCAGATATTCTCGTGCATGGACATGTACCAAAATGTACGGTCACTTTAAAACTAGAGCACTGTTCATACGGTGCATGTGCCTTCTTGCCCAATGTCAGTTCACAAGAACTTTAGTTCCATCCAGAAGCTAAGAAACCAGTTAGAGGTGGGTGGATTGTGAGAATATCTGCCTTCTGTCCTCGGAGAACACTTGCTACAGGTGAGTAACTATGCTTTCTCCAAGGACAAGCAAGCAGTATATTCTCACATATGGGACTTCCAAGGTGTCAGACTTATGCCTCTTGGAAGAGGGTCACTATAACTTGTCCTGATGCTGGTGAATCCTTGAGGATGGAGAGAAGACTTTTTTTAAAGAGAGAATACATTTTTTTGAGAACTGCCTGACCAAACTAGTTTAGAATGTTGATATAAGCCAGTGTGTCGTAAACTTTTTAAGTTGTGACATTAATCTCAGGGCTGCAGCTGGAGGGCACCCGGAAGTGCGCGGACATCTATACGATGATGTCACACATATGCACGGATATCCTCCTGCCACGGCGCTGAGCCTCCTATTACCGCCTGTGGGGGGAGGGGTGCTGCAGAAGGAGAGGTGAGGAGAAGCGCTGGCTTACTGACTGCAGGACATGCCTCTCGCCACGAGAGGCACATCCTGTAAGCAGCAGGTGCTGGTGCCTCTCCTCACCGGCATCTTGTGGCACACATGGAATCTGCCAGGGCACACAGTTTGCAATACACTGATCTAAGTAGTAATTGGAAGTAAATGTGTGAACTGAAGACCAAATAATGTCTTTTGTGTGGGAGTGGAGCACAAGTGAGCAATAGAAGTTGCCATAGCTCTTACTCTGTGAGCAGTAACAGGCTATCTAGTGTCAGCCCAGCCTGAGAATATGAAAAAATATGCAATCTTCTAGCCAGCATGAAATAGTCCTCTTGGTGACTGGAACCCCCAATCTGTTAAGGTCAAAGAGGTCAAAGGAAATAAATAGTTGAGTCATAGCCCTATGTGATTTGGTTTGATCCAAGTAGTAGGCAAGAGCTCTTTTACAGTCCAGGGGATGGAGAGCTGACTCCCCAGGATGTGCTTGTGGTTTTGGAAAGAAAATGGGTAAAACAAACTGGTTAAGATGAGATTCTGAGACCACATTCAGTAAAAATTTCAGTTGAGTATGGAGGACAACTTTTTTGTTGTAATAAAATCTGGTGTAGGGTGGATTCGATACCAGTGCTTATGCCAGCTCAGAAATGCTTACCAATTCTGCAGTAATGGCATGGGCTGCAAACTGTGCTAAGTAGGACTTCGCCAGTGGTATGTCTACTTCCAGTTTAGGATATTGGTCCAGCACATTCAGAAAAGCCTGCATGAAGTTGTCTCTAGTAGTTATTCCCTCCTTGGTAACAGCGTCTAGTACAATGTTTCTCAACCTTTTCTAGCCAAGTACCCCCCTAAGCCTAACAAATACCACCGAGTACCCCCAGTCAAACTCCGCCCCTGACTCCACCCCCATAATAATAATAATAATACTAATTGTAATGCAATTTCTTCCATCCATTTTTCATATACACACAATATAATCTTATTAATACATAATGGTAACCACAAAATTTTAAAAACACAAAGCACACTGTATGCAGAGAAAATGTTAATTATCATTTATATTTGGAGGGTTTTCAAAGATGTCAAGGCAGATGACTTGAAAAAATGCAATGTCGCCTCAGTAACAACTATAGAAAAATAGACAAATAAGTGCAAAATATAGACAGCAGATATAAATTCTCAAAACCAGACACATTTTGATCACTAAATTGAAAATTAAATCATTTTCCTACCTTTGCTTTTTGGTGATTTCATGAGTCTCTGGTTGCACTTCCTTCTGACTGTGCACAAACCAAATAAATCAGTGAACAACCTAATAAGTGATGATAATAAATCACATTTTCACAGTGCTAAAGTAAAGACAGAATAAGATTCTCTGAAAGTCCCCCAGCCGACTCCCAGGAAAAAATAAAGCAGACTTAGCTTGCAGACATAGTCCGTAGGTGAAAACAATGGCGGGGCACAAGAACCCACTGCCAAAGTCAGGTTCTACCAGCCCGGTTTCGGAGACTCCGGGCCCCTTCCTCAGGAACTTGTAGCGTTGAGCGGACAGCAGTCATTCGGCCATAAGCGGCAACAGAAGCAAACAAGCCAGCAAAGGGGAGAGTATTTTTGGAGTTTTTTTGGCTCAGCTCTTTGGGGCAAGAAGAGTAGCATTTTTGTTTGTGTTTGTTTGTTTTTTAATGTTCAGAGATGTTGTATGTTTGTTACACATGCACAACATCTGTGCCCATTAAAAAAAAAAAAAAATGTCATTCCAGGTCATCATCCCCCTCCCCCACACACCCCTAAACTTAAAAATAAAATGGCAGGAGGGAAGGCCACTCTATCCTGCTTCAGTCACCCAGACCCCACCTTTAAATTAAAGATCAGCAGGAGGGATGCCAACTCCCTCCTGCCACCAGGTTTCCTCTCCCGCGTACCTCTAAATTGAAGATCAGCACTCCCTCCTGCCGGCAGGCCTGTCTTCAAAGTGAGGGGCCTAAGACTGGTTCAGATGCTAAAGGCTCCTATGGGAAGGGCCTTAGACACCTGGATCAATCAGAGTTTAGGCCCTTCCCAGTGAATCTCAGGGTGCACAGGGAAGGGGAAGGCCTGCCATTTTGAAAAGGCAGTCTTGCCAGCAGGAGGGAGTGGGCATCCCTCCTGCTGATCTTCAATTTAGGGGTATGTGGTGGGTTTTGCAGGGCCGGGCATCCCTCCTGCTGATTTTCAATTTTGAGGGTGTGGGGGGGTCCAGGTGGCTGAGGCAGGAGGGAGTGGGCTTCCCTCCTATTAATTTTTTTTTCTGTAAAGTTTGGGGGTGTCTTTTCATGACTTTTTTCTTATTTTTTTTTATGGGGACCGGAATTGTAACACATGCACAACTTTTGTTGTTTTTTCTTTTTAAACATTAATGGCACATTTAAAAAACTGGCGGTTCATTTAGTGCATCATCTGGACATCAATCGGAGTGCTCGTTTTAATACTGTTAAGCATATTGTATGTAGTCTTTTTACATATGATCATCGGAGGCTGCCACAAGCCATGGAAAAGACAGCAGTTAGCCATTTGGGGCATAGATAGCTGAAATACTTCATCGCTTAACAGGTTAAAACTGGTTTAGTGTGGATTGTTAAAGGCACAGGGAAGTTTTGAGTATATGGGCCCAAAAGTGGTTCCAAAAAAGTGCACATTTTGCTGTACTAGAAACATTTGGACCTAATGTTCCACCACCTTCATTGTGCCTATAAGCATCCGGCCTTCGTTATGCTTTGCTGGAGAGGTCAGTCTTGGGTATGCATATTGATATGTGGTGAGTACGTCTGTTGGTATCATTCATAGACGGTGAACTTCATAATGGGCCCATCACTGGAGTTAGGTCCTCCGGGTTCATAGGGCACAATCAGTGCTTCCAGAAACTTGAAAAATAATAATTTTCAGGTGCTTCTGGAAAGTTTATTATATATGGCTTTTGAAAAACATCCCCCGACCATTGAATCCTGGGATATACAGCCAGCATAGAAAGACTAACCTTACTAAAGATAGAGCATCTCATTTAAAAATGAGTTTTGGGGCTCAGTATTTAATGAGGGTGTAACATGTGCCATGGATTTCCTGATTGTGGCTCTGACTGTCTAACCACTTAAGCACTACTGTGTGCCATGGCATAGCTGTGGGACCTGAACAGATTCTGGGTATGCCATGAGAGATTCCCTTATAAGTATACACTAGAACAGATAACATTTAAGTTGCATACACAAGAGTCGGTGTTAAGAGAGTCTGTGCATAAGGATATAACCGCCCAGATAAGCATCATTCTTTGACGTGATTGGTCCCTGAAAACTAACGGCAAGTAATTTTATTTTTTATGTAGTAGTTATCAAAACTTTGTTACCATTTGGATGATCTTATCTTTGCAAACTTGGATTTTTCAGCTCTGACAGAAATTAAATTGAAACAAAGAGAACAACTGCAGATGGTGGATGATGAAATGCATGTTTGCTTGTAGAGCAGGGGTCTCAAAGTCCCTCCTTGAGGGCCGCAATCCAGTCGGGTTTTCAGGATTTCCCCAATGAATATGCATGAGATCTATGTGCATGCACTGCTTTCAATGCATATTCATTGGGGAAATCCTGAAAACCCGACTGGATTGCGGCCCTCAAGGAGGGACTTTGAGATCCGTGTTGTAGACTATCAAGCCTTGTTTTTGAGTTAATTTGCACTCTAAAACTTACACATCCATCGCACTGATTAGCAATTCTATTCTATCTGCTTTAGTTTCATCATTGTTCCAGTTACCCACTTTAAATAAATAACTCTCAAATTTAATTTTTTGTTGTTTTTGCAATATTATCATTTCAATTATAATGTGCTGCGAAAAACATTTGCTCCATTTAGTGTGCTGGAGCTAAGAAAGTTTGAGACACTACCTTAATCTTTTGTGTTCAGCCTGTGCAATATTAATTTTGAAGTTTATTGTGCTGAAAGCTGTTATGTTGTGAAATGAATGACATAATCCTTTAATTTGCTACACTGCTTATTAGCATTCTTGGAATTCTTCAGTTTCTCACTTTTGTTGTGATACATAATGTGTACTTTTACTTTTTCTTGGTATATTTTTATACAGGTCAGTCGGTTACTGGGGGGCATAAAACAGCATAAGCCAATCAACAGAACCCTTTCTAGTGATGTAAGTATATAAAATCTCCCTCCCCCTGCTGGGATTCCAGTGATTGGAATAAAAGATCTGGATGCTGGAGGACAGCAGCTCAGCAAGACATTTTTTAAGATGGCTAGTTCTAACCCTAGACTAGATTAGATGGTTGAAGAAGTGGATGATGCAGCCTCCCAAAATCCCACTTGTGGAATTTTTATTTATTTTTTTCTCAAACATGAAGGGGGATTTAAAACCTATTTTTATGCTTAGGTACACACGGTCACTTTAATTCCTGGTGATGGCATTGGACCGGAAATTTCCTCTGCTGTTATGAAGATCTTTGATGCTGCTAATGTAAGTGAACATTCATCAAGTCAACCTGACTTGTTGCAAAGTATTAGTGTTTAGTAGTTTTGGACATTTGTGCAGTGAGCTTCAGATTGGGTGGCCGGTAACTTAAATACAACACGGTCAACTCACAAATGCAATACAGAGTTTCTTGAATTAACTGTTCTTAAAAATAATGGCTGGGGAGCAGCTCTTTTAGAGAAGCAAGGTTTGCTTAATGCTAATAGCACTCGGTGAGATCCAGTGAAGCTGCACAAAAGAATCCCATGATATATAAAAAGAGCTCACTTTTGAAAACAATGTGATTCTGATCGCAAAGAAAGTCAGATGAGATTACCTAAGGCTGAATAAATAACCACTATTAACATCTGGTATCTTAAGCCTGGGTTATACAACTTCTCACCCATCAGGAGCTACAGAACTAGAATTCACAGTAGCAGAGAGCCATGGCTTGATGGAGGATTGGCAGCCTCCACTATAACACTTGCTCTCCCCTTGTGCTTGCTACTTTATCCTCCAATATTGTCTTCTAGTGTCTCTGTCACCCTTTCCTATCTTCCCTAGCTTAGCCATTCCTACCTTTTCCAAAGACCCTTTATCCTGGTCTGGCTAGTATCTTCCAGTTCTCTGCCAACAGCCAGATATGCTATTTACCACCTCAGCTGCTGCATAGTCCTATTATTTTGGGGTTCACTGTCAGTGCCTGCAGGAATGACCCCCACAGACCTGATATTGCTCCCTGTAATGTAGCACTAGCAGCCAGCTCTTATGCTGCCCCTCTACTTTCCTGAAATTAACTGGTACAGGTGATCATCGCAGGCTAACTGGATGCATACTATCTTAATCCAGCCCAGCTGCAGACCTAGGCCCCCACTACCACTCGCATGACTCTGATGGCACAGAAATAAAATAATGGGCCTGCTGTCACCACCCTGCTGCCAATATTCCTTCCTAGACCTAGTAGAAATCATGGGCCAGCACATTCTGTGGGTGTCAGGTCAAAAGCGCGCCGGGACAAAGGCGCGCCCAGACAATTGAGCGCAGCGCGCGCCGCCATTCCGCTCTAAATTACTGTTTTTAGGGCTCCGACGGGGGGGGGGCGTGGGGGAACCCCCCCACTTTACTTAATAGACATCGCGCCGCGTTGTGGGGGGTTGTAACCCCCCACAATTTACTGAAAACTTCACTTTTTCCCTGTTTTTAGGGAAAAAGTTCAGTTTACAGTAAAATGTGGAGGGTTACAACCCCCCATAACGCCGGCGCGATGTCTATTAAGTAAACTGGGGGGGTTCCCCAACAAACCCCCCCGTCGGAGCCCCTAAAAACTGTAATTTAGAGTGGCGTGGCGGTGAGCGCTGCGCTCAATTGTTGGCACGCGCTTTTGTCTTTCACGCCGTTGTCTATGAACCCGTTCTGTGTGGTTATATCACAATATCATTTTAAAACAGGTGCAAGCCTGTCAATTTTGAGCATGTTACCCCATGGTTACAAAAACTCCATTGGCTGCCTGTCAAATTTTGAATCCTTTTCAAAATTCTTTTGTTGTTTTTTAAGGTTATTCATTATAACATTCCTTGGTATCTAACACAAGTAATGACACTGTCTGCCTTCTAGATATTTAAGATCAGAAGAGGCAATACTATTGTCACTAAATGAGTTTTCATGAGCACACTAAGAAAACACAAGGGTATCTGCAAATTCAATCGCAGGGGTGTCATTATGGAACAAATTGATAGGACCAATACTGGATTTACAAAAGTTCAAGAAAGTATTGAAAACTACTTTGTTTGAGGTGTTTAAATGAATGATTCCTTTGCGCTCGTAGGGATATTTTGTAATGGTCTCTGAAACAATTGATAAAAAGGTTTTACATTTGTAAATGTTTTTCTTGCCCATAAACCGTATATTGCATGGTATGGATTATCTTTCAGAAATGAAATATTTGCTGATGTTCTTCTGCAGCCAAAAGTAGTTTAAATTATGCAGTGGACTCCAATACTATTGACCAATTGGTATGCTCTAATTTTCTCCAATAATTATGTGTTTAGGCCTTAAAATCTATCACACAAAAATAAACCCACTTAACAGGATTTCATACTGCTGTTTAAATTCAATTTATTCTACTTTATTTTAATTTCTAATTTACCGGTATATTCATGCTGAGGTAGGAAAAGCCTCAGAATATTAGGCCCACAGATTTTTTGAGCCACCTCAAACCTCCATCATTGGCATAAAAACCTCCCCATCCTTCCAACAAAAACTTTCATCCAAGATTTATTTCACTGTTTAAAAAATATATTTTTTTCAAAATTTATTTTAGCCCAACTTTCATTTCAACTTAAAGAGCAACATCCAACCTTTATCAGCAACAGTTGCAAAGAACTAAACTTTTTTTTTTTTTTGTCTCTTCTTTTCTCAACACAGCAACCATTATAAAAACTCAATTCTTGCCTTATATCCACTTTTTTCAATGCATTTTCTTCCACCCCTACTATTCAAAGTTCATAGTATTTAATGCCATTTCTTAAATATGTTCTCTCTCAATATATCACAAGGAGCTTATCTTGAAAATGGAGCAGCCTTTCCCCAGCTCTTTACACGCTGTTAGATCATCTCTCCAATCTGCCGCTTGTCACACTCTGACGTGGTGTGCGTTTTTTGCAGCAGCACCACTACTGCTGCATCAGTTAACTGAAGCATTGGCTCTTTTGATTCTGCAAACAAAACAGTGAATTATTCAAAATTCTCCTCAAAACCCACAAACAACTTATTTATAAAGAGTTCCTTCATAGATTACCAGTGGAGTAACATTCACAGCTCTTTCGTTTGTTTGCTTCAAAGATAGAGCCAACACAATTTATTAACTCTAGCAGAGAGAGCAGCCAATCAATGACTGTCACGTAATCCACCTTATATTGATTCCTAGATTACATTTTCAATTTAATAAAAATGTTGCCATTCAATATTAATATTCAAACCCAGCAGTTCCACTGTTTTTAATTTATAAATCCATTGTTCTTTTTGTGCCAGTTATTTTTTAAAAATTCCCTCATCTCCTCCTCTGTAATATACAATCCAGTACTACAACTCTTAAATCCAAAAAACTGTTGAAAAGGAGCTCCCATCTGTTGTCCAAATATATTACTTTTATGTTCTGTCAACCTCACATTCAATCTTCTTGATATTTGTCCAATATATAAATTTTAGTACAAAGGCAACAAATGCTATATACGACCCTTTTCATTTTACCATCCGTGTCGTATCATAATGTATAACTTCTCCCATCCACTGGATTTAAAAATACATCTGTTGTACCCATCACCTCGTACGTTTGACAGGTTACACACTATGTCCTCTTGTTTTAATTGCCCTCAATGGATTTATAGAAGGGCATAGCATCTCCTTGAGATTTCTGCTTCTCCGGTATGCTCTGTACTTGACATGCATAATCTGTTGTCAATAGTCACCAATGCTTTTTCAAAATCCTTGAAATTTGAAAACTGTTCCATGCAAATGCCAAAACAATACACAAGTTACACATTCATCTGCTTTTTTTTTTGTATTTAAACTGGACTGAAACAGTAGCTCTCTGTTATTATAAAATGCTCTTTTATATGTCACTCACTTTTTTCAGGATATCCTCGATTTAAAAAAAATCTATTCATTAATTGTTTGTTGTTTTAATTCTACATCTGTTGAACACATATGGCATAATTGTAAAAACTGAGAGAAAGGTAAGATAGATTTTAAAGGTACAGGATGGAAACTTAGAAATTCTCTGCTACTTTTTTCATCTGTTGGAACCTGTTTTACAAAGCCATGCTAGCGGCTGCAGCGTGGTAACGGACCCGAAGCCCATAGAGATTTAAAGGGCTTTGGGGCTGTTGCTTGTGGCTTTGTAAAACGCCCTTGATTTCTAAAAATTTAAGTTGAAAATACCCCATCATTAAATTGAATTTTTACTTCTAAAAAATAAATTTCAGAAGGGCGGCTACATTCTAAAGTAAACTCTTCCTTCTCATGTTGTCTGTTCAGCCAGTCCACAAAATATAGTAATCGTTCCTTAGTACGTTTCCAAAGAAAAAGCACATCAATGAAGCGTACTCCTTTTTATAATGTCTTCTTTACAGGAAGATTGACATACTCATTGTGCTTCAAAAGTAGCCATAAGCTACAGAAGGGGCCATCATGAAACCCATCGCTACTCCTGAATCTTGACTATACAACGTATCATCAAAAAGAAATAAACTATTTCATCATAATTGTATAAGGAAATCTGAGGACTTTCTTAGAGATCGTACTCCACAAGTGACCCTTGAGGGGAGGAATGCTGGCCTAGTGCCTAACCCTCAGTAAGCCTGGTTCAAAGAGAGAGGTTGTAGAGGCTCAGTATTAGAGAATGACGGGGAAAAAAATTTGTTCCTGGAAACTGTCTGATCCCATCCCCTCTTTCCCTTACTTGTTCCCTTAGGGCCATCCAGCTGGGCATGCCCCCCTCAGCTGAAGCCAACACAAGGGCTTCCCTCCGATGTCAAAGCTGATGTCAGAGGGAGGCCTTTCTGGTCATCCAGGGATCCCAGTTACCTCAACTGTCGTCCTTCCAGCTTGACTGCTCCTTCTTGTCTTCAGTGGCACTTGTTTGCTGGGACAGCGCACAGTGACTCTTGCACGTAGCTGACCCGGGTTGGCTTCAGCAGAGGGGAGAATGCAGGAAGGAGGGCATGGGATCCCTGGCAGCGGTGATTAAGAAGGAAGGGGGCGGGAGACCCACGCAGTGCAGCGTACCCCCAACAAGCAGCTCGCGTACCCATAAGTGTACTTGTACCACATGTTGAGAAACTCTTGTCTGACAAGACCTACCTCTAGTGAATCTGGTCCTGTAATCCACAATTTCTTTGACAGAGTGACCAGAGAATTGGATAGAGGGTGTGTGGTAGATGTGGTGTATTTAGATTTTAACAAAGCTTTTGACATCTGTTCCAAACAGACATCTAATAAATAAACTGAGTGATCTTGGGATAGGCCCCCAAAGTAATGGGCTGGGTTAAGAACTGGTTAAGTGGAAGACTACAGAGGGTAGTGGTCAATGGAGATCGCTCTGAGGAAAGGGATATTACCAGTGTGCCTCAAGGTTCTGTACTTGGACCTGTTCTTTTTAACATTTTTATACGCGATATTGCTGAAGGGCTGTCGGGTAAGATATGCCTCTTTGCAGATGATACAAAAATTGCAATAGAGTAGACACCCCAGATGGCGTGAATAACATGAAGAAAGACCTAGCGAAGCTTGAAGAATGATCTGAAATTTGGTAGCTAAAATTTAATGCTAAGAAATGCAAGGCCATGCATTTGGGATGCAAAAACCTGAAGGAATGGTACAGTTTAGGGGTGAAGAACTTATGTACACAACAGAAGAGCGGGACTAGGTGTGATTGTATATAATGATCTTAAGGTGGCCAAACAGGATGAAAAGGAGATGGCAAAAGCTAAAAGGATGCTAGGGTGCATAGGAAGAGGTATAGCAAGAAGGAAAAAAGGAGGTATTGATGCCCCTGTAGAAGACTCTGGCGAGACCTCATTTTAGAATATTGTATACAATTCTGGAGACCACAGCTTCAAAACGATAAAAGCAGAGGATGGAGTTGGTCCAGAGGAAGGCTACTAAAATAGTGCGTGGTCTTCATCATAAGGTATATGGGGACAAACTTAAAATCTCAATATGTATACTTTGGAGGAAAGGTGGGAGAAGAGCGATATGATATACGTTTAAATACCTATATGGTGTAAATGCGCATAAGTCGAGTCTTTCATTTGAAAGCTCTGGAATGAGAGGGCATAGGATGAAATTAAGAGGTGATAGGCTCAGGAGTAATCTAAGGAAATACTTTTTTTTTTACAGAAAGGGTGGTAGATACATGGAACAGTCTCCCGGAACAGTTTTTTGTGCCTATGGGGTCTTCATGAGTGTACCCACTGTCTTAACTGTTTTGGTTCAGTGTTTTTGTTAATTATTACTAACTGTTCATTGTCTATTGTTTCATTTAATGCTGTGTATGTCTGTTGTAATCCACCTAGAACTTTGGAGAGTGCAGAATAGAAAGGTAGAACATAAATAAAAACAGGGACTACTCTTGAGGTTTGAGTATGCGACCAAGTGAATCCACTAATACATTTGATTGACATGGTATGTAAACTGCTTGGAGAGACAGAGCAAAGCGCCAGAAGTGGTATGCCTCCCTGCAGAGGAGTAGGGATCCTGAACCTCCCTGGTAGTTGATGTAGAATATTGCTACCTAGTTGTCTGTCTGTCTGTCTGGATTGATAGAAGATTCACAAGACGTAGAATATAGCGCATAGTTTTAGGTGATTGATGTGAAGACATAGCTCTGCTAGGTCCCAATGACCCTGGATCTTGAGGGGACTGAAATGTGCTCACCAGGCTGTGTTGGCTTTGTCCTTTGTATTGGTAAGTTAAGGCAGAAGTTGGAACAGGCAACTCGTTTTATAGAAGGAGAGTGGAATCCAGCATTGAAGAGAATCTGAATTTGGTAGTGGAATCGGACTTGAGAGTGTCTGAGTTTGCTGATTCCAGTTGCATTTGAAGCATCACTGCAAGGACCGCATGCATTACCAGGGAGATAGATATTGCCATGTGACCTAGCAGGTGCAAGATGTGGCATGCAGGTAGATGTGTAGAACTGCTTAGGTGGTTGCAGAGAGCTATGATGATTTGTTGTCTCTCCTTGGGTAGGTAGGCACATGCTGTGATGTTTTATGTGAGCTCTTATGAATGCGAGCAAGTGATGACTTCAGTAGTTAACAAATCCTAGGGATCATAGGCTGGATAAAGAGGCAACCTGTAGAGTGAGAAGCAAGCATTCCGTGGAATGTGACACCAGGTGCCAATCGTTCAGGTAAGGAAAAACAAAATAGTGGTTCCTGCACAGATGGGCTGCTAGCACTGCTAGGCCTTTTGTGAAAACATGGCACGGAAGAGAAGCCAAAGGGCAGTCCTTGCATTTCAACTGGTGGTTGAGGAATTTGAAGCGGAGGAACTACCTGTAGGTGGGATGAATGGGTATGTGGGTGTAGGCATCTTTTGAGATCTACAGCAGCCAGCCAGTCTTAGTCTCAGAAGAGGGAGGATGGTTGGCAATGAATTTTCCCACTCTTGAGGTAAGCCTGGAGTGAATGGAGATCTAGAATGGGATTAAGACACTGTAATTTTTTTAATTTGGGGGGGAAATTAGGAAGAAAAATTGAATAGAAGCCTGAGTGCCTTCTCTACTGAAGCATTCTGAAGGAGAAGAGACAGTTCTATTGCCAAAAGTGGAATGTGGGGATGAGGGGTATTAGTAGGTGCCCAGAGGTTAAATGGGGAACGGAAGGATTTATGGGCTTTAGAAGGCTTACCATTAGATGAAGTTTGAGGCTTGTTGGTGGAGAGGGAGGACTACGAGGCCAAAACTGGGCCTGCAGGAGCCTTTCTTGCTGTCTGTTGATGACTTAATACTTCTGATCTCAGAGATGATATCCTGGCTGATGTTTCCGATCTGGCCAACAGAGACCTATGCTAGGTCTATGTTTCACCTTGTGCTCATACTGGAGCTGAAAAACAGGTTTTCTTGCAGAAGGAATGAAAAGCTCTATTGTGTTAAGTATAACACTTACTTCAGAAATAGAAACTATATCTGGGTTGTACTCATTCAATATCAACCTCTTCATAATTTGCTCTTGTTCAAAAATGTATTTGAGAGACTCTGAACCCCCTACGGAAATGATACAGCAAAGGAGAAGGCCCTCGTGGGGCCGGCCGCAAGCAGCCTTTTTTTCAGCATTGTCTCTGCTTGCTGACTGCTGCTGCTGCTTTGGGAGGGCCTGTGGGTAAGAGAAACCGGCTCTACACGGAGAGGGGGTTTGATCGGAAGTCAGACCTGTGAAGGAGAAGGGGAGGTTGTCGGGTCAGAAGCAGGACCGGGAGATGACAAGTCTGTGCAGAATTCTGGTATCAGTAGTGTGTGTGTAAGTGTATATAGATAGATATTAAAGTCTGCTGTCTTGTAGCTTCAGCAAATGATATCCCTCATTTACACAATTTCTCTTCATAAACTGTTTGTACCAAGTACCTAGTGTCTTTACCAAAGTCTGGAAAACAGTCTGCACTGAAGAGGATTAACATATCAATTTTTAAAAACTTAAGCATGCAATAGAATCCTCCAGAAAACATAATTTGAATTGAGTATGGTTATAACTTTGGTCCCGCTGCTAGGAAGTCTGAAGGTTGTTAGTAAACCAAGTGTGGTGAGGCACTATTTGTAGCTGTTTATGGAGAACTTAAAACAGGTGGCAATACAGTTTGCTCAGGAAATATAGATGCTTGAGACTGTTGCATCAAGGCTACAGTGTTCTGCACACAGTGCTGTGATAAATATAAGAAATATGTTTGTACCTATCCCTTACCCTGCTCTGGAGTAAGTAATGGCAGAGAAGGTGCTAATTTTCCCTGAGGAAAAACCTTTCACACTTTTTGCAAGAGAGAAGGGTCTCTTTCTAGTTGATTGAGGTGTTAAATTTGTTGTTCCCCCTTTTTTTCTTTTTACTTTATTTTAGTAGTCTTACCTGCTGTTTACTCAGTATACTTGGAAAAAGCTTTGTTTTAGACATTGCCCTAGAAGTATCCCGTTGCTTTACATTTTTAGCTCTTTGCAGCCTCTGTGTAGGAGAAGTTATTGCAAGACTCATTGTTTTGGGGTGAAAGCAGTGGTCCCGAAGCTGGAAACCTGATTCTACCAAACTCGCCACTGAATCTAGGTGTGGGAGGGTGGTAGAAGCTGACTGAATGAAGGTCTGATTTCACTTCTTGCTTTGTCGAACCTGAGTCCTGAGGGGAAGGTAGCCTGCAAACGCTTAGATTTAAGTTGGGACTTTCCGGAAGCCCCAGGAACAGGCAGGGGATGACTGGATTTTTGGCCCCTCAAAGGCTTACCTTTTGTTGATAGGGGGCCTGCTAGTGGAGGGTGAGGACTGCGAGGTCAAAACCAGGCCTTCAAGAGCCTTTTCCTCTTTATTCTGGCGATAGGATGATATAGTTAGAGAGGAGTCCTCTGACATCAGCAATGTGCTGGCTGACGGTGAAGGGATGGCTCTGTTGTCAGTCTCTGTATGCTGTTTGCTGCAGGAAGATAGATGCCTCTATCTGATGTTGGACAGCGGCAGTTACCTCCCCCAGCAGTGCCAAAACAGGGCCCTGGGGAAAGGAAGCTGTTGAAGCAACTGTGGGAGCTTCTGTCAGACATACTGGCTGTACAACGGTCTGCTGCTCTGCCAAAGGGTGCAGTCCGCTGGGTCCTGGTGCTCACACTGCTGTCGGTTGAAAAGTTCTTCCAGTTGTTGGAAACTTGCTCCTAGTTGGTTCTATGTTTTTTTGGGGTTTATTGTTGAAAAGATTATTTTTTCCTGAAGGAAGGAGTTGAGTTTCTGTTGCCTTTTTTTTTAAAAAAAAATCATAATATGAGAGAGGGGAGAACTGCAGTCGGTTAGGAGCATCTAAGGAAAAAAAACTGTCAAAGCAAGGGGAGGAGCTTCAGAAGGTGGGCATCCCTTAACATGCCCAGTAAGTCAAAAGTTTACTGTAGCTAGGAGAGATCACCGACACACAGGATTAGTCTAGGACTTAAGTGTGCCTGTATCCCCCCTGCTTGTCTCTAGAGAAAGGTGTATGTTTAAGGGATGTATGGAATTTTCATTTCTGTGTTAGTGGTTACAAAATGATGTACTGCTTCAGGTTTTGCTTTGGAGGTGGATTGGAAACCCTAAACAAAAGAATTGCGTTCAGTAGCGTTAGTTTTGATATAGGATAGTGAGGAGCTGAAGGTATCGCCAACCCCTTTGCAAGGGGTTTGAAGTTGGTTCTTACCTTATTTTCTCTGGCACCATCTGCTGTCAGGGGATTATAACCCTCTTGTCTGGATTGGTCTGGCAGGGCTCAAGGTAAGGAAATTAACAGGCAAGTTCAAATGTTTCCCTTTTTAAAAAATGTTAAGTCTATTAAATAGTTAACACTGAATTTTATTTAAATGCAGAGAAGTGGGGATTGAGACTAAGGGCTCCTTTTACTAAGGTGCTCTAGCGGTTTTAGCGCACACTACAATGCCACGCGCACTAAACGCTAACGCCTTCATAGAGCTTGCGTTAGTATTTTTCATTTAGCGCAGGGTTAGCGCGTGCTAAAAGCACTAGTGCACCTTAGTAAAAGCCCTAAGTGCAATGAACATTGATATAGGACATTTCTATTAGGTGTGGTTTTTTTGGTTTTGTTTTTTTTAATACTGGTTTTCACAGCAAAAATTAAGTACATTTCTAGAGAAGCAGTTAAATGCTTACGCAGTAGAAATTGCTGTGTCGGTGCAGCTGTGAGTCCCCCCTTCTCTTTACCCAACATGCCGAGCAAACCACCTCTTTACATTGAAATGTTTATCCATTAATACATGCTAAAAACGGCTATTAATGTTGTTTAGTAAATATAATTATCAGTAATTTGCAAACTACAGTATACGCTCCCTTCCTCTTCTCACTCCCCAGACCCCCCCCTCCAAAATCCACATCTTGTTTCACTGCCCGATTCTCTAATCTCACTCCTTTTACGCAGACCTTTACTCCCTTAGCTGATTTCTCCAAAGTATATAAGGGACTGGTCCCAAGTATGGCAGCAGGCTGTAAACAAGCACAACGACTAAAGCAGTGCAAACCCACAGGCTGCATAATGATCACTCCTGCTGTGCGGGAGGCAAGGCAGATGAACTTCTGGATTTATATTGTATAGTCACCCTTTCAAATTCCAGCTGAGGGTGTGTGTTACAAAACTCAGGAGGATTGCATTTCAGAGGGTTTATTTACTATTCATTGAACAGTTTTTCCAGCTGCTGCTTACCCCTTTGCCAGCTGTCGATTAAGGTAAACCTGACAAATCTGTGGGGGCCTCCTTGACTTAGGCCGTAGGTATGTGTCTATGCATTAATCATGCTTAGATAGTTGGGAATGTACGTAGGTGCTTGCACTGCCAGATGTATTTAAAACAAGAATAAGATTTGTACCCCAGTGAACTTCAACACTGAAAACCAAATGAACTGCATGGTTTGGTTTTGTTTTTCATAGTTTGTATCTGTGGGAAACATTCTTGATATTTTTCTGATGCTAAATGCTTAAGATACTTAAAAAGAAGAATAAATAATTGGTCATCTGAAAGGATTGATTGCAGACCAGTAAGGACTTTTAGCTATTCAAGTAAAGTAACCAAAAATGTTAGGTGGTGGGCTGTGTTAATTGCAGTCTTGATGCCAGTTGTGATTTCTCTTTTTGTTGCACTCTTAATATATAACCAGGACCCAAGACTAAGCTGTTAATGCACAAGAAGACTGTTTTATCTCTTTCCTCCTCATTCTCTGCCAAAAGAGAACAAGTTGAGAGGTATAAACCTCATACAGGCATGAGGGAGTTTCCTGTATGTATGTATTGGTACTAATTGATAAGATTCATTATTCAAAACGCTCATTTTAACATAGAACTAACAATGTGCAGAAATCATCTGTTCATCCTATTTTATCTAGCAGCTATAGACAAGTTTTAGGGACCTTCCCTGGTGTAAAATGTCTCATGGTCAAACGGATTCAAAAAACAGCAAAGCAATGGTGAATTGCCATAGCTACTTCTGGCTTCACTTAAAGATCACTGAAAATGAAGAAGATTGTTGCTAGAAATATTTTGAGCCAGACATTTTACATGCCTACAATCTCTAGTTTTGTGCTTACAGCAAATAACTTCTCTGAAAAACTAATGCCTGCTTTTGCTGGTGAAAGAATTGGATACAAGCTGTAGATCTAGTATATTAACATTCAGTGGAAGATATTTGGGCACCCTCTCTTCTATGACAGTACCTTCCTACTGTCTTGCCTGTGGACTTGTCTGCCTCCAGGTATACAGCTTGCTTGGCTTCCTGCAGGGCTTTGTACAAACTATCCACATGTACTAAGGTACATTTCATGCACTACTGACCTGAGGCTACACACATCGGTATTCCAGATGGTATATTGCATAGCCATCACTTGGCCATGATGTGAACAGTACTGGCAAACAAATAGCTAGCACATTGGTATGTAGGTGTGGCTGCATATTCTGCACATCCCTCTCACAGTCACTTTGTTTTATTAGAAACTAATATCTCACTTGATTGTAGTACCCACTCGCTGTGATATATTAATGAGGATTGATTCTAGAATGATTCCAAATGTCATTTGCCAATGTGTTCTGACTTCACTATTGTGGGACAGAGACACTACCTGTATATAGTATGTAAATTGCTATGATTGTACACAGAAAGGCATGATGTATGACACTTGAGGGGGTGCTGAAAAGTTCTCAGCTCAACCAACTTCCTAAATTCTAAGTTTTTTACTACTGTAGCTGAAAAATGTTTTATTTGCAGAGTGCCAATTTTGCAGAATCATAAGCTATGTTTTTTTTTTTTATATTGTTTCAGATCATTGATTGAACCATGTCAACGAAAAGTGTGGAATTTTCAAGTAACTCTAAGCTGCCATGAAGTTCCTAATCCTGCAGAAGAAAACTCCAAACATTGCAAATATTGAATGACAAATGCCCATCATACTTCACAGTAAAGAAGTGGTGTGCAAGCTTTCAGCTTGGAGATTTCAAGACTGAAGATGCAGCAAGATCTGGGAGACCTCAAACTGTGTTAACTCCTGAAATTGTTGGCCATGACTTGATTTAGCAGATTGGCAAATATCAGCTAAAACAGTTGCTGAGACACTGCAGATATCCAGGGAAATTGTTGGGTGTATAATTCACAAGCAGTTGGTATGCAGAAGCTATTGGCCAAGTGGGTACGCAAATGCTGATGAGAAATGACGTCAAGTGGACACTTCCAAGTTGATTTTGTCATGTTTTCAGCGAGCTGGTGCCAACCTTTTGGAATGACTAGTTACTGTTGGTGAAACATGGTTATACCACTATGATCCTACTCCCCAAACCTTAAAAAAAGTTTGAAAGGGTGAAAATTTTCAAGCGATTCAGAGATGATTGCAGCAGCATTTCAGTGATCAGACATCGGAGTATTTTTTGGAAGGGTTACAGAAACTTCAGACATCGATGTGCCCAAGTGTGTGTAACTTAGGTGATGAATATGTGGAATAACTTGTAAGTTTCATGGCTCCATGTCATTCCCTTCGTGGTTGGGCTGAGAACTTTTCAGCACCCCCTTGTATACTGTGGTAATTTCAGGCACATCTAGGAGCACTAGGATTAACACACATAACTGCCTTCTGCATAACAATTGATTTATTATATTACTTTATTAAAATAGGTTAAAAAACATGAATTTCATCTTGAAAGGGTGCTTAAGATGATTTATTCAGAACAGTGCTCATCTTTGGCCTGCCCATCCATTTGTCTGTCACAAGAACTGTCCAGACCATGATGCTGAAGAGCAGTGAAACACACATTAATAAACCCCTAAGTTTATTGGGTTGCCTCAGTCCATAGTGAATAGCAGGATACTCCAACATTTTACAGTGCTTGTAGTTTGTACAGAATTTTTCTAATTTAGAATACTGTCTAAAATCCATTTGGATTGCGTGAGCTTTTCAAGCTAGTAGAAATTTAAATAAAAATAATAGTAACAGACAAAATAAGAAGCTGTGTAGTGAGGATGGAGGGAGGCTGTTTTAATTGCTTTACTAGCAAAGCCATGCAAAACAGTTGGGTGGTAGAAGCAGCAGGGACTGGCTGTCCACTTTATAAAGGCATGAATAATCTATTGTTATAAGATGTCATGATCAATAATGCCCATCTGAAATGTAAAGTGATGCACATTGGAAAGAATAACCCAAATCATATTTACTAGATGCTAGGATCCACCTTGGGGGTCAGAAGCACCCAAGACGAAGCTCTGGGTGTTGTAGACAATACGCTGAAACCTTCTGCTCAATGTGCAGTGGTAGCGAAAAAGCAAACAAAATACTAGGAATTATTAGAAAAGGGATGGTAAACAAGACAAAGAACGTTATAAGTCTCTATTGCTCCATGGTGCAATCTCACCTTGTGCAATTCTGATCACCTTATCTCAAAAAAGATATAGCAGAACTAGAAAAGATTCAAAGAAGAACGACCAAGATGATAAAGGGAATTGAACCTCCTCTCCTATGTGGAAAGACTAAAGAGGTTAGGGCTCTTCAGCTTGGAAAAGAGATGGCTGAGGGGAGATATGATTGAAGTGTACAAAATCCTGAATGGTGTAGAATAGGTGCAAGTGGATCGAGTTTTGTTTTTGTTTTTACTCCATCAAAAATTACAAAGACTTAAGGCTTGATACTTGAAGTTACAGAGAAATACTTTTAGAACTAATAGGAGGAAATATTTTTCATTCGGAGAATAGTTAAGCTCTAGAACACATTGCCAGAGGATGTGGTAAGAATAGTTAACATTGCTGGTTTAAAAAAAAAAAGGTTTGGACAAGTTCCTGCAGGAAAGTCCATAGTCTGCTATTGAAACAGACATGGGGGAAGCCACTGCTTGAATGGAATGTTGCTGCTATTTGTTTTTTGCAAGGTACTTGAGACCTAGATTGGCCACCGTGAAGACAGGATACTGAACTAGATGGACCCAGTAAGACTATTCTCATGAAAGAATTTAGCTCTAATTACTAGCTAAATGTGGGTGCTATCAAACTTATGACTCAAGAGCCAAGAGAACTGAGAACTTTATACTTCAGTCTTGTCATTTTGTTTGTGAAACACCAGGGAACGTTCAGGTTTCCTAGGCAGTGGCGTAGCCTTAGGTGGGTCAGGGCCCACCCAGTTTGGGCTCAGGCAGACCCAAAATTTCATGTCTTTTAGCGTGGCTGGCAGGGATTCCTAAGCCACACCAACTGAAGACCTCCACACTGAGAGAATTTACATGTTGGGTGAGTGCTAGCACTGTCCCGGAGCTGCCACTGTTCCTAGCCGCAGTCTACTCCCTCGCACATGCTCAGTTTTCACTCTTTCATGAAACTTAGCATATACCCTTGGATGCTGATGGCTGGCAGTAATGGCTCCAGGCCTATGCTGACTGCCCAACTTGTAAATTCTTTGACGGGAAGGAGGTCTTTGGTTGATGGGACTCAGCATATCTGTGCTGGCAGGGATTCCAATTTATCTTGGGACGCGCTGGGTGGATGGAGAAGGAGCAGAAATTTTATATTTGGATTTGCTTTATTTTTTTTTTGGGGGGGGTGGGGGGGAGTGCAGGAGATGACATTTTTGGCTCGCTCACTTTGCTCTCGGGTTCACCCTAAATCAGCTGCCTGGCTACGCTACTGTTTTAGTGCTCTAATATATTTACGTTTCCCACTGACCCTTACTAGAAATGTAGTCCATTTAGTATTTTACATCATTTTCTTTTTTTAGCATAAGAAAACTGACAAACTATGAAATGTGAAAAGTAGATTACTTGATTTTTCTACCACCTGGCATGGCTATACTATGTTACAGAATATCTTGATGACTTGGTCAGAGTCGGTAGTTTGTAGTATACCCTGCAGTTTAATTTGGGGTAATTGGACTGCCATAAGATGTTGATTTGCTTTTTTGGGTTTGTCTGCCTGAATTAAAATGCATCATTTTTAATTAAGAAGGTAAACTGTATATTTTGCATCTTTGATTACCAGAAAATTCCCCTTGCCTGTTTTTCCTCCATATTTTTCTCCTTAAATTTGAATGCTTAATGTCTTTTCTAACACAGCAACATTTTCAAAACAAACTGTGTGCTTAAAGTGGAAACCCTGGAACCTGAACCTGTTAACTGGGTGCAGTTTCTTCCGCATCTTATAGTGTATGCCAAACCAGGAAAAGCTTCTAGCTGAGAGTTATATAGAATACAATCTAAAGTATAAATATTTTATTTAGGCCCCCATTCAGTGGGAAGAGAGAAATGTTACAGCTATCCAAGGAACAGGGGGAAAGTGGATGATTCCTCTAGACGCCAAAGAATCCATGGATAGAAACAAGATGGGATTAAAAGGTAATTGAACATCTACATTTAGGGCCAAATTCTATAAATGGCGTCCTGATTGTAGGCAGTGATAAGCATCCTACTGCTGTCTAACCAGCCAATCGGGATGCATGTTTTCTAACAAAAACCCGAGACAGGCTGTCTACACTGTAGGCATTTGCTGCGGGTGCAGGGAGGTGCCTAGGGACGCTTAAGTTCGCCCAAGGCTGGGCGTGGAAGTGGTTTTGCCTGGAAGTGGCCTTAGGCGAGCTTAAGCAGTCCTAGACCTCTCCCTAGGACTGCAACAGACACCTGAAATATAGGCCAGAAAAATGCTGGCCTACATTTCAAATAGACGTGGCCACTAAATTGATCGCTGCAAGGAAATCTCCCTGCCGCGATCAGCTGAGTGGTCACTGTAGGAAACCCAACTGCAAGTCGACCAGCAGGATGGATGCCTGCACCCTCCCTCCCACCCCTGGCCAATCGGATTCTTGGGCAACTCCCAGTGAATCCCAGAATGCACTAGGAAGGATGCCTAAGACTCTGGTTGGCCCAGGTGCCTAAAGCCCCTCCCGTTGCATCCCAGGATGCACAGGGAAAGCCCACCATTAGGGGGGCCTACCGGCCAGGGGGAGTAGGCATCCTTCTGGCCAGCCTTGCTGATAAATGTATGGAGGTAGGGTTCCGTGGGGGAGGGATTATGTGTTCATGGGGGGTGATGTCAGGAGGGAGTGGGCATCCCTCCTACCGGGGGTTGTTTCAGGAGTTCTGGCAGAAGGGAGTAGGCATACCTCTTCCTGGCCAACTTGGGGGGGGGGGGGTCGGGGGTTCCCTGCCACTGTCACTCAGCTGATTGTGACAGGGAGAGTCCCTTGCTGCGATCAGCGCTTCTCTAAATGGCGCCTGTGACATGGACACCGGTTAGAGAATTGGGGTGATTAGACAGGGTTAGACATCTGTCCATTTTGGACAGACGCAATTCTGTAGAGGACGCCCGTGTGTGATTCTCAAAAGCCGCTTAGGCGGCTGCTTAGACTGGGCATCCTATACAGAATCAGGCCCTTAATGTGTGATGAACAGGTGTTAGCATATCACAGTGAAATAAGCTCTGAAAAGATTTCCATTTAATAATCAGTTAAAGTAAGAGACATTGGTGGGCAGTAATTGCACTGAAAAGTTAGTCTTGACTGTAGAAGCTCCCACAGCAATTTATAGTGCATGAGGGCAAGTCCAAGAATTACAGAATTTTATTTCCTAATTCTGAATGGGTATCTGAGTAATCTGAAAACATCCATATCTAAATATTAATTAAAAGAAACTATTCTGTTAAAAGTTAAGTACAGTCAAACCTTGGTTTGCGAGCATAATTCGTTCCAGAAGTATTCTTGTAATCCAAAGCACTCGTATATCAAAGCGAATTTCCCCATAGGAAATAATGGAAACTCGGACGATTCGTTCCACAGTCCAAAAACTTTAATACAAAATACTATACGGACTTGAATTGCAAGCCCTCGCTCATGTAGAACAGTCAATACACTCCCGCAGCATCAGAGAGAGAAGAACCATTGGCTCAGCTGTGATGATGCGACACGTGTACATGACACGTGTATACTGTATGTACTCATATTGCAAGACTGCTCGTTTAGAACAGTCACTACACTCCTGCAGCGTCAGAGAGAGAAGAACCATTGGCTCAGCTGTGATGATGTGACACGTGTACATGACATGTGTATACTGTATGTACTCATATTGCAAGACTGCTCGTTTAGAACAGTCACTACACTCCTGCAGCGTCAGAGAGAGAAGAACCATTGGCTCAGCTGTGATGATGCGACACGTGTATATGACATGTGTATACTGTATGTACTCATATTGCAAGACTGCTCGTTTAGAACAGTCACTACACTCCTGCAGCGTCAGAGAGAGAAGAACCATTGGCTCAGCTGTAATGATGCGGCACGTGTACATGACATGTGTATACTGTATGTACTCGTATTGCAAGACATTGCTTGTATATCAAGTTAAAATTTAATCAAATGTTTTGCTTGTCTTGCAAAACACTTGCAAACCAAGTTACTTGCAATCCAAGGTTTTACTGTAGTTTTATTTATTTTAAAAATTTTATATACCACCTAGGTGGTTTACGAGAATGGAAACGTAAGATATTAGGAAAAACATCACAAAGCAAAATCTTAAAATAATTACTCTTAGATTAAACCTACTGTGCCACTGAAAAGCTGGGTGATTTCATAGAAATGAATTATTTTTGTGAATTCTGAGATATTTTTGTTCATAATATAATCAATGCCTAAACATGTTTTTCTATAAACAGTATCTTCATTAGTCTTTGCCACATTCATTCATTATAGGACCATTAAAGACTCCGATAGCTGCTGGACATCCCTCCATGAATCTCTTGCTACGGAAAACCTTTGACCTGTATGCAAATGTTCGTCCATGTGTCTCCATTGAGGGATATAAAACTCCATACACTGAAGTGAATCTGGTCACGATTCGAGAAAACACAGAGGGCGAATACAGTGGCATTGAGCATGTGGTATGTGATGGATAGAAAGCTTGTAAAATTCAGCCGAATCAGACTACTAAGATTCATAATCAAGGGAAAGAAAGTGAATTAGAAAAATGTAGGACAGAATGTAAAATAGCATTAAAACATTTCGGCCTAAATGGACCCAAATCACTTTTTTTTTTTTTTTTTTAAATCTTTATTCATTTTCAGAAATTACAACAAGTGTACAATAATCACTCAGAAATATATTAATTGATCACTTGACAATCTTATTTGTAATCCTCCAAATATATAAATATAAAAGAATCCCATCCCTCCCACCCATCTTAAATAATAAAATGCTAGCCCGCGCATGCGCAGTAGCGAACCGTGTTCCCTGATCCCTTTTCTGTAGTGGTGTGGCCGTACGACTGTGCATGCGCGCTTAGTACGTCACTGCCAGAAGACGAACCATCACAGAGCGAGTGAACGCCGAGTCCTGTGGCACATCCGGATTGTGAGCAGTCCTGCCTTCGGTCCTGTCCCTGTTAAACCGGCTGGCAATAACAAAGTCAGATGCCATGGGTTCTTCCCTTTTGTCAAATTACTAAAGGCTCTGCCGGCCTCGATCCTGAGGGGCAGGATCGATACCGGCAGAACCTATAGCGATTTAGCAAGAGGGAAAGCCCCCGTGATGTCTGGCTTCGTTATTGCCAGCCGGTTTAGTGGGACCGAGACAGAACCGAAGGCAGGGCTGCTCACAATCCCCCCAACTTCCAGCGGCCGCCAAACAATGCCTTCCTCCTTGCCATGATCCTCAAGGCCTGTACTGGCACGGACGGTTTGAGAATGAGGGAGAGAACAACGCAGCCAGGCGGACCGCGGGAAGGGAAAGGGGGGGGAGGGAGGAGGGAGCCGGCTGGCCACATAAATTATTTTCATTTCAAATCTGCCGCCGCCGCGGCTCCTCTCTCATCTTCCGACATAATATAAGTGCAGCTCATGAGAGGAGCTGCGGCGGCGGCTTTGAAAACGGCTCCCTTAGTTCTTCGCTGCATTTTTTTTTAAAGTTTAAAACTGCCACCGTGGCTCCTCTCACGATCCCGGCCTGTGTCCGAGAAGGCTTCCAACGCAGGCCGGATCGTGAGAGGAGCCGCATAGGCATCTTTAAACTTAAAAAAAAAAAATCCAGCAAAGGATTTTATCTCCATGCTGCTACGAAGGAACAGGTGAGGGGGAGGGAAATGCTGATGCTGATGCACAGGGAGCAGGCAGGCATGGCAGGCAAGCAGGGGGAGAGGGAAAGGGGCTGATTTGGGGGTAGGGGTGTGCTGAGGGCATACAGCAGTCATGGGCAGGGGATCACAGAACAGGCAGGCATGGCTCAACAAGGGGAGAGGGAAAGGGGGCTGCTTTGGGGTGAGGGGTTTGCTGGGCCAGACAGCAATCATAGGGGGGAAACAGAAGGGGGCCACGGAGCAGGCAGGCATGGCACAAAAGGGGGCAGGGGCATTGGGAAACGGGGCTGCTTTGGGGGGAAGTGTGTTCTGGGGGCACACACCAATCATGCCGGGGAAGAGAAGGGGGGCCACAGAGAGATAGGCGCAATGGAGAAATACAGGCAGGCAGGGCGCAAGACAGAGACACAGACAGAAAGAATGACAGACAGACAGCATCCAAGCACAGAGAGAGAAAGGAAAAAAAAACAGTTGTCTACTCTAGCACCCGTTGCACAGGGGGAGAACGAAAGATGCTGATGGACAGGGGGTTGAAGAAAAGGAACGGAGGACTAATGTTGGACAGGGGGAGAAGGAAAGAGGTGCTGCTGGACAGGGGGGAGGTAAAACAAAAGGAGAAGGGCTGCTGCTGCATAAGGAGAGCAGTGAAGGGGTGGTGGTGGACACAGGGGAGGTAAAAGGAAGGGAAAATGGACAGGGGGAGCAGGCAAGGGGTGGTGATGGACAGCCAAGGAAAAAGAAAGGCAGAAAGAAAAAAAGCGGCTAAGGAAAGAGAGAGAAAGAAATAAAGACAGACACACACATTTGTTCTAGCACCCGTTAATGTAACGGGCTTAAAGACTAGTATATTAATAATTAACAATTATCAATTATTGTCATTCATATTCCCACCCCCCTTTATCTTAACCAATACTGAGGTGTTTAAGATGTCTGATCATTAAAATAAATAATCAATGGCCCCAAATCTTTTTAAATTTATTATAATTACCTTGTTGCATAGCAAGCACCCTTTCCATTTTATAAATATGGCATACTGAATTCCACCAGAAAGTATAATTTAGTTTAGTATAATCTTTCCAATTTCCTGTAATCTGCTGAATGGCAACCCCTGTTAATATTAATAGAAGTTTATTATTATTCACTGAAATTTGGCTTTTAAATTTTGCTTTTAAATCTCATTGATGTACCAAATAGTATACTTAAAGGGTATTAACGTAGAACAAAATCTTTTCCAGAGAAAGGAAAATGGTAAAACCAGAGGACATAATTTGAGGTTGAGGGGTGGTAGATTCAGGGGCAATGTTAGGAAGTTCTACTTTACGGAGAGGGTGGTGGATGCCTGGAATGCGCTCCCGAGAGAGGTGGTGGAGAGTAAAACTGTGACTGAGTTCAAAGTAGCGTGGGATGAACACAGAAGATTTAGAATCAGAAAATAATATTAAATATTGAACTAGGCCAGTTACTGGGCAGACTTGTACGGTCTGTGTCTGTGTATGGCCGTTTGGTGGAGGATGGGCAGGGGAGGGCTTCAATGGCTGGGAGGGTGTAGATGGGCTGGAGTAAGTCTTAACAGAGATTTCGGCAGTTGGAACCCAAGCACAGTACCGGGTAAAGCTTTGGATTCTCGCCCAGAAATAGCTAAGAAGAAAAAAAAATTTAAATTGAATCAGGTTGGGCAGACTGGATGGACCATTCGGGTCTTTATCTGCCGTCATCTACTATGTTACTATGTTAGTATCATATGAAAGGCCAACATGATTTTCTAACAATGAATTAATTTGGGGCCAAATTAACTTCCAAAAGGCATTTATATAGGGACAGAAAAATATCAAATGATCTAATGTCCCAGCTTCTAAACCACAATGCCAACATCTATTGGACCTTGAACTATCCAACTTCTGTAAATGAACTGGGGTCCATAAAGCTCTGTGCAACAAAAAACAAAAACAAAGTCTATCTCATAGATGCTGCCCTTGTAGTTTTTATTCTCCAAGACTAAAAACGTGGCCATTGAGAGGCAGCAATTTGGTGCCCAAGCTCAATGCTCCAAATATCCCTAAGAACAGTTTTTTGGTTTTTATTCAAATATCCATATAACAATTTATACCACTGTGCGGCTTGGTGGCCCAAGAAATCCGCCTCAAAAGCACAGGAATTCCAAACTATACTGAGAATTAAGAACTTTCCATTCAGGGAATCCTTCCTGAATAGCCTGCTTCAACTGCAACCATTTAAAACTTTGTGATTTATTTAAACCAAATTTATGTTGAAATTGTGAAAAACTAAGTAATGATCCATTTATAATCACATCATTTAAAGTTCGTATACCTGCAATAATCCAATGCTTCCAAACGATTTTAAACCCGCCAATTTTGATTTTGGAGTTTACCCAAATGGATTGATTTAATGATTTGGAAATTGGGTCTGGCGATAAATTACTAACATAACGTAAAGTCTTCCAAGTATCCAACAAAATTCTATTATTTTTATATTTCCTGGGCAAATTTATACTAATAAGATGAGACAAATGCAAAGGAAACAGGAGCTGCCTTTCCAAATACAACCAGTCCGGTACATTTTCCATGAGATCTGGGAGGATCCAATACATACCCTGTCTTAAAATATAGGCTTGATGATACCTATAAAAATTTGGAAAATTTACCCCTCCCTCTATAATTGTCTTTTATAGAGATACTAAAGCAATTCTAGGCCTTTTACCCAACCAAACAAATTTAGTAAGAATACCATTTAACCTTTTGTAAAACGACCCCTGGAAAAAAATTGGTGTCATACTCATTTGATAACAAACCACAGGCAATATCATCATTTTGATCCCAAATCACTTTAGTTTTTCTTGCTCTGATCCTGTTTGGCATTTGCCCTTTATTAATCCCTTTGTCTTGGAATTCAAAAAGATGTGGTATAACTAGAACCATTCAAAAACTTAAACTTTCCTTCCCTTCACTGAAAGGCATCACCCTGGCAAACTGGGGAAATCGTTATTTTTCTAAATAACTGATCTATAGAACAACATTCCTTTACAGCTGCAAGATCTAGGCTCTCTTCAAATATTTTGTAAACATCTGAAAACCTGGCTATTCTCAAAATTGTAAAACTTTCAGCTTATCTTTTTTTCATTACTGTAGGTCTTAACTGTAAACCGAGTCGAGCTCTATTTGTATAGAGACGACATGGTCTATAAATTTAAGGTTTAGTTTAGTTTGTGCTCTGGCCCTTGAAAAGGATAGGCTTTTCAGGAATGGGCTGTCCTATTATACTTTTCCTGGATGCCAAAAGACAGAGAAAGGCATGAAGAAGAATCGGAATGCTTTATTTTTGGCTTAAAAAAAAATTGACTTCCAAAAACTGAAGTGGTATATCGTGGGGTTTTTTTCTTGGTTACTACACTTTTCTTGTATGCGTGATGAATAAGTTCAGTATAGGAAGATTTGTGTATATAGAAGTACTGTTTAAAGATTCCTGTTATGATGTGTGAGCACGTGTGTTTATTTCAGAAGTCGCTGCTGTGCTCTGTGGACCAATTCATTTTTTTTTTCTCTTTAATAATTAATCATACTTCAGTAGTACTTCCATTGTCACTGCCAGTTTATTTTGTTGGTCCTAGGAACCCTCATAGGTCCAAGGACTATGAGGGAGCAACTTCTCCAGGTTGTGGCCACTACAGTGGCAGGCATTTCTCCCTTTGCCTGGGCCTCAGTTGGCTGTGTTGGTGGCTTGCCAGGCCTGACTGATGTATGCTTTATTTTTTATAGGACTACTGTAACCTGTGTTTTCTGCTTTTCAGATTGTTGATGGCGTTGTACAGAGTATCAAACTAATCACTGAGGATGCAAGTAGGCGGATTGCTGAATTTGCTTTTGAGTATGCCAGGAACAACCAGCGAAGCACTGTCACTGCTGTACACAAAGCTAATATCATGTAGGTTGGCTTCAAATTTATCAAACTTATTGAAAATAGATGGGTATCAATCCATTTGGAACTGTGAAGAGAAAATTCTGCGGTTAACTCCTCTAGAATTTGTCCTGGTTCTCAAGTGATTGGAATGTGTGTGTGTGTACACCTACTTTCACTCCCTCTGTGGTGGGGGAACCCTTTTAAATAGACAGTCTGTTGAGTGTAAAGCTAGCTCATGTATATTTTTCTGGTATGAAATGCAGTAATCAACCCCTTCTTTTTGAAGGTGCACACACAGTTGTAACTGAAACAAGTGTAATGTATCGAGATACATATGAAGTCTTTCACAGACCCATGTATAGTGTACTCTGCATACAAATAATGAGCAGTTGTGGTTGCAGGCACTGTTCCATCTAAGCTGAGCAGGAATCCTCCAATGCATTGCTGCTAGTTGAGGGGGGTGGGGAGCAGTGCTTGTTTTCAATGAGTGTGAACTCGAAGGCGCAGATACTCAAGGCCCAGCAAACAAGAAGATGCAGATCTTCGGGCACTGGCATGTCCTGTGCATTGGTGCCGGTGCTGGATGGGGGTAAGCAGTGTGTTCAGGTGGGTGCTGGGGGATGCCAGATCATGGCAAGGGGGGGTGTCAGGCGAGCTGGGGGGAGAGTGCCGGATTGTGGGGGGCGCCGCTCGCAAATCGAGGCAAGCTCGGTTTCCGAGGCACCGATTTAGCGAATGTTTTGCTCGTCTTGCAAAACACTCGCAAACCGGTGCACTCGTAAACCGAGGTACCACTGTATTTTTGTGGCTGATGCTGAACTGTCCATTTCTTGATTAGGATTTTTCCTTTGGCCTCCATGTTGTATAGTATTTTTTTCAAAATGTGCTTTTAGTCCAGAATAGAGAATGACACGGGGAAAAAAAGCTGTCCCCGTCACCACCCCGTCCCCGGCCCACCATCCTCTGCACCGCTCCGTCACCGCCATTCCCTTCACCGCCCCGTCACTGTCACCACCTTCCCTTTCACCACCCTGTCACCGCCACTGCCATCCCATTCACCGCCCCGTCACCGTCCCCGCAGCATCCATATAAGCCTTATTACTGTAATATTTAGCTTATTCCTTTCTTATAAATCAAAGTTACTGCTGCTGAACTAGAGAAAGAGATGTTCAGCTGGCAGGGCTTTGTTTATAAATTTTTATCAACACAACTAATATACTACTTTATCCTAAAGCAAAAAATAAATAAATAAATAGAATTTTTTTTCTACCTTTGTTGTCTGGTTTCTGCTTTCCACATCTTGTCATTCAATTCCTTCCATCCACTGTGTGTCTTCTCTCTGCGTCTTCCATTTGCTGTTACTGTGCCTCTCCCTTCACCCTCCCCCAATTGGTCTAGCACCCATCTTCTTCCCTCCCTTCCCCCATAGTCTGGCATCTGTCTTCTTCCCTTCCAGCAACTTCTCCCCACTCTGTCTTCCACATTTCCCTTCAGGGTCTGTTCTATTCCTTTCCACCACCACCCTTCCCTCCCTCCTTTACAATCTGTTCCTTTCTACCACCCTTCAGCTCCTCTCGCGTGGTCTATCTACCTCCCTCCCTCTTATTTTTGTGGCACGTTACAATGTAATTTGTGCAAGCCGCTGGAGCCTGCGAGCTCTGTCCCTGTCCCATTCCCACAAACTATCTCGCTTCTGTGTTCCTATTTTCCCCATTTCTAATATCTCTCCTATGTATCTGCCATTGCCCCCCCCCCCCCGTGTCCATATACCATCTCCATGGCATGTCCCCTTTATGTCTCTGTCCCTATGCCCCATGCACATAATTTCCCCTCTTTCTGTTACCTTCCTCTGTCCAGATTTCCCCTATCTTCCTCTTCCATACCAGTGTGTCTCTTCTTTTCAACCCCATCTAGCTTCTTTCCCTCTTTCTCCCCCCCCCCCTTGCTTCCAGCATCTGGTTCACCTGCCTGTCTTCCCCTTTCTTTCCTGCTGTGGGTTTCTTTCTTTCCCTCTTCATCCCCTTGGCCCAGAATTTTTTTTCCTTTCACTCCCTCCTTCCTAGTATGAGCCGGGAACAAACGCGATCTCACGGTCTAACAGCCCCCACCTACCCTATCGCAGCGATTAGCCAGCTCCCTCCCTCCACCTCACCTTATATTCTGGGTTTGCTGGCTTCCTTTTTCCCCGAGCCGCACGCGTTTAAAAAGACGCGCACGCGCAGCTGTGCGAGTCTATCAAGCTTCTCCTCTCCTGCAACTTCCTGTTTCTGGTTGCGTCAGAGGAGAAGCTTGATGGACTCGTGCAGCCACACGTGCACAGCTTTTTGAACGCGTGCGGCTCAGGAAAATGGAAGCCGGCAAACTCAGAATTTAAGGTGAGATAGAGGGAGGGAGCTGGCTAAACGCTACGGGCGGGCGGTGGCTGCGGGGATTGCGCGATCCTTAATGCCTCACTGCGGAGACAAGACCATTCACCGCTCCACAGGCGGTGAATGGCCTTGTCCCCTTCCCCGCAGCGACTGTTATTTTTCATTCCCCGTTCCGGCGGGTTACCCGCGGCTAAACGCGGCTAGCCACGGGTAACCGTCACCGTGTCATTCTCTAGTCCAGAACGCAAAGGCCTCTATGCCGTACTTTTTAATTTATTTATTTAAAAAATTTATATCACTGCCTAAATACCTAGGCGGTTCCCAAGCAGCCTACATAATAAAATAAACATATCAAAACAAATAATCAGCATAACCAAGTACATCAGTCAAAATACATGGCACTGCACTACCCTCAAGTCTGCCCCAGATCTTATGGTACAAGCAAGCAAAATAAATACCCTTGCAATGTCTTTTCGTCATTTTCTCCTGAGATAACAGCATAGAAAGCTCTGATCTTAATGTTCTACTAGGACAGTAGACCTTCAACAATTGTTTAAAATACAATGGTACAGGAGCATACAATGTTTTGATGAATAATAGATAAAACTTGTATATACCATGTAAATGATATACATGTTGCACGGTGTTCTAGTACATGTACAAAAAAAAAAGTGCTCAATGCACCAAACTTATGATAAAAATTAAAGCAATGTTAGATGTCAGAAAAATCACACATTGCCACAGTAATATGCAGCTATTTCTTCAAAGGGTCTCCCGTCTATCAGTGCATGAGCTGGCTTGGCTTGCCTGCTGATAAGAGGGAGCAGACATAAAAACAAACTGGCTGGACGCCATCTCTCCCCCCTCCCACCTTGTAAAAAGTTCCCTGGTGGCACTGTCGGGAGAGTGCCCTGAATATTGATAGTGGCCCAATCAGTGTGGCTGAAGCAGGTAGGTTCCTTTTCTGTTTGCTTAAACGAACCAGAATATCAGCCCCCCCCCTCCCCCATTTTAAGTTAATGAAGTGAAAAATATAACAAAGCAGAAACCTTGTCTTGTTTGTAACATTGTTTTGGATCATCTTAATTCTAGGAGAATGTCCGATGGCCTTTTTCTGAAGAAATGCAGAGAAGTTGCTGAAGCTTACAAAGACATTAAATTCAATGAAATGTATCTTGATACAGTATGCCTAAATGTAAGTACCCTTAACATCAACCATCTATATATTCATTCATTGTTCACATGTTAGATACTTTACATAAGAATGAGTTCATAAGAAAGCTGAATGAATGAATGTTTTCTACCTAGATGGTACAAGATCCAACACAATTTGATGTTCTCGTCATGCCAAACTTGTATGGAGACATCCTCAGGTAAGCAGGATCTCATACAGTTTTAATCTGGTACATTCTAATCTCTTCCATCTTTGGAAATTAAATGGTGACACTTGGAGTTTATATTTCAGAACTATATAAAATCTGTTGCAAAGTTTTCCAAACCTTGGGACCTGGGGTGAGATGTGGGCATATAGCCAGTGGTAGACCATATCTCTGCTTGTGTTTAAGATGACACTAGTTATAGCTACACACCCTTAATTTCGGTGCTAAACGGTAACTCTTGAGTGCACACATATCTCAGTTTGTGAAAATGTGAACAAATACCACTTGGATTATAAATCCATATAGACGGAAATAATTTGTACATGTTTGTAATTTACCTTGAGCTTAGACTTGGAAAGGATGAGTAATAAATTCCCTTTTAACATAGATTTTAGATTAAGGCATAGTTATCAACATAAGCTAGCATAATTTCCACTAACTTTTGCTATTTTAGCACAGGTCCCATTTCTAATCTAATCTAATTTTTCATTTGTGAGTCGCGCATACCTAAGCAGGCTCTAGGTGACTCGGTGAAAAGGAAAGAGAGGGAGACCTAACAATAAAATAACTTAATGTCTTAAAGTAGTCCACATTTAATAACTACCCCCCCCCCCCTCCAATCTTTGTGTAAAATTTTCAGAAATTTAAAGCTCCTGGTTCTGTGTTGGGCTCTTTCTGGGGTATTGCAACATGCGTCAAGCATTGTTCACACACACTTGTTTTGTGGAAAATTAATCTTTGAATGTAATTATTCCCTTTTTCAAGTATAGTTGGTAGGTACTTGCTTAAGGGACTGTTTATTCAGGGAAAAAATCCTGATTTGGTGAGATCTGCGTTTATTCAAAGTGAAACTCTCAGAGTCAGTAATGATATCAAGCAAGACTTGAAAAGGTGACAAACTGTCATGTCCTCCCCCTGGTCATGGATCAGTGAGGTTGGGACCATAGACATAGTCCCCTAGGCAAGGGCTTACTTGCATCCATTCCAGGATGAGCTCCTTTTCAGATGGTGCTCACAGAGGCATGTGCTTCACCAGCAGCTGCCTTAGACAGCAGAAGCTCGTTGCAGTGTAGCCTTGTGGTTGGAACCCCAATCTCTCACCAGAGGCGTTCTCCTTCACATCTCTGGATGGGTGATTCTGATGGACACCAGCCTATACAGTTGGTGGCACATTGTGAAGGGTGTCCAGGGACACTGGTCCCTTTTTCAGAGGAAGCAGTCGATCAACCACTTGGAACTGTGAGCTTCAGGCATTTAGGAGGGTGCTGCAGAGCAAACGGTTTTCTTAGATAACGCAATGACAGTAGCCTATGTCAATCGCCATGGAGACACCAAGAGTACTGTTTCATGCTTGGAAGCCTAGATGCTGTTTCGCTGGGAGGAGGCCAATCTTTTTGCGCTGTCGGTAGCACATGTGGCAGAAGCATCAATGTATAAGCAGATTTCCTCAGCAGGAAGACCCTGGATCCCGGTGAGTGGTCATTGTCTCAGGAATCTTTCACGTGCCTTGTGAATCAGTGTGGGCGCCAACAAAAAGGCAGCTCGGTTCTTCAGTCGAAGATATAAGCCAGAAAGCGAAGGCCTGGATGTCCTGGTGCAACCCTTGCCAAAGGCAAGTCTTTGTCTTCTCTCTCTGGCCCATGAACGGCAGACTTCTGCACAAGATTATGGCACACCAGGGGCTGGTGATTCTAGTAGCATCAGACTGGCCAAGGCAACCAAGATATACAGACTTAATCTGTCTACAAAGGAATCAAAGTCTCAAACTTCCATCTCATCCCCGTCTGTTCAGGCAGGGGATGAGATGACATTCTTTCCCATCTTAGGCAATTAGATCTATCCCCCTTAATATCAACACCAATACATACAGCAGGCCATACGATTGATATGATCTTATCTTCTATATCTACACTTAACAAATTTCAATTTCATTCATCTCAATCAGTCCCATGGTCAGATCATTTCTTAATTACAATAACACACATATCTGTATTGTCTAAACCAGTGGTTCCCAACCCTGTCCTGGAGGAACACCAGGCCAATTGGGTTTTCAGGCTAGCCCTAATGAATATGCATGAAGCAAATTTGCATGCCTATCACTTCCATCATATGCAAATCTCTCTCATGCATATTCATTAGGGCTAGCCTGAAAACCCGATTGGCCTGGTGTTCCTCCAGGACAGGGTTGGGAATCACTGGTCTAAACCAAACAAAACTTCTCAGGTTAGTAAGTTTAAAGATTTTAGCAAATTATCCTCGGACCTAATTGCAGCAAATTTTAATCTCGACCTTGCAAATTTAGAAACATCTTGCCTAGATGATTCATTAACTAAATGGCTATATACTACACAATCTCTAATTGATAAACTAGTCCCGACCCAAATAAAATACATATCATCACGGAAACACATTAATCCATGGTTTAACGCTGAACTTAACCTAATTAAAAAACAACTTCGTTCTTTAGAACGAAATTGGAGGAAAGACAAAAGTCCTTCAAATTTATTAAAATTTAAAGAACATGCAATATTTTACAAAGAAAAAATAATTCAAGCAAAATCGACACATTATTCCAGACAAATTCTTCAAGCTAAAAATACTTCCATGCTATATAATATCCTAAAATCAATCAACCATCAGTCTAAAAACCTCTTTCAAGATTTCAAATCCCATCCAACTGCACAGGAATTAGTAGATTCTTTTGTGGATAAAGTTAACAACATAAGGAAAAATCTTTCATTAAAACAACAAACCACTCTTGCTTCTGATCAAGAAACCAGCCCTTTATTTTCCTCCAAATGTTCTAACTTCAACCTTCCCATTCTTAAAGATCTTTAATTAATTATCAAAACTATCAATCCCAAAGGATCCTTTACAGAATCCATCCCCCCTTTTATTCTCAAGAAATATTTCTCAATATTTGGCCCTTATATATATGCTTTAATTAACATGAGTTTACAACAGGGTGTTGTGCCTCTAGCTTGGAAAAAATCCACTATACGACCAGTCCTAAAAGATCAAAAAATAGGCCCTGAGGAAAAAACTAATTACAGGCCAATTGCTAACATTCCCTTTCTAGCGAAAGCAACTTAAAAAATTGTGTTCAACCAAATATCAGAATACATTAAAAAAACTAACGTCTTACATCCAAATCAGACAGGATTCAGGCAAAATCATTCCACAGAGCATTCTTTAATAGGTATGACTACATCCATTTTGTATCATTTAGATCACCATACTTCTGTATTATTAATTTCACTTGACCTTTCGTCTGCATTCGACACAATTGACCATACCCTTCTAATAAACAGGCTTCAATCTATTGGTGTGACAGACCAGGTTTTGCTCTGGTTTAAGTCCTACTTCGAAAACCGTTCATCAAATGTCTTTTTCAATAATTCGACTTCAGAAAGTTTTTCATTTCCCTATGGCATCCCTCAAGGATCAATACTTTCGCCTTTATTGTTTAACACTTTTCTTGCTCCCCTTATGACACTATGCCAGTCTATCGGATTCTCGGTATTCGCATACGCAGACGATATACAGTTGATACATCCAATTGATCCCAATAATTTACAAGAAATAGCAGCAATAAACGGAAAGCTGGATCAAATTCATCATTGGCTGGATACTAATAGACTAGCCTTGAATATTAATAAAACTAACGTTATGCTCTTTCCATGGAAGGACTGCTATAGACTTCTTTCTCCCATTTCTATTAAAGGCATTCCTTTGCAGACGGCACACAATATTAGGATTCTTGGAGTAATATTTGATAACAAATTATCTTATCACGATCACATAAGCCATGTGGTCAAATCTACTTTCTATAGACTTTGCCAAATTCGTTCAGTAGCTAAATTTTTATGTGCAAAATCTCTGAATATTTTAATTCATTCTTTAGTAATCTCCAAAATTGATTATTGTAATGCACTGTTTAAAGGTCTACCACAAAAAGAAATCAGATGTCTTCAAATTATCCAGAACGCCTCTATTAAAATTATCTATAAAGCCAAAAAATTTGATCACGTTTCTCCATTACTTAAATAGGCACATTGGCTCCCGGTTGCACACCGTATCTTATTTAAATTATGCTTGCTTACTTTTAAATCATTATTATTTAAAACCCCTGCTTTTATTTTTAGAGTCCTAATTCCTTATTTTACCTCAAGACAGCTGAGATCACAAGACCAACACTTATTGGCCATTCCTTCATTAAAAGTTATCAATACGAGGCGTCACACCATTTTCTCAATAACAGCTCCCCAGTCTTGGAATGACCTCCCATTATTTATTAGAGAGGAAAAGAACTTGGACAAATTCAAGACCAAACTTAAGAGTTTCCTCTTTATAGATGCTTTTAGTGAATAAATTCAAAGATTCGGTCTCTTTTTATCTTATATTTTATTATAAACTTTATTTGTTTCCCCTCCTACTGTTTTTTCCTTAAACATATTTAAACTAAATATTGATTGTAATCCATTAATAATTTTCCCTTTGTTTTGATATTATATGTATAGGTTAAACCATGTATAGGAATGTTTGTATTTGTTATTTTAATTTGACATGGCTATTGTTTGTTTGATTTGTTACCCGTATTTGATTATTTAAGAAATTGTAAATCGTCTAGAAATTGTGATAGGCGATTAATCAAATTATATAATAAACTTGGAAACTTATGGTATGGCTCTTGAACATGCAGCGCTAGTGCTTGAAGGCTATTCAGATAGAGTGGCAAAAGCCTTGGAAGTTCTTCCAAACTTGGTGCACTTGAAGGAATGAGGACCCATGCTCGACATCGATCTCTGTTGTACTCATCTTCTTTTAGGAAGGTCTGGAAAAAAGGCCTAGTGACTGGCTCTCTGAAAGTTCAGATTGTGGGGCACTCCTGTTTTGGGCCTAAGATTAATAAGAGCACCGTAGCTGCACATCCAGATGTGGCCAGGTTTTTGAAGGGCACGTTGCCCCTCCGTCCTCTGGTGCGACATCCTTTTCTGGCATGGTGTCTTAATCTAGTCCTCTGGGTGCTAGCTAGATCACCCTTCCAACCTCTGGAGGAAGCTTCTCTGATGGACCTTACCATCAAAACTGTGTTTTTGGTGGTGATTACCTCGGCCTGACAAGTGTTGGAACTTTACGCTTTGTCATGCAGAGATCCTTTCCTCGTAATTTTGGATTCAGGTGTGGGTCTTATGCACAATCCCATCATTCTTACTGAAAATGGTTTCCATTCCTCGTAATTTTGGATTCAGGTGTGGGTCTTATGCACAATCCCATCATTCTTACTGAAAATGGTTTCCAGCTTCCATATCAACTAAGAAGTATGCTTGCCTGCCTTCACTCCCTCGGGATTGAGAGAGAGAGAGTGATCAGGTGTTGAAATTGTTCAATGCGCATAGACTCTTACTGCGGTATCTAGTTACGAATGAATTTTGATTGTCAGATCATCTGTTCATATTGGCCCATTACCTCTTAACTTCATCCTATGCCCTCTCATTCCGGAACTTCCTTTCAAATGAAAGAGACTTGCCTTATGTGCATTTATGCAATGTAGGTATTTAAATGTTTCTCAAGAAATATAAAGATGGTAAGAGCAAAATACAAAAATAATATCCAAAAATATTATCAGCCAGTGGTGGGATACCCACAGAAAATTAGCATTTAGAGAAAAGTGGAGAAAAATCCTCGAGAGCAATTGATTCTGATTTCTAGCAGCTCTTATTATCACAACTCCACTTGAAAATGCAATCTTTAACTGGGGATAATCCCCACCAATGTGTTCGGGGATAAAACGTCAAAAAGGTTTATTATATACTCATCTTAAAGTGCTAGTGTCTTCCTTGGAACAGCCTCACCGGTCTTTCAAACAATTCACTCCAGGGCGTTGTCAATAATCTTCGCTCCACTGCGCTGCAAATCTTTATTTTCTGAGCCTTTCCGATAAGGTTCTTGTTTTGCCACACTGTGGCTGTGTCAGGGAAAATACAATGGCTTACTGACATTGCTATGCTCCCATGCACTGTTGGCTCCAAGACTCAACTCATACAGGGCTCACACCAATGTCATGATGTCACTTCCGGTGCAACATCACAACTACTTCCAATGTTCAAAATATTTCAAGGAGATGGGTGCAAAAGATTAATGCATGCAAATGATTAATAAAAAGCACACCATTCAATTCTTTGATTTAACCCCTTAGGCCAGATTGTATTCAAGGAGTATATCCAACGTTACTCGTGCTGATGCAGCATACGTTTAACATTGCCTTTCTGATGTGGTGTAGGGATGTGCCATAGAACCCCACATTTAAAATCCTGGAGCAGGTGCTGTTTGTCAACACAGTGGCAAGTCAGCACATCAATTTGTTTTTTATGCAACATATTACTGTAATGTTCAGACAGTCTGATTTTATGTTCAAATCTGTTTTTATTGTTTAACAAAGACAGACTACAAAGCAGTAACAACCAGTAATAACAATATCTATAAACACAGTCCAAAAACCAAAATTCCCCCCCCCTATGAAAAGAGAAAAGGAAGGAAAAGTTTCAGAACAAAACCAGAGGCGACCAATAGGTTGCGAGCACTCCAACAGACAGTCTGATTTTTAAAACTTCTAGCTGTATGCCCAATATAACGCAAAGTGCGTGGGCAATTCACTATTCCCACCATTTTGCATGTTGTATAGCTTTTCAACGATATCACCTTTCTTCCTGGAATTTCCAGAAAGTTACCTTCCAACATAACTTCACAAGCTGAACACCCTTCGCAACGAAAATGGCCCACCCTCCCTTCTTCTTTCCTTGACCATACATCTGCTTTTCATAACAAGTCACTGAGATGCGATTACAAGAAAATGCAATTTTACATTCAAATGGAGTTTTTTGTTTTTTTTTAATCGCCTGTGATATAAGAGTGGCTAGAAATCAGAATTGATTGCCTTCTTATAAAAATTACTCTTGATGCTTTTATTCCACTTTTTTCTAAATGCTAATTTTCTGTGGATATCCCACCACTGGCTGGTAACACTTTTGGATATTATTTTTGTATTTAAATGTTTCTATCGTAACTTCCCTCTCCCGCCTTGCTTCCAAAGTATACAAATTGAGATCATTTTAAAAGTCTGTCCCTATACACCTTATGACCAAGGCCACTGACCATTTTAGTAGCATTCCTCTGGACCGACTCCATCATGTTTATATCTTTGTGAAGGTGTGGTCTCCAGAATTGTAAACAACAAATAAAGCCAATAAAAATTGTGTGCATTCCCTTGATAGTGAGAGCTTGTTTATTCCCCCCCCCAAAAAAAAAAAAAAAGCCACTTCAAGTAGATCATTTTCTTAATCATAAGAAACAAGCTTTGATGACAGAGGCTATATGAGATCTAAAAGTTCTTGAGTTGTTACCCCCAAAATCTTGATGGCAGTAACCCCTGGAAGTCTAAAAGCAAAATGAATAACACATTGTTTTTGACAGCTTTATTCCTACTGGTAGTACCACAGGACTACTGCTAGATGGCAGCATCTGCCATTTAAAAATGAGGGAGTCACTGGGACAGAAATGACCAAGAAACTGATTCTCAAAGTTGGGTGCTAAAAGTCCATGATGCAACAATACCACCAAAAAAATAGCTCAGGGATACTCGAAGGAATCAGTAGGAATTCATGCTAGTAAACCAGAAATAAGGGGAGGGATATGCCTAGAACATGTGCCCAAAGGTTCTGTGGTAAGCATGGCCTTTGTGTGGATGCCCAGACTAAACTGAAGTGCAGGCACAAATCAGCATTTGTTCTTCTGTGCCTTTTTAAAATATAAGACTTTCAAAAATTTTGCACGGCTCCTATTTAAACACAGAATAGGCACCAATGTGTGCTTTTCAATTTTGCTTTGCTCAGACTCAAAAACTTGATTGTTTTCTCACTTTCAGTTCTTGAAACCTACACAGGCTTCCTCTGATGAAGTATGAGGGGATGTGGATAAGTCCTTGACTTTGTGAAGACAACAGGAGTAATCTAAGAAAATACTTTTTTACAAAAAGGGTGGTAGACGCGTGGAACAGTCTCCCGGAAGAGGTGGTGGAGACAGAGACACTGTCCGAATTTAAGAAAGCCTGGGATAGGCACGTGGGATCTCTTAGAGAGGAAAAGATAGTGGTTACTGCGGATGGGCAGACTGGATGGACCATTTGGCTTTTATCTGCCATCAAGTTTCTATGTAACAACAAGCTAAGGAAAAAACCTGCTGTACATATTTACCACTGAGCTCCACACACTAATGATGTTGTGCTCTAATTATTTGGTGCTGCAAACCACTCTGCTAATTTGGCATCCTTGGTGCTTGAAAACTTTCTTCCCTTGAGGTGTTTCTCGAGCTTAGGAAAGAAGTGAGTAGGTCATATGTTTCAGAACTTCAAAGTGAAGATCTGCCCATTTTTATTGCATAATGGCTGCTTCTTTAGCACTCTCCAGACCAGTAGAGGTTAACTTTACGAATGGGTATATATCTAATCATGACCAGCAGGTGGAGACTGAAAACAAAACTTTGGGACAGTATATACTATCCTCCCTTCTCTATTTCCCTCAGTCTTCTTTCAGTCTCCAGCAGGTGTTGAGTGATCTGTACCCATCTCTCTTGGTAGGGCTGTTGGAATTTGTTTAGGGGTTTATTGTCCCTGTTTTTGGCCGGACGGAGCTTGGTCGGGCCCTGTTTGGGGGTTCGTCCGACCTCGGGGGTGTCAAACCCGGCGGGTCACGAGCGGGGTCCCTCCCCCCACTTCCTCCACCTCCCCACATTTTTTTAGAGGAGCCTCAGCAGTAAGCCTTGCCCCCTAAATCAAGCAAGGCATATTGCTTCGAGAGCCTGTGGAGTCTGTTCTGTAAAAAAAAAAAAAAAAATCCTGAGGTAGTGCTGGTCTGGAGGGTTGTTTCCCTTTAAGAAAACTGTATTTTACTGTATTTTTTCATGTAACCAGCACTTTTTTATAGCTAGGTCGCGTATGGAGCAATTGTGCCCTTCTCCGGGGGAGTAGGCCACAATTTTAGTCCAGCCGCGAGGCACTCGCGGCCGGCCTGAACTCGGCGGTTTGGGTCGGTGAGGTGGTGGAGCTCCGTCGGCAGCGGCTGCAGGCGCCCAGAGCTCCCCGCCGATGGTGCCTCGCGAGTCGGCTTGGAGCAGTGGGGAAGCCCGGTCTTCCACAACCGCCCACGGAGGGATTCCCCGAAGGATTCCCTCTCAGCTGATTTTTTGACAGCTGATGCCGACTTGCCTGTCTTAGCGGCTGAGACTGTTCAGTCTTCTCATCCGCTAAAGGCCATGGAGGGAGCATTTTTGGCGGGAACTTCGCCATTTTCTTTGTCTGGCCCCTCCATTTTGTCTGCAACCTCAGGTGACCTTCCCCCTGTATGGCGAACACAGGGGCAGGTTTCAGCATGGACCCCTGCTGGGGCAGGGAGTCCCTGGGGACCCCCAGGGGTTTTTTGCCCCCAATTTAATTTCTTTCTTTGTGCGGACTTTTGGGGGTCCCACGTGCACCTGGGGGGTTTCGGGGGGGGTTTCCCTCCGCGCCCCCTATGGCTTTGCCTCCCTCTTTTCGTTTGGCGTCCCCTCTTCCTCCTCCCTCATCCAAGCGCCCGCGGGGGGGCTTGGATTGCGAATTGGTGGGCGGAGGAGCGTGTTGGCCTGGTTGAGGACCTGGCTGCTTTGGCGGGCTTCCAGGATCCTCTAGAGGGGACGCCTGTTGGCAGCGGGGCGGCGGGTTTCCCGTCTTCCAGAGCAGATGCGTCCGTGGTGCGCTTTTTTATTCAGAGGGATGAGCTTTTAGACCTGTGTAGCAGGTCTCCTTGGTGCTGCATTTTTGCAGTGGCGCCGCCGGAGACCCCGCGTATGGGGGCCCCTCTGCTTCAGGGGGTCTGTCCTGGTTCCCGCTCTTTTCCTGTGCGTCAGGATTTGCGGGATTTTGTGTTGGCGCAGTGGCCTATGGGCGCAGCTTCGTTTGGTGTGCGCCTTGGCTCTTGGGTATCCCGTCCCGGAGGGAGGTAGGGCTACCTTAATTTCGCCAATGGGGAACGCGGTGGTCTCGGCACTTCCTAAGCGGCATACCGTGCCTGTTATGGACGGTTCTGCTCTTAGGGTCTCGGAGGCGCGTGCGTTAGAGACACTTCTTAAGTATGATTTTGATGTCTCTGCCTTTGGGGTCCAGGCGGCTGTTTGTGGGGAGCTAGTCGCTCGCGCCGTGTTTCGGTGGGCTGAGCGTGTCCTGGATCGGGAGTCTGATGACTGGTCTCTAGTGGATCAGGAGGTAGCGAAGATTGCGATGGCTGCCTCGTTCCTCTCAGATGCTCTTTATGACTTGGTGCGGATTTCGGCTAAGTCTATGGCATGGCCGCGCGGCGTATTTTGTGGCTGCGCGCTTGGGCGGCGGATTCTGCATCCAAAGCTAAGTTTACTAAAGTTCCCTTTAGGGGGTCTTTTTGTTTGGAGAGGAATTAGATGAGTTGATTCAGACTCTGACGGACTCGGAGGTGCCCCGTCTGCCTGAGGACCGTGCCCGCCCTGCGTCTAGGTGTGGGGCTGCCCGGGGGCGTTTGCGGGAATTTCGCAAGTATCGCCCGGGGCGTGGGGCTGCTTCTTTCCCGGCTCAGGGTTTTTCCCGGGGTCGGTTCTTCCAGCGCATGCAGCCCTTTCGGGGGGCCCGTCGGGGGGCAGGGAATCCCTCCGCCGGTTCCCCCGCTTCCCGTCCTGCGCAATGACTCCTTGCCGGCGCCCCCTTTGGTTCCGGTGGGGGCCCGGCTGCGCAAATTTTTCCCCAAATGGGCCGAGATCGCGTCCGATCAGTGGGTCCTTGAGGTGGTGCGGGACGGTTACGCTCTGGAGTTTACCCGCTCTCTGCCGGACCTTTTCCTCGCTTCTCCATGTCAGACTCCATGGAAGACGCAGGCTTTTCGTCAGACCCTTCAGCGTTTGCTAGATCTCGAGGCAGTGGTGCCGGTGTCCCCTACGGAGTGGGGCACCGGCAGGTACTCCATTTACTTTGTGGTGGCCATAAAGGAGGGGACCTTTCGGCCCATCCTGGATTTGAAAGGGGTCAACAGAGCTCTCCAGATTCCATCTTTCCGCATGGAAACGCTGCGGTCGGTCATTCTGGCGGTTCAGCCGGGGGAGTTTCTTACGTCTCTCGATCTGACGGAGGCCTACTTGCAGGTTCCAATTCGGGCCTCTCATCAGCACTTCCTTCGCTTTGCGATCTTGGGGCGGCACTTTCAGTTCTGTGCGCTTCCCTTTGGTCTGGCCACGGCTCCTCGGACGTTCACCACGGTAATGGTGGTCGTCGCGGCAGCCTTGCGGTCGGTGGGCATCCTGGTTCACCCCTACCTGGACGACTGGTTGATTCGGGCAAAGTCGTTGCAGGAGAGCTCCCGGGTTACGGCTCGGGTGGTGGAGTTTCTCCGGTCGCTGGGCTGGGTGGTCAACCTTTCCAAGAGTCGGTTGGTCCCGGCTCAGCGTCTGGAGTGCCTTGGGGTTATGTTCGACACCTCCTTGGGGAAGGTCTTCCTTCCAGAGGCCCGGGTGAGCAAATTGCAATCTCAGATTCGCCTGCTTTTGGCGTCCCGGGGTCCTCGGGCGCGAGATTTCCTCCAAGTCCTGGGGTCAATGGCTGCGTCCCTGGACGTGGTGAGGTGGACGCGGGCCCACATGCGTCCTCTTCAGTATGCTCTGCTCCGGAGGTGGTCTCCCCGGAGGCAAGATTTGGATGTTCCGGTTCCCCTACGAGGCTTGGCGCGCTGCAGTCTGCGCTGGTGGCTCCGGACCCCTCACCTGGTTCAGGGGGTGGGTCTGGATCTCCCGCAGTGGACGGTGCTCCTTACGGATGCGAGTCTCCTCGGTTGGGGGGCTCAGTTTATGGGCCACTCAGCTCGGGGCACCTGGTCCGCGGAGGAGGCCTCCTGGTCGATCAACGTGTTGGAGACCAGAGCGGTCAGGCTGGCGCTGTTAGCTTTCCACTTCCTTTTCCTGGGCAAGTCGGTCAGAGTCCTGTCGGACAATGCCACGGCGGTGGCTTATGTCAATCGTCAGGGGGGCACCAAGAGCACTCCTGTGGCGCAGGAGGCGGCTCGGCTCATGGTTTGGGCGGAGTCCCATCTTCTGGACCTCTCGGCTTCTCATATAGCCGGGGTAGAAAATGTTCAGGCAGACTTCCTCAGTCGTCACTTCCTGGATCCAGGAGAGTGGTTTCTCGGCGCCGGAGCGTTTCGGTTGATAGTGCAAGATTGGGGGCAGCCCCTGATGGACCTGATGGCCACGAGTGGCAACGCCAAAGTGCCCCGCTTCTTCAGTCGTCGCAGGGAAGGGCTGGCCGAGGGTCTGGATGCTCTGGTCCAGCCGTGGCCAACGGAGGGGCTGTTGTATGTGTTCCCTCCTTGGCCGCTGGTGGGCAGAGTGCTTCTTCGCATTGTTCACCATCCGGGTTTGGTGGTGCTGGTGGCACCGGATTGGCCTCGACGTCCGTGGTATGCGCATCTGGTGAGGCACCTGGTGGCGGTTCCTCTTCCTCTGCCTCTCTCGGACGACCTTCTGATGCAGGGTCCCATTCCCATGTTCGACCCGTCTCCCTTCTGTCTTACAGCGTGGCTCTTGAAAGGGGTCGCCTTAGCAAGAAGGGATATTCAGACAAGGTGATCGCTACACTGTTGGGGTCCCGGAGGCTTTCTACCTCTCGGGCTTATGTGCGTCTCTTTGAGGAATGGTGTCGGGCGCGGGGAGTGACCTCTTTTCGCGCTTCTCTGCCTAACATTCTAGAGTTCTTGCAGGATGGCCTGGATAGAGGCCTGGCTTGGTCTTCTCTCCGGGTTCATCTTGCGGCCCTGTCGGCCTTTCGAGGGTTGGTGTCAGGTCAGCGTTTATCGGCTCTTCCTGATGGGATTCGGTTTCTGCGGGCGGCCAAGTTGCTTAGGCCTCCCCTACGGCCCTCGGTTCCCTCTTGGGATCTTAATCTGGTTCTCTCTGTTTTGGTGCGCCCGCCTTTCGAGCCCTTGGACGACTGTTCTTTGAAGGACCTTACTTTGAAGGCGGTCTTTTTGGTGGCCATTACTTCTGCTAGGCGTGTTTCTGAGCTGCAGGCTTTCTCTTGTAGGGCTCCCTTCTTGGAGTTTTCTAGGGAGCGGGTCGTCTTGCGGCCTGTTCCTTCCTTTCTGCCGAAGGTTGTTTCTCCTTTTCATGTCAATCAATCGGTGGTTCTCCCGGTCTTGGGTGGTCGGGAGGGCTCTTCTGAGCAACGGCAGCTGCGCAAGTTGGATGTCGGTCGGGTCCTTCGCTCTTATGTGCAGCGGACCCAGGAATTCCGGAAGTCCGATCATCTCTTTGTCCTCCTGGCTGGTCCTCGTCGGGGAGCTGGCGCTTCTAAGGCTACTATTGCGCGCTGGATCAAGGAGACGATTGCTTCCGCTTATCTTCTGAAACAGCAGCCTGTTCCGGAGTTTCTCAAGGCTCATTCCACTCGGGGTCAGGCGGCTTCTTGGGCTGAGTCGTCGCTCGTGCCTCCGGTGGATATTTGTAAGGCTGCGGTTTGGTCCTCCTTGCATTCATTTGTTAGACATTATCGGGTAGATGTTCAGGCGCGTCGGGACGCGGTGTTCGGTGAGCGTGTTCTGGTATCGGCCCTTCGGGGGTCCCGCCCGTGAGAGGGACTGCTTTGGTACGTCCCATTCGTAAAGTTAACCTCTACTGGTCTGGAGAGTGCTAAAGAAGGAGAAATTAGGTTCTTACCTGCTAATTTACTTTCTTTTAGCTTCTCCAGACCAGTAGAGGTCCCCACCCTGTCTGTTGTTGTTGTTGTTGTTGGGGCTGTTTTCGCGGGCAGTTTTTGTTTTTTGCTGCGGGTTCTAGTATTTTTCTAGGGCCGGGGAGAATTAAAGAACAGCGGCTGTGGCTCGGCTGGCTTAGCTGGCGAGCTGTGGGGACATTTTCCTTCGGGTATTTCTCCTCTGCATTTTCCAACAGCATTTGGGTATGTTATTTGTTACTCCTGTTCGGAGTATTGTTTTCTTCCTGTTTTCCAGTTCTTGGTTCTGCTTGGCTATTCGGCAGACTGAGGGAAATAGAGAAGGGAGGATAGTATATACTGTCCCAAAGTTTTGTTTTCAGTCTCCACCTGCTGGTCATGATTAGATATATACCCATTCGTAAAGTTAACCTCTACTGGTCTGGAGAAGCTAAAAGAAAGTAAATTAGCAGGTAAGAACCTAATTTCTCCTTTGTCTTGAAGAAACAAGATTCCTTTCTGAAGCTTGCCTCAACATTTGGAAATCAGTGGCTTCAGTTTGTCGAGAAGTGAAATATAGTACAGCGCCGTAATGATTAGCTTATAAGGTGACATCCGCCTCTTGTCAATTTTAGTTACACCAGACTAACATGGTTACTTCCCTTTAAAATTATTTTGTTGTGTTTTACTAAATAGGCTTCTAAGTTTGTGCCTGAGACAATGAAGGGTGGCATTTATAGGGCAATGGTCAGACCCCACTTGGAATACTGCGTCCAACATTGGTCTCCCTACCTAAAGAAGGATATAAAACTGCTGGAGAGGGTGCAGAGACGAGCAACAAAACTGGTGAAGGGTATGGAGAAACTGGAATACGAGGACAGACTTATAACACTAGGATTGTTCTCCCTTGAGAAAAGGAGACTGCGTGGGGATATGATCGAGACCTTCAAAATACTGAAAGGAATCGACAAAATAGAGCAGAGAAGATTATTTACATTGTCCAATTTGACGCGGACAAGAGGACATGAAATGAAGCTAAGGGGGGGCAAGTTCAGGACTAATATCAGGAAGTTCTGCTTCACTCAGAGAGTGGTTGACATCTGGAATACTCTCCCAGGGGAGATTATTGCAGAATCGACAGTCCTAGGCTTCAAAAGCAAACTAGATGCATATCTCCTTGAGAGAGGCATATAGAGATATGGTTGGCTATAGGGTAAGCCAGGTGTATACCTGGCAGGGCCTCCGCGTGTGCGGATCGCCGGACTTGATGGACCGAAGGTCTGATCCGGAGATGGCGCTTCTTATCTTATCTTATCTTATCTTATTTAACTTCACTCAAATTACATGTCCAAATATACAACAGTCTAAAGAACATTTGTGTAATTACTGTGATCTGCATTTGTTTTCACTTACAACAAAATATGTCATGAACCAGAACACCACCACATACACAATATTACAGCAGAGTGTGATAAACCCAGGTTGCCATGGTGACTAGACTCTTCACACTCGCACTCAATTTTCTTACCCACCGATAAAAATCTGTTTCTTTTGGCCAGCATTATCTGGCAGTCAGTTTGAGCCATGTGGTGCCTGACCCACCTGCCACTTGTCTCATAAGACTTGAAACCGTGAGACCAGTGTAAGAATTTGCACACACTCTCAGTGCTCAAACTCTGAGTCATACAATGCTGATTAAAGATAAGGTGTTCTTTGCCCCTCTTGCCCAAATTTTATATTTTTAACAATCTGATGCATCCCACTGGTCCCTCAGAGTAAGTATAGTGCTTGGTAAATTTAACAAGCACCTCTATAAAAAAACAAAACCTACAGCTCATCTCTCATTTCCCAGGTGTGACAAAAATTGAGCCTGGGGACAGAAGTTGGCAGAAATAGAGCATGGAACCAATGAAAGAATAGAGGTTTTTTGCAGCTGGGATAAACCAAGCAGAATTCTCTCGCTCTTGCAGTTCTGTTAAAGAATTAACTGTCCGAGCTACTTACAAATACTCCTCCTTCTGCCAGAAAGGTGAGGGGAGGTAGCCCAGACTTTTAGGCTATATTCTAGCTTCAAATGGAAAAGGTGTTTCTTTTCTTTCTTTTAATGTTTTTAAGAGAGCTTTCCCAACTAAATTTTCAGGGGCACTCCCCCTTGTCATTGGATACAAGTTCTCCAACTGGCCCAAGAGATCATTCTAAACACAAGTCCAGAAACTGCACAGCTAACCATCACCATCTGCTTGAGACAGAGAAATACTGAAGATCTGTAGCTGCATGGTACCTAAATAGGGCAGATCACACAAGTCTTCATTCTGTCTCTTATTTGCTGGTTGACTACCACAACTCATATCCTGGACAGGTCTGGTAGAACTGGTCTGGTAGAACTAAAGGTGATAAATTATCGGCTAAGTGTTCTCAGTGGTGGTAGCCAATACATTGAAGGGGTAGGAGGCTAGCACAAATTAGTTATAGGGTGATTTGGGCTTTTCTAGCTTGGGTGGGGTGCTGGGTTGCTAGGAAGGATGTATGTCTGGCTGGATGGATAGTTAAGAGATGGGAAAATAATAGGGGCAAAAAGATTTGAGAGAGACTAGGTGAAAACAGGGTAGGTGAATTGAGAAAGGGAACTTGGATAGGTGAACGTTGGCACATTGAGGGCCTAATTGGTAACCTTTTTTTTTTTCACTTAGAGGGACAATAGGAAAACATCCTTAGTAAATCATTTCAATAGAGCTGAAATAGACCTCAGGGGTGGGAGACAAGGAAACTTAAGTTCTATATTACAGATTTGTGTGTCAATAAATAAGGCATGTTATAAGTATACTATCCAAGCAGTGAAAATTCACCTTATTTAGAGCTCCTTTTATCAGGTGTGCTAATGAATTTAGTGCATGCTAAATGCTAAGAAGTCCATAGGAATAAAATAGGCTTCTTAGCATTTAGTGTGCACTAAATCAATTGGCACACCTTAGTAAACGAGGCCCTTAATGACTATCCCTTGTTTTGTTTATCATCATTACATAAGATGTTGTTTGGTATGTTAAAGGTATATGAAGAAGTGACTTGTCAAATATCAGTAAAATTCTAATGTTCCCCATAAGCAGTCAATTTCTGTATTGTATATATGACTGCTTATGGAGAACATTAGAATTTATATATATATAACCATGTCTTTATATTGGCATTTGTGCTGTTGTGTACAGGAATGCTCACTCATGTTTGTGTTCTTTAATGTCACATTCATTAAGTGCAGATTTTACTGATGACCTGAAATGCATGACTGTAGCTAGACGTCTCGCCATGGAGTGTGTCCTGCCTTGAATTGGCTGTGGTCTCTTGCTGTAGCTTGCTATGTTGATATTGCTGCCTCATCATGCTTATTTTTCTTGCAGCGATTTGTGTGCTGGTTTGATTGGAGGACTAGGAGTAACACCAAGTGGGAACATTGGAGCACATGGAGTTGCAATCTTTGAATCTGTAAGCTGTCTTTTTGTAGTTCTTTTTTTTTTTTTTTTTAATTTCTTTATTGATATTTTGTAGTTCTTGAATATTGCTTGCATCTATCTGCTAGATAGATCATTTTCTGTGTAGTTTAGATTGTGATTTTTGCCTTTTGATTAACTTTTCTTGTGTTTAACAGCTAAAATTTTATAAAAGGCCCATTTTTAGAATCTAGAAGAAAACTGTGGTTATGACACTTAATCCTTTTGTGCACTTAATTGGAAGACTGAACAAGAGCAACAGAACACCTTTGTAGTTGGAGAAGCCAAATAACATGGCTCTGTTCCCATGCTATCTAGTTGCTGATACCATGTTGGGCAAAATAGTGATAATCCCCACTGGCCCACCCCATTCTGCAACCTATGCTTTGAAATGTGATTGGTTGTTGTCTATATGTCTTCCAAATTCCAGTGAGATGCATTTGTGTGTTTTCATTTCTTAGTGTTTGGGACCTCTCTTTTCTCTTTCGAGAGGGACGTGAAGAGCCCCAGAATACCTATCATCCTATTTTTCTTTAAATATGAGTCTTAGAAGCAGGGAGACAGTTGCCTCAAGTTATGTACTGGAAGCATTTTCAATATAAAATGAATGAACTTGATTTAGCTAATGTGAAACCACCTTACAAAGTAGTTTTGTGTGAAAATCGAGTTCAGTTAACAGAATATGTATATTAGATGCAGACTGAAACTGAATCTGAAGCAGAAATCTGTAGCTTAGTTTTGGCTGGAGATGAAATTAGTCTGGCCCCCACCGCAGCAGCAACAGCTTCCACCCAGCCCCCTTGACAGCCCACACCAGGCCTACCTTGTAAAGGTCCTGGTGGTCTAGCGATGTCTTCAGACCATTCCCAATTCCAAAATGGCAGCTGTGACAACCCACAGAAGTCTCATGAAGCTGCTGCAGGAAGTCATGGCCACCATTTTTCATCACACCTGGGAGGAAAAGGATCAATTGGGGATGCTTCTCCCATGAAGACACCGCTAGACCACCAAGGCCTTTACAAGGGGGAGGGGGGTGGAGAAGAGTAATGAGTAACTAGGGGAGAGGCTGACTTACAGTGGCAGTGTGGGACAGGGCTACAGTTTTGGGTTTCTGCCAAAAATACACAAGCATTTTCAGCCAGAACATGAATCCAGAGTTTAGGTAGGTTTTGGCGCTGAATCCAAAACCAAATTTGAATTATTTTTCTGGGTTTGGTGTGTGATCATGAAGTGTGTAAATTAAGACTCTTATCTACTTTCAATAATACTCCTGCTTGTTGAAATATTCAGCATAAGGTTCCCTATCCCACACCAATATATTTGAATGAATGAAGTGAAAATAAAGCAGGTATGCCTTCCCTCTAGACCAGTCCAGAAACTTGAATTTTTGCTTTCTTGTCAGTAGGTGGTAGACTTCAGTGCAACCTCTCTGGTGGTATGACTTTTATTTCCATGTTCTTGGTCACCCAAAAAATAGGGTGGCAGCAGCTTAGGAGAGTTTCTGGGGCTCACTCTCCTTCCCTGACTAATTCTTTAAGGGGTTAGATTTTTTTTTCTTGTTCCTTTGAAGGGTGAGCATCAATGCTTGAATTTAATTGCTGCAGTATGAAGAACAGTTGCCTACCTCAGTGCTTCTTTAGTCTTTACCCACTGTAGTTTACCTGAAAAAGGCTGTTTTAGAAAGGCTTCTGGTTTTTACTCTGTTGGTTTTCTGTATCAAAACTAGCCTCAATGCGAGGTCACTGGTGTGTGTTTCACTATGGCAGCACTGGAGCGAGAAGATCAACTACTGTGAAGGCAGAAAAATAGCAACAATGTAAGGATGAAGTTGCGGTTTCCTTTTTTTCTCATTGCCAAGAAAATTAAACTGATCATTCTCCACAACCCAGCCAAAAAGAGCCCCCTCCTGGACCCACCTGTAGCCACCTCCTAGGCCTACCTCGTCATTGGTGAGTAATGGGTGCAGGAGTGTTCCCATTCTTGTGTTCATCTGGCTCCAGATCAAAATGACTTCTGGGAGATGGCAGATGTTTATGGATTATTCAGAGGAGAATCTGGCAGACATCTTGGTGGCACATGTGGCCAGGATCCAAAATATTCAGGCAGATTACCTCAGTAGGAATTCTGTGGATCCAGAAAAATGAAGTTTAGTGGAGGATTCTTTCTTGGAAGTGGTACACTGTTGGGTTATCCAATCATGGATCTAATGACAATGGGCCAGAATACGAAGGTTCAGCCTTTCAGTCAGAGAAAAGAATGGAAGTCAAAAGGGAATGATTTATTAATTCAGGTGGCTGAGTCTTCTGTATTTATTTCTGCTTTGGCTGCTCCTTGTAACTTTGAGGTCTAGTATTCATTGCTGTGGTTTTTCCAAGAAAACTTGTATGAGAACTTGATACATCTGAAAGTAGAGGATTCTCTATCTCTGGAGAGCAGGGAGCATCTGTTTGGTTCAAGGCCCAGTGAGCTTGCTAGACAAACCTGTTTTGTCATATAGCCTGACTCTTGGGTGGGCAAAGTTAGATTATTTGAGAGAGGTGATGCATTTTAGAAAAAGGTCTAACATAGCCATTTCTAGCATATAAAGGTTTTGAGTATTTCTGAGAATCGTTGTCAAGTGTGTGCTTTTTCCTTTGCATTCTTCTGGTCCAGATATTTTAGATTTCTTGCAAGATGGTTTGGACAGAAGTCTGGTGTTCACCTCAACTGGCTGCTTTGTCCTGTTTTAGAAGCCTTGTGAAGGGAAAGAGCTTGGCTTTGCATTTGGATATGATACTTATTTTCTCCACGGGGTTTAGGGGGAGCTTTCCTGTAGAGAACATTTTTGGGTCATTAGCAAGGAAAAGATAGAACTGGTCAAAGCACAGTCATTCCTTCTTTCCCAATGTGGTGGTGTCTTTCTATTTAAATCTGCCTCTCACTACCTATTTTTCAGGATCTTTAAAAATGAGGGTTGTGCAGGTGCCTTGCACAAAGAGAATATGGAATGCATGTTGAAGTACCTGAAGAGTACAGAGGTAATAAGGCAATCGGATAAACACTTTTTTCTTTTTGGTGAAGTCCATAAAGTACTTATTAACCGTGTAACCATAAGTTCAGCATGGTTTACAAAAGATTATTAACAGTGGGTTAAAGAAATTGCTTTTGCTCATTCGCTGTAGTCATCCAGTTCCAGAAGTTTTGAAAGCTCATTCTAGAAGGGGTCAATCTGCCTCTTGAGCAGAGCACACCATAGTACTTCCTCATGAAATTTTCAAAACAGAATTCTGAAACTCTATGCATTGTTTTGTCTCTCAGTATAGATTGAATGTTCAAGCTCAAAGTGTTGCAGCCCTTGGGGGCTAAAGTATTAGCAGCAGGGATTTCAGGGACCCAACTTCAGTATGTATTGCTTTGGTATATAACAAGCTTCTGGACTGGTCTAATGGGATGATAAGGATAAATTAATTCTTACTTACTAATTTTCTTGCTTTGTGTCCCTCCAGACCAGTCCAGAACCCACACATAGTTCTTAAAAAAGAAACTGATGCTATCTCCCGAAGCATAAAGATTTTGATTTTGGCTAGTCCATTAGTCCTGTTGGATCTTTAGTCATTAGTGGTTCTCTGATCAGTCCATTATTTCTTGGAGCATTTTTTTAAATTGATTTGTTGTTTTGATAAATATGGACCAGTCAGAGAGTTGCTCAGGGTTGTTGTGTGATAGCACAGCTCGGTAGTTTTCAATCTCTATCTGGTAACAGGACAGCACAAGCCCAAGCATCTGAACTGGTCTGAAGAGACTCAAAAGAAAATAAGCAGATGGTAACCCTTCTATGTTAACCTATCTAAAGTACTGTCTACTGTATTGTTAATTCAAATCCACAGTCTTGCTTTTCTTTACTATTCCATCTGTAGGTTCATGGAACAGCACCTGACATTGCTGGGAAGGACTTGGCAAACCCTACTGCCCTTCTTCTGAGTGCAGTAATGATGCTCAATCACCTGAAACTACACGAGTATGCCAAGAAGATTCAGACTGCCTGCTTTGACACAATCAAAGCTGGAAAAGTATGAGCAGAATGCCATAAAAACATTTCCATGGGGTATTGTGTTCTGGTAGCCTTAAGAGTTCAGATTATAGGCTGAGGGATAGGGCACAATAGTTGATTCTATACTGTGCTTTGCTGCAGAAGTTACCAAAGTGATAACAGGGTAAAGGGGAGAAGAAACAGTGGATTAAGTCCCAGCTTTACTGCAGGAGCAAGAAAAACAACTCTTAACTCCTCATAATGATACAGATATGCACAAAGTAGACATTTTAGAATAGGAATGTTCTTAGTCATGTTTTCATTTAGGCATGCTTAACAGTGTAGATAGAATTAAATTAGGAAGAATGAATAGGGGTGGGAAGTGTTCTTACAAATCTTTTAGCATTGCTAAATAACTTGTGGAAGTGAAGTGGGTTCAGTGTTTGTTTTTGTATACTATTCATAAGTAAATTTTTAGTTTTAAAAGAGTAGCTCCTGTTTCTGTTACATCCCTTCTGGGATCCATACTAAAAGTGTTTCACCCCCTACCCATGATCCGGGTCTTGCTCCTCCCACTTAGCAGAGGAACACAGAGCCCCCTCATTTTTAATTTCTGCAAGCAAACTGATCTGCTATCTTTTTATTTTTTTCACTAAAATTCATCATTTTTTTGGTGGCTTTGGTGCCTTGAGACCCCTTTAGAGGGCTTCTCTGCTTGGGAAAGGACACGGTTCCACAGAACCGGACTGCTGCTCCACAGGGCAAGCTTTGGGTGGACTTGTGGAGACAACCTGGAATGTGCTGCCTTTGGAACTTGGGGTTCATCCCCTTGGGAGTGTACTTACCTCTAGACCTTGTCAGAGGTTTAATCACAGGCTGTTTGCTCCCTGTGTAACAGCCCTCGGAGTATCAGGGCACATTCTCCATTTTAAGATGTGGGAGTAGGGGAAACCCAGTGCTGCATTATGCAACATCTGCCCACTAAAAAAGCCTTACGAATAAATAGCTTCTTGCCATTGCTAAATTGTAGCAAATATTGAGCTCTGGCCAAGAGAAATAGCTGAGGCTGTACCTCCCAAAGGCTGATGAAGTCAAATATTTTGCCACCTTGCCCCAAAATTTAGCAATCAAAGCATGAGAAAAATCATTATAACCCCTTGAACATTTCCCATAAAATGCAGTGTCAAGGTGCCCCATCCGAAATAGCTGGGACTGAGTGAAATAGGCTCTATGAATTACCGTAAAATGACATTCCTGAAAAGGGCCCTCGAAATTAAAGGAGCCCCTTTTAGACTATTCCCAATAGACCAAGATGCCAGACCCTCTCCAACGACCCTGCAAGACCCCATAATCCCTGGGAGTCAGCAACTCACACAACAGTCTACAAGCTTCTGAAATCATGATAATCTCTCCCTGGAAGGCCTGGAAAAAACCCAGACAGTTGCTTTCCTAGGGCCAAACTCAAATTAGCCGGATATAGGGAACCAATATTTTGAAGTTGCAAATAAGCAAATTCAACTCCTCTCCTCGGGGTAACACGTTGCTGTAACAGAGCAGATGATGAAAACCCATGTTCTGGATCCAAAAAAAATCCTCAAGTAAAGTAAATCCCTCTTCAGCCCAATGTAAAAAAAAAATTCTATTATCCCTACCTGGTGGAAATGCAGATGGTCTGCGCACACGTCAAGATTGCTATAGAGCAATCCAAGCAGTCGGTTGGGGGGGGCGTGATTCCGATCACCCTCATTTGCATGAGGGAAATTTGTGTATCAGCCTCTATGGATCGGATCAGATCACTCACGGATTGGATTTGATCCGTGGCCTTAGTGAATCTGGGCCTTTGTGTGTGCTGCTCAGTTTTCTAGCTGAAATTCCCTTTTGCTGCCTCGTGGCAGTGGATTGTGGTGATCAAAATGTTATCCCTGTAAACTGTTTGCTTACCACCTACATCATTGGGGAACTAACAGTTAAGCTGGTTAATAATAAGCAGAGACAAATCATTTTAATTAGAAAATGGAGCAGGAATGATATGAGAGATTGCAAGCCAAAGGTTTCACTTTTTCAGGATGACTTCTGTAATAAAGACTTTTTTAAACCTGGAGGCTTGGGAGGTAGTTTGGAGGGGTTGAATATTTTAGCTTTTTCTACTTAGCCTTTGTGGGCCGAATTCTGTATAGGATGCCCGGTCTCTGAAGCCACCTAAGCAGCTTTTGAGAATCACACACGGGTGTCCTGTATAGAATCGCATCTGTCAGATGGATGCCTAATATCATGATTCTCTAACCGGCGTCCATGTCGCAGGCACTGGTTAAAGAATTGGGTTGCCACTGAACTGATTGCTGGCCTACATTTCAGGTGCCCATCGCAGCCCTAATGAGAGGCTTAGGGCTGCCTAAGCTCACCTAAGACCATTTCTGGGTAAAACCATGCCTAGCCTTGGGCAAGCTTAAGCCCTGCATGCCTCCCTAGGCTCACGAAGACTCTTATAATGTAGGCAGCCTGCTCGGGATTTTGTCCCGATTTGCTGGTTAGACAGCGATAGGACGCCTACCGCCACCTACAATCAGGATGCTGTTTATAGAATTTGCCCCTGTGTTTCTAATTTTAGATAAAGATTTGTAAAAATGTAGTAGCATTTGAATCAAACGTTAATGCTGATAAATTGCTTCAAGTATAGAGGTAAAATGTTTAGAGTCTGAATGTTTCAAATTGAAAATATTTTTATGCAAATTAACTTAACTTTTTTTTTTTTTTTTTTCTTTCACAGACAATGACAAAGGATTTGGGCGGTAATTCCAAGTGTTCCGAGTTCACAAATGAGATCTGTCAAAGAATAAAGGACTTAGAATAGAGCTTCATCCTGTCCAGACAACATCAGCAATCACTCCAGATTCACAGTGCAGACTACACAGGCCTAAGTCCAGTCCAAATTGGTACCTCTGAACATCATGCTATGACTGATGTAGGATGTTTTGCATGTGTTGGTCCCCAAATGAACCCAGATATTTTGTATCTGGAGCAGGCTAAGGAGTGGTTTGTCGTTTTATCAGTCCTTTGACTTGCCAGTCTTTTGCATAGCAGCATCTTAAATTGGACCTTTTAATGAATTATGCACAGTCCAGACCAAAATTGTACAGCTGATTTCTTGGGCTTGCCTCGATGGGTTAAGTTTTTATTTATTACTTAAATATATAAATCTTTTTTTGTATATCTGTCTAAACATATTCCAGTTTAATTTGCAATTGTGTACTTGGTTTACCCTCTCATTAAACACTTGCTTTCTGTTGTGGACTCTGTAAATTATTTGCAGGATTCTGCCGTGGGAAGTTGGGTCTCATCTATTGTGTTACCATGGTTTTGAAAATCCACTCAAGTGCATTTCATGGCCAGTGGACAAATCTGAATGAGGCTGAGAGAAGGCTGTAGGAGCAAGAACCCAAAGTGTGCAGAAGGAGAGGGAAGGGCAGGGCTCAGTTTTCTCTTGGACACAGAAGAAAATGTAGCCTGAAAAGACTAGTTGTGTACAGTGCATAGTGTGCACGCTGAACAAATCAAATGCCAGCTATGGCAGATGTCAGCAAAGGATAAGGTTACATTTTTCTCCAATATGCTTCTTGAAGTAAATACAGAAAAATACTCTCAAAATAGATGTTTTAAATAGATTAAACCCTGATGCAGCCCTCATGTACCAGAGGTATGCATTGTTATACTGCCACTCGAGAGACTCCCTATCTAAAATCTAGTGATAACATATAGCCTAAACAAGAATTCTGGGCATCAAAGGCATAAATAGGATGAACCAGGTAGGTTATTAGGTAGGGTTAACTAAGGATAGCTGTAAGATCAGGCCTCCACCTTCTAGTAGAATATCCATATAAGAAAATCATTAACTGGTGTGGGTAACTCCCTAAACCATGGTGCACTGTAAATGCTACACACATTAGATATGGCTCTTTCTACATAGTTCTTAGAAGAATATGTTCAGCATTTCAAGCGGGGGAATTAAACAAAAATCAAAGTCAGGTTTTAGTTCAAATTCTTAAGCCCACATTCAGTTTCAGGAGGAATAGGCAGATATAAAGCAGTAATCTTGTCACTGTGACTTCAGAGCAGTCTGATTCCAGAATTACTGTACTCTATTGAATATGGGACAAGAAAAGTTTACATTATACTGTACTTCCAGATGTTAAGATGCATTAGTAAACTGAACATATATTGCATAAAAGTAATGTGTTTCCTGCAAACTTAGAAACAACAATTTTAAAACAAGTTGATTTATTATGATTGTTATAAATAATACAGTAGTCATGGAACACTTCAAGTTTGTTACAGGGCTGTTGTGTAATATCTTGGAAAAATCTAAGTTTTGTAATATTGACTTGGGAATGGTGGTTGTTTTGAGTGATTCATGAAGACCCAAGTTTAACTACTCTAAGCAAAGTGTAATATCTTAGTGCATTAGTATTTAAAATCGGGTAGTTCATAACAAAAAAACTTGCAAATGTAATAGCGTTAAAAGTGTTGTGAAAATACATTTATAAAATCACTTATGCTAAATCTTGCTCTTCCCTCCTAAGTCATTTTCTCAAAATAAGCCCTTTAGGTTGCTGTAGTGTATTTGCATATCATGTCGGCTTATTCTTTGCAGCTTGGAATGTTCTTTAGCCACTGACCTTGAGTCAGGCTTTTTTTGTATGCTTTCCAAAGGGAGTAACATTCTCAGCTTTCTGTTATATTTTCTGTACTGTAAGTGAGTCCATGCAAAATGAAATTTTAACAAATTCAGCAAATAACCATGAGTCTGAACACTTCACCACTAGTTATGACAGGAAAAAACAATTACAGTGGTACCTCGGTTTATGAGTGCACCGGTTTGCGAGTGTTTTGCAAGACGAGCAAAACATTTGCAAAATCGGCACCTCTGAAACCGAGCGCGCCTCGATTTGCGAGCGCCCTCCTCCCCCCCCCCCCCCGCGATCCGCTCCCCCCCCCCTCCGCCGCCGCCATCGGGCACCCCCCCCCCCCCCGCCACCTGAGGTCCTCCCAACCCACCCGAACCCTCTTCTTACTTTAGTGTAGCCTCCGCACCGGCACCAGCATGTCCTGTGCATTGGTGCCGGTGCCCGAAGATCTGCCTCCTGTGCTGGGCCTTGAGCATGTGTGCATGCTTAAGGCCTGAGAGTTCACATTCTCGAGAGAACGTGAACTCTCAGGCCTTGAGCATGCGCACATGCTCAAGGCCCAGCACAGGAGGCAGATCTTTGGGCACCGGCACCAATGCACAGGACATGCTGGTGCCGGTGCGGAGGCTACACTAAAGTAAGAAGAGGGTTCGGGTGGGTTGGGGGGGACCTCAGGTCGTGACGGGGGGGTGCCAGATCGCGGGGGGGGGGAACATATAAAAGCGAGTTTCCATTATTTCCTATGGGGAAACTCGCTTTGATAAACGAGCATTTTGGATTACGAGCATGCTCCTGGAACAGATTATGCTCGTAATCCAAGGTACCACTGTATATCATACCCCCTGACATTCCTGAACCCCTTGACTTAGGGAAAACCCTGCAGGTGTGAGCCCTATTTGACCAATAGGTGTTGCTGTAGTGCAGTGACTAGAATAAAATATCTGCCTCACTAAAATAAAAAAAAATTAAAGAAACACCAAATGCTTTTTGAAAATAATAAAAGTTTTCGCAAGAGACTTAAATTTAGGGAAAGAAAGTTCAGTGCTTATATAAGATGGAAGACTATTCCAAAGAATGGCGAAAGAAAAGAAATGAGCAGATTTGCATGTAAATTCGTAATAAGCTAGTCTAGTTGATGGAAGAACCAACTGATTGGAATCCAAAGAGTGTAAGGTTCATGATGGAGTGTATGGTACAGTAAATATGGAGGCTGCCAAACATGTAACGCTTAAAAGGTCAAGCATAAAATCTTAAAAATAGCATCTATATTGCACTGGAAACCAATGAAGTTGAATAAACAATGGAGAAATATGGTCATATAATTTGGCTTTACAGAGAAATCTAGCTGCAGAATTCTGCAATGTTTGAAGGTGACGTAGACTAATCAAAGAAATACCACAATATACTGAATTACAATAATCAATCCTAGAAATAACAAAAGCATGTAAAAGTAGGCAATGCCTTTGAGTCCAAATAAGGACTCGCAGAACAAATGTGTCTCAACCTGTAAAACCCTTTTTTAAGATAAAGAGGAATCAAATATGACACCAAAAGAGGAATCAAATATGACACCAAAATGAAGTTACTGGAATAAGATCAATTCAAAACAAACTAATTTTCTGGGTAGGTGGTGAAAGCATTCCTGAAATCCAACAAACTGTGGTTTTGACTGGATTAAGCACCAAAACCATTAGTGGAAAGCCACTTTGCAATTGAAATTACACTTTTGAAGACTTGATAAATCAATAATTTAAAGGAGATACTAGAAACATAAGTAAAATATCATCATAAATAAAATCCTTAATATTATGATCTTGAATTAATGTGGCCAATGGACTAAGAAAAATATTAAACAATGGCGATAAAGAAACTTATGGAACCCCCACAATCCAAAGCAGTGTATTGCAAACTTTTTTGAAGCCACGGCACACTAAACATGGTGGCCGCGGCTCGAGGGCATCCAGAAGTGCGCAGGCGTTGACGCAAAGACCTCAACGTGCACACGGGACATCATCATGTCGACGTCCGCGCATGCACAAAACACCCTCCAGGCAGGACCCTGAGCCGCCAGTGGGGGATGCTGGAAGGGAAGAAACGCTGGCATCGACTGACTGCCTACAGGATGTGTCTCTTGCCACAAGAGGCATGTTCTGTAGTCAGCCGGCGTCTCGCGGCACACCTGGATTTTCGGCCTGCGCACAGTTTGCGATACACCGTTCCAAAGGAATCGATGAAGATAATGGCCACGACAAATGTTAATTGGACTGATGATAAGGAAAAGTAGGTTGTTTTGTTAAAATAAATGAAAGTGCTCTGCAGCAAAAGGATACTGGGAAAATGTCATGCTGATCTGATTTATACCATAGAACACTAGCTTGAGCATAGGTATATGTCATGCACTGTTATCAATGTGAGGAGTTCTAAAATTCAAGCTTTGTCTGTAAAATCTGTTTCTAAAGTTTCATAAAACAAAATTCTTACTTGGGGAGATGCAAAACTCATCCTAAATTTTGTTGTCCAGTTTCTCACTAGGAGCATTTAAAAAAATTATTCTAGTTACCTTGCTCGTCTTCAATTCAGTGTACTCGGATCTCTGAATAACCCTTGAAGCTGATTTATGCTACTTTTCTGGAAATGGTAGGACCCACCACTACCATTTCTCCCTCAATTATTATTCTCCCTCTTACAGTGAAAGTTGCTGATTCACTAGTACGACTTTTAAGCCGTATAGGGCTCCTTTTACTAAGCTGCGTTAGGGCATTAATGCACGGAATAGCGCGCGCTGAATTGCTGCGTGCGCTAGACGTTAACGCCAGCATTGAGCTGGCGTTAGTTCTAGCCGCGTAGCGCGGGTTTAGCATGTGTGGTAATTCAGCACGAGCTAAAAACGCTATCGCAGCTTAATAAAAGGAGCCCATAGTGTTTTGAACGGGTGTCATGGAGTAATCAAATATTTATCTACTGAACTCGATGGTATTGCATATTTGCTCATACCACCTTTTGTAATGCACCTTAAACTCTGCAAGAGAAATCTCTAGACGTGAGAGCATTGATTCTCTCCATGCCTATCTCTTGGGTAAGCCTGCTAATTAGTGATGGTAGTGGCAGCATCATTATTGGCATGAACTGGAATGGAGTAACACAGTAACATAGTAGATGACGGCAGATAAAGACCCGAATGGTCCATCCAATCTGCCCAACCTGATTCAATTTAAATTTTTTAATTTTTTCTTCTTAGCTATTTCTGGGCAAGAATCCAAAGCTTTACCCGGTACTGTGCTTGGGTTCCAACTGCCGAAATCTCTGTTAAGACTTACTCCAGCCCATCTACACCCTCCCAGCCATTGAAGCCCTCCCCTGCCCATCCTCCACCAAACGGCCATACACAGACACAGACCGTGCAAGTCTGCCCAGTAACTGGCTTAGTTCAATATTTAATATTATTTTCTGATTCTAAATCTTCTGTGTTCATCCCACGCTTCTTTAAACTCAGTCACAGTTTTACTCTCCACCACCTCTCTCGGGAGCGCATTAAAGGCATCCACTACCCTCTCCGTAAAGTAGAATTTCCTAACATTGCCCCTGAATCTACCACCCCTCAACCTCAAATTATGTCCTCATGGAAGACATAGCTTCTTCCACATTGGCCACTGGAATTCTAAATTAGTGACACAAAGAGTGAAAAGTTTTGTATCACTGTGCCGATCCATTGAATCGCTTCCCTGTGGGAAATGATTCTTCTTGCTGCTTCTTACACATGTTTGAACTGTATCTGTCCATTCTCGGCAGCACTCTTAAGCTCACAGTTTCAATGCATTACCTATGAGTATAAAACTAATCATCTCTCCCACAGCTAAAAAATCAAGAACACTTCCTCACCTGTAGCAGCCTAAAATTGTCACAGTTTGGGAAAAGAGCTGGTAAGTCCCTAAAGTGGCTTCAAACACTACAAAATACTGCAGTTCGACTTATATGTAATGCCAATAGATTTGATCTTGCAATGCCCCTACTAAAACAATTGCATTGGCTTCCAGTATACTATCGTATACAATTTGAAATCCTTACCTTGACTTTACATTCAGGTATTCCCGATTTATATCTGGCTACATTAATTAGTCCTTATTCACCAACATGGAGCCTTCGTTCGTTAGCTGATACCAGACCTATCATTCCTCACCCCTCAAAAATAAAGTGGGTAGCAATAAGACATTCAGCATTGTTTTCTATCACACCAGCATTATGGAATTCATTACCTTCATATCTGCGTTTAGAGTCGGTTTTTTTTCACTAAGGTCCATGTGTCTTTAAAACTTTATCTTTTTGAACTAACATTCTCTTATTAGTAGGGAACGTGGAAATATTGGAGAGTAGAGTATTGTAGCATCAGGATCCGAATGTGTTTGTTTCTGTCCTATTTTCCCAATGGTGTTCTATTCTTTTTTTCTATATAAAGTTTTTATTGTAAACCGCCTTGAATTGCATTGCAACAAAGGAAATGATAAACATGACTGGGGTGGACAGTTCTTGGAGGCTGATATATCTTATTCTTGATAAAATGATTCAATTTCTTCTTTGTACTTCTCAAGCACTATGGGTCGTCGCAGTTTCATGGTTGGACCTAAGAATGAGCAAAGAGAGACTTTTACTGAGGCTTCAGTTATTACTTTTCATTATATAGTGCTATTTAAGAAATCATATGGCTCAAATGCTTCTTTAATTTTACTTCCAAATGTCCTACATCCTGTAAATGGCCTTTTTTGTGAAAGGAAATGGAAACCCAATTCTGATAAAGGATGTGCATGCATTAGTCTGCATTTGATTTGTTAGCAGGCCTTAAAAATTTAGGGAATCTTTTGCTAAAGTGTGGGAATTTTTGCACTTGTCTGTGCCTTACTGTGATAAGCTCAAAGGCAATATGACAACTGTTAGGGGCATGCCCAGCATGTCCACACAGTTTCTGTACAGCAGGGGTGTCCAACCTTTTGGCTTCCCTGGGCCGCATTGGCTGAAAAAAATGTTTCTTGGTCTGCAAAAATGCGTAAACGCTGCAGCAAGACCAAGGAGGGAGTCAGGAAGACGGTAAACACCCGGGGGCAGCAGAGGAAAACACTGCATTGCCCTCAACCGGGGCTGCACAAAATACTGTGGCCTTCAGGCCGCAGGTTGGACACCCCTACTCTACAGCAATGTACAGTAATGTGTGTAAACTGGTTGCAATTACGGTAGCATAGATATATGAGCACCTTGATTGACAGCATGTAGTATATACCCTATGCCGGTGGTCTGCAACCTTTTTCATATAAAAGGCCACAATGTGAATACGAGAATGCTCTGAGGGCCACGTTTAAGCCTATATTAATTAAATACATCAATTGAAACTTCAGTTTTCATCATTCATTCTTCTGTGTTATTAAAACTTTAGTGTGGTTTCTACAGTTCTCTTAATACAAGTGTTTCTTGGTTTCTCTTGCTTTGTCATACAACTGCAGTGTATGTACATTGAAATATGAATCCTGACCTTTAATTTGTCCTACAGCCATATGTACACACTGCACACCGCTGGGTCTTATTCCTGGCCTAGGGCTGCCACAGACTCTTGGCTGGTATTACCCACCTGAGACCCAGAATCTTTTAAACCTGAGGATTTACTATGAGGGAGTAAAGACATTCACACCGAGCCCCAGTCATCCCAGTCCTTTTCCAACTGGATCTCTGGTAACTATGGCAAAGCTTTCCCCTGGGGAACTGCGCTTTGCGAAAGTAAATCCCCATGCGTCACCACTAGAGATACTCCAGACTGTGCAGATGCTTTATATTTCACGTAAGCTTCAAACATCAAGCTTACATGATCAAAGTCTAATCCCTGAGCCGGATCTTTGCAGGGGAATTTCATGTGCCCCATAGATTTTGAGGCATCTCTACATTTATGTGCATTATAATGCTTTATGATAATTTAATGTAAAGCATCTGTTGAGGTAATGATGGGCAAGATGATATTGAATTAGTAGGCAGTCTTCAGGCTCACAGCTCTCCCATGGTGCTTCCGGGATCACTGAGGGTGAACTTGTCTTGGGTCCTAACTGAAAGATGTGATCCACTGAGATCAGGGTTAGTTAATTCTCCTGTGTCACCTCTCTGAAAAGTTTCTTCTGCACTTGATTTAAATACCTCCACTCCCGCCTTGAGAGAGAGCACCTAGTCCTTTAGGGCTGAAGAGGACTTTGGAGGGATGGTAGGCGGGACTTCTTTCCGGCAGCAACGACTGGATCTTGGTGGTGGCATTGGTCTCCAGTGGGATAAGGAGGGACACGCTGGGAGATTTCCCTCAAACCTGCTGGCTGTAGGCTCTTTTGGCTGGCCCTTTAAGGGTTCAAGAGGGATCTGGGGGATAGTAGGCAGGATTTAGAATGTGAGCCCAGAAGAGACAGAGAAAGTACCTACATTGTTCCAAAGGAAGCCTCATTCTGGAGTCCATAAGCACAGGCAGCAACTTAAGGTGTACTTGGAAATTGCCTTAATATGGCTTGTGGTGTTCATAACAAGTGAGATAATTCTGTATCTGGCTACTAGGTGTCCTTAATTCCTAATTGCATTTGTAGGTTCTTATCTTTCTCCACAGGTGCTAAGGCATGGTCATTTGGTATCAACACTTCTATCAGTAATGCTATTTTGTATATTTCTCCTTTTACCTTAATTTTGCTTTCAAGATTTTTATCAGTAGGAATGGGAATGTTTACACTGTTTCCGTGAAAGAGACATGTTAGCTTATTGTGCCTTGCTGTAGATACTGTCTTCTTGATTTAAGCAGATCATCCCCAGTAATGAGAGATGAAACTATTTCCAGTTCAGAATCTGCATTTGTCTGTTGTTGTGACTTTTTTTCTGTGTTGGCTGTGAGCCATCTTGACTTGCACTGTAGTTATCAATCTCTCATCTTCAATATAAGTATTTTTATCTTTCATGTTTTTAAGAACAGTACTGCGTATGTCTAGTAGTGTTTTAGAAATAAGTTCATCTTAACCATGTCTGTGCCCAGTAAGCCTGACTTCAGTGCTGGGCAAAATGGTAGAAACAATTATAAAAAATAAAATCGTGGAACGTGTACATAAACGTGATTTAATGAGACGGAGTCAGCATGGGTTCAGCTGAGGGAGATCTTGCCTCGCCAAATTGCTTGACTTCTTTGAAGGTGTGAATAAGCATGTGGATAAAGGTAAGCCGGCCCGGGGACCACATGCAGCCTGCCAGATACTATTTTGAGGCCCTCGGTATGTTTATCATAATCACAAAAGTAAAATAAAACAGTTTCTTGATCATATGTCTCTTTAGCTATAAATGACAATATTATTATTAAAACTTAGCTAAAAGGAAAGATTTATAAACTATAAAGAGTTTTACCTCATGCTAAATTGTCATTTCTTTAATAAGACATTAACTATTTTTTTTCTGAGGCGCTCCAAGTATCTACAAATCCTAAATGTGTCCCTGCAAAGGGTTTGAGTTTGAGACCACTGATGTAGTGTATCTAAGTTTTCAGAAAGCTTTTGAAGAAGTTCCTCATGAGAGACTCGCGAGAAAATTAAAGAGTCATGGGATAGGTGGCAAAGTTCAGTTGTGGATTAGGAAACAAAGGGTAAGGTTAAATGGTCAATTTTCTCAATGGAGGAGAGTAAACAGTGGAGCGCTGCAGGGATCTGTACTGAGATCGGTGCTATTTAACTTATTTATAAATGATCTGGAAATTGGAAGAACAAGTGAGGTGATTAAATCTGCAGATGACACTAAACTGTTCAAAGTTGTCAAAACGCTTGCAGATTGGGAGAAACTTGGAAGACTGGGCATCCAAGTGGCAGATGAAATTTAATGTGGACAAATGCAAAGTGATGCACATTGGGAAGAATAACCCAAATCACAGTTACCGGATGCTAGGATACACCTTGGGGGTTAGCGCCCAAGAAAAGGATCTGGGTATCATCATAGACAATATGATGAAACCTTCCGCCTAATGTGTATTGGCGGCCAAAAAAGCAAACAGTATGCTATGAATTATTAAAAAAAGAATGGTTAACAAGGCTAAGAATGTTATAATGCCCCTGTATCGCTCCATGGTGTGACCTTATCGGGAGTATTGCGTTCAATTCTGGTCTCCTTATCGCAAGAAAGATATAGTGATGCTAGAAAAGGTTCAAAGAAGAGCGACCAAGATGATAAAAGTGATGAAACTCCTCTCGTAAGAGGAAAGACTAAAAAGGTTAGGGCTCTTCAGCTTGGAAAAGAGACAGCAGAGGGGAGATATGATTGAAGTCTACAAAATCCTGAGTGGAGTAGACAGGAAAAAGAACGCAAACGGGGTAGTACGCCTTAGAACGCCAGAAGGGAACTATGTGGAAACAGATTCCGATAAGGCCAAACTGCTGAATGATTACTTCTGTTCAGTCTTCACCTGCGAGGCACCAGGACACGGGCCACGGCTGGAAGCAAAGCAAAGCATGGAAGACCCATTTCAGAATTTTGATTTCACACCAGATGATGTTTACAGAGAACTGTCGAGACTCAAGGTGAACAAAGCCATGGGACCGGACAATTTGCATCCAAGAGTGCTCAGAGAGCTATGCGATGTTTTGGCGGAACCGTTAGCCATGCTCTTCAATCTCTCCCTAAGTACGGGGAGAGTCCCCCTGGACTGGAAAACTGCCAATGTTGTTCCTCTGCACAAAAAGGGTTGCAGAGCGGAGGCTGCGAATTACAGACCAGTAAGTCTCACATCAATAGTGTGTAAACTCATGGAAACTCTACTTAATGGCAAATTAGACACGATATTGGATGAGGGAAATCTGAGGGATCCCTGTCAACATGGATTCACTAGGGGCAGGTCATGCCAATCCAATCTCATCAGCTTCTTTGACTGGGTGACAGGAAAACTAGACTCGGGAGAGTCTCTGGACATAGTGTACTTGGATTTCAGTAAAGCTTTTGATAGTGTCCCGCACCGTAGACTATTAAACAAGATGAAATCAATGGGGTTGGGTGAGAAACTAACTGCATGGGTCAATGATTGGCTGAGTGGAAGACTTCAGAGGGTGGTGGTCAACGGCACCCTCTCTGAGACATCGGAGGTGAGTAGCGGAGTGCCGCAGGGATCAGTACTGGGACCGTCCCTTTTCAACATATTCATAAGGGACTTGACCCGGGGGCTTCAGGGAAAAGTAGCACTGTTCGCCGACGACGCCAAACTGTGTAACATAGTAAGTGAAAGCAATCTCAAGGATAATATGACGCAGGATCTGATCACGTTGGAAAACTGGTCCTCGACATGGCAGCTGGGCTTCAACGCTAAGAAGTGTAAGGTCATGCATCTCGGCAGCAGAAATCCATGCAGAACATACACCTTGAATGGAGAAGCACTAGCTAGGACTTCAGAAGAACGGGACTTGGGAATAATCATCAGTGCAGACATGAAGGCTGCCAAACAAGTAGAGAAGGCCTCGTCCAAGGCAAAGCAAATGATGGGATGTATCAAGAGAAACTTCGTCAGCCGCAAACCTGAAGTCATAATGCCACTGTACAGAGCCATGGTGAGACCTCATCTGGAGTACTGTGTGCAATTCTGGAGGCCACATTACCATAAAGATGTGCTTCGAGCCGAGTCAGTCCAGCGGATGGCCACTAGAATGGTCTCCGGACTCAAGGGTCTCTCATACGAAGAAAGACTGGGCAAATTGCAGCTCTATACTCTAGAGGAACGCAGGGAAAGGGGTGACATGATTGAGACATTTAAATACGTCACAGGTCGTGTAGAGCTGGAAGACGACATATTCGTTTCCAAGGGACCCTCGGTCACAAGGGGGCACCCGCTTAAACTTAGAGGAGGGAAATTTAGTAGTGACACCAGGAAGTACTTCTTCACAGAAAGGGTGGTGGATCATTGGAACAAACTTCCGGTGCAGGTGATCAAGGCCACCAGCGTGCTCGACTTTAAGAATAAATGGGACATCCACGTGGGATCCCTACGAAGGTCGAGCTAAGGAACTAAGTCATATGCACTCAGACTTAATGGGGTGGGTCAGTAGAGTGGGCAGACTTGATGGGCTGTAGCCCTTTTCTGCCGTCATCTTTCTATGTTTCTATGTTTCTATGGATGCAAGTGGATCGATTTTTCACTTTGTCAACAATTACAAAGACTAGGGGACACTCGATGAAGTTACAGGGAAATACTTTTAAAACCAATAGGAGGAAAAAAAATTTCACTCGGAGAATAGTTAAGCTCCGAAACATGTTGCCAGAGGTTGTGGTAAAAGCAGAGATCGTAGCTGGTTTTAAGAAAGGTTTGGACAATTTCCTGGAGAACAAGTCTATGATCTGTTATTGAGAATGACATGGAGGAAGCCACTGCTTGCCCTGGATCAGTAGCATGGAACGTTGCTACTCCTTAGGTTTTGGCCAGGTAGTAGGGACCTGGATTGACCACCGTGAGAACGGGCTACTGGGCTTGATGGACCATTGGTCTGACCCAGAAAGGCTATTTTTATGTTCTTATGTGGTTTCTATAGAACCAATCTGTATTTTATGCTGTATTGGTTCTTTTTGAAAATATGTTTTCTTGTTTTTAGAGTTCATTTCTATTACTTGGTTGGACATTTGGTTTTACTATTGAGTACAGGTCATTGTTCTATAGTAAGAATATTATGAAAGACTGAATACAACTTGTTCATGTTTAAGGATGTCCCTTAAATATTTCCACTTAATCGAATGTTGATGGGCTGCTTTTTTCATGTTTTTTAGCAGTGTTTCCCTCCCCTTTCCTCCCCTAGAAGACTTAACTGTAGCATAACAATGTTATCATTAGAACTTAGGAAGTTTGTGTTCTCTCATTTTGCGCCAGTGTATCTATAAGTTTCTAGGTCCCTATTTATCATGGCAAAGTAGTCTTACCCAGTTCTCCACCTGATACTGAAAAATCAGTTGCCAAAAGTGTCCATTTCTGGATGCATTGAGCGTTAGAAGTTGCATTGGCATTGACTCTATTGAAGCCTTCTTGGATGGCTTGGTACACAGCCTGATCGTGTTGTCCCACTATCTCTGAGACTGTTGTGGCTGTGCTGCCAACGTCATGGCAGAAATGAATTGCTTCTTGAGTCAATTGATCAGTAGGGTTAGATGTATCTGGGTCCAAGGTACTCTAAAATATAAATGTATTTAGATATCACTTATCTACAATTCTCAGCAGTTCACAATGAACACAAGAAATAATCTGATACATAGAAGATACAATTTTAAAATTAATGCAAATAACATTATTTTTTAAATGAAAAAGGGCAATGTTGTACCAAAATCCAATCTCAGTCGAAAACAGTTAAATGTGAAGAAAAATGTGAGTAAGTAAATGCATTGTAAATTCTTTCTTAAAAAAAAACAACCCACATCAGCCTCTAGCCACTGCAATGATCTTTGATCTTGTTCTATAATAGAGAATGGCATGGGGACAAATTTTCCCTGTTCCTATGAGCTCATTCTCTCCCTGTCCCTGCAAGCTCTGTCCTCTTCTACACAAGCCTCAAACACTTTAAAATCATAAGGCCACGAGGCTCCAGTGCTGTCAGAACTTGGAGATGGTCCGTGAAGACCAAGGGAATTTTTTTTCATCAATTTGTGACTGGAGAAGACAAAGGGTCTATCACTGAGATCCTGAGTCTAAAATGTAGTCGATGCAGTGGAAGCACAAGTCTTCCCCCCCACCCCATAAAGGTTCAAGAGCAAAATCTGCAGGCAAAGTCATGACAACTGTTTTCTGGGATGATGAAGGACTTTTGCTTTTGAAGTTCATGTCGCACAAGAAACCATAACCGGGGAAAGTTACGCCAGCACAATGATCACTTTGTGGGATTTGATCAAGGAGACAAGATGAAGAAAAAACTCACAGCAGGCATGCTGCTTCTCCATGACAATGCACCGGTACACATGTCTCAACACTCACAGGCTGCCATCTAAGAACATGGGTTTCAGAAGCTGAACCATCCACCCTACAGTCCTGACCTGGCTCCCTCTGATTATTTCCTGTCCCGAGTTTTGAAGAAATGTCTCCATGGACAGCGGTTTTCAAGTGATGAAGACATCAAGGAAGCTGTAATGTCCTGGTCTGAAGGTCAAATGTAAGAATTCTTTTAAAGGGGATAAAGTCATTGCAGGAAAAGTGGATGAAGTGTATGGAGCTATCAGGGTACTATATTGAAAAATAAAACAAAAATTTTTTGAAAACTTTCCTACTAAGGCAGATAAATTATTGAATGCTGTTTGGTTTTTAACTCTGAATGGGTCGCTTGTTTTTGGATTGGTCAGCCCAGTCGGTGTGCCTGCGATTGTTTAGTTAATCGAAGCCCTTCCTACTTTGTAGGCAAATTTCCCTTATTTGCATGATCTGATCGGAGGATGATTGGCCACAAGGTTAGTGAATCAGGTCAGTACACGATCGGTGGGCTTAGTGAATCTAGCATTTAAGACATTTTAATTGTCTTCTCCACAGGAAATGTACTTTTGCTGGCCTCCCTTGTAATAATACTGATGTCTTGTGGACTGGTAGTGAAAATTTTAAAAAAAATCACAGAACTCCTGAAAAAACATAAGAAATAGTACCTTCAAGGTCAGAAGCATAGATAAGAACTTCTTCCTGTCTCCAATCAACATTGCATTGCTGATAATAGGCAGCTCCTTTTTCACTTTGTCTTCAATGGGAATTGGTGGCACATTCTCCCCTCCAGCTGTAATAATTAACTCTAGGCATAAAACAGAGGTAACAATTTACTGTTATTCACATTACCACACTCTTTGACACTGTTCCAGCTCACAGGGGCAGAAGATCCCCCACCCCCCAAATTACTGTTGAGCATCTTGCAGAATTCTTGGACTTATGGGCCTCTACACACTCCATGAATGGTGTTACAGAGCCTGCAAATAACAAAAAAGGCAAGAGAAAGGTCCTAATAACAAAATGTCAATGTATTGTTTAAAAGCATTTAATCCCAAGAATCCAAGTTTCGGCATTCTATATTTTCTTTTGTTTTATTCTTTCACTTAGTGCTTTTTTATTCCCAATATGCATATTATTGATTTGTTTTATTTAATGTTATGGAGCTCATAAAACAAAAATACGTCTAAAAACCCGCCCCCAAGACGGCACTTAGACGATCTAAAAGACAGGTCAGCCAAGTGCTGATAACCGAAACAGGTTTTTAGATGTATCCAGAGACTTTTTAGGCCTATGAATCCTTTGTGCACCCAGAACAGAATGAGGTGTTTTTGGAGGAATGGTTAGGGCGGGATGTGGGCCAACCTCGACCTAGTTGTCCTGCAGGAATAATCCAAAGTTTGACGAGACGGCTTAGACGGAACTTATACGTTGTGACTTAGGCAATCTAAAACCAGGAATAAGTGCCCAAAAGGTATCAAGAGTGACCAGATAACCACTGCAGGGACAAAGTAAAGACCCTCCCACACTCCCCCCGTGATCACTGATCCCCTCACACTGCCACAAAAATCAAAATAAAAACGTACATACCTGCCTCTGGAACATTAGCACCTGGCATAGGAAAGCCTAGTAGAGCTGGCTTAAGTAGTCTGGGGGTTGAGCTAGTGAACCATAGAGAGGAGGACCCAGGCCCATAAGCCACTCTAACCACTACATTCATGGTGAAAAATGAGCCCACCAAAAAAAAAAAAAAATCCCACTCTACTGCCCTTTAGGTGCCATCTGCAGCCATAAGGGCTATTGGAGTTGTAGACAGATGGGTTTTTGGGGGCTCATCATGCCCTACAAGGGAGTTGTGATGAGATGTTTATGTGGCACCCTTTTTGTGAAGTTCACAGCAGTGCCCTATAAGGTGCCTACTGCTGTCTTGCCATGTCTGGGTGGCCAGTCCATCACAATTCTGCCCCCTCCCATATCCAAAAGGTCTTGTTCTGGATGTTTCAGACTTGAATGAATATTTTGACGAGAATGTAGTATAAAGATAGATGTACTGGCGGTATGGACGATCTAACGCCTGGACATACTTTTGGATGTACTTTTCGAAGATGGACCTTTTGAGGCTGCTGTCTTTGGGTGACTAGCACCCTACATCCAAATCAATTATGCCCCTCTACGTCTAAAACCCATTTCGACTAGCGGCACTTGGATGACCTGTCTTTTTTGATTGTCCAAGTGCCGATTTAGGTGAGTTTTTAGACGTATTTCTGTTTCGATCATGTACCTCTATGTTTTTAGTGTCCCCTGATGAAGGCATAGCTTTATGCCAAAACTTGGATCCTTGTTGGGACAAAATGCTTTTAAACAATAAGGGGCTCATAATCGAAAGAGAAATACATCCAAAAACTGGCCTAAGTTGGCATTTGGACAAACATTTCTCAAAAACGTCCAAGTGCCGATACTAAAAACGGGTTTTGGACGTATTTCTAAATGACCTAGGCCTTTATAGTGCTGCTGAACGACCAAAGCTAAATGGGGCATTCGGGAGGAGTGTCGAGGGCAGGAGTTGGGCGGGACATGGGCTGGCTTACACTTAGTCGTACAGCATGTATAATCGAAAGTATTTATCTTTCGATTATGAGCCCCAAAGTCTACACTATGAGCTGAGCTGTTGTGAAGTACATTGTCCCCAACATGGTGACGCAGTGGTGGCAATTTCAGAACAGGGCAGTTAAGTGAAACATCTGAAATACACTTATTTAAAAAACAAAACAAAAAACATCCATGTGCCTTTATGAAATAGACTCTCAGAACTAACCCTAATGAGTAATTTAAGAAGCATTTTCTACATATAATGCATGCTTAACACAGGGAAAATGGCTATTAAAAATAGTAGAGTTCATTAATATGAAATTGCTGTATTTTTATTGGTTGTTGCCACAGTTTTTCTGATATCACCAAGGGTGACATTTGATGTTATATTCCTATGTTTGTATGTCGATATTGAGTTTTTGTTTATTGTATTTGTGTTTCATATTTTATGTATGTAGCTTTTGTTTATTCACTGAGTTTTTGGCGATATATACATTTTTAAAATAATAAATAGAGTGGGAGGGGGGGGGTAGATGTAGCCATGGTTTGTGAGCTGGCATTCCTAGGATGACAGTTGGGCCAGAGCTGAGGTAGAGTTGTTATGTATACCCATGTTTTAAAATACACATGTACACACAAAGAGTAAGTTCATAAGGTGTGCCCAAAGTCATACACACACATTTATAGAATAATAGCATTTATATGCATGATTGGCGCCAATAATTAATAGTTATACGTGTAAGTGCTGGACACTATTCTAGAAAATGTGTACTTAAATTTCTTAAAGTTCTACATGTTTACACTCCCATGCAATGTTATAATATCCATTTTCACATCCTTGAAATGTTATAATATCCATTTTCGCATCCTATGACCTACTTTTTTCTACTCCTCCTAACCTCAACTACTTCGTTGCTTGCAACTTTGATCAATTGGTGTGAACCGCTTGTAACTTTGATTAATTGATGTGAACCGCCTAGAACTCCCTGGGTATGGCGGTGTACAAAAATAAAGTTATTATTATTATTATTAAATGCTTGAGAAAATTACCCCATGAAGACCCAACATTGGTATTTCCAGGATGAATGGCAAAGTAGCTTTCGGACACTCTCTTGACTGACTACTGCTTATTGCCTTCCACTGTAGTATGTATGTATTTGGACCTGCTCCTGTAACAAGCTGTTAAGAACATAAGAATTGCTGCTGCTGGGTCAGACCAGTGGTCCATTGTGCTCAGCAGTCCACTCCCACGGTAGCCCTTAGGTCAAAGGCCAGTGCCCTAACTAAGACCAGCCCTACCTGCATATGTTCCGGTTCAGCAGGAACTTGTCTAACTTGGTCTTGAATCCCTGTAGGGTGTTTTCCCCTATAACAGCCTCCGGAAGAGCGTTCCAGTTTTCTAACACTGTCTGGGTGAAGAAGAACTTCCTTACGTTTGTACAGAATCTATCCCCTTTTAACTTTAGCGCAGGGGTGTCCAATCTGCGGCCCCGTGAAGTATTTTGTGCGGCCCCAGTCGAGGGCGATGAAGTATTTTCCTCTGCTGCCCCCGGGTGTTTACCGTCTTGCAGGCTCCCTCCTCTGTCCTGCTGCAGCGTTTGTGCGGCCCCAGAAACATTTTTTTTGGCCAATGCGGCGCAGGGAAGCCAAAAGATTGGACACCCCTGCTTTAGAGAGTGCCCTCTTGTCCTCTCCACCTTGGAGAGGGTATACAACCTGTCCATATCTACTAAGTCTATTCCCTATTTTATTTTGATGCTACTTTTCTTAGCCCTAAATCATGTGTTCTGCTCTAGCCAAAGTCGTCTTGTTCTGTGAATTTGAAATGCCTGAACAACATGAGTGGTTAATAGCCACACTCTAATTAAAATGGTAGGTGAATGTAACGTGAAAACATATAAAATAATAGCATCAAATAAGAGCCATTTAAAGGTCCATTTTACATGGACTATCGAGATGGAAATGAGACAGCCAAGTCTGGATATTCCCGATTCCACCAATAGTCACTTAGGCCCCCTTTTACCAAGCCATAGTAAACGTTTCTACCATGGCCCAGGGTGCTAAATGCTCCTGACACTCATAGAAATTCTATAAGTGTTGGACCAGCGTCAGAGCATTTAACGCTCCAGGTTGGCTTAGTAAAAGGGAGGGGGGGTTACATTGTATGCTGTCCAGGTAAAAAGGGACTGGGACTTGTATACTATCTTTTTAAAAAAAATTTACAGCCATAAGAAAATAAGATTAGCTATACTGGGTCAGACCAATGGTCCATCAAGCCCAGTAGCCCGTTCTCACGGTGGCCACCTGACCAAAACCCAAGGAGTAGCAATATTCCATGCTACCAATCCAGGGCAAAGAGGTTTGCAAACAGGTACTTCAAGCATTTTCCCTATCTGTCCCAGTAGGCTCACAATGTATCTAATGTACCTGGGTCAGTTTAAGATTATGTGACTTGCCCAGGGTCACAGGGAGCAGGGTGGGTTTGAACCCACCATCTTAGGGTGCTGAGGCTGTAGCTTTAACCACTGCACCACACTCTCCTCCAACGATGTACCTGAGCCAATGGAAGGCAAAGTGACTTGCCCAAGTTCACAAAGTGGACCAGTGGGAGACATGAGATATGAAGTCCAATTTTCCCTATTCTCAACCTACTCCTCTAGCCAGTTGTCTACTAATTTCTCCTCCACTTGTAGCCTTGCTGTTTTCAAATTGCATGATAAAGTTTTTTTATGTACTGAGCAATTAGTTAAATCACCCTTGAGACACTCATACGTTCCATGCCAGCAGCACGGTGGTATTTTGGAGCTTTCTCCCTTTCCATCATTTTGCAGAGGAGATACAGGGCTCCTTTTACGAAGACGCGGTAGTGGTTTAACGCGCATAATAGCGCGCGCTAAATCGCCAGATGCGCAAGCCACTACCGCCTCCTCTTGAGCAGGCGGTAGTTTTTTGGCTAGCGCGTGATGAAACGTCACCCGCGCTGAAGCCGCTACCATGGCTTCGTAAAAGGAGCCCACAAATTTCTATGAGATTTACTTGGGAATCTCCGAACATACTTTTCCTTTTGGGTTCCCAATGTGTTACAAAGAGCTGCTGTGGAATAAGTTATTAACCCCAGCGTTGTGTTTGCTCATAATTTACCTTTAATTCTTCCAGTCACATACAGGAAACCTTCCTTATCTATTTTTCCTAAGTCCCCCGAATGCAGCCAACCTTCATCATCAAAAACTTCTCTTGTTTTCTCTTCCATATGTAAATAGCCCATGAAGACAGTTCTTCCCCAGAAACAGATTTCTCCATTGCCATCCAAAGCTTCATTCGATAATTTCACTTTACAGCCAGGTACTGGTTTGCCACAACTAAAGCAAAAACACAAAATCAAGTGCACGGAAATCAAAGGACATATATTTTAGCTGCATGCATTTTGATATTAAAACGCAAGCCTTAGATGAAACTTTGTCTGAGCCACTCTCAGGGGTCTCACAGTCCTATGGAACAGGAAATTCCCCTTCAGTTCTCTTGTGCGATGGTGTCACTGTAATCTCTTCTGGCTAAAAAGTTTTGGGGTCAAATTATTACGATATTGGAAGTTCCACTTTCGTTATCATATGACATCATACTGTTTGGAACAATACTATTACCTAAGAAACCAATTAATGCAAACCAGAATCAATTGCTCATCATGACAGGAGTAGCCATGCAGCTGATAATGAAAAATTGGAAAAGCTAGGATAACTTTAATTATAGTTTCTGGTGGGAATCATTATGTCAGATTTATAAGTTTGAAAACATTAATTCTTTGCAGAGGGGCTACCATAGCAAATTAAAGGAAATTTGGGGCACGTTAACAAATTATTGTAAGTTATGAATGTGACTTATTAATATTATTATTATTAACTTTATTTCCCTTTGATTCATGAAAGATTGTTATACACTTACAGGTGGGGCGGTGGGAGGGTTAGGTTGGGGGGGGGGGTTAAACAGCTTTATATTGTTTGTTGGAATAGAGTGCAGTATGTTATATTACTTGATTGTTCATATGTTTGCACTATGTATTTGATGTCAAAAACGAATAAAGAATAATTTGAAAAAAAATAAAATAAAGAGTTTTCTCAAATGAGACTACCCTCAAGGCCAAGGAGGGCTCACTGTTGTTTAGCTATGAGATCTAGGATGGGAGTGGCAGCAGAAAAAGAGGGCGCTTACAAACAAGACAAAAATGAAACTGTTCTTGCCCCATAACTGGGCAATATTGTTAACGTGAGGAGTGGCCTAGCGGTAGAGCTGCTATCTCAGTACCTAGAGGTCATGGGATCCCAGCGCTGCTCCCTGTGACCCTAGGCAAGTCACCTAAATAAGTGTCTGTATATAGGTAAACCGCTTTGAATGTATAACTGCAAAAAGGTGGTATACAGTACAAGTCCCATTCACTTTTCCTTCCCATCTGCCTTAAAACAAGCAATTCTTAAACCAGTTTGAAGGAGGAATGTCTTGATCCAATCCTTAATAATTAGGTGATAGCTTGCTTTTTGTAATGGGACTAAAATGATCTGTTTTGGAGACTCTGAGGATGCTGATGGTCAGGAAGCTGCAATGCTAGCCACTGCATTCCTCTCTCTTTTATACCTCCTTGGACCGCTGAGATTTCTCTCTAGGCTAACAGGCATAGAATGTCGATGCTTGGGAAGGGGCACACAGAGTTATATGAGTGGTATGTAGGTGTATCTCCCACTTATATGTGAAGCTTAGAGAATACTTTAAGCTATGCGCATCCCTACCACATTTAGGCCACATCTATGGCACTAATAAATTAGAATCTCCTCTAGTCAAGCACTGGCAGGACCAACGTCATGGCTGAGTGATTTAAAGTTTTGTGTGATTAAGCAGTTCTGTTTTTTTTAGGGTGGCGATATCTCTCATTTTTTAACCTACCAGGAACAACGTTTGATTTTTTTTTCTTGGCAAACTGTAGCCTCTTTGGGACTTAATAAAGAAATAGAATGGCTTTCATTGCGCTAATAATTGGTGTCCATGTGATACTTTTTTGACCATTTAAATGCTAGCCTACGTGTTTCTAAACGCAATGATGTAAGCCTTTTCCTTCAGTTGGTGCATTTTCCTGCAAGAACAACTAAGTCGCTGCTTTTTCTCCCGCCTGATGTTAGCCGACTAGAAGTTTTTCAGTGAGCGTTTACTTTTTTTTTTTAAGTTTTTTGATATTTTGATATGAATAATAGAGCTTGTTCCCCTTCTCCCTTAGACATGGGTTCTTCTTCTTGATAACACTATGCGAAACACGATCTGTGCTGAAGGAGGACTGGATCATCACTTTCATGCTGAAGAGGAGGATTGGATTATTATAATTTTTACTTTTTTTTTTAGTCTTTGAATTGATTTGGAGTTTTCACTATTTTGTTGGACACGGCATATCTTTTTTTGACACAGGGCTTGATTAAGGGAGTTGGGTTTGTTTGTTTGATACCGGGCAACTGCTGGATGATCATAGATCTTCTACTAAGACATCAAAGCAAATTATCACCCAAAGACATCAAAATAGAACATCCCCTAAAGATAAGTAATTCTCAATTCTTATTAATTATCAATTATATGAAGTCATTTAATATGGAGGCAGGATGGATGCGATGATATCTGGTATGCTGCTTATTATATACCGTTGCCAGAATTAAGTGGTGTTTTACTGAGTACTGTTCCAAAGAACAGGGGAAACAAAACCACAAAAATCAAAAGCACATAACCAGAGTGGAATTGTCCCAATCAGAATGGTGCACAAAAAAAAATGTGTCTTTCAACTCATCTGATAAATCCAAATGCCTTTATTCATCCAAAGTTCCGTAAATCCATACAATGACTCAATGACCCGACATGTATATGTTTCGGCCTGCCCGGCCTGCATCAGGAGTCTATAATCATATATATGAATATAAATAAATCAATGGACATATAAATTAACATAGAAACAAGAAAAAACTTAATTTTTGAATCACAGCAAAGAATAAAATATGTATATATATATATTTTTTACATATTTTATTCTTTGCTGTGATTCAAAAATTAAGTTTTTTCTTGTTTCTATGTTAATTTATATATCCGTTGATTTATTTATATTCACATATATGATTATAGACTCCTGATGCAGGCCGGGCAGGACGAAACATGTACAGGTCGGGTCATTGAGTCATTGTATGGCTTTACGGAACTTTGGATGAATAAAGGCATTTGGATTTATCAGATGAGTTGAAAGACACTTTTTTGTGCACCATTCTGATTGGGACAATTCCACTCTGGTTCTGTGTTACTGAGCACTGTTATCACATTCTATCAATAGTTATTATTTTTATTTTATTTTTTTCTAGCAAAGAATTCTAATATTTTTAGTATAGTTACTGGCAGGCCATAAAGGTCAGGTTCACCAATACAGGGTCACACTAGTAGTCTACGACAGAATCTGGGTGCCCAGGCATTCTTCTACAATAGGCTCCTACCAGGTGGCATCAGGGCACTTAAATGGAGGTGTCCAATTACAGAATTGCTCCTAAGGCCTTTTCTCCAAGAAGTGTGCAATATTGCACAAATTTATTTAACAATGTGTATTCCATCACAGCAAGAGAGAGAGAGAGGGAGCTCACCCTTCAAAAGGAAATAACTGCAGCAGTCTTAACAGATAAACAAAATATGGACCTTACAGCAGAAACGGGCGTACAAATGAGGGAAGGCCTCACTGTAAATTATAAAGCTTCCCAAATGGTTAAAAGTTGCAAGATGGACAAATAAAGCTAGGGATCAAATGTTTGCTGGGAAACTGGAATCCCTCTGGATAAAGATTCCCAGACACAACGGTGCTGACACAAAGATTGGCCTTTACTACCGACCGCCAGGACAGGGGGAGGAAACAGACTTGGAAAGATAGAGGAAATTAAACATGGATGTAAGACAAGTAATGTTGTAATCTTGGGGGATTTCAATTTTCCGGGGATAGACTGGGTTCTGGAAACCTCAAATTGTGGCAAGGAGGCAATATTCCTGGAAGTGCTAGGGGACTGCTTTCTGGAACAATTGGTGGGAGAGCCAACAAGAGGAAACGTCACCTTGGACTTGGTCCTATACGGCATTACGGGGCCGGTAAAAGAAGGTAAGATGCTAAGGTAATCTTTTTCTACCAGGAGCCAGGAACAAAGCCAGCATTGGATTTTTACAAAGACCCAGAGGTAGACTGGGGGAGGGGTTGCATATTTCCTCTCTCTCCCTCCCCACTTAGGGTTAACAGACGTCCAGATTTTCCTGGACATGTCCTCCTTTTGAGGACATGTCTGGGAGTCCGGAAGGCTTTTCAAAACCCGGTACTTTGTCCGTGTTTTGAAAAGCTTTCCTCCACATTGCGTCGGGCAGGAAGGCATCCGCGCATGCATGGCTACCATATGTTGATGTCACAGCACATGACATCCACGCATGTCCTCCTGCCTGACAAGAGCAGGCAGTAGGGGGCGAGGCTGGGACATTATAGGGTGGGAATGGGTGGATCTCGGTTGGCTTGGGGGTGGGTCTAGGGGACTGGATTTTCCAAATGGAAAATCCGGTAACCCTAACCTCACTGCATTCCTTACCTTTGGTCTTTAGCATAGACTTACAGAAATCCACAAAGTGGGCCAGAGGTCAGCTGCCTTTGGCATGCCAAGAGATTTCTGTGGCACAAATAGTGGATGTCAGAGCAGCTAGGAAGTCAGTAGCATGTTTCCAGCTGCCGATACAGAACCCCCGTGCATGCTCAGTTAATGAACTAAGCTTGGGCAGAGAACACTGGAATAGAAACATCACTGACTTCCCAGCTCAGAGACAGCATGGGGAGCTCAGGCAGATAACATCTTCAGCTGGTAGCACTTGGGCATCCCCACTAGCCTCGGACAACATTAATTTTAAAGCAGCAGCATTGGTGGGGGGGGAAGGGGCAGAGAGAGGAAATGCATGAAGGCACATGATCATTTTATGTCATTCAGTTTGGAAAAAGTGACATGCACTATACAACAGATTGCCGACCCCTGAAGTAGATTATTAAAAGGCCAAGTATCTATCTTCCCTTCCTCCAATCATATTAAAATGGATAGTCATCTTTCTCTTGATGTTTTTCCTACCGTACTTCTTCATACAGTACTTACCTTCCAAGCCTGTGAACATGTGGACCAGACATGAAGTGTGGGCCAGTGGTCTCACTCATTCCGTATGCTTCATACAGCGTAATATTAAGGCCCAGGAAGAATTCCAGTGTCTCCATCATGATCGGAGCCGCTCCAGAAAAGTATTTCTCACAGTGAGCAAAGCCCAGTGCACTACGGATTTTTGAGAGCACTAAATAATCAGCTAATGTTGTCAGGAGAGGCTTTAGATTGCCACTGAATGGAAATATTAAAAAGAGACAGTAACAAATTATTAGAACCCAAGTAGAATTTTTTTGTAACAACAAATGTGAATTGAAAGAGGAAAAGCAAAACTTTAACCCTCTCTTTGGAATGGAAAGTTTTGTGAGTTTAGTTTCCGGAGGCTCACATACCTCTTTCACTTATGCTCCAAGGTCTTACCTATTACACTTACAGAATTTCTGATTATACTGCACTGTTTGAATATACTGATATATTTATAGTACAGTACTTCCCCGAAATTCACGGGGGTTCCGTTCCAGCAACCCCCGCGAATCTTGAAAAACGGCGAATACGGTTTTTCGTGGGGGAGACGAGAGGGCAGCGGGAGAGGCAGGAGAGAGCATTTGGAGCGCCGGCGAGTGAAGGAAATCACCCGCTGTATGCTCCGACCGCCTCTTCCTGCACTGAAGTCGGGCCTCACCAATCAGGAGCTGCTTTGACACGCCTTTGACACGCAGCCCCTGATTGGCGAGGCCCAACTTTAGTGCAGGAAGAGGGGGTCGGAGCATACAGCGGGTGATTTCCTTCACTCGCCGGTGCTCCGGCTGCTCTCTCCTGCCTCTCCAGCTCTTCTGGTCGGCAGGCGCAGTCAGAAAATACCACGAATGACTGGGACCGCAAACCGCCGACCGCGAATGACCGGGGGAACACTGTAGTTACATTCAGGTATTCAAGCATTTTCCCTATCTGTCCCAGTGGCCTGGCACTCCACCTAATATACCTGAGAAAAATCTTGATAAATTTAAAGGCGGTCTTAAAAATTACCTATTTAAAGACACTTATGATTGTTAAAAGATTCCAGCGTCTTTCATTGCCAAATGCTGCTTATTTTTATTTAACACTGATATGATCCCTCTCTTTTCCCTATTGTTTTTACCCTTAATTGTTCTCTTTTCTTTCAAATTTGTATTTCTCCCTACCATCCCTTTGTTCCCATGTAGGTATTGTTGTGTCATTAATAAGTTTGTTAATTGTTCCCTATTTTAACTTTTAATTTTTTTTTTAACTGTAAAACGCTTAGAATGTATGATGAGCGCTTCATCAACTTCATAAAACTTGGAAACTTAAGTGTCTTGCCCAGGGTCACAAGGAGCAGCGCAGGATTTGAACCCACAACCTCAGGGTGCTGAGACTGCAGCTCAAAGCACTGTGCTATTTAATTCATCTTCAACCCCATCCTCCCCAAAGAGCTCATCTAATACCAATATCCATAATATACATCAGTGCTAACCTTGTAGAGTGGCAACGTGCGCAATTCAAGTACTAAAATAAAAATGTGGGTAAGTACGTTTGTACCTGGTTTTCATGTGCGCTCATGTTCTTTGGAAAAATGACACATGGAGATTTGAAAATATGATCTCCATGTGTTATTTTCCAACCTCATTCAAAATTCTAAATGTGGAAAAACAAGTGTAAACCCCTATATACCAATCAAAAAACTGACCGCGTGGTCCAAACATCATCAAATATCATCAAGTATCATCAAATATCATCAAACATTATCAAACATCATCAAGTATCATCAATAGAAACCTCCCACTGGTATGAAATCATGAAGCTCAACGGCCACCCTTTGTATCTATTTATTTGCTTTCTATATTGTCACGAGCAGGCCGCGTCGGTTGATGATAACGCAGCAGCGGTTACTGCTAAGCGGCAAGGATACACCTAAAGTGAGCAGAGGAGAGAAGCGAGCATCGATTTAAGCGCTAGAACCTTTTGAGAAGTTACAAAGTCGCCCATCATGGATAGCTCTTAAGGCCAAATCTATCAAGGCTGACATAGTAGGCACAGTTGGTTGCTACTTGGATGCATGTAAAATATATTGTGGGAGTGTGTGGCACAGGGGTTAGTGCTACAGCCTCAGCACCCTGAGGCTGTGGGTTCAAATTCCTTACTGCTCCATGTGACCCTGGGCAAGTTACTTAGGGGTCCTCATACTAGGGTGCGCTAAACGCTAACGGGCCCATTATATTCTATGGATGCGCTAAATCATCTAGTGCACCTTAGTAAAAGACCCTCTTAATCCCCTCTTTTCCCCAGGTACACTAGATAGCGTTTGAGCCCACCGGGACAGATAGGGAAATATGATAAAAATACCTGAATGTAAACCACTTAGGATATAAGTGGTATATAAATAATAAAATAAATAAATATTGCTACAAATGGTAAAGAAGATTGTGTTTAGAATAAAATTATAATAATGTAATTATCTTATCTTTCCTTTTGTTCAGTTACCTTAACACATCCATGGGGGGTGGGGTGTTGGAAGGGGGGGGAATAAATATTGATGATGACCTTTGGGTAACCTTATTCTTCAATTATACTATATATTATGTTATATTATGTTACTATTATATGTAGGGAAACTGAAAATCTTGAATGATATATATGTTACCTGTACAGGTATTAGTGTAATGTATGTAATACCTACTGTTCTTTCATTTGTATGACACTATTTTAAATTAAAAATCAATAAAGAGTAAAAAAAAAGAATAATAGAGTAAAAAAAAAAAAGAAATAAGGAAGATTAAATTAACATAATAGTTTCTGTTGTGGTCTCTTGAATAAAAATGATGTTCAAAAAAAAAAAAAAAAAGGAAGTTATGGGGGCTTTTTGCCTGTGATGTGAGCAGGAGAAGTGAATCACTCACAGTTAGACCCGAATTGGGTTTACAGCTCCATATTCTGAGGCTTTTTTACCCCATCAAGTCAGCTCTTGGTGATATAGAAACGAAATAAATAGATGCGCTTCATGATTTAATGCCAGTGGGCGATTTCTATTGAATTTTGTTGATAAACCCCTATATACTCACATGCTTCATTTCCTCATAGTTCTCCTTCATCATTACTGCGTATGGAATTGGAGGGGTTGGGGGGGGGAATTCTGTAAATGGCACTTTAATTTGGCGCTGGAAAAAACTGACACTAAGCGTCATTCTATGAAAAGCAGGTGCTAGACGTATGTCTGTTGAAACCTGGTGTACATGTTGGCACCTGAGCTGGGCATGCTTAGGCAGTAAATCTGTAACAATGCACATAGCATCTCAGACCGCGCCCCTGACACACCCAGGGCCACGCTCCCTTTTGAGTTACGTGCTGCGTGCATCTGGTAGCGCTCTAGAAATAATTAGTAGTGGTAGTGCTGAGTTAGGCAACATGCTTTATAGAATAGTGTGCAATCAGATACGGGGGAGAGTGTGGTGCAGCCTCACCACCCTGAGGTTGTAGACTCAAACCCACACTGCTCCTTGGGACCCTGGGCAAGTCACTTAACCCCCATCCCCCTATTGCCCCAGATACATTAGATAGATTGTGAGCCCACGAGGACAGACAAGGAAAAATGCTTGAGTACCTGAATAAATTCATGTAAACCATTCTGAGCTCCCTTGGGAGAACAGTATAGAAAATGGAATAAAAATTTTTTAATGAGGGTCAATTATCACCCTGTTATTTTCTAATTTGAACATGTATCTCAAGAGCACACCCATATTTTGGCACCATGAATCCAGGAGACTGTGTGTTAATACCATTAGTGTACACTAGTGCACTTCCTAAGAAATGATCTGTTTTGGAGACTCTGAGGATGCTGGGATGGTCAGGAAGCTGCAGTGCTAGCCATTGCATTCCTCTCTCTTTTATACCTCCTTGGACTGCTGAGATTTCTCTCTAGGCTAACTGACATCGCCCACGAGAGCATTTTCTTTTTCAAAAATCCAGACTGTGCAGCTACGTCTTTTATCCTCTCCATGATCTTCTCCCAAACCCGTGGCACTCCCATGTGAGACGTTGGCTGGGCCTCTTTCAAAGTGTTCACCAAGGTTCCCTTTGGAAAGAAGAGAACAGATTATAAATACTCCAGCTGATCACTGCTAGCTTTCTATCCCCGGTGATCAGACAGAATGCAGGACATTACACTCGGTACTGGGAAGCTTCAGGAACTGCTAACACCTAGCCCAGGAGTCGGCAACCTTTTTACAGCAAAGAGCCAATTTATCCAAAATGTTTGGCCTCCTCCAACCCCTTATAGGGAAGGGGTAAAACGCGGACCTCATGGACCTGACGGACCTCGCGGATCTAAACCCGCACGTCCTTAAAAATCTGAGGTCCGTGCCGCTTGTAGTTAGTTTCTGGCTCTGACAGACCTCAGTGACAATTTAGCGCTGACGGATCCGTCTCAGCATAGGGAGGGGAAAGTATTAGGATCCGTCAGCGCTAAAATGTCACCGAGGTCTGTTGGAGCCATAGACTAGTGCTAGTGCTGGAGTGGCTCTAAAACGAATCCTTTAAATTGGTTTCCTGCAGCCCCAGTAAATTTAAAAATCTGAGGTCCGCGGCTCTGACAGACCTCGATGACATTGTAGCGCTGACGGATCCTAATACTTTCCCCTCCCTATGCTGGGACGGATCCATCAGCGCTAAATTGTCACCGAGGTCTGTCAGAGCCAGAAACTAACTACAAGCGGCGCGGACCTCAGATTTTTAAGGACGTGCGGGTTTAGATCCGCGAGGTCTGTCAGGTCCGTGAGGTCCACCTTTTACCCCTTCCCTCCTTACAGGTCTCTGCACCTCTCATCCACCCTTCCCTCCCCTGCCCTTCCCTCCAACCTATAGCCAAGGTTCTCTCCCCTCTTCAGGCCCAACCCTATAATCTCCCTCCCAATCCCACAATCCCTCCCCCATGGGCCTACCGAGGTACCTGGTGGTCCAGCAGGAGTTTTTGTGGCAGGAGTGTGGCCCTCTCGCTCCTGCCTCCTCGCAGCTGCCTTCTAAAATGGCTACTACGACCTCTCGCTGCAGCTCACGGTACTACAGGATATGCTATGAGCAGCTGCGAGAGGTCACGGCAGCTATTTTAGAAGGCAGCCATGAGGAGGCAGGAGCAGAGAGGCGTGCTCCTGCCACAAAAACCCTGCTGGACCACCAGGTACCTCGATAGGGGTAGGGGGGGATCATGGGGTTGGGAGGGAGATTAAAGGGTCAGTGCCTGGAGAACCACAGCCCCATGCAAGAAGAGCTGCATGTGGCTCGCAAACCGCAGGTTGCCAATTCCCGACCCAGACATTAGTTACTGTGCTCCTGTTAACAGGAAAAGAGAATGCAATATATTATGGGGTTGATATTCAAAGTGATTTAACAGCCAGAAATGGCTCCTGGACATTTAACAAAGAAAGGAACTTCAGACAGGTGTACAAGATACAGGCAAAATGTATTATGAACAAACAAATTGTTGCATACAAATAAACCACTTGTTGCAATATGGGATCCAGTAACACATTTTGTTTGTGCACTACACAGTATACGAATCAGGCATATTTGTTGTGTTTTATTTGACACCACCTTTTTATGGGACCCCTGAAGAAGATGTGTTGATCGAAACACAGACCGTGTTGTGTCCCATATTGCAACAAGTGGTTTATTTGTATGCAACAATTTGTTTGTTTATAATAAATTTTGCCTGTATCTTGAACACCTGTCTGCAGTTCCTGTCTTTGTCCTTGGTTTGTCGTATCTTCACTGCAAATCTGTTGGATCTTCTTTTTTGATTGCGTCCTGGCCATTTAAATCACTTGTCTGGGGGCTGAGTGGGCATATTCAGCAGCATGTAACCAGATGGTGCCCCTGAAAATGTCTGGTTAGCGTCTAAGCTGAAATCAGCTACTTTATGGGGTTTCTGGGGATGGAGATTTATATTTATGTATTCAATTTTCTATACCAGGGGTGCCCACACTTTTTGGGCTTGCGAGCTACTTTTAAAATGACCAAGTCAAAATGATCTACCAACAATAAAATTTTTAAAAAACACAACGCACACTGTACGCATAGAATTGTTAATTATCATTCCTATTCCGGGGTTTTTTCAAAGAGGTCAAAGCAGATGACTCTATGCACTGTCACCTCAGTAACAACCATACAAAAATAGACAAATACCCACCCCCTCCCTTTTTACTAAACCACGATAGCAGTTTTTAGCGCAGGGAGCTGCGCTGAATGCCCAGTGCTGCGCTCGACGCTCATAGGCTCCCTGCGCTAAAAACCTCTATTGCGGTTTAGTAAAAGGGGACCATATTGTAAAATATAGAGAGCAGATATAAATTCAGACACATTTTGATCACTAAATTTAAAATAAAATCAATTTTCTACCTTGTCTGGTGATTTCATGAGTCTCTGGTTGCATTTTCTTCTTCTGACTGTGCATCCAATCTTTCTTCCCTTCTTTTAGCCTGTATGCTTCCTCTCCTCCTGACCTCATTCCCCCCCCCCCCCAACGTTTTCTTCTTCTCTCCCTGCCCTCTCTTTCTTTCTCTCTTCATGCCCCCTTTCTTTTTTTCTGTTTCTCTTCTTTCCTTCTGTCTCCCTGCCCTCTTTCTCCCTCCCTGCCCTCCCCCAAGCCACTGCCACTGCTGCTGCCATCGGATAACAGGCCCCCAAAGCCGCCCGCCGCCAGCCAAGCTCTCCTTGCTTCGGGCCCACCAGCATTCCTCTCCCCGACGTCAATTTTGCCGTCGGAGAGGAAGTTCCACTGGCCAGAACTTCCTCTCCGACGGCAGAATTGACGTTGGGGAGAGGAAGGCTGATCGGCCCAAGATCGACCTATTGGGAGAAATGCTGCCGGGTCCTGCCTTTGAGGAAACAGAAAGTAGGCAGGACCTGGCAGCAAGAAGAGCAAATCGCAAGCTTCACTGACCTTTCTCCCGCTTTAGCCCACGAATGGGGCTCTAACATGTGCGTGCCAGCTTCCCTTCTCTCTCCCCCCCCCCCCCCGGACATAACTTCCGGTTTCAGAGGGAAGAGAAGGGAAGCCGGTACAAGCACACGTTAGCCCCTGGAGCATAAATTCTCCAAGCCGTTTTTTTAAAAATGTTGAGCAGCGGAGGCAGCAGCAGAATTCAGGAGCAGGCCAGTCAGGAGGGGAAAAAAGAGAAGGGAAGAAGGGAACCCGCTCTGCGATCAACTGGGGTCGCCTGAGCGAGCGACCTGTCGATCGCGATCGACGTGTTGGGCACCCCTGTTCTATACCATTCTCCCAGGGGAGCTCAGAGTGGTTTACATGAATTTATTCAGGTACTTAAGCATTTTTCCCTGTCTATCCCGGTGGGCTCACAATCTAATGTACCTGGGGCAATGGGGGGATTAAGTGAATTGTCCAAGGTCACAAGAGCAGCATGGGCTTGAACCCACAACCTCAGGGTGCTGAAGCTGTAGCTTTAACCACTGCACCATTCTAGAAATCAGAACATAGTAGAAGTGGGCCAAGTATAGGTCAATGAAGCCATTGTGACATCACTGATGAGGCTGGTTCTTAGGCATTGGTGGAATGAGGCATTATGACATCACAATACCAGCTCTGGTTATCAGAGGCTGAAGCTTTTCACACTATTTATTTATTCCGTTTTCTATACCATTCTCCCAGGGGAGCTCAGAGCGGTTTACATTAATTTATTCAGATACTTAAGCACTTTTCCCTGTCTGTCCTGGTGGGCTCACGATCTTTCTAATGTACCTGGGGCAATGGGGGGATTAAGTGACTTGCCCAAGGTCACAAGGAGCAGCGGCTTTAGCTTTAACCACTGTGCCAGACTCTTTATTTAGTCGGTAAAGTGCCAATATTCAACCCTGATATTCAGTGCCAGTGCTCAGACATAGGGTTACCAGACATCTGGATTTCCGCGGACATATCCTCCTTTTGAGGACATGTCCGGGGCTCCGGATGACTTTTCAAAACCTGACACTTTGTCTGGGTTTTAAAAAGCTTTCCTTCATGTAGAAGGGCATCTGCGTATGCGTGGATATGACACAATGACATCACGTGGTTGGCCTTGTGGGCGGGTCTAGGGGTCTGCATTTTCCAGACAGAAAATCTGGTAACCCTACTCAGACATGGCCCAGCATTGAATATCCAGGAATAAAGCTGACAGCAGTCAAAAAAATGCTGATCTCTGCCAGCTGAATATTGACCCTTAAAATAATATAAGGGCAGTACAAATATTTTGCTTACACTGGTTGCTGAATATGAGTTCTTAGAATCAAAAGGGAGCAGAAGGTAACCAAGAAAAACATAGTCTAATAAAAAGAAGAGTCTTACAGAACAGAACCTTTTATGCCAAGTGGGTTTGTGCATTTCTGTGGAAAAAGCTGAAGGTTTATTAATAATAATAATAATAATAATAACTTTATTTTTGTATACCGCCATACCCCGAAGAGTTCTAGGCGGTTCACATTAGTTAAACAGAGATTACAAGTGGTTACATATCAAATTGATCATAGAGTTGCGAACAGCAAGGAGAGAAGTAGGGGGGAGAGGAGGGATATGCACACCTTTAAAGCATCTGAATCTGCAAAGTAGACTTGCTCCCCCCACTTGATTCCAGTCCAGAGGTCATATATCTGAGCTGCGATGTGGCTGAGAGGGAGATAGCTGACTATGGTCTCCTGATGGATTTCTGCCGGTATCATTTCTCCTGCCCTGCTGGCATGGCCTGCTGTCCAAATAATCTATTCAGGTAACATAAAAGAAGTAGGAATCACCATAGAGTACGTACATCATTTAAGAAGGAGGTGGCTAGAATATAATGAGTGCAGTACAAAGCCATATCGAAACAGTTTAAACAATCAAAATACATTACACATAATAATCTAATAAATAATATTCTAGTCATTCACTAATGATGCACAGAATTACTGAATGCCGAGGATCCACACTTAACTGTTACAAACGGCACACAATAGAACTCTGCACAGATTTGGGGGGAGGGGGCGCCATTTACTGAATTTATTCCTATTACATCCAACATTATACCTATAATCCTGGCAAATGTGGCCCCAAATGTTAAGTTGCCTCTTGAAATTTGGCCTCCCCATTTTTAAGCAAGAAGGCATTTCCCTAGACCAATACTGGAGTTTTTTTTGAATGATCATCTTTTGAATTAGATATTTTTGTGTAACATAATTTACAGTATTATTAAACTTTAAAAGGAGGGGGGTGGGGATAGTTTATTTTGCTATGTTGAACTAATTTAATATATTTTATTTATTTTTTAAATTTCTTTACCATTTTATTCCAAAACGGTTTACAAAAATGTTACATACATAAAATATTGAAACAGGTCAGACCAAATAAAAGCGAAGGCAGAAAGATTCAATCCTTACACTAGATCAGATGCTCAAAGAAATGCATCAACAAATAATTGCATTTTTAACAGCTAAGCAGGCACAGGCACGAGCTATACAGTCTATTAGAGGTACTTAGCTCCTCCGTAGTAATGAAGATGTAGCCAGTCAAATTTAAGCTCCTGTACCCTCGGATGAGAGGCAGAGACAGCTCCAACCATTTTCATATTTATTTTGTTGCTTTATCACTTTTTGCACTATTAGCACACTGGTTTGTGCACTAGTTACACGCCTGATTATATACGGGTTAGCCCGGGGATGTTTCACAGATAACACCCCTGTGGGTGTACGTATGTGGCAGCTGGTGCACTAGGGGCCAGTCCCCATTGCGAGCTGTGTGACTGAGGGCTTCCCGTTCACCACAAAAAATTTTAGGTGAGGGTTTGGTTCGAGCTGTCTCTTCCCCTCACCCTTCTTTTTTCAGGGTCAGGGGAGATTTGTTCTCCTGTATATAGAAATTGATGACATAGCATAATTGCTTTATATTGGATTCTAAATACAACTGGTAGCCAATGCAGTTGTCAGAGATTATGGGGTAATATGCTCATATCTTGGCGTTCCAGTTATCAATCTGGCCACGGCGTTCTGGATCACCTGCAATGCCCTGCACCTGGTTTTAGTTATTCCCAGGTACAGGACAATGCAGCAGTCCAGCCGTGACAAAATTATTGCTTGTACAACAGCACGAAAGCCAGCTGGTGACAGCATTGGTTTTAAACGGTACAATAAATGTATCTGTGCCCTGAGCAGGTTAAATATTGAAATAAATGACTTGACAAAAACTAGGACTGGACAAGAATCCCATAAGGGCATGAAGTAAGATTTCTCTTGGACTGCATATAATTCAATACTATGGTTCAGTGAACTGCTTCACTATTGTTCTTAAAAGAAAGTTACCAATTCCTGGAATGAGCCATGTGCACGGAGTTGTGATGAATTCGACAGGGTCACCTTGAAGAACTTCACCAATGCATTTTTCACTTTAGAAAACCAAATAAAGCAATAGTCTCATACTTTGATGAATTACTCTATGCAAAAATGCACATACGTTATCATGACTTAGCATTACGCCTTTAGGTTGTCCAGTTGTTCCAGAAGTGTAGATCAGCACACAGCAGTGATTAGGTTTTTGAGAGTTAAGAATGTCAGCCAGTAGAAAATCTGGTATTTCATTTCCCAAGTTTATAAATTCTTCCCACTGGTAAAGAAAAGAGGGAAAAGTACCTAAGAAGTACAGAACCAAGAGATTAAAGACATGAATTATTTTACAATTTTTCAAAAATATATTAAGAGGGTAATTAAGAACATAAAATGTTGCCTCCGCTGAGGCAGACCAGAGGTCCATCTTGCCCAGCGGTCCGCTCCCGCGGCGGCCCATCAGGCCTATTGCCTGAACAGTGGTCCCAGACTAATTTTGTAATTTACCTCTAATCCTAATCCTAAACCTACCTCCACCCCTATCTGTACCCCTCAATCCCTTTGTCCTCCAGGTACCTATCCAAACCTTCTTTGAAGCCCTGTAGCGTGCTCCTGCTTATCACATCTTCCGGTAGCGCGTTCCATGTATCCACCACCCTCTGGGTGAAAAAGAACTTCCTGACGTTTGTTCTAAACCTTTCCCCTTTCAATTTCTCTGAGTGCCCCCTTGTACTTGTGGGTCCCCATAGTTTGAAGAATCTGTCCCTGTCTACTTTTTCTACGCCCTTCATGATCTTGAAGGTTTCTATCATGTCCCCTCTAAGTCTCCGCTTTTCCAATTTTATGTATGAAGGTTATGTAGGTGCCTATAATCTATTTTTTTTAAGATACATTGGCCCAGGGCAGTATTAATTCGTCGAGGGCCCCTAGGCACACAAGTACACTGGGCCCCCTGCCCCTCCCCCCACCCCACCATGCGCCCAGGCGGAAACAGAAAGCTGCGTCAGAGGGAAGCTTTGGGCAAGCAGCACCGCTTGCACAATTACAGTTCCCGTTGCCTTTCTTACCCACGTTGCTTGCTTGTCTTACTTTCCGTTGATGGTGGGGGCCGCGTTGCCGATTGGGGTGGGGCCTTCATTGCCGATCGATGCTGGAGGGGCCCATCGCTGTTTGGAAAAAACAATGTTGATGCCCTCCTTCATAGGGCCCCCCTGACCATTTTGGGCCCTAGGCACATGCCTACTTGGCCTATTGGTTAATCCTGCCCTGCATAGGCCCCTATGTGCCTTAATAAATTGTAGAGGGAAACCAGCAGAAATTGTGGTTAAGTTGGAGCCACCAATATACTGTAAATGCCTGCTTAAGAACAGGCATAAAGTTACTGTATATAGTACTTATAATTAGTCAACTAGACCAGTGTTTCCTAAACTGTGTGCTGCAGAAGCCGTGAAAAAATTTACTGACACACTAAAGGGTGCCTTGAACCAAAAAAGTTTGGGAACCACTGAACTGGACTATTGTAGGCCATTCAGAAAAACTACATAAACAATTATCGGTTCATACATTGCAAAATACTACAGCAAGGTTAATTAATCAAGTTAACAAAAGGGAAAGAGTGTCCCATTGTTGAAACAACTGAATTGGTTGCCAATTGAAGCACAAACATTATATTTAAACTATGGGGCTCATAATCGAAAGAGAAAAATGTCACTTGGATGAACATTTCTCAAAAACGTCCAAGCGCCGATAATCAAACCTGGTTTTGGACGTATGTCTAAACGACTTAGGCCCTCATAGTGCCGCTCAACGTCCAAAGCTAAATGGGGCGTTTCGAGAGGCGTGTCGAGGGCGGGAGTTGGGTGGGATGTGGGCCGGTTTAGACTTAGTCGTACAGCATGTATAACCAAAAGTGATACAGCCCACGATCGACGGAACTTGGACGTTGTGACTTAGACCATTTGAAACATGGTTTAAGTCACAAAAACCCACCTAAACTCACCAGATATGCACTGAAAACACATAAAACAGACCCCCCACACACTACCCCAGTGGTCACCGACCCCCCCTCCACCCCCATAAAAATTTTAATCACAACTTTAAAATTCAACCTCCAGACCATCATCACCTGGCCACCTGGCATAGGAAAGCCTAGTCGTCCAGCACAGAAGCAGCTTAAGTTGTCTTGGGGGTGGATTAGGGTCCCATAGAGAGGAGAACCCATGCCCATAAGCCCCTGTAATCACTGCATTGATACTTAAACATGTGCACTGCCCTATACACCCCAAAACCCTTTTTTACTGGCATATAAGTGGTTCCTGCAGTCATAAGGGCTATTGGGGTGGTAGATAAGTGGGTCTAGGGGATTCTGGAGGTGGTTTTGGGGGGCTCACCATCCTATGGCTTCATCAACATCCTATGGTATTCCCCAAGGTTCCATTCTCTCTCCGCTACTTTTTAACATTTTTCTTGCTCCTCTGATGGTAGTATGCCAATCTATTGGTTTTCATGTATATGCATATGCGGATGACATCCAACTTTTACACCCATTGGATCATAATAATACTCTTGAAATCGCAGCAATTAATAACAAACTAGATCAAATCCATCAATGGCTAGAAACTAATAAACTAGCCCTTAACATTGAAAAGACAAAAACATTACTCTTCCCATGGAAAGACTTTCCTAAACTGGCTGCTCCCATTTCTATAAAAAATTCACCTTTGCAATTAGTCAAAAACATAAAAATTCTTGGAGTAATACTTGATAACAAATTAACTTTTCATGAGCACATCAGTAGCGTTGTCAAATCTTGTTTCTATAGATTACGTCAAATTCGTTCTCTCTCACAATATCTTTGCTCCAAATCATTAAATATTTTAATTCACTCCTTAATAATTTCAAAAATTGATTACTGCAATGCTCTATTTAAAGGGATTGCACAAAATGAAATAAAAAGACTCCAAATCATACAAAATACTTCCATTAAACTTATAACAAAAAAGAAAAAATTTGACCATGTAACACCACTTCTCATAGATGCTCATTGGTTACCTGTATCCCATAGAATAACTTATAAACTCTGTCTTCTTACTTTTAAAGCAATGCTCTTTAAATCACCTGCATTTATATTCAAATCTTTAATCCCTTATTCTTCAACAAGAAGTTTACGGTCAAATGAACAACACTTATTAACAATTCCTTCACTTAAAATCATCAATACAAGAAGACAATTCATCTTTTCAGTTACTGCTCCACAAATCTGGAACTCGTTACCAATCTACTTAAGAGAAGAGATTAATGTTGATAAATTTAAAACAAATTTAAAAACATTTTTGTTTAAAGATGCATTCGATTAATTTATCTTCTTTTTTAGTCATTCTCGGTTTTTATTTACTTAATTTTTAATTCAACTCCTCCCCTTTTGTTTTTGCCTTTCCCCCTCTTTTTTATTATATTGTAGTTCATTCCCCTTTTCCCTGGTTTCTCTTGTACTGTTGAATGTAACATAACCTAGCATTATTGCATGGTAATGTTTGTATTGTTGTCTTTCTCTTTTGTTTTTGAAATTATATTTTAAATATCTTTGTACATCGCTTTGAAATATGACTTAGCGTTTAATCAAAAATTTTTATAAACTTGAAACTTGAAACTTGAAACCTATAAGCGAGCTGTAGTGAGTAGAAGCCATGGCACCCTGTTTATGAAGTTCACAGCAGTGCCCTGTAAGGTACCCCACTATTTAGGTGCTCTGTCTGGGTGTTCTGTTCATCACTTTGCAGGCCCCTCCCACGTCCAACAGGGCTTGTTCTAGACGTTTGGGACTTGGACGGACAGTTGGACGAAAATGTGCTTTAAAGATCAATGTTTTAGCGGCTTGGACAATCAGATCTTCAGGACGTATAATTGGACGATTTTCGAAAGTCAAAAGATGTTGGACGTCTCTTTCGAAAATGGGACTTAGGCTCTTTTTGACTTTGGACGACTTGTGAAATGGACGTAAATGTACTTAGACGTCCCTTTCGATTAGGCCCCTCCATGTGTGTTGATCTTTTCTGTTGCTTACGGTTCAGCACCTTTGCCATTGTTATCAATATTATCTTTTTCTTCATTTGGCAGAAGTGTTCTCTCTATTAATCAGTTAAAACTTAATTTTCCTCTAGTATATTGTGCTATACATAAAAGAGTCCATAGTCGTAGGGCTCCTAATACACTGCTGCGGCAGTAATCACTCTGACGTCCATAGGGATTTAATGGAGGTCAGCGTTTTTGCCGTTTGGCAGTCGCTATCGTTGCTTTGTAAAACAAGGGGGGGGGGGATTTCTTTTTTTTAATATATATTTTTATTAGTTTTGTAATTACCAAGATATCCAGGTATATTATTTAGGATAAAACAGAAGCAAATTAATCCAAATGTACAAATACAAAGCAAAGCAAAGCCAAACCAAACAAACAAACAAAACAACAAAATATATATATATATATATAAATAAATTGAAAAACAAAAAGTCAAAGGGGGCGTTAATTTCCCAGATTTTTTTAAATATCATCAGGCATTTATAATGCGGCAGGGCTCCTTAGGATTCTCATCAAAACCATACCTAACCCCCAATCGTGGCTTGATTTGGAAAAAAACTTACTGGGTCCCAATACGCTTGCACTCACTTTGTCAATATCCTCTCCCCCAATACAACAAAAACAACTGAATAGCATTCAACGTTCAACCATTATGGTATTACCATTAGGTATAACCATTAAAAGTGTGGGGGGAGGGATTTCTTATTGGCCTGCAAAGATTTGGAATTTTCTGCTAATATAAGCACAGCTGGAAATGAACTACAGTCAATTCAGAAAAAAATTGAAAATTTATCTTTGTCCATATTTACAAAATTAGACTGTTAGCATAATTTTATAAATTCCCTTTTGTTGGTGGTTGGTTTGTTTGGTTTTTTTTAACTTACTGGCTGCTCTTATTGGGGCACTTTTACTAAAGCTACAGCAAAAGTGCCCCTAATGCACCCCTTACAGTTATTTCCGCACACTAAGGCCACTTGTGTCCTGCCTGGACAATGGCACATTCTCCCATTTTTCAAATTAATAGCCATGCGCTAATTTTGCCATCAGCACGAGGCCATTATAATGACTGAATTCATCTAAATGGAGTTTTAATTGGATAAAAGTAGTTTTACAATGTGTACAGTATGGACTAAAGTCTATATATAGTGCCCAAAAAATTGGATCTGAATAAAGCACTATTCTATAAGCCAGGCTTAAAGTTAGTAATAGCAGTTATGCCTAGGATTAAATTTATTATAAAAAGTGTATACTGGATAAGAATCTTAACCTTGCAGACTCATGAGTGGATAAATAAAAAAGCCTCCGCCCCACCACTCCACCGCTGTAATATCTTGTTACTGCGGGAAGAAATTACGTGGTGCAATCATCACTGGCTATTTCATTCATTTATAAGTGCTTTTTGTTTAAATAGTATGTTTAAATAAATAATTTATTAGGTAATAGTAAGAAATACTGAGGTTCAGTGTACTTATCTTATGCCAGCTAAACCCTGGGAACATGACCCGACATGTTTCGCACCGTCTGTGCTGTATCAAGGGTCAGAGTCGGATGACATAGGCAACCCGGGGGACCCTTGATACAGCACAGATGGTGCGAAACATGTTGGGTCATGTTCCCAGGGTTTAGCTGGCATAAGATAAGTACACTGAACCTCAGTATTTCTTACTATTACCTAATAAATTATTTATTTAAACATACTATTTAAACAAAAAGCACTTATAAATGAATGAAATAGCCAGTGATGATTGCACCACGTAATTTCTTCCCGCAGTAACAAGATATTACAGCGGTGGAGTGGTGGGGCGGAGGCTTTTTTATTTATCCACTCATGAGTCTGCAAGGTTAAGATTCTTATCCAGTATACACTTTTTATAATAGTTCTGGACTTATACTGGAATAAGGACTACTGAAACTAGTGCCATAGTTCTATTAGGATTAAATTTAGGCATGGCCATTTGCACCAATGAAAATGCGGTTCAAATGCCTACACCTAAATGTAGGCGTGGATGCCCTTATTCTATAATTATGTGCGTAACTTAAAGTAATGCCCCCAATCTGCCCAAGACCCGCCCTCATTTTTGCACCACCTTTTTTTGATTCACTCCTAAATTTATACACATAACCTGTAATTGATTTTAATTATCACCAATAATTGCTTGTTAGAATGACAATTACTGGTGCTAATCATCTTGTTATTTAATTAAAGTGCACTTGCAATTTTTGGCACTTTTTTTCCTTCTATTTCTATATGATTTTTAAAGCAGACACAATGATTTTGCACTATAATTTGGTTTTCAATCATCTCCATAATAGTTCCACAGTCTAAACCAGTGGTTTCCAACCTTCTCCTGGAGGACCACGAGGCCAGTCGGGTTTTCAAGATAGCCCTAATGAATATGCATGAGAGAGATCTGCATATAATAGAGGTGCCAGGCATGCAAATCTGCTCCATGAATATTCATTAGGGCTATCCTGAAAACCCGACTGGCCTGGTGGTCCTCCAGGACAGGGCTGGGAACCACTGATCTAAACCAATATCGAAGAACAGATATATGGAACCAGTTCCTGGACTCCAAGAATTTAAATTCGCAAAGTTAGGCCAGTTTTCGGTCATTAGCGCTTACACTTTTGTATCCCGCTTTTCAGAAGTTTTAGGCCTACTCAGTTGTTGGTTCTTCTTTTCTATTTTCTTTCTTTATTGTGAACCCATAGAGGCTTAGGGTTCTTTTTACGCTAAATTGCCCCGCGTGCTCGACCTTAACGCCAACATTGAGCTGGCATTATTCTAGAAGCGTACCGCGTGGTTTAGTGTGCGGTAATTTTGTGCGTGCACTAAAACGCTAGGGCACCTTAGTAAAAGGAGTTCTTAGTCCGTCGCTTCACACACATTATGGCTATTAGTTCTATTGCGAGCGATTACATTGGCCTATCACCAACTTTAAAAATTGTTATGTTTGGATGTATTTTTCCCCCCTTTTCTCGGTGGATTATTCCGATATTTTAATTCTATTTATGTTTCTAATGATTTATTGTATTGCTTAAATACCAATATGTCTGTCTGCTCCAAGTCTCATTATGCTCATGTCTTTAGGACTGATTGTCTTTTGATTCTCTGTTACTGCATTTCAAGGTCAGTGCATAAAAAACATTTTTGTTACTTTTTTTATGCTCATGTATATGAAATATTGATTGCATATTGATTATATAATGTTTTCTCTTTGTGCTGTTGTTTATTCGTTATCTGTTTGTACCATTAGATGTTTTAAGGACCCCTGAGGAAGGCTATATAAGCTGAAAAACGGCCCGTGTAGGGTCTGGTCATCGTTGATGCAGTATTATTATTACAGTTTTTGTGATATTTTATTTGTTTTATATACCAATAAATTTTGCGATTTTAAACTCTTGGAGTCCAGGAACTGGTTCCACATATCTGTTCTTCTGTGTTACCAGGACCATTTCAATGGTAGGTAGGACTATCTTTGTGACGTAGACCAACCCCACAGTGTTGTTCTGTATTTAAACCTTTATTGAAACATATGCAGCTTACTAAATATGGGGGCACCCACCTCGTACAAATTTTCCTTGCAAAGAATCCCTTAGAACAGGGGTGGGCAGCCTTTATATACAGAAAGCTACATGAATGTCAGTCCTATCCTTAGCAAGCTGCAGAGCTCTAAAGACCCTCTGTGATAAATAAGCAAAATTTTAACTAAAACAATGGAGACAAACTACTAGACTGAAAATGATTGCAAAATACAGTATTTCAAGTCACCAAAACACTGGTTAATCTCATTTTCTGTTTTACACTTCCCATGGTCTCATAGGCTGCATAAAATTCAATGGCAAGCCACAGTCGGCCCACAAACTATAAGTTGCCCACCCCTGTCTTAGAATGTGAAGGAGCTGGCCGCACTACAGGTATGGGAAGATTAGGTTCTTACCTTGATAATCTTCTTTCCAGTATAAGTGTGCAGTAGGCTTGACATGTGGATTCCTTCCCTTCACCTGCGAGATTGCGGAAGGCATCACCTACATTTTTCAACTCTACCCCTTGTGTCACTGGGCAGTGCCTCAGCTCATCAGTTCATATCACAGCAATGGATGATCCCTACGAAGGAGAAAGAAGGAGGGCACAGAGAACTCCCCAACATTTCAAGTCTTTTCTGCTCTGTAACAAGAACAATTAATTAACCTAATGGATATGTATCATAATCAAAGGAGGAACCAAACAAGCCACCTACCTGAGTGCAACCAGCACTAACACTGATGCAGCTCCTACAGATTGCTGAAAGGTTTCACTTTAGTGCTAATGGATAAATCTTCTTACTTGCTTATCAGAACTCATATTAAACATCTCCTTTGGTGGTTCACAGACAAGCATCTGGAGATATTCACATGTGTCTGAGGTAGAAAGCAAGTTAACTTAACATCTGACAGGGCAGGCCATCAAGCCTATCTCTTATACTGGAAAGAAGATTATCGAGGTAAGAACCTAATCTTCTCTTACAGTGCAAAGGGTACAGTAGACTTGACATGTGGGATGTTCCAAAGCAGTCCCCTGAGTCTAGGGCAGGTCAGATGAGAACTAAGGACCCATAAGCGGAGTCCATTTATGCTGCCACATCCACTCCATAAATCCTTGTAAAAGTACAGAGTACAGAAGGTGGACCATGCAGTGGTGTACTTAGTATATTTGATATAAGGGACTGATAATTTTGTAACACCCCATCCTCTATATAAAAATTACTTTTAGTAATAATCCACAAGTCACACAACAAGGGTGCATCTTAAACACTGCAGCGAGCACTAGAACATTAATACACCCATTCTAAAACTAAACAAGCCAGATTAACACAGATCGATCCTGCACAGTTAATGCTAACAGAAAACCATGTCCTTTTCATACACACAGAACACAGATATACCCTCACCTGGTATGGAATCACAAGCTAAAAACAGAAATACATGCCCCCCTCTTCTACAAAGCCGCACAGCAACAGCCCCGAAGCCCTTTAAATCTGTATGGGCTTTAGGGAAGTTACCACGCAGCAGCCGCTAGTGTGGCTTTGTAGAAGAGGGAGATAGATAAAAATTAAACTGAACACCAAGAAGCCAGACTCTGCATACAATGCAACACCACAGAAACAGTGACACATGTCCCCTAATACTATGTAAAATATAAAGACAGCAGATATAAATTTGAAAGAACTGACAATCACCACTTTACAAATTAACAAATAGAAATAAGAAACAAAGAGAAATAAGAAAATACCATTTTATTGAACTAATCCACTTTTCAATTAGCTTTCAGAGGCCAAAACCTCCTTCTTCAGGTGAGTACAATACTGCTATTATGGTATCCTGTTCTGACATGAGAAAGTGGGTTTTGGTCTCCAAAAGTTAGTAAAAAATATATTATAATTAGTTCAATAAAAAATTACCTTGATTCCATTTTCTTTTTATAAACTTTATCAATAAAGCTACAATACTACTTTATTCTAAAACAACAAAATCATATTTTTTCTACCTTTTGTCATTTCTGCTTTAATCATCTTCTCTTTGCTCTCTTCTTTCCATCCAGCACCTGTCCTCTCTTTTCCTTCCATGCAGTATCTGTCCTTTCTGCCCCTTCCATCCAGCCTCTGCCCTTTTCTCTGCCCCTTCCATCCACTGTCCATCCTCTCTCTCTTTTCCATCCACTGTCCGCCTTCTTCTTTCCCTCTTCCCTCTTTCTATGTCCCTTCCATAAACTGTCTATCCTGTGCCCCTTCTCTCCTTTGTACATGATTCATTTCAGCTTCACTCCCTTTCCACTCCTCTATGCTCTGACATCTCTCTCTTCTCCTATCCTTCCCACCCCATTCCACAGTCTGACATGGCTGTCTCCTTCCCTTCCTTCATGCCTTGGCATCTCTCCCTCCTCCTCTTCCATGCTCTGGCATCTCCTTTGTTTCCTTTCCTTTCATTCCCTCCCTCACTCTTTTTCCCCTGATCTGGCATCTCTGTCTCTTTCCCTTCCCTCCTCCCCCCCCAATGTCCTGCCATCTCTTCTTCCCCCTCCATGATCTGGCACTCCTTTCCTTCCTTCCTTTCCCTCTCTCCCTTCCTCATATCTGGCATCTGTCTTTCCTATTCTCTCCCTTCCCTGGTCTTCCTTCTCCCTTCCTCCCTCTCCCCAATCAGGTGCAGCATTTCTCTCCTCCTCCCCTTCCTCTCTTTCTCTTTGTCACACACCCCCTTCATCAGTGCAGCCTTCAAAACTCGCTGCTCTTGCCAGCTTTGGACCTTCTTCTCTGCCTACTTCCTGCTTCTGTGAAGGCAGAACCCAGCAAAAAGAAAGGCTCGATGCTGGCAGAGCAGCAAGTTGTGATGGCTACCACTGCAAGACAGAAATTCATGACACTGGCCCTCGGAGCATCCTCTTACATGCTGTACCTGGGACATGCCACCCCACCCTCCCCCTTGGTACACCACTGGGACCATGTAGTTGCTCTACAGATCTCCTCAGGTGGAACTGCCCAGGATTCTGCCCATGAAGAAGCCATGCCTCTGTTGGAATGCACTTTCAAAGAGATCGGTGGTTGTTTACCACAGTCAACATACACAGACGAGATAGCCATGAAATCTATCTGGAGATGGGCACCTTAGAGGCAGGCATTCCCCATCTGCTAAGATTGGTCAACACAAAAAGATGGTCAGAAAGATGAAATTCATTATGCCCCTTGAGATAATGGAAAAGGACTCTCTTCCTGTCCAGTAATGCCAAGACTCTGTCCTTTTTCTTTATGCCTGTAGCATGGAACGCCGGTAGCGAGACTTCCTGAATTACATGGAAGACTGAGACCACTTTTGGTAGAAAGGAATGCGCCTTGTGTAGAGGCGCGCCCGCCTCTGTAAATCTGAGGAAGGGCTCCCTGCATGATAGAGCCTGGAGCTCCAAAACCCTTCTCACTCAGGTGATAGCCACTAGGAAAACTGTCTTGACTGTATGATCCATCAGTGATGCCTTCTGTAGGGGTTCATATGGAGCCTTACAGAGGGCCCATAAACCCATATGAAAATTTCATGTGGGGAATCCTGGGAACTATCTGAAGCACCAGGAAGCCTCATAAGTCAGATAAAAACCTCAAAATAATAAATCAGATGCAGAGCAGATGAAAAGACACCTTCTCTTCTAGTTTGCAGAAGGAAAAACTGGGGAGCTGAGACACTGTCCAATGACACAAGGAGGCGGAGTTGAGAAATGTAGATGATGCCTTCTGCTAACCTTGTGGGTGAAGGGAAGGAGCCCACATATCAAGCCTACTATACCATTTGCACTGGAAAATAAATACATGCAACCTAATTTTCAACAAAAACAATATCTATGGCAGAAACTAGTTGCTTGGGATGGGCCGGCTCTGCTCTTCTCTGCCACAAATCTGCTTCTTTCCATCACTTTTACTTACAGAAAGAGAAAGCCAATTTTTAATGTATACCTGTGTACAAAGCTTTGAATATTGCTCTCCACATCTAATTCAAAATCTTCACTGTCATTTTTCTTGAACTCTTCGAAGATTGAATTTAAATAGTTTTTTTAATAAAATACATTTACATACTGTGTACAGATTTGGTTGTTTCTCCTGCAGAGATCCTTTGTACTGAACAACAGCTTTCAAGTGAGGTAGCCTGTTCCATATCTGGAGAAACAGAAAAGCAAGCTGTTTTCTATTTTACATTATGGAGGTCACTTCAGAAAGGCTTTTCTGTGTGTAAGCCTCTTTTACATACAGAAAACGAGCTTTTCTAAAACTGTGTGGCGGTGTATTTATATATTGCATAAGTGCTCACATTGACCAGAACGCATGTACTTTACCCAAGTAGAATATGTGCACACAATTCCTCCCACTTCAGAACCTTTTAGACAGGTTGTATATGTTGGAATTGAGATGTACAAGTCAGTATGTCTCAAGTTTCATGAGCTTATTAGAACAGAATCTGCTGTTCTAAAATACAAGAAAAATGGACTGTGAGGGAAGGAATGGCATAGTGGCAGGTATAAGAACATAAGAATAGCCTTACTGGGTCAGACCAATGGTCCATCTAGTTCAGTATCCCATCTTCATGGAGGCCAATCCAAGTCATAAGTACCTGGCAAAAGCCCCAAATAGTATTAGCATTCCTTGCCACCAATCCAGGGCAAACAGTGGCTTCCCCCATGCCTGTCTCAATAGCAGACTATGCACTTTTCCTCCTGGAACTTGTCCAAACCTTTTTTAAAACCAGCTACATTAACTACTCACACCACATTCTCTGGCAACGCATTCCAGAACTTAACTATTCTCCAAGTGAGAAAATATTTCCTCCTATTGGTTTTAAAAGTATTGCTCTGTAACTTCACCTAGTGTCCTCTAGTCTAGTGTTCTTCAACCACCGGTCCACAGAAATTTCCTGCCAGTCCACAGGGCCGAAACTCAAAATCAAAATGTGCACCAAAGTAACAATACTAAAGTCCCACTAAGCATCAATTTGCCACCTAAGTTGAGAAATTTCAACACACAAGTTCCTCAGAATGCCACACTAGATATTCGTGTGGTAGTCGTCCTCATAGGAACTTTTAAGTGTGTGAGTTTGTTGTTTTCTAACGTTTCATAAAGTGCAAGTGCTTCAATAAATAATTATCATTTTTGTTATATTTTTAAAGAATTACTGCAAAAGCAAATACTTAGCTTTATAAAACTGGGTCTGCCTCAATCCCCACCGACGCGTTTCATAATTTCATCAGGGTCGGGGATAGGGAGAGCAGAACAGTTTGAAATCTGAGCATATTGCTAGATCCCTGTTGAGAGTGCCGGGTTTGTAGCCCACTGTAGCCCAGATTATGTAGCCCAGGACAGGGCTCAATAGTACTCCCAGTGGTTACCACAAAATAGCACACTGACGTGTGACCCAAAATGTAGTCACCCTGCAGGACTGGACTTTAAACAGGAACCATAAATCACAGCTACAACAATTGTAGTTCATAGGAGAATCATTCCATTTTATTCCTTCCTTCACAAAGGTAAGTAGATCATGAATGTAGCAGAAAAATTGTCAGAACTTCCACAGCCTCAAAACAAAAATACCAAAAGAAGCAAGCAACTAAAACAGCACAAAATAAAGTTCAAGGCTTGCTCTCAGCATTAACTTAGTCTCAGCTGTGCCTGAGGATTCAGTTCTCCACAGAGCTAGTACTGACTGCTCCCAAGCAGGCAGTTTCAAAAAGCACAAATACAGTTCATGGCACTTGTTCCATAGCTCTAGTGCCCAAAAGTTCCATTAAAGCCTCTGGCCAGTTCAACTCACTGCCAGGATAGGAGAGTGTCAGGTTTTGCAAAAGAAAGGCCTCAATACAGGCTTTCAAAATTCCCGCCCAGGATGATAGCAAAACCTCTCCCAAACAATACACACTCCCAGCTTATCAAAACAAAAATAGTCCCAAACAGTCCAGAGCAAAAATCACAACTCACTATTTTCTGGTAGAGACCCAGTCTACCTGCATGGCTTCAGAAACATCAGGAGCATACTCTGACAAACTTTCCTCACACTCCATGGGCTGTTCTTCTGGAAATAGCAACTCCACAGCTTGTCCAGCCTCTAACAGCTCCATGGGAATAGGTTTGTTGCTCCTGCTTGGCCCCGGGGACTCCCTAGGCACTCTCAACAGGGATCTAGCAATATACTCAGATTTCAAACTGTTCTGCTCTCCCTATGATGAAATTATGAAACGCGTCGGTGGGGATTGAGGCAGACCAGTTTTATAAAGCTAAGTATTTGCTTTTGCAGTAATTCTTTAAAAATATAACAAAAATGATAACGATTTAAAAATACAACAAAAATGATAATTATTTATTGAAGCACTTGCACTTTATGAAACGTTAGAAAACAACAAACTCACACACTTAAAAGTTCCTATGAGGACGGCTACCACACGAATATCTAGTGTGGCATTCTGAGGAACTTGTGTGTTGAAATTTCTCAACTTAGGTGGCAAATTGATGCTTAGTGGGACTTTAGTCCACAGGGCCAGCACATGCATCAGGCCCAAAACAGTGTTCTTCAACCGTTGGTCCATGGTGCGATCGATGCGGCATTATCTTCTAGCCAGCTCCCTCTTCCTCACTGATTCAGTACACAAAGCCACGGGCAGTGGCTCCTACGCGTGTCCTGCGCCAGGACCGGAAGTCTTGGCTTCCACATGAGGCGCGGGATGCACAAGGAGCCACTGCCCACAGCTTTGTGCACTTCATCAGTGAGGAAGAGGGAGCTGGCCTGAAAATAACACCAGGGGCGTGATAAAACAGCCAGGCGGGAGCAGGCCAGAAGGTAAGGCACAGCATGGAGGGAGGGAGACAACAAAGGTAGGGGGGAATGATTTTATTTTTGAATTTAGTGATTGAATTATGTCGATTTTGAGAATTTACATCTGCTGTCAGTGTGCTTTGTGTAGTTTAATTTTGTGGTTAACCATTATGTGTTGTTAATATTATATTGTGTATCTGTGAAAAATGAATGGAAAAAATAGTGTTACAATTAGTACTATTATGGGGGCGGGGTCTGGGGTGGAGATTGGGTAGAGATGGGCGGGGTCTGGCCCATGACTTAGCCCAGTGTTCTTCAACCGCTGGTCCATGGACCGATGCCAGTCCACAGAATAATTCTTTTATTTCTGCCGGTCCATAGGTGTAAAAAGGTTGAAAAACACTGCTCTAGTCCCCAGAAATACTCCTACTGATGTGGCAGTTAAGTTACCTTCCAGCAGGTGATGCCAACTTGAGGAATGTTAGTCTGTCTGACCAGAGGAGTGGGGCTCAACAGGAAGCAGGAAGTAGGAAGTAAAAACCCTCTGGCAAGGCAAGTGGCTCACCTAGGGTATCTTTTGAGCAGATGAACCATATTGCTTGATTTTTACTTTTTCAACTTTCCCATGATTGTCATCCACCTCCACTATAACATCATGATACTGCGTTCTCACAGCGTCCTTACGTTATTTGAGACCGCCACATCTCCATCTACGAAAGTGTTTCTTATACTTTCACTTTTTGATGTGCTGTTCATAGTGTGATTCTAGGGATGTATCCCTCATAAGTGCCTTCATATTAATATCGTTTCAAGGACACGGTTTCCTCCAGTACTGCTCGCAACTGCTTCTGTTTTAGTTTCGGTCTTAAGAATGTTTTTCCTTCCTTAGCTGTTTTTAAGGGTTTTGCCTTTTTAACTTCGACTCTGGTATCTTCTCGGTTTGGTTTCGATAGCCGCTTTTAGGGCTCCTTTTACTAAGGTGCGCTAGCGTTTTTAGCGCACGCAGGAAATTACCGCGTGCTACACTTCTAAAACTAACGCCAGCTCAATGCCGGCTTTAACGCACAGAGTAGCGCGCGCTGAATTACCACGCGCGCTATTCTGTGCATTAAAGCCTTAACGCACCTTTGTAAAAGGGCCCTTAGTTTTTTATGGTGTTTGTAGCTCATATTTGGCAGCCTCATTTTATTTTCATTTTGTTTTACCAGGAGCAGTTTTGAGCATTGGCCGGTCCTGACAGTTCATTCGGGAGTGGTTTTTTGCATTTCCATTTTCATAGGATTTATCACATCCCCTTGTTAAGATTTTCATAAACGCGTACAATTTATATTTCTTATATTCTGTTTTATTGGGAGCATTTTATAGCATATGTATCTCCAATTTCATGACCTGACGGTCCATTCAGCTTTTTGAACTTCCGTTTTTATATATCCCCTTGTTAAGAATGTTTATAATCACTTGGAGCTTAATTTAATTATGATAACAATTCATATTTCTCATATCCTATTTTATTAGGAGCAGTTTATGGCAATTTCCTTACCTCATTTTTGATACCCTTTAGTTTAGAACTTTTAAAATTGTGTGGTAATGTTTTTAATTGTGAAAATATCTCACCTGATATACGATTCCTCTTTGTTTAGACCTTTTAGAATTGTATGGTGCTGTCTCCAATCGTGAAAATATCTCACATTTACTCATGTTTATGGTTAACTAGTTTTGTTGTATTTTTTATGTTATTCTTTTTTTCAGTACGCTTTACGATTTGTCATTATATCTATGAGCACTGATTAATTTCAAGAGCATTGACTAACACTCTGGTATGGCATTCTTTGCATTTTGTGTTACTCATTATGTTACGTTTTTTATGTTTTCTATTTGGTTTTATTTAGGCATTTCATCATGTATATTTTAAGACTCCTGATGCAGGCTTATTAGCAGAAACATGGCCCGTGTCGAGTCCAATGTATGTTTATTTGATATTCTGTATATGCTATATTGGATGCCATGAATGTGATATTCATTTGAAGACCTGGCCCACTCTGCTTCTTCTTTGGCTTCCTCGGTGCTTGTGCAGAGTGGATTTTCTTTGTTGTCTGGGTACTTAAGGTATGTCACAACAAAGAAAATTGGGGAGACGTAATGATGCATAGTGAAAACAATCCACTGATGAAAACAAAAACAAAAACTGTGGATACAGATGTTCTGGAGATAATTTATTAAACACTGACATATAAAACCATAAAAATTAAATTAAAAAAGTACAATGATAAAAAATACTGTGATAAAAATCTAACCGGACCCTACACGGTCTGTGTTTCGACGAACACACCTTCCTCAGGGGTCCTAAAATATACATGATGAAATGTCTAAATAAAACCAAATAGAAAACATAAAAACGGTGTTCTTTGCTCACATGTTTAAAGACAATAGATTGTTTTCAGTCCAATTCTTTATATGTGAGGTTGCAAACCATTGGACCCCTGAGAAAGGCGTGTTCGCCAAAACATGGACCATGTAGGGTCCGGTTGGATTTTTATCACAGTATTTTTTTATCATTGTACTTTTTAAATTGAATTTTTATGGTTTTATATGTCAGTGTTTAATAAATTATTTCCAGAACATCTGTATCCACAGTTTTTGTTTTTGTTTACATACTTAAGGTATGTGACACCTGAGGTTGATCATTTTTTTAAAAATATATAAAAAAATATTTTTAGTAATTTGATTTATTATTTTACCCCCCCTCCCCTTTTACAAAACCACGAAAGCAGTTTTTAGTGCTGGTTGGCACACTGAATGCTCTGCGCTGCTCCCGACACTCATAGAGTTCCTATGAGCGTTAGGAGCAGCGCAGAGCATTCAGTACGCTGGCCTGCGTTAAAAAACACTTCTGTAGTTTTGTAAAACAGGGGGGGGGTTAGTTTTTATATCCCGTTCTCCCCATAGAGTTCAGAACGGGTTACAGTGTTACAATATAACATTACATAGGGTTACAACCTCACCAACTCCATTCAGGTGCTGAGGTTTATGTTTAAATGTATTTATTAATTTTAGTGTGCAAGCAAACAACACAACACAGCAACACAAAGCAGAACATTTACAATTATGCACAAAAATAGCTTCTCCTCCCCCGCAACTCCCCTCCCCACCCCCACCCCCGAAACATAAACAAAAGATTTCCCGAGGTCAGGATATAAAGGAATACTCAAGCTATAAGTTCAACAGTCGACTTCTTGCAACCGGCATAAGACTCAGCCAAAAGTGCTCCCAAGGCCAACTCAATCGTCGACCAGGGCCAGTGTCTAGCTCTGAAAAGTATCGTCGTTCCAAAGAAGCATGCATGATCAAGAATGATCTCCATTGATTATACGTCGGTGGTTCGCTGGCCAGCCACTGGGATAAAATTGCTTTCTTGCCAAGTAAGATCACTCTAGCCACAAAAGCTGATAATCCCTTAGGTTTGGGAGAGGCAATATTATAAAATCCAAATAACGCTCTAGGGGTCGGAGTCCACCAGGTGCTGAGGTTTAAACTATTTTGTTGGGGTTGGTGGCATCTAATGTAGCATCTACAGAATATCAACTAAACAAAAGAGACTTTTCCTCTCTCTTTTAGGTCCTAACTCACGCTTTCTGTCTAACACCAGCTCTGGCAGGATACACTCCCTCCTGCTTCAGCCGCCACTGCCCACTCCCTCCTGCTGGCAGGCCCGTCTTTTCAAAATGGCGGGCCTTCCCCTTCCCGGTGCACCCTAGGATGCACTGGGAAGGACTTAAGGCCATGATTGGCATAGGCGCCTTGGTCTCCCCGTTCCGACAATGATGATTGTACCCTTCCCCTTTCCCTTTCTGGCACCCACATCTTGGCATCGAGTTCTAGAATTGCTCCTGTGATCTATGAGTACTGTTTCCCAATCTTACCCAAAACATGTGCCCAGGAAATGCCTCACCTTCACCCAACTGTCAGTTTATGCTGTGTGAAACCCCACAAGTAATGAAGCCAGGATAGGTCATTTTCAGACAGCCCTTTTGCCTTTTGAACGTTGACAGCTCCCGATGGAAAGAGGAAATGAGACCAGAGTCAAAAAGCACCAGGGTGACTATGTCATGAAGCACAATGGTCATCGCTTACCTGCAGGATTTTGTCCAATTGCTTCTGATTTTCCACCATGATGATATTAGCCCTGCAGTCATTAGCAACATAGTGACAGGCCTCTGGAGAGTTGGTTGTATAAATCCCCGTTGTAATTCCTCTGTTAGAATTCAAGATGGTAACATTGGCCAGTGTGAGCGCAAAGGAAAGGCCAACATAAAGACGGTTGATTATCAATGGTTAGCATGTGCTACAGCAGTGGTTCCCAACCCTGTCTTCTCAAAGTAAAATAAAAAACCATTAGAGTGATTTCTATTTTATTGGCCATGTAGGTAGACCTTCCCCAGATTCCCCAACATTTACTTCATTTTAGCAGCGAAATGGAAAAATACATTCTTTGAGAAAGGAATATGCTGTCGTTTTGAAATCGCAGGGAAACACTAGCGAAATCAGTTGCTTGTCTAGACCATGCTTAGCAGGCCCTTCCCTGACATTTAACACAGCACTGTACGGTTAGTGTTGATGCAGTCCTTGAGCAGAGTCGGGGAGGTGGCAGCAGTTTTGCTGGCACTGGCCATATTCAGTGCTCTTGCCCACATAGATAAGCAGGCATACAAAGGCATTCCTGTCTTTTCCCACTTAGCCATTTAGCTGCCAGCACTGAATATTGGCCAGCATCTGCATAGCTTCTGGGTTGATGGCTGATCCGGAAATTCTATGTCGGTGCCCAGAAATGGCCCTGGCATTGAATATCCAGGTTAGCGTGTGGCGATTGGTGGCTTTAAAACTTCCAACTAGCATGGGCTGAATATTAATCTCCATCTTGTATCTCCATTCCTAGAAACTAAAAATGATTCCTAAATCAACGGCCTCTTTTACAAAACCACGTTAGCGGCTGCCGCACTGCAACAGCCCCGAAGCCCTTTAAATCTCTATGGGCTTCGGGGCCATTAGCGCAGCGCAGCCGCTAGCGCGGGTTTGTAAAAGAGGCCGTAAGTTTTTCAATATCTACCTACAGGACAAGAGATTCAGGTGAATCCCTGGAAAAGATAGCCTGATGGTGATTTAAATTGAAACCAGAAAAGCCATTGCTGCCTAACCTGGGATAGATAAGGGAGATGATGGCACAGGTGGCCTTTCGGTATGCATGAAAGGGAAAATGCAATTACAAAACCCAGTTCTCAGTTTCAAATTCAAATCATATTTATTAACAATAATTCCATGGCAAGGTAGCATAGTAACATAGTAAATAATGGCAGATAAAGACCTGAACGGTCTATCCAGTCTGCCCATAAGTTATACCAATTTTTAAAAATACATGATTAGATGAACTTGTCTCTACAGTCTACGGCCCAGAAATATCAAAGAAAAGTTTGGTACTGTCCTAGGTTCCAAATGCTGAAGTTGCAGTCCAAGCTCACTCCAGCCTATCCAACCATCCCATTGTTTGCAGGATATCTACCGTAAAGTCTGGCCAGTAACATCCTCATGTTCCATATTAGTGGAGTTCACACTGACGCCCGCCCCAGCCCATCCTACACTGAATCACCATATATGGGACACAAACCGTGCAAGTCTATCCAATACTGGTACATTATTACATAAGTAGACCTTTAGACATGGGCAGCGGAATGGACTGGGCCTACAAAACGTTTCCCCACACAGCATCTTCAGCTAGGGAGATAAGGAGCCAGAGACAGAGCTTGGTCTGTTTAGCCTTCCCAAGCAACAAGATGTTCCACTGCCCCTGTCTTCAGTAAGACTGACTATCATTAATTATAATTCCAATATAAAGAATAATAATAATAATAACTTTATTCTTCCATACCCCCACAATCTTGCGACTTCTAGGTGGTTTACAATCAAGAGAGCTGGACATTCAGCGAATTACAATATGCAGAGAGTCAGAGGAAATACAGAATGCAGAGACTTTAAGAAAGCAAAATAATAGAAATACAATTTGCTGTGCAAGAGTATAAGATATACAGTTTGGTAAGTAATGTCCGAGAGGACCTGTTTGGTCAAAAAAATACAGCGAAAAATTACGATAAGATAAAGATAACAATTTATATATATCTCAGTACCGTGAAATTCTATGCGGACTTAAGAGGGTATAGAGGAAAAGGGTTGGAGGTCGGGAGGACCGTTATTGAGGAGAGAGAGAGGAGAGCGGGACAGTTATTTAGGTATTTCAGGAACAGGCATGTTTTTAGGCGCTTCCTAAATTCCCCGTAAGTAGTGGGCGAAAGCAGTTGATCTAGGTCTTTACCCCATAAGGCTGCTTGGTGAGAGAGAAGGTGTTTATGGTGTTTTTTCAGTTTGCAACCTCTAACTGGAGGGGAAATGAATTTTGAATGTGTGTTTCTCTTGCGTTTGTTGGTGGAAAAGGAGAAAAGGTCCGTTATGTATTTGGGGGCAAGTCCATATAGTGCTTTGAAGCAGAGGCAGGCGAATTTAAACCTTACGCGTGCTTCCATCGGCAGCCAGTGCAACTGCCGGTAATAAGGTGTCACGTGATCGAATTTCTTCAGCCCGAAGATAAGTCTGACCGCAGCAATTTGCATTATTTGAAGACGTCTCATATTCTTTTGGGAGATTGCTAAATAGGCGATGTTGCAGTAGTCAAGTTGACTCAGCACGAGGGATTGCACTAGGATTCTGAATGATGACGTATCGAAATATGATTTAATGGATCTGAGTTTCCAGACATATACTTATTGCATAGCTTCTCTGCTTTCCATCAAGGCTTTTCTCCTTTCTCTCTCCCCCTTCCCCCACATCTGATTGAGTAATAGCAGTGGCGGCATCAAGTAATACATGAGCCCATGTTTCCTAAAATATATACCTACCCTGCAAAGATGGCTCCTACAGCCGAAATGAACCATTCAGGTGAGTTAAATCCAAGTATCCCGACACTGTGGAATCTTTCGAGCCCAAGCTTTGGATCAGAAAAAAAAAGAAATAAAGAAATAAACAGCTTATGATATGAAAATTCTATATCTGTCTGTGGCAGGGAAGGCAGGGGTGCTGGTGATCTGAAGAGGGATAAATAATGAAATTTAAATCTTTCTCTGCCTCAATGTTCAAGAAACCTTGTTTTAAACATTAACATTTTTTTTTTAAATAAATTATGCTTTTTCTCTTAATGTTGTAGACAGAATATGTGGTAAAACAACAGACTTATCATTCAGCAGTCCTCTTGCCAATCTGGTTTTATTATTTATTTATCTCAAATTTATAGTTTGCCTGTGCATTATAATCTCAGGACAGAGCACAACATGTAATAATACAGTCATTGTATGATGCAGCACAAAAGGTCTCCATCACATAACCCTTCCAGGTTCTCGTGTCCTCTGTCCACTGAGGTTTGCAGGAATCTGAGTCAAAGGTAGATGCAGAATTGTCTGGTAACAGCACCTCACACCCAAATTTTTGATGCAATAAAGGTGCAACATCAAACTCAAAAGCAGTCACTGAAACAAAGGGGGCAAGTGCTGTACCCCCAACAATGAAATCAAGAAAATGGCACCAAATACAAAGTGGGCATTTGGACGTCAATCTATTGGAATCTCCGTTTTTTTAGATTACCTTTGTTTTCGGTGTTTCAGCAAATGATTGCCTACCTCGGGGATTATGAATAGTCTCTTCAGTTTGATAAAGAGAGCTGTAGAACACCACAATCGGTATAATTCAAAAGCCACCAGCTCCAGTCAATTATACCAAGTGTGGCGTTCTACTGCATCATTTCGCTTGAAGATTTTTATGTGAAGTACTTTAATAAAGCTTGGCATCAAGATCATCATCTCCACAGCTTCCTTTCCTTGTGTTGGTGATTGCTACTGCTCATCTATCATAATAAAACCCTTAGCGCACATGCGCACTTTAATCTCCGTGCCTCCGTGCGTCATGCTTCATGTACAATAATTTGCCTGCCACCGATCACCTGTGCCTGCCTCAGCTGCCTTCTGCCCCGATCTCCAATGCTGGCTGACTTCCTGCCTTCTGCCTATGCTGCCAGGACACCTCTTCTAATCATCCCCGGACCAGCAGCGGCCGCAGCTGCAGTTTCATCAAGCATCTGCAGGGCTTTTGCTAGGCCGGCCCATTTGGATAATGCAAAGCGGGCTGACCTAGCAAAAACCCCAAGGCTGCCTGGGCTAGCGGATGCTGGACAGGGGGAGCAGGGAAAGGGTACTGCTGGACAGGGGGGAGGTGAAAGCAAGATAGAAGGGCTATTGCTGGACAGGGGGAGCAGGGAGGGGTGTTGCTGGACAGGGGGGAGGTAATAAGAAGAAGGGCTACAACAGAGCAAACTCCCTTCCTTTTATCTCCCCCCTGTCCAGAGCACCCCTTCCCTGCTCCCCCTGTCCAGCAGTAGTCCTTCTCCCTTCCTTTTACATCCCCCCTGTCCAGTAGCACCCTTTCCCTGCTCCCCCTGTCTAGCAGTAGCCCTTCTCCCTTCACTTTTCCTGTTATGCTGTTGATTGCACTAACAATAAAAATTATTTTATAAAAGAAAGGGGGAAGGGCTACTGCTGGACAGGGGGAGCAAGAAAGGTGTGCTACTGGACAGGGGGAGCAGGGAAGGGGTACTGCTGGACAGGGGAAAGATAAAAGGAAGGGAGAAGGGCTACTGCTGGACAGGAGGAGCAGGGAAGGGGTGCTCCTGGTCAGGAGAGGTAAAAGGAAGGGACAGGGGGAGCAGGAAGCAAAGAAAGAAAGAGAAAGTGCCCCATTGTGCTAAAAGTTTACATATCTATTCTAGCACCCGTTAATGTAACGGGCTTAAACATAAGAAAATAAGAACATTAAAACATAAGAATAGCCATGCTGGGTCAATCCAATGGTCCATCTAGTCCAGTATCCTATTTCCAATAGTGGCAAATCAGTTCACAAGTACCTGGCAGAAACCCAAATAGTAGCAACATTCCATGTTATCAATCCCAGGGCTAGTAGTGGATTCCCTCATGTCTATCTCATAAGTGTTCGAGGCTTGTGTGGTTAAGGCAGAACTTACAGGAATGGGGCAGGGACAGGCACAGTGTCAAAATTCACGAGGACGGGACGGGGAAATTGAGTTCCTGCGGGGACAGGTAAAAATTTGTCCCTAAGACATTCTCTACTGCTACCTTAGCACTCTGATTGCCACTCCTTGTGACCCTGGGCAAGCCACTCAACCCTCCATTGCCCGAGGCACCATACCTAGATTGTCAGCCCACTGGAACAGAAAGGCAAAATAGAGTACCTGATTTTATTGTGTACAACTCAGATGGCTGTGCAAACAGGTGGTATGTCAAATACAAAATATACTTGGTGTACAGTACTCCCCCGATATTCACAGAGGCTCCATTCCAGGAACCCCCGCGAATTTTGAAAAACCACGAATACGGGTTTTTGCCTGTCAAAAGGCAGGAGAGGGCAGCTGGAGCGCCGGCGAGTGAAGAAAATCACTCGCAGTATGCTCCGACCGCCTCTTCCTGTTACTAAAGTAAGGCTACACCAATCAGGAGCTGCTTTGACACGCAGCTCCTGATTGGTGTAGCCCAACTTTAGTACAGGAAGAGGGGGGTCGGAGAATACCGTGAATTCACGGGGGAACACTGTAAACCTTTAGCAGATCAGAGTAAGCCAAGTCTACTGTATACTAGCTAATGTATGTAAATTGTATTTAAATATACTATATAAAATTACAGCTCGCGCTAGCTGTATACTGTATATTGGCTTTGGTTTCTTGCTTTTACCTTCAGGAAGCTTTTGGCAGCTCTTCGGGAAAGCTTATGATATTCTGAAAAAGTGACCGACTCCAGTTTTCCATCCCGTCCGCTAATCAGAGCATTCAGAGGTCCATATTTGTCCACACTTTCTTGGAACATTTGATGAACTGTTATTGGAGTTTGCGCACATGAGTGATCCATTCTCAGTTTGACCAGACCATCAGCACGTGTTGTCCATAAAGCCTCTAAAGGAGCAAAGAATAATAATATTGTTTTACATTATACAGTATATATCTCTTATGGAGAATAATTTTATCAAGTTTCAAGTTTTTATTAAAATTTGAACACACATCAAAATCAATAAAAATATTATTTTTTTTTTAATATATTTTTTTTGATTGACCACTTATCCAATTTCTTTTTTTTTTTTTTTTTAATCTTTATTCATTTTTAAACTTATAATAAGTGTGATAACATATCCATACAAATAACCATAAATATATCACTTAGTAATCAACAATGATACATATGATATTCTCTTATCTCCCCACTCCCCACCCTTATCTATCATATAATCAATACTTATACAACATGTAACAATAAAAATACCCTCCCTCCCACCCCATAATTGAACTTGTAAATTTAAGGGAAACAAGATCTTCTAATCATTACAATTACATTGTTAATGGCTCCCAAATATCTTGAAATTTCCTGAAACAACCCTGTTGTATTGCATTAAGTCTCTCCAATTTATAAATATGACATAAGGAGTTCCACCAAAAATTATAATTTAATCTATTCCAATTTTTCAAATTATATGTAATTTGTTGAATGGCAACCCCAGTCATTATAAGTAATAATTTGTTATTATTTGTAGATATCTGACTTTTTGCTCTCATTGCCATACCAAACAGCACAGTGTCATATGATAATGCCACAGGGATAATGCCAATTTCTAAGTGAATTTACATGATAAAAACCAAGGAAAACACAAACGAAAACATGATAAAAAAATAAAACAATGCCATTGACATTAACAGGGAAAGTACAATTAAAAGAAACATCATCTAATGAATGGCACAATGTGTGCCCATTTTGGTAATATTTTAGTCATATGTGCACATAAATGACATAAAATAATGACCAATGTAAAAGTATGAGCTTTGAAATAAGTTCTGCCATTCTACGCTCACTATGCTATGCATCACCATATTTTGTTAACTATGTTTGCCGTCTCTATTAGACAATGGTTGCTTTGCTATTTTATACCATACGATGTCTGAGAGTGTGGTGCAGAGATTATAACTACAGTTTCAGCACCCTGTGATTGTGGGTTCAGGCCTATGACCCTGAGCAGGCCACTTGGTACCCTGTTGCCCAGGTAAATTAAATAGATTGTGAGCCCACTGGGACAGACAGGGAAAAATGGTTGACTACCTGAATAAATTAAAGTAAGCTACTCTGAGCTCCCCTGGGAGAATGGTGTAGAAAATTGAATAAATAAATAAATGATGGTACTTATTTTGCCAGTGAACACAGGGGTAGAGATTGAGTGGGGTGCACAGGCAGAGATGCATGGATTATCAAATTCTGTAATTTATGAGCCTACTTAAAAAATATTAGTACAGACATTTACGGTGATGGGTCTTAAGCGCGCGAGAGAGACGCGCACCGACAAACGAGCACCGACAATTCAGCGCAGGACTTCATCGTGCCGAAGAAAAACCTTCTTTTAAAGGGCTCCAATGGGGAGTGTGGGGGGGAACCCCCACTCTACTTAATAGGGATCATGCTGGCCTTGGGGGGGTGTGGGGGGGGTGTAACCCCCCGCATTATACTGAAAACTTAACTTTTTCCCTAAAAAATAGAGAAAAAGTTAAGTTTACAGTATAATGTGGGGTTACACCCCCCAAAATTCCCCCCCCCCAACGCCAGCGCGATCACTATTAAGTAGACTGGGGGGTTCCCCACAAAGACCCCCCGTCGGAGCCCTTTAAAAGAAGGTTTTTCTTCGGCGCGATGAAGTCCTGCGTTGAATTGTTGGCGCAAGTCTGTCTCGCGCGCTTAAGACTATGAACCGACATTTACACCAGCTATAAGGAAGGTTAAACATCTGCACCTGCCGCTTAGTGGCGTAGCAAGGGTGTGAGACACCTGGAGCGGTAGCACCCCCCTCTCCGCCACTTCCACCCCCATTCGCTCCTTCCCTGCCCCCTCCTTCCATGTGCGCACCGCCCTTCCCTTCACCTCGTTAACATTCACGGTGCAAGCAGCAACTCTAATCTGCTGCTTGTGCCACCTTTGGCTCTTCCTCTGATGTCACTTCCTCGCCGCGGGTCCAGGAAGTGATGTCAGAAGAAGAGCCAATGCTGGCGTGAACAGCAGGTCAGGGTTGCCATTCGCGCCATGAACGTTAAAAAGGTATGCAAGAAGGGAAGCTGTGTGCATGGTAGTGGGGGGAGCGGGGAAAATGGGGGGGGAGAGAGAGGAGAATGGATACTGGCACTCCCATTAAAAGGGTGCCTGGGATGGACCGCCCCCACTTATTACACCACTGTTTTATACTAGTATTTTATAAAGACAAGGAGGCTACACATAGGCACCTTGAATGGCTTTTTAACTTGTTGGCAACACCTCATAAACTACCCTTAGAATAACAGTGTACTCGTAATTAATAGCAATATTGATACCTAATCAATACAGGTGTATTATTAACAAGAACATTGATGACATTTTAAAACAACTTGCCACCATTTTCTGATTACAGTGTCTACATTTTCCCGAAGGAATTAAACAAAGGGGATGAAGTATGTCTCTCTGTCAGTTTGTCCATCTGGGAACAAACTAACTTTCTGAAAATGTATTGGAATGGGATGAAACTTAGCATACAAGGAAAACTAGTAAAATGACACTCACGTTTGAAAATGGGCCCCCTCAGACTGGAGGCTCCAGAGAAATAAGCCCTTCAAAGAAATGACCCAATGTGTTTCTATTGGAAAAGGAGTGCTAGTTTCTATAGTACAGACATTTACAGAAATGAAGTGAAACACAGCAGTTAGGGAATTCCTTCTTTCAAGCTGCTTTTCCCTGTCCTTTACTCTTTCAATCCCCTACACTGCCCAGGCCCATCAACTACCCCCTTGCAAACTGTCCTGGCCCTGCAACCTCCCGTTTCATTACATTTCTAGAGCACAAAACCTCGCGGATCGATGCAGTTCACAAAGATAGAAAACTGTACATTCCCAGTGAACTACAAAGTAGACATCAGTCGATTCAATTCTCTAACAATTTTACAAACAAGAATGATTTCAGTAACTTTCTGTAATGCATATAAGAACAAGTCCTTCTGAATAGAGAACGTAACTCCTTACCCCAGCTAGCTGCCTGTAAACTAATCCTCACAACTTCCTCATACCCCACTAATTGACTCAACCCCCAAAACTACTCCCCTACAACTGCCCCACCATACCAGTAGCCAAGCCAATAACTACCACCACTGTTCTTCAAGTAATAAATTATAAGCGTCATAGATGGCTTTTTACTAGATGAAAGGCACATTCTGGAACAGACATAAGACATTGAAGGGGGGGGGGATCTGAACCTGGATAGTGTCTGAAAATCTCCATAGTTTTTTGCCACAGTGAATGGTGTTAGTGGAAAATTATGTTTTATTAACATTTGATACACCACTTAAGCATATTACAGATCTAAGCGGTTTACAATAAAATACAGGTACTTAGAACGTCCCTATCTGTCCCGAAGGCTCACAATCAAGCTGAGTAAACAATTACTAAAATAGAAAAGATATAACAAAATTCCAAGAATGGTGACGGAAAGGTACAATTCAAATAATAAAAAAAAGAAAGAAAAAGATAAAAGAAATAAATCCAAATTCTTCAGGGTTAACATAGAATTTCGACAACCTTTATGGCCAGGAAGTTCTGCTTCACGCAACGAGTGGTGGACACCTGGAATGCTCTCCCAGAGGAGGTTATTATGGAATCCACCATTCTAGGATTTAAAAGCAAACTAGAAGCATATCTCCTTACGAGAGGCATAGAGGGATATGGGTGACTAAAATTACGCCAGGTGTACACCTGGCTGGGCCTCCGCGTGTGCGGATCGCTGGACTTGATGGACTGGAGGTCTGATCCGGAGATGGCAGTTCTTATGTTATCTTATGATTTCTGCCAGAGGGCTCAGTTATACTAGGTGTGGTCATCCTGATTCAGATACCACTGACTGATGGGGAAACTATGTATAGTCATGTCCTGGGACTGGATAAACCTTGAATTTTAATGACAAATGTTTAGACACTGCCTGTATGAATAATGGGATTTTCCATAAATTAAACTGCGAGACCTGCAAAGTCTGATCACTAGAGACTCTTTTGGTATTTTCTTGGCTTTGAGAATGGACTGGAAGTATCTCTGTGATTGCAGAGTTTCCATAGATCCCAAGGATAAAATTTTTGTCAATGTGAGCTGGAATTTTTGATAGGAAGTATTCTGTTGAAGGACTGCAGCTGGGCAGATATATAGAGAATGTGAGACTAGATCTGGCAAAAGTCAGCCTTTCTCCTTAAAGAAAAGAGGTGGGTAATGATAAGAAATGCCAAAGTCCAAAGGATCTATCTGCTGAGCAGAAGTACTTGGTACAAGATCACTAGTTGCACTCCTGAGGCTAAGAGCAAGACACAGCAATCTTTTCGAAAATATTTCCAGGAACAGAAGAATCTCTGTATTTTCTTTCTCCACAGCCTGAAGCCCCCACAATGGATGAAGGTACTGGCAGAGGAGAAGGTCTGACCTTTCATGAGTCCAGTCTGAGGACAGAACTACTTGTGAGTGGCTACTTTAAAAGTGGGTCTTACCATTTGCTTGCTAACTTCTTTTAGAGACATCAGGTTTCAGGTTTATTTAAAATTAGATATACCGCCTTATCAAAATTCAAAGCGGTTTTACATAATATATAAAAACAGGGTATAATAAAAATGTACATTAAAAACAAATAGCAAAGCAATGCTTCAAACAATCAGACTCACTGACAAACATTGACTTACTGATACAAGATGGAAATGGGCAGAAATACAATATATATAAAAAGAAAGAGAGAGGAAGAGGGGAAAAAACATAAATAGTCTAGAATAATGTAAAATAAGCTAAAATTATTTTTAAAATGGCAAAGAATAGATTTCCAATGCCATCCTTAGAAGGACTATAATACATCATATTCGTCTTTAAAAAGAAAAGCTTTCAAGTTACTTTTAAATTTGTCAAGGGATGTAATTTCTCTTAAATAATTTGGTGTTGAATTCCAGATGGTAGGGGTCGTAACGGAAAAGATGCTTGTGTGCATAGTGTTAATGTATCTTAAAGAGGGGATGGATAGCAAGTTTTGATTAAATGAACGCAGTGTACAATGGGGGGTATGGGGGATTAATAGCCTGTTAATAAAATCAGGTTGGCAGGAAATTTTTGTCTTGTAAGTCAGCAACATCCGAGCTTTATTTCCATCGAAAGCAATGGCAGTACCGAGGATAGATTGAGACATCTAGGTTTTACTGCTACTGAAAGCAATGAAAATAAAACCCGGATGTTTCAATCCGTCCTCCTTTTCCTGGAGGCATATGGTAACATAGAAACATAGAAATAGACGGCAGATAAGGGCCACGGCCCATCAAGTCTGCCCACCCTACTGTCCCTCCCCTCCCTTTGCCCTGTAAATAGATCCCATGTGGCTTTAAAATCAGGCACACTACTAGCCTCAATCACCTGCAGTGGAAGACTATTCCAGCGATCAACCACCCTTTCAGTGAAAAAGAATTTTCTGGTGTCACCTCGTAGTTTTCCGCCTCTGATTTTCCATGGATGCCCTCTTGTTGTCGCGGGACCCCTGAAAAAGAAGATATCTTCCTCAGTCTCGATGCGGCCCGTGAGATACTTGAATGTCTTGATCATGTCCCCCCTCTCCCTGCGCTCCTCAAGCGAGTACAGACGCAATTTGTCCAGCTGTTCCTCGTACGGGAGATCCTTAAGTCCCGAGACCATCCGGGTGGCCATTTTCTGAACCGACTCCAGCCTCAGAACATCCTTGCGATAATGCGGCCTCCAGAACTGCACACAGTACTCCAGGTGGGGTCTCACCATGGACCTGTACAATGGCATGATGACTTCCGGTTTACGGCTGACGAAACCCCTGCGTATGCAACCCATGATTTGTCTAGCCTTGGATGAAGCCTGCTCCACTTGATTGGCAGCCTTCATGTCCTCACCGACGATCACCCCCAAGTCCCTTTCTGCTACCGTTCTTGCTAGGATCTCTCCATTAAGGGTATAGATCCTGCATGGATTTTGGCTGCCCAGGTGCATAACTTTGCATTTTTTGGCATTGAAGCTGAGTTGCCAGGTCCTAGACCAGCGCTCCAGTAGGAGTAGGTCGTGTATCATGTTGTCGGGTGTCGAATCTTCGTTCGTAGTGCATTTGCCCACAACATTACTTAGTTTGGCATCATCGGCGAATAAAGTTATTTTCCCTCGAAGCCCTTCTGTCAAGTCCCTTATAAAGATGTTGAATAGGATTGGGCCCAAGACCGAGCCCTGTGGCACTCCACTGATCACCTCCGTCATTTCGGAGGGGGTGCCATTCACCACTACCCTTTGAAGCCTACCTCCAAGCCAGTTCCCAACCTATTTCGTCAGTGTGTCTCCTAATCCTATAGAACTCATCTTGCCCAGCAACCTGCGGTGAGGTACGCTATTGAATGCTTTGCTAAAGTCTAGGTACACTATGTCCAGGGACTCCCCACTATCCAGCTTCCCCGTCACCCAGTCAAAGAAGCTGATAAGGTTGGATTGGCATGATCTTCCCTTAGTAAATCCATGTTGACGGGGATCCCGTAGATTCTCCTCATCCAGGATCTTATCCAGCTGGTGTTTAATTAGAGTTTCCATTAGTTTACTCACTATCGATGTTAGACTCACTGGTCTGTAGTTTGCTGTCTCCGTTTTAGAGCCTTTTTTGTGGAGTGGAATGACGTTGGCCGTCCTCCAGTCTAACGGGACGTTGCCTGTACTAAGGGAGAGGTTGAAGAGCGCTGACAGTGGCTCTGCCAAGACGTCGCTCAACTCCCTAAGCACCCTGGGGTGTAAGTTGTCAGGCCCCATTGCCTTGTTAACCTTGAGCTTTGACAGCTCATCGTAGACACTGCTGGGCGTAAACTCGAAGTTACCAAATGGGTCAACTGAGTTGGCCCTTGTCTGTAGCTGAGGGCCTAGCCCCGGCGCTTCTCGGGTGAAGACTGAGCAGAAGTATTCATTTAATAGTTGGGCTTTTTCCGAATCCTTTTCCACATAGTCTCCGTCTGGTTTCCTAAGACGTACGATCCCGCCTGAGTTCCTACTTCTGTCACTGATATACCTGAAGAAGGATTTATCTCCTTTCCGGATGTTCTTTGCCAGAGACTCCTCCATGTGGAATTTAGCCTCCCTAACTGCTGTTTTGATGGCTTTTGATTTGGTCAAGTAGTCTGCATGTTTTCTACTCAGTTTATTTGCCACAGACCTGTGCTTCTCTCACTTGAGAGACTAGGATCCCAATTTGTCCACCAGAGTAGCACACAGTTTTCAAATTCTTTTTAACAGCTCTTGAGGTGTGAAGGAGAGGTCCCTAGTGTTCAGTGAGTTCCAGATGCCTATGGTGTCACCAGCATGGTAACTACCCCTGAATGATCAGATAATTTATATTTCTTTTTCTCTGCCTTTTCTGAAGGCTTCTTTCGTACCAAAGACAGAGAGCTGGTAGGTCAAGCTGTTCTTTTCCTAAGGGTGCCACAATTGGTCCCATAGGAGGAGAGAGCACAGCCATGAGGATTTATTTACGTTATTCTTTTTCTCTGAAATGAAGAGAGAAGAGCTGTACATCCATTTGATCTGCTGTAAAAACATGACTGGGTTGAATGGGGAGGAGTCAAGGTTAAGTAGGAGTGTCTGTGCATGCTCCAGGGCCTTTAACAAAGGGTGGAGAACACCATACAGATCTGTCCTGAGTAGTAATATATCTAGGACTGCACGAGCCCTGAGTAGAAAAAGAAAAATGGGCTCCTATAACACCTTATTTCTCAAAGCTCCAGTCATGGAGCATGGGGTGGGGGAGAGGCTTGGAAGTTGAGGAACATCTGGGATAGAGTGTTTGTGTGGATATTGGAGATGGGAATGTGTATGAGTCTGGGGGTTTGTAGGTAGGGCAGGGCAGCACAGTACATGTGGGATGTATAGGCAGTACATAGGACAATACAGGGCAGTGAGGCAAATATTTACCATACTTTGATTTACTGCAAGAGCCACCAGCCTGTGTGGGCAGTGTTCCCTCTAAGCTAAGCGAGAGTCCTACAATTACACTGTTGCCAGTGTTTAATGTTGTGTTTCAATTGTTAGGGATAGGCAGGTCCCCTAGAGTCCTTGCCTGTCTTCACTATTGAAAATGTGATAGTGAAACAGCACCCCCCAATGGTAGGATTATTAGTGAAGGACAGCTTAGAAGGAGCAATGCCTGTTGGATCTCTTTACCACAGGTTGCTGACTCCTATGATAAAGGACTATCGTTGCCTACAAGTCACCCCAGAAATGGTTTTTGTCCAGCTGCCTGGGAGCACTGGACTGCCAAGCCATGTTCTGATGCTCGCAGGCTATACTGCATAGGGGTCAACACCAGCCAAAAACATCAGTTTCAAAGGCCCTCCCCCCCAACATAAAAAAATGTCCCTCTTAGGGACCCCCATAAAATCTCTTCCCCCAAATTGACCCCCAACCTGAATAACCCCCTAGTAGTAGGACTCAAGTGGAAGTGCCCCCCCTCCAGGCAACTCTCCCAAGACAACAACCCTTCCACTCAGTCCCTGGCACTCAAATCCAAAATGGTGCCAGCAACCTTTAGGGCTCCTTTTACGAAACCATATTAGCGGCTTTATCGCGAGCGACTTTTAATCACGCGCTAGCCAGAAAACTACCGCCTGCTCAAGAGGAGGCGGTAGCGGCTAGCGCGGCTGGCAGTTTAGTGCGCGCTATTACACGCATTAAAACGCTAACGCGCCTTTGTAAAAGGAGCCCTTAGTGGTAGTTTCATTGGCTGCCCTTATACAGAAACATCAGCACCATTTTGGATTTGGACAGGATGTGCTATTTATAAAATAATGACCAGCTGTGCAATCATTTTTATGTTTTATATCTCATTACTATGTATCATGGGATGACTTATTTAGTGCTGTATTAGGGTCTCATCCTTTAAATCATGTTAATGGGCACATAACTCAGATTACTGCCCTAATGCAGCATGATAACTTCCCAGTATGTTGGAATGTCTGCTATGGTTAGTGTATAGCACCTTGTTTACAAGCTAGTCCAGTACCGAGAACTTTTTTAGGGGGACAGGAATAAATAGCACACGGACAATGTTTTCCACTTTTTCCCTCATGGCCTTTTTAAAATATAAATAAGATAGTTTTAGAGAAGTTTCTGCAGGGATCTTTATGGACAGAGGTGCCTTGTACCTACTGATTGTATTGAATCCCTGCCACCATAAATTCTGATGCACGGAGGAAGCATTCTGAAGTTAAAATGAGAACACATATCACATTCCATGCAGATGTATCCCAAGGCTTTAAAACAGAAAGCAATCCATTTGCAAAAGCGCTCCCAACGTCGTAATACTGCTGATGGGATTTCATGAGAGAGACACAATCAGTCTCGGAGAAATTAATTTCAGAGCTCAGCTTCAAATGAATAATTCCTCTGTCATCATATAGTAACATGCCAATGTCTGCTATCTGCAAAGTTCAGCAACCTAAGTTTGCAACCAATTAGTTTAGTGACATGGAGTAAGACATATCTATAGGGTATGAAAAAATATGGTCCTTTGTACAAATTATCCCACCCTTGAGTAGTTTTCACATTCTTGGATGTAAAAAAATACATTTTAGATGCATTAAAGCAGGGATTTGTTTCACTGATCTAAGAATTTAAGAATAGCCTTATTGGTCCATCGAGCCCAGTAGCCCGTTTCCATGGTAACCAATCTAGATCACCAGTACCTGGCAAAAACCCAAAGAGTAGCAACATTCCATGCTACTGATCCAGGGCAAACAGTGGCTTCCCCCATGTCTCTCTCAATAACAGACTATGGACTTTTCCTCCAGGAAATTGTCCAACCTTTCTTAAAACCAGCTACGCTATCCGCTCTTACCACAACCTCTGGCAACACGTTCCAGAGTTGAACTATTCTCTGAGTGAAAAAATATTTCCTCCTGTTGGTTTTAAAAGTAGTTCCCTGTAACTTTATCGAGTGTCCCCTAGTCTTTGTAATTTTTGACGGAGTGAAAAATCGATCCACTTGTACCCGTTCTACTCCACTCAGGATTTTATAGACTTCAATCATATCTCCCCTCAGTGTCTCTTTTCCAAGCTGAAGAGCCCTAACCGTTTTAGTCTTTCCTCATAGGAGAGGAGTTTCATCCCCTTTATCATCTTGGTCGCTCTTCTGATGTGTCTAGCTCAGTCCTACTTACCACTGGGAAAATGTAGTATTTTCAGAGTAACGATCTCTTGCTCATTCCAGGGAATGACATTAAACATAAGCGTAAAAGAGTATTTCATTTATATTCTATTTATCTAAACAGATTACAAATTAACATTGACAATCCAATAGCCAAAAAATGATATAATCTCAAGCCTTTTCCAATTAATTCCATTAATATCCATGAACACATTAAAAAAAACAATTCTTGCCAATAAACCTCATTTTGTCATTACTTTGCTGTTTCTACTCTTTCAACCAAGTCATTCATCAGTCCTCCAAAGGCTTCTCTAAAAAAATAATGGCTTCAGTTTCTTCCTATAATTTATTAAGGGGTCCTTTTATCAAGCCGCGCTTCGGACATTTCATCAGGCGCTAACCCCCGCGGCCAGCTAAACAACTAACGCCTGCTCAATGCAGGCGTTAGCGGCTAGCGCGGCAGGCGGTTTAACACGCGTTAAACCCCTACCACAGCTTGATAAAAGGACCCCTAAGTCCTGTTCCGTCTTTGTGGCCCAAAATTGAGTAGTCCCAAACTTAGATAGAGTCTTCTGTGTGCTGAGGTAAGAGAAGAGTGTGTGGATCGAAAGGACAGGATGTATATTGAGTATAAATTTACAAAAAGAATTGAAAGGTCTGCATTGCTTCTTTCACAATGTTGAGCTAGTCATGCCTTACCAAAGCATTTACAATTACACTCGTACATTCTATTGATCTGATTCAATTGGATCCAGACTATGTCATAAGAAAAACCCTGGAGTCTGGGAAATGGCGCAAATGAGATACAAATTATTTTCTCTCTGGTAAGAGCGGATAGCGTAGCTGGTTTAAGAAAGGTTTGGACAATTTCCTGGAGGAAAAGTCCATAGTCTGTTATTGAGAAAGACATGGGGGAAGCCGCTGCTTGCCCTGGATCGGTAGCATGGAATAGTGCTACTCCTTGGGTTTTGGCCAGGTATTAGTGACCTGGATTGGCCACTGTGAGGATGGGCTACTGGGCTTGATGGACCATTCGCCTGACCCAGGAAGGCTATTCTTATGTTTTCTTTGGATAAGATAAAAATTATTTTGGGAACCTTGTACTTCTGTAAACTCTAGAAGGTCCTCAGCAAAAATCTCCTTTATCTTTAAGTGCCAAATAATCCCCCAGACCACAGGCAGAGCTCCATTTCCATTTGATCTGTATGACAGAAAAATATGGCAATACTAGCTAGAGGCCAGGGCCACTAGAGGGGGACTGATACACATGGTTTCCTTAGGGAAGATTTTAACTGATGAGTTCACTATATCACAGTGTCAGTGTTCCTTATTGCATGTTACAAGATTTCTTCATGCTTCATTCGCTTTGTGCATGATTTTGATACAGATGTGACCTTAGACACTTAGAAGCATAGGGCTGGGTTTCAGTGACACTTATCTGAGTAAAAGCAACTCTTCCCTGGACTTACCAGGGCTGGCCACTGATTTTCAGGGGCAATATCCAATTAATGCTACTGAAAATTATAATTTACTGCCCCAGTGCTAACCAGATAAGGCCAAGATGGTCTGAGGGTGGAGTCAAGGCAGAGCTACAGCCTCAGTACCCTGAGGTTGTGGGTTCAAACCCGGCGCTGCTCCTTGTGACCTTGGGCAAGTCAATCCTTCACTGCCCCAGGTACATTAAATAGATTGTAAGCCCACTGGGACAGAGAGGGAAAATGTTTGGAATTCCTGTATGTAAACTGCTTTGAATGTGGTTGTAAAACTATAAAAAGGCGGTATACAAGCCCCAATCCCATCCCAAATCTGGGTATTGCCAATCTTCAGCACTAGTGTCTAGTTAAGTACCTGGGTAAATTAGGACTTATTGCTACTGTTTGTGTTTTGGCCAGGTACTTGTGACCTGGATTAGCCACTGTGAAGACAGGATACTGCTCTGACCCAGTATGGCTATTCTTACATTATGTTAAATAGATGTTTTAATATACCCAGATACTTATCTGGATACCGGCGCTGAATATCAGCCGTGCTTGGATATATTCCAACAGCCAACTTAGACCCAGACATTCAGCACCAGCATTGAATATGTGGGTATACCTTTAAGGGGAAAAAGTTATCACTGTGCAGTAAAAGCGAGTTTTTGCCACACCTTAATTTACCACAGGCGCCATCAACTTATGGTATTTCTGCATTGCAGGTTACTGACTCCTGTAATAATGGGCTGTTTATTTATTTTTCTATTTATTAGCCTAAGAAGTTCACATTCAGGTACTTTGGGCCAGGAGCATGGGGCTACCAAGATGTGGCCCGATGCTTCCTGGATGTCTCTTAAAGGGGAAGCACCTAATAATCCCCGAGCCGGCCCCTGTCAAGATTCTCCCCTCCAGTAATGCCCCTGACACTGAAGGGCACTCCCCACTTTTTGTGGACGTTTTAGGAGCAGGGTCAGCACTTAGCCAGATGTGTGCCGATATTCAACACTTAACCAACTAAGCTGACCACATAAATACGATCACATACAACACAGTTCTATATTTATGTGGCTCTTCTTAACTAGTTAAAAGCTGAATATCACACTTAACCGGCTAAGTTTTAGCTGGCCATATACGTCCAGACATTCAATGCCTGAGCCTGGATATTGAATATCCGAGCCTAAAGCCATCAGTGATCAACAAAACCCTGAATGCCATCAGCTATATATCTGCCCCATAATGTATAATTTTAGTATCCCTGTCAAGAAGACCAAAAATGTAAGAATATTTCCTGGAGGAAAAATCCACAGTCTGCTATTAAGACAGATGTGGGGGAAATCACTGCTTGCCCTGGGATCGGTAGCATGGAATATTGCTACTGTTTGGGTTTCTGCCAGGTATTAGTGATCTGGATTGGACACTGTTAGCAACAGGATAGTGGGCTAGATGGACCCAATGGTCTGACCCATTATGGCTATTCTTATGTTCTCGAGTTCTTTTCCTTACCTGAAGCTTCATCATCTTTGCTTTTATTGATTTCAGCATACACTATTTGCTCAGTGATGACATTTTCCTCCTCCGATACTTTCTTTGTACCTGGTAACAGACTGACAAGAACATACATGTTACGGTAAATCATAACAGTTAAGAACTAGAACTGTTGGTTGTAGAAGTAGAGCACAGGTCTATCAAAATGATATAGAGCAGTGGTCTCAAACTCGTGGCCCGGGGGCCACATATGGCCTGCCAGGTACTATTTTGCGGCCCGCGGTCTGTACTAGTGCTGCCCGCTCTTTGCAGCGTCCTCTGGCTTCCCCCCTGGCCTCCCGCTCTTACCTTCAGCTAATTACCACAGCCTGCAGAAAGGATTGCTGGTGCTGTAGCATTCCTTGCAGGCTGCCGTCATCCTCAGCAGCATGTTCCCTCTGCTGCGATCCTGCCCTTGACTTCAGAGGAGTGGTGGGACCACAGCAGAGTGAACATGCTGCGGAGGCCAATAGCCTGCAAGGAATGCTACAGCACTGGCAATCCTCTCTGCAGGCTGAGGTAATTGGCTGAAACTAAGACTGGGAGGCCAGGAGGAAGCTGGAGAATGCTGCAAAGAAGGGGAGAATATGCAGGCCTTCGTGTGGGGGAGGAGGAAGATTTATAAACTATAAAGAGTTTTACTTCATGCAAAATTGTCATTTCTTTAGTAAGACATTAACTATTTTTTTCTGTGGCCCTCCATGTACCTACAAATCCAAAATGTGGCCCTGCAAAGGGTTTGAGTTTGAGACCACTGATTTAGAGGTAGACACCTCACATGTTGGAATAGATTCCTAAATACATATGTGAGCAGTGAAATTTGTGTAATTTTAAGAAATTACTGAAGAAGTTCCTGTTTTGTAAGATGAAATACGGGAATTAAGTTCTTATGATAACTTTAAGCGCTGGTCGCTGAAAGGTTCTTATTGTCTCATTTGTTTGTATTGTATGTAAAGCAGGGGTGTCAAAGTCCCTCTTCGAGGGCCGCAATCCAGTCGGGTTTTCAGGATTTCCCCAATGAATATGCATGAGATCTATTTGCATGCACTGCTTTCATTGTATGCTAATAGATCTCATGCATATTCATTGGGGGAAATCCTAAAAACCCGACTGGATTGCGGCCCTCGAGGAGGGACTTTGACACCACTGATGTAAAGCTGCTATAATATGACACTGCTTTATTCTTGTTTGGTTTTTATTTGGATTTAGCTTATGCTTTTTCATTTGTAGCTGAAAGCAAGTTACATTCAGATACAGTGGGGTATAACATTTCTTCTAAATCCTGAGCAATGTATAACAATACATTTCTTGATTAGCTCACTGCCTGTGGTCAGAGCAGAACGAGCAAAAGATAACATTGTCAGGCGGTGGATCATAAAGAAACAATCCGAAGGGGACTGCTAGGCAGAGGACTAGGGATCAGCAATTGATGGGTGATGAGAAGCTAACAGTAATAGTAGTAATAGCATTCTACATCCCGGCAAAATTGCGGTTCAAAGTGGTTGACCAAAAAAAAAAAAAAAAAAGGAAATAGGTTAAGCAAACAATTTTCTAAATAAATAAGTCTTCAGATGTTTTCAAAAAGTAAAATAAAAATCGGGAAGCACATATCTCAGGAGATAGGGACAATCGGAATCGCACTGCTTGATAACTAAGGGATCCTTTTACTAACCGATTTTAGTGCACGCAAATTGATTAGCGCGCACTAAATGCTAAGGCGGCCATAGGCTAAATCGGTTAGCGCGCCTTAGTAAAAGGACCCCTAAAAGACTTATGGTTGATAACTCCACATTGCCAGGTTTATTATAGATTTACTGTACCGCACTTTGGGTAGGGACCTTCAAGGCAGTTTACAATTCTTTTCTGAGTTCAATATTTTTATTGGTATACAACAACAAATCAAGTAATGTAAAGAAAAAGAATATAAGTAGCAGGAAAAAGTAGGACAATTATCCAATGTCTGTAACCAGATCAATTGAAAACAATCAGGTAACCCTTCCACAGCATGTAAAATAAACAATGAGAGGCAAAAACCAGTAATGCAAAGAATACAGTGTGAGTAGGTTCAAGCAGTATCTTAACCCTGTATGTGCATAAGTGCTTGATAATAAGCAGAGCAGTCACTGACCAACTATCCAATAATAATCACTATGTGGCAATGACTGAGGAGATAAAAGGACAAATTCAGCGGAGCATGTAATCAGTTCGAATGCATAGTACAGTCAGGGCAGGATTAACCAATAGGCCAAGTAGGCACGTGCCTAGGTGCATGGTGGGGCGGGGCAGGGGGCCCAGTGTACTTGTGTGCCTAGGGGCCCTCGACGAATTAATCCTGCCCTGAGTACAGTAGTTGAGTATAGGATCCCACACCTCATGAAATCTACATAATGAGCCATACTTTTCAGTATGAACTCATTCATATTGTACAACCTATTGTAATAATAATAATAACTTTATTCTTCTATACTGCCATAATCTTGCAACTTCTAGGCAGTACACATTGAAGAGAGCTGGACAATCATCGAGTTACAATATTCAGATAGTCAGAGGGATTATAGTGTACAGAATCTTAAAAATTGCAGCGAAATTACAATATACAGTTTGTTAAGAATTTCAGAGGGGACATATTAGAAAAAAGGTCCCGAATTATAAAATACAGTTTGATTAGGAATTCAGAGGGGCATATTGGGAAAGAGAAACGAAAAAAAAGTGTTGGATGGCAGCTGCCTATCTTCTTAGGCACAATTCTACATAAGATAGGCACCTATCTTATATAGTAACATAGTAGATGAGGGCAGATAAAGACCCGAATGGTCCATCCAGTCTGCCCAACCTGATTCAATTTAAATTTTTTCTTCTTAACTATTTCTGGGCAAGAATCCAAAGCCCTACCCGGTACTGTGCTTGGGTTCCAATTGCCGAAATCTCCGTTAAAACCTACTGTAGCCCAACTAATGGAGCCTAACTGCGCCTGATTCCAAAGTAGGCGTGTTTGGGGGGGGGGCGGAGAAGGACTTAGACACCATTAGGTGCAATTCTCTAAAGCAGTGGTATTCAACCCAGTCCTCTGGGACCACCTGGCCAGTCGGGTTTTCAAAGTCTCTGTCATCCATAGTCATTGTGGATATCCTGAAAACCCGACTGGCCAGGTGGTCCCTGAGGACTGGGTTGAATACCACTGCTCTAAAGTACTTAGGCGCCTACATTTTATTTATGATTTATTTAATTCATTCATAAGAACATAAGAAGTTGCCTCCGCTGAGGCAGACCAGAGGTCCATCTCGCCCAGCGGTCCGCTCCCGCGGCGGCCCATCAGGCCTATTGCCTGAGCAGTGGTCCCTGACTATTTCTATAACCTACCTCTACTCCTATCCCTATAACCTACCTCTACTCCTATCTGTACCCCTCAATCCCTTTATCCTCTAGGAACCTATCCAAACCTTCTTTGAAGCCCTGTAACGTGCTCCTGCCTATCACAGCCTCCGGGAGCGCGTTCCATGTATCCACCACCCTCTGGGTGAAAAAGAACTTCCTAGCGTTTGTTCTAAACCTGTCCCCTTTCAATTTCTCTGAGTGCCCCCTTGTACTTGTGGTTCCCCATAATTTGAAAAATCTGTCCCTGTCTACTTTTTCTATGCCCTTCAGGATCTTGAAGGTTTCTATCATGTCTCCTCTAAGTCTCCGCTTCTCCAGGGAGAACAGCCCCAGCTTTTTCAGTCTATCAGTATATGAGAGGTTTTCCAAACCCTTTATTAGCTTAGTTGCTCTTCTCTGGACTCCCTCAAGTACTGCCATGTCCTTCTTGAGGTACGGCGACCAGTACTGGACACAGTATTCCAGATGCGGGCGCACCATTGCATGATACAGTGGCAGGATGACTTCCTTCGTCCTGGTCGTGATACCCTTTTTAATGATACCCAACATTTTGTTTGCTTTCCTTGAGACTGTGGCGCACTGTGCCGACGCCTTCAATGTTGTGTCTACCATCACTCCCATTCATTCATTTTCTATCCTGTCCTCTCCAAAGAACTCAGAATGGGTTACCTGTTAATATAGTTAACAGGTCGCAATTTGTTATAGTTACAGTGCGAGGTTTATCAATGCAAGTTTTTATCCTAACTGGACGTAAACTAGGGATCTAAAACCAATATACAGTTTAAAGGTTAAATTTGTCATGGTGACAGGTCTTAAAACCCTTTCAGGACCAAGGGACATATTTGTCCCATAACTTTAAAATCCTATAAATTTTGATTGGGATAGTCTACAGTTCTAAATTTGATATGTACGGATTCCATATGATACTGCCTTTATGTAAACAAACTGGTTCCGACATTCATTCATTAGCGTCGTTGCCAGATTGACGAGAAGATTCACTTGCCACACTGTCCATAAGCCAGAAGTTTGATTTTTTAAAAAAAAATAATGATATTTCACAAAAAAAATCAATTTTTTGGCATCTGCAAGCCCTTTTTACCATAAAAATGTTGTCAAAACCACAAAAATTGGCCTACGATCCTTATGGTCCTGAAAGGGTTAAGCGCGCGAGACAGACACGCGCCAACAAACGAGCACTGACAATTAAGCACAGGACTTCATCGCGCCAAAGAAAAACTTTCTTTTAAAGAGCTCCGACAGGGTGTGGGGGGGGGGGGAACCCCCCTCTCTACTTAATAGGGATCGCGCTGGTGTTGGGGGGGGAAAACTTAACTTTTTCCCTAAAAAATAGAGAAAAAGTTGAGTTTACAGTATAATGTGGGGTTACAACTCCCCCAAGCCCCCTCCAATGCCAGCACGATCACTATTAAGTAAAGTGGGGGGGGGGGTTACCCCCCACACCCCCCATCAAAGCCCTTTAAAAGAAGGTTTTTCTTCGGCGATAAAGTCCTGCGCTGAATTGTCGGCACTCATTGGTCGGCGCGCATCTGTCTCGCACGCTTAAGACTATGAACCATTTGTCATCGTTACCCTACCAGGATTTCTCCTTCCCCTTCTTCCTGATTTACTTTGTTTCCTCACTCTCACCCCCCACCCCAACATATCACTTCTCCAGAAGCAGCAAGGAAAGTGCAGAGCCTATCTGTAGGTGAGATGGCAGCAATTTAGGCAACGCTTTAAAAACCCTGGCCTACATTATAGGTGCCTAATAGGCCCCTAAGTGTCAGTTAGGCACAATTCTGAAATGGGTGCCTAAGTATGATTGACATGAAAGAGGTGCTTCACTTTCTTTAGGCGACTATCATTTTAGGCACCAAATTACAGAATCTGTCCCTTAATGTACTTCAACTTAGTAAACAAGGCCCATAATTTTCACCTTTAGATATTCACAGAGTGGATTCCAACCATTTAACCTATAAGCATTCTCTTTCACTATCTCAATACTATCCATGCTAGGGCATTCCTATTACTAGAACATTTATGGTGAATATCTTTATTGAAAGTTCACAAAAATTACAAAACAAGTGGTGAGACAGTAAAAATGAGGGAGGTGGTGGAAAAGAAAACAGTGACAGAGTTCAAAAAAGCATGGGACAGAGGATCTCTAATCAGAAAATAATGGGTATATATTGACAAACTCAGGCCAGTACTTGGCAGACTTTCACGGTCTGTGTCCCATATATAGCCATTCAGTTGAGCATGGGCTGGGGAGGGCTTCGATGGCTGGAATGATTTAAATGGGCTGGAGTGAGCTTTGACGGAGATGGAACCTAAGCACAGTACCAGGCACAGCTCTGGGTTTTTGGCCCAGAAATATATAAGAAAAAGGACAATTTAAGTTCATTAATCTATACAGTAGATGGAACCTAAGCACACTACTGGGCAGGGCTCGGGTTTCTGGCCCAGTAATATCTAAGAAAAAGGACCATTTAAACTAAATTAATTTATGGAGCTTGTATGATTGGGCAGACTGGATGGACCACTTGGGTCTTTATCTGCCGTCATTTACTATGTATGTTTGCTATAGAGCAGGGGTCTCAAAGTCCCTCCTTGAAGGCTGCAATCCAGTCGGGTTTACAGGATTTCCCCAATGAATATGCACGAGATCTATGTGCATGCACTGCTTTCAATGCATATTCATTGGGGGAATCCTGAAAACCCGACTGGATTGCGGCCCTCAAGGAGGGACTTTGAGATCCCTGCTATAGAGCGTGTACAGTTGAGCAGACTGGACGGACCATTTGGGTCTTTATCTGCCGTCATTTATTATGTTACTATGTTAAAAATAGCAAAAAAAAAAAAATACTAAAGCATCAGAAGTTCCAATGTTCCAATCTCATCCCAAATTCCACCCCAAGCCTATTAACCCTTCCCATCACACAACATTACTAGAACATTTAACACTGAACATTTTTATGTGGGTCGTAGCATGATCCCATCAAAAGAAATCCACAGCAATATTAGCCAAACTCCTATTAAGAAACGAGTGAAAACAAGAAAACTGACAAAGATACATTCCCTGTTTCTTCCTAAGCTAACAGTCAGTAGAACCCAAAAGGATAGACATTACAATAGTTTAAACTCAAGCAGATTTTATTTATGAATTAAATAGCACGCAACACAGTATGAAGAGAACTTCTAGTCTGGGTTGAATGCTACAAATGTCTAGATCGTTACACTGGCCATCAGAGAAGTCCGTGCTATGTTGCCCAACTAGCAGTCAAGAACTAGATACTACCTTTTTTTGCAAGTTGCAAAGATACAAAAGTATCCTCAACAGGTACCACATTTACCTGGTTTCATGTTTTTCCGCAGAATCCATTTGCTTGGTAGCTAAAGTTTCCTTCTTCATGTTGTCAGCATTAAGAGACATACTTCTAATTTCTCCCCAGTTCACTGATTTATCCAAGTTTAGTCCTGTATCAGCTACTTAGCTGATGTCAAGACAACAGTGCTAACTGCACAATCTGTGGAAAAATAAGGGGTAAAGGGGCAGCAAAGACAGTCTATGACTCTACGGCTTCACCAAACCCATTTTTTCTGCATGCTTTAGTTGCACTGAATTCTGAACAGTTAAAAAAGTTGGGGTTTTTTTTAAACTTGATTTTCCCATTTTCATCACGCATGTAAAGAATTTCAATGAGATGGAATGATTTTTTCATATGCAAATTGTTTTACTTCATTGTACTAATTAGCCAATCAGGTCACAGTGTGCTGCAGTTGGAGGCCCTCTGAATGCCTTCACGCTTGTTTCACAGGCCTTCTCTAAGACACTCATTGTCCGTACATAAAATGAAGCATAATGAAATTAGGATATGACTCAGATTTCTAGCAGCTAGTGTGCATCTGCCAGCCATTATGTTCCCAATTCAAATGTGACTTTGCTGTTCTTTGCCAAAATCCCAATTATAAGCTTAAGTGCTGGAAAGTAAGGATAGTAGCATGGAACTGCTGGCTTGTATTATGCATGGGACACAATACAAGCCCTAACCCTGTTCTAAAAACTGGGGCATTATACAATTAAGCTGTATCTTGTAGGTACAGGGAAATATCCTATTTGAATAAGAACAGAACCAGGCCAAGGGAATTTAATATCCTAGGCAAACCTTCTACTGTGTGCACCCTCTCACTCTGTACTAGGGACAACTCAAGGCCCTCAAGGCTCAAGGTCAATCATCTTCCCATTTCCAATCCCTCCATAGTCCAGATTCCCTATTGTTCTGTAGTCCAGCATCTCATCTTCCCTTGCCTTTCTTTCTCTATCACCTTCATTTCCTCAGCTGTTCTGGCCCAAGGATATCTCATGCCCCATGTCAGCCTTTAACCCTGTGCCCCTTCCCTCCCCCCCCCCCCAAGATGTCCAGCATCTCCCTTTCTCCCTACCCCTCAAGTAGCCAGTATCTCATCTCCTCTACTCTCAACCCACCTCAGGTGCCAATATCTCATTTCTCTTACCCCTACCCCATGTCCACCATCTTTCCCCTCTTCCCTTCCCCCCTTCTGGGACTTCTGCTTCTGCTGCTGCCCTACCTCTTGGGACCAATGCAATGACTGCTTTTTTACTTTTGGCAAAAAAAACCAAAATTGCCACTGAAACTGTCTGAGAGCCTTTGGCCAAAACCAAAACTCATCACCAAATTTCCAATGAAAGCCGAAACAAAAGACTCAAGTTGATTGCATAAATGTGAACCAATGAGGAGGGTACTAGGGATTGTCAGAGCTTGTAGAAAGCATCCATCTGCTAAACTCACAGTATCCAAGCTAGAATATAATTTAAATAATGAAACAACATATTGTACCTCCAAGCAAAATAGCCTCCATGTACATGGACTGCAGTTAATGAAAACTGAAATTAAAAGCCCTAGTATTTTTACAGTGGCTGAATTTGGGCCAGACTCAGAATGAAAGCTGATCTCATAATTCTTCAAGCGAAAACCAAGAAGAATGACCCCAAAGAATCCACAGAGAAAAAAGTCAAGAAGAAACCAAAGGCCACTCTGTGGAGTGATGATGTTCCTTGATTGGACTTTATTTGTAAATGTCAAAGTTCCAAAGGTACACTAAAATCATCCACATAAAATAAAATCATCCACATAAAAAGGTAATCCACATGAGAACCTTAAAGAACCTAGTCCGCTAGGGACGCAGGACCAATACGGTCCGTGTTTCGACAAAAAGTCTTCTTCAGGGGTCCCTAAGGGTCCTATAATGAAGATTCTCCATGTATTCACCATTATAGGACCATTTTACTAAGGCACGTTAACTGATTTAGGGCTAGATTCACAGACCAAACCGATCGCATACCGATCCGCACATGCAAATGAGGGGAACGGCATGCAAAGTAGGCAGGGATTTAATTCACTAACTGAAACCCCGCAACACCGACTGGGCTGGCTGATCACAAACAAGTGACTGCTGAGGACAAGTCGCTCAAGCCCTTTCGGACTGCCCTGCCTTCTGCCGCCTTGTTTTCTGCCCTTTCAGCCCCGGATCTCCTGCCTGCCCCGATCGCCTCCCTGCCCCAACTCTCCCACCCTTCCTCACAGTGCAAGCCCATGGTTTTAACCCACGGGCTTAGGCGGGTTAAAACCACGTGCACCCAAAAAGTTTAAAAAAGAAAAAAAAAATCTGACGGATCCGGAGATCCAGCGCATGTGCTGGGATCGCTATAGAGCGATCCAGGCAGGCAGTTGAGGGCGTGATTCCGATCGCCCTCATTTGCATGAAGGCGATGCGTGAATCAGCCCCCCGGACACGGATCAGATCGGATCCCTCACGGATCAGATCCAATCCGTGCCCTTAGTGAATCTTGCCCTTAGTTCACGCTAAAGATTAGCATATTCTATAGGCCCCTTAACATTTAGTGCATGCTAATCTTTAGCATGTGCTAAATGGATTAGTGTGTGCTAAATGAATTAGTGTGTGCTAAATGGATTAGTGTGTGCTAAATGAATTAGTGTGTGCTAAATGGATTAATGTGTGCTAAGACAGTTAGCGTGTGCTAAATGAACTAGTGTGTGCTAAATGGATTAGTGTGTGCTAAATGAATTAGTGTGTGCTAAATGGATTAATGTGTGCTAAGACAGTTAGCGTGTGCTAAATGGATTAGTGTGTGCTAAGACAGTTAGCATGTGCTAAATGGATTAGTGTGTGCTAAATGAATTAGTGTGTGCTAAATGGATTAGTGTGTGCTAAATGAATTAGTGTGTGCTAAATGGATTAATGTGTGCTAAGACAGTTAGCGTGTGCTAAATGGATTAGTGTGTGCTAAATCAGTTAGCGCGTGCTAAATGGATTAGTGTGTGCTAAGACAGTTAGCGTGCGCTAAATGGATTAGTGTGTGCTAAATGAATTAGTGTGTGCTAAATGGATTAGTGTGTGCTAAGACAGTTAGCGTGTGCTAAATGGATTAGTGTGTGCTAAATGAATTAGTGTGTGCTAAATGGATTAGTGTGTGCTAAGACAGTTAGCATGTGCTAAATGGATTAGTGTGTGCTAAATGGATTAGTGTGTGCTAAATGGATTAGTGTGTGCTAAATGAACTAGTGTGTGCTAAATGGATTAGTGTGTGCTAAATGAATTAGTGTGTGCTAAATGGATTAATGTGTGCTAAGACAGTTAGCGTGTGCTAAATGGATTAGTGTGTGCTAAATCAGTTAGCGCGTGCTAAATGGATTAGTGTGTGCTAAGACAGTCAGCGTGTGCTAAATGGATTAGTGTGTGCTAAATGAATTAGTGTGTGCTAAATGGATTAATGTGTGCTAAGACAGTTAGCGTGTGCTAAATGGATTAGTGTGTGCTAAATCAGTTAGCGCGTGCTAAATGGATTAGTGTGTGCTAAGACAGTTAGCGTGTGCTAAATGGATTAGTGTGTGCTAAATGAATTAGTGTGTGCTAAATGGATTAGTGTGTGCTAAGACAGTTAGCGTGTGCTAAATGGATTAGTGTGTGCTAAATGAATTAGTGTGTGCTAAATGGATCAGTGTGTGCTAAGACAGTTAGCATGTGCTAAATGGATTAGTGTGTGCTAAATGGATCAGTGTGTGCTAAGACAGTTAGCATGTGCTAAATGGATTAGTGTGTGCTAAATGAACTAGTGTGTGCTAAATGGATTAGTGTGTGCTAAATGAATTAGTGTGTGCTAAATGGATTAATGTGTGCTAAGACAGTTAGCGTGTGCTAAATGGATTAGTGTGTGCTAAGACAGTTAGCGTGTGCTAAATGGATTAGTGTGTGCTAAATGAATTAGTGTGTGCTAAATGGATTAGTGTGTGCTAAGACAGTTAGCGTGTGCTAAATGGATTAGTGTGTGCTAAATGGATCAGTGTGTGCTAAGACAGTTAGCATGTGCTAAATGGATTAGTGTGTGCTAAATGAATTAGTGTGTGCTAAATGGATCAGTGTGTGCTAAGACAGTTAGCATGTGCTAAATGAACTAGTGTGTGCTAAATGGATTAGTGTGTGCTAAATGAATTAGTGTGTGCTAAATGGATTAGTGTGTGCTAAGACAGTTAGCGTGTGCTAAATGGATTAGTGTGTGCTAAATGAATTAGTGTGTGCTAAATGGATCAGTGTGTGCTAAGACAGTTAGCATGTGCTAAATGGATTAGTGTGTGCTAAATGGATCAGTGTGTGCTAAGACAGTTAGCATGTGCTAAATGGATTAGTGTGTGCTAAATGAACTAGTGTGTGCTAAATGGATTAGTGTGTGCTAAATGAATTAGTGTGTGCTAAATGGATTAATGTGTGCTAAGACAGTTAGCGTGTGCTAAATGGATTAGTGTGTGCTAAGACAGTTAGCGTGTGCTAAATGGATTAGTGTGTGCTAAATGAATTAGTGTGTGCTAAATGGATTAGTGTGTGCTAAGACAGTTAGCGTGTGCTAAATGGATTAGTGTGTGCTAAATGAATTAGTGTGTGCTAAATGGATTAGTGTGTGCATCCACACATGCTCAGAGGCCCTCCAGATGCAGCCAGAGCTTTTCACAACCTGGACAAAGTGCTAGGTTTTAGAAAGTCTTTCCGGTCACCCAGACAGTCCTCTAAAAAGAGGACATGTCTGGGTTTTTCCAAACATCTGGTAACCCTAGGTTACATATTCAAAGCCGTTTACATATACGAGAGGTATTTATTTTGTACCCAGGGGAATGGAGGAAGAAAAAACTCTTAATAGATTTAAAGAAATGCTAAAATATTGACTATACAAAGAGGCTTTCAAAACTTGAATTTTACAAGGCTCTCCCACGCTCAAGGAAATAAATAAGGAAACCTTTTACCTCTCCTTTTTTGTGTTTCTTTCCTATATGCATTGTACTCCTACATGTAAGCACACACATTTACTGTGAAAGCCCATGAGTTTGTTCTTAAAGGCATTGTAATAAACTATAAATTGTGTGTACTTTTCACCATTATTCATATCAAGGGCAACCTATCTCTAGGTAAATAAGAATTTGTCTTTTATGCATTGATTGCTAGAGAGTTGGATTGTATTGCAAAAATTACAAACCTTTAAAAGAATCAATATGCTGACTGTAGTCTACTGTTTTTGGTTAGAGTTGATACCAAGGTGGAGCATGCTCAATGTGTTTCCTCCAGCTAGTCCCAGATGTTGGGAAGCGACAATGAGAGTCATGTATTGTATATTCTGATATACAGTTTGACACAATTCTAGTTTAGGCTCCTCCTACTGAACTGATATCATCAGTGAGGTAGTTAATGAGTCACCTGATTTAAACAGAACAAAAAATGCCGCAGCCATCTTTGCATAGAAGAACACACGTCGGGATGCTGTGGAGCAAAACAAAAGGGGTAATTATACGTCTAAAACTAGAACTGCTATGATATTTAGGGATTAGTTTAAAGTTTTAGATCAATGAAACGGATGTATTTACCAGCTCTTGCCTCTTATTTGCAGGGGACCCGTTCTTGAAAAAGCCTTCGGGCAAAACTTGTTGAACCTTAAGGTCCTTTCCGAGGTTCAAAAAAAGAATGAAGAAATAGCTAAAGCTAAGTACAAAAGTTTTAAAGTTGTATAAGAAAAGTTTATCGATTTGCACAAAACATAGAATATAGAGCACAAGCACTATAAAAAAAATTAAGGTCTGATGATGAATAAAAGCCAGAAAGAGAAACAAGCCTTCAAATAATTTGGCTGGTGGTTGGCTGGAACTGAAGACCATAGAGGTACTTAGAAATATATTATCTGAAGAAAAAAAGCTTGATTAAAGTAGGCACTTTGAAGTTTATTATATGCCGTTGTGGATTGATGGTGTACAATTCTAGTAAGAGCTCATTTGGAAAAAAAAAAAGGAGAAAAGGTGCTTATGCGACTTTTCCATGAAGAGCCATTTTTGTTCTTTGTACTTAGGAAATTATTATCTTTATTTGCAGTGACTATCTTTCTGTTTTGGGTTAATTAAACCCTGAATGATGAAACACATTTGTATTAAAATTTGCTAAATGTCCTTGATGGCTTGTGATTAGTTCTAAGTGTTAGACTTAGACTTGCAGATTTCCCGCAGTAATTTCTGAACCGAGGCAGCCCAAAAAAGCATGGCCACAGATATAGGAGCCAGCTTTGTGGGTGCTGTGGATGCTTGAGCACCCCCAATATTGAGCAAATCCATTAACTCTGACCAGATTGGGGTAATTTCTATTGGGTTTAGCACCCCCAATCATTTTGAAAAGTTACCTCCTATGGTCACAGTTATAAATGGCTGAAATCAATTACAGTACATTTAATTTAAGTTGATTATAAATATTCTGCATTTTTCTAATGCTTCATAAGGACAAAGCAAATCACTGCATTCTTAATGATTAAAACAACACAATCTATTATAATAAAATGCTAAGCGCTTATGCACACTCTTACCGGCGTGATCCGTAGGTCCGTGGCCGGCAGGAGTGCGCATGCGCGAGTCCCCAGGACAGTCTCTTCTGCACCAGTGCTGTGCCAATTGTGGGGTTTAAAAGCTGCGGCGTCACCTCCTCTCACGAGCCGCACCAGCATCAGAGAAGGGTTCCACGCTGGCGGGGATCGTGAGATGAGCCGCTGTGGTACCTGTAAACTTAAAAAAAAACCTTCGGAATGAAGTAAGGGTAGGGGGGGCCGATAACAAAGAGGACTTCAGCTGTGAATCACTACAGCACCTATAAACTTAAAAAAAAAACCCCATAAACAGCACGAGCAGACAAGACCGCGGGAAGGGAAGGGAAAGGGGGGCCGACAAAGAAGAGGACTCCAGCCAGAGCCACGAGGGAGACGCTGGGCCTGCCTGCCTGCCTGCGGGGAACACTATAAGGGAAGGGGGAGCATGGAGCAGGCTAGACCACGGGAAGGGAAGGGGGAGGAGCTGAATAGAGCAGCCCTATAGCAGCAGGCCAGAACATGGGGGAGGGGCCAAACAGAGCAGGCCAGATCGCAGAAAGAGAAGGGAAGGGAGTGGGGGAAATGCTGCTACTGCTGCACAGGGACCTGGAGGGGAAGGCAAATACTTCTGCTGCTGCACAGGGAAGTGGGGGGGGGAGGGAAATGCTGTTGCTGTTCCACAGGGAAGTGGGGTGGAAATGCTGCTGCACAGGGAAATGGAGGGAAAGAATGACAGACAGACAGCGGGAGGGAGGGAGACAGACAGAAAGGAAGAAAGACACAGGGAGAGGGACAGAAAGACAGACAGAGAAAGGGGGCCAAGGAGAGAGTGAGAGAGACAGTGGGAGGGAAAGAGACAGAAAGAAAGAAAGACAGACAGACATATATTCTAGCACCTGTTAATGTAACGGGCTTAAAGACTAGTGTAGTATAATTAGCATCATCATACCTCTCATTAAAACATTTAAGATCGGGGCTTTTTTATCAGGAGGTACTTTGAATAGTGAGTACTGGCACCTTGTCCATTGCCTTCTAAAACTGACCCATGGTCTCCAACTACATCAGGTGTATACCTGACTGGGCCTCCGCGTGTGCGGATCGCCGGACTCGATGGACCATGGGTCTGATCCGGAGATGGCAGTTCTTATGTTCTTATGTTCTTAAAGTCCAGATTCCTAATACCAATTCTGCCTTTTCACAGATTTTGTGGTATGTTGCAAGGGGCCTGGTTATTATGAGGCAGGTCCCTCAATGATCACCCCACCCCTGAAAGATGGCACCTTTTTTGCTAGAAAAAAAATGCACTGGTTAAGTTTAAATTTAAAAAATTCTATTAGCAGAAATGACAATATAGTTTTAGGGCTAGATTCACTAAACCTTCTGATCTTGTGCCAATGATCGCAAAACCATAGCCAAGCTGCTAAAAATTTTGAGACAGATGAAAGCCAGGCATGAAAGAAGATGCAAATTTAAAAAAAGGCCAAATATGATTGAATTAAATGTTCATTTAAAAAGCTCATGACACAGTTTTTAATGCAAATCTTATCCCACTTGACAATGACTAATTACAAATTCAGACATAAACATAAGGCAGGTGTCTGAATTATGCTCTGTAGTGAAAATCTCTTTATGAGGGCTGTTCAAAAAGTATCAGGCCTTAATTGTTCTTGTGTAAACAAATAAAGCTAGGGAGGTGTGGTTTGGTGCACGTATGTAGGCGACCCTAATGCGCATGCTTGAATTTTTTTCCCGCCTACAGAAGCTGTCAGTCGTCGGCAGACCGCCGATGGGTGAGGAAGTGTAAGTGAGCGCCGTCCAATTTTCTTTTTTGACAAAATGACAGAAAAAGTTGAACAACGCTCCTGCATTAAATTTTGTGTAAAGCTTGGCGATTCCAAAATGGAAACGATCCACAAGATTCAACAGGCTTTTGGGGACGAAGCAACGGGTACCATACAGATAAAGGAGTGGTACAACTGCTTCAGAGATGGCCGCACATCAGTGGAGAGTGGTAGGCTCTCAACATCCAGAAGTGAGATTTGTCATTGACCGAGTGAGGACCCTGGTGATATAGGATCGTCGAATCATGATCAGAGAACTTGTAGACGAGGCGAGCATCAGCGTTGGATCCGTTCATTCCATTTTGAATGATTTGGGGTTCAGGAGAATTTCAGCAAAGTTCGTGCCAAAGCTGTTAACAATCAAGCAGAAGCAACTCCGTTTGGAGATCGTACAGGACATGCTGGACACTGTGAACAGTGATCCCAACTTCCTCAGCACAGTGATCACTGGCAATGAGTCCTGAGTTTATGGGTACGGCCCTGAAAGGGACCAGATTTCAGTCAAGAGAACACATTATGCAGAATGCGACGGACCAGTTGTGAGCAATCTCAAAAGAGGCGTTCCAGCGCTGCTTCCGACAGTGGCAGAACCGTTGGAAGAAGTGTGTGGCAGCCCAAGGGGACTACTTTGAACGAGATTAGTATTAGATTGTTGTATCTTAATACGTGTATTTTTTATGAATACTTTTTGAACAGCCCTCGTATGCCACAGTGAATGTTTCACAGCTTATGATTCCAATTTCTCACGTCTCTTCAATGGACTAAACTACTACTGAAGTCATTTTTCAAAACTGTTTAAAACCTTTGGGTTTTCTGCAGCATCTGCAAAAGGACAGAGAGATAAAGGAATAACATAAACAGATAAATTCTGCAGTAGTTAATGCTCTGTGTAAGGCATCTCGGAACTGGAGATCATATTAATGCAGAAAACTTAATAAAAATATATCTATAATCTTAAATAGTAGTAAGAAAAGGAATTACATAGAAGATTTGATTTTGTTTTTCACATGTAAAAATATATAACCGTGATCCTGACTTTTGCAAATGGACTTATTTAAACCAGCATTCAATTTACGTTCTTTGTTTAGTAAAGGTCTTAATTAGAGAATGACATGGTGACAAAATTCATCACCGTTCCCGTCCCCGCGGATAACCGTGGGAAATAATCCCATGTCATTTTCTAGTGTCTATTTCAGCATTCTTCAAAGCAAAGCTTGCGGGTCAGTGGTTGTGGCCATTCATACTCTGATTCTTATGTGAGCCAAGGATAATGAAGCCATTGTGACATCACTGATGTGATTGGCTCTTAGGCACTGGTGGAATGAGGCATTATGACATCACAATATCTGCTCTGGATACCAGAGACTGTCATTCTGTAGTGTCTATCTCAACCTCAGTCCTTCTACACCAGCATTCTTCAAAGCAAAGCTTGTGGGTCAGTGGTTGTGGCCATTCATACTCTGATTCTTCCCTCTCTCCTTAAAGAATGACATGAAGATGGTTTACCGCGGTTATCCGTGGGGACGGGAACGGTGATGAATTTTGTCACCGTGTCATTCTCTAGTCTTAATGCCTTGATCATGCAATTTGATATGAGTTCTGCATTTGATTTAATGGACCATGGGAAATTGCTACAATGTTTGGATGCTATTGGTATTAGAGGAGAGGTGTTAGAATGGTTTTGGGGTTTTCTCATGTCTCGCACCTATCAAGTTCATTTCAATAATGATCTTTCAGGTATTTGGAATAATTTGTCTGGCGTTCTGCAAGGTTCACCATTGTCCCCATTGCTCTTTAATGTTTATATGTCATCATTAGGTTTGCAGTTGTCACAGCTGGGGATAAAGCTGTTTAGTTATGCAGATGATTTTACGATCATTATTCCGTTTGCTATTTCTCTTTCTGAAGTTATTCCTAAAGCAAAAGAAGTATTAGGTCTAATGGAGCAATGGATGACTGAATTTAGACTGAAGCTTAACTCAGAAAAAAATGAAGATTTTTGTAGCTTCACCGCGCCCGTGTGATACTAAAACATCATTGTGTATAAATAAATTCAGCTATCCTATTCAATCTGCCATTAAGGTTTTGGGAATAATACTGGATCAGGGCTTGATTTTGAAGAACCAAGTGGACTCTTTGGTCAGAAAGGCTTTCTTTACTCTTTGGAAGCTTCGGTCCATTAGGGCGTATTCTGATGTTTCATCATTTAGAGTTTTGGTACAGTCTCTTATACTAAGCCAGCTTGATTACTGCAATATTGCCTATTTGGCAATTTCCCAGAAGAATATGCAACGATTGCGAATAGTACAAAATGCGGCAGTAAGGCTGATTTTTAGGTTGAAGAAATATGATCACGTAACACCCTTTTATCGAGTACTGCATTGGCTGCCAATGGACACACGGGTGAAGTTTAAGTTTGGTTGCTTCTGTTTTAAGGCTTTGTTTAGTTTAGCTCCCAAATATATAATTGAGTTTTTCTCTTTTGCAACTAATAGACATAAGATAAACTCACATCAGAATTGTGTTTTTCCGCCTGTTAGAGCAGGGGTAGGGAACTCCGGTCCTCGAGAGCCGTATTCCAGTCAGGTTTTCAGGATTTCCCCAATGAATATGCATTGAAAGAGGTGCATGCAAATAGATCTCATGCATATTCATTGGGGAAATCCTGAAAACCCGACTGGAATACAGCTCTCGAGGACCGGAGTTCCCTACCCCTGTGTTAGAGGATGTAAACTTAAAAAACATCATCAAAATCTTTTTTCATATCAAGCAAGTTATGGGGTAAGGATTTAGAACAATTGCTTTTGCTTACTGACACTTATGGGGAATTTAGGAGACATCTAAAAACGTATCTGTTTTCAAAGTATTTAGGCAGCTAATTTGTAAAAATTTTATTATGCACTATTTTGATCATTTTAGTTTCTCTAATTATTGGCTTTTAACTCTTTTTAGTTCTATTCAACTTCTTTTATTGTTTGGTTTGGTTTTTTTTTAACTATTGTAAACCACATAAAACTTTACAGCCTTCAAGTATATAAACTGATTATTATTATTATTCAGTGGAAAATAGCACAAAAACTAGCATTTGGGCATTTTGGAATGCCTTTGGCCCCCTTTTACAAAAAGCCGATTACTGTGGCTTTGTAATTGGGATTAATGGGCTTAAGTGCTGTTGACATGCGGTAACCGTTAGTAAAAGAAGGGTTTTATGTTTTATGCTATTTTCCTCAAGAAGTCCACTTTTATGAAGTCTGTGCAATTCAGTACATCAGCTTTACTGAGATATATATGTTGGACAGAGAGGGAACATGACCTTCCCCCACCCAGCCCCACACACAAACTGCTGAATAAATACTTCTGTTCAGTATTCATTGGTTTGAAGATGGACTACCAATTGGGTCAACTTTGATCTTTCCCCCACACGAACCCTATTGAGAATTTGTGTGTAAGTCGTTTTGAATATATTTACATAAGGCAGCTCATCCTCATTATTCCCATTTTGCATATTCCCTCATTCCAGATGGCGTACTTGGATGGAACATGCTCTAGCCAGCCAGGAGGGAAGTCTCCTGCGAGACATCCTCAGCACTATTCCTTTGCCTGCCAAAGGTCACAGAAGTGACTGCAGCCACCTTCCTTCTCCCCCCCTAGCTGCCTCTTTCACACAAGAGTCTGCAGCCTGAACCAAAAAGCCACCCAAGATGACATTATTTGTATTTACCAAACTCACGGAATATTTTCTGACAGAAATTTGGCAGAATTGAATACATCGCGGTTTATACGATTATGAAGTGCTTTAAAGGGGGGGGAAGAAAAAGTAGATTATTTTCTTTTTAAGAAATGCACTGCATACATTATTCATTTGAATAAACGCCACATTTGTTGTTCATTACATCCTGTGTCCCATTGCACGTTCCCCCTGTAAATTAATTTGGCATTTGAATTTACTACTGCAATTTGCCTTCCAGAGGTATAATTTTTTCATGTCAGAAATAATTTATTCTATACTTTCTCAGACCAATCCCTTTTCTGGCACCAACTTAGCAAATAGAATTTATTGTATCCACAGAGGCTGTTGTGCCTTTGCATGGTCAGTCAGTGATCACAGGGGGATACTTTTGATCACAGTATTGGTCACTTATTTGGATGGATGATGGAGTGTCCTGGTACCATCTGCACATATATTACTTTCTTTTGTCTTTAGGGCAATTTTAAGAAGATTAATTATCTCCATCTACAAAGAACAGACTACCCTGGGGGACTCAGGTAAATAAAATGAAATCTAGAGATAGGGTGATGGCTAAGGAACGCATCTAAAGGCAAAATTATTTTTCTACTGCATCCAAAATAAAAATAATGTTGAAGTGAAAACAAAACTTCCTGTTTTTCAGTTCAAGAACTGGCACAGTAAAACATTATCTTGCTGCATTGTGGAATTGAGTGATTAAATAGGCATCATATTTTTTTTAATCATTAAGAAGACTTTCATTGGAGTAGATTATTTACACTCCAGTACAATTAATATGTGAATTTCACACAAATTAGGAAACATTGGTTATTTCATATATTAGCAATGGTGCAAAGACCATGGCTGTGGCCGAACTATGAAGGTGGTATAATCCTGGAGACCAAATAATAAAGTAGTAACTAGAATATGCATGTAACATCCTGTCTCAATGTCTTTCAAATGTGCTTTATTCAACTAGGATTCAATTTGACCAAAACTGAGACTTGGAAACTTTTCTGGCAGAATTGGCGACTTTGGCCAAGAAAAATATTCACATTAAATTTGATTAATACCTCAAGATACAGAGATTACAATGTAAAGTTATCTGCAGCACTGGACAAATACAAATTGCTATAGTCCAGGGTGTCCAACCTTTTGGCTTCCCTGGGCCGCATTGGCCGAAAAAAATGTTTCTGGGGCCGCACAAATGTGCAAATGCTGCAGCAAGACAGAGGAGGGAGCCAGCAAGACGGTAAATGCCCGGGGGCAGCAGAGGAAAACACTGCATCGCCCTCAACCGGGGCCTCACAAAATACTTCATGGGGCCACATCCAACCCTCGGGCCGCAGGTTAGACACCCCTGCTATAGTCTATGTTCAACAATAGCATTAAGGGGGCCCTATGTAACCCTCTATTTTCTTTCCAACCCAGTGGATGTTGAATTGAATTATATATAAGGGTGCAAGAATGTTTTGGGGGGAGCAAATTAACCAGTGGTGGCATTTATAGCAGGGGATTCAGGAGATGAACTAAACTGGCGGTAACTAACCTTGGCCCTTGTCAAGTCAGGTTTTCAGGATTTCTCCAATGAATATGCATGAGATCTATTTGCATATAATTCCTATGTTAAACATTAGTGCAATACATGCCCTTAATCAAGGTTAAAGTATACATTGTTTCTGCTGAAAGTCACCCATAATATTTGTCTCCTTTTGACTTCTGTGTTGATGAGAAGAAAAGAAGTTCTGTATCGCCACCACCTTTCCAAACTGTATCCTTCAGAGGGCTGTTCTCCCTGGAAAAGTGGAGACTTAGAGGAGACATGATAGAAACCTTCAAAATCCTGAAGGGTATAGAGAAGGTAGACAGGGACAGATTCTTCAGGCTGTGGGGAACCACAAGTACAAGGGGTCACTCGGAGAATTTGAAAGGGGACAGGTTTAGAACAAATGCTAGGAAGTTCTTTTTTACCCAGAGGGTGGTAGACGTATGGAATGCACTTCCGGAGGCTGTGATAGGCCAGAGCACATTACAGGGGTTCAAGGAAGGTTTAGATAGGTTCCTAAAGGATAAGGGGATTGAGGGTTACAGATAGAAGTAAATGTAGGTTATAGAAATGCTCAGAAACCACTTCACAGGTCATAGACCTGATGGGCCGCCGCGGGAGCGGACCGCTGGGCGCGATGGACCTCTGGTCTGACCCAGTGGAGGCAACTTCTTATGTTCTTATGTTCTTATATATAGACTGGCATTATGTGGTATTGCACTGCAGATTGCATCAAAAAATTACCATGCGATTCTAAGGCTGAAGCAGCAAGTTGCCAGGATGAGTCAGCCACACATAGGTGACTCCCAAACTGAGGGCTATCAAGGGATATTCTGTATATGGTAGAATCCTGATTAACTGGTACTCAAGCAACCGGCATTCTCACCTAATCGGCAAAAAAATTCACCAGCAAAAAAAAAAAAATCATCCCTGAAGCAGCAGCAGCAGTCTTGACCTGTGAAAAATCTTCCATTCCTCCAGCTCCAAAGCAGCAGCAGCGGTCATGAGCCATGAACACCCCTCCATCCTTCCCTCCCTTACCTGAAGCAGCAGCAGCAGCTCTGAAGAAAGGCTGCTTGCGGTCAGCCTCGGCAGGGCCTTTCCTCTGACACATCACTTCCGATGCGACAGAGGAAAGGCCCTGCCGGAGCTGGCCCTGAGTATTCTGTTTTTAGCGCTGCCTTTGCTTATTGGCTGCTACTGCTGCTTCTGTAAGTGAGGAGGGTCCAGGAAGCTAGGACCCGTGCAGATGGAGGGAGGGCAGATGGGGTGTGGGGGAGAGCAGACGGCAGAGAGGGGGGTAGGTGGACCAGAAGTGTGTGTGGGACTGTGGGGGGAGAGTCCAGCAGGGTGCAGGGGAGAGGAGATGGCTGGATGCCGGACCTATAAGTCGGAGGACAAGTGGGGCAGAGAAAGTGACCCAGAAGAACAGATGGTGGACCTACAAGTGGGTGTGGGGGGATGATAGAGTGAGGTGGGAAGGGAGACAAAACTATTTTTACAGTAACTTCAGGTAACAAGAAACTACAGGTATCCGGCATTCATCAATCCCCAAGGGTGCCGAATAACAGAATTTACTGCATTAGTGATAAGTCACCATTTACAACCCATGGAGTGTGCTGTGGTAGGATGTAACTGCATAAAGAGAACACGACAAATGTAAGCCAAGGATAGCAATGGATCCTTCTGTGAAATATTATAGGTTCCATGTTATACAGAGAAAATTTGTAGGAAGAAGTTAAGGAGGCTTTGTGGGCCCATGTGTCAGGTTAACTAGTTTGATGATTAAAAAAACAGATCTGGCCTCAATATGTACAAAAGAGGGTCTTTACTGAAATTTTTTTTTTTTTAAACCTTTTTTACCTATTGGACCTGGATTTGCTTTTTTCTGCATATAGAAACATGATGGCAGATAAAGGCCAAATGACCCATCCAGCTTGCCCATCTGTAGCATCCACTATCTCCTCTTCTCCCTAAGAGATATCGCCTGCTTGTTCCATGCTTTATTGAATTCAAACAGAGTCTTTGTTTCCACCACCTCCATGCATCTACCACCCTTTCTTTAAAAAAAAAAAAAAAAAAGGTATTTCTATAGATTATTCTTGAGCCTATAACCCAGTGGTTCCCAAACCTGTCCTGGGGCACCCCCAGCCAGTCAGGTTGAATATGCACGAGAGAGATTTGCATATAATGGAAGTGACAGGTATGCAAATCTCTCTCATGCATATTCATTAGGGATATCTTGAAAACCTGACTGGCTGGGGGTCCCCCAGGACAGGTTTGGGAACCACTGCTATAACCACTTAACTTCATCCTATGCCCTCTCATTCCAGAGTTTTCCTTCATTTGAAAAAGTCTCATCTCCTTTACATTAATAATGACAAGTAGATATAAAGTGGCTCATAATCCCCCCAAAAAACCCATCCAAAAAGTGGACTAAATCGGTACTTGGACAATCAAAAAGCCAGATCATCCAAGTACCGATAATCAAATCTGGTTTTAGACGTATCTAAAACCAGCTTAGGCCTTTCCCTGCCTCTAAATGCCTAGAGCGAAAAGAGGCATTTTTAGAGGAGGGGAAAGGGCGGGAGGTGGACTGACCTAGACTTAGTAGTACAGCAAGTAGAACCAAAACCTTTAACAGGTTGCCTAGTCAGAACTTGTACGTTTTGACATAAACTAAATCAAAACAGGTATAAGTTCCAAATAGGGGTTGCTGAGCTGATTGCGGCTGCTGCGATCAGCTCAACAGCCCTGGCAACCTGCCCACCCCCGCAACGATTGCGGCAGGAGAGATGCCCAATCTCTCCTGCCACGGGTCACGGCAGTTCGGAAGGGCAATCACGATCGCGGCAGGAGAGATGAGTCATCTCTCCTGCCGCAATCGTTGCCGGGGGGGGGGAGGGGGTGGATTCTGTAACCAGTGTTGTTTTTGACAGATGCTGGTTACAGAATCCAACTTTTAGGCGAAGGACTGGCCCCTCCTTCGCCTAAGAGGTCTTGTTTTGGGCTTTTGGGACCTAGGCTATTTTTTGGTTGATAATGTGTTCTAAGGTAAGATGTAGTGGTGGTCTGGGCATTTAAACTGCTAAACATAGAGGTAGGCCATTCTCAAAAAAAAAAAACCTCATTTGCTGCTACTTTCAGCGTTTAGGGCCTTAGGCCAAAAGGGGACTTAGACGTTTTTGGTTTTTTTTTTTTTATTATTATGCCCTTCCATATCTCAAGCATATCCCCTTCTCTCCTGCCTTTATTCCAGAGTATACATACTGAGGTCTATAAGTCTGTCCCCAGATGCTTTATTACAGAACCCACTGACCAATTTTATAGTAGCCCTCTTGACTGACTCCATCCTATTTATATCTTTTTAAAGGCGCAGTCTCCAGAATTCTAAATGTGATCTCACCAAAGACTTATATGATGTAATAAGGGTATGGGTAGAAGGTTGTATGTTATTAATTTCCGCTTGTCTTGAACCCAGTTCTTCTTTCTTTCCAGGGATGGGTTGGGATGTGGGGTTGGGAGGTTGGTAAAATGCTGTATCGCCCATTTTCTTTGTATATTTTGCTTCTTCTAATAAAAAAATTATTTTTGCATAAGCGTATGGGTGATGTCGGTCTGTTGGCACCTACGCAGATGTTTCTGTACAGGTCAAGAAGTGCTGCTATGAAACAAAGGCTGACGTGTACTGCTTGTCCGTACTCCTTGCTCTGCTGTTTTCCCCATGGCCATAAAGACGTGTGCACACCATATGGCCATGTCTCTGTGGAAAGGTGACTAGATCCCAATCCACAATAGCACATGACAGCCACTCTGGCACCATCTGTGTCAGCCAGAGCTGTGAGGCAGCTGATGGATAGGAAGCCAGGCTATTCTGGTGTGGTTTCAAGGGATTCCACCTAGTGAGAAATGATGAACTAGACTTAACATTCGGTCTGGAATTTGGGAGAAGGAATGGTATCAATCCACATGATTGCCAAAGAGATTGATAGGATGGCACAGCATTATTCAACCTAGTGGAGTCTACCAAACCAGAAACATCACCTGATTCTGTTTATATCGGTATATGGTTTACCTCAAGATTTCCTATAACCACTTCATTAACTAAAAGCAAGTCAAAGTGGGGTATAAAGGTTTAAAATGCAAATAAAAAGGCAGGAAAAACCCTTCATACTTTATAGGACAATTAGCGCACTCATACAGTGATAAAGAACTCCATACTTTTAAAGGAATGAATAGTTAACACATTCATATCGCAACTGAATAAATTCCCTAACCTCATTTATTAAACTTTAAAACAGTTTCAAAATTCAAATTCCACAACTAGGGAGGGCTGCCTGACCTCTGAATGCTAACTAAAAGCAATTTTGAATAAGTGTGTTTTCAGACCTTATAAGTCATTCCATAATCTGGGGACCAGGAAACAGAACGCATTATATCTGGTGGATTCCCATTTTATCTAAGAGGGACCAGGAAGTCTAAGGGCTCCTTTTACGAAGCTGCGTTAGCGGTTGAACGTGCGCTAATTTGCCGGCCGCGCTAACCGCTACCGCCTCCTCTTGAGCAGGCAGTAGTTTTTCGGCTAGCGTGGGGGTTAGCGCACGCTAAAAAGGTACATGCGATAAAGCCGCTAACGCAGCTTTGTAAAAGGAGCCTTAAGTCAGTGGTTGGTGAAAGAATGCGAAGTTCAGGAAGGGGAGTATAGGATAACAAGAGACAGTAGCTAATCAGGGGTACCTGACCAAAGTGTCTTAAATTTAAGAATGAGAACTTTGAATTGTATTTGAAATCATATTGGGAGTCAGTGGAGTAGTACAAAAAGAAAAGCTGCAGTGTTTTGAAGAGATTGTAAACCTTTCAATTCTGATTGGGTAATGCTTGCATAAATTACATTACAGTAGTCCATTTTTGAAGAGATGAATGTGTGGTAAAGGGTTTGTGATAAGTTATGATCCAGGAATTCCTAATTGATCTAATTTTGCAAAGAGAGGAAACCCCACTTTTAGAACTGCTGAAATTTGCTTTGAAAAGGATAATTGGAAGTCAAGAGATGCTCCTACATAACGGAAGAACTCTACCGGAATAATAGGACTAATAGAATGAGGAGGTATAAGAGTAAATACACTTCCTAGTTCAATCTGTTGGATCTTTGACACTCATTCAAATGATGCTCTATTTTTTTCTATGACTATGTCAGATGGCCTGCCTGGTACATCCTGGGATGCTCTGGGAGATATCATATATGAAAGCTAAATACCATTTAAGGAGAAAACTCCTTATATGATAATTAGGCCCCTCCCAGTTCATCCCATTTTAGGCTTAGGGAAGCCACCACTTATTTCTGGGAATGAACAACAAGGAATGTCTTGATTCCTTGGGATCCTATTGGGTACTTGTGACCACATTGGCTACTGCCATGGGCAGGATGCCGGGTTTGATGGATCTTTCATCTGACTCACTATGGCATATTTTCTGATTTCATGGCTCCTTTTTTGCCACAGAGGTAAGACTGCATTAGCAAGTTTGAGCATATTTAAATAAGGCAGTGAGGTGACTTAAGTGGGGGACAAGCATTTTTTACTTTTTACTCTTAGTTCAAGCTGATATCATTGCTGGAGTATTCTCCATAGGCTTCCTCCACCCATTTCCAGATGTTGATGATGTGATGAGAAAGACTCCATATATAAAAAAAAACAACAAAAAAAACCAAGTAATGAGAGGCATTTAAATTTGTAATGAAGTTGATATTATGCAGTTTGATGCAGAAGCAAAACTAGAATGAAGCAAAAAGATGATTTATGAGTTTTCTTCTTTAATGTGCAAATGCTATGAATTGTGTTAACATAGGTAACATAGAAACATGATGGCAGATAAAGACCAAATGGCCCATCCAGTCTGCCCATCCGCAGTAACCATTATCTCTTCCTCTCTCTAAGAGATCCCACATGCCTGTCCCAGGCTTTCTTGAAATCAGACAGTCTCTGTCTCTACCACCTCTTCCGAGAAACTGTTCCACGCTTTCTGAAAAAAAGTGTTTCATTAGATTACTCCTGAGCCTATCATTTCTTATCTTCTTCCTATGCCATCTCAGTATCAGATATTCAGAACTGGGCCATACTTAGATACCAGCACTGAATATCTGGGTATAATGCAGCAGCCAGCATTTATCCTATACCTAGATAACTACCCAGATAAAGTTAGGGCAGTTTTTTTTAGCTATCCTAATTTTATCTGGATAGTTACCCAGTTAACAGACTAAAAATGGCCGCCAACAGGATAACTCCTGGCTGTGCCTTAGCTTCATCCCAGATCACTCAAGCATTATCCAGATAGTGCCAACACAATCTGATCATATATTTCACAGTATTATTCAGATAATGCCACTGAAAATTCAGAAATGGACCCAGTAAATGGGACATCCAGGTAGGAGTATTTCCTACCTGGATAAGTTCCAGTGAATATTGACCCACTTTTATTTATTTTATGAGACTTGATGGAAACTTTCTAAGTTTCAAAATTGGTGAATGAAGCCCTACATAAAATCACAATCTGCTGCCAAGAATATGTAAACATGTAAGATGTTCATTTTTAAATTGGATATGAGCAGTATAGAACTCTGCTCATTTAGAAACATCACTTCTAGCAATTTAATCATGTTTCTTTAACTGCTTGCTCTAAGTTTCTCCCAGCTGCTCTTTTCTTAACATAGTCTCTCACAAAGCCCTTACCTTGCAAGAGACAGAAAGAGAAAAGAAGCAAGACATGAGTTGATTAGGGCGAGGAGGGGAAGTGGGAGGGTCGAGGAAGGTGAAGGGAGTGGGCTTACTCTAAATGTGACACATCAGGGAGGCTCAGCAGCCTTGGAGTCAAAAGGAGTCTGTGTGACTGACTGAGAGAGCAGCAGCATCCCTCCTGATCCCGAGTGGACTCTGAGCATCTCTTAGTCCCTGCCAGCCACTTCCCCCAACAGGTTCAACCAGTATGCCGGACTTTGCTGGCACTTGGAAAATGAAAAGCAGTGAGAATTTTGACGAACTTTTGAAAGCTCTAGGTAAGCAATTTTTGGAAGCTATAAAATGGTCGCTGCGTTTTTCAATGATATTTAATAATGGTTCTTCAAATGCCTCTCTGATCAGCTACGCCCCCAAATGCGGACGCTTTTCTGATCGCATCCTGCAGATAGCCAAGATCCTGGAAAATCAAATCTAGAATATGTCAGCTTGCCAGTCTACTACAGTGCAATACACTGGCCTTCATCCAGCATTATTATCTATTATGTCATTGAACTGCATTTTTAATCCCAGAAGGTTTTCATCTGTGTGCAACTGTTCCTTGTGACCCTGGGCAATTCGCTTAATCCTCCACTGCCCCGGGTACATTAGATAGATTCTGAGCCCACCAGGGAAAATGCTTGAACTACCTTCGTGTAAATTGCTTTGAGTGTGGTTGTAAAACTGCAAAAAGGCGGCATGCAAGTCCCAATCCCTTTCCCTAGTAGCAATTAGTGCTATATAAGTGGTTTCATTAGGATTAATATTGGTATAATGAAGACAAGCCCAGGATCAAAATAGAAAAAAATGCTTAAGGCATTTACCTGTGAAAATGATTGTAGTCAGGGGATATTTGATCGGCAGACTCTTGACATTTGTCAGATTTGATTCCTAAAGGGATGGATATCTTTGTTTGAGAAGAAGCTGGCATCTGATGCACTGCCTGGTGGGGGATTTTTGGGTCTTTTTTTTTTCTCAGGTGTCAATGCCATGCTAAGGAAAGTGGCCGTGGCAGCAGCTTCCAAACCACACGTGGAGATCAAGCAGGATGAAGACTGGTTTTACATCAAGACATCAACTACCGTTCGAACCACTGAGATCAGCTTCCGAATTGGGCAAGAGTTTGACGAGGAGACTGTGGATGGAAGAAAATGCAAGGTAAGGTATGAATCCATATTCTACTCTTAGCCTAAAGATAAATGAATGAGTCCGTCAGAAATATTAATTTCACAGGGTTTCTGAAACATTTTTGTGTTCACACCCAAAAGCAGTTGATTGGGGAGGGGGGGGGGATCATTTGCAAAGCACTTAGACACACAATGGTACTTTGTATGTCTAAGTGCTTTGAAAATGAGCCTCCCTGTGTTATAAATGTAAAGACTAATTATTGTCTTTCCTTGCCCTTCTGAAATTCCCTAATCTCATTTTACAAGAAATATAGACCTTTGCTTTCCTCAGTTTCGTATAATTTCTGATCTCTGTAGGCTGGGGTTTAGGATAAGCAGACTATAGTATGAGATGCTGAGTAGCAGTACAACTTTGTAATCCCTTATTTATTTAAAATTAATTCTATAGATTTTGAAAATGGTTTATTTAATTTCTTTGTTTCTCAGGGGAGAGATTTTGTAGGATTTAGAGAAAGTTTAACAAACAAAGAAAAAAAAGCTGCAAACAAGTAATTATACCTATTCTGAAAATGTTCCATAGCCTATACACTGTCCAAGCACGGCAATTATTAATCTGCTGCAATTTTTATAGTTATTATTTAATGATATGGGGAAAATTTGTGTCTTTGTCCCTGTTTCCACACTCCATATCTATAAAGTTTGAGAATGATAATCTCCTGAGTGTAATTACACCTTCTGAAATGTTCTGCACATTATTCACAAGAATAAAATAATAATAAAAGTTGTTCATATCTTCTGGTAAAGTGGTACATTTAAGAACATAAGAATAGCCATACTGGGTCAGACCAATGGCCCATCAAGCCCAGTAGCCAGTTCTAATAGTGGCTAATCCAAGTCACTAGTACCTGGCCAAAACACAAAGAGTAGCAACATTCCATGCTACCGATCCAGGGCAAGCAGTGGCTTCCCCCATGTCTTTCTCAATAACAGACTATGGACTTTTCCTCCAGGAACTTGTCCAAGCCTTTCTTAAAACCAGCTAGGCTATCTGCTCTTACCACATCCTCTGGCAACGCGTTCCAGAGCTTAACTATTCTCCGAGTGGAAAAAAAAAAAATCCTCCAATTGGTTTTAAAAGTATTGCCCTGTAACTTCATCGAGTGTCCCCTAGTCTCTGTAATTTTTGACGGAGTGAAAAATCGATCCACTTGTACCCATTCTACTCCACTCAGGATTTTATAGACTTCAATCCTATCTCCCCTCAGCCATCTCTTTTCTAAGCTGAAGAGCCCTAACCGTTTTAGTCTTTCCTCATACGAGAGGAGTTCCATCCCCTTTACCATATCGGTCGCTCTTCTTTGAACCTTTTCTAGTGCCACTATATCTTTAGAATCAAATGCGCTCTAAATGTATGGATGCCAATGAAGTTATCTGCATGTGCCAAGTACTTCTAAGTTGCTTCTTAACATCTTGCTACACTGTCAACAATTTATTGATAAGACCAGAAAGCTATAGCACTAATCACTGCGGAAGTGTTATCCAGATAATTATCTATTTCAGAGGATACTCATTTCTGTGATGTCCATTTGTAACTAATAGTTGTCATTGAATATCTAGTAAGTGTTTAAATTGTATGAACAAAATTCATGAATCCCCTGAGGCTGATGTACTAAAGTGGTATATCAAATCTATATATATAAAATCGGAGGTATGTATGTGTGTATGTATGTGTGTGTGTATGTGCCGCGATCACGCAAAAACGGCTTGACCGATTTGAACGAAACTTGGTATGCAGATCCCTCACTACCTGGGGTGATATGTTCTGGGGGTCTCGCGGCCCACCTGCACACGTGGGCGGAGCTACAAACAGAAAATCAGATTTCACCCATTCATGTCAATGGAAAAAATGTAAAAAGCTGCCAACGCAAAAACGGCTTGCCCGATTTGAACGAAACTTGGTATGCAGATCCCTCACTACCTGGGGTGATATGTTCTGGGGGTCTCGCGGCCCACCTGCACACGTGGGTGGCGCTACAAACAGAAAATCAGATTTCACCCATTCATGTCAATGGAAAAAATGTAAAAAGCTGCCAACGCAAAAACGGCTTGCCCGATTTGAACGAAACTTGGTATGCAGATCCCTCACTACCTGGGGTGATATGTTCTGGGGGTCTCGCGGCCCACCTGCACACGTGGGCGGAGCTACAAACAGAAAATCAGATTTCACCCATTCATGTCAATGGAAAAAATGTAAAAAGCTGCCATTCTCACTGTAATTCAAAAACGGCTTGACCGATTTGAACGAAACTTGGTATGCAGATCCCTCACTACCTGGGGTGATATGTTCTGGGGGTCTCGCGGCCCAAAACTCTATGTTGCTTGCTCAAGGCTGGGTTCACCCAAGAATTTATATGTTCTTGCTCCAGGAGGTGAAACTAAAAATGTTGTTTATAATCACGTTTTGCGTTAGTTGTATTGTATTCATTTTGTCAAATATTTCACATTATAATTTGAATATTGTACTTTTTATTAAGCTGTAAAAAAATAATTTAATTCACCACTATAAAGTATCTTTATTTGAATCCATTTACAGTGTTATTGCTATAATTAAATACCCGTGCAACGCCGGGGCATCAGCTAGTGCTAAATAAATAAAGTGCACCGATGCTCATGATAGCATTAAACACGTAACACATGTTATTAGCACATTTAATAAGCATTATTTAGCTATTATGAACACCAATACAAAATCTAAGCAAAATAACAAGCTGAATGCTTTGCAAATCAGCATGTGACTTATGAATGCATAATGAAACTATTATAGGAAATAACTGACCCCCCTCTTCTATTAAACTGTGCTAGCAGTTTGTAGGGCAGAGAACTGCGCTGAATGGCCCGCGCTGCTCCCAACGCTCATAGAAACTCTATGAGGGTTGGGAGCAGTGCAGGCCATTCAGCGCGGCTCACTGTGCTAACAACTGCTATCGCAGTTTCGTGGAAGAGGGGGGTTAATATATCTTGGCAGAGGTTTAGTTTTTTATTGCAAAAATGTGTCTGCATTAACCCAATAATATTAATTTGAGAAACATAACTCCAAACTAATCAGTACATCACTAAAAAGGGCCACTGACAGGCCTTTTAATGTCCATGTTACCTCAAATTACTCCATCCATTTCCTTGTTCATATCATTAAATCAACACAGTCTACTATCTGTCTTAAAAACGTCCCTGTTCTTTTTAGTAACCTGGATTGGCCACTGTGAAGAGAGGATGCTGGGCTCAGTGGACATTTGTTCTGATCCAGCATGGCACACCTTATGTTCTTATAACTTATCTGCTTTATCCCTTAGTAAAATGAATTGAAATAGCTGCATTTTGTATACAGTGCCTTTCAGCAGCTGTTGTCCACCTAGCTTTAATTTAAGAACATAAGAATAGCCTTACTGGGTCAGACCAATGGTCCATCAAGCTCAGTAGTCCATTCTTATGGTGGCCAATCCAGGTCACTAGTACCTAGCCAAAACCCAAGGAGTAGCAACATTCCAGCACCTCAAAGAATAGCAAGATTCTGGAACCCCAATGAGAGCAACATTCCAGAGCTGAGATTGTGATGTCATAATGCCTCATTCCACAGTGTCTCAGAGCCACCGTTATCAGTGATGTTACAATGGCTTGATTGTCCTATACTTGGCACAAGTAGGAACATAAGAATAGCCATACTGGGTCAAACCAATGGTCCATCATGCCCAGTAGCCCATTCTCACGGTGGCCAAAACAGGTCACTAGTACCTGGCCAAAACCCAAGGAGTAGCAACATTCCATGCTACCAATTTATACTCTATTTTTTTTTTGCTCAATCAGTTGCATAACTAATTTTTCAAAAACCCTTTTAATTCAACCTTAGGACTTCATGGAGAAAAATTCTGCTGTTTATCAGCTCCTGATTTTCCCCATTCTTGCCAAATAATTATTCCCCATAATCTACGGAACTTCATACTTCAAGGATTCATTGAAGAAATCCCCTCACCTTTCCTTCCGGAAACAATTGAAATCAATTCGGTTCCACCAACTATCGAACCCTATGCGATTACTCGCCATAGTCTGCGTATGAGCATTTAGCATTGACAACAGTGGCTCTAATTCTTGTTGATCTTTGTTGTCTCTGATTCTACTACTTGATTCTCACATGTTTATGTTTATTGTACATTTGATATCCCGCTTAATACAAAAGGTCAAAGCGGCTTTACATATTATAAAAAGAATTTTTAAAAACATATAGAAAAGAACGTCAATAATAATAGGACAGATAAAACAATCATAAAATCCATACAATTAAAACAAGCAATAAATAAATAAAAACTAAAATATAGGTAGTAGTGCCCTCTATCGACTCTTTCGCCTTTCTTCTACCCTCTGATGGTTTGTAAACATGTAACTCCTAACCCTAATGTATTTTAAGGTTTTTATTTTTTTAACCTCCATTCCTATTGCAGTAGTAATGTATAAACCGCCTAATACTTACGTACTAAGTTTCCAAGTTTATTGTAAATTTGATTGAATGCTTATCAAATACTAAGGGGCTCATAATCAAAAGAGAAAAACGTCCAAAAGCCGGCACTTGAACGATCATCATTCAAAAACGTCCAAGTGCCGATAATAAAACCGGGTGTTGGATGTATTTCAAAACGACCTAGGCTTCCACAGTGCCGCTGCACGACCATAGCTAAACGGGCCGCTTCAGGAGGAATGTCGAGGGCGGGATTTGTGCGGGACATGGGCAGGCTTAGACTTAGTTGCACTGCATGTATAACCGAAAGTTATACAGCACAGCATAGACGGAACTTGGACATTGTGACTTAGACCATTTAAAACATGGTCTAAGTCACAAAAACCCACCTAAAGTGACCAGATAAGCACTACAATCACATAATACAGACCCCCACACACTACCCCAGTGATCACCGACCCCCCAACCCCATAAACATAGTAATCACACCTTTAAAATTCAGCCTCCAGACCATCATCACCTGGCAGCCCAGCATAGGAAAGCCTAGTCGACCTGCACAGGTCTTGGGGGGTGGGTTGGTGGGTTGGGGACCCATGGAGAGGAGGACCCATGCCCATAAGCTCCTGTAATCACTGCATTGATATTGAAACATATGCACTCCCCTATACACCCCCAAACCCCTTTTGTACTGGCATATAAGTGGCTCCTGCAGCCATAAGGGCTATTGGGGTGGTAGATAAGTGGGTCAAGGGGATTCTGGAGGTGGTTTGGGGGGCTCACCATGACCTATAAAGGAGCTGTAGTGAGATGACATGGCATCCTTTTTGTGAAGTTCACTGCAGTGCCCTGTAAGGTACCCCACTATTTAGGTGGCATGTCTGGGTGTTCAGTCCATCACTTTGCAGACCCCTCCCATGTCCAACAGGGCTTGTTCTAGGCATTTTTGACTTGGACGAAAATGTGGTATAAAGATGGACGATTTAGCGGCTTGGACGATCAGATCAGCAGGTATAGTTAGACGATTTTCGAAACGAAAAAAAATTTGGATGTATTTTTCAAAAATGTGTCCTAAGCTCTTTTTTTACTTTGGACGACTTGCAACTTGGACGAAAACGGACTTAGACGTTCCTTTCGATTATGCTCCTCCATGCGTTTTACAACAATAAAATAGGGGTTAGAACAAAATTTAAAACAACAATAATAAGCAGACCAATTGTACTCAGACAAACACAAAATAAACGTACTAAGAACAAGCAGGAGAGGGGGGGGGAGAACTACATTAAATACAGGAAAGAGAATGCATATGGGAGAAAACCAAAATGACTAAGGGGATCAATGAGAAAAGAATCAGTGAATAGCGGTATATCAAATGTAATACATCCAATCCAATCTATAGCTAGATATCTAATTTCCGCAAAATAGACACAATCAAGAACTTGTTCTTACTTGCTGGAGAACATGCCTTCAGCTAGCATATTTCAAACTCAGGAGTTTTTGAAACTCAAAGGCCCGGATTCTATAAACAGTGCTGTAAGTTCGGCAGCAGTAGGTAGCCTACTGCCGCCGAACTAAATTGCTTTAGTTGGTTTTAAATTGACCATGCCTATTAAAAGAAACAACTAAAAAGCTGTTTAATAAAAAGTAGACGCCGGAATTCCATCTAAGCATGGCGCCTAGCAGCGCCCAAGGTCAAAGTAGACATGGTTAGGGGTGGAGATGCTATAGGTGATTCTCTGTCAAACTTAGGTGCTGATAATGTAGGTCTTTAAAACCCTGGCCTACGTTACCGCCACCTAAGTTTTTCACCTAAGTAGCCACGATTCGGTTAACGGTGTCTAAACTTGATTGGCACATAGCCAGTGCCGTTTATGAAGGTGCCGGCCGACATAGGTGCCATTTACAGAATCTGGGCCATAACGCACTGTTGAAGAGAGATATTATTGCTTCTAAATTTCCAATGCATCCTATTTCAATCATTTTCGCTTATAACGTGTTCACCATATTCTGTGCCTTGATCCTGAAATAAACTCCCATTATGAAGATCATTGATATTTCTTGATCATTATATTTCTTGTTAAATATGGCTATGGACTATTACAATTAACCATTTTAAGAAAAAAAATCTCATTTCCCTAGTCTTGTGCATTTTTTTTGTTGTCTTCGGCTTTAAAATCAGCTCAGATTCCTTATTGCTTTCATAAAGGCTCTTTTACATGAAAATGGGAAGGATAATCCTCACTGATATTTCAGTGGAGGACAATAGCTTAATTTAAAATAAAGCATTTTACGATGCAGTGCTGTCAAGTAATTTATGTTCAGGCCGAATGATGGAGTAGTACTCCAGAGCTGTATAAATTCATTATAACATTCTGTGTTTCCAGGACATAGAATGACAGGCACCTCATGAGACACAATTTATTATATGTGACAAAGATGTTTAACGGTTATGGAATGCAAATGATTTTGTACGTAGGCTATTGTTTGGCAGACAAAGAGAGATGTGGTTTAGTGGGAATAAAAGGCATGGAGTAGAGAAAGTTGGGGGGTATTGGGGCGGTGACCTGTCAAAGGCGCACAGGACATTGGTGTGGCGACAATCCCACCCCGACATATGCATGCAGGACAAATGTGTACCGCCCTATTGCCTTCCCGTTTGCGCTTTGTGGGGGGTTTAGGGAGACCCCCCCACATACTCGCACTCTCGGTCAGGGGTGTGGGGGGAACCCCCCAACACTTAGAACTCGCTCTCTCATCTCGCGAACTCGAAGCTTTCCCTTTTCTGCTCCAAGGGGCTACAATGAGGGGGATGTCGACGCAGCTCTCAATTACACCATTGCCGCAAACCCCCCCCCCCCAAATCCACTTACAATTTCGCTCGCTCTGAAGGGAAGGAAATAGGGTGGCGCGCAAATGTCAGGGTGGGATTGTCAGCGCACCAATGTCCTGAGCACTATTGACGGCGTACCGTTGGGGCCCCAGAGCATGCATGCAGTTTAAAGGATTTCAGTGAAGGGTGGGCATTCGAAATTGAATCTCTACAACAGGGGACACCAAAGTCCCTCCTTGAGGGCCGAATCCAGTTGGGTTTTCAGGATTTCTCCAATGAATATGCATGAGATCTATGTGCATGCACTGCTTTCAATGCATATTCATTGGGGAAATCCTGAAAACCCGACTGGATTCGGCCCTTAAGGATGGACTTTGGGCACCCCTGCTCTACAAGTTCTGCACACTTAGAAGGGAAGAAGGAGATTTTCACAACTCAGCTTTTTATCAGTTAGTTGTTTTTACTCATTTCTATTTACAGTAACTCCAAGTTCCAAGTTTATTAAGACTTTTTATCTCGTGCTTTATGGTAAAACCTTTTTGGCGGCTTACAATTCTAAAAATAAAATTTAAGGAATGTGCCGATTTAACCCCCTCTTTTACTAACGCGAAGCACGAGTTTTAGCGCCGGCAGTGGTGGTAACTGCTCCGATGCTCATACTGAGCGTCGGAGCAGTTACCGCTGCTGCCGGCGCTAAAACCTGCACTGTGCGTTAGTAAAAGAGGGGGTAGAAGACTAGGCAGTGAGGGTAAATAATAGAAATACATTCATTAAAAAGAAGGGAAAGGATAAAACCTAAGGTTTAGGGCGGGGGTAAGCAATTCCAGTCCTCCAGAGCCGGAGCCAGGTCAGGTTTTTAGGATATCCACAATGAATATGTATGAGATGGATTTGCATGCACTGCCTCCTTGTATATTTATTGTGGATATCCTGAAAACCTGACCTGACTCCGGTTCTCGAGGACCAGAATTGCCTACCCCTGGTTTAGGGTAATATGCTTGTATTTTCTTTTTCAACAATTTGCTGCAAATCTACACATTTTAGTTATATAAAAGCATCACTAAAAAGAAACGTTTTTAATTCTGATTCAAAAGATCCCAGATTAGACTCTAGTCATATATGTTTTAGTAAGGAATTCCAAAGAAGAATGTTGTATATACTTATGAACTCATGAACTAATTAGTACACTTCTCCCTCTGTATTTGTGATTTCAGCATTTGCGGTTTCGATTATTCACGTTTTTTAGCTTGCTGGCTCCTCCCCCCCAAATTACGTCAGCTTGCATAGAGAAATCACTGATTCCAAGCTTTTACAGAGAAAATCGCTGATTCCCAGCACTTTCTTCACCATGTTTTGCCTCTCCTTCAGAAACAGGCCAGGTCTCCCACCATGTTATTCGCCATATTCACGATGGTTTTTAATAGAAAACAGCGAATAACATATAAATAAGTTATTTGCGATTTTTCAGTATTTGCGGTTCTGTTAATCCCCTATCACAGCGAATAAGGAGGGAGTAGTGTAATATCCTTTTGAATCCAGACTCTCCCTGGAACTAGCACAGAACGTTGGGTTTCACATTTATCAACCTTCCCTTTGCCGAAGTAGATGGATATAAATACAGATATGCTGCCTGTAGAAAATTCTCCAATGTGATTAATTGAGTTTTCCGTGTGGTAACTGTAAATGTACTTCCCCAGAAACAGTGGCCTAGCGAGGGTGAGAGGTGCCCGGGGCAGTGGCACCCCTCCCCTGCCCTTTTCTTCCCCCCTCCGCCCTCCATATGCTCCTTCCCCGCCCCCTCCTACCACATGCGCAGTGCATCCCTTCCCCGCACCTCTGTAATGTTCCTGGCACGAGCGGCAATCGCTATGCTGCTGTCGCACCAGTGTTGGCTCTTCCTCTGATGTCACTTCCTAGGCACGGGTCCAGGAAGTGATGTCAGAGGAAGAGCCGACGCTGGCGCTAACAGCAGCTTGATACCAGTGTCCTGTGTTTGTTAGCATTGAATAATTCTTCTATTACATCATAGTTTTAAGATGACTAATTGCATTATTTTTGTTTAATAGCACTGCTATAAATTTAATTCAGGAAGAATCCTTTTGTATTTTCATTGAAAGAAAATATATAATGTTATTTCAATTTCTAATTTTCAACTATTCATGCTGCTGCTGCCCCTTGAAATCCTAATTAGTGTAAGCAGCTCTTCAGGATGTGATTATTCTTCATTTGCATTCCCTAGCAATCGGTTGGTGTGTGGTTTACCATACTATTACTGTCACTTCATGTGTATCAGTGCCTCAGCTTCGTGCTGCCACAGACCATAATTAATGTCCCTAATGGTTGTCTTGCCTGCAGAGTTTAGCCACTTGGGAGCATGAAAACAAAATCCATTGCAAACAGACCCTTCTAGAGGGAGCTGGACCAAAAACATACTGGACTCGAGAGCTGGCTAACAATGAGCTGATTTTGGTAAGGACTCACTTTGGACTCTTTCTGATAATGAAGTGTGATTTAAGGGCTCTTTTTACTAAGGCGCGCTAACGTTTTTAGTGCACGCAGGAAATTACCGCACGCTACGCTTCTAGAGCTAACGCCAGCTCAACGCTGGCGTTAAGGTCTAGCGCGCGGGGCAATGTAGCGTGTGCTATTTCGCGCATTAAAGCCCTACCGCGCCTTAGTAAAAGGAGCCCTAAATGTTTGACTATGCTCTGCAATTGTTCTGCGCATTAGGATCAAAACAGGCAAAATGGACAAAGAGTGTCAGCTTCTAGACGGTGCCTCATGAATACCAGAGTAATTCATTTCCCGAGAACATTAAATCTATTTAACACATTTATATTCTTTTTCTCAAAATTGTATTTAGTGTTGCGCAATGTTAAACACAAATAAAATGATATAGTACAATTAAATGTATATTTTTGTAAATTACATTTTGTGGCGGAGGAGAGGACATGGCCATATAAAAAAAAAAGTCCTTGGTTTCTAAAGATAAAAGCAAAAGGGTGCTGGAGTTTCAGAGCATATGACTGGCAATGTGTCATCGATATCATTTATTTTTCTCTGGCGGTAAATAAGTAACACTAGCATGTTTCGGTAAAATTGATGATCGGCTCCTGGAAAATAAGTAAACATTATTAATCTAATACTACACTGTATCCAAATTCAGCAAAACCAAAGGTCAACATAGAAAATGTGTAAGGTTATACTTTTTTATTGAACCAACTTAATACATTTTTTTTATTACCTTACACATCATCAGGGAGTCTAATTCTGGAGAGAGCTAGATCAATCATTGGGAAATCTAGGCAAAGAGCTGCCGCAGTCAAAAAAGCAGCCCAATAAGCCTGAGAGCTACACTAACTCGAATAACCATCAGCTTGTTCTTTTAGCTGCAAAGATGGTGGGCTGTTTTCAAAGTAGCTTATGTACCTGTGTAAATGGCAATTTGAAATTCCCCTCATTATGTGAACCTAAGAACATAAGAATTGCCACTGCTGGGTCAGACCAGTGGTCCATCGCATCCAGCAGTCTGCTCCCGTGGCGGCCCCCAGGTCAAAGACCAGAGCCCCAACTGAGATCAACCCTACCTGCGTACGTTCCAGTTCAGCAGGAACTTGTCCAACCTTGTCTTGAATCCCTTGAGGGTGTTTTCCTCTATAACAATCTCCGGAAGAGCGTTCCAGTTTTGCACCACTCTCTGTTTTTGCTATCTGCATATACCTGGACATGAATATCAGCACTTATCTGGCTAAGTGCTGACTCCTCCCCCAAGAATGCCACAAAATAGTACCACTGAATATGCCTGGTTAACCCTGGACAAGCAATTTAAACAGCCAGAAGCAATGTCTGGCTATTTAAATCACTTTGAATTTCTATCCCCTGTTTGTTTGTTTTTTTGCCAAAGCACTCCCTGATTTGAATAGTAGGTCGACTCATTCTAGGTCTTATTTTATGAGCTGAACCCCTTTTTTTATTGTGATTACTATAATCATATTCCTGAGCATATACATTATCATCTAATCTCTACCCCTCTTTTTGTTTTCCCTGTCTTCATATTTTTGTCTATAATAATTTACTTATTGTTTCTCATGAAATCCCAGTAAGGGGGGGGCAGTGGTCCACCCCGGACGCCCTCTTGGTGGAGGCTCTGGCACCCGTCCTCCTCTCCATCCCCTAATCCTAAACTAAAACTAAACTAAACCTTGGATTTATAGACCGGGTCATCAACCTCAAACAGAAGCTCAACTCAGTTTACAATAATTAGAAATAAAAAAACATAGAAAAGGAAAGAAGAAAGCACACAACCCACACCCACACACAGCCCCCCCCCCCGCCATGCGTGTGTGCCTCTTCCCTTTTCCCTTTTTCATTTTTGCAGCGCATGCAGTTTCATGAACTTCCTGCCCGCGTCGTTGTCAGCTCTTTCTAACATCACTTCCAGGTCCTGAATCAGAGGGAAAGTCAACACGACGCGGGCAGCAAGTTCATAATACTGCTCGTGCTGGGAAAATTAAAGAGGTACGGGAAGGGGGTTTGGGAAGGCAGAGAAGGGGTGCCACTCACCCTCACTACACCACCGGGTGGGAGTTGATATACTGCTGCTCTGTGGTTACAATCAAAGCAATTTGCAGGTTATATACAGGTACTTATGCACCTGGGGCAATGCAGAGTTAAATGACTTGCCCAAAGTCACAAGAAGCTGTGGTGGGAATCGAACCCAGTTCCCCAGGTTCTCAGACTGCTACACTAACCACTAGGCTACTCCTCCACCTATGAAGTTACTCTGGGAATGGCAATATAACTAATACAGCAAAAAAATAAATAAATATGAAAAAAGTTTAATATTTAAAAATTGATGTCTAATTATGCAGAATTGTTCTGAGAGGGACAATGGTAAGGTTGTCATTCATGATTGCGCAGTTTAATGATCAGATTCTCAGTCAAGAGGGATCTGTGGCCTGGAAATTTAATTGAGGGAGCAGTGGGCACAGCTAATTCCATCACAAAGGCCCAGATTCTCAAAACAGCGCCAGGTTTTCAATGCCTGCATTTCCAGCACCTATCTTTTACATAAAATCAAGCTTGGTGGTGCCGAACATCAACCCCACCCATAACCAAGCCTCTTTTGATGTTCAGCATCGGTGAGTGTCTGCATAGATGTGATTCAGGCGCCTTTTTTTCTAGGCACATTGCAAAACCTACTTTTTTTTTATTAATCGGTTTTTAACGGCATGGTCAGTTATCTCACCATTAATTGTCAATTAAAACACAACTTAGGTGCCATTCGGATCCACCTTTTGAACGTCGAAGAAGAAAAAACTCCAATTGAATGTTTAAAGATCAAAAGACAAAGAAAAATACATTCAAAATATTAATATGTGAGAGAGACTAATATGTGCACACAAGCCTACGTGGAGGAAAAGACCTCAGTGTCCACTAGATAAGCAAAAAACAGCTGATCCTAAGGACAAACCTACTTCAAATACAAATTTGAAGAGGCAGACATATCCTTGGTCTGAAAAAACTCCACGAAAAGGAATAGGCTAAATATCACAGAAGACTTATGACTGAGTTAAATGATCGAAACATTCAAGGTACTAAAGGGGATAGACTTAGTAGATAAGGACAGGTTGTTCACCCTCTCCAAGGTAGGGAGAACGAGAGGGCACTCTTTAAAGTTGAAAGGGGATAGATTCCGTACGAACGTACGGAAGTTCGTCTTCACTCAGAGAGTGGTAGAAAACTGGAACACTCTTCCGGAGGCTGTTATAGGGGAAAGCACCCTCGAGAGATTCAAGACAAAGTTAGACAAGTTCCTGCTGAACAAGGACGTATGCTGGTCTCAGTTAGGGCGCTGGTTTTTGACCAGAGGGCCGCCGTGTGAGCAGACTGCTGGGCATGATGGACTTTGACCCAGTAGCGGCAATTCTTATGTTCTTAAATATCTTCTATTAAATCTTTTCAATCAGTCAATGGCACTTATCTTAGGTTGAGCTTTCAATAGAAGTCTCTTCGACACATAATTCACTGCATTGAAGATACAGAAAAGGTACTTTCACCCAACTGAAATAGTGGTGAGATTACTCCGGTTTACTATATTTCATTAGCGATCTCACTCTGAACAGTGCCATTTTGAAAATGTGGCCAAAATGTATTGATCTAATAGAAGGGTATCACTTTTGAGGTTTTTTGTTTCTGTTTAGTTTGTTGATCTTCATTTCTATACATTCAAGTAAATTAACAGAACAGCCATACTAGTTTATCATCATTCAGGAATTTATAATGAAAAATTAAAATTGAAAATTACTGCTAGGGGTTGCCAGCGCTATTTTGAACCCAGCACTGGCAAGTGCGGAGAGAGGGGTCTTCAAATTGGAGGGGGGCAGTAGTCCCAGGTGGATGGGCTTGACTTTGGAGGGCACTTCTGGGAGGGGTATTTCCAGGTGGGAGGTCTTGAAATAGGGGGGGAGCTTGATTTGATGGAAGCATTTTGGGAAGGGGCTTACACACTGGAGGCCTTTGGAAGGGGAGTTTGTGATTGGAGAGCTTGGGGGATAACTGTTATATTGACTGGCCCCTTTATGAGTCAGCTTGGGAATATTGGGGCATGGCTTTGCAGTCTGATGTTCCTGAATCAGTAAAATAACCCTCAGTTTTTACCAGCAAGATATGTTATAGAACTGACATAGTAATGAGGGTTCTTGCATGCATTTTCATACTTTGCATCTCGTTACGGTGTATCCCACAATGACTTAATTAATGCCGTGTTACAGCACTGTAGTTCAAACAAGAGGTTGACCCTTGGTACTCCACAGAAATTAATCTTGAACAAAAACAAAAACGCTTTGGAGAAGATGATGTTCAAGATGCAGGCTTTATTAAAAGTACAGCTCAATAATCCACCTGAGAAATGCCTAGGACCCAAATCATTGTGGACTTGGACCCAACATGGTCCGTGTTATGACAAAACTGTCTTCCTCAGGGGTTCCTAAAGGTCCTGACATAAAGACTCGTGGATTAAAGACTAAAAACGACTCTAGATAAAACACTACATGGCTGAGAGCCCTTTAATACATTGAGGCAAATGACACGCGATATAGCTGTGACAGCTTGATAACTATCCCCCTAAATTTGATAAATTGAGACCATACTCCACATGCCCTAGCTGAGGAATGAGGTCTATTACTGTCAAGACATGTGCAAAATTAGCCCACTTGGAGATCTTGCCCATGAGTGCATAAGAACATAAGAATTGCCGCTGCTGGGTCAGACCAGTGGTCCATCGTGCCCAGCAGTCCGCTCACGCGGTGGCCCTCTGGTCAAAGACCAGCGCCCTAACGGAGACCAGCCCTACCCATCTATTTTAACTGTAATCCTCTTAGAAGCCTTTATTAAACTTTCATTAAATTCTAGTACTTAAAACAATGTTGAGTAATTTGTAACTAAAATATTTGTTTTGCTTCTAGACTTTTGGAGCTGATGACGTTGTATGTACAAGGATTTATGTAAGAGCATGAAGGAATTTTTTTTTTTACCAGCTGAGATGGACAAACTGAAAAGCAAATGTTGTGAAATAAAAAAATACAGCGATAACTGTACATTTCAGCTGCCAATGAAAACCTACATCTGGCAGTGTGCTTCATATCAAAATTAGGATCACAATTAATAAATGAGTGCAGTTTTGCTCTTTATTTTACTCAAGCACTGTTTTGCTTGTCTTTCAGGCTATATTTTTTTTTTCTACTTACATTGTATTTTGTAGTTATAAACTATGTATACTTAGTTATTAAATATGTTGGACATATCGTATGACTGTTCTTTCCATTCCTAATGTATATATTATCAAACTAGTCTTTAAGCCCGTTACATTAACGGGTGCTAGAATAGATGTGTGTGTCTGTCTTTCTTTCTTTCTCTCTCTCCTTGGCCGCTGTCTGTCTGTCTTTCTTTCTTTCTGTCTCTCTCTTTCCTTGGCTGTCCACCACCACCCCTTGCCTGCTCCCCCTGTCCAGCAGTAGCCCTTCTCCCTTCCTTTCACCTCCCCTGTGTCCAGTAGCACCCCTTCCCTACTCCCCCTGTCCAGCAGTGGCCCTTCTCCCTTCCTTTTACCTCCCCCCTGTCCAGCAACACCCCTTCCCTGCTCTCCCTGTCCAGCAGTAGCCCTTCTCCCTTCATTTTACCTTTTACCCAGTTTTCGTCGTGGTCTGCAGTGGTTTCGGGGTCGCAGTGTCGTGGAAGAAAGGCAATGTTTAAACCGGCGCAGGCTCCTACTAGTGGGGAAACTGCCGCACGCTCTACTGCGCATGCGGAAACCACCGAACGAAACAGTCGCACTCTCCTTCTTCTGCCTCCTGCTGCCCCATGCGCCGCAAGCTGCTCCACGCGCCTCAAATCGAATTCGGCATGGAGGCACACATCACGGTGGCAGGGATCACGGCCTCCTAAGTGTGCATGCGCACTTAGGGTTTTATTATAGAAGATTTACTCCAAGATTCTATAAAAGTTGTCCAGATTTGGTCACTCAAAATAGAGCGCTGATCCCATATCAGTGCCCATAATTATTAAAAGGCTCCATGATTCAATTATTGGAGCTAACAATAATTTGATTGTCACTAATTATTTGGGTGCCAAGCTGGCTACACACTATTAACAATGGGCACCTAAATTATATTGGGCAAGATTCACTAAGCCAACCAATCAACTTCCGACCATTTAGTGACCCCCTTTACGACCCAATTTCCCTCCGACCCAATTCACTAACCTATGTCTCGATCATCCTCCGATCCGCACATGCAAATGAGGGGGAACGGCATTCAAATGCAGGCAGGAAGTGATTCACAAAAAACAAAACAAAAATAAAAACCAACTCCAATGGGCTGGCCGATCCAAAAATAAGCGACTGCTGAGGCCCTTTCCGACTGCCCTGCCTTCTGTTGCCCTGCTCTCTGCTCTCAGTTCCTATCTCCTGCTCTCTCCTGCTTGCCCCGAATCTCTTGTTCTTCTCCTGCCTGCCCCGAATCTCTCCTGCCACTCCGCTCTCGCCACGAATCTCTCCTGCCCTTCCCCGCACTACGAGCCCATGGTTTTAACCCGCGGGTTTAATGTGGGTTAAAACCACGGGCTCGCATAGAAAAAAAAGAAACAAAAGTAAAGTAAAAAAAAAGGTCGCTGCTCTTAAGCATGCCCAGATTGTCTATAGATGGTCTGCGCATGCATCGGGATCGCTAGAGAGCGATCCCAACAGTCGGATGGGGGCGTGATTCCGATCGCCCTCATTTGCATGAGGGCGATTCGTGAATCAGCCCCCCAGAGACGGGTCGGATCCGATCCGCGCCCTTTGTGAATCTAGCCCATTGTGTGCAACTCAAAAGGGAGCATGGGCATGGGCAGTTTAGCAGCATTCATAACGTGACCATTTATTTTTTTCATCAAAATGGGACATCTATTAATTGTCAGTCCTGCCCCAATCCTGCCCTAGTCCCACCCCAATCCTGCCCTAGCCCCGCCCCAATCCCGCCCTAGCTCCGCCCCCAATCCTGCCCCCAATTTATTCCATTCATTTTTCATGTACACATATATCTTATTAATTCATAATGGTAACCATAAAATTTAAAAAAACACAAAGCACACTATAACCAGAGAAAATGTTAATTATCATTTATATTTGAGGGTTTTTCAAAGATGTCAAGGCAGATGACTTTAAAATAGCAATGTCACCTCAGTAACTATAGAAAAATAGACAAATATAGTGCAAAATATAGACATCAGATAAATAGCTTAAATTGGAAGATATTATGGTTTATAATCATGCCTCATTTGTGGAACTTGCTTCAAATATTTTACAAAGGCAATATAGGCATTCATGTACTTTATAAAATGGACAAGGGAACCAGGTTTAATTCCCACCGCAGCTCCTTGTCATTGCAATGATGTGTCTTTGACATAAAAAAAAAGTTCAATCCATGCATAAAATTAGTGCCTTTGCATAATGAAGGCATTTATAACATATTTCATTTTACTCCTTGTGCACATTTTGCACTTTGCTTGCATATAGCAAATTTTTAAAATGTATGCCAATATGGGACAAATCAATATATCCATAGGAGGATGTTTGAACTGTAACTTATATGAATTCTGTTTCCAACCAAGTTTCCAAGTTTATTTAAAATTTGATATTCCATGTATTAGGTTTCTAAGCAGTGTACATAGGGGTGAGACATAAAATAAGACACACAGTCGTACTAAAACAAGAGGGGAAGAGAGGGAAGAACTACATCGTCAAAATAGGAAAGCAAGACATTTAGGGGTGATACATGAGGAAGGGGCCCACCTGATATAATAAAGGTTTAACATGAAAAAAAGAATTACAAGTCAAAGGTGTCTTTAAATAGGAATGCTTTTAGATTTAAATCAATCTAATGACGATTCTTCACGTAACTGAGCTGGAATAGAGTTCCACAACATGGGGGCGGTGATTGAAAATGTAATGTAATGTAATGTAATGTAATTTATTTCTTATATACCGCTCCATCCGTTAGGTTCTAAGCGGTTTACAGAAAATATACATTAAGATTAGAAATAAGAAAGGTACTTGAAAAATTCCCTTACTGTCCCGAAGGCTCACAATCTAACTAAAGTACCTGGAGGGTAATAGAGAAGTGAAAAGTAGAGTTAGAGGAAAAATAAAAATAAAATAAACATTTTAACAAGACAGCATTGATCTAAATACTTTGGAAGGTAGAAGAGAGGAGAGAAAGGAATAGAAGCAGAAGGGGGAGCCGTTGAACAGTAGAATTCTGGAAAAATAGAACAAAACAAAGACAAAAGGCAAAACAATAGATAAGATTAAAGATAAATCATAAGCTGGAAAGAAAAATAAAATAAAACTGAAAATATTGTTGAACAAGTCATGCTAATGTGTCTTAGGGAAGGAATAGATAGCAAATGCTGGGTGTTAGAACAGATAGATCTTGCTGGGGTATATGGAATTAGAGGTCTCTCAAAAATTGGCACTGTCATTTAGATATTGGGACATTGGATCATCTGTTGTTCTATTGTCCTTTGATACTTAACTTTTGGAGGCCAATATGGGATAGAATTAATAACATTTTGGATTCATCAATTCCACTAACGTATGAGGCAGTCATTTGCGGTACAATATTACATGTTAATCCCTTTATAGATCAATATAAAGGTCGTCTTTTCCTGATAATGACTGGGATAGCCATCCAGTTGACCACCCGAAACTGAAAGAATTATGATCGTTTAAATTTTTTGTTCTGGTGGGCAAGTCTTTGGTCCAGTTATAGATTTGAAAAGATAAATGCTGATAATTTAGGTCATGGCAATATATTTAAACTAGTTTTTTAGCCCGTTACATTAACGGGTGCTAGCAGCCCTTTTCGCTTACTTTTACCTCCTCCCTGTCCAGCAGCACCCCCCAATTCCCATTCCATGAACCACACCAGGTGTTTTCAAAACCGACTCCTGCTCGTGAAAACATCAGCAAACAGACCCAGAAGCTTTTTTTTTTTCCCCCCCCAGAGCAGTTCAAGGCTTGGCAGAGAATTACAAATTTGATTGGATCTACAGTGAAAAACAGCATTTGTTCCCCCCCCCTCCTCTCTGTGCAGCAGCCACAGCACGTTCTTTACCCTACCCCCCTTTCCCTTCCCGCGTTCAGGCCTGCTATCTAGTTCCTTGGCACCCTCCCCCTTCCCTTGCCACGGTCTCACAATTTTGAAAAACTCAACTTCTGCTGGTGCTGGAGTGGAGCTCGATGGCTAATTGCCTCGGAGGAGTTTGAAGGTTGATTTTTAAGTTTTAAGGTGCCGTGGCGGCTCCTCTTACGATCGCCGCCTGCGTCAGAAGCCTCGAGCTTCGGGCGGCGACATCCGCCGCGGGCCGCCAACAGTTGCCACAGCCGACATCCACCTCAGGGGGATGGATAGAGCTTCGCGTGCATGCGCACTCCTATCTGCGGTGGCTTTCAGCTCACAGAAAACGGATGCACGCGATGGGAGTGCGCATGCGCGGCCTAGCATTTTATTATATTAGATTGGTATGGGGCCCACTGACATCTTATGTTACCTCTTTATAATTGATTATTGATGTGAGTCAGTATTTTTTATTTATTTAGGTACATATCCAGGGAAGGGTGGGAGGGGGGGTTATTTTCTGTCTTAGTTTTGCCTTAGGGTACATACATTTGGGGGGAGAGTGAATGGATGGGGGAATATCATTAATGAAAATAGAGTATGTTTTTTTGTGGTACTCTATGTTTTTGTGTTTTATTGAGTAATCATTGGGTGGGTGGGTAAGTGGGTGGATGGGGGAATTGGTTGATTAAGAACACGTGTAAGTTGAATGTGCTTTTATTATATTATTATATGTTACATTTGTTGTATAGCACTATTTAAGTTTTGAAAATCAATAAAGAATAGTAATTTAAAAATAAAGAAGTCTTTTGTAAATCATCTATCTCAGAACATATTAAAAATTAGTATAATTATGAGCTGTAAGGGCCCCTTTTACAAAGCCGCGGTAGCGATTCTCCCATGGCAAGTGGATCAAGGCCCATAGAAATGAATGTGCTGTGGTGCATTTGCCATGGGGAATTGCTACCACAGCTTTGTAAAAGGAGCCTTAAATTAGGGATGGGGGACTTGCCATGTTTACAAAATTGCTTTATACATTGGTTATTAGAATCAATTTATACCTAATTAGACAATTAACTTGTGTGCCTAACAGCTGCTGTTCTATAACCTTTGCATACAAATTCACGCCCAAGGCACATAAATTTGTACATGAGATTACAGAATGAAGGGGAGAACTGTGGTCAATTTTGTAACAAGGTGCCTATAAAAATACTCAAAACTTGCCTATTTTGTAAACATAGTTTAAATTGGAAGATATTATGGTTTATAATCACGCCTCATTTGTGGAACTTGCTTCAAATATTTTACAAAGGCAACATAGGCATTCATGTACTTTATAAAATGGACAAGGGAACCAGGTTTAATTCCCACTGCAGCTCCTTGTGACTCTGGGCAAGTCTTTTAACTCTCCATTACTAAAGCTACAAAATACATACCTGTATAGAATATGTAAACTGCTTTGATTGTAACCCAAAACCATCCATTCTTGGCTCAGGCCCATCAAAGACTATTCAGCAGTGGCTGCCTTGCTTCCCTCTCTCCCACATTGGGATCCAGTACTTGCTCCCCCCATTCCCCCACTTGCCTACAGCCCAGCAACTCCCTTCTCTCTCTGAACCTCCCTCTTCCCAGTGTATCTTATCACCTTTGCAGGCAGAGACAGCGGCACGCATCTGCTGCCTGCACCACCCTACAGACTTCTCTATGTCATGTCCTGAACTCACTGACATCACTTCCTGTTTCCTTTCTGCCAGGACATAGCCTGTGGGACTGGTGCAAGTAGTGAATACACATCACTGCCGCCACCCACCAGCTGAGGTATACCGGGGGGAGGGGGGGTAAATGCCAGATCCAGGGCAGAAGACAGGGGGCAAGATGCAGGATAAAAAGGGTGGATGGTTTGCCCACCCAAAATAACAGGTTTGGCTATGCTACTGGTGTGTACGCTGCAACTCTCCCTCTGCTGCACCCAAACTATGCCCCTGAAAATATCAGCTAAAAGTAGGTGCTATCTTTTGGTATGCTTGCTTTTTACAGGTGTCAGGTCAAAAGCGCGCCGGGACAAAGGCGCGCGCAGACAATTGAGCGCAGCGTGGAGGCGCACACCGCAGAAAATTACTGTTTTTATGGCTATGACGGGGGGCGTGGGGGGGAACCCCCCACTTTACTTAATAGAGATCGCGCCACGTTGTGGGGGCGTTGTGGGGGGTGTGGGGAGGCACGATCTCTATTAAGTAAACTGGGGGGGCTCCCCAACAATACCCCCCGTCGGAGCCCCTAAAAACTGTAATTTTCTTCGGCGCGCGCCTCCATCTTGCGCTCAGTTGTCGGCGTGCGCCTTTGTCTTTCGCGGGGTTGTCTATGAACCCTTTTTACATGTGTAAAACACCCACACAATTTTATAAAAATAATTTTCTATATAAAACATGTGGTTTTTAATATGCATAAAATGATTTTAGAAAATTATACTCACTACATATTACAGAAAAAGATATAATACTGCATGTTAACTGTTAACCTTGCTGAGATCCGATAAATGACTACATTTACAACAAAATATATATTAGGTAAGCTTGAAAAACTTAGTACATTAATAACATTAGGAAAAAAGCAGCAATACCACTACCTACAAAATCATATTACTCAATAGCAATACTATCATTATTTACCCTATTTCATTCTCCTATAATACCATCTCTGTCTGCTCTGTGCTATTTTTGAATATTAACATCCTCAGCATCACTTTCCCCAATAATTAATGTAGCATTTTCTCTGCCATCCCATTCCCAGCTACAACATTGTTATCCTACTATGCTGTTGCACTTATTGCAGTATTAAAAGTAGCACCATTAGATTTGTCATGTCAATTCTATCGCAAAAGACTGCCCGTGTCGACCTCCTACTACAGCAGTACAGCTAAAGAACATAAGAAGTAAAGGGATGGGGGGAGGGAGAGGATGGGAGATGCAGCCCTCACATGGAGGGAAGGGGGATTATAGAGAGGCAGAAACCAAAGCTGGACTTTTGCAAAGAGGGGAGAGAGCAAGAGCCAGAGAAAATGTAAACAAAAAAAACAACACAGTACTTTCAAGAACACTATAATCAAATAATCAGAATCTTCTATCTGTCCCTTCTTTACGACATATTGTTTATGACACAACACAAAAATCAAATTTTCAGTAAAAGTACCCACATTATGGAATGCTATCATGCCTTTACATCTTCACCAAGAATCTTCAAGAGCCAAATTCAAATCCAACCTCAAAACATTCCTATTTTGAGATGCCTATAATTTATAATTTTAAAAGCTTCCCTTTATTACTCTACATTTTAACTATATTGTATTCTCTTTTTTAAAAATATAACTATTGTATTTCTCCTTCTCTTTCTTTATGTATCATGTCAATTTGCCTTTGCTATCCCTGTATATGTATTTTAATTTTAAGCTATTTTTGCTTTTATTGTTAACCACGTAGATACTTGATAAGTGGTATATCAAGAACGAAATAAACTTGAAAGTTGATTATATGCATGATAATATGGTACATGTGCCGCATACATATAAAAACACCATAAACAGTAGGAAGCCTTAACTATTTTCTGCCAAATAAAATATTGTTGGAGCAACATGATTTTAGGCCTGGCCTGGGTCATAAAACAGGCAGCCTTGTCATGTCCTGGAGGGGTATCATCATGGAAACTGTGCTGCCGGGTCACATTTGTAAACCTGGCCAAGGTCTGAGCTCCATCTTATCATTAATTGCTAATTCCCAAATTGGGCAAGTCAACTGCTGGCAACTCATCTTTGAAATGGTTTTTAAATTATATTATTGACAATGACTGTGGGGTAATAATAGATTAGACAGGTTTCAATGTGACACCTGTGTTTACTGGAGATGCTCCAGGGCTTAGATTTTAGAGGCCAGCCGTTTACCTTCTCCATCATTAATCTTTCTGTGGTTCGGTCAGAGACAAGAGGCAATTAGAAGCTGATAACAGTCTTGTTTGGGGCTGGTGGCAATATTAGTGAAACCGAGAGGAATTCTGCACTCACTTCTGATTGTTGACAACCTTTACAAGCAAATAGCTTCTAAAAGGCAACAAATAAATGTCTATTTTGCTTTTAACTCTTTATTTAGAGTGCAAAGGTTGGGCAGACTGGATGGACCATTCGGGTCTTTATCTGCCGTCATCTACTATGTTACTATGTTACTATATGCATATCATTGGAACAAGCAATCCAGAAATATATAACAATCCAACGAAAGCCAGGCAATATTTGAATTTGCCCTTACACCTATTTCAGTTGTAGCTCAAGGTAAGTTACATTCAGGTACAGCAGGTATTTCACAGCCACAGATAACAGGAACCCATGACAGAAAAGCTACAGAGGTGGCAAACATCGTAATGAAAAGAAAAAAAGAAAAAAAAAAAAGCCCAAATCAAATCAAGGGGCATTATATTCGAAAATAGCTGAGCTCTTAAACTAGGCTTCTAAATTTGTGCCTTATTTTCAGCCAAACTTAGGGTCCATTTACTAAAGTCGCAGCAAAAGTGGCCTTAGGGCTCCGCTTATACGTGTCTTTCCCATGTGCTAAGGCCACTTGTGTCGCGGCCAGGAAATGGCGGTCTTTCCCATTTTCCGAATTAATGGCCACACACTAATTTTACCATTGGCATGTGGCCAATAAAAAAAAGTTACCGTGTGAGCCACTACCAGCACCTATTTTATAGGCAGTAAGGGCCAACACACTAACCCCACGCTAATCAGTTAGCATGCAACAATGCCTCGCATGCTAATTAGTGCTGTCACAACCACTCTCCACCCCTAAACATAGCCCCTTTGTGAAAAATAGAAAATAACGCATGGTGTAGGCAGGCAAATATACCACTGGATGCCAGGTCTGGCATTTTGCCCCACCCCCTCCCCCAGTTAAACCTCAAAATCTTTGCCAGTGTAGCAGTGACACATTTCAACTGCCTGCCTTGTTAACATTATTTCCTAGAAACATGATGGCAGATAAAGGCCAAATAGCCCATCTAGTCTGCCTATCTGCAGTAACCATTATCTCTTCCTCTCTCTTCTTGAATTCAGACAAAGTCTCTGTCTCCACCACTTCTGCCATGAGGCTGTTCCACGCATTTACCACCCTTTCTTTAAAAAAAAGTATTTCCTAAGATTACTGCTGAGCCTATCACCTCTTAACTTCATCCTATGCCCTCTCATTCCAGAGCTTCCTTTCAATGCGCATTTATGCCACATAGGTATTTAAATGTGTCTGCTCTCTGTCAGAACGTGGCAGAGAGAAGCCTGCAAATCCAGCAGAGGTACACGGGTGCTACACTGGAGAGGATGCTGAGGTAAACCAAGGCAGTTGCCAAGGCTGCCGTCTTTGAACATGGACTTTGCTATTTTGATTTGGTGAAATGCGAATAAGAAGATTGAAAAATGCTTTTCCCCTGAGGTCGCCCTCTTTTTTTTTTTGTGGCGAAACAGGTGGCCTTCTATCGGTAAGTTGTGCAATTGACTGCAAGATTTTGGCCTGGCTTGTACGACAGAGCTTTTAAGATAAGTGGTTACTTTGTTGTTGGGGTTGTTGTTTTTTTTTTTTTTGACAGTGTTGATATACACTTCTCCCTCCGTATTTGCAGTGGATGCGGGTGGAACATAGCCGCGAATATGGAAAAACTGTGAATAACTTTTCAACTGTGATTTGCGGTTTTTGGAAACAGCCACTATTATTACTATTGAAGGAGAGGCAATATCCCAGCAAGTTTAGGGCTTATAGCAAGCAAGCAGTGATTCCCAGCAATTATAGGGCTTATAGCAGACAAATAGCGATTCCCAACGATTTTCGGGCTTACTGTACAGTATAGCAGGCAAAGAGCGAGCCCCAGCAATTTTCAGGGTAATAGCGATTTTCTCCATGCATGCTGGGAAGCAGCGTTTCTCTCTATGGATGCTGGGAAGCAGCGTTTTTCTCTGTGCACACTGGGAAGCTGGGAAGCAGCTATTTTGAGGGTGAAAGATTTGAAGCAGCGATTTTGTGGGAGAAAGCATGGAAGCAGCGATTTTCAGAGTGAATGTTGGTAAGCGCTAAACATTTTTATCGGTACAGTAAAAGAAAAGGAACTTTACTCATAATGTAATTTTGGTGGGTGGAGTCAGCATGCAAAAAATTGCGAATAAGCGAAACCGCGAGTGCAGAAACTGCGATACGGAGGGAGAAGTGTACTGTGTTTTTGGTAACCACTTTTTCTTTGGTTTTCTTTTTCTTTTTTTGCATATCTGCCTCCTACCATTGGACCTATCACTAGTTACAAGATTCTTGTTATTGATTTTTCGTATTTTAGATCATCCACAGTATAACCCAGAATTGAAAGCACAAGTCTGAAAGCAGCGAAAGTATGATGTCTAAGTAGAGGCGTTTTTTCTGTACCTGTGATGATAGTGGCTCATTTTGCACTTTTTTATTGTCTTTGAGCCAAAAGATTGAGGTCTGTTTTTCTTCACTTGTCATTGTCCATATAATTGTAAGTGTTCTACGTGGATGTATGTGAAAATCATAGCATAGACGTCATACAGTGTGTATTAGTTTTTGGGTTTTTGGGATAGTTGCACGGACTGTGCCTTATTTAACAAGTGGTTGCTGCAAAAGATTAAATAAAGCAAGAAGAAAATAAACTGAAAGACATAGAAAAAAAACAATAAGAAAGTTAAGAGAAGCGAGATGTTAGATACTTAGAGAATGCCTCCAGCTGCTCAAAACTCTGAATGGTTAATTCAAGGGTTTAGCCAGCCCTCCAATTTTGGGGGCTCCCAGGGGTGGATGGGGTCAACACATTCCTCACTACCTCTTCATCCCCCCTCCTCCTCCACTCACTTGCTAAATATACCTTTGCTGGCAGGGATGCTAAAGAAATACAGTTCCCGAGCTCCTTCCCTCTTCTTTACACTGCTTCTTTAATGCAGAGGTTGGTGGCATGCCTCCTGCTGCCACTGGGACTTCGGGCACATGATCACTTGTATGCACGAGAAGTCTCGGCAGCAGCCAACCTCTGTGTGAGGAGAAGGGAAGTAGCTTGGAAACTGGCTGGTGAGGCTTCGACATCCCCGTCAGCTATTTAAAGGGGTGCTGTAGATTTGGGAGCCTCTTTTTGGACGAGGTTCCCTAGTCAGTATTAAGTCACAGATCAGAAAAATAATTGTGAATTTTTGGTTGCGCCGCTTGGAGGGGCAGATCAAGCATACTTTTCAGTACATGGTTCAAAATGCTGGCATCTAGACTGAGAGTTAATGTAGGGCTTTTATAGAAAAAGATTGTAAGCTTACTATTTGCTACAGACTAGGAGGGTAGAGTGTAAAATGATTTATGTGTGGATTGCCTTTTATGATGTATTTTATGATTTTTTGAGCACATAGGGAAGTGTGTTTTAGTTTGAAATCACCAATACAACAACTGGATAAGAGTGCACAAATAATGTCCCAAAAAGTAATTGAAATCAAACAAAAACAAAAAAATGGAACAAAATATATTTTAATGCCTTTAAACCAGGATGGTGCTCAGATTCCATAGATGGAACGGAAATTTTCAAAGCGGGGGACTAGCCCCTATAGAGTCTTTCACCAAATCTATCACTGCACCAACTTCTGAGGTAGAAAGGTAATTAAAATGTAGTCTATTGTGATATAATTGTGTGAAAAAAATGTGATTTTCTTTTTTTCTTTTTAACTAATTGTTTCTATATCTTAATTTTGGTTCTAACAAGAACAACCAAGTGCAAAGAAAGCGACTTAGCTTAAATGTCCATACAGCATAGTCCGGCAAGGTTCTAACGCGTTTCGCCCGATGGCTTCTTCAGAGAACCTGCTAGTAAAAAAGAAAAAAAGAAAATCACATTTTTTTCACACAAGTATATCACAACAGACTACATTTTAATTACCTTTCTACCTCAGAAGTTGGTGCAGTGATAGATTTGGTGAAAGACTCTATAGGGGCTAGTCCCCCGCTTTGAGAATTTCCGTTCCATCTATGGAATCTGAGCACCATCCTGGTTTAAAGGCATTAAAATATATTTTGTTCCATTTTTTTGTTTTTGTTTAGTTTGAAATTAAACATAAATATATGTCTAAAATTCAAATGATGCAAGTTTCAAGTTTCAAGTTTTCAAGTTTATTAAAATTTTTGATTAATCGCTTAATCTTGCTTCAAAGCGATGTACATACATAAAAGAAAATATTTAAATTACAACTATAAGATAAAAATTACATTTTTAAAATTAACAATAAAACATTAATTAATATATAACCATTAAATAAAAACAAACATGAACGAAGGGAAAAAGGGGAAATGAAATACAATTTATAATAGAAAAGTAGGTAGGGAAAAACATAAGGATGGGAGTTCAAAGAATTGTCGAAAACAGCATTATTAAATTCAAGGGAAGAATTTGTTAATCAAATGCATCTTTAAAAAGAAATGTTTTTAAGTTAATTTTAAATTTCTCAATGCCATTTGTATCTACTTCTGCTCTTTTGAACCTTTGATTAGGGGACATGAATGAGAGGGAAATCTTGCTTACCTCTCTGGTATTAAAAAAAACACAACTGAAAAAAATATTCAGCTTAAGAGTTCCACTTGGACATATAGGGCTCCTTTTACGAAGCCGCATTAGCGACTTTTCATCACGCGCTAACCCCCCGCACTAGCCGAAAAACTGCCCCTGCTCAAGAGGAGGCGGTAGCGGTTAGCGCGGACGGTGGATTAGCGTGCGCTATTACGCGCGTTAAACCGCTAACGCGCCTTGGTAAAAGGAGCCCATAGTTTTTGCAAAATCCAGTACATTAGTAGGTAAACCCCATACTAGACCTGATTAATGCTGCTCTTTTTTGTAAAATGGCTGACAAATGCCTGTTTTTCCTATGGCCTCATATATATTTTACAAAAGGCGCCAAGCACAACAAGCCTTTGGTAAAATACACTGCAAACTGAACTGTCCAGACGTAGACAACCCTTTATCAACCTAGCTGGCCTAAATAAAATTAGGCCTTTAAGCTTTTACACTATATTGTATCACAGACCCTTTAAAAGTATTCTAATCCTTATTCATATATCAAAGGAGATATTGCCCTGTTCATTTGATTTATTAACAAACTTGCTGTGCATTTTAAATTTCACACTTTAGAAGCACAAGCCTATTGCCTGCTGAATGAAAACATTATTGTGTATACATACTCAGTTGAGTATTCTACTGCCATTGTATTGTTTCCTTTTAATGCCCTGGGGTATGGCTTTGGCCATAGCTTCTTTTCTGAGTAATCAATCAGTCAGTCAATAAACATCAAAATGTTCCCCCTTCCTCCACCTTTTCTTCTTTTAGGCTTCTGACCTGGAAGAGATCAGCTAGCAAAGGGCAGAGGTCTTCTGACCCCAATTTTATTTTTCTTTTGGCTCGGCTGCACAAAAAAAGGATTAGAAATCCTAAGTCAAGAGATGTCTATTTTATACCAAATGTCAGAGTACAAAGTACTATTTTGGCCTTGTATGCTGTGTGTTTCACTAATTATTCACTGAATTTTGGTTATTTATTTACTTGAGTTGAGCACACGGGTGATATCCAGTGATGGTGTGTAGGTGGTGGCTTTGTGCCCCTCCCTTAGAGTGCTAAGCGCTGGAGGTTCTCCTCCCCTCGCTGATCCCTCACCCTGAGGATATCCCGTTCACTTATTATTATTGTTTTTTGACTCTGTTTCATTTACATCTAGTGCTTACTTAGAGGGTGTATTCACCTCACTCTCCTAGCACAGCCCTAATACCACTCTTAGAACCTATTGACTATACTGCCTGTTTGTTGCCTCTTGCAGAGTACAAAGTAAGACATGGTAACCCTGAAAAGGGCCAAAACCTTGGCAATGTTACCACTGCAATAGTAAACCTAGTATTATATGTGAATATACTGTACATAGGATGATTGATTTGGCAGAAAAGTATTCATATAAGTAGGATGATTGATGTGCTGGTAACATAAGTAGGATGATTGATTATGGCATAATTATGCCGGTATTAACAACTCTGTATTGTAACACCACTACAGAAGCCCCTGTAACTCTGTATAAAGCCCTTGTATAGAGTCCATGTATTGTAACACCTCGCAGAAGCTCTTTGTAGCTCTGTATTGTAACACCCCTACAGAAGCTCATGTATTTTAACACCTTTACAGAAGCTCATGCAAACCGCTCTGAACTGACTCCCTAGTCATAAGTAGCGGTATAGAAGCTCTCGATAAACAATGTTTCTTCAAACATGTATTACAGAAAGTACGTATAGTTTATTTTAAATATTTGGGTAATTTATTCATTCAATTTTCTATACCAGGGGTAGGCAATTCCGGTCCTCAAGAGCCGGAGCCAGGTCAGGTTTTCAGGATATCCACAATGAATATGTACGAGATGGATTTGCATGCACTGCCTCCTTGAGAGGTGGGTGGGTGGGGATTTTTTATACTATTAGATTTTATTTGTTAGATATTACAGTGCTATATGATACATTTTTGTGCACTTGTTATTTGAGTTAAAAATGAATAAAGATATAAAAAAAAAAAGAATGTGAAGTCTTGCTAGAAAGATTCGTAAAGGAATCAAATTGGCTAGATAAACACCAATATGGATTCAGGAAAGGTCATGGGGTGGAGACGCTATTGTTATCCACACTAGATGTGCTCCACAAAGGGATGGATACTGGTGCAACATTCTGTATGGTGTCCCTGGCTATATCAGCTGCTTTTGACACTGTTGACCCATGAATGTTGTTAGATAAACTAAAGATGGTTCTGTTCTTTCCTAATGAACAGGAAATATGTAGTAAAATATGGAAGAGGACTATCTTCAATGATGGTATTGAAAAAAGGAATCCTACAAAAGATCTGCCTTGTCAGCATTATTGTTCAATATCTATATTGCTTTGATAGGGCAAATTCTTGATCATTTAGAAGTGCGTTATTGTATCTATGCGGATGACATTTATTTTTTCTTCCCAGTGATGAAAGGGGTTGACTATGCCAACAAGTTGACCAACAGTATGGAAAAGATAAAAATCTAGATGTATGATAATACATGGAAAAAATAATTAATTTTTGTACCTTGTTCCACACTGGCCTGCCAGAATGTTTGAACCAGTGGGCAATAAAATAAGAGATGATCTTGTGTACCCACTTCTTTCTTGCAGTTCCAACCCGCATTAGATTTGTTAGCATCCAACTTCTGCAACTTAACCGAGGTCCATAATGTTCTATGAAGCACAAAGTAGAGTAATATTATCTGGAGTGGCACTACAATCAATAGTTAAAAACTGGAAAGATTTCACATTGTTAAATTTTCACTTTTGGTGGGAAACTGTGTGCCTTTTCTACAAATATGAAGCTAACCTAGCTGAAAGATATGGCAGCATTTAAGGATGTTTGGAGTTACAACAATGTGTGTAATGGAATGATTGACCTGCCAGACACATGAGAGGGTAGGTTGGGTGGATTGGGTGGGGATTTGGGTTAGGGAGGGATGGGTAGATAATGACATTTCTCATTAAGAATTTCTAATGTATGTTTACACATGTTTATAGCATTTGTGTGTTGTATTTTCTGTAAGATGTTAAAACTGATTAATAAAGATTGAATTTTTTTTAAAAAAATGAGATTATCAACCGAATCAGTAGGGGAAACACAAAAAGAACCTAAGCAACAGCTTTTTCAGTAGTTGGCCCACAACTGTGGAATTGTCTGCCAGGCTGCCTGAGACTCTGCAAGGACTTGAAATCTTGGTTCATAGACAACGGCGCGAAAGACAAAAGCGCGCGCCGACAATTGAGCGCAGCGCGGAGGCACACGCCGCACAAAATTACAGTTTTTAGGGGCTCTGACGGGGGGGTTTTGTTGGGGAAGCCCCCCAGTTTACTTAATAGACATCGCGCCGGCGTTATGGGGGGTTGTAACCCTCCACATTTTACTGTAAACTGAACTTTTTCCCTAAAAACAGGGAAAAAGTTAAGTTTCCAGTAAAATGTGGGGGGTTACAACCCCCCCCACCCCCCACAACGCCCCCACAACGCAGCGCGATGTCTGTTAAGTAAAGTGGGGGGGTTCTCCCCCCACCCACCCCCGTCGGAGCCCTAAAAACAGTAATTTAGAGCGGCGCGCGCCTCCGCGCTGCGCTCAATTGTCTGGGCGCGCCTTTGTCGAGGCGCGCTTTTGACCTGACACCGAAATCTTTTAGGAAGGAACTGAAAACGCATTTATTTGTACAAGCATTTAATCAATGTGGAATACTTTTTGTGTGAGATGTATGTAAAGTACGCCCCTGAAATTTGTGGGGGTTCTGTGAATTTTGAAAAACCCAAATGTGGTTTAAGGGGCTGATCGAAGGCAGGAGAGCACAGCTGGGGCGCCAACGGATGCTGAAAATCATTTGCGGTACCGCCTCTTCCTGGTACTAAAGTCAGGCTACACCAATCAGGAGCTGCTTTGACGTGCCAGATAACATGTCAAAGCAGCTCCTGATTGATGTAACCATGACTTTAGTACAAGGAAGTGGCGGTTGGAAAATACCGCAAATTACTGAGTCCGCAATTCGCAAACCTAGCAGGGGTTTACTATAATTAGACTAAAAGTAGAAGATCGATGTGATGGCTGATGTTGTTTTCAATGTTATTAGCTTATAAGGAGGAGCTTATGTATGTGCCTTAATGTAATCTGTTTACGATTAAGTGGAATAGAAATTTTAAAATTAATTATTTTTTCCATGTATTTGGTCAATGTTTGGTTTTTGGGGTGGTTTTTTTTTTTACTTTTATATTTATTCAAAATTTCAATTATTCCAAGGACAAGTCACTTGAAAGAAAATGCAGAATTAACAAAAAACAAAGGAAAAATGGCAATACCAGCCATTGCAAAGAAGGAAAATTTACGTTCTTATACAATCCATAACAATGTAGGATGAAGAAGAAGAAAATCAGAGGAAATCCTATGACTATAGGGCTCATTTAAAAAAAAAAAAAAAAACCATAGATGTCCAAAAGACGACATAAACCGGCACTTTGAGGTCTTACTAGTCAATACGTCCAAGTGGGCATTTTCAAAACTGACTTTTCAGATGTCTCTCTGGTCATTTTGTCTCCAATACATCTAAATCTTAAGTAGACATGTTAGAGGCTTGTTTAGGGTAGGATTAGGGCGGGCTTAGCACTTGGATGTTTTACAGCGATAATCAAACATTTCACAAAACATCGAGACCTGGGGGTTTTTTTTGTTTGAAGAATATATTTTATTAAATTTCAAATAGAACCAAACCAATACAGAATACCACAGTGTACCATATCTTACAGAGAATACAATAAATTGGAAGACATAGATATAACTGCACATCTTGACCCAGAAATTCTAACTTCACACAATAACTTAATTACTAGTCTAGTCTCTGCTTGGAATCTTTCATTAACCTCACTCTTAGATACAATAGCCCCACTAACCTCAAAAACTATCTCTCTTAAAAAAGCCAGCAATCCCTGGTATAATTCAGAGCTTTATCAAATCAAACGACAATTACGTTCTCTCGAAAGAAAATGGCGACAAAACAAAACAACCGACAATTTACTAAAATACAGAGATAAAGCAACTCATTATAAAACAAAAATTAATATGACAAAGAAAATTTATTATTCCAAAAAAATTGAGAAAGCGAAAAACTCCTCTATTCTTTATAACATTTTAAAATCAATGGACCCTTTACATAAATCAAAAACCTCAACGCAGAAATCAACCTTAAAAGCTCAAGAACTATCAGACGCCTTCATTCTTAAAATTAATAATATCCGGAAAACCTTCTCCCAAAATCTATCTGTTTGCATCAATGACTCTGATCAATCCGACCTTTTTCCTACGGCAAAATGTTCAAAGTTCAAAATTCCCTCCTTACAAGACATTGAATCATTATTTTCTCAGGTTAATCTAAAAGGTTCCCGATCCGAATTAATTCCTCCATTCTATTTAAAAAAAAACCTTTCTCACTTTGGTCCTTTTATATTGTCTCTTATTCATTGTAGCTTGACTACCTCTACAGTCCCATCAGAATGGAAATCTGCTTACATTACCCCCATTGTGAAAAATTACAAAACCAGTATTAACGAATTAACTAATTATCGTCCAATAGCAAACATACCATTTCTCGCAAAATTGACCGAAAAAATCATATTCAACCAACTTTCTGATTTTTTCGAAAAAACAAACGCATTACACCCGAACCAAACAGGTTTCAGAAAATTCCATAATACTGAGTATTCCCTAACAGGCTTAACCTCTAACATCCATTACTACCTCGACCAACACAAATCAGTAATACTTTTTTCCCTAGACATTTCCGCCGCCTTCGACACCATCGACCATGATCTCCTCCTAAGAAGACTAAAAGAAAAAGGAATTACCGATCAAGTCTTAGACTGGTTTAAATCTTACTTTACTGACAGAACCTCCATCGTCAGATTTAACAATGAGGATTCCACCCCTTACACGGCAACCTTTGGAATTCCACAAGGATCCATTTTGTCTCCTCTATTGTTTAATATCTTTCTCGCTCCTTTATTAGAACTTTGTCAGGCCATAGGCTTCATCCCTTATTCTTACGTAGATGATATCCAACTCTTACACCCTTTAGATCCTGAAAACACTACAGATATTTCCTCAATAAATCAAAAGCTAGAGCTCGTCCAAAACTGGTTAAACACAAACAAATTGGCATTAAACATTAATAAGACTCAATCCATTTTATTTAACTGGAAAAATGATATTTCTCTTTCTAAATCTTTTGTTCTCAACAACATCCCCATTAACATGGTATCTACAACAAAAATTCTTGGCATTTACATAGATGAAAAACTATCCTATCATGAACACATATCCTATATGGTTAAAAACTGTTTTTATAAATTACGGCAGATAAGATCTATTGCTAAATTTCTTACCCCTTCTTCTTTAAAGATCCTAATTCATTCATTTATAATAGCGAAAATAGATTATTGCAATGCTCTATTCCTAAACATCACACATAAAGAAATAAGAAGAATAAGCAAGCCCGAGAGCTGGTCTCGATGGGCGACCCTAACGCGGGACTGGGTGGCCCGCTGAGTCGCTCGTCGGGAACTTGCTAGTCGGGGCTAGGAGGGGGGGGGGGGCGGTCCGTTGCCGTGGGATCGCGGCTTCCCCTTTAGCAGGGCGTCGCAGCCGTGGGGGATTGTGGGTGGGAAGGGATAAAGGGAGGCGTCCTCGGAGGACCTAAAAGGTTTGGTCCTCCGAGACTGCTTGGCTCACCACGTGCGGTCTCTGGCTGGGTGCGCGGCCTACTGGGGCGGATCGTGTGCGGTTTTGCGGCGGGCGTCTTCCTTCCTTGCCGGTGCTTCGATTGCTCGATGGCGCGCACACCTTTGGCTTCGGCGGCGGACTCAGCGGAGCTGTCTATTCTGGCGGGGGACTCCTTCGATGAAGGAGACGCAGCTCCGGTAAGTGCAGACGCTGGGGCGGGTAGAGAGTTGCCTCCCAGGCGCTCCCGTTCGGCCGCCCGAACGGCGATTGCGCTGGAGGTAAGGAGGGAGTATTCGGTAGCCCGGGGATGTGCGGGTTCGACCCGCAGGGGTAGGGGCCGACTTCCTAGGTCGCGCCCACGTGGCAGGGCCGCGGCTAGGAGGGAGGAGGTGGTTGCTTTGCCCGCTGTTGTGTCGGGGTCCAGGCTTGTGTCCCGGGAGGCGGGAGAGGTGCCTGCGGTGCGGGTGGAGGAGCGGCACAGGCTGGGTCCGTCTCCTTTGGTGGGGTGTGAGAGCGGGGGGAGCGGGTTTCCGGGGGCTCCAGTTCTCCCTTCTGCTTCTGGGGTGGCTAGTGGCCCGATGGGAGGCTCGGCGGGAGGTTGGTCCCCTTGGGGTATGTGGGGTTCCCCTTGGGCTATGGGTCCGTGGGCTTCGGTTCCACCCTCTTTTCCTGCAGTGGGTCCCTCGTCTCCGTGGGGACCGGGTTTTGTTGGGGGATTCGGGGGTGGCGAGATCCGTGGTGAGGCTATGGGTTCTGCGGGGCTAACATACCCTCCTGCTGTTCAGGTTGCTGGCCCCTGTCCGGATTTCTCCCCACAGGCGGTCGCCGCTGGACGTGTTGCCATGGCCAGTACATCTTCTGCGGGACCAGTTCATGAGGGCCACACGGGAGCTGTGCGGAGGAGCGTCGAGGATCCGGCCCGGAGTGCTCAACGTCCTGCTATGGCGGCTGCTGCGGAGGGCGCCGCTTCTGAAGGAGGCGACGGCGGACGTGGACAAGGAGCTGACCGGATTACGGGTAACATGGCCTTAGAGGCTGGGGTTACTAGTCGGGGTAAGAAGGGGAGAAAGAAGGGTAAGGGTAAGAAGCGCCGTAGGGACAGGGATTCTTCTTCGTCCTCTTCCTCCTCTGTAACATCATCTTCCTCTACTTCGTCGTCGTCTTCTTCTGGGTCCAAGCGGCCGGTATCGAGTGGGGGTCAGGTACAGGGAGGTGATGATCGGGGGGCGCCTGCGTTGGTTGCGTTGTCAGAACTGTGGGAAAAGGTCCCGCGGTCCCTGCGGCGTAGAATTAGGAGGCGGGCCTGTGTTGATATATTCGCGCTAATGGAAGGTCGGGTCCGCAGTAGGAAGAAGAAGAGCAAGAAGGAGGGTGGGAAACCCAAGGTGGGCGTGGTGTCGCGTAATATTGTTAACTGGGTGCGCGCGTTTTTGCGTTTGGCCAGCGTATGGGGGAGAGAGAGACCTCAGGACTATGGCCTTCTGTTGGCTTACGCGGACTCCGTTTTGGATGCGTATCATCGTTTCGGGGGTTGGGCGTGGCTGAATTACGATGAAGCGTTCCGAGACAAGATGGAGGAAAATCGGCATATGTCCTGGGGCACGCAGGACATTAATCTCTGGCTCACCCATATGGCGAAGCCAGGAGTTTCGGGTCAGGGACCTTTGGGGAAGCAGTTTCAGCAATCAGCTGGGGCGGGGCGTTCCTTTCGTCCGCCCGGGAGTGCCGGTGCCGGGGGAGGTCCAGGCCTCTGCTGGCAGTTTAATAAATCTACCTGCTCCTTTACCGATTGCCGTTTCCGACACGCCTGTTCCCTGTGCGGTCAAGGTCACTCGGCCCTTAAGTGTCCCAAGAAGGGAGCGGGTGTCCCTCCCCCTCCGGGTAAGTGAGTCAGGGGCACACGGGTTACCCACCCCGGTTTTGGTGGGTGCCATGCGTCCGTGGCTGGCTCGGTATCGCGATGCGAGGGCGGCGGACGTTTTATTGAGAGGGTTTGGTGAGGGATTTAAGATACCATGTGTGCTGCCTTTATCGAATGTGCAGGCTTCTAATGCTTCCTCTGTGTCTCATCTTCGGGAGGAGGTTCGCCGGAAGTTGTCTGAAGAGATCGAGTTGGGGCGGATAGCGGGGCCTTTTAGTGCTCGTCCATTTCCGGTGATGGTGATATCTCCGCTGGCAATCATTCCGAAGAAGGAGCCGGGTAAATATCGCTTGATTCACAACTTGTCCAGGCCGGCGGGCCTTTCGGTGAATGACGGCATTCCGCGGGAGTTATGTTCGGTGCGCTATGCGTCCTTTGATAGTGCCCTGGGTCTCATTCGTCGTGTTGGCCCATCGGCTTTGTTGGCCAAGGTTGACATTGAATCGGCTTTTAGGTTATTGCCAGTGCATCCGTCCTCGTATCCTTTGCTGGGTTTTAAATTTGAGGGTGCCTTTTATTTTGATCGTTGCCTGCCGATGGGGTGCTCCGTTTCATGCGCCTTTTTTGAATTATTTAGTTCCTTTCTGCACTGGGTCACGACTCGGCGTGCGGGGAGGGACTCGGTAGTGCACTACTTGGACGATTTTCTTTTTGTAGGGGGTGCTGCTTCCGAGGATTGCTGGCGATTGAAGACTGTCTTTGAGTCTATAGCTGCGGAATTTGGCGTCCCGTTGTCGGCTGGCAAGTCAGAGGGCCCTGCTACATGTCTCACGTTCCTGGGGATTGAGATTGACACAGTAGCAATGGTTACTCGGCTTCCGCTGGACAAGGTGCGGCAGTTGCTGGATTTGATATCGCTGGTAGGGGGTGCTCGTAAGCCTACCTTGCGACTGGTTCAGTCTCTGTTAGGGTCCCTCAATTTTGCCTGTCGGGTGTTGCCTATGGGTCGCCCATTTTCACGTCGTTTGGCGGTGGCGACTGCAGGTGTTTCTGATCGCAGACACTTTGTGCGGATTTCGGCTGGGATTCGGGCCGATTTGCGGATGTGGTCTATGTTTCTCGAGTGTTTCAATGGTTCGCTTCCCATACAACTGCCGGAGGTCACTAATGTGGACCTGGAGCTGCAATCTGATGCGGCGGGGGGCGTCGGTTTCGGTATTTACTTCCAGGGCGATTGGTGCGCAGCGGCGTGGCCAGAGGCTTGGCGACGGGCGGGCCTTACCCGTAATGTTACTCTGCTGGATCTGTTTCCGTTGTTGGTGGCTTGTGAGTTGTGGCCGGACAGGTTGCAGAACAGGCGGGTGGTGTTTTGGTGTGACAACATGGGAGTGGTGGAGGTAGTCAACAGACAGACGGCGAAATGCTTGCAGGTGACTGCGCTGATGCGTGAGCTTGTCGTGCGCTGTTTGCGACTTAACCTGTACATTCGGGCGCGACACGTTCCGGGAGTGCAAAATAGCCTCGCTGACGCTCTTTCTCGTTTTCGCTTTTGCAGTTTCGACAGCTGGCGCCAGAAGCACAGCCGGAGGGATTGCCGATGCCGGAGCATTTGTGGAGCCTGGCGGAGAGCGGATCTGGTACCTCCTACAGCGCTCAGTAGCACCTACTACGTGGGTCCGGTACAACAGGGGATTTGTGACAGTCTCGGGTTTTCTTCAGTCCCGGGGATGGCTCCCTGGACCGGTGTCAGAGTTACTGTTGGCAGAATTCTTGGCCTCGGCGCATCTTCGGGGATGTTCTCGGAGCGCGGCGGTTGGGCATCTGGCGGGTTTCACGTTCTTTTGCAGAGCATTAGGGTGGACGTGCCCTTCGTCGGGGTTTTTGCCCCGTCGGATGTTAGCGGCGTGGGGTAGGATGGCTCCGCGAGTGCCTGACTCGCGTTTGCCTATTACCCATGCGTTGCTGGTTAACCTTGTCGAGGTGCTGCCTAGGGTGACGAGCTCGGGTTTTGAGACATGCTTGTTTCGGGCAGCTTTCTCCTTATCGTTTTTCGGTGCGTTGCGCGTAGGCGAGTTGCTTGTCCATCCGTCGGATGTCCTGGGACTGCGAGGCCTGAGGCGTACTCAGGTGTGTATCTCCGGTCCGACGTTGCAAGTTTTCATTGCTCGTTCAAAGGCGGATCAGCTGGGCAGGGGGCGTACGTTGGTCCTACATCAGGTTGAGGGTTGTGCGTCATGCCCCGTCCAATCGCTGGCTGCCTATATGGCGATCCGTCCTTCTTCTGCCTTGGCGTTGATGGTACATGAGGATGGTGCTCTTCTGTCGCGATATCAGTTCTTGGCCGTGCTACGTCTGGCTTTAGGTGAGTGCGGTGAGAACCCGGCTAGCTACGGCACTCACTCATTTCGCATTGGGGCGGCTACCAGTGCGTTCGCGGCGGGAGTTCCGGAAGCAGCCATACGTCGGCTGGGTAGGTGGTCGTCAGACGCGTATAGGGCTTACATCCGACCGTCGAGTGCGAATCATATGGATCCGAGGTTGGGGGGATTGGAATAGTGGTGGCATGGGGGCCTCGTGTTCGGGGGGTGGTGGTGGTTAGCGGGGTATGATGGGGAGGGGGGGGCCCTGGCGTGGCTCCCATTTTACTAACTGTGGGTTGTTGGAGGGCTGTGTCTGAATTCCGGGGTTTGCCTTGCAGGTGCCGTGCAGCGGGTCATGTCTGTCTGGATATTCGGGCATTCCTTCATCCACTGGGCTGGGGAGCGTGCAGTGGTCCGACCTGGTGGTCGTCATTTGGGTCTCGGGCATCGCGGCGTATTTGTCTCCTGGTGGGGACAGAGAGGCATGCGGTGGCACCAGTTGCTTCCTCTGCTGAATGATCTTCGTCGGCGTCCTCGCCGCCCGGATCTGTTGATTCTTCATCTGGGGGGCAATGATGTTGATGCGCTGAGTGGAAAACATCTTATCGACATGGTGATTGGGGATTTGGGATTAATACAAGGTTGGTTCCCCGAGGCTCGGTTGATCTGGTCCGATATCATTCCTCGACCCAGCCGGCTGGAGTCTCGGCGGTGGACCAGGGGGCTCATTAAGGTTAACAGACAGATAGGTCGATGGGTGGAGTCTCGGGGAGGTATTCAGGTGAGACATGATTGGGTGGATGTGTCTTGTGGAGGGTTGTTTTATAGGGATCGGGTTCATTTGTCCGATATAGGTTGGGATTTGTTGTTGGATGACTTCGCCACCTGTTGTGAGCGAGTGTTGGTCTCCTAGCCGCAGCTCTGTTCCTTGTGGGGTTGGGCCTGTAACTAGTTACAGTCCTGTGGCGGTATCCCGAGCTACTGGCTACTGGGGCTCATCAAGGGATGAGCGGTGGGCCGGCTGGGCGCCGTGCCTGGTGGGTCGGTTGACCATGGATAATGGGGCATGTGTGGGACATGCCACCCCTCAGACCCTAGCTTGGATGGCGGGGTCGGGGGCCAATTACTGCTGGTGGTAGCTCGGGATCTGGTAACAATGGTGATACCATTGTTAAGGGGTTTTTTGTTAATGTTTTAATTGTGGCTGTTAAATTATGTACCTTTAATTGTGTTAATTGTATTAAGAATATGTTATTATTCAATAAACAGGGCTGCGGCCAGGTTTTACCACTTAAGAGGTCTTGGTATTATTGGGATTGGGAAGAGGTTGGACGGGAGGAGGGGGTTATCGTGTTAACAGAAGCGGGTCACTCCAGGTACCGCTGTTATAAGCAAGCCCGAGAGCTGGTCTCGATGGGCGACCCTAACGCGGGACTGGGTGGCCCGCTGAGTCGCTCGTCGGGAACTTGCTAGTCGGGGCTAGGAGGGGGGGGGGGGCGGTCCGTTGCCGTGGGATCGCGGCTTCCCCTTTAGCAGGGCGTCGCAGCCGTGGGGGATTGTGGGTGGGAAGGGATAAAGGGAGGCGTCCTCGGAGGACCTAAAAGGTTTGGTCCTCCGAGACTGCTTTCCCACCCGCCCGCCCAATGGTTTATGGGGGTAGTATCGGTAAGGGTTGCGGTATCCCGAGCTACTGGCTACTGGGGCTCATCAAGGGATGAGCGGTGGGCCGGCTGGGCGCCGTGCCTGGTGGGTCGGTTGACCATGGATAATGGGGCATGTGTGGGACATGCCACCCCTCAGACCCTAGCTTGGATGGCGGGGTCGGGGGCCAATTACTGCTGGTGGTAGCTCGGGATCTGGTAACAATGGTGATACCATTGTTAAGGGGTTTTTTGTTAATGTTTTAATTGTGGCTGTTAAATTATGTACCTTTAATTGTGTTAATTGTATTAAGAATATGTTATTATTCAATAAACAGGGCTGCGGCCAGGTTTTACCACTTAAGAGGTCTTGGTATTATTGGGATTGGGAAGAGGTTGGACGGGAGGAGGGGGTTATCGTGTTAACAGAAGCGGGTCACTCCAGGTACCGCTGTTATACAAATAATTCAAAACACAGCAATAAAATTAATTTATAATGCAAAAAAATTCGACCACGTATCTCCATTATTAATAGATGCACACTGGTTACCAGTAAATCACAGGATCTGCTTCAAATTAATGCTTCTAATTTTCAAAACGTTAACATCCAACGAACCTCAATTTATCTCTAAAACTTTAATCCCATATAAACCTCATCGATCTCTTCGCTCTTCCGACCAATGCTTATTAACAGTTCCATCATTAAAAATCATAGGCACCAGAAGAGCTGATACTTTTACCGTCGCCGGCCCACAAAGGTGGAATAAACTTCCTCAATTTATTCGATCAGAAAAAAATATTTCAACATTTAAAAAACTTTTAAAAACATACCTATTTAATGATGCCTTCGACCTTTAGTAGTTTTTCTTTTTTTTTTATTCTTTTAAACGATTTACGAACTGGTTTTATTCTTATAGAAGCTAACGAAGTTTGCTTGAGCCATTTTGTTTTATCTTTTTACCCTACCTTTTGTACTTTCCCTTTTTTTCTTATTACCCGAAATTGTAACTTTTTAATTTTCCCATGCCCCTCAAGTATGTTTTAAATGTTTTTATTTTATGTCATGTAATTAATTATTATGTTAAGTTTCTTATCTCGTTTTATTATTATATGTACATCGCTTAGTAATTGTTATAGGCGATCCATCAAAAGATTGAATAAACTTGAAACTTGAACTTGTACAAAGCACAAAAATGAGATCCAAAGTTCTTATCATATTTCACCAAGGTATGCTGCTACCCACCCATCCACCCCCTCCCAAAAAACAGAAGTCAATGCACAATCCCTATTCCAGTGTGTCATGAACAGAAATAATTAAACATTCAGCAAGTGACTGCGCACCCTGGGCGTCAAAGTGGTCCAAAAAGGTTCCCAACATGAACAATAGGGCAGAACGTGATTTGGGAGTAATCATTAGTGAAGACATGAAAACTGCCAAGCAGGTGGAGAAAGCTGCATCCAAGGCTAGACAAATGGTGGGATGCATCCGTAGAGGTTTCGTCAGCCGGAGGCCCGAAGTCATAATGCCCCTGTACAGATCCATGGTGAGACCTCATCTTGAATATTGTGTTCAATTCTGGAGACCACATTATCAAAAAGATGTGCGGAGAATCGAGTCGGTTCAGCGAGTGACCACCAGGATGGTCTCGGGACTCAAGAACCTCCCATATGAGGAAAGACTGAATAAACTGCAACTATACTCGCTCGAGGAACGTAGAGAGAGGGGGGAACATGATTGAGACTTTTAAATATATCACGGGCCGCATCGAGGTGGAAGACGATATCTTCTTTCTTAAAGGAACTTCAACCACAAGAGGTCATCCGCTGAAAATCAAAGGTGGGCAATTTCATGGCGACGCCAGGAAGTATTTCTTCACCGAAAGGGTAGTCGATCATTGGAATGAACTTCCATTGCAGGTGATTAACGCCAGCAGCGTGCTCGATTTCAAAAAGAAATGGGAAATGTATGTGGGATCTCTAGCCGGGTGAAGTCTGGGGGTGGGTCATTAGCGTGGGCAGACTTGATGGGATACAGCCCTTTTCTGCCATCATATTCTATGTTTCTATATAATACGCTCGCCCCCCTAGGAGTGTCCAAAGAAGGCGTTCCATGGATGCCAATTCGATATCCAGACCTGTTTTTAAAATGAATATAGGCCATAAAGGTACCCAAACTGACCAGATGACAATACACTCCCATGAGTGTCGGAGCAGTTACCATCGCTGCTGGCACTAAAACCCGTGCTATGCATTAGTAAAAGAGGGGGGTAAGTGACTTGTCCAGGGTCACAAGGAGCAGTGTGGGATTTGAACCCACAACCTCAGGGTGCTGAGGTTGTGGCTCTAACCACTATACCACACACTCCCCAGAGTAATAGTAATAATAGCTTTATTTATATCCCGTCATACCTTTTCAGAGTAGATAAGTAAGGTCTATACAATTGCTTCTTTAAACAGAGGTATTTGATGAAAAGCTGTATTCATTACTAATAATACTCAGGCAGTTCAACAATTTGACTAGCGTTAAGTTCAAACTGACCATGATTGAGACATGTCAATGGCTGGAAACATCTTGAAGTTATTATACAGCCCATGATCAAGCAACTTAGGAACGCCACCAAAAAAAATGTATTTTAATTAAACATTATAGTATAGTAAAATAAATTTGAATCATTTGAAAATTGCTGGTATTAAAATGTCTAAAATATGATTGCATTCTACATTCCAATAACTAATTAGTGGTAGTCAATTTAGTGTTAGAAAAAGAGCAACAAAGCAATAAGTATAGCTCCTTCAAATTTTAAGTTGTTATACTAACTATGGTACAGTTATTGTACAGGATGTAAAAAGGACAGATTGTCGGTTTTTTAAATTCTGTTTTGTGGGGTAAATGAAGACAAGTATGTGTAGCCTACCTTTTGCCAAGGGCTGATGGTAACTCACATTGGGCAAGGGGGTATAAAAGAGATTTGTAGAAAGGAAAAAGTAAAGCGTGGGGAAAACAATATGCCTCATGACAGGGGTGGACCCATCCTCCACTGGCTTCCACCTAATTTAATCATTTTTGATAAGTGGTTAGGTGCCCCTGACCCATGGAGGGGCATTTTCGATAGGACATCTAATCCAATTGTAGACTTTTCCACAAAGACGTCCAAAATACAGGTCAGAGAAAATGACCATTTTCAAAACCGCAAGACATCTTTTTTAAAAAAAGAAATAAAATAAAATAACTTGTCTAGACATTCTGGCCCATAGCACATCTATCTTTTATGGCCATGTTAGAAAATGTGGATGTGGGGTGGGGGGCCAGCATTTTAATGGACTGGCCACACAGACATACCAACAGAGCAGTGGGGCACCTTAGGGAGTACTCCTGTGAACTTCACATAAAGGGTGCCAAGTTAACATTTCACCTTAAACCCCTTACTGTATGGCGAGTCCTCCAAAGCTCCCCCAAAACCCACCTGTCTACCACTCCCAATAGCCCTTATGGCTGCAAGTGTCAGCCACATGGCAGTACAGTAGGTTTTGGGTGGGTTTTGGTGACCTCCAAAAACTAGAAAAAAGAAGAATACTGCCAGAGGAGAAGCTGCAAAAATCAACTGACACAACCTGATGAGAATTATGAATAATAAAGAGGTTATGATCAATTAGGACATTCTGGCTTAAATTCTGTAAAGTGCGCCTAACTTTAGGCGTGCAATAGACGGCCTTGTAGCGCAAATGTCAATCAGCGTTATTTGGGCACTGTTTAGGCATCGTATAGACGTCTCTAATGCACTAAGCGTATCTTAGGCGTCTTTTAGGCACGTGTTCCCAAAAACCCCAGAGAGACGCCAGATAGACGTCCCTACGATGTTATATATAAAAAGGTGGTTTTTACTGATTTGTTATCATTATTTCAGGACTGTAAGCTTTAACATGATTAACCCAAAGTATACCATCATTAAAAGGATAATAAAAACACCGTATACCATGTTTAAAAAGGCTATTTATAATATATTAGTTTCAGTAGGAGTTGATCAGCATGGAAGGGGGGAAGCTTCACTCCTGTGCTACACAGAAACTTGTATAGTAATGGTATCATTAGCTCCTAAAAGAAATGTAAAGCATAGGACTTTGAGCTCCATATAGGCTTCAGATAGATGTGGTTTAAGCTCCAGAAAGGCTTCAGCACAATACATGCTATTTAGGTCATCCAATCAGCTTTCTCTGGGCATCCCACAGACGTTATTTGAGAGAGGTTTTTAGAAGCGATTCCTTGCTCTAAATCAGTGGTTCCCAACCCTGTCCTGGAGGAACACCAGGCCAATTGGGTTTTCAGGCTAGCCCTAATGAATATGCATGAAGCAAATTTGCATGCCTATCACTTCCATCATATGCAAATCTCTCTCATGCATATTCATTAGGGCTAGCCTGAAAACCCGATTGGCCTGGTGTTCCTCCAGGACAGGGTTGGGAACCACTGCTCTAAATAACACTCTCTTTATCATGAAAAATTTCTACAATCAGCTCATTCTTCTAAGCAAACATAAAGCCCATAACTTCAGTTGGCCAAGTTTAAAAACAGAATAAAACACAGAACGGACCTGAATGTGGCTTCTTTTTTTTTTTTTTTTTTTTTGAGTTCAATAAATTTTTTATTGAGTATTTTGAAAAATACAGAGAGCAATTCAAATACATAAAAAATAATATAACATTTTGTATATATATAGGGTTTATAAATATAAAATAAAACTATAAAGGATCATAGTATTAAGAAAAGCTCAGAGTAATGGAGTTATTTATGAAGACTGTATGAGAAAAAGATGAGATAGAACAGAATAAAAGTTAAGGAAAAAGGAAAGAAAGAGGAAAAGTGAAGAAAAGGAAAGGGGGACAGGAGTGTTTACAAGTCAGAGCGTACATATGAATCTAAGAATGACCAGGGTGATTTTTTGCTTTTCAAATTCTTAGAGATTTGGTGTGTAATTTTATTCTCATATGCATATGATTCAAATCTATGATACATACATAAAGAGTTCCACCAAAACGTATAATCTAATAATGAAGATGATTTCCAATTTTTCAGAATGTGCATGAGGGCCATTACCAACATGGTATCAATGAGTTTAGGAGGACAATTTGATTGCGCAAAGCAGGGATGTTGAGATCGAAGGATTATAATGTCCATAGAAATCTCTTCTGAGCAGTTAGTGATAGATTGTATGGTGTTCCAAATTTGGGTCCAAAAAGAGCGGACCAAAGTACAATGAAAAAACATGTGATCAAGAGTTCCCTCCTCTTTCAAACAATTCCAGCAAACAGAGTCTTGTTTTAATTTGGCTTTCCACATGCGAAATGGGGTCCATATTGCGTTCCACATAATAAAGAACATTGATTGTGAAACTCTAGCAGATAAAAGTGGGTGGTTTGTTGAATACCAAAAGAGTTCCCAATCAATGTCAGAAAGTGGCTTCTAATTCATTGCAAATTGAGGTATGGAGCTGCACAATGATGACCTCATTGTGACATCATCAAAGTGCACATGCACAAATAAAAGACAAGCCAGGAGTTAAACTCACAACCTCTGGAAGATCAGTATAGCTCTTTTACTCATTGAGCTATAGCACCTTCCACTCCAGTTTCTCTGACTCCCCTGTCATATCATAGTTTAGTGATCTGCTAAAGTAAAATCTGCTTAGCTATCATCTTACAGGTAGCTGAGACAAAAGACTGGTAGCTCAGTGGCTTAAAGCGCTGCTTTCATTGTCCCAAAAGCCAGAATCTCAAGTTGGGTTCAATAAATACTGGATTCAAATACTGCTGTTTTGTATCACATGCAAACTCAACTTTTGGAATAGATTGTTTCTAGTATTGCTAATATTGTGCTGCTTGAGATGAAAATTAGATGTGATTGGTCTGTAGCTTGTAATTTTTTATTAAAATGAGTATTTTGTCAGCTGAAGGGTATGAGGGAGTCAAACCCAGACCAGGCTCATACCCCAACCTTCATTCTAACCACTGTGCTACAGAATCAGCCATAAAAGCATAGCCTAAGTCCGTCTAAGTTCCAATTAACGCTTAAGACCCTTAAATCGCTCATTATCCACATAAATCGGACGCCTAAAGCACGCCTAAAATTAGGTGCACTTTACAGAATCTATGCCTCTGAGTCCAGCCTAAACAGTTGGATGCAGTAAAGCTGGTAATGAGAGAGAAAAATATAAGAACAGCAGTAGTAGGTAGGGTGGGATATGAGCTTGAATCCCCTCTCTATCGTTCACTATAAGACCCACCAGGCTACTCCAGACACTTGCTTGCTACTCTACTAGGATTTCCCATAATATCTGCAGCTGTCATAAAGGCTGGTAAGTACTGTTTCTTTTACATCTTTGGGGGTAGAAGGGGGTCTGTGACCACTGTGGGAGTGGGGGGGGGCATGCCTTCATTACATTACATTACATTACATTACTGATTTCTATTCCGCCACAACCTTGCAGTTCTGGGTGGATTACAAAGAGACAACTGGACATTTCCAGGATAATTACAGAGAGAATTCTGGTCATTACCAGGAGAAGTTACAAGAATAATGGAGCTGTATATTTCAAGAGCTACAAGATGCTGTACAAATAGGAAATAGTGCAGATCCAGTATATATACCGTTAGGGAAGCAGTTGACATGCTTGAGGCTAAAGAGAAGGGAACTGGTGAAGGGGGGAGGAGGGGGGAGTTGCGTTGAGGGGGATCTGGTTGGGGGTTAAGCCATCTGTATAAATTTTTTGAATAGGTGGGTTTTGATTTCTTTGCGAAAATATTTGTAGTCGTTTGTTGTTATCAGCAGGTTGGAGATAGTGTGGTCCAGTTTCGCTGCATGCGTCGCCAGCAGACTGTCAAATATCTTCTTGCGCTGGGTACCTTTGAGTGGGGGGTAGGTAAAAGGGGTCTTAGTTCTTCCCATTTGATTTTGTCTATTGGTGGTGTTGCTCGTGTGAATCCAGGATCTTTTTACTCCAGTTTATTGAACTATATATTTGGTTAGTCCTGGCAATAAATTGGGATCTTAAGATATGGATAGGATGCAAACTTAGATATCAGTTAGTATCCATAACATCCCTACATAGAGGAAACTGAAATCACCTATACTGCAGCCCAATTTGCCATCTTTCCTAATTTCTTTAAATATTACACCCTTTCCCTTCACACACCGAATTTCTGTCTACTGGATATTCAATGCCACTGCCCAGATATGGCTTGCATTGAATATCTAGGCCTAATTCAGCCCTCAGCAGCTTTAAAACCAACCACTATAGTAGACTAAATATTTTATTTGTAGAATTTATATGCCACTTATAGATTAAGTAGTTTACATTCAGGTACTCAAGCATTTTTCCCTATCTGTACCAGTGGGCTCATACTCTATCTAATGTACCTGGGGCAATGGGGGGATTAAGTGACTTGCCCAGAATAACAAGCAGCAGCATGAGATTTGAACCCACCACCTCAGGGAGCTGAGACTGTGGCTCTAACCACTGTGCCACACACTCCCCACAATATCATCCCCTATGTTTCTATATGTCTAAACGTTCAAAGGTGCTAACTCTATGGTTGTATGAGAACCCCCCAATATTGAACAAATTTTGACCAGGGAACATTCACTTGTACTGAGTTTAGCACCCCCAATCATTTTGGAAAAGTTGGCTCCTATGCAAGCATTCATGGTTTGTCACTGTCCAAGACGGTGTCAGGTCAAAAGCACGCCAGGATGAAGGCGCGCGCAGACAACTGTTTTAAAGGGCTCCAATGGGGGATGTGGGGGGGAACCCCCCCCCCACTTTACTTTATACAGATTGCGCCGCGTTGTGGGGGCTTGGGGGGTTGTAACCCCCCACATTTTACTGAAAACTTCACTTTTTCCCTAAAAAACAGGGAAACAGTTAAGTTTCCAGTATAATGAGGGCGGTTACAACCCCCCAAACCCCCCACAACGCCGCCGCGATCTGTATTAAGTAAAGTGGGGTGGTTCCTCAACAAAACCCCCCGTCGGAGCCCCTAAAAACACTCTTTTTCTTTGGCGTGCACTTCCATCTTGCGCTCAGTTGTCGGCGCGCACCTTTGTCTTCGGCGGTTTTGTCTATGAACCGTCAAAGACAATATGCTTGACCAGATGGACATTTGGTCTGACTCAGTTTGGCAAGTAATATAGGCCTCCTTTTACGAAACTGGATAGCAGTTTCTAGCGCGTGCAGCCACGCTGAATGGCCCGCGCTACTTCCGACACTCATTGGGTTCCTATGAGCGTCGGGAGAAGCGCGGCTCTCTGCGCTAGAAACTGCTATCGCAGTTTCATAAAACAGGGGGGCTATTCTTATAGATGTAAAAGGTGACAGTCCCTCTCTTTTACAAAGGTGCGCTAAGCTTTTTAGCGCACGTTAAATCTGCGCTAAACGCCAACACATGCATGTTATACTATGGACGCGTTAGCGGTTAGCGCACGCTAAATCCGTTCCTTTGTAAAAGAGGGCCTGTGTCTTATTCTAATAATGAGTTCACATATTTAAGAAAATCTCACATTAGAATGGAAAGTATGAGTATTATCAATTCAGTGATTTGGTTCCGAAATCTATTCAAATTATATTATTGCACTAAGAGGCATTTCCTGCATCACGTTATTTTCTGGTTCAGATTCTTTTGATGAATGCTAGCAATAAAATCTACATTTTTGTTCATGTAGAGCAGCTACTTTCCAAAACTGAAATAACATTTCTTGTCTAATGACAGAGAGCACATAGTCTTCATACATTCTATAAGCCAAAATCCATGAACATAACATCCTCTGCGCTTTATGAAGAGGTTTGGCTCTCTTTAGTATTGTTGAGTCACTGTGAATGTGGTTCGACTGATCTAGCAAAAAAGAAACAGATGGCAGTTATTTGTTGGCAATATGAAAAGCAGAAGTAGTTCGTAACAGCTAGCATACATGTTAAAATACACATTGTCCACATTTCACCACTTTGCCTCCACAATAAGACATCCACCATAAACTTTGTGTGAACTTTGTCTTTTGGTAAATGATCAAGCCATGCAACAAAGGCACTAGCTGTGGGAGCACTCCGTGTGAAATCAAAGGAAGCTTATACCCATCTATTCAGAGAGACTTTAATGGTAGTTTTCATTGTCCAAAGAATGCACATAAGTCTTACAAACTTTTTAATTTGCTTTATTAATGGGAAACTGTCATATACATATAGTTAATCTTTTTCTTTTTTGCTATTCCCTTATATACCAATATGTTATTACAAATTAGATACAGATGGGCAATCCTCCTGCTCTTTGCACATTTGTTCCTGTATTGGGGCAGCAGAACACAGTTTTGGTAGGAAAGACCAGATCAACCAACTTTCTCCCCCACCACCACTCAAAGCTCCCTGATGCTATATGGAGCAAAAGTTGGTCAAACAAGGGCCTCAGTGGCTCACCCCATTCTGCTGATCTGTGCACCTCCAAAAAGATATAAATAGGATGGAGTCAGTCCAGAGGGCTGCTACAAAATTGGTTAGTGGTCTTTGTCATAAATCGTATGTGGACAGACTTAGAGATCTTAATCCTCTTTCCTCTGGAGGAAAGATGGGAGAGAGGGGATATGCTAGAGACACCCCAGGGGTGTTAATGTACAAGAGGAGAGTCTTTTTCAAATGAAGGAAAACTCTGGAAGGAGAGGGCTTAGGATGAAGTTAAGTGATAGACTCAGGAGTAATATAAGAAAATACTTCTTTACAGAAAGGGTTGTAGATGCGTGGAATAGTCTCCTGAAGAAGGTGGTGGAGATGAAGACTGTGTCTAAATTCAACATAGTGTGGGACAAGTATGTAGAATCCATTAGGGAGAAGAGGAGATAGTGGATGTTGTGGATAGGCAGACTGGATGGGCCATTCGGTCTTTATTTGCTGTCATGTTTCTATTTCTAAAATTAGAACAAGCATGTTATTAGCTCCAAGACCAAAGATAAGAACGTGAGAGAGAGTTTGGAGGAAACACCAGAAGCAGGAACACTATCCCTCTCTTCTATTAAACTGCGCTAGCGGTTTTTAGTGCACAGAGCCACGCTGAATGGCCTGTGCTGCTTCTGACGCTCATAGAGTTCCTATGAGCGTCAGGAGAAGCGTGGGCCATTCAGCGCGGCTCCCTGCACTAGAAACTGCTAGCACAGTTTAATAAAAGAGGCCCTATATCAGTTGGAGAAGAGAAATAAAACAATATGAAGATAGCAGTAACTGAAACCAAAAAGTTATTTTGCAATAACACGATTAATCCGTCAAGAAACTCTTCCAAATGTCTCTATAGGATCTTTCATTAATATCCACCAGAGATATTATTGATGGATCTGCTTTGCATCAACCTGATGAAGATAGCCAGGCACATAATTTTCAGGACAAAAGAGAAGAAAGGCAAGGGAGATGTCCTTTCCACCAAAAGTAAGTCTCTATTGTGTCAAAAACACAATCCCAACAAGGGGACACTCTAAAACACAAGCAAAAACACATTTAAACTATACAACTAAAATAAAATATCCAAGAAAGCATCAGGGTGACATGCATATGTGGAATATGGTATAGGACGAATGTCAATGTAAGCTTAAAATACTAAAAGATAAATTAAGGTAAATGAAAATAAAGCAATTTAAAAGCATAAACAAAGGTACTAACATATGGTAAGTAAAATCTTGTGTTTAAATATAAAAATAAAAATGATAAAATATGGCATGTTTATAACAAATTGAAATGTAAAAACACAAAATTGGGTAATAATCATAAGCTAAGCTAAAAACATTAGAGAAAACACTGACATTAGTCCAGCATACCTTATTAAACGTAAAACGAGTGGCTTGAGAAATAGAGGAAGAACTGAAAAGGGAAAAATATAGGGCTCCTTTTACTAAGGTGCGTTAGGGCCTTAACGTGGGGAATAGCACACGCAAAATTGCCGCGCACACTAGACCTTAACGCCAGCATTGAGTTGGCATTATTCTAGAAGCATACCGTGCGGTTTAGCGCGTGGTAATTTTGTCCGTGCGCTAAAAACGCTAGCGCACCTTAGTAAAAGGAGCCCGTAATAATGGGCTGGATAAATGCCATGACATAAGAAAAGCTTTATTTTCAGGAAAAGATTAGGTCAGTAAGAGAGTCATTTACACACACCCTGGAGGACTGTATTGAAGTAGATTCTGTAAATGACATTATGCAAAAAGCTGATAGATATTGGAAAGAATTCCTTGTTACAACAGAAGTCTCTGCCATGTCAGGAGGTTCTGCTTTACGCAGCGAGTGGTGAACGCCTGGAATGCTCTTCCACAGGAGGTTATTAAGGAATCCACTGTGCTAGGATTCAAAGGCAAATTAGATGCACATCTCCTTATGAGAGGCATAGAGGGATATGGGTGGTAAAACTACATCAGGTGTATACCTGACTGGGCCTCCGCGTGTGCGGATCGCCGGACTCGATGGACCATGGATCTGATCCGGAGATGGCAGTTCTTATGTTCTTATGTTAAGGAGACTCTCTAAAAAATTTTGTTGCTTAGATATTTGTCCAGCTGTCATGGTTGACAGATTTTGTTAATGTATGCTTAAAAAAGGGCATATTCCTCAAACCAACATCTACCGTTGCGCTGACTCCCATACCTAAAGCCTCAGTAGCAAATCTATTAGAATTCTGTGTTAGCGTACAGTTCTCTGATTTTCCATGTCTAACTGATGGAGTTCATAGAACACAACACGGCTTCAGGGCTATGCATAGTACAGAATCCTTACTGTTAGAACATAAGAAGAACATAAGAAGTTGTCTCCGCTGGGGCAGACCAGAGGTCCATCCTGCCCAGAGGTCCACTCCCGCGGCGGCCCATCAGGCCCACTGCCTGAACAGTGGTCTCTGACTAATTTTATAAATTACCTCTAATCCTGTCCCTATAACCTTACCTCTACTCCTATCTGTACCCCTCAATCCCTTTGTCCTCTAGGTACCTGTCCAGACCTTCTTTGAAGCCCTGTAGCGTACTTCTGCCTATCACATCATCCGGCAGCGCGTTCCATGTATCCACCACCCTCTGGGTGAAAAAGAACTTCCTGGCGTTTGTTCTAAACCTTTCCCCTTTCAATTTCTCCGAGTGCCCCCTTGTACTTGTGGTTCCCCTTAGTTTGAAAAATCTCTCCCTGTCCACTTTTTCTATGCCCTTCATGATCTTGAAGGTTTCTATCATGTCTCCCCTGAGTCGTCGCTTTTCCAGGGAAAAAAGCCCCAGCTTTTTCAGTCTGTCAGTATATGAGAGGTCCCCCATCCCCTTTATTAGCTTGGTTGCTCTTCTCTGGACTCTCTCAAGTACCGCCATGTCTTTCTTGAGGTACGGCGGCCAGTAACATCAAAAGCAAAACCATACCTCAGCAAAAGTAAACAAACCGTTCTGTTACAGTTTGACATCCCTGCCGCTTTTGATGCAATGGACCACTCTCTATTACTTTTAAAACTTAGGGGTCCTTTTACAAAGGCGCGGTAGCGGTTTAACGCGAGGAATACTGCACGTTAAACCGCCTGCCGCGCTAGTACCTAACGCCTCCATTGACGAGGCGTTAGGATTTTAGGCTGCCGCGGGGGTTAGCGCGTGATGAAATGTCCGACGCGCTAACCCCGGTAGCGCGCCTCGATAAAAGGAGCCCTTAGTGAGCTAGACAAGAATGAAATAAAAAAAATAAAAAGATCAATTAAAGGGCTGCTGCTGGATAAGGTGATGGGGTGGTGGAGGACACAGGGGAGGAAAAAGGAAGAGAGAAAGGGTGGTGGTGGACAGCCAAGGAAAAAAGAAGAAAGATAGAAATACAGAAAGCGGCTAAGGAGAGAGAAAAAGAAATAAAACCACACCCTCACACACATATATTCTAGCACCCGTTAATGTAACAGGCTATAAGACTAGTATGGAATGATTTTTAAATGGTTTACAGAATTCCTAGGCAATAGAACAGGGGTGTCCAATGTCGGTCCTCGAGGGCCGCAGTCCAGTCGGGTTTTCAAGATTTCCCCAATGAATATTCATGAGATCTATTTGCATGCACTGCTTTCATTGTATGCTAATAGATCTCATGCATATTCATTGGGGAAATCCTGAAAACCCGACTGGATTGCGGCCCTCGAGGACCGACATTGGACACCCCTGCAATAGAAGATACGAGGTAAGAAAAGACAATATGAAGTCCAAAAGTTGGAGGGCCTTCTGCAGTGTTGTCACCGTCCTTGTTCAATGGTGCTATTTGAGAACCCTGGGTAAGAGTTTCTCCTTTCTACAAGTTCATACAATTTCTTATACAGACAATATCTTCCTCCTTTGTGTGGCCATAGAATCCTACAATGATACGTTGCAGTACTTAACGAGGCTCATTGAAGATCTGAGTATGTGGTTGCAGAAGAACTTTCTTAAACTTAGGGGTCCTTTTACTAAAGCGCGCTAGACGTTTTAGCGCACGCTAAACACTAATGTGTCCATTATAGTCTACTAGTTGTTTAGCCCGTTGCAGGGGTGTCCAATGTCGGTCCTCGAGGGCCGCAATCCAGTCGGGTTTTCAAGATTTCCCCAATGAATATGCATGAGATCTGTTTGCATGCACTGCTTTCAATGCATATTCATTGGGGAAATCCTGAAAACCCGACTGGATTGCGGCCCTCGAGGACCGACATTGGACACCCCTGCTAACGGGTGCTAGCAGCCCTTCTCCCTTACTTTTACCTCCTCCCTTTCCAGCAGCACCCCCACCCATTCCCTGCTCCCCCTATATAGCAGTAGCCCTTCTCCTTTTATCTCCCCCTGTTCAGCATCACCCCATTTCCAGCTCCCCATATCCAGCAGTAGCTCTTCTCCTTTGCAGGAGCCCTTCTCCCTTCCTTTTACCTCCCCCCTGTCCAGCAGCACGCCTTCCCTGTTCCCCCTGTGCAGCAGTAGCCCTTCTCCCTTCTTTTTAAGTCTCCCCCTGTCCAGCAGCACCTATTGTCCAGCAGTAGGTCTTCTCCCTTCCTTTTACCTCCCCCCATCTAGCAGCACCTCTTCCCTGCTTCCCCTATCCAGCAGTAGGCTTCCCTTCCTGTTACCTCACCTCTTCCCTGCTCCTCCTGTACTGCAGCACCCCCTTACCTGCTCCCCCTGTCCAGTCCGGTGATCTCCAGCCATCGGGCCGGCTCCTGCAGGGAGTGTAGTTCCTAGCCGGTCCCCGCCAGGCGTGCGAGCCTGCTCCGCCCCCTTCCGACCTGCCGGGAGTATTTGACTTCGACCCGACGGTTCCTGTTGAGGGAAGCACTCCTCACCGGACTCAGCAGTGAACTCCAGCCATCGTGCCGACATCCGCCTTGTCTTTTTTTTTTTTTTTTAGTTGAAAGACGCGGCGGTGGCTCTTCTCATGATCCCCACCTGCGTCGGAAGTCCGACGCAGGCGGGGATCATGGAGTAGCCACCGCCACGTCTTTCAAAGAATTGTAAGCCGCGCATGCGCACTTCCTATGTGTTGCTACAGCTCACGGAAAACCGGCGCACGCATAGGAAGTGCGCATGCGCGCCTTACCATTTTATTATATTAGATGACTCAAAAAAACAAGGGTAATCAAATTATCAAAGGTGATATGTAATATATGCACTATCATTGATCACCTAAAAATATTTTATAAGTCTCAAAATACCAGTAGTGTTTTCTGTTTGCAAGATGGAGTTCCCGTCCCGTACCCCTCCTGAAGAAGCCAACCGGTGAAACCCGGGTTGGGGAGTCGGTGAATCTGTGTGAATGTTGTTGTAGCTTTAAGGAGGTGCCCGGAGCAGCTGTTGATTGTTTCCCGCCATAAACCAAGATATGTTATTGCAGTTTTTTTCTATACAGATTTGGTTTATTGTATGCTCTGTACTGGTTTTGGTGGGTGAGACTGTGAACCACTATGACGGTCTCTCTGCACAGCTACTCCGTGATCTTTGTTCACTGGGATAATATTGTGGGTCTGAGTGTTCACTTTGTATAAGTTATATTCATGTATTGAATATATTTTGAGACTTATAAAATATTTTTAGGTGATCAATCAATGATAGTGCATTATAGTCTATGGACACGATAGCGTTTAGCATGCACTAAAATGGCTAATGTACCTTAGTAAAAGAACCCATTAGTAAACTGAAGACTAAGGTGCTTTGGCATGGAGATTAAAATTCACTAACAAATATAGATCTGGTGTTAGTTATAGGAGAAAAAAAACCTTGACTGATAAAACATCAAAAGTACTAGGCATTATTTTTGACTCTTATCTAACCTTTGGAGCACAAATTGACTCCTTAGTTAGGAAATTTTTCTTCAGAATGAGACAACTTAGAACAATAAAACCTGTCTTAAGTTAGACCAGCTTTAGGAAATTGCACATGTGGTTTTACTCCCCTATCTGGACTTTGCAGCTCCTTATATTGTGGAATCTCACAGAAGGAACATAAGAGATTACAACATCTCCAAAACATGGCAACTAGACAATCTTTCGTTCAGTGAAATATGAGAGGGCAGTCCATTATTGGCTGAGCTACACTGGCTGCCAGTGCAAAACAGAATTCAATTTAAGATTTCTTGCATGGTCTATAAAGCCAGATAAGGTGAGAACTCCAATGGACTAACATCCGAAATCAAAGTCATGCACTCCTTCTGCAATTTGAGAATGACACAGTGCTTTAAGTTGACTTTTCCTTCTCCTCAACAAATTCACTGGAAAATGTTATTCACGTCTACCTTCAAATTTCAAGGTCCCAAAATCTGGAACAGTCTACCGCGCTACCTGTGTCAGCTCTCTATCTACTACCAGTTCAGGAAAATGTTGAAGATATATCTCTTCTCATTGTAATTCTCATGACTTATACTCCTAATAGCCTATGGGGCTCATAATCAAAAGAGAAAAACATCCAAAAACCAGCCTAAGTCGGCACTTGGATGAACATTTCCCAAATACGTCCAAGTGCCAATAATAAAAATGGGTTTTAGACGTATTTCTAAACGACCTAGGCGTACATAGTGCCACTGAACAACCAAAGCTAAACGGGGCATTTCGGGAGGAGTGTTGAGGGCGGGAGTTGGGCGGGACGTGGGCCGGCTTAGACTTAGTAGTACAGCATGTATAACCGAAAGTTATACAGTCCAAGATCGACGGAACTTGGACGTTGTGACTTAGACCATGGTCTAAGTCACAAAAACCCACCTAAACTCACCAGATAAGCACTGCAAACACATAAAACAGACCCCTCCCCCCACACACTACCCCAGTGATCACTGACCCCCCCACCCCCGCACCCCCATAAAAATATTAATCACACCTTTAAAATTCAGCCTCCTGGCTACCTGGCATAGGAAAGCCTAGTCGTTCAGCACACAGGCAGCTTAAGTCATCTTGGGGGTGGGTTAGGGACCCATAGAGAGGAGGACCCATGCCCATAAACCCCTGTAATCACTGCATTGATACTTAAACATGTACACTCCCCTATCCACCCCAAAACACTTTTATACTGGCATATAAGTGGCTCCTGCAGCCATAAGGGCTATTAGGGTGGTAGATAAGTGGGTCTAGGGGATTCTGGAGGTGGTTTGGGGGGCTCACCGTGACCTATAAGGGAGCTGTAGGGAGGAGAAGCCATGGCACCCTTTTTGTGAAGTTCACAGCAGTGCTCTGTAAGGTACCCCAATATTTAGGTGGCATGTCTAGGTGTGCAGTCCATCACTTTGCAGACCCCTCCCAAGTCCAACAGAAAATGTTCTAGGCATTTTTGACTTGGACGAAAAGTTGGACGGAAATGTGGTATAAAGATAGACATTTTAGCGGCTTGGACGATCAGATCGGCAGGACATATAATTAGACGATTCTCAAAACAAAAAAAATTTTGGACATATTTTTCGAAAATGTGTCCTAGGCTGTTTTTAACTTTGGACGACTTGCGAATTGGACGCAAACGGACTTAGATGTCCCTTTCGATTATGCCCCTCCACGAATCTTATTGTAACTTCAATGAACGCTCAGAATTATTGTAAACCACAATGAATCCTTGTTGAAACTTGCAGGGTATAAGAAACTGTATGGTATGGTAAATGTTGGCAGATAAAGACCTGCTTGGTTTATCCAGTCTGCCTATCAGTCACATTCATTATCAAGGCAATGCTGAACCACAATTCAGTATGTTATTACATGTAGGGGGCTATTTTCAATATGATGTCTAAGTCCGAGTTTGGACATTTTGTGAAGTGTGTCCAAAAATCGTCTGATCTGGCTGGCAGGTGAATGTCCCTTTCCTCCCTCACTGCTCCATGCTCATCCCTCCCAAAGCTGCACACTCAGTCGAAGAGGCTGACCTCCTGATAGAAGTACCGTTCTTTGGTCAAGGGTATACCAGTAGCTGTGTTCCCTTGCTAGAACCTCTGAACAAACTGAAAAATCAGGTAGAGAAATGGCCATTTTTGAAACTGCAAAACATCTCCTTTTTTTTTTTTTTTTTTTTCAAAAATGGCTTTTCTAGATGTGTTCACCCTTAGTGCATCTATCTATTTTGACCATTTTTGAAAAACAAAACATCCAAATGAAAAACATACAAAACAAGCCATTGGAATGTAGAAGGAGTCCGCATTTTTAGTAAACTGACCACACAGACATCCCAACAGAGTAGTGGGGCACCCTGGGGAGTACTTCAGTGACCTTCACATAATGGTCCCTGGTACGCATCTCACCATAATCCCCTTATAGTGTATGTGGAGCCCTCCAAAACTCACTCAAAACGTACTGTACCCAACTGTTTATCACCCCAATAGCCCTTATGCTTGCAGGTGTCAACTATATGTCAGTACAGTAGGGTTTTAGTGGGCTCACATTTTCTATCACAAGTGTAGTAGTTAGAGTGGGATATGGCCTGGGTCCACTGCACAGACCACCAGGTTACTCCAGATACCTGTTCTTAGGGAGAGAGAGTAAAGTAAATGCTTGCTGCTGTACTAAGTCTGGCCATAACATCTGTACTGTTTAATTCACATCTTTGGAGGGTGAGAGAGGGTCAGTGACCACTGGAGGAGTGTGTGGGGGGGCGGTCAGTCTGGGAACCTTCTTGGCACTTATTCACTATTAAATCAGGTCTAGCCCCAAACTTCCAAACTGTGGCCTGGACGTTTTGTCAAATGTTTGATTATTACTGCAAAATGTCTAGGTCATAAGTCTGCCCTAGCCTCACCCAAAACATGCCTCCAACGCCACCCCCCCCCCCCCCCACACACACACACACACACTTTAAATTTAGATGAACTACTGATACAGGTAACAACACGAAAGAATAAAATAGTGGGGTGGCCATGTTAGTCCACTTTTCAAGGTAATATGTAGAAATAAAACAAAGGAAGTAAGGTAATATCTTTTTTATTGGACTAACTCAATGCATTTTAAGAACAGATCAGAAATAAGCACATGTTGACAAATATCAGTATATATAAGGAAAACATGAAAGCATTTAAGTGATAGTTTCACAGGAAGAGGGAGAGGTGGGTTGTTAAGTAGGAGACAGAGAGATGACAAAGGAGTTTTAAATTCTTTGCAGTGTGAAAGAGAGCCGAGATCTTTGCTCAGTCCTGTCTGGTAGATGTCAAGATATTTCATCATTATAATTTCATAGGTCTTACATTCTTGGATTGTCTTAAAATGTCCTTTCAGTATTCTCACCATAAAATTATTGGTGCAGTGGTCAGTTTTTCCAAAGTGTTGTCTGACAGAGGTGACATCCTGGTTAGTATTGCAATTTTTAATATGATATTTATGTAAGTTGATTCTAGTCTTTAGCATCTGGCCTGTTTCACCAACGTAACATCCCTCTTTGCATTGAATGATGTACACCACGTTAGAAGATGAACATGTGAAGGATCTCCCTTATGTTGAATGTTGTTCCCAAATGAGTGAATGTGGTTTTTGGCTCCGAGGCAGAAGTAGTGAAGAGTGAGTTGAACTCAGTTACGCACTACCCCGCCTTGAAAAAGGTTTGCAAAACGCGTTGGCATATAAGGAGAGGAGCATACTACTCTTCATGATAGATTGAAGAATACATGTATAGTATACTAAAAAGTAAAAAAAAAATAAAAAAAGAAGAAAAATAATAACAATGTCAGATTAACAAATCACTGGGACTTATGAGGATTGGAACCACTTGAAGGTATATCATTCAGTGGTGTTCTAAAGATCCCTGAGTAGCATACTCATGATTTGAGACATTGAAATAGAGGTTATGTGGTGTCTTTAAATGGAATAAAGACTAGAATCAATATAATGATCACTTTGCGGGAATCAATCAAGGAGAAAAGATGAATAAAGTTCTTGGATTATTATTTCCTGTTCTGAGTTTTGAAGAACTCTGTGGACAGCGGTTTTAAAGGGTGTCAGGTCAAAAGCGTGCCGGGACAAAGGCGTGAGCAGACAACTGAGCGCAGCGCGGAGGCGCGCACCGAAGAAAAAGACTGTTTTTAGGGGCTACGACGGGGGGTGTGGGGGGGAACCCCCCACTTTACTTTATACAGATCGCGACGCATTGTGGGGGCGTTGTGGAGGGTTTGGGGGGTTGTAACCCCCCACATTTTACTGAAAACTTAACTTTTCCCTGTTTTTAGGGAAAAAGTTACGTTTTCACTAAAATGTGGGGGGTTATAACCCCCCAAAACGCTGCCGCGATCTGTATTAAGTAAAGTGGGGGGGCTCTCCAACAAAACTGCCGTCACAGCCCCTAAAAACAGTCTTTTTCTTCAGCGCGCGCCTCCATCTTGCGCTCAGTTGTCGGCGGGTGCCTTTGTCTTCCACGTTACTGTCTATGAACCGTTTTAAAGACATCAAGGAAGCTGTGAAGTTCTGGTTTGAAGTTCAAGCAGAATAATTCTTTTCAAGGGGGTTAAAGTCATTGCAGGAAAAGTGGATGATGTGTATGGAGCTATCAGAGGACTATATTAAAAAATAAAACAAAATTTTTTTAAAACTCTTTTCTTTCCTACTGAAGTAGATAAATTATTGAATGCCCCTCACATATATTAACATGAAAGAGAAATGCCAAGTAGAGAACTATTACAAAAGAGAAATAAAAATGTGTCTAGAAATGCACTGCTTGAGGAATAGCAAAATTGCTTTCTGACACAGGCCATTGAGCAGCTCAGTCAGAGGCACTTCTAGACATAATGTTAAGAAATTAGTAACACATGATGAAAAAGATTAGAAGTGAAGTGCTCAGGAGGATACCTTCGCTCCAAAAACATGCCAAGAAAACCAATTACTGTCCTAAGTAAAGCAGTTAGTCAGTTTAATAGCGGACTCTTGACACTTCTGCAAATAACATTTTAATAAGTATTTAATTATCTTTTGAGTATTTAAAAAGGCATGTATGTTCCTACATTTAAATAAGTACTTAAAATTATCTCATTAATCCCTAATGGAAAAACGCATATAATGGAAATAAGTCACTAACTGAGTAACTAAATTACTCACTTTGATTAACAATAGGGTAGGACTCACATGCAAGGCAGAAGACACCAGTCTTGAGACAGGATCTGAACAGAGTGAGACACTGCGGTTATTAGCGCAGGGAACCGCGCTAAATGCTCCATGAGTGTCGGGAGCAGCACAGAGCATTCAGCGCGGCCCCCTGTGCTAATAACTGCTATCGCGGTTTAGTAAAAGGTGGGGGGACTATGAGGTGAAATCCAGAGCAAGACTTCAGCATCAAACAAATAAATACTTGCAAAGAAGTATGGTGAGAGTATACTTAGGGCTTCTGAAAATAGATATTTACTACTCCTACTACTATTTATTATTTCTATAGCGCTGAAAAGCATACGCAGCGCTGTACAATTTAACATACAATAGACAGTTCCTACTCAGAAGAGCTTTCAATCTAATTTAGACAGGACATTTCAGGGTTGGGGAGATTATAGTGGGTATAGGTATCTAACAGCAGTGAGTGGGAGTTAAGAGTTGAAAGCAGTTTCAAAAAAGTGGGCCTTTAGCTTGGATTTGAACAGTGCCAGGGATGGAGCATGACGCATTGATTCAGGCAGTCTGTTCCAGGCATACGTTGCCGCAAGAAAGAAGGGATGGAGTCTGGAGTTGGCAGTGGAAGAGAAGGGTACAGATAAGAGGGGCTTGCCCAATTAGCGGAGATCATGGGGTGGATCATAGGGGGAGATAAGTGAAGAGAGATATCGGGGGGCTTCAGAATGAATGCACTTGTAAGACAGCAAGAGGAATTTAAACTGTATTCGGAAATGGACGGGGAGCCAATGAAGTGACTTGAGGAGAAGGGTAATGTGAGAATAGCGGCTCTTGTGGAATATGAGTCACGCAGCAGAATTTTGAACGAATTGAAGAGGCCCGAGAAAAGTATGTTGCAGTAGTCTAAGCGCGAGGTGATGAGAGCGTGGACAAGGGTTTTGAGTGTGTGTTCAGAGAGAAGAGGATGGATTTTGGTAATATTATAAAGGAGGAAGTGACAGGATTTGGCGGTTTGTTGGATCTGAGCAGAAAAGAAGAGAGAGGAATCATAGATCACCCCAAGGTTGTGAACCGACGAGACAGGGAGCTTTGGAATAACCTTACAGCCCCACTTCTGAATCTGGGCTCCTTCCAACTGCTCTGAAAGCATCTGAAAACTAGGCTATTCACAAAAATGTAATGCTCTTTTCCTCCCTACTCAACCTCACTAAGTTGTTCCTTCCTTATATTAGGCTCTTGTAAACCGTGCCAAGCTCTATAATTATGGAGAAGATGTGGTATATAAACTTAAGGTTTAGATTAGATTAGAGGATAGTGTTATCCACAGAAATAGGAAACGGTGAGAGGGGGGAGGTGGGTTTATTATATCTGTGTTTATTTTTCAGGCAGTTGTATGTTTTTGGAGGGCAATGAAAATAGAGGTTTATGAGTGTTTTTTCACCAAGGACAGGATTTACTCTTTGGGGGGGTGTCAGTAAACAAGCGCCTTGGGCCTTAATACATTTTAAAACTCTCACAGACTTGGCACTTCTTTAACAAAGCTGCGCTAGCAATTTCTATGTGGCAAATATGAGGAAGCCTATTCAGTGCCTATGGGCTTCATTGCAGCTGCCAAGCGGGATTCACTAGCATAGCTTTGTTAAAGGAGCCCCTGACTACAGCATAAAAATGGCAGAGAAGGAAGCAGAATGCAAGTCGTGACATTTGCATTAGTGTTCAAGTTGGTGCAACGGATGTCTCAAAAAACAAACAAACCTGAATGGAAGATAATACCCAGTTAGCCCCAAATGCACTAAAGTCAGCGATCGTTGCTAAACCTGTTTTCACAGCTTTAGTGAAAATCGCTATTACCGACCCAATTCACATAATGGCGCACCACGTGTTTATTCCCCTCAATCGCCCATTTACCAATCCAGTCAAGCAAATTAGCTAAAACCCCATGCAAAGTAGCCCAGCGATTGATACACCAACATCGCTTGGCTATGCAAAAAAAAACAAAAACAACCCAGCCAAACACGGGTTTTAGCTGTTGGGACAAACCGACAGTTTAGACCTATCAGTATCCATGTGGTCAATGACCAGCTTAATGATGTCCAGATATGAGGGAAAGAATGTGGTCGGAGCCACAGAACTGAGAAGAAGACACTGACAGGACTTCCAGTTTTAACTCTTGCAGCGAGCTGGAAATAACACTAAAAAGTGCAGAAGCACTGAACAACCAGTGCACTGTGGGGTCTTCCCCTGATCCAGCGTCACCACCACCTCTTGGCCACTGTCCTCCCACATGTAAGCAGACTCTGCCAGGGAGACTTCATCCTGCGATTACAGTGACATGGAATTGGACTTGCTATTCTCCCAGTCTATGACTGACTGAACCTCCTGATCCAAGTATACGTCCTTGTCTCGTCGGGGCACCTGTCGAGGGGGAACCTCTGCGCTGCTGCAACTGGTGTACTGTTAACAACCGCTGAGGACCTTAGGCAATTCAAATACAAGGATCACAAAATCAGGTGTGAAGCCTTGTACTAGGGGTCTGTCCAACTCCTGCAGGGGCCCCCCCTGCCAATCCTTCTGGGCTCCACGGCCCCCATGCAACTGTATTTGGCCAATATAAATTCAGAAGGTTCCAGGAGGAGTCTATTCCCCTGGAGACACGCTTCTTGCAAATCCCCAGCCCTGAAAGACTCAGAGGAGGCTGAGCTTGAGGCTCCCACCCCTCCTCTGCATGCTCTGTCACATTCACAAATTGGACGCTCCTCGGCCGGCCATTCAGTGCAAACCTGGCAAGATATAGGGGTAAAAAGACCTAAGGAGTCCATCCCAGTTGATTTTGAGCAAAAATGGAGGGGTTTTGAGGCAAATGGAGGCAAAAGAAAAAAAAAAAGATTGTTTAAAATCCAAGATGGCCGCTGTCAGAAAAATTGCGCCAAAAACAGCCCATGGAGACAGCCCTGAAGGAAATAAATCACAAGGAAAGGGGTTTTAGAGGTGTGGGACCTGGGGATCAGAAACCATCAAATTCAACTTTTAAAGGACATGACCCTTCCCCCCACCCACTGATTTTCCCCATAGGCTTCAATAGCCTTACTCACTGTGCAATGTAGTGCCTGCCTGCTTCAGCTTAGGATTTCAGCTGGAATCAAAATGGGAGAAGAAATTTGTCTCACAGATTCAAACTTGGTTTTCTGGCTGCCAGTCCAACCAAGGTCAGACTGAACCTCAATCCCTGGAAACTGTTAGTCCTGGCTGAGCTGGGAAGAAGCCCATACAGCCTCAAGCTCCTAACTAAATCAGGTATGCGAGTAGCTATGTAGGGGACTGCCCTGACCTCTACAAAATCCCATGAGGTTGATCCTGCTAGCAGCATACTCCCACTGAGTGAGTTTGCGTCTTCTCCCAGGCAAAGGTCCCATCAGGAGGGAACCTCCGGGCATCGAGCCTCCAAATAACACTAAGCAGAAATACCTGAAAATAATAAAACTGCAGACCAGATCAAAAACACTGAGCAACTTGCTTGCAGAAAACAAACTGAGGGGGCAGGAGCAGCTCCCTGGGAAGAAGGTGGAGTTGGAAAGCATGATTGACAATTTTCTGCAAGCAACTTGCTAGTTCAGATACAAGACCTTAGCGTTCAGGAGCACTAGACACATTGCACTAGAACAGGGGTTGGCAAACCTTTTGACTCATGGGCCACAATGGGTTCTTAAATTTGACAGAGGGGCCAGACCAAAAGCATCTTTCTATCCCTCCATCCCTCCCATCCTCCTGTGCAGCAGAACCCTTGCCCAGCTTCGATCCTTCCCTCTCTCCCATCCCTCGTGCAGCAGAACCCTTGCTCAGCTTCCATCCTTCCCTCCCTCCCTCCCATCCCTTATGCAGCAGAACCCTTGAGCACCTGCCCCCACCGTGCAGCCGAACATCTGCAAACCCTACATCCTTCCCTCCCATCTGAACCCCGCTGACCTACATACCTACATACCTCCCTCCAGAGCAGCGGCGGGCAGGCAGCACTCTAAACAGGCTGCTTCGCAGCCTTCTTTCATCGGGGCGTTCTGTGTACCGCGTTACTGATGACATCATCACTGATGCGGCAGAGGGAATTCCCCGAAAGGCCGTGAAGCAGCCATTTCCTCATGGCAATCTGCACGGGGAAGGAGGGTAGGAAGATCGCTCCTGCCCCAAAAGTCTGCTAGACCACCAGGTAAGGCCGGGAAGGCAGCAGGGAGGTAAAAAATATGGGTTTTTTTATTTTCCCCCTCCCCAGAAAAAAATCGCGATTATAATATAAACCATTCTGAGCTCCCCTGGGAGAACAGTATAGAAAATTGAATGAATAAATAGTGTGAAACGTTTCAGCCTCTGATAACCATTGTGATGTCATAATGCCTCATTCCACCAATACCTAAGAGCCAGCCTCATCTGTGATGTCACAATGGCTTCATTATCCTACACTTGACTCACTTCTACTACATTTCGATTTCTGCAGTGGTTAGAGCTTCAGCCTCAGCACCCTGAGGTTGTGGGTTCAAATCCATGCTGCTCCTTGTGACCCTGGGCAAATCACTTAATCCTCCCCATCGCCCCAGGTACATTAGATAGATTGTGATTCCACCAGGACAGACAAGGGAAAATGCTTGAGTGCCTGAATAAATTCATGTAAACCATTCTGAGCTCCCCTGTGAGAACAGCATAGAAAATTAAATAAATAATAAATAGTGGCATGACAGGAATAGTAGTCAAAAAACTAAATCTACGTTTAGTAGGAAACCAGTGCCTAATTGCCTTCCTGCCAACCACAACTACAGTTAGTTGACACATCAAATACATCTTTCTAGTTAGAACAAACACAAATCCTACTTAAAGTCTTTATAAAGATCTTGCCAACGTAAATTCCCTGTGAAATCCACACAAAGCAGTGCTCAGTTGTTGCACTTCATCGGCCAGTGAAGAGGTGTTCATCACTCCGGTATGAGGCACCGCCACTGCTGGCCCCCTTCATTAAGTGCTTCTGACTCTCATCTATGAGCAGAGCAACAGTTGGTCTGGGAACAGGAACAGCAAAGATGGTACATGGCTCTGAAGACAACTGCTGTTGTTCACCCAAGCAGGCAATTGGGAATCTAGATTTAACACCTTGGGTAGAGAACACATTTTATAGGGAAAAAATGATCTGCCTAAGATAATGAGATGAAGATAAAGCCCTGTAGAATTACTGGGAAATCTGGTATATATGCCCTGTAGCATATGTTAGCAAACTCACATACTTGTGAGACGTAGATCATGGGTGAATTTGAGGAAACCATTCGTTATTAGAGAATTGGAATCATCTGCAAGAATGTTAACATCTCTGAGCAGAACAAAATGAGTTGAATCCACTATGGTTAGCAATCAAATTTTGACATTCAAGTGATAAAAACAGGAGGGGGGATTGAAAAATCAGAAAAAAAAAGTCTATGGGAGGAAATGCTGCTAACCAAAAGGGTAAACTTTCAATTAAGATTAGTGGTCAAATCTTGGAGTTAGGATTTTCAACCAATTAAACAAATTGCTAGACCCCTCCACACACACATTTTCCCCTCTTGGTTTCCAAATAATTATTGAAAGCTAGGGGGAGGTGCCTAAGCTGAGTAAAAGATTCTGGCATCAGCCAGGATTTTGTCAGATATCTCTAATTTGTGGTCTCTGACTAGGAAATATTTGTTATGGAATAAACATTCATTTGGAAGTTCAATAGTGATTCCAATAAACTATGAGATTTCCAGGGCAGGCCATTTTATATAGGCCTGATAACGATCAATCCAGTAGCATCTCTTACCTTATAATGAAGAGATGAAGAATCCATAGAGTTATGCCCATTAGCCCATGTCATGGGGATGGGGGGAAAAAGTTGCACATAGCTGAACTACAAAGAACAAACAATAAGCCCATATAAAAGTGCCCATAGCACCCTCATGAGATGCACCAAGTAGCACATTTGGAAAAGACATTTATGCTACTTTTCCTAACCCCTCCATACTGTAGTCCCTGGTTTATCTAGAGCAAGGGTTCTTAACCTGGGGTCCGTGGATGGGTTTCAGGAGGTCCATGAGGGTCAGATAAAAGTTAACCTTTATATTCACTGTACAGCCCGGGACTGTTGATTTTTCTCATAGATAATGAGAGAGTAGATGTAATAGTAGTAATGATGGTAGTAGAAAACGTAGTAGATCTGTTTTCATTTGCACAACTGGATTGTATTTCATAATTATAAAGCATAGCCATAACCTCTTTGCATAAAAAGGAGTGTTTTTTCTAGATTGTTTACTTAAAAATTTAATAATACGTTGTGTATGTCATTTACATAGAAACATAGAAATAGACGGCAGATAAGGGCCATGGCCCATCCAGTCTGCCCACCCTAATGTCCCTCCCCTACCTTTGCCCTGTGAATAGATCCCATGTGCAGATCCCATTTGGCCTTAAAATCAGGCACGCTGCTGGCCTCAATCACCTGTAGTGGAAGACTATTCCAGCGATCAACCACCCTTTCAGTGAAAAAGAATTTCCTGGTGTCACCTCGTAGTTTCCCGCCCCTGATTTTCCACGGATGCCCTCTTGTTGTCGTGGGACTCTTGAAAAAGAAGATATCTTCCTCTGCCTTGATGCGGCCCGTAAGATACTTGAACGTCTCGATCATGTCCCCTCTCTCTCTGCGCTCCTCGAGCGAGTATAGCTGTAATTTGTCAAGCCGTTCTTCGTATGGAAGATCCTTGCGTCCCGAGACCATCCGGGTGGCCATTCTCTGCACCGACTCCAGTCTCAGCACATCCTTGCGATAATGCGGCCTCCAGAATTGCACACAGTATTCCAGGTGGGGCCTTTATAAATAAAGTACATTATATTCATTGCATGCAACATTGTGTGTATGTGAATATTTTGGGGAATCTGGGTCCATAGCTTTCATCAGATTCTTAAAGTGTAACTGGCATATAAGATCATTATCCAATCATGCCTACTTCACAATATAACAATTCTCTAGCAATCCTTTTTATAGGTCATCATGTCCAACAATAATCATATAGCAGGGAGCAAAAAGCAAAATCACTCCTTGTGAGCTGCAATAATCAAATAGCAAAGAGCAGAAAGCAAAATCACTCTTTGTGGGCTGAGGTTCACACCAGACATTAGTATCAAATTCTTTTCTTTTAATTTATATATTGCCCAGCTCTTGCAAATCTCTCTTATTACTCCTGCCCTACATTTCATTCATTGCTATAACTCCTCCCACTATCTACGAGAGTACCTCTTCCTTTGCACGCATTAGTTTTAGTAAGTTATTAAAGAAAAAACGTAAAGATAATATTTAGCCCATACATGTTTGAGTGCTCTTGTATTAAAGCTATAGCATGTGCTACATTTATTTACTTACATTTCTTTCATACCACTTCAATTTGAAGTGGTTTACATTTATGTACTACAGCCTAGATTCACTAAAGATAGCGATTCAATCACTGTTGTCCGATTCCTGGCCGATTTTAAAACAGTGATTGATTCACTATCTTTTTTGCATGCAAATGATTTGCACGGAGGTGCAAATCATGTGCATGCAAACTCCCAACTCAGTTGCTCAGTGAGCGATTGAATCGGGCCAGAGCCCCGACTGTAGTGACAGAAGAAGCAGGTTCCTATCACTGCTGTCAGGACTTCTGCCAGTTTATTTTTCTTTTTTTTTTAATTGGGCAGATATTTTACGTGTATTACACACGCAAAATAATTGCCGGATTAAAATGTTTTTTTTTTAAAACCTCCCTTCCACCATGACAAGGTGCGCCCTCCTCCTTCCCTCCACAAACCCCCCAAAAATGCCCCCCGCTGCCACCTTAAAATTATGGCAAGAGGGATTCCCACTCCCTTCTGCCATTGGCCCCTCTTCTTCTTCCCCCCTAAAAAAATAAATGGCAAGAGGGATGCCCACTCCCTCCTGCCACTGAACAATAGCCCAGCCACCGATGCCCCCTGCACCCTCCCCCTCCCCATACCTTAAGTTGGGAGCAGGAGGGGTGCTCAGTCCCTCCTGCTCCTCCAGACTCCAGCGATGCATCTGCCTGAGCCTTAGGCCCCGCCCTGGTGCATCATGTGATACCCCAGGAGGGGCCTAAGGTGCCTGAACCAATCAGTGACATAGGGAGTAGCCTAAGGAAGTCCTAGATTGGTCATTGGTTCCTCCCAATCAGGGCCTTAGGCCCCTCCCCGTACATCACATGATGCACCTGGGCGGGGCCTAAGGCCCTAGCTGATGCATCACTGGAGTCCAGAGGAGCAGGAGGGACTGAGCACCCCTCCTGCTCCCAACTTAATGTACAGGGAGGGGGCAGGGGGCATAGGTGGCTGGTCTGTTGTCCGGTGGCAGGAGGGAGTGGGCATCCCTCCTGCCATTTGGGGTTTTTTTTGGGGGGGAAGAAGAAGAGAGGCCGATGGCAGGAGGGAGTGGGAATCCCTCCTGCCATAATTTTGAGGTGCCAGCAGCATAGGCAGGTGGTGGCGGGGGACATTTTGGGAGGGTTTGGGGAGGGAGGGGCACTTTGTCATGGGGAGGACCTTTTTTTTTTTTTTTTTTAAATTAGGCAGTTATTTTGCATGTGTAATACACACAAAATATCTGTGCCATTAAAATTTTAAAAAAACAAACAAACAGGCAGACCTGTCGGTAACACAGTTACCACCAAAATATTACAGTTACTGAAAGGTTTGCAGCAGTCGGATTTTAGGATTGTAAAACCCGATTCAAAATAGCTGAGCAATTGTTAGTGAATCAATCGCTTGGCTATTTTGCATGGGGTTTTACCAATCTGCATATGAGGATTGGATTGGGTAGGATATTCATCAGACAGCAGTTTAGTGAATCAAGTCGGGGAATAGGAATGATCGCAAAACCAGTAAAACTGGTTTTGTGACCATTGTTACAGGATCATTAAGTTTAGTGAATCTAGGCCTAAGTATTTCTCCCTATCTGACCCGGGGAGCTCACAATCTAACTATAGTACCTGGGGCAATGGAGTTTTAAGTGACTTGCCCAAGATCACAAGGAGTGGTATGGGGAAGCATTTAGTGTATGCTAATTTGATTAACACATATTAAACACTCCCCCCCCAAAAAAAAAAAAAAATATGGCCTGTGTTCTTTTGCTCCAGGCAATTCTGCTATAGTCTCTCCATCCCTCCACCCACCTGCCTCCCCGACTTCCAAGCCTCAGACTCATTACCAGCAGAGTCAGTGATTGAGACATCCACTGCTGGTCTGCTCCTGAACTTTTTCTCTGCCACATCACAGTTCCTGTGATGCAATTTCCTGTTCCTACACAAGTGGGACACAGCAGAGAAAAGAGTTCAGGAGCTGGCTGGCAGCAGGTGTCTCAATCACTGAAACTGCCAGCAACATGCCTGAGGAGCGGGGAGTAAACAACCCCAGAGTTGCTTGGTAATATAGCTCAGAAGTTGTTATAGGGAGCCCTCTCCAGCATCTAGACCCAAAACATTGCTGAATTCTGGCACTCAATCTTTTTCTCTGCAATGACTGCCAACACAACCTGAGGAGGTAAACCCACAGGCCAGCCAGAAAAGTGAATGGGCAGTAGAATGGAGAAGGTAGTTAGGAGCCGATAGGCAGGGACGGATTTAGATGAAAAGAGGCCCTAGGCTATTCCACTTATGAGGCCCTTTCACCTCCCATTTTTAAGTTTGTAAATTACATGAGAGATAATAAAATACATCATTACTGTGATATATATCAATATGTTAAATGAAACATGTTGTTCTTGGTACTAACATTTATAAAAAATGTGACACGGATAATAAATAAAAAAAAGTCGAGAACACTTATTTGGACATTTATTCTCAGCACTATATATAGTACTTGTAACAATAACTAATCAAACATAACACACAACATTGCCTCTTCCTATGTCCATAGTGCCCCCAGTGCGTCCTTCCTCACCTCACCCCTCCCTCCGATGCCCGCCTGCCTCCCATCCCCCTTCCATTGAACACCCCCCATGCCATCCTGCCTGCCTGCCTTCCATTAACCCCCCCACCCCCCTCCGATGCCAGCCTGCCTGCCTCCCATCCCTCTTCCACTGAAACCCCCCACCCCACCCCACCCCCCGATGCCAGTCTGGGCCGCCCTGTCCTGATGGATCCACGTTTTGCCTCTATCCCCGCGGGGCTGGGCTTTGCCCAGCTGTTTCCGGACTGACGTCTTTCCCTCCCTGATCCTCCTCCCAGGGCGAGAAAAAGAAAGGGAGAAGCCGAGTCGGCACCCCGTTGCGGCCGGAGCCGGAGCCGGTTCCGATCCCGAAGCGTAGAATTTCTCCTTATTTTCGGTTCAGTGTTTTAGTGTTCACTGTTTTTAGAATAGTGTAATTTTAATTTTGCTAACAATTTGAATGTAGGCCCCTCTTGATCTTGAAGCCCTAGGCTGAAGCCTACTTAGCCTATAGGAAAATCCGGCCCTGCCCAGAGGTCAGCCAGAAAGGTGAGTGAGCAGTGGAACAGAGAAGGTAGTTAGTGCACAACTTGTAGACTTGGGAAATTGTCAACCAATGAGGTTGATGGAATCTCCAGTGGTTTCAAGTGTAAGGGAGAAAGCTGCCAAATTGGGGGAGGGAAAGGTAGAGAGAAGGAAGACCAGGGAAGAAATGGGAAAGGAAGGTGGTGAGGAGGGAAGGAGAGGAGAGAGATGCCAGAGCATGAGAGAGGAGAGATGGATGGGAAGGAGAGGGAAAGAGACAGAGATGCCAGACTGTGGGGTAGGGTTGGAGGGAGAGATGGAAGGGAAGAAGTGGTGATTGTCCTCCTTTTTGTCTTCACAAATGTGGTAACTCTACCATGGGAGTGCACCTTTTACACATGAAAAGCTTTCCTTGATACTCTCTTGTATTGCCTTGGGCATTGCTGAAGAGCTACTTTCCACTGTTAAGTTTACTATCTCCTGGTGAAATAATATGCAGTAGAAAGAGTTGATGCCGGTGATCTATCCTGCAATGTTTTAATTTTACTCAGAAATTGGAAACATGAACAGAAGATGAGGCTTTTTTCCTTTATTTTTGAGTCAGAGTATAACTAGGTTCTAAGGCTCTCTTTCAACATAGCAAAGATCAGCTTTTTGTTTCCTGATGTTTTCAAGAGCAAACTAAATTTAGAGGTCAGTATTCAGGCAAATGGTCAACATAAAGGTATCAAATAAATCCTAATTAATAAATATAATTTGACATTACTATATAACCCCCTCCTTTACTAACGCGTAGCGCAGGTTTTAGTGCCCGCAGCGGCAGTAAAACTGCTCCGACGCTCATAGGAATTCTATGAGCGTTGGAGCAGCTATGGCCGCTGCAGGCGCTAAAACCCGCGCTACGCCTTAGTAAAGGAGGAGGTAAATTAGACGTTTTCAAATAATATTTATGTACAGACCTTTAAGGTTCTGCTCTATGCAGTTAACAGTGACCTCTAGTGGCTCTACTAAAATCTTTGACTTTGATTTATACATATCCTCAAAACAACAAAAAGATTGTGGAACAGAAGATCGGAAGCACCAGTTTGTAGTTTAATATGCGTCCAAATAACTTAAAAACAATCCACAAAGGGTTACATCCATTCTTCTGTTGTTTTGCTGCTTCATTTCCTTTGTGGAACCTTTTACTGCAATTTGATTTTGTTGTTTTATAAATATCCTCACCATGGCCAGAAAAGGCTCTCCGGACCAGTGAGGAGATTGCTTTTGGAGAGAAACTGTGATTAGTATAAAACTCCAGCTTTGTATGAATTGCCTTTGGCTCCTGTTTTCCCCGCCATTATACTGCATACTGAGGGAAAAGGACTCTAGCTCTGATACTTCAACCACTGTACCAGCTTCTAGAGGGGTCAAGGAATTTAGCTAGCCCAGCAATAGTGCCAAGAGGAGAAAAGAATTTGTGAGCAGTGACAGGGTCGCTGAGACTTTTGCACTTGTTCAGAGGGGTAGCCTGGAAAAGGAAATCAGTCCACCACTACTAAGAATAAGAAAGTAATAAAACAGTTGTAAAAACAAGAGAAATAACTAGAGATCCTGAGCCCGGATGCACTACAAATGGTTGCTCAAACCGAGTAGGTTGCTATGGGCCGATTTATTGTCTAATTTTGAAACGGTGATCGATTTTCCAATGACTTTGCATGCAAAGTAGTTTCGCAGAGGTCTGCCATAATCCCACCCTACCAGTCATTGGAAAACCAACTTTGACACATGCACAGAGCTGGTAGGGGTAGCCTCCTACTGCTCAGCTGTTTGGGGCAGAAAGACTTTTTTTTTTTAATGGACACTGGTATTGTGTGGGTGCTACACACTCACAATACCTGTCTACATTTTTAAAGTCATACCGGCCTCCCCAATGATGGCTCCCGAAAAAAAAGAGAGACAAGAAGGATGCCCATTTCCTCCTCACCTCAGCTACCCAGAAACCTCCACACTCCAGATCCTCCCAACCACCACTTCAAAGATCACAGCCACCTGGACACACTCCCCCTCCACGAAGATCACGGCCCCCAGTCACACCCCACACTCCCAATCCCCCATCCCTGTAAAAATTACGGCCATCTGGACACCTCTCCCCACCCCACAAAGATCGCAGCCCCCCTAAAACTCTCCCCACACAAAGATCCTTTACAGGATGGATGCCCATTCACTCCTGCCTCTACCACTGGGCTCCCCTCATCCCCATAGAAGAGAGCAGGAGGAATGCCCAGTCTCTCCAAAATGGCAGGCCTTCCCCTGTGATGCACTGAGAGGGGCCTAAGGCCCTGATTGGCTCAGGCACCTAAGGCCTCTCCACAATAAAATTGTGGGACAGGTAGACAAATATAATTTAATGGAACAGAGTTAGCAGGGGTTCAGCTGAGGGAAATCTTGCACCAGTTTGCTGGACTTCTTTTAAAGTGTGACTAAACATGTGGATAAAGGTAAACCAGTTGATGTATTCTATCTAGATTTTCAGAAAGCTTTTTGACAAAGTTCCTCATGAGAGGCTCCTGAGAAAATTAAAGAGTCATGGGATAGGAGGCATAGTTCAATTTTGGATTAGGAATTGGTTATCGGATAGAAAACAGAGGGTAGGGTTAAATGGTCGTTTTTCTCAGTGGAGGAGAGTAAACAGTGGAGTGCCGCAAGGATTTGTACTGGGAATAGTGCTATTTAACTTATTTATAAATGATCAGGAAATTGGAACGACAAGTGAGATGATTAAATTTGCAGATGACACTAAATTGTTCAAAGATGTTAAAACGCATGCAGATGTGAAAAATTGCAGGCAAACCTTAGGAAATTGGAAGACTGAGCATCCAAATAGCAGATGAAATTTAATGTGGACAAATGCAAAGTGATGAACATTGGGAAGAATAACCCAAATCATAGTTACCAGATGCTAGGGTCCACCTTGGATGTTAAAGCCCAAGAAAAAGATCTAGGTATCATTGTAGACAATATGATAAAACCTGCTCAATGTGCAGCGGCGACCAAAAAAGCAAACAAGATGTTAGGAATGATTAAAAAAGGGATGGTTAGCAAGACTAAGAATTTTATGTTTCTGTATCGCTTCATGATGCAACCTCACCTAGAGTATTGCATTCAATTCTGGTCACCTTATCTCAAGAAAAATATAGCTGAACTAGAAAAGGTTCAAAGGAGAGCAACCAAGATGATAAAGGGGATGGAACTCGTCTCTTATGAGGAAAGAATAAAAAGGTTAGGGATCTTCAGCTTGGAAAAGACACACTGAAGAAGATATGATTGAAGTCTACAAAATCCTAAGTGGTGTAGAACGGGTACAAGTGAACTGTTTTTTTCCTCCATCACAAATATAAGACTAAGGAACACCTCAGAGAATAGTTAAGCTCTGGAACGAATTACCAGAGGTTGTAGTAAGAGTGGTTAACATAGCTGGCTATCCAAATTAGCTCTCCACATCAAATTCACAAATTTAGAAGAAAAGGCATTACTAGGCAGGGCTGAGTCCCCTTTAGGTAACTCCACCTTACGTCTCTTGGAATCCACATAGCTTCCACGCTCCTATGCTTACGTAAGTCACTGTTCCGGAGCTTTGGAAGAGATCTTCTCCCAGCAGACAGGCCCCCCAATGTCTCCTCAGCCCTAGAGGCCCGAAGGAAGGCTAAGCCCGAAGCTCCCCACCCCCTTCATGCGCTGAGCTGCAAGTGGTACAAAGGCGCTCTTCCAGCATCCAACCAGCACAAATTTGGCATGAATTAGTGGTACAAGAGCCTGAGGACTCCACCCCTGCCAGTTTTGAGGCAATATAATGTGTTTTGAAGGGTCTGCAGAACTTTGGAAAAAAAATCAGGAAATCAAAGATAGCCACCATGGCAGTATTTTGGCACAAAAATACAGCTCAAAAACAACTAAAATTTAAAAATCCTGAAAACAGGATTTTAGAGGTGAGGGACCCTAGAGGAAGTAGCAGACACCTTTAAAAACAGCTCTTTCAGACCCCTCTCCCAATTTTGTCCATAGATTGTAATAGCCTTACTCACTGCGCATGTGCTCTGAAGGTGCTGCAGCCTGCTGCAGCTCTAAGAAGTAGCTGGTTCTGGGAGAAGAGTCACTGCCTCAGTCAGTTAGTCCTCCAAACACTGAGATCTTCAGGCATCCAGTCAGACTGAAGTCAGACTGATACTCAACTCCCATGGAACTGCACACACAAAGGGGGGGAGGCAAAATTGCAGCTGGCACCCTGAAGAGCCCTGCTGAACCCCCCTGTGGATACCTAACAGACTGTGCTCATACCCTGAGATTCAGCTACTAGGGATGTGGATCACACACTCCACAAGTTTTCTGCAGGCTGGCTAAACAGGTCCCCAAGGCATTAATCTGCCTGTTGCAGACCCGTTTGCTTCTCCATGCAGGCACAGCTTACACCCTTACTGGGGAGCTCTAGTGCACTGAAATTCAAACTGTGAAAAAAAAAAAACCCCCACCCAAAATAATAAAGAAATATGCAGAGCAGAAAGACACTTTCTGGCTCACAAACAGAAGGAAAAACTGAAGGGTGCAGCAGATCCCTCTGGAGAAAGAGGAGGAGTTGAAAACCTGGGGTGGATTCCTCCTGCATGCCTCACGAGCATGGAGAGAATACCCTACTGTCCAGAATGACACACCTATTGCACTAGTGCTTAGAGTGCATGAACATTAAGTGGCATTTTTTGTTGCAATTACACATACAGTTAAAAATTGCCTTTCACATGTATAGCTATCCAATTTAGTTTGTCTGCTTTTCTCTTATCATCAGGCTTGTGGGGCTGGGAGGGCTGTGGCCCCTCCACTTTGGGGTCAAACCCACTTAGTTGGCAGTGGAAGCAGCAACACAAAAAAAATAAAAGGAGAACCAGTAAAGTCCACCCATCAGGGCCAACGTTAGGGGAGGGTAAACAGGGCAGCTGCCCTGGGTCCCAAGGCTCAGAAAGACCTGGACCGGCATGGGACCGGGGGGGGGAGAGAGATGGTGGACAATAATCTGAAAGGAAAGAAGAGAAAAGGAGAAAACTTGGATGTAGGGTGGGGTGGAGTGGAGGAAGGGGAAAAGAGATACTTGAAGAGAGGACTGTTGAGAAGAGAAAGGAAGAGATTGTGAACCTGGGGAGGGAGGGATAGATAGGGGAGGCTAATTGAGAAAAGAAAGGGAGAGATGGTGGATTTGGAAATGGAAAGAAGGGAAGAAGGGAGAAATGTTAGGTCTGGGGGTGGAAGGATGAGAGAGATGCAGCATCACTTTTCCCCTCCATCCCATTGTTCAGCATTAAGGATGAAGGGAAGAACAACAATAGAAAAAGAGAGAGAGCAAAATGTTGGACCATGGGGATAGAGGAAGAGAGTTGAACCCATGGGAGGACAGAAGGGTAGAGTGGTGGGATAAGAAGATTCTAGGAGATAGAGAAAAAGAGACAGGGAGATATAGCCTGACGAGTGGAGAAAGAGAAGTGGATTCTGGAATAAGTCAAAAGGGAGAAATATGGTACATAGGGAATAGCTTGAAGGAAATATGAGGCTGGAAAAGGAGTGAGATGGGAAATGGGAGAGAGGTATTGAGAGGAGATGGAAAATTGATAAGTAGTTGAAATTTTTTAATTTAAAAAAAGAAGAGAATTGAGTGAACAGAAGTAGAAAAGAAAAAAAACCTGAAAGGATAGGTTACCATTTTTTCGGACCACAAAAATCGAAATGGCCCTGCCCTGTTCCGCCTCCGGCCCCACCCCTTTTCACCCCAGCCCCACCTTCAGCCCCACCCCATTTCACCACAGCCCCTCTCAGTTTAGCCTCCAGTCCTGCCCCCACAAATCTCCTCTCATTGGGACTTGAGTATCTGATTGTAAAACCGCTTAGATAACCTTGATAGGCGGTATATAAAATCCTAATACACTTGAAACTTGAGCTTTCCAAAACCTGGACAAATGCTGGATTTTGGAAAGACCGTCCAGGAGCTCAGATAGTCCTCTAAAAGAGGATATGCCCGGGTTTTCCCAGACATCTGGTAACCCTATGAAAGGGAAAAATCAGTATGTTGGAGGCATGCATAGTGAGGGAAATGCAACAAGAGAGGAGAAAAAAATGGACAGCAAGCACTGGAAAGAGAATTAATAGAAGATAGACAAATAGCAGCAAGAGAAACTGGGACCAAGATGATGGAAAATCAAAATGTCCGGACTACAAGGTAGATAAAAGTGTTTTATTTTGAATTTATTAACTGGAATTTGTTATCAAATATTTTTCTGCTATATTCAGTGGTGTAGCCACCAAATTTTCTCCCCACCTGAATGCAAAATATAAATACTTCAGCTGGTGGAGATCCCCAAGCCCTAGCAACTGAAGAAGACTTCTTCCTCCAGTCTTGCAACCAGAAGTCTCCAAGCTTCGCAGCTAGTGGCAGTATCCTTAAGCTGCCAGTGCTTTCATGCATACATGAGAGTCAAGTAGGAGGGGAGTGAAAGAGGGAAGGCAGCAGCTCTGTAATACTGCTGCCAGCTGCAGAACTTTGAAAGTTCTGGTCACTGGCAGTGGCATAGTAAGGGTGAGTGGCACCCAGGGCGGTGGTGTCCCCCCCCCGCTGCGCGCATGCATGCGCTCCCCCTTCCCTTTCCCCATACCTTTTAAACTTCTCTGGCGTGAGCAGCATACCACCCACTTCGGTGTTGCTTGCCCTTTCATGTCACTTCCCGAAAGTGACATCAGAGAGTGCACTAAAAAGGTATGGGAGATGGCAAGGAGCGTGTGCGGCAAAGAGGGAAGCAGGCAGGTGAGTGAGCAAGTGGGGAGGCAGAGAGGAGGAAGGATGCTACCACACCCTTAGGAAGACCATGCCCAGGGCAGACTGCAGCCCCCAGAACCCCCTTACTACACTACTGTTCTTGTATTATTTACCTTGTTTTAATTAGTTTATTTTTGATGATTTTATACCCTTGTTAACGTTACTCGTTATTTTATGTACATTTTAGAAACTTATTTTATTATGTGTACATCGCTTAGTAATTGTAATAGGCGATTAATCAAATAACAAATAAACTTGAAACTGGTCACTGGACTTGAGGAAGGGGAGGATGTGGTCATCAGCTGATGATGCTTGGGGATCTCCAGTATGTACATCAAGGGAGATGTTCATTTTGAGGGGGCCTAAGCTCAAAGTGGGAGGCCCAGCCCCCCTCTCATGGTTATGCCACTGATTAATTTCAGTACAAAATGAAGTACTTGCAGAGTTTAACTTTTTGGAGTTTTCAGTTCAGCTTTGGTATTCATATTTCTATTGGTAATTTGTGATCCATTGTTCTGTATTTGGTGAAGGTCTGTCATTTAAAAGTGGGTGGGGAAATTGGGAGATGGCGGGTAGGTAGAAGAGGGGCCCCCTTAATTTCTGCCCTAGGCCCCATTATGACTAAAACCAGCCCTGCCACCCATGCTAATCTCAAGACTCCCATCAAAAAATTGGCTAAGATACTGTGTCAAATTCTACAGTTATATTTTATGTCCATTTATTCACATTTGTACCACAAAAAAAATCAAATTTCATTATACTTCAGCCTTAAATTCACTGCACTTACCCATTCTGCTATTAGTTCTCCTTTATTTTTAATGTCAACGATCTTCCTTATCTTTTGGCATTTTCTTCCATGATTATAGTCTTGCATTTGATTTGATCTTAATTCAAACGTGGATAGTACAGAGATTCCAATCTGACCCTTGGTGTCTACTTTTATGTGAAAGCACTTAGGTAGAAATTGCTACATGGTGACACAAAAAAAGAAATGAAAAGAAAGTGAAAAAATGCTGATGGCATTCAATTATGTGGCTACCATGAAAATTCAGCGCACAGTTAAAACTCCTCCCAACGCCTTCATCCAAAATGGCCGCGGAACACACAAGCGTGCCTCATGCGAGTCACGTGACCCGTGGCCTGCCCAAACCTTTAGAGCGCAGGCTCAGCTTTACAGTGTGGCGAAAGAACCCCCCCAAGACAAAGTGGTAAAGGTAACGTTGAAAGTGCGCATGCGCGTCATGGGACGCAGGCGCACTGGAGGAGGAGGGGGGGGAAGACCGTGCCGGACCTAGCACAGTGAGCAGTGGGGAGCTCTGGGGGCCATTGCCGTACTGACTGCAGCTCCTAGTGGAGCAAAATGGCGGCGGAGGCGGCCAAAGCCAAGGAGAAGCAGGTCTCCAGCTTACAGCCGGCACAGCGGTTGGAAGAAAGTCCTGCGGGCGAGAAGCCCCTTTTGTTTTCCGAGACCGGTCAGGTAAGAGACGGACTGGGGCCTTCGTGGGGGGAGGGGGGTTTCCTGTATGTAGTTTTTATCCATTCTCTTGAGACTTCCAGCAGGAAGGTTGGCGTTTGCTCACTTTTAATGAAAGTATTGGTAGTAATGCATCCCAGAGGAAGCTGGAGCTGAATGTTAACAATGCCGGGCTCTGACGCCCCAAAGGCTGTGCTCGGTGAAGTCGAAAAAACCTATGCAGTTCACAGTTCAGTAATGTCCTCATCTGACCGGTGTGTCATAGCAAACGTGACGGTCAATGTCCTTAAAGAGATGGACGGCCCGAATGCTAATGTTGATCCTGTTGTCACAGCTTTCAAAGAGAAGAAACAATAGTGCCATATAATAAATGTAACTCACGCCTTTGTTGTATTGGATGTGTGTGTAAAATTATATAGACGTCTTATTGGTAAATGTTGAAAATATAAAGAGTCGATTAACGTGTAATTTGTCATAATTATAGTATGCTGATGCAGAAGTTGCCCATAACCTTAGCACAACACTGTCTTCTGACATCCCGACTGGTCTTCAGCAGGAAAGAAAAGGTATTCTTATACTTTTTTGTATAAGTGTTTCTGACATATTTATTAAATATTTTGTCAAGTTGTAATATGAACTCTTATCTAGCATCTTAGTTTTTGGGGAGAGAGGATGTTTCTTTGATATTTTATTTTTTTTTTAGTTCTGTGTAGTTTCTTGCTAATTTCTGTTGGCATTGTCTATAGTTGGGCTTTATTTTGAACTCTTACATGCAAAAAATTATTAGCTAGGAGTTTTTCTAATCACAAAAAATGAGTATTGGGCCAGGATGTAAGTGGTATTTTTTACCAAATTATGTAGCTTTGTATTTTTTCCCCCTTTGAAATGTTAAAATTTAAACAAATCTCAAAATTCTGTTTACAATTTCTCCTTTCTTTTTTCTTCTTTTTTTTTTTTTACACATTTAGAGTGGAATTATTTAACTTATGGCGAACCAAGATTTTTAAGCATTAATCTGCCTGGAATATAAATTTAGTTTTTCTGTTCTTCCTAAGAATCTGGAATTATTTTTGAAATCATATGTAGCTTGCAAGAGAATTCCATCAATTTGGTATAATTCTGTGCAAGTTAATTTGTGACCAGCATCAGATGATTTGACCCATAGTAAATGACAGCGGATAAAGATCTGAACAGTCTGCCCATTAGTCACTCTCATTATACAGTATATTCATGGTTAAATTGTCTTTTGTTTAATATTTTTGGGCAGTAGACCATAGAAGTCCACCCGGTATGATCTGAGTTGCCATTGAAGCCCACTCTATTCTGTCCTAACCATCCTGTCACTGGAGCTTCTATCAAAGCCCCCTCCAGCTCATCCTAAACCAAATCATCATATACGGAACATAGACAGTGCAGGATTGCCCAGTACTGGCCTTAGTTTGTTTTATACCATTCATTTCCTAATTGAAGATCCTTTGTGTTCTTCCCATGCTTTTTAAAAATTCTGTCACCATTTTCCTTTCCATCGCCTCCCTCGGGAGGGCATTCCAGTTATCTACCAAAAACATTTTTCCTAAGTCTGCCACCCTGCAACCTCAATTCATGCCCTCTATTTTTACAATGTTCCTTTCTCTGCAAAAGATTTGTTTCTATATTAATATTTTTCAAGTATTTAAATGTCTGTATGATATCTCCCCCTGTCCCTTCTCTCCTCTAGAGTATACATATTCAGGTCTTCCAGTCTCTTCTTGTATATCTTTTCGTGCAAGCCCCATATGATTTTCTCTGGACCTCTTCAACTTTTTATATCCTTAGCCAGATATGGCCTCCAAAACTGAACACAGTACTCCAAGAGTGGCCTCACCAACAACCTGTACAAAGGGCATCAACACCACTTTCTTTTGCTGGCTATGCATCTCTCTATACAGCCTGGCATCCTTCTGGATACAGCCACCACCTTATCACACTGTTTCATTGGTTCAGATCCTCAGACACCAGCACCCCAAGGTCCCTCTTCCCATCCTTGCATATTAGTCTCTCACCACTTAGTTCCCTCAGATTTCTACTCCCCATCACTGCACTTTGCATTGTATTTTTGTTTGTTTGTTTTTTTAATCTTTATTCATTTTTAAAACTTTCAATAAGTGTAGCATAAGATACAATCATTTTATACTTTAACATCACTAAATATACCATTAAAGTTTGACTCACTTCAAATATCCCTCCCCCCTTATACCCAAGAATTGTACTTAAGCATAATAAATCATAAAATATTCCCTTCCCCCTCCACCCTGGACGTGTATGAACAAAGGGAGAAAATAATATTCATTCTGTACAATATTTTGTTAATGGCTCCCAAACATCCCTAAATTTTTAAAAATGCCCCTGCTGTATGGCTATTACCTGTTCCATTTTAAAGATTTGGCATAACGAATTCCACCAAAAATTATAATTCTGAAATTTTAGTTGCCAAACATTATACCATTCTTCTAACTTTTGCAGATCTTTTTTCATGTTTTCCCTTGGCTTTGTTTACCTTCTCTTTTTCAAGCTATTCATAAACATTTTATTCCGTGAACGGCGTGATATCCACACCATTTTCACTTGTAATTTTGCTAGCCAATCGCAGTCATTCTTTAGGATTTTCTTCCGTGAACACAGAACATAAGTATTTGTTTAGCCCATTTGCTTTTTCTTCATCACTCTCCATATAGCGGTTCCTAGCTTCTTTTACTTACAATTCCATTTTTCATCTTCCTTCTTTCACTAATACCTGAAAAAATTTTTGCACCTCTTATATTTCTAGCCATTTGCTCTTCATCCTGCTTTTTCGCCATTTTCATCTGGTATTCCTTTTTGTGCTCCTCTTCTTGAGTATTTTTATAGTACCCTAACTCTTTTTGCCTTTATTTTCTCTGCCAGTAGTTTGGAGAACCTTATTGGTTTCCTCTTTCTCTTGTTTTTGTTTATTTTCCTCATATAAAGCTCTGTAGCCATTTTTATTCTTTTAAGCTTGGATCATTGCTTTTCCATTTCCCTTATGTTCTCCCATCCTATTAACTCTTTCGTCAAATACTAAAGTCTGCACGTTTGAAATCCAGGACTTTGAGTTTTGTGTGGCTGCCTTCCACTTTAGCTGTTGTATCAACTAAACCGTTGATCACTACCACCCAGGTGGGTACCAACTTGGACATTAGAGACACTTTCCCCATTTGTGAGCACCAGATGTAGTATTACTTTTTCCCTCGTCAGTTCCGTCACCATTTGTCTGAGCAGTATCCTTTGACGGGCCTCTACTATCTCCCTACTTTCTAAATCTGCAGATACAACTTTCCAGTCCACATCTTTCAGGTTGAAATCACAGCACCTCTCCTTTCTTCCCCAACTTTATCAAATTGCTGCGATTGAGTCGGAGGTCTGAAGACAACACTCACATGGATAGAAGTTCCTTCTTAGCTTTTCAAAGCTATCCATAGCGCTTTTTCCTTTCCCCAGTTCACCCTGCATTTCAGTCGCTTAGATATTGGTCTTTACATAGAGAGCATAGAGAGCTACTCCTCCACTCTTGAGAAATGACATGATTCCTTTCTTCCAGGGGGCTGTGAGTACTGTCTCCTTAGCATACTCAGCCAACTGAAGGGGCAAAAGACCTGTCCTAGTGAGATCCTTCCAGGTTCAGTTTTTCTAAAAGTCTGCTTTTCCATTCATGGCTAATCAGAGACTTAAGTTACCCAGGACAGTGGATGGTTGAAGAAAGACATTTTATGTAGAGAAAGCATTATTTTGAAAAATCAGCTTCATTAGAATAGTAATAAAGTATTAACTAGCGGTCTGGTCTATTTTCCAGGATGCCCTTTCCAGTACTTAGTAGAAACGCTGAACGACAATCCAGAGAAAAAATTCTTCAACGTGCAGAAACTTGGAGGTTCACAGTATGGTAAATGTGCTTTTTCTACAGACAACTCTTACTGTAATCAACTTAAATTGTCAGTTAACACTTTGCATTAGAAAAATAAGTAGTCTGTAACTGTTGGAGATAACTCATTGGACATTATTTTGGCCAAGCAGGTGTATAGACTAGTGCTACCCGTTTCACGATTCGAATCGGTTCACCGATTCACTTCAGGTGAATCGATTCAAATTGATTTAAATTTTAAAAAATCGGCTTCCCGATTCAGACCCTCTCCCCTCGCCCCCTAAAGCAGGAGTGGTAGCGCTGCTCTTGCTGGCCGCTGTCGCACATGTTTTAGAGGGCAAGGAGAGAGGGTCAGTTGGGAAGTGCTGAATCCAGCTTCCCTCATTGCCTCCTCGAAGGACTGCCCCCCTCTGAAAGACTGCCCCCCCACCCCCCGAAAGACTGCAGATGTCAGAGGAGGGGCGGGACCGCAGCAGAGGAAGCAGCTCAAAGCACTGCAGTGCAAAGAGCTGTAACCGCAATCTTCGGCTGAAGCTGTAAGGGAAACGGTTCGGGGAGGCCAGGGGGAACATGGAGGCCTTCCTGGGGGGGAGGGGGTGCGCAGTCCTTCAGTGGGTGGGACAGGCCTTTGGGGGGGTGCAGGCCTTCAAGAGTTGAACAGGCCTTTAACGGGTAACAGGCCTTTAAGGGGGGGTTAGGCCTTCAAAGGGGGGACAGGCAGTCCTTTGGGGGGGCAGTCCTTCAGGGGGTGGGACAGGCCTTGGGGGTGCAGGCCTTTAAGGGGGGAACAGGCCTTTAAGAGGGGGACAGGCCATAGATGGTGGCTTATGCCTTCAGGGAGGACAGGCAGGCCTTCGGGGGGGGGACCAGCCTTCAGGGGGGAGGTGCAGGGCTTCAGGGAGGGGGCAGATCTTCAGGGAAGGGGGGCCGTGGTGTAGAAGTACATGGAGGGAGGGAAGGGGGGTTCAAAGAGATGTGCATATGCCGGAATTTGGGGGGGAAGAAATAATGGGTCTAAAAACAGGAGAGGGAGAGAGATGGTGGACAATGGGATTTAGGGAGGGAAGGAACAGAAAGGGAGAGAAGTTGGACACAAGGGATGGTGTGGAGGGGGGATAGAGATACTGGATAGAAGGGTACTTGGGAAAAGAAAGGGAGAGATGGTGGACCCTGGGGTGGTGGGGAAGGAGGGAGAGATGCTGGATGAAAGGGTAGTTAAGAAAAGGTGGATCTGTGGAGGGAGATGAAAACAAGGAAAGATGCCAGACCTCCTGGGGAGGGAAGGGAAACGGAAGAGGAGGACAGAGATGGCAGATGGATGGTTAGCATGCAGAAAGATGAAAGGAGACCCTGGCAAGCAAGTTATCAGAAGACAACCAGAGCCTGGGACCAACAAGATTTGAATAATGACCAGACAACAAAAGGTAGAAAAACTAATTTTATTTTCCATTTTATAATTACAATATGTCAGATTTGAAACGTGTATCCTGCCAGAGCTGGTGTTAGACTGCAAACATGAGCTAGGATTTAACAGAGAGAGGAAAAGTCTTTTTTGTTTGTTTATTTTGTTTACACCACAGCGACAGTGTGGTTAGGAGAAGGCAAAGGGGGTGAAGAGGCTATAAAATAAACCCACCAGGAAGTTTGAAAAAAACACCCAATTGGGCAGGAAAATTGAATCGAAAAACCAATTCAGTAGGCTGAATCGAATCGAAATTTTTTTTCCTGAATCGGGCAGCACTAGTACAGACTGTCATTTGTCTTTTATATACTGATAGCTGTCTTCATTTGCTTATCTTTGATCTGAAGAAGGATTACCTTCGAAAGTTAATCTAACTGTGCTCTACATAGTCCAATAAAAAAGAGGTACCACTTGGATTCTTTTTGTTTTATTTCTTTTTATTTATTTATCTTTGAGTGGACTAACACAGCTGCCACACCATTTCTCTCAAGTTAGCAACTGGAACTTTACTTGGTGCTGGGGTGGAAAAGTCTTTTGAATAAAAGCATTTGTAACTTTTTTCAGATATAAAGCATGAATAAGATTTGAATATGAGTTGGATCCCATCATCATGGCATAGTTATGTGTGGTAGATTTTACCTAGGAGTTTGCCATCAGTGGTTTATTCTTTAAGCACATATTTTTTTAATGGAAGTACATGAATAAAAGAATGAGAAGTTGCATATATGTAACAGGTGTTCTCTGTGGACAGCAGGATTCAACCTTCAGCACGGGTGTCATCACCAGATGACAGTGCTGTACATTCTCTTGTCCCTTAGCTCAGGCTGTAGTGCAAGAGACTGGAGATAGAAGTGGACTAGTTTGCCATCATATTGCATTATGAGATGTGGAATGAGTGGGAGATGAATGTGAGAAACTTGGCAGTAATAGAGGGAACCAAGGCCATTATGGTGCAAATAGAATGAGATAGTGCAAATAGAATGAGATGAGCCAACTCTTGATGCAGTTTTTGCAGTGTTTTTTAGATGAGTGGAATAGGAAGGAAGGTAGGCAGGAGATGTGATGTCCCTCTGTTTGATATGGTACATGGTGACTCAGTTGTCAGTTTGTATTTGAACAATGTAGTTTGCTATCTAATTAGATAATGCTTTATTGTATGGTAAACTAGTCTGAATTCTAGTGGGGGGGGAGCAGGCAGGCTTCAGCACAGGTCGGCTTCGGGAGGGAGGAAGGGGTGGGACAAGGGCTGGAAGGCAGTAAGGGGGAGGGGACACAGAAGGAAGGGAGGGGGCATGAACGTGGGACACAAAGGAGGGAGGAAGGGAGCACTAACTTGGGACATAGGAGGCTGGGAGGGAATAGAAAGGGACAATTGTTGGGCCTGAGTGTGTGAGTGAGAGGGAAAAAGATGGTGCACATGAGGAATGAGGTAGAGATGCATGGGTAATAGAAGGATGAGAGAGAGAAATGTTATATGGTGGTGGAGAGAGAACAGGAGGATAGATTGAAGGGGATGCAAGGGAGAGAAATGTTGGGTATAGTGATGGAGGGAGAGATGACATGTTGTTGGAGAGGGGTGATAGAATGAGAAATGGGCATGAGGCTGGTGGGCAGTGGTGAAAAATGCTGCACATGAACTGGGGGATGAGAGAGGAAGAAAAGTTGGACTCCTGGAGGGACAGAGAGAGATGTTGGTTGGGGAATGGGACAAGGTCTGGAGGAGAGGAAGCATGCAGGAGGCAGAAAGAAATATTGGAAGCACAGTCAGAAGGAAGTACAACCAGAGACTCATGAAATCACCTGACAACAAAGGTAGGAAAAATGATTTTACTTTCAATTTAGTGATCAAAATGTGTCAGTTTTGAGAATTTATATCTGCTGTCTATATTTTGCACTATTTGCCTATTTTTCTATAGCTGTTACTGAGATGACATTGCATATTTTAAAGTCATCTGCCTTGACCTCTTTGAAACCCCCCAAATATAAATGATAATTAACATTTTCTCTGCATACAGTGTGCTTTGTGTTTTGTTTTGTTTTTTGTTGTTGTTGTTGGTAGATCATTCTGACTTGGTCATTTTAAAAGTAGCTCATAAGCCAAAAATGTGTGGGCACCCCTGCCCTACATAGACCAACACCAACTTACTTTCTTGCTTTTTTACAAAACAATTGAAACATGCTCAGGTTGTTGCCTGTATATCTGATTGTCATGTTTAAATTCTGTTACAGTTCTTGCCTCTACTACCTTCACTGACAGTTTGTTTTAGGCTTTGTCTTCTTCCCTTTTGATTCTTATTAAATCAATATTTAATACAAGGCCCATGCCCCCTCTTGATTCTTAACATTAAAATTTGTAATAATCTAGATGGCTACCAAACCTATTAAGGCTTTTGGATAGTAGGATTGTAGCCATGACCTTGCAAGTTACTAAGGGCTCCTTTAATCAAGCCGCGCTAGCGGGGTTAACGCGCGTGACTTTTCATCACGCACTAACCCCTGCGCTGGCCAAAAACCACCGCCTGCTCAAGAGGAGGCAGTAGCGGCTAGCGGTGTAACGCACACTATTACAGGCGTTAAACCACTAGCGTGGCTTGATAAAAGGAGCCCCAAATCTCTTTTGGAAAACTAATAAAGCCATACTGCCATTAACTGCCCATTGGCATGTTTTCCCCCCTATTTGTTCCTGTCCCTTTGTCCCTGAGCAAACACCAACAGTGCCTCCCTCATTTTCTTACTTGTTCTAATCCACTTTCCTTGCTCCAGCCCTCAACTGTGCGCTCTGTCTAAAATATTATTCATCTATTTTTTTTCTGTTGTCATTATTTTTTTCTTGAAATTTAGACTTCTTTCAGGTTCTAAATTGTAATATTTGTAATATTTAAGCATGTTCATTAATAAAAGAATAGTCTTGTAGTTGTACATTGTACAAAAAATCTGGATTGCAATATCTTGTTAAATTTCCTTAATTTCTTCTAGATAGTTTACCATACTGTATACGTGTACTGTTAGAAGCTGCTGTTCGTAATTGTGATGACTTCCTTGTGAAAAAGCAAGATGCCATGAATATTTTACACTGGAAAACTAAACAGACTCTAGTTGAAGTGCCCTTCTTGCCTGCTCGCGTTCTTCTTCAAGACTTTACGTAAGTGATATGTTTGCTTTTTATTTGTTTTAATAGAATTTTCTTTTCTACACATTCACCTCGGTTCATCCTCTCTAAAGAAACTATTCAGTGTAACCAAACATTTTTGTATATTATGTATCCTTGAATGTTAAGTTCCAAAAATAAAGCATAGTTAGGGCAAAGCAGTTAACAGTTGGAGGCATTCCCCTATCTGCCCTGCAGTTATAATAACATAGGACAGATATCGTGCAGTAAATGTACCAGCAGCATGGATACTGTGGCCTGCTGCTTTAAAAAATGAAATTGCATTCCTCCCTCCCTCCTCAGCATTAACCAGTGTATGTCCCTAGTGGGTTAGTGCTGGAGGGTAGAAGTGAACCCCAGAGAATCCTGCCTTGGTGCAAAATATTGGCTCTGACACCAAGTATAATCTCCTGCTAGGAGTTAGTTGCCACATAAGGAGCTCTGTGTGCAGCCACACCTATTCTTCACCCATAAACTTCCCAGTACATCACACAACATGGCAATTAGTCAATGGGTAAATTAGCACATGCTGTCTTGCATGTATGGTAAGTTCTCACACCCCCAAGTGTTTAACACCACATGCTAAGTGCTTGGCACACTGTAGTAAATAGGCCCCTTGGTATTAACCCCCAGATTCTGTATGGCACCTAGATTTGCTTGCTGAAATTTATGCACACTCCTGAGATGCACATACAAATTAATTAACTTAACAAGCTTTTAACCATCAGTAACATCAATGCTAACAACCAATTGTTGATAAGTGGCACCAAGTAACATTTGCAGGCATCTGGCTGTATGCTATTCTATAAGGCAGCATATCATCCAATAAACAGTATTCTACAAAACTTCAATTTTCTTCTTAGGTCTTCGGAAGTGCCAGTATTAGCCAAGTGTTTTCAATGGCTAAAATACTGTTTTGACACTGGCCTCCTCATTAGACCCGTTTATATTTTTTATATAAAGTGTTCTTAGTGCTTTGTGCTAAATTAAAAAAATGTTTTATACAAAAAGCTTCTGAACAATACTGTGCTTCTTTGTTCAGAAGCTATCATTGATCGGGATGGTGCAGAACGAAAATAAAAGGGGTGGACTTTTTTGATATAGCCTTCGGGCAAAACATGTCGAAGTGACAGGTCCCTTCCTGATATGAGCAACAAAGTAAAATAAAACAACAAAAAAGATAAGTTAAAAGCTTTTTATATAAAAAAAATTTTGATTTAGCACAAAGCACTTAATATTTATATAAAAAATATAAATGGGTCTAATGAGGAGGCCAGTGCCAAAACAGTATTTTAGCCATTGAAAACACTTGGCTAATACAGGCACTTCCGAAGACCTAAGAAGAAAATTGAAAGAATGATTGAAGTTTTGTAGAATACTGTTTATTGTATGATATGTTGATGAATTACAGTATTAAAAGCTTGGCTGCAGGACAATACTTGCTTATTCTATAGTGTGTATCCTGAAAGCGGATGTAACCATGGGAGGGGTTATGAGCAGGTCAGAGGCATTCCAAAACGTGTGTGTAGTTATAGAATTACGGGTCAACATGCCCAATTTGGACACCAGCATTTACACCAGGATTCAGCAAGCATAAGTCCAGCACATAACGTTTGGGTCAGGGAATCAGCACTAAGCACAATAGTATACAGAGCATATATTCTTTATAGAATTGTACTTAGCATCTTGCATCTATTTCTGCACCTAATTTTGAGCACTGTAGGGCTCCGATATTATACACAAATGGGTCTTTGCACCAGATGACACCCCCAAGTTACTTCCACAAGTTCCTGTCCCAGTGGGTTCACAAGCCAATACTGAGCTTCCCTTATGCGAGTTATTTCTTCTACTTTAAAACTGTTTTAACTGGGAAAAGAGTTTGCTCCAAGTGGCAGTTGAAACCTCATTGCTTTCTATCCAAACACATGTAAATTTAACCCTTTGGGTAAAATATGTTATAACACTTTATTCATTTGAAAATGTAATCACTTTCAAGAAGAATTGCTTTGTTCTCTCAGGGTTTCCGCAACTGGCATTGTGCTTGTTGCAGGTTTCCAGGTCTCACTGCAAGACCCAGAAACCTGCAACAAGCAAGAATTGCTTTGGCTGAATTTACAGCTGCAGCTTTAGCTACTGATATGAAGTCATAAACAATGACATTTTCTACATTTTTATCTTTATTGTGTCCTTGAATACATTGTTATCTGTAGCAAAGAAATTTGTATTGCTAGTGTTTATAAAGCACAATTTAAAAAATTGCAATGTGTACAGATACATTTTTTTTTTTTTTCTCCTTACCAGTGGCATTCCTGCTATGGTAGATTTTGCTGCAATGAGAGAAGCTGTGAAAAACCTCGGAGGTGATCCTGCAAGAGTCAGTCCTACCTGTCCAACAGATCTTATCGTAGATCATTCTTTGCAGATTGATTTCAGTAAATGGTATTGAAACTAAATTTTATATTTCTGTGCAGTTAAGCATTTGAACAAAAATGGTGATGATGGGACATACATACACAAGGGATGTCGTACTCCCAAAGCTTCAATAATTGAGTGTTCACAGATTTTCCAAATATCTTGCATTTACAAATTTCATTGGTTTTAAATCTGCACTCAACATAGTTTGTGGTAGTTATTAATCCTACTGCATGCCAGATATGCTAAACCTTTTTCCCCATAAATGTAAGGTGGCTAGATCTATCTGTAGTAGATCTACATCGGCGATTCTCAACCTTTCTTCTGTTATGACCCACCTGACAGACATTGTTCATATGTGTGACACTGAACACCACAATTCACAGCTCAACAAAAACTCCTTATTGTTAAAAATCATGCAATAGAAATATAAAATAGTCTTAAACAGAATTTACTCTAGTTCCTTTGTAAACTGTTAAAATTAAAGGGACTATAAATACTTTTGAGAAAAAATAAAATGTAATAACTTAATCAGTGAGAAATTTGAGATTGATTATGAGGTTGAATGGTAGACAAATTCACACTAAACTTACTGTCCACACCATAAAATCTTAACCCATCTGTGCAGGGTATAGAGCTTACAGCTTGTCATACAAAACAAATTCAAATTCTAGTGTTACCTCCAGTAGCAGCAAATCAAAATCCTTCCAGTGACATACATAACCTCCTTTTACAAAACCGCGATAACATTTTTTAGCGCAGGCCGGTGCAGCGCAAAACATTCAGCGTGCCGGCCTGCACTAAAAACCGCTATCGTGGGTTTGTAAAAGGAGGGGGGTTAATCAGCAAAGTAACACAAAACCCTTTAAATATGCTATTCAGAAGCTATTTAGTGAATAAATTTTATGGACAGCAGACCCTCAAAGTTTCTCATTATATCAGGTGGCAATTATTTTTGTAGGTAGTAGGCAAGGAAAAATTGGGACTAGTTAAGGAGATTTCAAGTACCTGGTTCTCCTCTTCCTAGTTTGCAGGCACAAATGGTGGTTAAGGAAAGAATAAGATTATTGTAAATGCTCAGTTTTGGTGACGTACCTCCCACCTCTTCATGACAGCAGTGTGCTCTGACACACTGGTTGAGAACCACTAATCTACACAAATGATCTAGTGCAATGTGTATGAAAAGCCGATCTGCAAAGCCGGTATACAGCAGTTCTTGTATTTGTTTAATTTTATATGACAGCTACAACATTTGTATACCTTGCTGATAGTTAATGTGCTTGTTCCTGAATATTATGCAGTAAAATTTAAATAGTAGCTAATGCCATTTTCCACTTTGGAACAGTGCTATACAGAATGCACCAAATCCTGGGGGTGGTGAGTTATCAAGGACCCCAGCAAAGCCATCTCCGCTTAAAGCTCCCATTCGGAAGCCACAATGCAGAGGACAGAGTAGCTGTAAAGGTCCTTGCAGTGGTGAAGAATTAAGTCCTGGCATGGGAAAGACTTCTACACAGATTGAGAACACACCGTTGCTTTGTCCTTTCCATCTGCAGCCCGTGCCCGAGTAAGAAACTCTACATACATTTAATTTTGTCTGACTTAGATTTGATGTTTTTGAGACTATAGGAGGGGTTAGCCTCTATTTCTAAGCAAATGAATTTGTATTAATTTTAATATTTTGAACAATTACAATTTGTATAATATGTTTGAGTTATTGTGGTTCTATGTTCTATGAAAGTCTTTGTGCTGCTTTCTCTGGCTTCATAGGTAACTGTGTATGTGCATATACAGTACATGTAATATTGTACAGGACACGGTACAGTTTTCTCTGAAGTCTCTCAAAATAGAAATGAAATGGATAGTATTGTAATTTTATTTCTTTCCCTCTTGTTTGGGAAGACTGAAACAGAGGGACTTAAACAAGGAGCTAGACTCCACAGACTTGTCTGCCTTTTTACTAGAGAATGACATGGTGGCTGTTACCTGCGGCTAGCCGCAGGTAACCTGTTGAAACAGGGGGGGAGGGCGGAAGTTTCTCCTCTGATGCAACTTCCGGTTGCGTCAGAGGAGAAGCTTCCGCCCACACACACGCAACTGCAGGCAGGCTCGGCCGACTAATAACATGCCATGAAGGTAAGGGGGAGGGAGGGAGATTCTCGGGCACGCAAGGGGTGCCGAAGGGCGGTGAGGTGGTGGGGAGAAGACGCTGAAGGGAAAAATGGGAAGGCAGAGTGGGGAGAAGACGCTGAAGGGAAATGGGGATTGTGGAAGGCAGAGTGGGGAAAAGACGCTGATGGGAAAAAATGGGGAAGGCAGAGTGGGGAGAAGACACTGAAGGAAAATGGAGATTGGTGAAGGCAGAGTGGGGAGAAGACGCTGATGGGAAAAAATGGGGAAGGCAGAGTGGGGAGAAGATGCTGAAGTGAAATGGGGAACAGAGAGTGGGGAGAAGATGCTGGAAGGGAAGAAGACAGAGATGCCAGACTATGGGGGCAGTGGAGGGAAGAATATGGGTGCCAGACCAATTGGGGAAGGGAAGGGAGAGGCACAGTAACGGAGAAAATGGAAGACGCAGAGAGAAGACAGACAGTGAATGGAAGGAATTGAATGAGAAGATGAGGAAAGCAGAAACCAGACAACAAAGGCAGAAAAAAAATTCTATTTATTTCCTTTTTTTTTGCTTTAGGATAAAGTAGTATATTAGTTGTATTGATAAAAATTTATAAACAAAGCTCTGCCAGCTGAACATCTCTTTCTAGTTCAGCAGCCAGAGCTTTGATTTATAAGGAAGGAATAAGCTAAATATTGCAGTACTGAGACTTGTATGGATGCTGCGGGGACAGTGGTCGCGGGGACGGGGCGGTGACGGGGACAAATTTTTTTCTCTGTGCCATTCTCTCATCTAAGTAACCCCATCCCCCAAATTTTCTGAAGGAAATTACTTATACTTTTATTTTCTATTAGTCATTATGTGCCTTCCCACCCCATTCATTCCCTCCTTTTTTCCTTTATTTTTTATTTTTTTTACTATTACTACTTATTATTTCTATAGTGCTACCAGATGCACACAGCACTGTACATTCTCTGATAGAGTTTCACGGCACTTGTTGTTTTTGATTCGTTACATCCTGTTTTGACACTCATGGTTCTCTATCTGTGATCACCAATGGTCCACCCAACTGGTTACCAAATCAGTTGAAAATTGTAGCATTGAACCCATTTTCAAATTTATGAGCTGACTGTGCTGATGTTATGTGTAATGCACAGCCAGACCATGAATTTTGAAAATGAACCTGGTGCTTTCAACCAAAAATAGGTCAGCAAAAATTATATTCAGGGCAAGCACATCATATGTTTCCAGTTCCTATGCTAGGGTTCATTTCTGATGTAACAATCATAGATCATATTTTCCTTCAAGCATTCCCACTGGCATCATAGACCATTAGTGGTCCTGATATTAGCATTTCTTCAAAGTTTAGTCCTTTGTTTAGAGTGGACCTTCCTAAACATGAAAGTATTTTGTTCTCATTTTCACTTCCTTCTAGGCCTGATATAATGTTAAAAAATCAAGAGATGGAATTTGGCCGGAATAGAGAGAGACTCCAGTTTTTTAAGGTATGGCTTTTTTTTTTTAACCTTTAAAGAGATGTGGTGTTTATCATGTATCATGGAAATCTGGCTCCAAACAGTCTTGGATCAACTAACTGAGAGCCTTATATATTTCTTTGTCTTCAACCAATTTGCATTGTTAGCAGGCTTGTTTGGGCATAAACAGACAAGAGTCTGTACTCTCTTAGATGTATCTTGATGAGAGTCGACTTCACCAGCATAATATAGACAACCTCTCTAATGCACTAGTTACAGTGGCAGGGGTCTTACTCCCTACAATAAAATAGCAGAGTAGTTGCTACAAGGATTTAATAGTCTTGTTTTCCATTTTTAAGGCATATTTCACAATAGTTTTGAGTAGTTTGGGGGGAGGGGGTGTGTCTCCATCTGTATTTAAATGTTGATGTATACATATGGCCACATATGTCAGAGGGGAAAGTGGGATATAAGTGCAAGCAATAATGGGAGGCCATGCTGTTGAAGCAAACATTCATGTCACCAAAGAGTGGAAGGAACAATGCGAGTTGTTGCCATCACTTCAGCTGCTTGCTGGTGTCAATTGATGTATTATGTGGGGCTGAGTGGTCTGGAAGAGATGCTGCATGAACTTTCCAACTTAATTTTATACCATGTGTGAATATTGTTTGTGTTCATATAATGAAATACTGTGCAAAGCACAGTGGGTACAGTTTTTTTCTGAATGATTGTAAGATAGAAACAGAAATGGATGAACTAATTTTATTTCTTCTCTTCTGACCCCTGATGATCAGTTTATGGAGACTTTTTTTGCATCTGAACACAAGGCCATTTGGCTCAGTCCTCTAAGTTCAAAAGGAACCTCAGATTTAGAAGGTGCCTTTTACAGGCAGTTCCCAGGTTAAGAATGAGTTACATTTTTAAAGCTGTTCTTAAGCTGGATGTGTATGTAACTCAGAACTTGTAGATTTTTAAGATTCTTGCTGCTTATCTCTGCTCCCAACTGACAAAAGGGCCAACTGTCCCTACTAGTGTTCCCTCTAAGGTACTCATATATAACTTCCACAAGTGATAAAGAACCAGTGTTATAGTGAGCATAACTATGCATACGTCAGTGCTTAGGTATCCAGGGATTAGGGTTAGCTGCCAGAGACTATGTTGAAGCATGCAAGCATTATGAATCAAGATTTCCCCATCCTGATGAAGTGATAGCGAAACGCGTCAGCTAAGGGAACAGAAATCATATATATAAAAGCTAAGTTGGCTTTATATACATACATAAAGTACATTACATAGATGAAATATGTAAAAAGAAAAAAATCCGTTAAAATGTCATAAATGCTAGGTTGGGATTAATGAGGATCATGGGTTATGCTACTCGGGTGGCTGTCTGAAAATCCCTGGATACCTAAGCATTGACATATGCATAGTTAAGCTCACTATAACACTGGTTCTTTATCACTTGTGGAAGTTATATATGAGCTGATTTGGTGAATTGATAAAGAGGAAATAAGTTTGGAAAATCCCTCTAAGGTACAGCATGTACAACCACACACTGTTCTTAATGTGGCTGAATGCATCATTCCTGAATATGCTACAGTAGGAGTGTATGCTACTGGAAATACTGCTTAGTAAAGTCAAATGAAGCCGCAACCGTGTTAAGTACGAGTCATGTGGTGGTTTACTTTTATTGTGGCTATTGACCTCAAACTAGAATTGGCCATCTGAGCATCAGATAAATATTTTGAAGAATTATCAAAAAGTACTGCATTCCATATCAAGTGAAAGAATTAAAGCTTTCCTTTGTGAGAAATTATAGACACCGTGGTGTGTGTAGTTTTCTTTTAATGTTGCTATAAATGAATTCTGTGATCACTGAGTCTTACCCTTTAATCAGTAATTCTCTGTACTGTAGATTAGTGTATTTAAATTGTTTGGGGTTTTTTTAAGATTGTAAAGGTAAGTAGCTAGCGGCGCACCCAGGCCAGCACGTAGGAGCGAGCTTTTCGTGCTGCCGGCTGGCCCTGCACCGCTGCTTGATAGGCTGCCGCAAGTTTTCACTGTTCTTGCAGCAGCCTATCAAGGAGCGGTGCAGGGCCAGCCAGCAGCACAAAAAGCTCGTTCCTGCGTGCCGGCCCGGGTGCGCCGCTGGCTACTTTACAATCTTCTGGAGGATTTCAACACGGGATACACGCTGGACCACTAGGGAACAAACAGGTACGCGAGGGAGGGTAGTAATTGTTAGTGTCGGCTGGGGCAGGAGATGAGAGGGATCCCTCCTGTCCCAGCCTACCACTAGGTGGTTTAAGTTAAGGGGAATGGTTACTGGTAATCTGCTGGCTGGGTTAGAGGGCAGAGGGGAGTACGGGACAATCAAGCCATTGTGATATCACTGATGAGGTTGGCTCTTTTTAGGGGGGCAGAGGGTACAGGGAAGGAAGGTGGGACAGTGTTCAGAGCCTGGCAGGAAGGGGAGACAGTATTCAGAGCCTGGCAGGGAAGGGGGCTTGGTTCATATACTGGTAGGGAATGGGACTGAGTGCAGGGCAGGGAGGGAAGGGGGCTGGGTGCAGAACTTGGCAGGGATGGGGGCTGAATGCAGAACCTTGCAGGGGAGGGCGTGACGGAGGGAACACTGGGTGCAGAGCCTGGTAGGGCATATTAAGCCCCCGACTTATATTTGAGTCTACCATTGTTCCTCCTTTGGGGGGGTGGGAGTCTCGACTTATATTCAGATCGTCTTATATTCGAGTATATACAGTAATAGGTTTGTGTTGGCTGAAAAAGTAGGAAGATATGCTTTAACAGAGAAATACAATACTCAGAAGTAGAAGATTGGAAATAAATGTGCCAGTGGCAGTTCATCTTTCAGAGCATGTTAGCTGGTTGGTGCTTTCTGAGAACCTTAAAATCACATGCTCCTCATTTTCTTCTGTGTTTTAATATAGTGGAGTTCCAAAGTCTTTAAGAATGTGACCATAATCCCCCCAGGAACTGGAATGGTACACCAGGTGAATGTGGAATATTTGGCTAGAGTTGTTTTTGAAGTTGAGGACTTAATTTTTCCAGACAGTGTAATTGGCACTGATTCACACATGACTATGGTGAATGGCCTTGGGATCTTGGGATGGGGTAAGTAGAACATAGATAAAATTAAGTTGATAATTCATTTTGTTTTTGTTATTTATGTACAGTGAACAAATTTTTCTCAAATGGTTTTTCATATAGTAACATAATAAATGACGGCAGATAAAGACCTAAATGATCTATCCAGTCTGCCCATTAGTTATTCTCATTAGAAATACATGATTAAGTTAACTTGTCTCTTTGATATTTCTGGGCCATAGACTAAAGTCCACCTGGTATTGTCCTAGGTTCCAACTGCTGAAGTTGCCATAAGCTCACTCCAGCCTATCCATCCTTCCTGTCGTTTGCTTATTTAAATCCTGAAAAAATGTTTTATATTTTTATGCTTTAAAATTTGAAAATATTTAACTGGATAAAAATGCATTGGTTGCCATAATGTTTCTCATGAGTGGAATTGAACACCATCAGCTTCTTCTTTCTTAGTACTGTACATAATTAAATGATTCCTTATTAGATTTCTACAGCTCAGAAAAACTAATGCATCTAGAATGAAGGAGTATTGGGCTTTATTTGCATTTTTAATTTTTATTTCCATATATTCCTTCCTCTACTTGCTGCTGTTGAATTAATGTATGATCCTTTTGTGGTCAAAATGGTTAAGTCTTTTGCAAGGAAAATCTTGGCATTTGACCATGTGCAAATTTTTCCACACTTATTCAACTACCAATTACCGTACATAATGTAGTGTTAGCTGAGGACTAGTGTGATGGTTAGAATAGCAAACAAAAATCCTGCTGATGCCCCTTATGATTTGGATAAGCCATTTCATGCTCCATTGCCTCAGATACAACCTAAACATTTGGATAAGCCATTTCATGCTCCATTGCCTCAGATACAACCTAAACATTTACTGATAGGGCTTGCATTATAGTGCATTTATGCTCATTATTCTCATTGAAGCCTGTTTACTAAGTAACACATTAACACAGTAAATGACAGCAGAAAAAGACATGGTCCATCCAGTCTGTCGAACAAGGTGAGTAGAGCTGTGCCCACCACTCTCTGCAGGCCCCAGTCACCCATGTTCAAATGCAACCAAACATGATGGGGATGATACGAGGGGTGTTGAATAATTTATTTACCTCAGTAGGAAAAGTTTTCCAAAAATTTTTGTTTTATTTTTCAATAAAGCCCCTTGATAGCTCCATACACTTCATCCACTTTTCCTGCAATGACTTTAACCCCTTTGAAAAGAATTCTTCTATTTGACCTTCAAACCAGGACATCACAGCTTCCTTGATGTCTTCATTACTTCAAAACTCGGAACAGGAAATGGACTGTAGGGTGGATGGTTCAGCTGCTGAAACCCATATTCTTGGATGGCAGCCTGTGATTGTCGTGACGTGCACCGGCGCATTATCGTGAAGAAGCAGCATGCCTGCTGTGAGTTCCTTGTCTTTTCTCCTTGATGGACTCCTGCAAAGTGATCATTTTGATGGTTTAACTCTCCCTAGTTATGATTGTCTTGAGTGGCATGAACTCCAAAAGCATAAGTCCTTCATCCCAGAAGACAGTTGCCATGAACTTGCCTGCAGATTTTTCTATCTTGAACTTTTTGGGGGTGGGGGATAACTTGTGCTTCTGCTACATTGACTCCATTTTGGACCCAGGATCTCTGTGATAGATCCAAGTCTCATCTCCAGTCACCAAACAATGATAAAAATTCATTTGGTCTTCATAGAACCATCTCCAAGTTCTCCTGACAGCACTGGAGCCTTGTGGCCTGACATAGAATCGGCATTCTTGGAACCCATCTAGCACTATCCTTGGACATGCCCAACTTTTTATGAATTTTTTTCCAAACTATACCTGCTGAGTTACCTATTTCGTCAGCTATTCAGAAAACCTTAATTCATCTGTCTGACATGTTACTTACCGTAACAGTTGTTATCCAGGGACAGCAAGCAGCTATTCTCACGTCCCACCCACCTCCCCTGGGTTGGCTTCTCTGCTAGCTACCTGAACTGAGGAGACACGCCCGGACCATCGGGCGGGAAGGCACTGGCGCATGCGCGGTGCGGGCATCTCGAAACTTCTGAGTTTCTTCAAGCAAGACATGCTTGTGAGACGTCCGTATCGGGGCTCTGTCGGATGACATCACCCACTAGTGAGAATAGCTGCCTGCTGTCCCTGGATAACAACTGTTACGGTAAGTAACATTGCTTTACGGAGAGGGTGGTGGATGCCTGGAATGCACTCCCGAGGGAGGTGGTGGGGAGGAAAACGGTGACTGAATTCAAAGAAGCGTGGGATGAACATAGAGGATCTAGAATCAGAAAATAATATTAAATATTGAACTAAGGCCAGTACTGGGCAGACTTGCACGGTCTGTGTCTGTATATGGCCGTTTGGGGGAAGGATGGGCTGGGTGGGTGTAGATGGGCTGGAGTAGGTTTTGATGGAGATTTTGGCAGTTGGAACCCAAGCACAGTACCGGGTAGAGCTTTGGATTCTTGCCCAGAAATAGCTAACAAGAAAAAAATTTAAATTGAGTCAGGTTGGGCAGACAGGATGGACCATTCAGGTTTTATCTGCCGTCATCTACTTTGTTACTATGTTTTACTTTGTATACTTTTATAGGCTACCTGAAAGGGTCTGTCCACATATAATTTAGGCTTCAGGTAAGGCAAACCAACTTCTAAAACTATTGTTGCTCACTAGCTGAGGTGGTAATTCATTGGCATTTATATTTAATTTCAAAAGGAAGTGACCTAAGGTATGAAAACTTTCTATCGGAGGCGTTTCAACTTTGAGGACAGAGTTGTGATACTTTAACTCACATTTGTAGATCAATGATAGTTGTTCTCTTCTTGCATTTCCAAAGCATTGTCTGCTGCAGGTTGGAGAATGACACAGGGACAAAATTTTCTCTGTCCCTGTGGGAACTCTTTTTCCCATCCCAGTGAGTTCTTTTCCTGTCTCTGTCCCATCCCTATAAGCTCTGCCCTCATCTGCACAAGCCTGAAACACTTTAAAATCATAAGTGTTTGAAGCTTGTGCAGTTACAGCAAAGCTTATAGGAATGAGGCAGCAACAGTGACAAAACATGCAGGGAAGGTACAGGGAAATTCAGAACCTGCGGGGACAAATTTGTCCCCATGTCATTCTCTATTACCTTCTAATATTCTTTCCTTTTGTGTCATCAGGCAAGTTGGAAGCCTTCCCTAATATATTTCCAGTTATTAGTCAACTTTAGTAAATTTTAACATTGCCTTCTTCAGGTTCAACATTCCGTTTTCTCTAACAGTTAAATGTTTTCAATATTTTTTTATTTTTTTTTTTTAACCAGCAGTAGGAGTATTAGTACAGCAGTTGGCTGATATGGAAAAAAGATGGTCTGTTGCTTTGTCATTCAAAATATTGAGCATCTAAGACTCTGGGACTTTTTTTTTTTTTAACCCCTTGGTCTCCATCTGCTGGTCAACAGGCACAACCCATAGGTTTCTAACTTGTCAGGTGGGACTAAAGGAAATAAAATTAGCAGATAAAACCTTATTTCTACTTAAACAAATCTTTGTAGCTTCTGGGTATGAGTAATAATGTTTCTACTCCATGGGATCCTATCAAGTACTTTGTGACCTTTGGTCTGATCCAGTATGGTATCTTATGTTCTTATTTTTATTTCTGAACACTCTGAGTCATTACATGCAACACATCTGTGGAGATGTACGAGTAGTACTGGTTCACACAGGGCAATATTTGGACTACAGTACTGTGCAAAATCAAGATTTGTTTTCCATTTGGGAGCCAACATTTTAAAATGTGTGTTTATTGGCCACCAGTAAATGTAATGGACTGAAAATTCCTCTAACTGCTCTGGCATGATCTGTCTAGTGAAGGAGGGGTGAGGACAACAATGCATCTATATACCAGTGATATTTATCCATCTACCACCCTAAACTGATAATGGTGGCAATGGTAGCAGCAAGTGCATATGTTCAGTGTCATGTTCTTTTAGCACACTGAGCACCACTGGTTAAAATCCAACCCATTGTTTTTAAATTGAAGTCCCAGTCTCTCTAAAGCAAAGGTAGGTCTGTAGCATACTGTATAAGACAGTATTTTTCATTATAATTGTTTAAAAAACTGTTTTGCTTTGTTTTCTTGTAGTCTTAGAGCAATATAAAGTGACTTTACTATAAAAAAAAAACAATTTATTACACTGACAGAAGTACCAGGTGAACAAATTTATCAAATCTTTATCCTGGATATATTTATTTTTCCTCCAGGAGTTGGTGGAATTGAATCAGAAGCAGCAATGCTGGGTATGCCAGTTACACTCACCTTGCCTGAAGTAATTGGATGTGAACTTACAGGCTCGACAAGTCCACTTACTACTTCCATAGATGTTGTCTTGAGTATTACCAAGGTAAGTTTAAAGTAGCCTAGTGATTAGAGCAGCAGACTGCAGCCAGATAACACAGATACTCCTTGTAACTTTGGGCAAGTTACTTAACCATCAATTGCCTCAGATACAAAATTAGATTGTGGGACCTCCAAGGATAGTGAAGACCTACTGTAGCTCAGAGCAAGTCATGTTTAAGTACTAAAATGAAGGGAGTTAAATGTAAATAACACAAAATCTGTTGATCAGAAAGACCAGATTAGGAAAACAAAATTGTGTTTGAGAATTTATAGCAACAGATGAAATCTGTTGTATATTAAGCTTTCTTCCTAAGTCCCCTCCATATTTCACTAGAAATATGTGACTGAAGTATCCTCCCAAATTATAGAATGGCAGTTCATGAAAAGTGCACTGCTATCTACTTGAAATGCTACAGATAATACTGAGTTTATTCTAAAAATGACCTACCACTATATATTAACCAGCACAAATAAGTTCTTTTATTGTTATGATTTGTCCTGAAGGGTTTAATTCTAGGTCATAATCTACACACCCTGGGGAATTGCCTTAATTTTACTTTTGCACTTGTCTCAGCATGAGCCTCATGGTACAGCCCTCTCTAGGGACCTGGACTTCAGTTTCCATTAGAGCCCTGTACAGGTGCACACTGTGTTTGACCAGTACTCGAATAATGCCATACCTATGCCTGTCTCCTCCACTCTTCCTACAGCTTTCACAGCCCCAAGCTGCCAAAGTAGCATGAGTTAACACCTGTACTCAAACCCATATTCTGCATTTACACTAGATTGCAAATTGGAGGGCTGCTTGATACATGTTGAATCTGGTCAAATAGCATAATATGCTATAAAATATATTAAGGTGTTATCTACTTTGAATTGTCCATGTTTTTAGAATAATGCATTATTTTTTTTCCTGTTGAAATAGCATCTCAGACAAGCAGGAGTAGCTGGAAAATTTGTTGAGTTTTTTGGTACTGGAGTTTCCCTGCTGTCAGTAGCTGATCGAACCACAATAGCAAACATGTGTCCTGAATATGGTGCTGCTGTGAGTTTTTTCCCTGTTGACAATGTAGTGCTGAATCACTTAAAACGGACAGGTAAGAATAAAAATGCTTTTATGCACACCGAGAACTCTTGCATCAAGTAGTAATCTTGTTTTTAAGGTGCATGCTTACTGTGCTCTATATGTTATGGGGTTTTTTTCCAAATCTTTATTCATTTTTATATCTCACAACAAGTGAACAATAATACAACAATTGGTTCATACAAATCACTTGAAAATCTTTTCTATTATCATTGTAAATACATAAATTTAAGTCCTTCCCCCACCCTCCCCTTCCACCAATAATATAATTCAAGCATATTATACATATATTATATTCAAAAATACTGAAAAGCCAGTACAATAACAATATACCCCCCTTTCCATTCTTATAACATACTATTTGTGCAAAAAAGGTGTCTAATCATCACAATATGCTGTCAATGGCCCCCAAATCTTTTTAAAATTATTATAGTTCCCTTTTTGTATGGCAATTATTCTTTCCATTTTATATATATATGGCACAGTGAATTCCACCAGAAGGTGTAATTAAGTCTGGTGTAATCCTTCCAATTGCTGGTGATATGCTGAATGGCCACTCCTGTCATTATTAATAAAAGTTTGTTATTATTTGCTGAAATTTGACTTTTTATTCTCATAGATGTTCCAAATAAAATTGTGTCATACGCTAGAACTACATGATTTTCTAATAAACAATTAATTTGAGACCAAACTGAATTCCAAAAGGCCATGATGCAGGGACAGAAAAATATTAAATGATCAAGAGTCCCTGCTTCCAGATTACAGTGCCAACATCTATTAGACTTAGAGCTATCTAACTTTTGTAACCTAACTGGGGTCCAAAATGCTCTATGTAATAAAAAGAACCAAGTTTGTCTCATAGATGCAGACACTGTACATCTCATTCTCCAAGACCAAATTCGTAGGCCATTGAGATGCAGAAATTTGATGCTTAATCTCAATGCTCCAAATGTCTCTAAAACCAGTCTTTGGTTTTTTTATTCATATATCCAGATATTAATTTATACCACTGTGCAGCTTGGTGTCCCAAAAAATCCGCCTGAAAGCACAAGAATTCCAGACCATACTGACTATTAAGAATTTTCCATTCAGGGAACCCCTCCTGAATAGCCTGCTTCAGCTGCAACCATTTAAAGCTTTGTGATTTGTTTAGACCATATTTATGTTGCAACTGTGAAAAATCAAGCAGGTTACCATTGGAAATAACATCATTTAAAGTTTGTATGCCTGCAATAATCCATTGCTTCCAGACAATTTTAAAACCACCAATTTTGATCTTGGAGTTTAGCCAAATAGATTGATTTAATGATTTATGTATTGGATTAGGTGATAATCTATATGTTATGTTAATGCATGCAGGTTTTGACCAAACAAGACTGGAATCTTTACAGACATATCTTAAAACTGTGAAGTTATTTCGAAGTGATCAGAGTTCTGAAGTTCCAGAGTACTCCCAGGTATATGTCACATTAAGCTTATATTTGTAATACCTGTTTTGCTGGAGTGGGCAGAAAAAGCCAAACTGCTTTGATTGCAACGGGAAATCACTGCTGTGCTCTGCTTTGTACATACATGCAGATACTACATACATGCATGTATGTAAACTTAGGTATCTGCATATGCTTGTGTTTAAGCACCAGATTTAATGTGAAACATTTGTGTAATATCAACTTGTGTGTGTTAAGTTTAACACTGAAATTACCAAAACCAGTTGATGTCTTATTTTAAGAAAAATTCTTCCTGTGCTAGACCATAACATCTTTTAGCAAAACATTTCTAATATGCATATTTATACTACCCAATTGTTTTTCCCCTGAGGTAATACAAATAAGTCTGAGCTCTATCAGTCCTTATGTCAGTGGCCCTAAGAGACCACAGGACAGAGTAACTGTGATGGATATGAAGAAGGATTTTCAAGCTTGCTTAAATGAAAAGGTATGCAAAACCCCCAAACTCTTCTCCCTATTCTTGCTTTTGTGATGAGTGCGTATGCTAGTGCTGAAACTGATTATCCTGGAAAGCTGGTTCATTTTGTGGATAAGTACTAGATATCGTTACTGTGAAAAGACTGTTATGGAAGCTCTGCTATTTCCTGTGCTGTATCTAGTCTATGCATAATTGAATGACTTAGTTTCCAGGTCTAGCAATGTCTTGCCTTTAAGTAAGGAAATATCTTAAACGCAGGAAAAAATATTTGTAAGATATTAATAAAAGTAAAGATGTATCGCCACCATCCCAGTGACTATAATTTTATTGCAAAGAATTTAAAGTGGGAACCTTGTTTTTCTTTTATTTAGAGCTTAAAGTACAAAACCCACAAGTGAGTAGATAGTGACAATAAACATTTAAAATTAACTTATAAAGGTTTAAAATTAACTTGACAAGAGAAACTACTTTTCCAATGGGGCACACTTTTATTTAAAATGTGTAACAGATAATCTGTTTTTGTGGGGGGGGGGAAGGATTTCAAGCTATGGCACAATAAGTAGTTGTCCTATGATTGAGCTCTTTTAACATATTGGCTTTTACTTTTCTGTTTTATTTCCCTTGAATCTAGATTGGCTTCAAAGGGTTTCAGATTGCTGTTGAAAAACAAAATACCATTGTGCCTATTCAGCATGAAGGGAACAAATATTCATTGAGTCATGGGTCTGTTGTCATTGCCGCAGTAATCAGTTGTACAAACAATTGTAATCCATCTGTCATGCTGGCAGCAGGTACGCCAGACATCTTAACATATCACTGTGTTCATTGTACTTTTCCAGTTTATGACCTTAGAGTAAAACTAGTTTGTCATAACAGGTGTCAGTATTCACATAGAGCAACTTATTTTTTATTTTTTTTCTTAGCAATATCTTTATTAGTTGATTGAGCTCCTTCGATGAGATCACATTGAGGGAATTTAGATCCTTTTACAGGTCTATAATTTTTATAGGACTAGAAAATAAAGTTAGACAACATGGAGATGATCACATCCTTTGCACAGGTTTAATTCCCAGGATGTCAAAGCCATTTTTTATAGTTGAGATAAATTTGAACATCTGGGAAAAGTGTAAGGTTTATAAAAAGGATTCGTCTTTGACCTGGGAAGAGCAAAAGAAATATGTGGTATGGGGAAGTGACTATGTAAGATGAGGATAAGATATCAAGTGAAGGGGTGGATTCGTAAGGGTTTGTTTTGTTTTTTTTAAGTTCTTTTTACTAAAGGTTATGTCCTTATTTAGGTCTGTTGGCTAAAAAAGCCGTAGAAGCTGGCCTTAAAGTAAAATCCTATATAAAAACAAGCTTATCTCCTGGAAGTGGAATGGTAACTCATTACCTTAGCACAAGCGGTGTGCTACCATACCTCAGCAAACTTGGGTAAGTGCCTTATAGGCAGGGCTTTGGAATTGTTTACTCTTTGGAATTGGGTATTATGTCTTCTTATATGGCAGGACAATTAGTTGCAATGTTTGAATATTTCCCAGGGTATAAAAAAATATTGTTTTTAAATTTTTAAACCAAAACAATAAATAAATGAGAAATGGTTCCTTCTTTCCTTTTCCCAAAGAAGCTTGGAGATGCCAACAAAGAGCATTAAAAATCTTATACCATTATTAACCACCAGGCCAATGTAAATGTATTGGTTTCTCCAGGGCCATGGAGTCGGTATACTAAACCTTTGACTCCAACTCTGACTCCTATTTTTCTACTGTCCAGCTCCTACTGATATTAGGCTTTAAATTTTTCATACTGAATCTAAAGTATTGGTAAATATAAGTTATGCTACCCTGTCCCCAGAGGGCTTACAGTTAAAGTTTTATACCTGAGACAATACAGGGTTAAGTGGCTTTTCCAAGATCACAAGAGTTGCAGTGAGATTTGAACCGAACTCCCCTAGTTCTCAACTCAGAAGCTTGGCATTATATAAAGGTTGTAATTTAGAGAAAAGTCCAGACACAAACACTGAAGTGTGCGGATGTTGCCATGATGACATCACGCACATGCGTGACATCATCACGTTGACATCTGTACATGTGCAGAGGCCTTCCAGATGGGCCCTGAGATGCCAGTAGGGGGTGCCAGCAGGGAAGAGGGCGGGAGAGAAGGAGAGATACTGGTGGCAGCTGATTGCCTACAGCAGTGTTTCTCAACTACTTCAAGCTAAGTACCCCCAACCATAGACCTCCCAAGCTCCACCGTAAACCCACCCAAGCTCTGCCCCAGATCCTGCCCCCTTTACTAATTGTAATGCAATTTTTTCCTTTCATTTTTCATATACACACAGCAGATTTAAATTCTCAAAACAGACACATTTAAATCACTAAATTGAAAATAAAATCATTTTTCCTACCTTTGTTGTCTGGTGATTTAATTAGTTTCTGGTTGGACTTCCTTCTGACTGTATATCCAACATTTCTTTCACAATCCAGCACCATCCTCTTTGGGTCCAGGTCTCTATCTTTTTTCCCTCTGCTTACCCTCCCCAAATCCAGTGTTAGTTCTCCTTTGTACCTGCCACCACCTTTGTTCCAGGTCTCCCTCTCTGTCCCTCCTCTGTTATGATCTTGCATCTCTCTGTTGCCTTTGCCCCTGATTTCAGGAAAAGGGGTGTTCTCTCATTGCTTAAAGAAATACTGACTAGGTATGGACTAGTGCTGCCCGATTCAGGAAAAAAAATTCAATTTGATTCAGCCTATTGAATCTATTTTTTTCGATTTGATTTTCCTGCCCAATTGGGTGGTTTTTTCCAAACATCCTGGTGGGTTTATTTTATAGCCTCTTCACCCTCTTTGCCCTCTCCTACCCACACTGGTCCTGTGGTGTAAACAAAATAAACAAACAAAAAATACTTTTCCTCTCACTATTAAATCCTAGCTCACGTTTGCGGTCCAACACCAGCTCTGGAAGGATACACATTTCAAATCTGACGCATTGTAATCACAAAACAGAAAATAAAACTCTTTTTCCTACCTTTTGTTGTCTGGTCATTTTTCAAATCTTGTTGGTCCCATGTTGGTCTGGTTGTCTTCTGATTGGCTCTCCTTCTTTCTTCTTTCTCCGTGCTAACCATCCATCTTCCATCTCTGTCCTCCCCTTCTGTTTCCCTTTCCTCCCCCGGAGGTCTGGCATCTTTCCTTTTTTTCATTTCCATCCCTCCACAGCTGCAGCGATGGACCCCACCATCCACAGACCCACCATCTCTCCTTTTCTCATTTACCCTTTCATTCATCATCTCTCTTCTGTATCCCTGTTCCTATGCTCCCTCCATGCCCAGAATCTTATCTCTCCCCATATCCAGCTTCTTCTTTCTCTCTTCTTTACCTGCTCTGATGTCAGGGGCAGGATCAGGGCAGAGAGAACGTGCTGCTGAGGACCACGGGCAGCTGCAGGGATCGCTATAACACCAGCGAGCCTGCAAGCTGCCCTATTAGCCTAAAGAGGTAAGAACGGGGAAGCTGGGGGGGAGGCAAGAGCGGGCAAGCTGGGGGAGGCCTTTCTGACCGACCCTCCCTCCTCAAGCAGGAGCAGCAGCAGATGGCCAGCAAGAGGCAGCGCTGTAGCTCCTGCTTTAGGAAGGCACAGGGGAAGGGTCGGCCATTGAATCAGGAGGCCAATTTTTTTATTTTTTTTTTTTCTTCAAATTGAATCGATTCGAATCGGTGAATAGATTCAAATCTTGAATCGGGCAGCACTAGTATGGACTGCAATGAACATTATGCAGGGTGATGTCAGCAAGTCAGTCTCCATCTACTGGCAGGTGAAGATAAACCTCTGGGTCTGGAGGGTCTAAAGGAAAGAGAATTGAAAAGGAGAAATGAGATCTCATCTGCTAAACGTAAGGTATTAATTTCTCATCTTTTCTAAATGCAGATTTGAAGTTGTGGGCTATGGATGTGCAACATGTGTTGGAAACACTACTCCTTTACCAGAGGAAATTGCGCATGCAATAAAAGAGGTAAATATGTATAGTAGAGCAACACAAGGTGGCTCATAAAATTAAATTAGGTTTTCAGATTGCAGTCACTAGTATATGTATCCCAGAGAATTAAGTTGGGGCAAGTCTTAAATGAACAGCACCATGCCCTGGCTTGCTCAGAAGTCACTTTTGAAACCACTATTAACAATTCTCTTTTTTGGAATTAATAAACAGATTCAAACATAGCAATTCTTCAGCTGGCATAGAACCGAACTAGAGCTACTGAGCATCTTTCTGTCTAATTCAAGTATCGAGAGATTTTAGAAAAAAATAATAATAATTTGTTCAAAATTTAAGTCTTTGGAAGTCTAATTTTATTTGAAATGCCCATTTTTCTTTTATGAAGAAATATGTGGGCATTCCACAGGGCACATGAAAGAGGTAGAGAGAACATAAGAATAGCCTTATTGGGTCAGACCAGTAGTCCATCTAGCCCAGTAGCCTGCCCTCATGGTGGCCAATCCAGGGCAAGCTATGTCTTCACCCATGTCTGTCTTCATAGCAGACTATGGACTTTTCCCTCCAGGAAATTATCCAAACCTTTCTTAAAACCAGTTACTTTATCTGCTCTTACCACGACCTCTGGCAGCGCGTTCTGGAGCTTAACTATTCTCTGAATGAAAAAATATTTCCTCCTGTTGTAACTTCGAGTGTCCTCTAGCCTTTGTAATTTTTGATGGAGTGAAAAATCAATCCACTTGTACCCATTCTACACCACTCAGGATTTTGTACACTTGAATCCTATCTCTCCTCAGCCATCTCTTTTCCAAGCTGGAGAGCTCTAACCTTTTTAGTCTTTACTCGTCCCCCTGCCATCCTTCAGCTTAATAGTATGGGGGGGTTGTCAGAGGACCCCTAGCTGCCTACTGGCAGGAGGGAGTGGGCATCTCTCCCGCCATCTTTCAATTTAAAGGTATGGGGACGGGGGGGCCCTGCAGGAGTGGAAATACATCCTGCCACTTTTTTTTTTTTTTTTTAATACTTGGGACTGGGGCATCAAATGGCCCTGGGGGGATCCAGTGGGAGGGAGGAATTGGGGAGGGATCTCTTAATTTGTGAGCAGGGGAAATTTTCTTGTGGTGGGGCACTGACAGGAAAGTAAGACTATGACAGCTCAGACCCTGCTGGTAAATTGTTGGCCCTGATTCCTCTAAATGGAGGGATGTTCCTTTCTACGAATTGCAAGGAGAACTTATTTTAATATTAATGATCTCATTATACTGCTGTTTTAATCTTAATGATGAAACGAACAGACAGAGAAAGAACACCTCGCCTTAGGATATCAGTATACAGACAAAAAAGGCAAGGGAGGCATCTGTTCAGCCAAACATACAGTTTTTATTTGAAATAGATAGTCTCTGACCTCATTGTATTACATTTGCATAGTACAATCAGATGCTGCTAGAAAGCACAGAAAAGACCACAGTGAGCCGTTTTGATAATCGGGAGGTAAAATATATGCATTTAACGATGGTTTAGTGCCATTGTTAAGGCTGCCTCTGTAAGGAATGAACTAAAACAAGATGGGATATAAATATAGAAAAACTCCCCTGCTAGTTGTGAATGAAGGCTTATGGTATCAAATCTCATTTCTAGTTTGAACTATGCTGGAGACCCAAGGGAGCAGGGTAAAATTGCAAAGTCAAAAAAATAAAATAAAATTAAGCTAGTGCAAACTTTTTGACATAGCAATGTATTTATTCAAATCAAAAATGGTGTTTGTACATTATACAGTATAATAGTTCCCATATTTGAAAAAAGGTATTTTATATTAAATCAAAATGTATTTGTTTTGCTTTCCAGGGTGACCTAGTGGCATGTGGCATTTTATCTGGTAACAGACATTTCGAAGGTCGTCTCTGTGACTGTGTCCGTGCCAACTATCTTGCTTCTCCACCGTTGGTGGTTGCTTATGCCATAGCAGGAACAGTAAACATAGATTTCCATTCTGAGCCATTGGGTAAGTGTATTTTATATCATTTTTCACATTTTTCCCTTCTTGAGCTTCTTTCCACCCTATCCCACACACGCAGGGAATGTGATCTTTAGAAACCCTTCGAAGCCTGAGAATGGAGGTCTACCACTTCCAAGATTCACACTTCACAGCATGCAGTGATAGTAAGCTTCATCTAGTTAATCTCTTCATGGGCCCAGGTGCACTACCTTTGCATCTGGATAGTACCAGCAAAGGGACCTAATTATCTAATTGCATGAATGTACATTAAAGCATATTCATTATCCTCTTGCTAAACTACTCTAGATGCAGGAGTTTATGCTTCCCAATCAGCAGATTTTTCAGCAGTATCTAAGTGAAGCATTAGCTTAATGCTTAATGTGATGGGCTGAAACTTGGGCATCTGGGGCTCCTTGTGACCGTGGGCAAATTAGTTAACACTCCATTGCCCCAGGTATAGAAAACAGATTATTGAGCTCACAGGAACAGAGAACATACCATAGAAAAGTGATTCTATAAGAAAGGTAGCAGCAATCTTCCTATGCAGGGGGCATTCTTGGTCTTCTGTTATGCAGACAGTGGGATTTTGTCATTTAGACATCCCAACTTGCAGTCAGCTTCTTTAGTTCCTTCTGACCTTGATCTGTTCCCAAACACTCCTTTTCCGACCCACATTGCGAGGCATATTCTATATCTCGGGCTCATTCCTCAGACTCTTTCTTTCTCCCTTTGCCTTTTTGTTTCTCTGGTCTGACCACCACCATTCACAACTTCCTGTGCTTGGACCTTGGTCTCAACATGTGTATTATAGAACAAGCCATCTTGATCCAGCTACTCTTACTCCCTTTTGCTCTCTTATTTCTTCAGAGTTTACTGCTCTTCAGTCTCTGATCAGGTCACTCTCTGGAGTGCTGCTTTTTTATCCACCTTCAATAAAAGGGACTCCTCTTTGTCTCTTTGGGGGCCAACCATCAGTTGATACACCAGGTCTAAAGGGCTGAGAAACTGTGGCAGAAGTCTCCTAACCCTGAAACTTTCTAGCCAGTGTAGTGCAAATTTTATCATTCATGCCTTGAGGAGTAAAGATGTTGGTACTATTTCCTTGTCGTCAATGTTCCTCAGCCTTCAAAGAAGTGTTTTGCCTTTTTTTTTTATTTATTAACAGGCCCTATTGACGCTGAAAACCTGAAAACCTCATCACTGAGGACTTTGCCATGATCTCCTCTGACAAATTTGAGCAGCTGTGTTTGTTAACTTCTTTATCTCCTGATGCTGCTTCTCCAGGGCTCCTTTCCTTCACTCTTGCTCTTTATCAGCAGGTGCCTTCATCTGCCCTCAGGCCATGGACTGGTTTTGCCTTATTTCTCTGATTTTTCTTACTAAGCTGGTTCCTTGACCTTATCCTGTCATCATCCCTTTTCCTCTGTATGGTTGTGTCCCCCTTGAAGATGGCTTCTTTGAGCTTCATTTGTTGCTGGCTTACTTCATTGAGGTGACATGCTTTCTTTTTCCTTACTCCCTCTGGAACTTGCACCCCATTTCCCTCTGTGCCGAGTTCTCTTATCACTAATTCTGATTGGATCTCAAGTCCTTCCTTTTTGCTCAAGCCTTTCCTGGCTTAGGCAGATGAGGCATGCAGGCAGTTCTATGATTTTGCAGTGGTCTCTCCTTTCCTGGTTTTGCTATCCTACATCGTACCTTGTAGATTTTTTTTCTTTTATTACTGATTTGATTTATATATCACTCTGCTTCTTAAGGGTGTAATATTAGATCCACTTAAACAGTAGCTATGCCAAGCAAGGCAGAACAGGGAATTCAACCATATTCTGTGGTTTTCAGGTTCTCAGTCCACTAGAATTGCTGATAAAGTTGCAGAAGAGCAAATCTGCTGCTTTACATTTTGAGTATAAGAGAATTCCTTCATATCAAAAGGAAAGAAGAGAACTAAACCCTTAGCAAAGAAGGTGCAAGGCTTCATACCCTCCTTCCTCCACCACCATTTTTTTTTCTAAATCTTCACCCCAGACATACTTTTCCTCAGAGATTTTAAATTTCAGGGTAGTAGCTCTGGATGTAGAACCTTGGGCACAGGCATTCATGTGTCTCCTGAAGGAAATGAATCGGGATATTCTAGTTAATCTTCTTGTCAGAGATATGTCTTCGAGGGGAAGCCCATGTCCAGGACAGCTTGACAAGGGAGCAGAGGCCTTAGTTGGGAGTGATTGGCTCTCTAGAAAAATTCAAATCTAAACTCAAGACTTCTTTTCAAAGATACTTATAATCTCTAACCTCAGCTCTTTCAATCATTCTCATGAAGATTTTTGAAGTATCTTGACAAGAACCTTTCTTTTGAAGTGAACCCTACCATAATGTATTTTCTCTCCCTTCTCTCTCCTCCCTTTTATTTTTATCTCGATGTATTTACTAACTTACCCTCACCTTTCCCTTTTCATTTCGTGTGTGTTGGTCCGTTCAATCTCCCTTTTTATTTATTTTTTTAACTCTAGATAAGTTCTTTTATTTCGTTTTTTAATCTCTATTTTATTGTAAACCGTTTAGATAACTATTTAATAAACAGTATATCAAAAATAAAGAAACTTGTAGAAACTTGAAACTCCTTAGCTAGGCTAAGACTGGTCAATTCAGTGTTTTATATACTATCTTCGGTCATGGGCAGAATAAATTAACCTGTTACTGTATGTATATATCACTTATGAGTAGGCACTATGCATTCCTTTATTAGACATGTTGACTGCAATGCTTTATAAATCAGTGTTCATATCTCTGTTAGACAACTGCAAATAATACATGGTTGTAAAATTTATAACCAACTCCGGGAAATATGATCATGTGATTTCTCTGCTCTGTGAGGAGCATAGTTTACCAGTCACAGAATAACATTTAAAGATGGTTCATAAGGTTTATTATTCTGGCTTCCCATTGTACCTGTCCCTGCTAGGTCATTAATATCTTCTCAACAAAACTGTTTTTTTATGCCATCTTTTTGCATCATTTTTCTTTGAACTATTAGAATAAAGATCTGTAGTGTAACTGGTCCCTCCCTCTGGAACTCCCTTTTCATATCTCTTAGGATGGAACATTCACTATAAATATTTAAGAAAGGGCGGAATACATTTCTGTTCCAAAATGCATTTGAATGTAATTAATGTTTTGTGTTTGTAGTATTATATTTATCTCTCTTCTTCTACCTGCCCTTTGCATCTCCTTAGGAGGAAGGCTTTGGTGCTCTTTAGCAACCAGTTTTTACTTTCTTTTTTGTGTGTCTCTTTTTATTATTATTTATTGTATTGTATTGTAAACCATTTAGATAGTCCACTGATTGGATGGTATATCAAGCATTGAATAAACTTGAATCTTGTTTGGATTAAAAAGAGGATATTAAGCTTTTCACTGATAAAATGTCCCTTGTATATAATGTGGTTGTTTGGGGATTTTTTATGACATTTATCCAAACAGTTCTAAATACAAGATTTAGATGCCAAAATAACTGAAAACCATGAAGTTAATATTAGAGATTTGCAGGGGTTTTTTTGTTTTCTTTTGGCATTGATTTGTTTTGCCCCATTTTCAATGAGCTGAACTACAGGCACCTTCTGTGTTCATATTTTCATACTGTATTTTAAATGCTTTGTTTATCAACAATAATTTTTCAGGAACAGATAAGAATGGCAAAGAAATATATTTGCATGATATTTGGCCCAGTCGAGAAGAACTTCATCAAGTAGAAGAGCAGAATGTGATACCATCCATGTTTAGAGAATTGAAAGAAAAAATAGAGGTAGGCTAATGTACTTCTTTTAAATTTGGTACTGCCAGGTATGTGATACCCCTCTACCTTTTTTTTTTTTTTTTTTAAATCAAGTTTATTAAGGAATCAAAGGAAAAAGGCAATAATAACAATACAGAGTAACACAAGAAAAAAGATGTACCAGCAGGCAAAAACCCCAAGGAAAACAGATGGATCATCAAACAGTGCCAAGCAAACTCTTCTACACAAACAGGAAACATTTGGGTTATTGCTGATAACATCTGTAACAAAGATGCCCCTCTACCTATCTTTTTATCATTCACATAGTCTTTAAGATTGATATGTATTTTTATGGTGGCCTACATAGTTGAGTATACAAATTCCCATATGTAACCCAGCTCCGTTAATACAAAGTGACAGCATGTCATCTGGGTAGACTGGCCAGTTCAATGTTTATCTACTATCTTCTGTCATGGGCAGAATAAATTAAAATACCAAAAAATTGGCAAAATTTTTAATCCTACTCTCAGAACAGGCACCAGAGAGCAGGATTAAAAATTTTGCCAATTCTTTAGTATTTTGATGTATATTCTTTGGCAAACCATAGGTTCTTTCTTTTGGCCTATTTGGCAGAATAAATTAACCCATTACTGTATGTATTTTTCATTTATGTAGAGATAAAGAGGACAATCTAGGAATGCATACATTCCAACAGCAGGGGAAATGCTATTATCCTAGGATGAGCAGGCAGCATATTCTCACATGCAAACTTAAATATGTGCCATGTAGAATGGCTGCCTTTGTATCTTGATAACTGCTGTGCACACCGATAAACCAATTTGACCAACCCTCTCTCCCCGCGCATATCTCACTACTGACCAAGTGCAGCAGCAGGCTAGTTTAAAAGTTATTTCTGAAAATATAGCCGGAGTGGAGAATGTTCAAGCAGACTTCCTCAGTTGTCACGTGCTAGATCCTGGAGAGTGGTGTCTAAGCCACATGGCCTTTCAGTTGATAGTGCAGTCCTTCCTTGATAGGGTCAGCCCTTCATGGACCTGATGGCCAACGCCAAAACATCCTGCTTCTTCAGTCGTCGCAGAGACAGTCAGGCCAAGGGCCTGGATGCTCTGGTTCAACCATGGTCAATGGAGGGGCTGTTGTATGTGTTCCCTCTGTGGCCATTAGTGGGCAGAGTTCTACTTTGCATTGTATGTCACCCGGGCTTGGTGGTTCTGGTGGCTCCAGATTGGCCCTGACGTCCATGGTATGCGGATCTGGTGCGGCATCTGATGTCTGATCCTCTGCCTCTTTCGCCCGATCTTCTGACTTGGGGAAACCCGGGTCCCTTTTGTCTTACGGTTTGGCTCTTCAAGGGAATGCCTAGGTAAGAAGGGGTATTCAGATAAAGTGATCTCCACCCTCTTGGGGTCCCGGACACTTTCCACATCTCGGGCTTATGTGGGATTTGGCATATCTTTGAAGACTGGTATGGGCTACGTAGAGTGTGTCTTTTCACGCTTCCCTGCCTAACATCTTGGAGTTCTTGCAGTATGGCCTGGACAGGGGCCTGGTTTGGTCTCTCTGGGTTCAACTGGCGGCCTTGTTAGCCTTTTGTGGGTTGCTACGGGGTAAACGGCTGACTGACATTCCTAATGTTGTTCGCTTCTTGCAGGCGGCCAAATTAATCAAGCCTCCTGTGTGGCCCTCTTTTCCCTCTTGGGATTTGAATCTTGTCCTGTCTAGGCTGGTGCGCCCCCCTGTTTTGAGCCTTTGGGCGCCTGCTCGTTGAAGGACCTTACTTTTAAGGCGGTCTTCTTGGTGGCTGTTACTTCTGCTAGACGTGTTTCGGAGCTGCAGGCTCTCTTTTGTAGATCTCCCTTCTTGGAGTTTTCTAGGGAGCGGGTAGTGTTCCTTCCTTTCTGCGAAAGGTAGTTTTTCCTTTTCATGTCAATCAAGGCAGAAGTCCTCCCAGTGTTGTGTAGTCGGGAGGGATCTTCTGAGCAGAAACAGTTGCACAAGCTAGATGTCTTTCGGGTTCTTTGCTCTTATGTGCAGAGGACCCAGGAGTTTGGGAAATTAGAACATCTTTGTCTTTCTTGCGGGTCCTCGTAAGGGGGATGGCGCTTCCAAGGCTGCCATTGCGCGTTGGATCAAAGAGACTTATGCGTCCGTATATCTTCTTCAGAAAACGCCTGTTCCGGAATTTCTCAAGGCTCATTCCACTCAGGGGTCAGGCAGCTTCTTGGGCTAAATCTTAGCTAGTGCCTCTGGTGGACATTTGTAAGGCTGCTGTTTGGTCTTCCTTGCATTCCTTTGTCAGACACTACCATGTAGACGTTCAGGCATGTCGGGACGCGGTGTTTGGTGAGCGTGTTCTGGTGTCAGCCCTTCGGAGGTCCCACCCATGATGGGGACTGCTTTGGTACGTGCTTGCTTGTAAGATACCTATACCGGTCTGGAGAATTGCTAAAGAAGGAGAAATTAGGTTCTTACCTGCTAATGTACTTTCTTTTAGCCTCTCCATACCAGTATAGGACCCCACCCTGTCTATTGTCATGCTGTTCTTGTGGCTGTTGTGCATGCAGATTTTGGGTTTTCTGCGGGTTCTAGTATTTTTCTAGGGCCAGGGAGAATATTTTCTTGCTAGGATATCTCCTTTGCATTTTCCAATAGCATATTAGTTGTTACTCCTGTTCGGAGTCTTGTTTATTTCTGTTTCAAGTTCTTAGATCTGCTTGGCTATTCGGCAGACTGGTAGGAATAGGAATAGGGAAAGGCACCTATTATGTACTATTCCACAGTTCTGTTTCAGTCTCCACCTGCTGGTCATAATGAGATATATACCCGCTTGTAAGATACCTATACCAGTCTGGAGAGGCTAAAAGAAAGTAAATTAGCAGGTAAGAACCTAATTTCTCCTTCACTCAGCTCATGCTTCGGTCAGAGGACTGGATATTCTGTCTACATGCTCTTTTTAAAATCAAGGTTTGTGGGGATGTGATTGTCTAGTGAGGGAGGACTAAAAAGCATTTTAAAACAAAAAAGAGCAAGTTTTTACATTCTACATCTTTGTTAAATGAAATAAATGGATTAAGAGGTGTTTGTCATTTTGTTAACATGAATATTGTTTTTCCTTCCCTAGAAAAAAAATAAGAGATGGAATTCTCTTGAAGCGCCAGATTCCATTTTGTTTCCGTGGGACTGCAAGTCCACCTACATCAGGTGTCCTTCATTTTTTTATAAACTTGTGAGTATATAATCATCTTAACTATAATAAACTGAAAAATTATGAAAGGATAAACATACATCTCAACAAAGCCACCCCTGGAAATCTTGGAAAGTAAATGGATCGATAAATGAATAGCTACTTTTTCTTTTGAAAGCCAGTATTACAGTTAAGTCAAACACCAGACAATATTCTTATGTTTTTTCTCTCTTAAAATAACAAAAGGGCCCTTTGACTAAACTGTGTTAAGTGCTACTGTGTGGCTAATGTAGAAAAATAATGACCTAACCTGGGATGCATTCCAATAGCCTCCCCTGAAATAATTGTGGGGTCTCCTTCTGTTCATGGAGAGAAGGACCTGCACACATTTTCAAATTGTTTTGTCAACTCTCGGGTAAGGAGCTTTTATTCTTGCTACTATTGTGCTTTGTTAAAAAAAAAGGGGAAAAAAAAGGAGAAAAGCACAATGCTTTGTGCCTCTCGTGCCAGAACCTCTTACGATGAGCAGGTACTAGTTTAATTTCTGTGAAATATTGAGATGGCAAACAAAACATGTAAATTTGAGCTATTAAAGACTTTTAGAACTATAATAAAGCTCTTCAAGTTTAACAGAATTGCTGCACTGAACCTACAGTACCTCTAGAATAGTTTTAACTTTGAGTTCTTGAACTAGTAAGCCAAACAAGCCAACATTATTTTGGCTTATCCTTTCAGTACTGCAGTGCTATATCAAATCAGTCTCCAAGATGTCTGAAACATCAATTCAGCATTTTAGTTTGCCCCATCTGATGCCATACTGTATCCACCACTCATTAGTCCTTGATAGAAAGGATAATGTATGTGTGGAATGGCATCTCAGTGGTAGTGGTAGAGACAAGGAGTGTATCTGAATTCAAGAACAATGGGAGGGAATAGAACTGGATAGGCTTATATGGTCTTTATCCACCACCATATTCCATATTTCTATGCATCCAAATAAGCAGTATGAAATTGCAACAGTTGCCACTAAACTGATTGCTACCTGGAAGCCTCTGCTTGAAATGAGAGAAGTTTAAGGAAGCTAGTTTTCAGTTTTTCTGTGGTCCTATTTGGCCTTAGGTATATTGTACCCACAAAACTCCCAGTGGAGTTTACTTCTGAAAATTTGGCAATGTCTGATGTCATGTTTGCATCTGCAAAGTAAATAGAGCAAAGTACCCAAAAGTTAGGGCATTCTTTTATTGGGGGGGGTATAACTCTTACCTTCTATGTTCCACAAGGGGGTAATTCTCAGGGGTGCCTTTACCACTGAGAATCCATATGAAAGATGGACCTTTAATTTATTTTGGCAAATTCATAATATAATTGATAAACTTTTCCCATGCTAATATTTCTTTCTTGACCTTTAATTTATTAGTCATGTGTAGTACATTCTTACTGTTTGACTTTTATTTCCTTTTCATTTAGGCCAAAGAACCTGTTATTCCTCAGGCCATCAAAAATGCACATGTCTTGTTATATTTGGGAGATTGTATAACTACAGACCATATATCGCCTGCTGGAAGCATTGCAAGAAATAGTGCTGCTGCTAAATATCTAACAAATAGAGGGTAGGAACAGTTTGAGTATTTACATCTACACCAGTCATAGCTTTATTGAACAAAAAAGTTGCTTACATTTCATTAAGGCACTTTGGGCTGTTTGTATTATGCAGCTTTCTCAGAAACAGAATTGGAAGAAATCTTCAGTACATCTGGCCTTTTGGTAACTTGTATGTGTAAGGGGGGGGGTTCACCTTCTAATCTCAAAATAAAAGTCTATAGATATTTTAATGAATATCTCTCTCCCCACCATCTCCTCCACCCCCACAAAAGAGTTTTAAAAAAACCTCTTCAGCAGGCTTATTAAGAGAAAGGGGATTAGATTTGGTATACCGCCTTTGTTTACAATCAAAGCAGTGTATATATTACTGTATTTGTATCTGGGGTAGTGGAGGGTTAAGTGATTGCCCAGAGTCACAAGGAGCTGCAGTGGGAATCAAACCTGGTTCTCAAGCTGCTACACTAACCATTAGGTTGCTACTCCATTTAGACAAGTGACGGGAACTCTTCACATTTCTGGTTTGACTCTTTTTATGACTTTTAACTCATTGAAAAACATTTAGAAATAATGACCAACTATAGAAGTCTAGAAATGGAAGTCCATAGTAATCCTTCTGATCCTTTCTTATAGGAATTATTTGAATCATACTTTGATATGCTAATATAGTATCATTAGTAGTATAATGATTCCTAAATGTGCAAGAATTAATAATTATCTGCCTTTCTGTTGAGTAGACTGACTAAACAAACAAGTAAATAAGCCAGCTATTTTAGTGGTCTTGCAAATGTCCATACCCAAGGTCACTTACAGCACCAGTTTCATTTCAACTGAAGTACGACGAAGAATGTGTTATACATCACTGTCCGGTATTAAGGAGAAATTACAACATATAACGTAAGTCAGGTTCTCTCCCAAATATTAAGTACAATTTTACTTTATTTTCTTAGCCTCACACCTCGTGAATTCAACTCATATGGTGCTCGAAGGGGTAATGATGCTGTAATGACAAGAGGCACCTTTGCAAATATTAAGCTATTCAACAAATTTATTGGAAAAACTAGTCCTAAAACTATTCATTTCCCTTCAGGACAGATGGTAAGTATGAACATAATTATTAGGGGTGGGAGTGGCAGTGTGTTTGCAATCAAAAAATATCTAATTCTCCCTATTTTGTTTGCAGCTAGATGTGTTTGAGGTAGCAGAGCTGTACCAGAAGGCAGGTATTCCACTGATAATACTAGCAGGAAAAAAGTATGGATCTGGTAGTTCAAGAGACTGGGCTGCTAAGGGACCTTACTTGCTGGTATGTTTTGATTTCAGATATCCTGACTTTGAAAGAGAAATGATTGAATATAAATTACTATTGTTTTATCTCTTACTATTATTATTTTATATTTGTATGCAATCTTAACTAGATCTTTGTTAAACATAAAATTTTTGTACAATCCCACGTTATTCCGGGACCAGTGGGTTATTTCCCTTTATCTGCCAGGACTTTGTAGGAAGCCTCAGAATTTCAAAGGCTTAAACCCCTTCTCCTCATATCTCATCACTGTGCCACTATCCTGCTCCTCTGTCTTCCTTCCTATAAGCCAGGCTGTAGGAATCTATCTTTTCTGCTCATATTTTATTTTACGTAGTTTCAATGTTTTGCATTCGCGGTTTTCACCCTCGTGCTGTGGAGGTTCCCTGCAGGGACATCCTTGACTGTGGGAGATCGCAGACCTTTGGAAAAAGTCTGTTTCTCAGTAAGCCCCCTAGTCAGCCTGCGCATCAGACCAGAGCTCAGGGACCACTCCCTTGGGAGCTTGCCTCACCCCAGGTTCGTCTGTGAGTGGGTAGAGTTCAGGCTGAGCAGTTCTGTGGAGGCGTGACCAGGATGAAAGCCAGACTACGTTCCTCTGCCAGGAGTCTGCGCAGTGTGTCCAAGGGTGGTGGAGGTCTCCGGCCCTGGTGGTCAGGCCGATGGGGCAGTCAGAAGATTTGAAATCTAGATTTCCAGTTCATTAAGGCAAAGGATCTCCCTGTGAGTTGTTTTCAGCACTGTCTGCAGTTTTTCCTCATTCAGCACGTCACAGTGAGTACAGGTTGCAGTGTTTTCCTGTCAGCACATGTTTGTTGGGTACAAGCTAATGGCTTGAATCAGAGATTTCAGGGGGTCTTTAAAAAGAGGGTTTTAGGTGGTTTCCCTGCATGCCGTACATCCCACCTCACCTCTAAAATCTGTTTTTGAGGGTTCTCTCTAGTTTTCCCAGGCTATTTTTTGTCAAAACAGGCCCTCAGTGGCCATCTTAGATTTTTTTTCCAGATTTGATTTCAAAGTTATTTTTTATATTTGCCAGCTTCATTTTTGAAAGAAAACCACAAAGATGACTTCCCCAGAGCAGGATGTCATGGATTCATGCCTCATTTGCAGTGGATGGCTGTCGGATGCACAGCCGTACTTCACGTGTGCTGCAGCCCACGAGGGGGAAAGGCTTGCCCGGATTTGATGCCTTTGACCTCCATCAAAGGTCTTCTAGCACCTTCTGTCCCAACTCCCACGAAAATGGCATTGAGGGGGGGGGCCTTGGGGAGTACGCAGGTGAGTCTCGGGATAAACCTGGTAAATCCAACAAACTGTCCCCAACTGGAGCGCAGGGGTCAGCTCCTGCCGTGGAGGATGGGGTTTCCCCAGATTGTTGATATGCTTTATCAGGCATAATGGGGGGGGGGAAGTCTCTACCTGCCTTCCTTTTGCTGGCCTCTGTGTTTGGTACAGGGACCCCTGTGACTGTGGTGAAGGGTCTTTTCTCTTGACTCCCCTAAGGGGTGCTGGCAGATACGCAAGTAGTGCCCATGGTTGCACCAGATTCACTTTCTATATATCTGCTTTCGCAGGAAGACGTAGTTGTGGCAGATCTGGTAGTTCTCCAGGATCTGGATCACTGTGGAGCCCCTGATATTGGGGAGGGTCCCACTTTATACAGATTTTTAAAGCACGCGTTTATTGTGGATTTGATCTCTGAATCTCTACAGGCATTAAAGCTGCAGCCTGAGCTGCCTGTCGCTGCAGAATGTTCCCTCATGAGTGACCAGAGGCCACAATTTGCCTCTTTTCCTGATCATCCGCAGGGTAATGGCGGAATAAAAATCACTAATGTAATGTAATCACCCTGACCTCGTTTGGATTCTAATGGACATCGAAAACACTCATAAGGGTCCCTTGCGCTGTGCTCGCACTGTGGCGCAGTTTTATTCCCTGGCCTTTAACAAGTGGTTTGCTTCCCCAAAGATGGATGCCTCGGTGACGCAGGTCCCCAAGTGTACTTCTCTCCCCAGTGTGGATTTTGTCCTTAAGCATCTGTTTGATTTGGCAGCCGCTGGTGTTCAGGCGGCATCGGCCTTTTCTTCATGGCTCAGACATGCCATTCCAAGCTGCGCCATGATCCTGACACTCAGGAACTGCTTCTACAGTTTTTTTAGTGCTCAACTTTTTGTGTTTGATTGATCCAGCCTTGTACTAACAAAGGACTTGTTATCTGCGAATTACAACATCAGTGACCCCTGATGCAGGCATTTTTATTCGCCGAACACAGTGCTGTGTTGGATCCACAGTTTGTGTATGTCTTTTACTGGAATAAACGAGACTCTTTTACATCAGTGATCCTATGTGGAGTGTTCATTGTCTGTTCCTACTGTTTTTTGTGTGATTTTGAACCAGTGTTTTTTTGGCCTGTTGGACTTTTGGCGTTTGCCTGATACCTTGTATGACATTTTGAAAGTCTTTGCTAAACTTTCCGCCTATTCTGTTTTAGCTCACAGGATGCTCTGGATCCGGCAGTGGTCTGGCGATTCTTCTAAAGTGACCAGCTGCCATTCGGCCAGGGTCTGGATGACCTTATGGCCAGTGTGCAGGATCACTGGCCACAAATTAATTCTTTCATTATGCTTTATTCACTTTCATAGTCCTTTGAATGGTACAAAATCTCAATCCTCTGAAAGCAAACAACTAAATCATAGCAAATATAGTAAATTCTTAGAAACTGGAAGTCTAATTAAAGAGCCCATATAATTGCATTTGAAAGGAAATAAATCGTTGTTACTGCTTGTAGGTTATAGTAACTTGTTTTGGACTAATGGCAGGATATGGTCTTCAAGTGCCTCAGATTTTCAAGAGATCCATACTGAATATGTTTAAGATGATTTGTATCTGCAATACTATCCTTCCAAAAATCAACCCAACACTACATACAATATAACATACAATTGATATACAAAACAGGAGAAAAGACCTCAGTGTCTAATAGGGGTGTTTTATCAAAAATGCAACTTCCCATTTAGACAAACCTATCTCAAAATATCAACTTTGAGACAGTAAGACACATCCTCGGTTAAAAACTCCAAGACAAGTAGAAAAATGTATTTCAAATTGCAGCTATCTTATAAATATATCAAAATATCATCACACTTATCTGAAAAAGTAGTCTTCTTAGTACTGGGCTTCGGAAGCAGGAAAAATCCGCAAAGTGGAGCATAAGCAAGGTGCAGAGCAGCTATTCAATCTCCACCGCCTGCACACTAATACCACAATTTCCAACAAGGCTCCCTGTTTCGCAAAAAGCTTCGTCAGGGAATTTCTGAAAAAGAAGAAAAAAGTAATACATAAGGCATCTTTCTTTTAAATCTCTATTTCAAAGAAAAAAAAAAGACACAAAGCAGTCCAGCTCACAGCGTAAATTATCCAGCTTCACCACCTATTGTAAAATGGCCCCTCAGCGTTCTTTCCGGCTTAAGTGTGCAAACATGATCACGCGTCAATGTGATGATGTCGTGACATTTCAAAAAGACTCCAAATTGACATCCTTGTGTATGCATGTCAAAGATATACAAAAAAGAAAAAGACAAAAAACATTTCCAAACAATCATGTCAGAAAAACGCTCTCCATTCTACACAGCTGTTTAATTTTATGGGTACACATGTTTGTAGAGAAAATATCCATCACTGTTCTCTGCGTAACAAAAGTTATTTAAAGCCACCACCTCAGGCTAAAGGAACCACACATTTTAGGACCCAGCATCGTAAATCTTGAAAACTATGATGATAATCCAAACAGTGCTGAACAAGTGGGGCTTCTGATTGTTCTCTAAAAAGACAGGACCGATGTTCTATCAACCTTGTTTTAAATGTCCGGGAAGTTTGCCCAACATAAAGCTTTTGATAGGGGCAATTAATAATATATACTACCCCACAGCTCTCGCAATCAGTTGCACTGTATAGTATACAGTGTTCCCCCAGTCGTTCGCGGTCGGCGGTTGGAGGTCCTGGTCATTCACAGTATTTTCCGACTGCGAACCGCCAACAAGGAGAGGGCAGCAGGAGAGAGCAGCCGGAGCATTGGTGAGTGCAGGAAATCACTCACTGTATGCTCCGACTTCCTCTTCCTGCACTAAGTCGGGCCTTATCCAATCAGAAGCTGCTTTGACATGCAGCTCCTCATTAGTAAGGCCTGATTTAGTGCAGGTAGAGGCGGTCGGAGCATACAGCGAGTGATTTCCTGCACTCGCCAGTGCTCCGGCTGCGCTCTCCTGCCTCTCCCGCTGCCCTCTCCAGTCTCCCTCATGAAAAACCATATTCGCAGTTTTTCAAGATTCATGGGGGTTTCTGGAACGGAACCCCCGCGAATATTGGGGGAGTACTGTATAGCTTTTATGGTCTACAGGATTAACAAAAGATGTTCACTCTTCCATCACATCACACACTGAACAGTGTCCACATTTGGTGTGTCCCACCCTCCCACTGCCATTACATAACACTGTTGAGGATTCAATTGCCACCTTGCTAGTTGGACTCAGGAGATCCTGTATGTTCTTGTCACTGAACGGTCTCTGAAACATGAATGCACAGACAAGCCGTTCCAAAACTTTTTTTTAAGCTGCGTCCATACATACTAACTTGCTGGGAATATGAAAGTATGCATGTAATTCTCTTGTCTTCTGAAGTAGGAGTAGAATATTCTAAGAGTTGTTCTCTGTGGTTATAGAGGGCTCCAGCATATGCCGTCTTCACACAGTGTTCTGGATAGCCTCTAACTCGCAACTTATTTTTTAATGTTCTCGCTTGAACTTTAAACTCTTCTTTGGTAGAACAAATTCTCCAATAACGTAAAAATTGAGAGTTAGGTAAACTTTCCTTTAAATGAACAGGGTGAGAACTTTGGAAATGCAAAAATGTATTTCTGTCTGTGTTTTTACTGTTGTAAAAAAACCAGAGTCCTTGATTTCAATAGAGACATCTAAAAATGATATCTTCCTCAGATAAAAAATGCAAGTGAACTTGATAGTCTGGGTACATAAATTCAGCCAGTCTACAAAGGACAAAAGGTCTTCAGATGTCCTACACCATAACGATATCTGTGAAAACCACCTAGATGGGTAGACATATATTTCTTCAAAATGTGCCATGAAAAGATTGGCTAAAGATGGAGCACATGATGCCCCCATAGCCGTACCACTACATTGCTGGTAAAACACATTCTGAAAAACAAAAAAGTTTTGTTTCAATGAAATCGATAAAGGTTGAATGATAAATTCTGAAGGCACCAAATGTGGATGAGGGCGAGATTCTAACGCCAAACTGAGCACTGTCAGGGCTTCCTCTTGAGGTATATTAGTATATAGCGATTGTACATCTAAAGTAACAAGAATAGTGTTCCTAGTTGGGCTATATTGCTGTAGAGTTTTCAAAAAAAATGTGTAGTGTCTTGCACAAAAGATTTAGTCATAGGTACTAAAGGATTCAAAAACAGATCCACATATTGTTTAATCCGCTCTAACAAAGACCCTTTAGCTGATACAGTAGGTCTCCCAGGTGGACATGAAAGATCTTTATGAGTATTAGGAAGAGTATATAAAAAAGGAGTTCGAGAGAATTTAGGTGTCAAAAAAATTAATTAATGTTAAGTGAGAAAACCTTGTTATAAGCCTTTCCCTACAACCTCCACAATCTGTTCTCGAATAGAAGCAGTAGGATCAATTGGTAAAGGACAATACACAGTTGTATCTTGAAGTTGACGTAAGATCTCACCAGTATATTGTATCTTATCCTGAACTACAACAGCTCCTCCTTTGTCTGCACAGTTACCAGGCAACGCATTAACTAATGCTGTGTAGCTTATATGAATGCTTCATTTTTGTTTTTAACAATTAAAGGTGTCTCACCCAGCCTGCAAAGTATCTGGTTTTGCCCAGGACCAATTCAGTTATTAGAGTTCCATACTGTAAACTGAGGGCAGCAGAAATCTTGAAAACTTCCAGCCTCACAATACTTCCTAATTTGTGTATGCAGTTCTCCTTTTTTTCAGTGTTCAAATTTAATACTTGTACTTCAACACAAACATGGTAGATGATTATTGCATGTAGCAGTTCTCTGCTCAGTTGAAAGATGCAGTTAACACAGGAAACCTAGATGGTTTGTTTCCGAAAAGTAGCTTTTATCATCAGAAAGGTGAAGGTGCTCTTAACTATTCAAAGAAATAGGCGTCCCTTGACCTATGCCAGTCCAAGTTCCAATAAATTTTCATGATATACTTCATATGTTATAAAATTACTGTGGTTCAAACAACCAACCAAATTACTTTATTTTTGTTTTGTTATAGGGTGTCAAAGCTGTTATAGCTGAAAGTTATGAGAAAATTCATAAAGACCATTTGGTAGAAATTGGCATAGTTCCACTTCAGTTTCTTCCTGGAGAGAATGCAGAAACTTTGGGCCTCACTGGCAAGGAGCAGTTTTCTATATTTCTTCCTCCAGAGCTGTCTCCCAGAATAACATTGGAAGTAAAGGTAAAGGTATATGCGATGTAATTCCTAGTAATGCCTATTTGTCTTTTTTCACCTTTTTATCCCACATTATCTGTAAAATCTATACTCGGTATAGAACTGTCGAGTATTTTCTGGATTATAAGTACATGTATTGTACCTTATAATTTGGTACTTATATTCCACACTATACCCACGAAGAGAACTAGGTAGATTACAATATAGGCACATTAAGACTTTCACAGAATGTAATTATAAGGTACAATATAAAATGATTTTTCAAAACCCTATTCACGGGTATTTCCCTAATTACTCTATTTTCCTGACAAGTTAAAAATAAAAGCAAAAATCTCTAACAAATCAAGCATACTCTGGGTCTCCCTGGCTAATTCAATTAAATTTGCATTTAAAACTTACAATCTGTGCAATAATTTTTCAAACAATCAAGTTTTCAGTTTCTTCTGAAAAGGAAAATAACTGAACTCCTGTTCCCTTGGTACAGTCTGACTGATTGCTATTGGGTAGGGGTTAATTGTATTTCTTTCCTGGGGGGAGTCTTCAGTCTGAGATCTGACCAGATTTGCTTACTAAGTACAAAGGCCCATATTCTATAAACAGTGCTGGTAGGCACCCAAGCTAAGTGAAGAACACTATTTAAACTGATCTTCAAGGTGCCAGCAAGCACCAGAATCGCACCTCCTTAGGTGCTTTATGGCACCAAATGCTACTATAGGCATGGCTAATATCATAAGTAGCATTAGGCACCATAAAGCACCTATGGACATGCGATTCATGTCAAAGGTAGGCGCCAGAAATGTAGGCCTTGAAAACCCTGGCCTACCTTTGCCGGAGACACAATTCTGTAAACAGCACCATCACATGATTGACATACAGTTGGCAGTCGCTTTTAAGGCTGCCACCATTTAGAGAATCCAGCCAAAGTATTCAAAAATCTATATCCAACATCATAAAAAATTCCAAAAAACAAGTATAAGAAGTTTAAAAATTGCCTGCTAATCTAACAACCAGTACAACATTATCAAGAGCAGGTTGGCATGATCCTGTCTTTTGCCTCTACAGAAAGGGTGGCAAAGAGAAAAGTGAATTTAGGGATTCAAAAGAGAAAATGAAGACAGGCTCCTGGTGGAAACAGACATTTTGGAGGTTAACAGAGGTGTCTGTACCACCATAAAGTTAGTCTTGGGGGTAAGATACAACAGTACAGAAGCAGATGGGGATTATTTGGGCTGGTGATATCCTCTCTTCTCCTTTTTTATATTTGCATTGTTCTGAGCATAAATTGAAGTTTACCTGCATTACTGAAAAGAAAAAAAATGCACCTCCTTAAGGAATCTATGCATCCACAGAGGTTGGGAATAGAGAATGACACGGTGACAAAATTCATCACCGTTCCCGTCCCCGCGGATAACCACGGGAAACCATCTTCATGCCATTCTTTAAGGAAAGAGGAAAGAATCAGACTATGAATGGCCACAACCACTGACCCGCAAGCTTTGCTTTGAAGAATGCTGGTGTAGAAGGATTGAGATTGAAATAGACACTAGAAAATGACATGGGATTATTTCCCACGGTTATCCGCGGGAACGGTAACGGTGATGAATTTTGTCACCGCGTCATTCTCTAGTTGGGAACTCTTGTTCTAGAATGTTTTCTACTTGTCACTGCTTATGAGGGAAGAACAAGACTAGCTTAATTTTATTTTTGTAGTTTGGCTCTGTAGTAAATATATAGTGTAGCTCATAACTTGGATTAGAAGAACATGAGGAGGTAGATTTGGTTGAATTTGTCTATTCAGTAAATACTCTAAAGAGATGGAACCCAGAGCATATGGAAATATGTAGAATACATATGGAAATGAAACTATTTGATGCTATTTTTCCATATAGTTTTAGATAATGTGTAAACACAATCTTTATTCTGTGCAGAGCATTTAAGCAAACTGTAATTGAAAGTTGTCTTTTGTCATGATAGCTTGCAGGAATAACTCAAATATCTTTGCCTTTTCTCTGACTGAAAAAGAATGTAGATAACTAAACTGCTACCAAAATTATGAAGTTGGAAAGTTTTAACCAGTATCAATGTTCTTTGTTTTGTTTAGGTAAGCACTGGAAAGGTATTCAGCGTGATCACTTTGTTTGAAACTGACGTAGAAATTACGTTATACAAACATGGAGGAATATTAAACTATGTTGCCCGAAGATTTTTATAGTACTGGCAAAATTATGGTCTAGGTACCGGCCAATCTGTGAATGCCTTGTGAACCCTGACATTCTTAACGTTGAACCACAGTGCCAGTGAGCTTGGAAGATCATTTTGTCCAAGGACATGAAAGAACAAGAATGACCTGAGATCCTTGATTCTAGTTGGTGCTATCAATATGGCTACCATTGACATTTTACAGTGTGTTTGATTGAACAAGTGAAAAGGAAGATACCGTATGGGACTGGTCTGTAAATAATCTCACTGAATAGAACACCGAATTCTTTAATCAAGATTGTCAGAAGATCTTCCTGCAGCTGTTTGAGTTTGTATCTATGAGGCTGTTTACTGCTGTTGGGCCAATTTATGGGGTGCTGGGAGGAGGGAGAGGGTTTGAACATCTGAGATGAGGCCACTAGTGTTTCCTGTCAGAAAAGGTAAGATTTGGATTTGCAGGCTTGTACTCATCTTGATGTTATCAAGTTGATGTTATCGAGCTACGCCTTTGCCATTTACAGTACCTTCAGTTTGAGCTGTTCATTATAATTTGTTTAGCTAAAGTGCCTAGTTATAAAAAGATTGTGTTTTATATTCACCCAGCACCACTGTCCTCTTATTTTAAATTATGTTAAGTGTATTCAGTCTCAGTGTATGAAGCATTTGAGATAACAGTTTCAAGTATAATTTTGATCAGGGTACATTTTCCTTTCAACTTTTAATTAGTTATTACTTGTGTCATTTTAGTAATGCTGAAAATTCCAAATTTTTAAATATGTTCTTCCTTCCCTTTTTTTACTGCCTCAGTTTTCTCTTTCCTTCCCAAACAGACCTCCATTTCCTGTCCATCGTTAGGCATATGCATAATTTTTAGGAATATGCACAAATAAAAACGTTCATCTCTGGATTTTTCAGACTTCTCCCCCCATTTTCGGGCATCCTTTGGTTTGTTTTAGATGACAATTTTATTTAAAAGAATTAATGCACATTAGAATTTTTAAAGTGCACAAACCAATTATTTCCTGTGTACAAAATGGAACTGTGAGGCATGCTAATAAATCATATTAATTTTTAAGTAGATAGATGAAAACATGTAACACAACACATGGGGGACAATTTATAACAGGGTGCTTGATAAGACCCTATTCTATGAAGAAATGTAAGTGCCTACTAGTGTAACCAGATCCGAAAGCGCTTATCATTTAGGCATGAGCACTTACACCAGCCATGGATCTAGGCAGCCCCTAAATTCAACAAATATGTGCATAACACAGGGTCCAACCTATGCTCCACTCCTCTGTACACCCCCTTGCAAATAAGCACTGTGGCCGGCTTTTACAAAGCTGCACTGCCAAGCAGTGCACGCTAAATGCCTAGTCGCACATAGAAATAGAATGGGTGGCTCAGCATTTAGCAGTTATGTGGCATGTTGGCATATAAGCAAGTATGTGTGCACATGCGTGTGTAAATGCTAGCATTGTAAATATTTATGCCCCAAGGATGCTTCATTTGTTTTTATTTTTTTAACTTCTGTGATTTTATTCTGTTTCTCCCCATTTGTAAAGTCAGGTTTCTGTCCTTTTGCTGTCTCATCAACTCTGATAGCATGCAAATAGCCTGCTTCTTGATGTTTGTCCATATATTGGGAAACAGGCTAAGAATGGTCTGTGAAAGGGCTTTGTTATTCCTTTTATTTGGGGAGGGAGGTAATTTTATAATGAGCTTCTAGTTTTAGGCACCAAAATTGCCTGAAAATGGCCTCTTAAAATACCATGCCACATATATGTACATGTGTAATATATTTTACGCATGTGCTTGCAACAGAGAGGTGCTGGTATAAGTGATCACACCTTTAAGAGACATTGGCCACTAGAGCTAATAATTTATAAAGAAAATTAGGCACCTTTATATAGTATAGGTTTCAATCAAGTACATTAAATAGTGCTTTCGGTAGGCACCTTGTTCTAAAACCACCCTTCTCTGAGGAGAACAGGTTTCAGGTCAGTACATTCAGCTGGTCAATAGCATTTGTTCCTCCCTGGAAGTGATCCTAGCCCAACTAAAACCTCAACTTCCCCTCCCCACTGCATTAAACGATGGGATCACACCATGTGTAGTAGCACATGATATCTTGTGTTAGCAAACACAGAACAATTCAGTTGTCCAGGGTACTTAGGGACCCTCAGTTAAATATAGGCTCAACATGGCAGTAAAAAGTTTTCTGGACAATCTTAATGTTAACAATTGTAATTTACGTTACTGTTAATTTATAGAAAGTAAAGTATAAGATGTACTTGTCATACAGCTGCTTGAAATGTTTTCCTTTTGTTTTAGTAAACTGAATAAAGAAAAAAAAAATCTTATTTTTGAATATTTTTTTAGCCCTGCTTCATTAGCTAACTGAATATGTACCTTTTTATTTGAAAGGCAGGAAATCCAAAGTTCATGCTTGGTTTGATGAACCCTAAACTGGCAATTAGAAAACCGCAGCCAAGTTGGGATCTCGGCCTCATACACCAACTGGTCATGGAAGTTCCTCTTTAAACCACTAGCTCAAGTATCCCTAAAATATCTTTCTTGGAAAGTTGCCAAAGCTCCTTCCAAAAGTTGTTCTTGATTTTTATATTAGTCAAAGCATATAGTTTTACCCCCAAAGCCACACACAAGTTGAGAAGAAAAACTATGTACCCTAGATTCCAGGTGAGCATCAAAATGTACATTTCTTGAAAAGAACTTGATTATGCCAGCTGTAAAGCAGCCAAGGTACATAGTGGCTTGAAAACATTTGTATGTAAAATTTTAACATGCATTCACCTCGACTTCATTTTAGAACCTTCTTTTATTACAAATCAATGCAATTCTCAAAGATATAGGGAGAGTACTTGGCACCCTGAGGTTGTGAGTTCAAGCCCATGCTGCTCATCCCCTGTTGCCCCATATACATTAGATAGATTGTGAGCCTGAAGGATGACAGACGGGGGTTTGCAGGTATTTCCTTGTTGCACAGTTCTTGCTCACTAGTTGTTGTTACTCCATCCTGCTGGGTTGCGCAGACATGGAATGGGGGCAGGGGAGGGGCTTTGTTTGTAAAACCATTTTGATTGACACAGGTTGCTTTGTTATGCTGTTCTTGTGGATTTGTACATGCCATCAATAAAAACCCGTTTAAACATAGATAGATTGTGAGCCCACCAGGGCAGGCAGGGAAAAATGCTTGAGTACCTGAATAAATTCATGTAAACCATGCTGAGCTCCCTTGGGAGAACAGTATAGAAAATTAAATAAATAAATATAGGGGAGACCTTGTTGCAGCTCTCCATAAACACCTTATTCAAATGGGTTAAAGAAATAGATACAATTTCCTGTTGCAAGTTTGTTTTTGTTGCTACCAACTGTGGGACTGCATTTATTTGCTGCAACAGAAAAGTCAGAGTTAGAAATCCTTAAAGAGCAGGAAATGCAGCCCCAAATGTCCTTCCCTCCTACTCTGCAACAATTAAAAGCCTTGTTGCTAGAGGTCACATGACATGCTGAGCAAGGTAGATGCATTTGTTCCTTAACTCTTAAGGGTGCTTTCACTACCTGGCCCCATCCATAGTTTGTCTCCCAGCAGTGATTTTGCCAATTGGATGAGACTGAAGGATCATGTATTTCAAGTCTATAGTGTAACCAGTCAAAGAGTTGTCAGAAAAATCATGGCTTACCAAACCAAAGATGGCAGATGCACCTAATGGACAATGTGATGTGAATCCATGATTAAGCAGCTAACAGATGCAATACTACAGGTATTGGATGGAAAATTGGATAAAATTAGTTAGTAACTCAGCAGGGGCTCCAGTGCCCTGACAGAGGTGAAGTGGAGCAGTGGGTATCTGATGTAAGCAGACACTGGGATAGAGGTTGTTTCAGAATGTGTGGCCCTGAAGGCTGTGGTGGGGCAGTGTGAGGCTAAGCTGAAGGACCCAGAAAACTCAGGTGGAATAATTTTTATGCCTGAATTGCATGGGCTTCCTTGAGCATTGGCTGGTGGATGAACTCATTCTGGATAAGCATTAGTAAATAGGTAGAGTAGCATGCCAAACCTTTGTGGCTATTACTAGAATAAGTATTGCATTACAGGCACATACTGAAGGTCCATTAAACCCAGAATGCTGTTTCCAACAAGAATCTGGCAGGATCCCAAAAGAGTAAAATAGATTTCATGCTGCTTATCACAGGAATAAGCATTTTCTCCAAGTCCGCATTAATGATTTATGGACTTTTCTTTCAGGAACTTGTCCAAACGATGTTTAAACCTTGCTATGCTAATCGTTTGTGCCACATTCTGAGGCAACAGGTTCCAGAGTTTGAGTAAAAGAATATTCTCCAATTTCATTGCATGCTCCCTAGTCCTTTTATGGAAAAAGAAGCAAGTGATTTGACGTCTAGCTGTTCTAATCCACTCATTTAATTTATTTATTGGGATTTATTAACAGCCTTTATGAAGAGATTCACTAAGGCAATATACAGCAAGTACAGGTCAACATTATTTTATGGGCCTTCGTATCTCCCCTCAGCTGTTTCTTCTCCTTTATCATTTTGGTTGGACTTCTCTGTACCTTTCTTAATTGAACCAGAGAGTGGTAGAAATCTGGAACGCTCTTCCAGAGGCTGTTATAGGGAAAAAGCACCCTCCATGGATTCAAGACAAGGTTAGACAAGTTCCTGCTGAACCAGAACGTACGCAGGTAAGATTAGACTCAAATAGGGCACCTAAGGGCTGCCACGTGAGCGGACTGCTGGGCGCGATAGACCACTGGTCTGACCTTTGTTGCATGAGCTATGACTACTTTCTACTGCAACAGTAAAATGGCCAATTCGCCTATACACTATTGCTGTTAGCACATGCCCATTAAAATAAATTAGTGCAAGAGCACTTACTGACACCTATTTTGTTAGGCAGTAAGGACTCATATACTAATCATGTGCGCAGAACTATTTAAGCTGAGGTAAGTGCATGTTAGCATTTAGAAGTACTCCAGCTTCGTAAAGGAACCTTACGTGAGTAGAGTTGTAATTTGCCTAGGAAATTAGGTGGAATATCAATCAATAAATACTCCATGTCCCCAAACAAAGCAGGCAAACTACACTTATTCTCCTCCCTTGTGTGGCTCTGAAACTGTTTTTAAATGCATAGTATGTCACCATTAAGTAAGGAAATGGCCTTTGATTTTAGTACAGGCATTTTTTTTTTAAAAAAAATCTTTATTCATTTTCTTTTTTTTTTCTTGATTTTTAATCAAAAACAGTGTCATACAATTAAAAGAACAGTAGGCATTACACTAATTCCTGTTCAGGTAACATAAAAATCATTCAATAATTTCAGATTCTTGCATCTAATATTATCAGAATATTACCTAAGATATACTACAAAAGAAGACTAAAGTTACCCAAATATCTCTATGAATATTTATTCCCTACCCTCCAACCCCCCCAACCACCCTGGATGTGTAAAGATGAAAAAACCAAAAGAAAGATATGATGATAAAAATACATTATGCTTTTACAAATTTAGTCAAATTTTATTGAATTCCTTACTAATCTTTATTCATTTTCAAAAGCCAACAGTGTAAGTGCAACAGATAAGCAAACAAATAATACAATAATCAGCACTCAATACATTCAAATGATATTTAAAAAAAAAAAAAGTGAACATAACTACAGCAATAAAAGATATTACATCCTTGCCAAAACATAATCTGGTCCGAGAGAATATTGACACTATCAAAACCAATATAACTGTTTTTCTTATTTCTCTCATTGGATTTGGAGAGTTATGCTTTTGTTTACTAGTGTCTGAATACATTTCCCAATGTTTGTATTATGTACAAGTATTAAAAGAAAGTGTGCAAACAATTCTTAATACATGGTGCATTCTTTTTTTTTTTGCATTTGATTCAGTGCTCGTTTGGAGTTTCATAGGACTACATGACAACAATCTATGCCTAAGTATTTTGAGCATGAAAATTGTACCTTCCAGGTTACCATACCACAGTGACATCCTAGAGCCTCCCCTCCCCACCTCCTCTTCTCTGGTTCCCTGGTTTCAATCTTAGCTATGGGCTGAGCTTTCCAGGATGAAATAACACGGGGTTGCAAGTGGCTGTAGAGGTGGGATCTTCCTGAAAGGAATGGAGGTAGATTTTGATCTCTTCGTCTTTCTTTAATGGATGCACTTGTTTGGCTCGCTGAAGATACTCTCCTTTTCCCACTTGCAAGATGAATGGGTGGAAGAAGGGATTTGTACTGCTGCTGTTCTGTTTGCGGGAGCTGCAACGAGCTAATAGTAAGTTGATGTTAATTTGCAAATTTGATTTCCCCGAGAATCAGTGCTCTCTGTGCCTGGTGTGAAGCAAGGTGGTCAGAAGGGAACATCGCTTAATTTCTGCTGTGATCCTTCTGGAGCACAGTCGTGCTATATGTTATACATTTTCCTCTAGACTGTGTTCACAACTTTTAGAACAGAAAACAAATACCTTTTTTTTTTTTTTTTTTTCATTTGATGGATGCCAGATGCAACATTTGTGTGTAGATGCCAGTATAAGCTTTTAATGCATGAACTATGTTTGAAAAAGAAAAACTGCAAATTCACAATTTTCTCCTGTAATGTTATGTAATATATTTTGTTGTTATTCCGAAATGCCATGCTTGATGATGCCACAAACATAGTAACATAGTAGATGACGACAGATAAAGACCCGAATGGTCCATCCAGTCTGCCCAACCTGATTCAATTTAAATTTTTTCTTCTTAGCTATTTCTAGGCAAGAATCCAAAGCTCTACCCGGTACTGTGCTTGGGTTCCAATTGCCGAAATCTCCGTCACAACCTACTCCAGCCCATCTCCACCCTCCCAGCCCTTGAAGCCCTCTCCAGCCCATCCTCCCCCAAACGGCCATATACAGACTGTGCAAGTCTGCCCAGTACTGGCCTTAATTCAATTTTTAATATTATTTTCTGATTCTAGATCTTCTGTGTTCATCCCACCCTTCTTTGAACTCAGTCACCGTTTTCCTCTCCACCACCTCTCTCGGGAGCGCATTCCAGGCATCCACCACCCTCTCCGTAAAGTAGAATTTCCTAACATTGCTCTTGAACCTACCACCCCTCAACCTCAAATTATGTCCAGTAACTTATAACCCAAGACGGTGCTTAATATTCAGAAGCAGATGATGTGTGGGGATGTTTTTTATGCCGTCTGCTTCAGGCTCCTGCTATCCCTTACCAATAGCGAGATGTATTTCTTTAGATGCCAGTTCACTGGAGTTTGGCAACATGCCACACCTTAATAGAGGGTGATCCGAAGGGTAAAACACTGTAGATGAGACTATGTTTAGTAGATATGTAATTTGAATCTTCTTAGTTTACACAGATTATGAGCATACACGGATACAGTACAAATAAAATTCTGTACTTATCAACATGTACCTAGACAGTTTACAATTCTAAAAATTTAAAAGAGAATAAAAAAAATAAAGAAAAAGGGGGAACAATTCTTTAAAATAATATATGTTCAGTTTGTCATATTTATAAAATGGAGAGAGTGCTTGCTCTTCACAAGGAAGTTATAATAGATTCAAAAAGATTTGGGGGCCATTGATTGCATATTCTAATGATCAGACACTTTGGACACCTTGTTATTACATAGGAATATAATTAGTGTGGGGATGGGGAGGTATGTTATGTGATTTAATGAATTTATTATTGATGGTTGGGTGGGGGGAGGGGAGTCTTTGTTTTTATATGTAATGGATAATAATTGTTAAGAATGTCAAGTGATTTGTACAAATTATCTGATTGAATATTGTACACTTGTTGCAAGAGTCAAAAATAATAAAGAATTATTAAAAAAAATATATATATATGTTAAATAGACAAGACATAAACAGAAGGATCAGGGGTGTAAAACACATTGACATAAAAATCAATAAAAAAGGGAGGTGAGAGGGCAGGGAGAACATAAGAATAGCCTTACTAGGTCAGATCAATGGTCCATCAAGCCCAGTAGCCTGTTCTCATGGTGGCGAATCCAGGCCACTAGTACCTGGCCAAAACTCAAGGAGTAGCAATGCTACTGATCCAGGGCAAGCAGCGGCTTTCCCCATATCTTTCTCAATAACAGACTATGGACTTTTCCTCCAGGAACTTGTCCAAACCTTTCTTAAAACCAGCTACAAAGGAGGGGGGATGACATTTCTTAAAAGTGGTTCATATTCTTATATTCTACAAATACCACAAGATTTGATGCAAATCACAGTTAATTTAACCGATTCTAATCATGAACTTCAAAAGACATAAAACCTACAGTAATGTTACAAAAAAAAAATCTACAAGTATCATAATTGCAAGTCCAGATGCAGTCTCTTTTAAAAAGAAATGACTTCAGGTGCTTGTGAAATGGAAGATATAAATCTAGTTTCTTAACATGAATAGGTAAAAAAATGCCAGTGAAAAGCAGCGTGATAAGACAGTGGTTCCCAACCCTGTCCTGGAGGAACACCAGGCCAATTGGGTTTTCAGGCTAGCCCTAATGAATATGCATGAAGCAAATTTGCATGCCTATCACTTCCATCATATGCAAATCTCTCTCATGCATATTCATTAGGGCTAGCCTGAAAACCCGATTGGCCTGGTGTTCCTCCAGGACAGGGTTGGGAATCACTGTGGTAGATCATATCTTAAATAAACATAAACATTATCTTGCTTTTTCTCTTTGACTGTAGTGTATTGTGATAGAGGAGTCTGGAATTAGAGCTGGAGGGGGGAGGAGAGTTTTATTGTCATTGTAGTCAAAAATCATCATTGTCTTAAAACCATTTTAATTGATTTGCCAAGTATGGTGAAGATTCCCTAATAATGACTTTTATGCAGGCGTTTTTACTGTAAACAGAAAATAAGGATAAGAAAATAAATCATTTACAACTCTATCTACGCTTCAAATCTTTTACCCTAAGGCAGGGGTAGGCAATTCCGGTCCTCAAGTGCCGGAGCCGGGTTAGGTTTTCAGGATATCCACAATAAATATGCATGAGATAGATTTGCATCTCAAGGAGGCAGTGCCTGCAAATCCATCTCATACATATTCATTGTGGAGATCCTGAAAACCTGACCTGGATCTGGCTCTCGAGGACCGGAATTGCCTACCCCTGCCCTAAGGGATCCTTCTTGAAGGCGAAGGTTCTGCACATCGTGGAAAATGATGTAAAAACTTTGCGATCTGTGGCTGGCAGTGTTTGAGGCTGGGAAGTAGTTGTTGGCTGCTCCTTTAATAGAAAATCAAGTCAGAGTGCAAGAGAACCATATTTGGATCGATCCAGGCTGGTCCATCTTAAAGATGCCCTCACCATTGCATTCGGCTTTTCTTGTTCTTGCAGAGTTATTCTTCCTTCTTTTCTTTCTCTCTCTCTTTTTTCCATTCTAATTCTTTCACTTCATTTCTAGTTGCTTTCTTCTTCGCTTTCTTTTGGTTCTCATTTGCCCATCCATTTCTCCTTCCCCTACTTGTCTTCTTTCCTATCCGATATTGTATTTCTTACCCTCCTTTCCCATTGGCACAGTAAGTCCTGTACGTCTTTTGTATGTTTGACATATGGTTCTCCTTGAATGTTGTAAAATTTTTAGCAATGTTTATCGCTTAGAAGATTGATTAAGCGATTTATCAAATTTTAAATAAGGCTTGAAACTTGAAAACCTAGTGCAGTTCTTTGATGAGCAGCACTGAGTAGTTTTGCCTAGAAGGGACTCCTTTTAGCCCTCAGCTGGCAGAGCGACATTCATTACTACTCAGTGGCATAGTAAGGGTGAGCGGCGCCAGGGGCAGTGGCACCCCCCCCATCCTGTTGCATGCCCCCTTCCCTGTACCTTTTTTACTTCATCAGCATGAGCGGCATGCCCATATCGATGTCAGCTTGCCCTTTGATGTCACTTCCTGGGCACGGGTCCCGGAAGTGACATCAGAGAGAGTGCCGATGCCGACGTGGGCAGCAACCTCGTGCCAGGGACGTCAAAAAGGTATTGGGAAAGACAAGGGATGTGTGTACGCAGCAAGGAGTGGAGAGGAGGAGAGATGTTGCGCCCTTAGGAAGACTGTGCCCACGGCAGACCACCCCCTGTACCCCCTTTACTATGCCACTGTTACTACTTATATTAAAGTACTCCCCCCCCCCCCCCCGAAATTCACAGCAGTTCCGTTCCGCCTCTTCCTGTTGTTAAAGTTAGGCTACACCAATCAGGAGCTGCTTTGACATGCAGCTCCTGATTGGTGTAGCCTGAATTTAGTACAGGAAGAGGCAGTCAGAAAATACCATGAAGTAGTGAGTCCGCGAAGATCCCAGCTCAATTGGAACTGGTGCTACAAACCTTCATTACAGCTATCCAACACTTTCCCCCTAGTTTATAACCGCAACCCCCCCCCCACCCCCACCCCCTCCCTCTGTGGCATACCTAAGCTGGTCATTGCTATGATGGTCCTAGGTCAGCAACCACGTACTTCTGGAGCTGTAGTTCTGGGCCCTGATCTAGCCAGCAAAAGTCAGCCTTTACTGCTGAGAAAAGCACAAAAACTGAATGGATGGCACAAAATTAGCAAGGAGAGGGATAAAGAGTTCTAGGGGAAGTGGTATTTTTCTGATGTTTATCTAAAAAAATATCATTGAATATATAAAAGTATATCAATCTTATATATCGACATATATTCTATTTCTTTGAATCTTAGTCTAGCATAAGAACATAAGAAGTGCCGCTGCTGGGTCAGACCAGTGGTCCATCATGCCCAGCAGTCCGCTACGTCCTTGTTCAGTAGGAACTTGTCTAACTTTGTCTTGAATCCCTGGAGGGTGTTCTCCCCTATGACAGCCTCCAGGAGAGCGCTGGAGATACTGGACATATTGATACTACTCATTATTGATCCAAACGGGTTAGTTTCATTCTCTGTACCAGGTGCTTCTGTACATAATCTGAACTTCTATCCCCATGCATTAATTTTCTGTCCAACTGCTCAATGGCAGATACTGAAGGTAGAAGCACAGTTTTAAAAACGATTTCACAGTTTCTCCTATGCTAGGCTCAGCCTCCCTTCTGACATGAAGGGAAGTTAGTACTTCAAAAGGGAAGGGGGGGCAGGAATCTAATGATTTAATTGTTCTTGCTGACCCAAACATAGTAACACAGTAAATGATGGTAGGGCACAAGCGTTTTGATTTTGACCTGTCCAGAAATTCCCAGTGTTTTAAAACCCTTTTTGCTGGACTGAGCTCATACAATAGATGTGAGATGGTAATCTTAGCATCATGGCGATCTCGCTCTCTCTCCTAGGCATATCTCTGCCTTTGAGCCCACCCTGCTCTTGCTCTGCGTTTGGGTTGCTTTTTTGTTTCACTTCATTCAGTTTGATGTCTATGACATCATCTTTAAATGCTGATGAAGAACAGATCTGCAGCCAGGAAGCTCCTTGCCCATTATCTCATTTTATTAGAATCAGTGAAATAGAAGTTGACGATAGGAGAGGAAGTAGCTAAATAGTCTAATTCTGCTTCTGACTTGAGCAAGTCATTTAATTCCCATTCCTTCAGGAACCGACTTAGGTTGTAAACATTTTGGGACATATTGTATTGAATATACAATGTCACCACACTTTTTTTATGTTGTTGTTGTTGTCTGAGCATTGCTTTGATTCCAGGTTTTCTTTTCTGCTTTTCTTTGATTTTTTTTTTTTAACTCTCTTTCCAGGGTCTTCTGTCCTTTTGATATTTCTCCAAGTCCACCATCCAGCTTTCCTCATCCCTTTCCTTCCTTTCAAGCATCTTTGTGTGTCCTTGTTTAATCCTCCTCCATATTCAGTATCTGCCTCTCTATCTTTTTCTATGCAGCATCTGTCCTCTGTGTCCTTGACCCTAGGCTCCCTCCATGCCCAGCATCTCTTCTGTGTCCCTGTCCTTCCCCAGGTCTAACTTCTCCTCACTCTGTTCTCTTCCTCCTACATCTCTGTTGACAACCCCCATGGTTTGGTATCTTTATCTCCCTCCCTCTATTGGTTCATCATCTCTCCTCCTGTCCAGTCTCTCTCTTCTCTCTGTCTCCCAGTCCAGCATCTCTCCCTCTTCCCTTCACTCCAGTTCTCTCTCCTACTTTCTTTTGTTCCAGGTCTCTCTCTGCCTTCTAGCTCCCACCCCCCCCCCCAGCATGGGCAGAGGCTCAGGTACTTACATGAGGGAAAAAGGCTGAGGTACAGTGGCAGCCATAGCATATTTGACACCCACAGTAGATCACATTTTAACACCTTTCCTCTGTATTACTTTCAGCAATAATCACGAGATGAAACAAATAATAATAACATTGTCTAGAATTGCCCTTAGGGCGGGATAGAAAATTTTAAATAAACTTGGAAACTTGATAATAGAAAGCAAACTGACTTGTAGTCAGTTTTATTATTATTTTTAAATTCTCTACAGAAATTGCACAGCCTTATCGCCTGCATCCAGGACAGGCTGCTCCTTCTGCCCCACACTTCGTCCACCATTGCTTTGGAGTGATTCATCTTGAGCAGTGTGGCGCAAGCTGTGTGCTGCAGCACGCACGAGATTCCAGGTGTGCCTTCCAGGGAGGAAGAGAGGCGCCAACGCTGACTGCCTACAGGACATGCCTGTTACAGCGAGAGGCACATCCTGCAGGCAGTCAGCCGGTCCCTCTCCTTCCTGACGTCTCTCCTCCTCTCCATGCCTTTTCTTTTTCAGCACCCCCTCCCCGGCGGCTCAGGGCCCCGTCTGGAAGGTCCCCGTGCATGCGTGGATGTCAACATGATGATGGCACGTATGTGCATGACATCGCATCAACATACATGCACTTCCGGATGCCCTTGAGCCTTGGTCCCCAATTTAGTGTGTCGCCAGCTTGCAAAGTTTGTGAGACACCGATCTAGAGCTAGTCTGGCTGATGTAAATGGAGTATCCATATGCTCCTGTTTGCAGCCCTAATGCTAGGTCATTAATATAAATAAATATGGTGCTCACATGCTTCCTTATGATAGCCATTGCATTTTAGGCACCAGTGGCTATGCTTTCCTCTTTGCTCAACACAGAAGTGATGATTTTCAATAAGTATTTGGATGTGTTGAACTAGTCAGTGGTACATCATTAGGTCAGAGATATTACAAAGCAGCTTCAGTGATTAGCTCTTTCACTGTGTTATATGTTTTATTAGATTCTCTTGTTCCTATAATATTTGGTCTTATTCTCCTTTGTAAACTTAATGGTGTTTCCAGGAAGGTCATATATAAAGCATACTGCCTGACATTGAGAATCAATGAGAGCAACACTAATAATCTCGTATTTCTCCAAGCCATCCTTCGTATACTGGACGAGATTCAGCATCTGGTAGGACTTCTCTAACTGAAAGCAGCTTGTCCAGTTGCTTTTCGTAATAGGTGGGCATCAGTTCCGGTTTGAAGAGCTCATGAAATCCATGCAGGCTATTGTGATCCTTATCTAGTTGAAAATGGGTGACTGGATCACACCGCCAAGCCAGGGAAGTGATACCCTGGTCATTCCTGCTCCATCTAGCGGCTTTTCTGATTTATTTTCAGAACTGGCATTAGTACTCCACGATTGGTTGATTCCTTTTAGATGCTGGATACACTATTAGCTAGCAGACAGATCCTTTTATCTTTCTTTCTTTATCCTTTGGTATATACTTTCATATTTGGGGGGGGGGGGTTCCTTAAATGTGAGTCTTTGACTCCCTTCAATTTTGGAATTATTATTTTTCTATTATCTGTTTGTTTGGAATTGTAACCCCTTTCTCTCTCCTCCCCCCTCCCCCCACAATGGTTTCTGTTACAAGAAGTATTTTATTGGAAATGTAAATTGATTTATCTTGAATAAATAAAAAAGTAAATAAATATACTCTCCCTGGCACAGCGCCCGTGATCAGCCCTGCCAAATCATGTAATTGTATAGAATCAGCAAATATAATTTAATTCATCTCTGTAACTACATTTTTCACTTCCCATGCAGGCTTATCTGAACCTTCTTATATGGCAAAAAGCGAAGCTCGATTATTTAAACATTTATTTCAAGACTACCAAAAGTGGGTGCGACCAGTTGCACATCTCAACGACACCATACGTGTGAAGTTTGGCCTTGCAATTACACAGCTGGTGGATGTGGTCTGTGTCTTCTTTTCTGATAGAAAATCCTAAGTGGAACATTTGCTTTAGAAGTAATCAATTTACTTACGTGGTACAGATGTCAGGCTGATTTCAAATATATTCCTCCTTATTATGACAGTGTAGTTATAAATGTAATGTCAGCAAGAAGAATTTATTAAAATAATGTGATTGGAACGCTGTAGAAACACACGTGAGTTTCCTTAAAATCAAGAAATGGATATTACAAATGTGAGAGAAGATTAGCATGAGGCTGAATGCACAGTTAGTAATGCTGAATAATAATAATAATGTCATTCATACTTACTACAGAGAGAGTTAAGATGTAGCTGTCAGCAATATTGCTCCAATTTTTCATAACTAGAATAATTCATAGGATTATCACTTGATGAAATATGTGAAATTCAGGTAGTCCTGCACTTAATAATCAAGACTATTTAAATTTTGTAGGATGAGAAGAATCAATTAATGACCACCAATGTGTGGTTGAAACAGGTATGTAAGAAATGTCTGCTGAATTATTATATAGTATCAAATCAACTAATATATCCACCTGAAAGCAATGCACAGTGCACCTCATGCATTTCTATCAACTTGTTGGCCAACAGTAAAACAGCTTAGCTGTCATAGTCTATTTCTTAAAAGCCACTTATTGCCCACCAGAGCAGAGTACCGATGTTCTCCTAGTTGCCATTGCCTGCTATTACCGTACATCCAGCTCTGGGATGTGTTCTCTCAACTAGGACCTCCTTCAGGGCTCTCATTACTTTCTGGGCAATATTTTCCCTCCTCGCAGCTTTTCAGGCTACTTATCTGTAAACATTAGGGAGGGCATTGATGCTTCCATGTATTAACAGCTGACCTTGATGCACTTCAATGCAAAACCTCTGATGAGGGTGGAGGGAGGGGGGGATTTCAGGCACTGAGGGGAAGATAGCAATGCAGGTGAATGCTGGGTGGTGGTGACTACTGCGTGTCAACGGTACAGCCTCTTATGTGAGTACCTCTGGAGACATCGTTAACCATTCCACCTTATGTGCTATGTTAGCTCCCAACGATTTCTGACTTTTTTGCTTTCCCTTCCATAAAGAACTGTCGCTATAAAAGCTATTTTGACAAATTATTTTCCTTTCAAGCAGCAGTTAGGGACAAAGCGCTTAGCCTGTTAATAGCTAGTGCTACCTCATATCCGCACTTTAGAAAATCTCTGAAAACATTTCTATTCGATAGATTTCTATAGGAGGTCTGTACTACCATTTGATAACTTTATAACTTGTATCTCCCGAGTATGTCTCAGCCTCTTCGAATTGTAAACCACGGAGAACTGAAAGGTATTGCAGCATACAAATAAAGATGTTGCATTAATGCGTGTTAAGGACACCTACATTAACTGTAGAGTGTATTCCCCACCCACCTAGTATGGATTTCTGCACAAGGTTTCTAAGATGATAGTAAATGCAAAGAGCTCAAGGGTGAACCATCCCAAAGAGTGAGATTTTTCAAATGGTACATCCAGGACATAAATGTAGAATGATTTATGTGTAGTATTGCTTTATAAATGAAGCATTTCACATTAAATGATATTGGCTTTTCTTTGGAGCCTCTGAAATAATACAGACAAATGGGGGAGTAATTGGGGTACATTTTATGAGCTGAAAATTGTCTTCCACCCAGTAGTTAAAAATATGTACATCGGTTTCAGAGCACAGGTACTTGCAGTAAAGGGAAAGGGGATAGGGCCGGGAGAAGCAGTAAGCAGGAAGGTGGGCTCAAATTTCTTCCTCTCAGTCTCATGAGGTTGTCATGGGAACTCACAGCAGCCATTTTTTTCAGCGAGGTTGCATGGGCTGGAGTATAAAAGGATTGCTCTTGCCTCGACTCACCCCACTGGACCTCCAGTAACTAAGGTAGGCCCGGGGGGGAAGCCTGTGCAGCTTCTCTTAGTCACTGGTGCTCCAGTGGGGTGGAGTCAGGGCAGGAATGATCCTCTTACACTCTAGCCCTTGCAGTCTCGCTGAAAAAATAGCTATCGCGAGGCTGCTAAAGTCTTATGAGGTTATCATGGGAACTCACAGCAGCCATTTTTACAACAAGACTGCACGGGTAGGTGTATAAAAGGATCGCTTTTGCCCCGACTCACCTCCAGGACAGGACCTGACACTTCACCTTGGGGGAGGTTGGGTTGCTCCTGTTCTGGCTTGGCTCACCACTGGACCACCAGGATTTAAGATGGACCCGCAGCGAGGCCACTGCTGGGTTCGGGAAAGGGGGGGAAGCAGGTGGGTATACGGCTGGGTGGCACTTGAATGTAAATCCTGTTTGTATTCAAGTTAACATGTATCCCCTAAAAATGTGGGGGATAAATATTATCTTGGTTTATATTTGGATCGGTTTATATTTGAGTATATACGGTAATTCCTTCAAAATAGAACTGTAGCCAACCCTCCAACCTTTTTTGAGGAGGGAGCCAAGAGTGGACATGGGGGGCAATGCATTCTATATCTCCCCCACCCCTGCATATTAAAAATACTTTTGCTGATGGGGATGCCAAAGCCCTATCTGCCAAAGAATTGCAGTACCTGAGTCGCTCCCCTTCCTTGTGCTGCTTCTATAATGCAGATGTCAGAGGCATGCCTCCAGCTGCCAAATCTAGGACCCCTCTCCCCCCCCAGCACACTAGTTTAATTGAGTATGCTCAAGATGTCTCAATCCTTCCTGCCAGAACCCTACCCCCACCAATATCACATGGCAGGAGGGGTGACCAGTCCTTCCTGCCCGTCACCTCACCAACTTCCGCATTACAGAAGTAGCACAAGGAAGAGGAGCAGTTCAGGCATTACATGTCTTTGACTACGAGGTTTCGGCTTTCCCACAAGCTGTTTAAGGGGGTGCTCAGGTTTAGTGGGGCATCAAGTCTAAAAATGGCTCTACGGTATTTTTCTTTTGCTAATGTGGATAATAAAATGAATCCAAATATAAAATGAGCCAAAATTAACTTTTGATAGCCAAAACATATTTCAGTAAACTATTTACAAGGAGTGAGGTCACAGAGGTACACATGCATATTGCTGCTAATATCTTCTCACAATGTATAATAATGATGTTGATATTGCAAAGGCTTGTCCAGCTAACTTTGGTGAGTTAGTGGCACTCGTTTTCAGTCAAAATTTTCCAGTAGCTGACTGGCTAAATATTGCATAGTGTACCAAATTTACTTGCATACAAAGAGATGATGGACTTTCTGGGATTCAAAGTTTCAGAGCTAAGATTGTTAGAATGATCTGAGTAATACTAGAAACTGTGTTTCTGTTTATTGTAGGAATGGCTAGATGTGAAACTACGATGGGACCCCGATGACTATGCTGGAATAAAATCCATTCGTGTCCCTTCAGACTCCATTTGGACGCCTGATATTGTTCTGTTTGACAAGTATGTCCTTCATTACCTGTTTTCTGTATTCCTATAGATGGTAATAGCTCACATTAAAACAAAGTTTGGTGTTAAGTGTGCTCGCTAAGCAATATTTTAGGTATGTCCATAATACACATTTGCCCAGCAGATTAATCAACTTTTCCAAATGAAAAGCAATGTCAAACAGCTCTTCCTTTTGTCCAGAAAGTCTTACCCCCTGGTGATTCAGCAAAAAAAAAAAAAAAGATTTGTTGCTTCTTTAGATTTTATTTGACCAGACAAATTCTCTAACTATCCATGTCTTCTTCTGTTGCAATCAGTAGCGTAGCGAGGTAAGAACAACCAGGAAGTGATATCAGATGCAGAGTTGAGGCTGATGTGAGCAGCAGGTAGGAAATGCTGCTCGCACTGCCAAAGCTTTAAAGAGATGGGTGGGTAGAGAGGTGACAGCAATGGTGTCTGGGGTGGTCTACATTCTCCACCTTCCCTTCCTACACCGCGAGTTGCCTACCCTCCGCTCAAAGGCACTCAGCGCAAGAAGATGTTTGACAACCTTCTTGCGACACAAGCAGCGAAACTTGACCACTCCATCTCCAATCTGCTGACGGCAACAGGAGATCTCAAAACATTTCGAAAAGAAATCAAAGCCCTGTTGTTCAAAACATTTATCCAGATATATTAACCCGTCCCCTCTTCCCTCTCCTCCATGGTAAATTCCCCTCCCAAAGCCTCCACTTTGGTAATCTCTTCCTCCTCAAAATACCAACCAAGAATACAGATCCCTAAAATGTAATGTAATCTTATTGTAACCTATTTGTAATATTACCTAGAAATGTCCAGTCATTTTTACGATCCAATTTGCAAGTTCTCCTGGAAATTATCCAGCTATCTTACCTCTTTTATAACCAAAAAACAATTGTAACGTTACTGGAAATGTCCAGTTAGCTCTTTTGCAATCCGCCTTGAACTGCAAGGTATAGGCGGAATAGAAGTCACTAATGTAATGTAATGTAATAAACCTTTGTGCTTGCTCATTCATATTCTTAGGTGCTTATTTAGAATCGCTATATTCTAAACACACACAGTAAAGGACCTCATTTTATATACTGTGCCCAAAAAATCTACACCAAATAAACCATGCTTAGCACTATTCTATAAGCCACATCTTGAGTTAGGCACAGTTTCTAGAATACACCTAGCGCCCAGTTCCGTGATTAAAATTTAAACGCAGCCAACCTGGTGTAAATGCCCCTGCCTAACTTAAGCGCTGATTAGGTGTGTTCTATAACAGCTCTCATAACTTATAGGAACACCCATCACCTGCTCACACCCCCCTTTTGAAATCAGCACAGAAGAATTTATGTACACGACATTGTAGAATAACGCTTAGCAAGCTGCGCATGTAAATTCTAATTAGTGCCGATAATTGCTTGTTAAGTGGCAATTATCGGCACCGACTGGGCTTGTTAGCCAATTAAAGTTGCGTATGCAAATTGGCAATGTGTACAGATTTGGGCATGCAATGTTAGTTGCCATATATAGAAACTGGGGGGTAAATGTATAAGTCCTGATTAAAATGAGGCAATGGGGTGTGGCCTGTCCCCATTTTTGTTTAAAATCATTGGCGTTAGGGTTTACACCTTCTACTTAGATTTCAGAAAAGGGCTCCTGTTAAGCAGCACTCCACTGAAAAGTTCAGGGGAGATTACCCCCCTTAATTCCCCAGTGGTTAATGTCCCCCTGAATACAAAACTGGCAAGGGACACTGGGCTCTATGACAGCTTTGGGAAAAATAAACATTTATGTTGCTAAAACGACTGACAAACGTTGATATGCTGGCATATATAGGCAGTGTAGTAAGGGGGGGGGGTTGAGGGGGGAAGTCCATCCCAGGCACCATATTGGTGGGGGGCGCCAACACCTCTTCCACCTCTCTGCCCCCCCCCCAACCTCTTCCCATTCCTCTCCTTCTGAGTACCGTGCATAGGACGTGGCGTTAGAGGGAGAGGTGACAAGGTTGTGAGGAGCACGTTGATGACTGCCGCAAGCAACAACTTCAACTAGAGGTACGGTGAAGGGAAGGGAGGCACGCAGCGGGAAGGAGTAAGGGTGGAGACAGGGTGGGGGAGGGGCGCCTCTCACCCTCGCTACACCACTGCATATAGGTCTGTCTGTGTTGCCATTTTGTAACATAAATGTATGTTGAGTTGAGGTTCATGTTGTCTCTCTGATATTTTAGACATTTATGTTTCTGAAATGGATGCTCCTGTCACCCTTAACTGGCACATAAACATCTACTTTTCCGTGTATTTAAGAATAGGATCTGCTGTACATTGGCAAATCCTGTTCTAAAACAGTAGCAGAACTTGAGACACCTCAACTTGAAGATCCCAATTCAAATTTGTATGATTTTTGTAAAAGTCACCTCCATATAAGGTTGACCTTGATGTTCCTCTTATTTGAATAGTTACTGTCTCTGCCCTTGGGAACTAGACTCTCTTCAGCCACAATGCCTTCAAGGTTACTCTGATCTGCCCACGCTACATGATTTTGTCGACAGAGGATCATCGGATGCTACTACACTAAAATGTATTATTGCCTCCGATGACTCAAGTACAGGACATGACAATCATCCTAAAGAAAGTGCTAGTTTTTAATTACATCCAGAGAATTGAGCAATGGCCTTGCACATTGTATTGAGCCTACTATGCTATATGACAGGGCTGCCCAAGTCTGGTCCTCGAGATCTACTGTCAGGCCAGGTTTTCAGGATATCCACAATGAATATGCATGAGAGAGAGATTTGCATACCAAGAAGGCAATGCAGGCAAATCTCTCTCATGCATATTCATTGTGGATATCCTGAAAATCTGGCCTGCCAGTAGATCTCAAGGACCGGACTTGGGCAGCCCTGCTATACAATAACACATCTGGGGGTTTTTGGTATCTCCTTCAAATTTCTGACACCAGAATTCTAATTCCTCCAACTGGAAGGATGCATACAGCTCACTCCAAGGCCAATTACACCATAGTTATTTTTGATGAGGGGGGAATGAATTCCCAAGGAAACATTTTTTCCCCCATAAGAAAAGAAAATTTGTAGCAAAACTGAATCCAGTTTGTTTTTTTCCCTTGTAGTGCTGATGGGCGTTTTCAAGGCTCAATTACCAAGTCAGTAGTAAAATATGATGGCACCATTACTTGGACCCCACCTGCCAACTATAAGAGCTCCTGCACTATAGATGTCACATTCTTTCCTTTTGATCTACAAAACTGCTCCATGAAGTTTGGATCCTGGACGTATGATGGATCACAGGTTGATATCATCTTAGAGGACCATGATGTAGACAAGAGAGATTTCTTTGACAATGGAGAATGGGAAATAATGAATGCAACAGGAAACAAAGGGAACAGAACTGATGGGCGTTGCCAGTACCCATTTGTCACTTACTCATTTATCATCAAACGTTTGCCACTATTTTATACGCTGTTCCTCATCATTCCTTGCATAGGACTTTCATTTTTAACTGTTCTTGTTTTTTACCTTCCCTCAAATGAAGGGGAGAAGATTGCCCTCTGCACCTCTGTCCTTGTGTCTTTGACTGTCTTTCTTCTGGTCATTGAAGAGATCATACCATCATCATCCAAAGTCATTCCTCTCATTGGCGAGTACTTGGTCTTCACTATGATTTTTGTCACCTTGTCCATCGTGATAACTGTTTTTGCTATTAACATTCACCACCGGTCCTCCTCGACACATAATACCATGGCACCTTGGGTTCGAAAGATATTTCTCCACAAACTTCCAAAGCTGCTTTGTATGAGGAGTCATGTGGACAGATATTTTACGAGAAGAGAAGAAACTGGTACAATCAGTGGCTCAGACTCCTCCAGGAATACTTTGGAAGCAGCTCTTGATTCTATCCGGTATATCACCAGGCATGTCATGAAAGAGCATGATGTCCGGGAGGTAGAGTTGCCGCTTCATTTTCCTATATTGAACTAGTTAATTTTTTTATTTATTTTAGCTATAGAAACAGTTGAAAAAACCCAGCAACACTAAGGCAGAGATAATCTGGAGTTGTATATTGTATTCTAGTAGGTCCAGGCACATGAGTGATGTGAGGTATTCAAAATGAACTTAAAACGGCAAGCTTGGAGAAAGCTTGCTTTCATTGCCAGTGCAATTTTGAGGTGAGAGAGGGAGTAAGAAATTTAGAGGCCCTCTTTCTAAACTGTGTTAGAGGCTAACACACACCTAATACAGCTTAAAATGATGTACCTTGGGAGGTGCTCAGGCATCCTGTGGTAAGTGCCAAATGTGTGTGCACTACAAATTTTTTTGTTTGAGGGGTGTGTCTGGGGGGGGCAGAGAATGGGTGTTCCTGTGCTAATCAGCACATTACATTAGTGCACACTAACTGGTTAATGCGGCTTTACTGCATGAGCCATTATCATATACATAACGCAATGTCTTGCAAACTTTGCAAAGCCGCAGCATACTAAATTGGTGGCTGCAGTTCGAGGGCATCTGGAAGTGCGCAGTTGTCAACATCCGTGCATGTGCGAAGGCCCTCCAGACGGGGCCCTGAGCTACCATTGGGGGTTGCTGGAAGGAAGTATGGAGAGGCGCCAGGGGGGAGAGGCGCTGTCACCAGCTGACTGCCTACAGGATATACCTCTAGTGATCCACATTACTTACCTAGAGAAAGAAGCACAGGGCATTGAAGGAAACAAACTTACACACACAGCCCCTGCTTGACAGTTCCATCACCCATTTTCTGGCAAGCAACACATCTATATCAAACATGTAAAAAAAATTTTCTCCTTTTACAGGTGGTTGAGGACTGGAAGTTTGTGGCCCAAGTGCTCGATCGGATGTTTTTGTGGACTTTTCTCCTGGTTTCCATCATTGGATCAGTTGTATTATTCATTCCGGTTATTTATAAGTGGGCAAATATAATTGTGCCCATTCACAATGAAAATATGCACGTGGATAAAAACACTTGAGTTTTAAAAAAATGCATTTTATGTTTATTTAGCTATCTTTAATGTGTACCAGTAGTTGTTAAAAAAATAATAAAAAAGCTTGATCCTGTATATTTGGAAATGTGGAGTATGTTCATTTTTTTGTTGTAAATTGCAAGTACTATGAAAAATTTAAATACACTCCTAAGAACTCTTAAGTTAAAAAAAAGAAAAATTAAACGGAACATTAAAAGTTCATAAAGAATAAACACTGCATAGGACATAGAGGGCCCGATTCCCTTTTAGAGGTCAACATAAGCGGCCACCTAAAGCAGCCGCTGATTGCCTATGAATCATGCGTCCAAATGAGAATTGCAACTACAGTCCCAGTCAGATGCCCAGGCCTACATTTAAGGCGTCTGTCTTGCATCTAACATAGATGCGTAGCGATGCTTAAACCCACCCAAGGCTACTTCCTGGCAAAAAACCACACCCACACACTGCCTTAGGTGTGCTTAAGCATCACTATGCATCTACATAGAGGCCTACAATTGGGCGTCCTGCCTCAGAGAGTTGCTTTTTTAAATGTGCATTCTGATTGGCTGCCAGATGGCGGTAGGATGCCTACCGTTGCTTGCCATTGGGAGGCGTGGTTTTTTTTTTTTTTAATAAAATCTTTATTCATTTTAAAACTTACAATAAGTGTGACTAAGTTAAAACATTTTAACACATATATCACTTAATATTCAGCAACAAATCAAAATCATATAATATTATCTCCCTCCCCCCTTTCATATTAAATATAAAAACACCATATGATAAAACTATTTTTACATATTCCTATATAGTTAGATGATATACTAAAAATAACCCCCCCCCCTGAATATTGAACTTATAAATTTAAGGGAAAAAGTGTATCTATTCATTACAATATTTTGTTAACGGCTCCCACACATCTTGAAATTTCCTTAAATACCCCTGCTGTGTAGCAATTACTCTTTCCATTTCATACATGTGGTACAACGAGTTCCACCAAAAATTATAATTCAGTCTACTCTAGTTCTTCCAATTACAAGTATTTTGTTGTATGGCAACCCGTCATTATAAGCAAAAGCTTATTATTATTTGAAGATATCTGACTCTTTGCCCTCATTGACATGCCAAATAATATAGTATCATAGGTCAATGTCACCGGGTTTTCTAATAAATAATTTGGCCCCAAATTGATTTCCAAAAAGCCATAATAAATGGACAATAGAACAATGAGGTGTGTTTTTGAGAATCAGGCCCATACTATTCACAAGATTTATGCAGAATAAGTATAATTTTATCTGAAAGCCATAGGGCCAGTTTTCAGCTGATGGAGTGACCGGTGTAAATGATTGCTGACTACAGTATTCAGTATAATCTGTACAGGCAGTGACACTGAATATACAGGTGGGGGAAAACCACCTTTCCAGCCCTGTGTTAAAAGTATATCTTACAGTAAACCGAGAGCAGTTGACCATTGCGTCTGCCTAGGCAGCTTTCTGCTTGCTCTTGCTCCAACTCTATTTTAGTATCAGACAATTTAGCAATTTTAATGGTCCAATTTTAGCCATATATATATATTTTTTTTAAAAAAAATACATAGATAGGCAATGTTCACTGGCAGTTGGTGACTAACAAACTTCCTTTGAATACTGACAAAGTTTCTTTGCTGACCGGCAGGGCCAGCAAAAGTTGTGCATTATTAAGGATGCGTTGTCTATGGAGGGTGTGTGTGAGAGAAAGAGAGAGGGAAGGAAAATGGAGGGGGAGAGAAATGCACCCAATTAGGGAGAAAGAGGGAGGGAAGGAGAAGGAAGACCAGAGAAGGGAGAGAAGAGGAAAGAAAGATGCCAGCCAATGGGGAATGAAGGGAGGGAGGGGAAGGAAGGAAGGAAGGAAAGAAAGAAAGGAGATACCAGACCATGGAAGGGGAGGTGCCAGGGCATGGGGGGGAGGGAAGGAAGAGACAAAGATGCCAGACCAAGGAAAAGGAAGAAGATGCCATAACAAGGAGGGGGAGGGAGAGATGAGGGAGTGAGGAGGGGGAGGGAGAGAGGGGGGTGAAGCTGAAATGAATCATGTACAAAGTAGAGAAGTGGCACAGGATAGACATGGAAGGAGCCTAGAAAGAGGAAAGATGCCATATGGAAAGAGAGAGGGCAGACAGTGAATGGAAGGAGCAGAGAGAGGACAGATGCTGTATGAAAAGAAGAGAGCGAAGAGAAGATGATTAAAGCAGAAACAACAAAAAGTAGAAAAATATTTTTTTTGTTGTTGCTTTAGAATAAAGTAGTATTGTAGCTGTATTGATAAAAGTTTATAAACAGGAAATGGAAATAAGACAACCTTTTTATTGGAATAAACCCCCTTCCTCAGGTCAGGACAGGATACCTTAACAGCAGTATACTGGTTCTGACCTGAAGGAGGAGGATTTGACCTTTGAAAGCTAATTGAAAAATGGATTAGTCCAATAAAATGGTATTTTCTTATTTCCCATTATTTTGTTTTATTTCTGTTTGTTATTTTGTAAAGTGATGATTGCTAGATAATACAATGAAACCTTCCACCCAATGTGTGGTGGCAGCCATAAAAGCAAATAAGATGCTAGGAATTATTTAAAAAAGGGATAGTTAACGAGACTAAAAATGTTATAATGCCTCTGTATTGTTCTATGGTGTGACTTCACCTGAAGTATTGCGTTGAATTCTGGTCTCCTTATTTCAAGAAAGATATAGTGGCACTCGAAATGACTCAAAGAAGAGCGACCAAGATGATAAAAGGGATGGAACTCCTTTCATATGAGGAAAGACTAAAAAGGTTAGGGCTCTTCAGCTGAGGAGAGATATGATTGAAGTCTACAAAATCCTAAGTGGAGTAGAACGGGTACAAGTGGATCGACTTTTCACTCCGTCAAAAATTACAAAGACTAGGAGATACTCGAAGTTACAGGGAAATTCTTTTAAAACCAATAGGAGGAAATATTTTTCACTCAGAGAATAGTTAAGCTCTGGAACGCATTGCCAGAGGTTGTGGCAAGAGCAGACAGCAAAGCTGGTTTTAAGAAAGGTTTGGATCATTTCCTGGAGGAAAAGTCCATAGTCCATTATTGATAAAGACATGGTGGAAGCCACTGCTTGCCCTGGATTGGTAGCATGGAATGTTGTTACTCTTTGTGCTTTGGCCAGGTACTAGAGACCTGGATTGGCCATCTTGAGGACTGGGCTTGATGGACCATTGGTCTGAGTCAGTAAGGCTATTCTTATATTCTTATGCTATTTCTCAGTTTTTTCAAATTTACATCTGCTATCTTTATATTTTGCACATTGGTCATTGAGGCCAGCAGCGTGCCTGATTTTAAGGCCAAATGGGACAGACACGTGGGATCTATTCACAGAGAAAGGTAGGGGAGGGTCCTTGGGGTGGGCAGACTAGATGGGCCGTGGCCCTTATCTGCCATCTATTTCTATGTTTCTATGTAAATTCAGGGTAGAATAAAATGTTTTATTTGGAATGTATCCATTGACATATGTTAGCTTTGGGAAATATTAATTGCAGATGTCTTTGTACTGTATTCAGTACAAAATATGGAGCCCCTATTTCAGGTTTGGTATTTCACAATGTGCCTGGTAGTGGAGAGCTTTGTGTTGCTATTGCTCAGATAACATGAAAATCAGGATTCTTTTTTTTTGTATGGTGACTTCCAAAGAAAAATGTTCTAGTTCTGATCTGCACGTTGTGGGAAGGTATAATATCAGCTCCCAAATAGCTAATTTTATTATAGTGTGTTAAACGAGCTTTTCTTTTGCTTTCTTTCTCATTTTGCTCCTTGTTTCTTGAGCTTCGTCTATCTCCTTTGTGTTTTTGTTGAAAAGCAGGTTAAAGTATATATGGCAAGAAACATGGTTCTTTGAGTTTGTCTGGCAGGATCTATTGGTTTGCTTTAAACATGGGTGACCCGGGCCTAAAAGGAGTGGTGTGCGAGGCTCTGTAGTCATTTACTGTGTTGCTGAAGCTACTACCCTCTAAGAAGCTGCTGCCATAGGCAGCTGGCCAGTCTTGCCTAATAGTTGGGGCAGCCCTTGCCCCACCCCTATTTTGGATGCTTGGGGGGATGGGGGCACCAGCTCATCCTTTGCCTCAGGCAACAGATTGCAATGAGCTGCCCCTGATTGCAATTCTTATGCACTCGACAAATAATCAATGGTCTATGACATAAGAGCCGTCTTTGATGCAGAAGGAAACTTCTTTCGATGGCTGGCCACTAGCTGAAGAATAAATTGCTTCTGTTCTTCATTTTTTTTTGTCAAAGTATCATATTTTTCAATAAGGCTTTATCCATCGTTCTGCTGCATCGTTAACAACAGTCAATTTGGATGCCCGATTCCAAAATCCCTTGAAGACTGGATTGTCAGTCCACTCTGTGGTATGTTTCTTCAGGAATATTTTCACTTTTGTTGATCCTCCTTCAATCAAGAGATCAAAAAATGACTATGTTCTCCATGTTACAAGACTTTCAAAGGTCACAGGTCTGGCAATGGTGGATGCTGTAAGTTTCACACCATTCATAGCTTTGTTTCTGGTGCAATTCTGTGATCAAAAAAGGCAAGTGCTTCTGGGTGCTCGGACAGAAATCATAGATCTTTGGAAGTGGCTGTGAGCACGTTATTTGCACAGAAAATGCAGGAGATATTACCTTCACTGGGCATGCTCAAAGATGGCCGCACATACTCTAGTTTTGTTTGGCAAAATGTGAATTGAAGATTGAAAAGATCTCTCCCCTGAGGTATCCTCCTTTTTTGTACCGCTAGTCCCCCCGCCACGAAATTGTGCACTGGACTGCTAGACATTGGCCTGCCTTGCATAACAGACCTTCTAAGATAAGTGGTTATTTTTTTCTTACCTTTTTCTCTTTGAGACAGTGTTTCCTTTCTGGAAACGTCAATCGCTCCTCCTAAACTTACTTGCTCCACTTCATCACTGACGCTGAAACCGTGGATTGAAGACAAAGTTTTATTTTATTTTTCTTTCCAGCTTATGATTTATCTTTAATCTTATCTATTGTTTTGCCTTTGTTTTGTTCTATTTCTATCATTTAAATTTCTCCAGAATTCTACTGTTCAACGGCTCCCCCTTCTGCTTCTGTTCCTTTCTCTCCTCTCTTCTACCTTCAAAAGTATTTAGATCAATGCTGTCTTGTTAAAATGTTTATTTTATTTTTCCTCTAACTCTACTTTTCACTTCTCTAAAGTACCCTCCAGGTACTTTAGTTAGATTGTGAGCCTTCGGGACAGTAAGGGAATTTTTCAAGTACCTTTCTTATTTCTAATCTTAATGTATATTTTCTGTAAACCGCTTAGAACCTAACGGATGTAGCGGTATATAAGAAATACATTACATTATACTGCGTTTTTGGTAGCCACGTTTTCTTTTGCATATTTGCCTTCTACAATTGGTTTGCTATCACCACTTATAAGATTCTTGCTATTGACTTTTCACGTTTTATATCATCCACAGTTTTAAAACATCTGTTTGAAAGCACAAGTTTGAAAGTAGTGAAGTATGATGTCTAAGTGGAGTTTTTTTCAGCACCTGTGATGATAGTGGCTCTTTTGGCATTTATTTTATTTTATTTTTTTTAGTGCCAAAAGATTGAGGTCTGTTTTTCTCCACTTGTTTTTGTGCATATAACTGTGATTGTCTTATGTGGATGCCTATGAAAATTCTAGCAAAGACTTCAAACAGCGCGTATTAGTTTTTTTGAATATTTAGGAGAAAACTGGTACCATTTTTGGAATCAGCAGGCCACATCTACCCAGAAACAGGTCTTACATTTGATGCGCCAAAATGAGTGTTGGGCCAGTGTTGTCGCTGTTAACCTAACTGTGAAAGCTATCCCAGTTCCACCCACAGACCACCCTGGCACTCTCCAGATAGTGCCACAACAGTCTGTAAGCAGTGGCATAGTAAGGGGGGTGGGGCAAGGGTGGTCCACCCCGGGTGCCATGTTGGTAGGAACTCTGGCACCCCTCCTCCCCTTATCTCCATACGCACCCTCGCTTCACTTCCAGGTGCTATGCACAGGAAGTGACATCAGGACAGATGACGTTAACGTTCTTGTTGCTCGTGGCAGTGAATAGAGGTGTGGGGAAGGGAAAGGGGTGCACAAGTAGCAAGGGGGATTGGGAAGGAACAGGTGGCGGAGATGAGGGGCAGGGGAGGAGTGCCACCACCTCGAGCGCCTCTCACCCTCGCTACGCCACTGTCTGTATGGACATTCCACGATGCTACCCGGATAGTGGCATGGAATATTCACAGATAGGTTTTACAAAACCATTTATCAGCATAACTGTAGCTGTTATCCAGATAAATGGCTATGAATATTGTCCTGGATAATTTTCCACAAATATTTTGTCATTTTATGTAACAAATTGTCTTGTCTAAATAACTTTACTCTTTAATCAGATCTTGGTTTTTACTATTTCGGTTAGTTCATATAAACAGTTTCATGTTGCCTAGAACATTTTTCCCTTGAAATATTTCAGGCTACGTGTGTGAAATGAAGCAAGCATTATAGCACTACCAGAGTGTAAAAAGGATTTATGTAAGAAGGCAAAGACTCTTAAAGAAAATAACCCCATTTCCCAGTGCCATTAATAGACTATTTCCAGAACTAGAGCCCTATGAAAAAGCACAACTGTCAAATAAGATCAGTGTATACTTTTTGTTTCAGTACTGGCAGAAATTCTCACCTCGAGGGGCTGTGAATGTTACCTCTGCAGTCAGACCATGAAGCAAAAACCTGCTCTAATCTAATCTAGTATTTCTGAGTCCCACTGTGCCTAAACAGGTTCAAGGAGACTTAAAATATAAGGATCTACAGAATGTATGTACTACATTATAGCAGTTTGAGGAGGGTAAGAGTTATGAGCGGGAGAATGGGGGAGGTTCGATGACTGTACTGGTATAACACTTGAGTTGAGTATAGGATTGAGTAGGTAGCCCCGAGGATGTTAATGGAAGGTACCTGTGTTCTGAGGTTTCCAAGGGGTTCTGACCGGTTCATCAAGCCCAGTAGCCCGTTCTCACGGTGGCTAATCCAGGTCACTAGTACAGTGGAACCTTGGTTGACGAGCATAATTTGTTCCAGAAGTATGCTCGTAAACCAAATTGCTCGTATATCAAAGCGAGTTTCCCCATAGGAAATAAGGGAAACTCGCTTTGATTTGTTCCACCTCCTCCTCCTCCGCCCCCCCCCCCCCCGAAGCTACCGGCGCTGCTCCATTCCCCCCCCTCCCATGGTCCAGTATCCCCCTGCGAACCGGCATCCCCCCCCCCCCCCGAAATGACATCCCTTACCCCGATCGGGCACCAGCACCAATGCAAAGGACATGCCGGTGCCCGAAGAGCCTGCCTCTTCTGGGCTGGGGGGTGCGTCGGAGATCCTCCCTCTTGCCTATGCTGGGCTGGACTGGGCCTTGAGCATTTGCGCATGCTCGAGGCCTTCTGGTCTTGCTCTCTCTGAGATTCTGAATCTGAGGATCTTGGAGAGAGCGAGACCAGAAGGCTTTGAGCATGCGCAAATGCTCAAAGCCCAGTCCAGCCCAGCACAGGCAAGAGGGAGGATCTCCGACGCACCGCCCAGCCCAGAAGAGGGATGATCTTTGGGCACCGACACCAGCATGTCCTGTGCATTGTGCTGGTGCCCAATCGGGGTAAGGGATGTCATTTTGGTGCTCAGGGATGTAGGATCGCCGGGGGGGGGGGGGATGCCAGATTGCGGGGGGTGGCGCTCGTAAATCGAGTCAAACTCGGTTTCCAAGGTGCCGATTTTGCGAATGTTTTGCTCGTCTTGCAAAACACTCGGCCACTGCAGAGTCTAATGCTGATTTCTGCTGCTGCTACGCTGGAGTCACAGTAGACAGCTGGCAGCTTCAGGACTAGTTTGCTTGATACAGACAATGGGGCCCTCCCTGGGGAGGGGATTGCCTTGGAGCATGCCTCTGTTTGCATCTGTGGTGGGCCTGGTAGCCAAGTTGTGGTGGTGAGGTTGTTGGTCTGTAGTTTGGAGGGATATTTTTATTTTCTGCTTCCCATCCTTCCTGTTGGTTGTGCGGTCAGGAAATCTTTTAGAGAATGCAGCCAGATCTTGCAGGCCCTTGGGGACATCTGCAACTACTGTGGGCAGGCAGACATGATGTGGACCTCCCTTAGGCAACGGACACCAACCTCATGAGGGTATGTGGAAAGATTTGGACAATTTCCTGGAGGAAAAGTCCATAGTCTTGTTATTGAGAAAAATATGGGGGAAGCTGCTGCTTGCCCTGGATCAGTAGCATGGAATGTTGCTACTCCTTGGGTTTTGGCCAGGTACTAGGGACCTGGATTGGCCACCGTGAGAATGGGCTACTGGGCTTGATGGACCATTGGCCTGACCCAGTAAGGCTATTCTTATGTTCTTACGTGAGCCAAGTAAAGGACAATTAAGCCATTGTAACATCAGCTGAGGTTGGCTGAGGTAGAGAATGACACGGAGACAGTTTACCACAGTAAACTGTGGTCACCGCAGTAAATCCGCAGTAATGGGGACATTTGCAACTAGTTTACCGCAGGAATGGGGACAAGACCTTTCACTGCCCCGTGAAAGCAGTGAAAAGTCTTCTTCTGTGGTAAAAAAAATTGTGCCCGTGTCAGACTCGGCATCCCCTCCCCAGCTCCTCTTGGGCCTATTTTACCTTCAGGAGCCAGCCATGCCATGATGAAGACAGAAGGAACCCAAAACCAAAGCCTGAGACCAATGTGATTTGAAGAATAAAATTATCAGACAACAAAAGGTAGAAAAAAAATTATTTTATATTTTGTGATTAGAATATTTCAGATTTGAAATATGTATCCTGCTAGAGCTGGTATTAGACATATCTGGGAACTGCAAAGCCCAGGCTGTGCTTCTGTAGCTTCCAGCTGGCTTAGGGCTCTCTCTCTGACCAGGGGGCATTTGCCCTAGATGCTCTCCCCTAACACTATTCCTGTCATGTGTGACTGAAGTATTCTGTTAGCTTGATTTTTCTATGTAGCATTCTGTAGTAATTTGGTTTGTTCAGTTTTCACTATTTGCAAAAGGGAAGGGGAGACAGGGGTTTTGTTGATCCTTGCTCTGTATTATTTATATTTATAAAATAAGTTCAGTATAAAATCGCAGGTGGGATCTGACAGTTTGCAGGATGGGGACGGGGATTGAGCTCACGAGGATGGGGCAGGGATGGGGACTGAGCTCACGGGGACGAGGCAGGGACTGGGCGGGAATGGTGATAAATTTTTTTCTCCATGCCATTTTCTACTCTAAGGCACTGTGAAATGAGGCATTATGACATCACAATCTCAGCTCTGGAGTGTTGTTCTGATTGGGGTTCCAGAATCTTGCTATTCTTTGAGATAATGGAATGTTGCTACTCTTTGGGTTTTGGCCATGTATTAGTTACCTGGATTGGCTACTGGACTTGATGGACCATTGGTCTGACCCAGTAAGGCTATTCTTATGTTCTTATCTTTTTTCTTTTTTTTTACAGTTGGGGTTTTTTCTTGAAGCCTGGTTTGGCAACTGCTAGTTTCTTTTTCTATTGATCTGATATTCTCTGGTATGGAGTCTTTTTTATTTTTATTTATTTTTGAGAAAGAGAAATCCAACCATTGAGCTGGGTGGATAAAGTAAACTGGAGGCACAGTGGTCTAGCACAGGATTATATGGAGCTACCTGCACATGCTCAGAGGAGACTCTCCAAAAGCCTTCGTCTGAGCTCTGGGAGAGCAAATTCGATTTAGGCTTCTTGGATGTCACCCAGGTGTGGCCAACTCAATCTGCTTGAACATGGAGAAAATGGGATTTTCTACATTTTAAAACTGGTGACAAAATTATTTCCCTTTCCCTGCCCTCAGATGCCTGAAATCTGGGGGTCGTCTGTTTAGCACGGTTTAGCATTACAACACAGAAACAAAGAACTCTGGTGGTAATTTGTGAGCTCAGTTGAGTCATAAGAACATAAGCAGTGCCTCCGCCGGGTCAGACCATAGGTCCATCCTGCCTAGCAGTCCGCTCCCGCGGCGGCCCAAACAGGTCACAAACAGTCATTAGTAAATATTAACCTGCAGAATATGTCAATCCGTTTGAGCTAGCTCATTATATCTCTAAGACTGGAGACTGATGTTGCCTCATTCTTCAGTTAGACCTGTCTCATCAATTGAGAACATTTACATAAATGCAATGAGAATATCTCCAGTGCTTCTATAATTTTTACAACAATACTATTTTATCTTTGTTTATTGAATATTTTATATACTGCCCGTCATGGAACAAGGCGGTTTACAACAATCTTGAAAGGAAAAGAACTACACGTTTAATAGAATAAAAACAAAAAGGGGGAGATAAGAGGGAGCGTGAGAAAAAGAAGAGGCCTTTTAACCCTGGACCTCATTCAAATCTCTAGACCAAAATCCCTAGCGAAAATGAGTTTTCAGGTGGGTTCAAAATTGCTATACTAGAACTCCAAAAGTAAGGGAATTCCATAACTCCAGGACAAAAGAAAAAAGGCCAAATGCCAAGCACCATTTCACTTGATGATATAACCAATCGGGAAATTCCTGTACATCACACAAGTTTAGGAAAGGGAAGATTAATCATTACAGCGGGGGGAAATGACCTGCAGTAAAAACATTTGGTTTCTTTGTTTGCATTCTCTTGGAAGTCGTTAGAGGACATATGGAAAACAGCCTGGGTTGGCCACTGTTGGAAACAGGATACTGGGCTTGATGGACTTTCAGTCTGTCCCAGTATGGCAATTCTTATGTTAGATCGAAACCACAAGAAATTTGTGAGGTGGTTGGAGAAGAAAGTATATGTATTGTGTACTTATGTTGAGTTTTCTGTGGAGGGGGGGTTGTGTTTTTTTAAAAAAAATATTTTGTGAATTTTTTTATTGTAATCTGCATAAGTTTTACATGGAATATAAATCTGAAAAGAAATATAATAAAGGCTAAGTTTCTGAAGCATTCCTTTATGTAGTTTTAACTACACAGTAGTGTTATAAATGGATAGTGTTTTATATCACCCTACATTTAATTCAATGTATGCAAATGGAGAACTGTGCAAAGCATAAACCGAGCAAGAAATAAACTGGTCCTTGCCTTCCTTATATGCATTTTTTTGGAACCTGGCATTGGAAATACAGAAATATTATCAAGCCTACTCTAATTGAGAGGGGTCACCAAACTTAGATTGGTAGAAAAAGACCTGCTCTTGAAACACTGTGGGTACTGAGGGCTCTTTGATATAGTGTTCAAAATGCTTAAATACTGATTTTTAAAGCACAGGGTGTTCGATCAGTTCATGGGAACTTTTTTGTAAGCATTTTTCAAAAGTTCACCAGGGTTTATCACCGCATTTGGCTCAATTCAACATTCGGCAGGAGGTGCCCCTGATGAAGGACACGAAGGGCGATCAGCTGGCACTCCCTGTAAACAGACTTTCTTACCGATGGATGGCGGTCTTGATTGAGATAAGTTCTTGTTTTTAGCAGCCATATTTTAACGTTTGACAACTGATATTTTGGGGCACAGCAAGAATGATTACTAAGTGACTTCACACTAGTCCGTGTTTTTGATTTAATGAATTAGGTTATTTTGGCACTGGGTACTTTGAGTAACTCTGCATATTTTAAACACTAATTAAAAAAAAATTTTTAAATATCAATTTTATCAGTTACAAGGTGTACAATATGATGTTTGTGGGTCATTCCTGCAATGCACTGTAGGGTGCCAAATGCGGTGAACTTTTGAAAAATGCTTACAAAAAAGTTCCCATGAACTGATCAAACACCCTGTACTTTAAAAATCAGTATTTTGAACATTATACCAAAGACCCCTCAGTGTTTCAAGAGCAGAGAGCAGGTCTTTTTCTACCATTGGAAATACAGAACCATGAATTCTACATATTTCCACATCAATAATTTTACTTGTATTTTGCAGATGGCGAGAATGGTCCATCTCACCGATACCTTGATTCTAGAGGCCAACCACATTTTTAAACTAGAGCAGCAGGTGTGAAGCAGCAAATAACGCAAGCAGCAATAAGTAGCAGTTCGTCCCCATTTTCACGAGAATCTCGGCGAGAGTGGGAGCCACAAGGCCTTGAGCCCAGGCAAGAGGCAGGATCTTCGGGTGCTGGTGTCAGATCGGGGTAAGGGATTGTGTTTGGGCGGCACGGGCGAGGGATGCCGGATCGTGGGGGACGACGTGAGCGGGGGGCTCGCAAGTCGAGTCAATGCTCGGTTTGCCAGGCACGATTTGTGAGAATGTTTTGCTTGTCTTGCAAAACACTCGCAAACTGCGTTACTTGCAAACCAAGGATTACTGTATTTTTTTGTCTGATCTAGAAAACAATGAGGAGAGCCTAGACAGCTGTTTCCAGTGTAGTATGCCACCTTGTGATGAACTTCATTTAAAATGCCAGTTACTGGGCAGGCAAAACCTCCTCCTCACCCCCCCCCCCCCCGCAAACACTTATTTGTTAATGTATATAGCGGATCAAAAACCAAACCTAGAAGCTAAAACAAATGAAAGGTTCATGGGGAAAGGGAGAAAAGGACGCCATGGGAGGGAAAGAGACATTAGAAGTACATATTACCCTCTGTAGAAAAAAAGACAAGAAGTGACAAATAGCTTTAACAGATTACTTTTTTTTTTTTTCTTCAATTTTTACAAAGCTAAAACTGACAAACTGTATATGAGACGTGAGGAGTTTACTCTTTCCCCACACCCATGCTGAAAACAAACAAAAAAAAACCAACCCTGTTTTCAAACATTTTCTTTTTACAATATTTACACAACATCTGTGGAGACAGCGAGATACAAAAAAAAAATAAATTCTGGTACAAGGGTATTTTAGTGCCTGGCACTACACAAAATGCATGCATGCACAAAAATCCAACAAAAACCTCTTGCCCATCTGTGGCTCTGGTTTGAAATGATTAAATCTGACACTTTTTTAAAAAATACATATATTTTAACAGATGCTGCAGAACCCGCTCCCCAGCCTTCCCCCACCAAAGTCCCTTGACACCTTTAGGGGGCACTGCTGTCTTTGCAATATCAGAGTTAAGAGAGTCTCAGGCACATGAAGTTACTCTATGCAGAGGGTTGCAAGATGTACAGTAACTAACAGATTTTTTTTTGCTTAGAAAATTACATTTTTTCACTACCCCCTTCCCCAAGATTCAGTGCCTTATTGCTCAACCCATTCTTCTGTTCCAAGACAAAAAGTCCCATTGAATATCTTGCACATCTGGCAACCCTACATCAAAGCTGTTGAGAAAGTCACTGCTTGCAAACACTGCCAAACTGAACGAGGGTGGGTGGGGAGGAGGAAGGGTAAGACATAGATATTAAAGGGAAAATTGTAAAGTTATGGAGCACCAAATATCGTATAACCACCTGTATTCCACCTATGACCTGGAACTATTCTATAAGATTCACAAGAAGTTCCCTTATAGAGAACATGTTGAATATGGCGTTCCAGAATGACTTGGATAAAGCATTGTGGATGCCATGTTATCCACTTTGAAGGCAATCATTAAAAATAAAAAGAACAAAAGAAAGGAAAATAAGTTGGTGTGAGAAAAAAAGTTTCACCTCAACACATTGTTGATAAGCTTTTGAAGGCTGAACCTTCTTCTTGTCAAGTATGAGCAAAAGATCACATCAGAATATATACATGAAAAGCATTCCAATGCTTTCCCTAAAGTCTTATGGGAATGCAAAGGGGTGGGAGGAAAAGTGAAAAACAGGGAGAGATGGATAAGTAATTAGATAATGACAAAGCACAGTATAATTTTTGGGTTTATAATATAGGAAAGGCAGATCCTTGATAAGTCCTTTCAGATGGGTATCAAAAAATATTTCATCATTTTAACTTCTACAGTCTCACATTCCTTAATTGTTTTAACATTTCCTCGGAATTCTGACCATAGGGACATTGATGCAATGCCCAGACCTTGAAAAATTCTCACCCCGCGAGGTGCCACATTTGCTTGCTTTGTTTGATGTGGTGCCTGTGTGAATTGATTCTCGTCTGTAGCATCTGTCCTGTCTCCCTAATATAGCACAATTCTTCACAGTTTCTCTGTCATACACAACATTTGAGGAAGTGCATGAATAGGATCCATTTATGCTGAATGCTTTTCTCATGTGGTTAGCTGTAGGGTCGTGTGACATGTGCTGGCACAATCTGCAGGGACTTGTGCACATCTCTTTTCTAGCTTTTGATGGGAGTTTGGTTTTTCACCACTATGAGATTCAGATTTGCTGGCTGTCAAGAAGGGCTGCACGATAGAGCTGGGACTTTCTGAAGAACACAAGTCCCTGCAATATACCAAGTTGCAAACTGAGCAAGCACATTTCACAGGACCGCACAGTAACATAGTAAATGACAACAGATAAAGATCTGAATGGTCTATCCAGTCTGCCTAATAGGGAATTGACTTAGTAGAGACAGAGAGATTATTCACCCTCTCCAAGGTGAAAAGAACGAGAGGGCACTCGCATAAGTTAGAATGGAAAAGATTCCATACAAACCCAAGGAGGCTGTTATAGGGGAAAACACCCTTCAGGGATTCAAGAGAAGGTTGGATAAGTTCCTACTGGAACAGAACATACACAAGTAAGGCTAGACTCAAATAGGGCACTGGTCTTTGGCCTAAGGGCTGCTGGGCACGATGGACCGCTGGCTTGACCCAGCAGCAGCAAATCTTATGTTCTTATAACATAACATAAGCAATGCCTCCACTGGGTCAGACCCGAGGTCCATCATGCCCAGCAGTCTGCTCACACGGCGGCCCAACAGGTCCAGGACCTGCGCAGTAGCTCCCTATCTATACCCCTCTATCCCTTTTTCCAGCAGGAAATCGTCCAATCCTTTCTTGAAATCCAGTATAAATGAATGTCTTTTTTCTTTGATATTTCCGGGTCATAGATTGCTTGGTACTGTCCTTAGGTTCCACCTACTTCAGTTGCTGTTGAAGCTCACTCCAGCCTATCCAAACCACATCTTGTCGTTTGCAGGATACAGACCGTAAAAGTCTGCCCGGCCCTGTCCTCGTGTTCCAAATGACTGGAGTTTCCATCAAAGCCCTCCCTAGCCCATCTTAAACTAAATTGTCATATATGGAACATAGACTGTACAAGATTGCCAAATACCGGCCTTACTTCTTCAATTTATACTATTCATTTTCTGATTAGAGGATCTCTGTGTTCATCCCACACTTTTTTGAATTCTGTCACCATTTTTCCCTCCACCACCTCCTTCAGTAGGGAATTCCAGGCATCAACCCACCCTTTCTGTGAAAAACATTCAATATAAAGGGATCTTTACTCATGCTTTTCCTCAAATGATATATACATGAAGGAGAAAATGTGACGAAAAATGATATTCTGGAGAGACTTGACAGATGCTACAGACAACAAGAATCATTTCATTCAGGCGCCACATCAAGCATTCAAGTTTATTAAAATCTTATCCCGCTCCATGGACATTCCTTTTGGGTGGCTTATAACCTAAACTTCAGTAATAGAAGTGATAAAACAATATCACATTTCACATACACCTCAAATTTGGGATAAATCGAATTACAAAATTTTATAGTAAAGGAGGGGGAGATAAACACAATCTGGTAAATCTTGTGCGTTCCAAAGCAAGCAAAGGTGACACCTCCGTAGGTGAGCATTAATGAGGATCTAGGCATTGCATCAATGGCCTTATGGTCAGAACACTGAGGAAACTTTAAAACAACCCAGTAATGTTAAGACCTTAGAAGTTAATCTGACTGAATTTGACAAGGATCTGGGTTTCCTATCACAGGTGAAATCATAAAATTATACTGTGCTTTGTCACTTTTGTCTCCCTGTTTCTCACTTTTTCCCCACCACTATTTTTCATTTGAGACTGTCGCTGGAATGCTTTTCAAGTATATCTTATACATATTCTGATAATGTCAGCTTTTGATCATACTTGACCCGAAGAAGGTTCTGTCTTCAAAAGATAGTCAAAAAGTACATCGTTAGTACAATAAAACAAAGAAGTTATCAAGTTTATTACGATATATCCTGCCTATCATAAAACACATCTAAGCATCTTACAATCTCAATCTAAATGGGAGGGGATGATGAGCAGGTCTGGACGTGACAATGAAAGAAAGGGGAGAACTACAATGATTCATAGGATAGTTAAGTGGGAAAAGACAAGAGGTAGGATAGCTGTCACCAGTCACTCCACGCAGCTGCCGTCACATTTGGAGTTTCTGGGGGGGGGGGGAGATCAAGGTGTACGCATCAGAAAAAAGGAAAATGTCAAGATCTGCTTTGAATTTGCCTAGGGAGGTCTGTAGTCTCAGGTTGCAAAGTAGAGAATGACATGGGGACAGATTTTTTCCCATCTTGTCCCCACAAGTTCTTTTCCTGTCCCTGCCCCTTCCTCATCTGCACAAGCCTCAAACACTTTAAAATCATAAGTGTCCGAGGCTTGTGTAGTTAAGACAGAGCTTACAGAAATGGGGCAGGGACGGGAAAATTGAGTTCCTGCGGGGACGGAGAAAAATATGTCCCCGTGTCATTCTCTATTCCAAAGCTCAGGACCCTGAACTAAAAATATAGTGCAAAAGGTGGGAATGATAAGGCGGTTTCAGTTTCAGGGTCTAAGGGTCTGAGAAGGACAATAGGGAGTCAACTATCTGTAAAAATACAGAGGAGTTTCAGTAGTGTGGATCTTAAAAATCGAGCATTAGGATGTTATGTGATGAGATGGGGCGCCAGTGAGCTGATTTGAGTAGTGAGGTGATGTGATTGAATCTGTAATTAGTTTTATGGCACTGCTTTGCATGATATGGAGCTGTTTATGATCTTTTATGCCTTTGTAGAATGAGTTGCAATAATCTAGGGAGCTAAGGAATGAACCAAAACATTTAAGGTGGATGGTTCTAGAAGGCTACAAATGGAACGGATAAGTTGAAGCTTACAGAGTGATTGTTGGACAACAGTAGAAACCTGGAGTGTGAAAGAGAGGGTAGCGTCAAGGATGATCCCTAGTACTTGAGTACTGGTTACTAGGGGGACAGTGGTAGAGCAGAGTAAAATGGAGGAGGAGAGTGACACACTGTGGTATTTGGAGAAAAGTAATAATTTGGGTTGGCTAGGGTTGAGAAGCAGTCTAATATCGGCCAGCCAGGTGGTTAAATGTTCTAATTTAGTGTTTATGGGAAGTGATGTGTACTTGGTTAGTGGGATCTAAGGTGCACATAGCCTGGATGTCATCAGCACAGACATATGAAGTGAAATCTAAAGACTGTAGGGAGAATTAGTAAAGGAGCCTGGTAAATGCTAAAAAGGAAGGGTAGGTGCAAGAATAGATCTCCATGGAACCCGAGGCAAGGGTAAAAGGGACCAATTGGAAAGAGCAGAACCAGTCTTGTAGGCCGAGCTCTTGCAGTCGGTAGAGTAAGATGGCGTGATCTACAAGGTCAAAGACTGCAGATAGATCAATGGACTAAAGAAATACAGTGGATATATGTTGTAACGCCTAATAGAGGGTTTCAGTACTGTCTGATTAGGGTGTAAGACATTCATTTTATCTAGAAAATCCTGCAATTGGGCATGACCTATGGCTTCTATTATTTTTGCTATAGTGGGGAAGATTGCCTGTTGGTCGATAATTAGCACAGGCAACTGATGAACTTGAAGAATCCTTAATTTTTGAGCATATAAATAGTTTTTCAAGTCAAAGTAAAGTATCAGTATTTTCCTTTCATTTGTTCTGTTTTATTTCTATTACCATAGTGACTTGAAACATGATAAATGCATTAGGCTGAACTACTAACTGGAGTCCTTTGACAATTTAATCTCATCAGACCTCCTGAATTTAACTGCATCAGACCATCTGAAAACAAAGATCTCACAACACGCAGGAAGTTTGGAAAGAAGCAGCAAATTTTGGCATTTTTCTCTGTTCAAACTGTAATGTCTAAAGCTCAAGACATCTCTTTGTTCACTAATCCAAGAGATGCTATCTGTGGGGACTGGGTGGAAACCAGGGTCATATTCCATAATTATAACTATGAAGATGCAATACTTAGCTTAAAAATAAGTGGTCATTCAACTCCTATCTCAATGTATCTAGGTAAACACAGGCCTGCGAAAGCCTAAGTTTATGAGTTTTTCTATTTGAAATCCAGCACAGAATTTAAAGGGGTTCATAACCAAATTGCTTGTTTCTTTCCTTTTTAATTTAGAAAATGAGACCATTCTGATAGCTGTCTGGAGACAATTTCTCTCTTAAGTGCTTAATCTCTACCTTGAGCCTAAATATTTGCAAGCTGTTGAACTAAAACATAAACCAACCAGTGTCTAGAGGAAAGAGGAACATCCTAATCCCAAGGGGGCCTCAACTCAGATGGAAAAGGGGCAGGAGGATGCTTTTGAGCAATGATCATGTGAAACACAGGCATCTCCGGAGATCTAGCCATAGTACTGAAGAGAGCACCTGTAGACATATCACCTGACAAGGTCCATGTATCACCCACTCATGGGCTGCTTCAGTCCTCAAAGTGGGAAGGCCAAAGGATTTGTGATCCCAACTAAAATGTACAAAAATCTACAGAAACATTCAATGCTCATAGACTGTTCTCTCTGCCAATGGCAAACACACGCAAAAATCCAGTAGCGAATATGACCATTTTCAAAACAGAAAACTGTCTCTCTCTTTGTTTCAAAAATGGCCATTTCTCAGATGTGCTTGTCCTCAATGGGTCTATCTAAACCATGTCCAAAAGAAAAATGCACAAAACAAGCCACTGGGATGTAGGGGAACCAGCATTTTTAGTAGACTGGTCACAGACATCCCACCTGAACAGTGGGGTACCTTAGGGGGCACTGCAGTGAACGTCACATACTAAGGTCTAGTTAAATCTTACCATAACCCCCTTTATAGTGTATGGTGAGCTCTCCAAAACCCACACAACATCTACTAGACTCAACTGCACAGCACAATAGCCCTTATGCCTGAGGGTGCCACCTATATGTCGGTACAGTGGGATATGGGTAGATTTCAGAAGGCTCACATATTCCACCGTAAGTGTAATAGTTAAAGAGTGGGATATGGGCCTGAGTCCCCACCTCTATGGTTCATTACACCGCCCACTAGGCTACTCCAGGAACCTGCTTGCTGCTCTACTAGGAATGGCCATAACATTTGAAGCTATCATACAGACAGGTATGTACTGTTTCATTCACATCTTTGGGGAGTGGGAGGGAGTCAGTGACTACTGGGGGGAGTGCCTTCATCCTTCCAGTGGTCATCAGTCAGTTTAGGCACCTGTTTGGCACTTATTCATTGTTAAACAGGTCTAACCCCAAATCCCCAAATTTTGCCTTGGACATTTTCTAAAATGTTTGATTATTGCAGAAAAACATCATAAACCCACCCTAGAACCCTCTAACACGCCCCCTAGAACATGGGTTTCAAAAATATTGAATTGAAAGGGTTTGGCAACAAAAAGGTCCATCTGTCCCTTTAGGCCACATTTTGGATGTTTTCCTTTTTTTTTTGAAAATGAGCCCCTAAAGCTCATTACTAATGCGGTTTGGGGGCCTCTAAAGAAGCTCCAATCTAAGCACCAGCAAGCTCCATAAAACAAAAAGCCTTTCATTCCCACAATTTCCGGAGGGAGGGAAAGCTTGGTGTAACATATCCAAACAACTCAAAACTATCCTTTTTTCCCTAGTGGTGTTTAGTGGCCTATCTAACACTCGACACACTTCCATGTCAGTCAACACACTGCTTATAAGTGGCTCACCATGTGACTCCCCCCCCCCCTCCCCAGCCTGTGTACAGTGCATCTGGGACCCATGGCCATCTTTCCCTATCTTCCTTTTCCTTTTAAATGGCAAGTTTGCAGCACCACCTTTGCAAGTTTCTTTGAACTGTATAGTGTGTTGCAAAAGCAGCAGTATCTTAATACACTGAGGCCCAAATTCTGTAACCAGTGCCGTGGTTGGTGGGCGCCAGGGTTTTCTGGCACCTACCTACGGAAGCACCATAGGCCGCCTAACGCCACTTCTGGCATTAGTCAAGCCCACAGTGGCATTCAACAGCCTAAAGTGCCTCCATAGACATGATTCTGGCGCCGATTTTCAAGGCACCGGTAAGCACCTTAAAACTATGTTACAAATGCCATTTGAATGGCGTTTTTAACTAAGTTTCAGCACCTAAAATATCAGCGCCGGTGTGCGAATACGGGCCTTACTGATAGAGCACCAAAATATCTCTGGGCAATTGTGGATAACTGAACTTAAAGGGGGATCTGACGTGTCTATTCCTAACTACTTTTGCTTACCACTTACAAAAGTTGACAAAAACGGTCAGTCAGGTATTGACACCAGCAGATGATAAAAACCGCTTTGCCAAATTAGGTCAGCTTCCTTTGAGAATCATTATTAGTCTTAACACAATGTTATTGAGCAGTAACAGGTGTCTGAAAAATGATTTTTAACCCACTGATTAGAAAATCATTCAGTAACCAAAGACAGGTCCCCTCGAGATCGCGCTCTAAGTGATTTATTGCTTTATGGAAGAGGGTGGAGCCTCAGGGAGAGAGACACCTGGTCCACAGAACTGGAGGATGGCATTTTAGGCACAGACCCAACTGCCAAATTGTTTGGCTCTATCAGAGAGTGTCTGGGAAATAAAATCCAATCTGGTATCACATAAGGCACTGAGTCATCACATTTCTTCAGTACTGTCTGTTCTCTCACACTTTAAAGCAGCTTCATCTCAACCCACTTTTAGGTAACTCTGGAAATCAAGTGTCTCTAATCAGCCTTTAATTGGCATTTAACAAATTAGCAATTGAGAGTTAATTAAACAGTAGAAGAGTTAATTGACTGGTAAATAATATTTAACAAGGCTATTGCTATTTAATTAACTGGTAAAGGCTAAGTTTCAGTACCTCAAATAAGCACCTAATTGTAATTTGAGAAGTATTGCTGAATTTTTTTTTTCCTTTTTATTTCGTGGTAGAAAATGCTAATCTAATGCTTATTAGAAACACCTGCTTTTAAAGGAGTTATGTACTACTTCTGCATTGGTAAAATGGGGCCACTTCCACTGACTCCATCTCAATTCTTGCACACAAGGCAGAAAGGGCTGGAGCTCAGTTTTTTATCCAAGAAAAGGAATTTAAAAATTGCACTTAATTCTGCTTTTTTTTTTTTTTCTTTTTAAATGAGAGCAGATCCTCTGTGGCCTGGAGGCTCACTAAGTCGCATAATCAATTAATCTAATCCTCAAAAGGCCTCCGACATTACAAATTCTGGGAGATAAAACTTTGATCAAAATGGTTCAAATCTGTGCGAGTAAAATAGAAAGATCTTTCCAGTCTATTCCTGGGCTTCAATTCTGCTCATTTTGAGACAATTTCTAATGCTGCTGCAGTAAAAGACAATGTGAATCTGCACATATAAAGGAGAACAAAGTAAGGCCTACATTTAACCATTTGTCTTTGCATTAAATCATGCCAGACTTTCCCACCAACAGGGCTTCCTCATGTTCATGTCACCCAAAAGCTCCCGAGGCTCCCGCACAATGCTGCAGAGCATTAAATACACCTGTAATTTTAGTGGCTGACTCCTCAAATATTGTAGCCTTTGCCATTTATTTTATAATCTATCCCTGGCAACCACTGAAGCACCGTTCTAGTTTGTAAAAAGTTTTTACATTTGTGTCATTTGGAGAGTAGCTTGGTTTTCACAGTACTAAACATGGTTTCACTCAGAGCTGCTAATATATACATACACACTCTGTGAAGAGTGAGTGTGTGTGTTAGCTATCCATATACACCATGTACATATCATGTACATATATACATATATATATATATATATATACACACACACACACAGTTTCAATATATATACACTTTCATTGCAAATACGAGATTGCTCTTTTGCTCTAAGTCAACCACATCTGGAAGGTGCTTTGCACCATGACTCAGGAGTGTTTTACACTCCCTATATCTTCCAGTCAATACCCTTCACAGACATATTCCCGGTTTATACAACTTGCTGAAATCTGTGAGAACAACGGCTTGAACTGTTCAGTGCCTGCAACGTGGTGCCTGTTCTGGGAATGCTAGAGCATAACGTTCGGCGGCACCCTGGAGACATTTTTGGCTAGCCTTTGGCTTTAACACAGTTTTGCTTATCCTACTGAGAATGTAGGCCTAAAATGTTCTGGAAAGGAAAGCAAGACTGAAAACGAAAGGGTCATATTCATAAGGAGTTAAATATTTTACCAGCAATTGAGAAACGCAGAACTCCTTAAACTACCAATTTTCAAAAGGCACCGTTCAGATAGTGCCAGAAAAAAAATTACCTCAGCGCCCTCCATACAATGACTGGGCAAAAATGCTGAAGTAAGCAGGGTCACTGCATTCCACATACATTCAGTGCTGCTGTCTCTCTATGTGGCAAACTGAATATATAATAATGTATGTTTAAAACGCCTCAACTAATATTTAGAAAATACAGTGACCTCCTGTTTAAATATTAACCCCAAAATATTTTAGCCTTTGAACTGTCTGGCTGCCTTCATTTGTTATATTAATCTCATCTCTGTTTTTGGATATTTTTATACATACAGAGATACTATTTTTTATATTAAGCAGGAGTGTACTTGTTGCTTTAAAATGACTGTGGAAAATGATAAAGCATCAACCCCAGTCCAGGCCATCAGCCAGTGAATTCAATCGTGATGTGTCCCCATCAGAGTGACTTTTCCTGTCAGCTCACATTTATGGAATGCTTCTTCTAAGGATGGCATGTCATAACAACAAACTTTCTGATGAGACACAAATAAAAATGCTTGGAAAATGTACAACGAATAGGTCTAAAAGTAAATGTATCCTTCCTCAATTTTAAAATAATAAAAACCCATGACATCCTACCAAATCCACTGAATAATGGAAGACCATCGTTTTTATGTGGTGCATCCTTGAAAAGGTGGATTCGCCCCAGTCTATTTTGACTCACAAACACGTGGCATTAGAACCAGAGCTGACATTTTTCACTGCGTATCCACATACATGATGTTAACACACAGTCGGTATCACAAGCTAAAAATAGCCCTGATTTTCTTTGCCGAGATTCATAAATAGCCCATTTCAAACCAAGGAGAAGACCACATAGCCGGCTGTTTTAAGAATGTGAGGGCAAGGGGTAAAATCGTTTAAAACCTTTGTTTTAAAAGCCCTTAGACAAAATGTTCTGACAAACAAGATCAGATGTGAAGCCCCCTCCCGCTGATCCTTCAGCTAACCTGCAACTTAACCATAACCGCAAAGCAGTGACTTCCTACATGAAACAGTGAACAGTATGAATTTGCATTGTGTTACAAAAAAAAAAAGAAAAACATTGTGGTGACTTTCATACTCTCAGTCAGTGAGTTCAGCATAGTCAACTGTCAGGAGAATAAATATTTTCTTCTTAAAGTACCAGTTCTGCATCTCCACAGAGGAGGTGGTAGTCAGCACGTCTCTTATAAAGGAGAGAAGAAGACTGTCCTTAGTTTGCCTCAGATTACGGCAGGAACTTCAAAACATAAACAATCAACACCATTTAACTGATGTCTAATGGAAATTCCAAAGCTTCCTCATGTGATCCAGTCACATGACTCGAGATAGGCTAAGTCACCCGTTGACATCTTCCTGTCAAAATAAAAAATTTTAAAAAAAGATTAACCTTTGACAAAATCTTATGCTTTCTGTTATTGCTCAGAGGAGGGTAGTGGGAAGAAGATCTTCTCCCTCTGTCCTTTCCTCTTTCTAAATTCTCAAAACTCCAGGTCCATAGGATGGGATGGGTATAACACAGGGGTTGTAAATCCAAACCTCAGGACACATGCAGTCAAGTCAGGTTTTCAGGATACCCAACCATGAGTATATGAAAGAGATAAATTTGCAATCAATGGTGCATGCAGATTTATCTCATGCATATTCTGATATTCTGGATATTCTGATAACCTGACTGGCTTGGTGTGTCCCAAGGACTGGAATGAAGTTTCCCAAGTTATAACTGCTTCCTGTGCAAACAGCATATGATTCTTTATGGATGGGCTAAGCACCTCAACTTACGAGTAGCTTGCAGAAGACATCAATCATTTTCTTCTCTCTGGCCCCTTGTTTCCCTGGGCAGTGCCCCCTCTCCTCAGTCTTAATTTCTGCAAATGAGTTGAGAAGATGTCTTTTCATCTGCTTTGCACTAGATTTTTTTATTTTGTGGATGTAATCCAATATTTTTTCAAGGCTTCCTTGTGCTACGAGGTTTCCAGTAGTCCTGGAACAGCTGGGCAGGATCTTCTGTCACAGGGACCCATAACCCTAGAGTATGTGAAATGCTTTGGGCTTACAGCACAGCTGCTGAGCACGCAGCCTTAGCATGAACAGGATAAGGTTATCATAACTCTTCTACAATTGAAGAAGCCAGCAACTATGTGAAAGTGTGGAAATCTTTTCAGCACTGGTGTAAGGAGACGCAGTTAGATCCCTTAGGGGCTCTCATTTTCGAGATCCTGTCCTTTCTGCAAGAAGGTCTTGAGAAGGGCTTGGAGGCAGGATCTCTCAAAGTTCAAATAGCTGGTCTTTCATGTTACAGAGCTAGAGTGGACCAGAAGGTCTTTGGCCTCTCATCCGGATGTGTCCAGATTCTTGAAGGGAGTTCTCAAGCTCTGTCCTCCAGTGCAGCAACTGGTCCCCTACATGAAATCTCAACACTGTTACAAGCTCTCACTAAAGCACCATTATGAGCCTCTGCTAGAGGCATCGTTCATCATGTATCTAACTGTGAAGACAGTTTTTTTAGTCACGATCACATTGGCAAGGAGGGTGTTGGAACTGCAAGCATTATCTTGCAGAGAGCATTTCCTCAGATTCACAAAAGCAGGGGTATCTTTATGCACCATGCCTTGCTTTCTACTAAAGCTAGTTTCAGTGTTTCATGTCAACTAGGAAGTGAAACTTCCCGCTTTTCAGCCCACAGGCAAGAAGAAACAGGACAAAGTATTAAAGTTGCTGGATGTCAGGAGAGGAGTTCTTTGTTATCTTGAGGTGACAAAAAGGAGATTATGAACTTACCCTGGTAAGCTCTTTTCCAGTAGATAGGTGAGACATTCTAGACAGTAGGGTTATTTCCCTTTAGCCACATACTGCAGAGGGAATCCAATCCGGATTTTTCACTCTGCCTCTGTTATACTTCACTGAGCTCTGTAGCTCCATCTTCAGTCAGTACCCAAACACGTAGAGCCACCCAATACACGTTAAGTAGAGGCACCTTTAGCAACAGGCTCAAACAAATTGTTCTGCTCAAACAATAACTAAACAGTACCATTAATCACCAACACAGGTTTCAAAGGAGTTCAGACAAGTATCCAAGAATCAGCTTGGAGAAGCATAAACAGACTGAAAACTGTAAGTAGGCACATTAAAGACAGGGCATAAGCCTAAAATGTCTCATCTATCTACTGGAAAAGAGCTTACCAGGGTTAAGTACATATTCTCCTTTTCCAGTGCAATAGGTGAAACATTCTAGACCAGTCGTTCTCAACCTGTGGGTCGCGACCCCTTTGGGGGGTCGAACAACCCTTTCACAGGGGTTGCCTAAGACCATAGGAAAACACATATTTCCGATGGTCTTAGGCAGTGTTCTTCAACCACCGGTCCGTGTACTGTTGCCGGTCCGCAGAAATTTTCTGCCAATCCACAGGGCCAGCACATCCATTGGGCCCATGACAGCATTTTTCAGCCGCCGGTCACTATGCTTTAATATGTTCAATTTGTAACTATGAAAATACATCCTGCATATCAGATATTTACATTACGATTTATAACAGTAGCAAAATTACAGTTATGAAGTAGCAACGAAAATAATTTTATGGTTGGGGGTCACCACAACATGAGGAACTGTATTAAAGGGTCGTGGCATTAGGAAGGTTGAGAACCACTGTTCTAGACAGTAGGGATGTATAAAAGCAGTCCCTCCAAAAGCTAGGGTGGGCTTGCTGTGCCGATCCTTAAGACTGAGGACCCAAAGGAATCCTGTAGAACTTGGCAAACAGGTGAAGAGACCAAGTTGCCACCCTGCAAATCTACACAGGGGAGACAGCTCTAACTTCGGCCCACAAAGAAACCATACTTCTAGTAGAATGCGCCTTGACGGATACAGGAGACTATTTCCCAGCAAGAATGTAATCTGACAAAATGGCCCTACGGATCCATCTGGAAATCGTGGCCTTGAAAGCAGGAGAGCAGAACACATCTGCAGTCATGCGTGCAGAAGGAAAGAACTGAAGGTAGAGCTACAGAGCCAAGTGAAGTATAACAGAGGCAGAGTGAAAAATCCAGAGTGGATTCCTTCTGCAGCATGCAGCTAAAGGGAAATAACCCTACTGTCTAGAATGTCTCACCTATTGCACTGGAACGAATTCTACCTGTTGGATCACCTATTTGTCTTGACCAGTGCTAGCCATCAGGGCAGACAAGACAGGAGGAGTTAGGCATTCTCCTGTCGGTGATGGGACAAGCGGCCACAACAACCGCGGCCGCTATACATATTGCAGCAGGGAGATCCCTTGCTGCCATAAGTATAGCAGCCGTGTCTAATTTAACCCGATTCTCTAAAGACGCCGGTTACAGAATCGGCGTTTAGTATAGGACGCCTCTCCCGGGCGGCCTGCCTGGGGAGCATTTTTTTTAAAAAAACGTGCATCCCGATTGGCTGATTAGATAGCTGTAGGACGTCTACAGCTGCCTAAAATCGGGACGCACTTTTGGAGAATCAGGCCTTAAATGTTTTTCTGGTTTGTGATACAGTTTTTTCTGGTTTGTGATACAGCTTTTTTGGTTTGTGATGACCTGTACCATATACAGGTAATAAATGTCTTTTTTTCAGCAATAAATGTGTACTGTATTCTTCTTCATGGAAAAATAAGACATCCCCCTGAAAATAAGACCTTGTGCATATTTTGGAGTTTTTAAAAATATAAGACAGTGTCATATATTCGGGGAAACAGGGTAGGTGGGTTTTTTGTTTCACCACCATTCTTTGCTGCCTTATTGGGTAGTTGTTTATTAACTCTTATTTACTACTGCAGAGCAATCAAACTTATCTGGATCAGGGAGCTCCCTGAGCCCCCCTCCTTTGTTTTCATTCCTCTCCTAAGGATTATCACTTGCTTTTGTAAAGATTGAGGAGAGAGGATGCTGCCCAGAGAGACAAAGAGGTGGAGAGAAGAAAGTGATTGATGTCTTCTGCAAGCAATTCAAGAGTTGAGGTTCTTAACCCATCTGTAAGGCATCAGATGCGGTTCTACAGGAAAGAAGATATCGATCCTTCCACATAGCACCAGTGTGTATCCACTGTGGCCTAAAACCATGTCCTTCATTCATGCATCCAGTTTCTACCAGGTACAATCTGATGGAGATAAGAACTTTGACCTTCTGTGTCAAGCACAAACAGCCAAAGAACCATGGAATTACAGCAAAATCAAAATGAACAAAGAGTGATACCATAAGAGCCAATATTTTACAATGGCTGGGGGGTGCTAAACCCAATGAAAATTACCCCATCCCTGAACACAGTCAATTCTCTGTGCAATATTGGGGGTGCTCAAAGACCCACGGTGCTGGCTTCTATGAGTAATACAATTTATCATAAGTCATGTTTAAAAATGGAGACTTAATACAGCAATTGCTCTAGTACTAACCTGATAATATTATTAACCGGGCCACAATGTTTTGACATCTTTGTAACAAGACATTCCCTTGAGATAAACGTGATCTCTGGTACAGTGAAGTGTTCAGTACAGCACATTTCCATTTAGGCATGCATTAGTAAGAAGATTTCTGCCAGTCTCTTCTCTGAAAGAAGAGACACTGAGAATAGAGAGAGCTGGGAGCAGGGTAGTGCCCTGTCCTCACCACTATACTAAAGCAGTGTTTCACAACTCGGTCCTGGAGTACCCCCTTGCCAGTCAGGTTTTCAGGATATCCACAATGCATATGCATATACTTGATTTGCATACACTGCCTCCATTATATGCAAATTTCTTTCATGCATATGCATTGTGGATATCCTGAAAACTTGACTAGCAAAGGGGGTACTCCAGGACTGAGTTGATTGTGAAGCAGACTGTAAACACCATACAGTCTTTATTCTCATCTCATGCTCTCTGCTTCTGTGTCCCTTCTTTATCACCAAACATGGCTGGGGCGAGATTCTGGGAGCAGAGAGAGGTCTTGTGCATAATACAAATATTTGTGCTTTAACCTAAATAAACTATCAATATGATGTTTAAACTGGGAGAAGTATAGTAAGAGTTCTGGAAACCTAGATAAGCCGCCAGAGAGGAGCACAGGTTTGCTCTAACCCCAAGGCATAGTGCCCTTTGTAACTAAAATGCCTTCGAGCACAACAGTTGTGAGAAAGTCTGTTCTCTCACAGAAGGGAAGAAAATGTAAATTACTGAGTGTACAAAGTATTGAAGTAGCTTTCTTCTCTACATTTACCTCAACTAATAAAAGTATAAGCTCCTAGTTGTAGTGAAATTTGTTTTGTAAAATAAGAATTACGTAAGTTTATATACCCCTGGCAGAATTTGTAAAATGTGAACCATCTGTGGAAAATATGAGTGATCCTGCAAAACACCATTCTTTAATTTAGAAATACTGGCCAGGAAGCTATCATTACAGAAATGTGTTTGCTTTACTAATCATAATGATATCTAAACTCCTACAGATTGGCCTGATCAAAAGTTTACCTACCTTGAATGTTTGGGCCGATAATATACATTCAAGTTGACATGCACACGTTGAGATGGCAATGAAGAGTAAGTAATAAACCAAAAAGCAGAACAGTTCAGGATGGAGACATCTGATTTAGAAACATAAGCACCCGAAATGGCCACATTTCACTCTCAGGCTGCGTCAGGGTAAAAACCGCAGGGTAGACCAGGATGAAGACATCTGATTTAGAAACACAAGCACCCGAAATGGCCACATTTCACTCTCAGGCTGCGTCAGGGTAAAAACCGCAGGGTAGACCAGGATGGAGACATCTGATTTAGAAACACAAGCACCCAAAATGACCACGTTTCACCCTCAGACTAAAAACCACAGGGGAACACTGATAAACTCCTCCTGCTAGTCACTTCCAATCCACAGAAATGATTAGTAGTAAATGATTCTTGCCATTTGTGGAGTGGAGAAGTAGCCTGATGGTTGGTGCAGCAGACTTTGATCCTGGGGAACTGGGTTCAAGTCCCACTAACATAGTAGATGACAGCAGATAAAGACCCAAATGGTCCATCCAGTCTGCCCAACCTGATTCAATTTAAATGTTTTAATTTTTTTTCTTAGCTATTTCTGGGCAAGAATCCAAAGCTCTATCTGGTACTGGGCTTGGGTTCCAACTGCCAAAATCTCCGTTAAAACCTACTCCAGCGCATCTATACCCTCCAAGCCACTGAAGAGCTCCTTGTAACCTGAGCAAGTTAATTCACTTTCCATTGCCCCAGGTGCAAAGATTGTGATCCCATCTGGGACAGAGAAAGTACCTGCATATAATGTATTCAGTGCTGTCTATATCTAGCAGGGCTATAGAAATGATTAGTACAGCCCTGCACAACATGGGGCCCAAAATGGCTCTCACTCCGCGCTCCTGCTCTTTTCCCCTAGTCTCACCTTTAGAAACGCTGCCGCTTATCGAGGACCAACAAGCTAATTATGGCAACCTGCAGAGCAAACCTAGCAGATTGCCGTCAGTCTCCGCACACGTTCCCTCTGCTGCAATCCCGTTCCTGACGCCATAGGAGGGGCGGGACCGTGGCAGAGGGAATGCGTGCGGAGACGACAGCAACCAGCTCGATAAGTGGTGGCAGAGCTTTTAAAGGTGAGACTAAGGGGGAAGCAGGAGCGCGGAGTGAGAGCCATATCGAGCGCAGCAGTCACAGCGCGGAAGATGACCTCGCTGGGTGTGGGAAGCAGCAGCGGTAAAGCCCTGCCCATTGCGAGTGCCCTGGCAGGATGGGGATTGCCAGAGATGCTGGATCTGGACACCGGGGGCAGGGACAAAAAAGGACCTTGAGGAGGGGTGGGAAAGCAGATTTCAACCAAAAAGGAGGGGGAAGACAGGGAAGATGCTGGACTAGAGGGGGTAGAGAGGGGAAACACCCTGAACCGAGGAAAGAGAGATGCCAGGACTTGGAGAGGGGGAAGACAAAGAGAGTGAGAGAGACAGAAAGACCTGGATCAAAGGTGGGAGGACTCAAAATGTTAGCAGAAGGAAGATAGAGGGAGAAACCTGAAACAAAGGGAAGGCAGAAGAGAGGGGGGCAGATGTTAGACTTGGGGGTGTATAGAGAGAAGAGACAGAAAGAGACTGCAGAGAGGTGGAAAGATTCTGGACCAGGGAGGAAGGAGAGAGAAAGAAGACCTGGAAGAAAGGAGAACAAATACTGGGGGGAGGGGGGTTGTTTGTAAGCAAAAGAAAGACAGAGAGAGGCCTGGACCAAAGGGAAAAGACATGAGGCAGATGCTGGACTATGGGAGGTGCAGACAGAAGAGACAGAGAGATGCAAGATCATAACAGAGGAAGGAGAGAGAGGGAGACCTGGAACAAAGGTAGTGGTAGGTACAAAGGAGAACTGACATTGGATCTGGGGAGGGTAAGTAGAGGGAAAAGAGAGAGAAACCTGGACCCAAAGGGGATGGGGCTGGATTGTGAAAGAAATGTTGGATGCACAGTCAGAAGGAAGTGCAACCAGAGACTCATGAAATCACCAGACAACAAAAGTAGGAAAAATGATTTTATTTTCAATTCAGTTTTGAGAATTTATATCTGTTGTGTATATTATGTATATGTGAAAAATGAAAGGAAAAAATTGCATTATAAATAATAAAACGGGCAGGATCTGGGGCAGAGCTTGGGTGGGTTTAGGGCAGAGCTTGGGAGGTCTGTGGTTGGGGGTACTTAGTTTGAAGTAGTTGAGAAACACTGCTGTAGGCAATCAGCCACAGCCAAGCCTCTCCTCCCCTGCCCTCTTCCCTGCTGGCACCCCCTACTGGCGTCTCAGGGTCCATCTGGAAGGCCTCTGCACATGTGTGGATGTCAACGTGATGATGTCACACATGCGCGTGATGTCATCACAGCAACGTCCATGCACTTCTGGGTGCCTCAAGCCGTGGCCACTACCCGCGGCACTCGCTACATTTTCCAACTTCGTTTCGGCCCCGGATCATTTTTGAGTTGTGCAGGCCTGGATTAGTAGTAAATAATTCTTGCATAGTGGTTATAGCTACAGCCTCAGCACCCTGAGATTGTGGATTCAAACCCACACTGCTCCTTCTGACCCTGGGCAAGTCACTTAATCCCCCCTGTTGCCCCAAGTACATTAGATAGATAGTGAGTCTGGCAGGATAAACTGGGAAAAATGCTTGAGCACCTGAATAAATTCATGTAAACTGCTCTGAGCTCCCTTGGGAGAATAGTATAGAAAATTGAATAAATAAATAAATAACAGCATTTTCTGTTAAAAAAAAAAAAAAAGTGAGCAGTGTGCGGCGTAATGGTCAGAGCTACAGCCTCGGCACCCCGAGGTTGTGAGTTCAAACCCCGCACTGCTCCCTATAACCCTGGGCAAGCCACCTAAATCTGCCACCGGGACAGGGAAAATGCTTGAGTACCTGTAAGTACACTGCTTTGAGTGTGGTTGTACAAGTCCCAATCCCTTTCCCCTTTCAAAGCAGGGGTTGTCAGTGTTCCTCTGCAGTTTCTACCCCTGATGCAGCCCAAGGGCGAAATGTCGGGTGCTTGTGTTAATAAATCAGACCTCTTCATCCTGTACTGTTCTACCTTTTGGTGTATTGCTCTATATCAGGGGTCTCAAAGTCCCTCCTTGAGGGCCGCAATCCAATCGGGATTTCAGGATTTCTGCAATGAATATGCATGAGATCTATGTGCATGCACTGCTTTCAATGCATATTCATTGGGGAAATCCTGAAAACCCGACTGGATTGCGGCCCTCGAGGAGGGACTTTGAGATCCCTGCTCTATATGCTGTGACAATTCTTTGCCTCTTTTGTCTGCTCAGTGAGGAGTAAGTATCCACATTTGTGCCTTGTCTGTGTACAGTTTGTTTGCTCTTGAGAAACCCTTGTGCATTTCATCCTGGGCTGCACCAACTTTGCTGGTTATTGAAGCATGGGGAAAGGAAAAGAACTGGCAAAGGATCTATGAGCAAAAGTAGTTCAACTTTATAAATCAGGAGAAGGATCTAAAAAGATAGCCAAAGATTTGAAAATGCCAGTCAGTACTGTCCAAACTCTAATCAAGATATAGAAAAATAATAGGTTCTGTTAATATCACGTCACGGTCAGAAAGATTTCAGGCACAACCTAGTAGATATGCAAAGAAAAACCCACAAGCAACTTCTACTGAAGTATACACTTCTCTGAAACAATGGGTTGCATGATACGGTTGCCAGAAAAAAAGCCCTTGCTGCACCAATGCCACAAAACAGCCTGCTTACAATCTAATCTTATATTTGTGTATCGCACATGCGTACGGAGGCTCAAGGCAACTCACAGAGAGAAGAGGGTAGAGAGAGGACAGAGCAGGAAAGGGAGGAGAAGGGGAAAGAGACTAACAAGCGGGTGGATACACATAGAGATTCAATTAATGCTCAGGTGTCAAAGAGAAGGGTTTCCCGTTTCTTCCGGAACAAGGTGTGGCTAGGCTCTGTTCTGATAGTTTCTGCCAGGGCATTCCAAGTCTTCACTCCCAGGAAGGTTATCATGGAGTGAAATATATATCTGTATTTAAGGTTTTTTTTGTGGTTGGAAGATTTAATTGTATCCTGTTCAGGATTCTACGAGAGGTAGACCTTGCCGTTGAGAATAGCTGGATAAGAGGAGCCGCTGAATTTTCATGGAGGATGCGATGAATGATGCATGATGTTTTGAATTTTATTCGTGATGGGATGGGTAGCCAGTGTAATAGTTTGATGAAGGTTGAAATAGAATCATATTTTTCAAAACAGCACTTAGAGAAGCCTCAGAACTTCTGGAACACAGTAATTTAGAGTAATGAGAGCAAACGTGACCCTTATGGTCAGAACCATAAACACTAGGTTCAGAGAGAAGTTAACAAGGCCTGTGAAGAGAACCACACCAGCCCTACCATGAAACATGGAGATGGATGTCTACTATTTTAAAAGAGGGTGGGGAAATAGCTTTCAAGCAGTGTCGTAGTTGTGGACTCAGTGGCATACTGTAAATGTCCCGTATTTCATTATAAGTCATCAAGTCACGGATGGTCCATATTCCACAATTTTGCCATATCATCCAGTTCAATGAGTCACCTTGGATTCTGATATCATAATTGGTTGTATAATGTCTCACTTTTCATTCGTACCAAACCAATAAAATCTTTGAACTATTAAAAAAAAGAGGGAGGGAGCTACAGCAAAACAGGGAATTTAGTCAAAATTGATGGCAGGATGAATGCAGTATCTTATCAGAAAATATTGGAGGAGAATTTGCAATCTGTAGCCAGGAAGCTGCACATGGAGCACACTTGGACAAAGATCTGAAACATAAGGCCAAATGGACCCTTCAGTGACTGCAGCCGAAATAAGTGAATGTTCTGGAGTGGCCATCACAGTCTCCCGACGTCAACATCATTGTGCCACTTGGGGAAGAACTTAAACATGGAGTTCATGCTCGAAAATCAAAGAATTTACAGTATCTGGAGGCTTTTTGCCAAGAAGAATAGGTAGCATTACCACATGAGAAAATAAAGGGCCTCGTTCACAACTATTAGAAAAGACTGCAAGCTGTCACTGATGAAAAAGGGGGCAATACACAATATTAAGAATTTGAACAGAACCAGCTTATTATTCCCTTTATTGCTATCATTTGTTTAATGAATGTGCTATTCTGTGATGCATAATTATTTAATTTGAAACACATTAAAAATAAAAGAAATGTGTTTTCCACAAGTGGTATACATCATCAACAAATTCTCTTACTGGAGGGTCTTGGTAAATATTCTCAAACCCTTCCCCCTCCATCTCAAAAGAAAGAACACTCAGCCCGGGCACATACTGGGGTAGTTAATATAGAAAACGATGTCAGATAAAGACCATATGGTGTCAGAATACAGAGTTTGGTGCTTAATAGATTGGGAGGCAGGTAATCCTATTTCATGGGACAAAGGAAGTTGCAGTTCTCCTGAAAGGAAGAGGAAATGGGGTCGAGGGTAGATTACCTTTGAGGGGAAGACAGTTGGTACCTGAGGAGTCTTCAGTACGTTACTCACTCAAATTTTTTTTTATTGTACAATGTCTGATTGTTGGATTGGATTTATATTCACAAATTGTTTTGGAAGATGTTTACTTGTTGCACATTCTTTATCAAAGATATGCCATCTAAAAATCATATAAAGTTCTAATTATAGATGGTCATTTATAATTATGGATTAAAGCACTTGGGCAATACCATATATACTTGTACATTAAACCCAAGTTTACTTAATATAGCTTGCAATTTATCAGCTGTTCAAAGGCTTTTTTAATTGCTCTATAATGGGTTTTCTATAAGAAGAAAGGCAAGAGACGGTCCCTGCTCAGAAGAGCTTATAATCTAATTATGACAGACACACAGAGGGGGCTAAAAGGTGATAGCGGACTATGAGGGAATGACATCAGATATGTTGGTTGGGTTAATATTTAAATGCAGGTTCAAATAAGTGGGTTTAAGAAACAATCCAGAAGGGCTTCCAGTGCAACTCAATTTATATTAAAGCCTTTTGACACTTTAGTCCTTCTGCATCAAGGGAAAAGTAGCAAGACCTTGCTCCTCAAAGCCTCTGCAGATAAAACAGCTAAGCGTGGAGGATCAAACAACTGTGCAAGACCACAGACCAGATAAAGACACAATCGATAAACTGCATGACTTTGTTAGCTATAATTACTCAGTCTAATTCCCCATGTGGAAGAAACCTGCTCTTACCATTCTCACCTCCTTGGAGGAGGGTACAAAGAAGGAGCTGAGCCTTGCTGGCTGGCCACAATGGCTGTGGAAGAAAGACCTGTGGAAAGAAGAAAAAATAAAAATAAAATAAAAATATTTATTTCTATAAAATAGAATTTTAAAAAACTGCACGTATACTGTACAGTTGAATGTAATACATTAATTTCCTAAGAATCTTGTAGACAAATACATTTTCAATGGTCTCCTAAAACGCTGGTATGAGCAAGCGGTCGCTATTAGAAAATTCAGATCTTTATCCCATATTGCAGTTTGAAACAACAGGAGACATTGATGCACTTCTGTTTTCTGATCAACTTGTTTCTAAGAGCCAAACTAAACCACAGAGAAAGCTCTTGCCTCCTAAAACAAGTGGGATGAGTAATAAGTCCTCATGGTCACCCCTCATTGGCACAAAATGATTCCTAAAGGAGAATCCAAAAAATTAGATATACTGTACCAAATTTCTTTAAATACTAGGCACAAGGAGAGCCCTGGGCGGTGGCACCTCTCCCTATCCTCTTCTCCACCCCCCCTCTCCAAGCCATTTCCTCACCCACCCTGCTGCGGGCATGGGCCGCTTCCCTTCCCCTGTACCTCTGTAATATTCCTGGCACGAGCAGCAAACTCCAACCTGCTGTCGCTCCTGTTTGGGCTTTCCCTCTGACATCACTTCCTAGGCGCGGGTCCAGGAAGTGATGTCAGAAGAAGAACCAACTGAGGCACGATGGCAGGTTGGGGGTTGCTGCTCGTGCCAGGAACATTAGAGGTACAGGGGAAGCGGTACGCATGGTAGTGGGGGAAGGGGGGGCAGGGAAGGAGCAGGCGGAGAGGAGGATGGGTGCCATGCCCCTACCAAGGCAGCACCCAGGATGAACACCACCCCCCTTTACTATGCCACTGGTAACACAGAGACACTAGGATTTAGACAAAGTAGCATAGAGCTGTTCTTTGTCAGAACATAAACTTTTATTTATATATCACCATACACCGTTAAATGTGATGCGGTTTACAGGGTTATCCAAAGGTTGGGCATGACCAGCATATGTTACAAGTTGGGGACATTAAGAACAGAGGGCTGAGCATAGATGGTGCAGAAAGGGGGGGGGGGGGGAGGATCTTTGCTTTGTAGGGATTTATTGTATAAATAGGTTTTCAGGCAGCATCTGAAGGGCATGTATGTAGGGTTACCAGATGTCTGGGAAAACCTGGATGTTTCCTCTTTTTAGAGGCTCCCGGACGGTCTTTCCAAAACCTGGCATTTGGCTGGGTTTTGAAAAGCCCCGACAAGCTCTGGCCACATCTGGAGGCCTCCGAACATGCGCAGATGATGTCACACACATCCGTGCATGCTCCAGGCCCTCCAGACTCGGCTGGAGCTCGTCCGAAAGAGGCAGCTTTGTGGGGGCGGGGCTGGAGGCGAAACTAGGTGGGATCACGTGTCTGGGGTTTCTCGGAGAAAAATATGGTAACCCTACATGTATGAGGGGGAGATTAGGATAATGGGGAGTAGCTCTCAGCTAAAACGGGCAGCCTGATAGGATAGCAGTTGAGTCACATATGCTTTTCGTGGCTTTCCAATAGAGTTGCTTTGCAAGAAGCATGTGGGAGTGAAGAATTCAAATGCTTCCATCAACTGGTTTGGTAGAAGGCATTGTATGGCTTTGTACATGAAACAGCCAAACTTGAACAGTGGACGGAAGAGAGATTTTATTATGACTTAACTACTTTACTTGTTGTCCAGAGCTTTCTGCTCTGCAATATATTGTTTATTGGAAGCTTCTAAACCACTACTAATGACAGGGGAGTCAATTCTGAGCTGTTCGCATGAGCTTCAGTAGTGGTGTTACAATACATGAGCTAAATATATGTGAATCTTACCTATTTATACCATCTATATATATATCCTACAATTATTGTTTCTGTATTATTTGTGAGTTCATCTTTGAGCAGCTCAAACTGCCCAGTTATAGAACTTCTCTCTTTCCTTACATTTCATTCTGTCGGGGTCTCCTTGTGCTTAGTATTTAAAGGAATTTGGTATATCACTCATTGGCAACAAGACGCTTGTGGACAGAAAATATATATCTAGGTGTTTAGTGCTTAAACCTCTTATACAAGCCTACTATAGCACTTCTAGACATACGCAGAACTATTCACATTATATGCAGGTACTTTCTCTGTCCCTTATGGGCTTACATCAAGTTTTGTACCTGGGGCAATGAAGAGTTAAGTAACTCGCCCAGAGTCACGAGGAACTGAAGTGGAAATTGAACCCAGTTCCCTAGAATCTCAGCCCAATGCACTAACTATTAGGTTACTTCTCAAGAGCCCATTAGGAAAAGAAAAAATGCCTAAATTTATTAAATGTAAACTGCTTTGGTTGTACCACAGAAAGGCAATATAGCAAATCCATGACCCTTTACACAAATGAGCCGATTTGAAATCTGATTTGTAGGAGAGAGGGTGGACATGGCAGAACAACTTCCCTTGACACCCAGTTTTCAACCCAATTAGAACTCGCATATGCACTACTTATTATCAAGATGCCAAATATTATGACTTCACAGCCCCCCTATTCCCAGAAGCCAAGCCCTCCCCTCATTCTAATACTTTCTCCAATAGGAGCTGTGGGTTCTATTGGAATGTTGCTACTCTTTGGGTTTTTGCAAGGTCCTAGTGACTTGGATTGGCCACCCTGAGGACGAGCTACTGGGCTTGATGGACCATTGGTCTGACCCAGTAAGGCTATTCTTATGGTCTTATAAAATAGGAAGTTACATCTCAGCACTTCCTGTCTCTTCTCTTCCTCCTGCTGGAGCAATTTGTGATCTAAGATGTTTAGCTCAACACAATCTATTTAATGTACCTGGGACAATGGGGGGAATTAGGTGACTTGCCCAGGGTCACATGGAGCAGCGTGGGTTTGAACCCACAACCTCAGGATGCTGGGGCTGTAGCTTTAACCACTGCACCACACACTACCCTGCTCAGAAGAGCTTACAATCTAACTTGGACAGATAGACAAGACATATAGGGTTGAGGTCCTGACTACAATACGAGTCGATAGAATATTGAAAGGAAAATTTCAATTCCATCCTTTATTTATTTTCTACATTTAGCTCACATCTTTTCAGAAGTAACTCAAGGTGAGCTATATTCAAGTACAATAAGTATTGTCCTTGTCCCAGAAGTCTCACTCTCAAGTTTATACCTGAGGCAATGAAAGGTTAAGTGACTTGCTCAAGACCACAAGGAGCAGAAGCAGGATTTGAACTGGGCTTCCCTCATCACTAAGCTACTTTTGCTCCCAAACCTGCTTCAGCACCTGCACAGAGAAAGAGGACCATGAATTAGAGTGCTCTTGAGTTCAATTCAAGTGTTGAGTTAGCCCACAGGTGTTACTGATGAATGACATCAGGTGAAATTTTGACACTATTGGTTCCCAAGATCCATATGTGGCCTTTAAGGACCAGTGTTGGGAACTTCAGATTCCAATTCTATCTTAGAGGACTACTAGCCAGTCATATTTTCAGAATACCTTCAGATAATATTCACAAAATAAATCTGCATACAATGGAAACAATACATGCAGATCCCTCTCTTGTATATTCATTGTGCATATTCAGAAAATCCTTCAGAATGTGTTTGGGGAAGCACTGCTCTAGAGCATTCCCAGCCCTGGCTGGTATAAAAGCAGGAGTAAAGCCAAGCCACAGAGCATGGAACATCTGCAAAGCATGGAGATATTGTAGGGAAGTTTTGGAAACTCTTTCTGCAGTGATAATCAATGGGAAGTTCTGTGACAATGAAAAGGGACTCTCTTACTGAGGATGCATTCAAACAAGTACTGGTTCCCATGTAAGGGTAATGAATTTGACATACTGCCTTTCTGTGGTACAACTAAAGCAAGTACATACACAAGTTCTACTTTTTCTGCCCCTTAGTGGGCTTATAATCCCTAAATTTTTGAACCAGGGCCACTGGAAGGCTAGGTGACTTACCCAGGGTCACAAGGAACTGCAGTGGGAGCTGAACTCAGTTCCCCCTGGTTCTCAGCTCACTGCACTAACCATTAGGATAGTCCTCTGAGGACTGGGTTGAGAACCCCTGCTTTTAATGATCATAGTAAACAGAGTCATACTCGGCCAAGTCCGATGAATGTAGAGAGCAAGTTTTGGAGCTAACCTTGCATTAAAAGTCTCACCATTTATTTTAGCAAATATTTTAACTGAGTCATTACTTTACGAAATGGACAAAATCAATATTTCAGTCCTTTTGTTACTAATGTGCATCTACTCTGTGGAACAATTTAACAATCCATATTTATCTTAAATTCTTATTTGCTTTTAGTTTTCTCAGGTAAAAAGGTTGTTGAAAATGGTTTACAAATTAAAATTACTTTGAAAGAAATAAATTATGAAAACAAAGTATTCTTTAACATGAAGGAAAATGCCTTCAGGGGGATATAAAGTAGAACTGCATAACACAATGTATTATTGTGACCTCTGCTGGGCAAAAAGCAGCACTACAGTACAATGCCAAAATGAAAGAGTGACAGAAATATCTATAAAGAAATTCTGGTTAACTGGAACAAGTTCACAGCAGAGAGATATCTTTCTGTTCTAGTCTTCTAAAACTCAACTAAAGCTGCTGTTTTATCTTGATTGGTATACTTATAATGGGATCAATTTTCAAAGGTGACTAACTTTGGGAATTTGGCACCTCTAAAAAACAGTAAAGGCTCACTGGCCAATATTCAAAGCGATTTAGCTGCAGCTGACTGGTTAAATTGCTTTGTTGGGGCTAGTCGCTGAAATTCACAGTTAACGCATAACTCAAAGCCAGCTGCGTTTGGGGCATTCTGGGGATGGAGTCAGCACTTGGTCTCTTAAGTGTTGATAATTGGCCCTTGAGTGGCCAGGTTTAGCGCATAAATTTGACCACATAAAGTCTGACATAGTTTTATGCGCTAATCCATGGCCACTTAAACGCTGAATATTGACTTAAGTGACGGTTAGCTGGCTAAAAAATAACCAGATATTCAAAGCTGAAGTCTGGACAGGGCCCTGTGCAGGTTTTGAATATCACCACAGCTGGCTGAATATTGATCCCTGAATGCCTAAATTTAGCTTCCTAAAAAGTGGATAACGAAAGGGGAACACAAGCAATATGTCAAACAACAAACAAAAAAGAGAACTGCAGAGATGATAAACAAAATACCAAGTCTTTAATCTGAATCAATAAACAGTTTGTATCCCAAAAATATAGTCCGCTTTGGGTTTCAAACTGGGACCCGACATGGTCCTTGTTTTGAAAAACACTTCTTCCTCAGGGGTCCTAGAGAAACCACATTCTAGTGAACCATTTGGTATACAACAATTTTGGAGGACGGAAAAACGAATCTGGTAAGCTCCTTCGCATTACAGCAGGTGCCCCCACCAAGCCAGTGCCCCCCCTTACATTAGTGCTCCTAATATTGGTTTTAATTCTACACCTATAGAAAATAGAAACAACAAACATACAAGACTACCAGTGAATTTGCTGGCAGATAGAGAAGAACTCCGATTTCAGAAGAAGAATATTCAAAAAAAGATAGCAGCAACATTTGGGGCTTTGAACACATAAAAACAAAGACCACATGCACAAGGGCCTCTCCAATCAGGAGTGAATGCTGATGGGGAAAATATAGGTGTGCATTAAAACTGTAAAATGCGAAATGTGCGTCGCTTTTTGGATGGCCCAAAGCACCTACATGTAAACAGCAGCACTGTAAACTCCAAAGTGTGCCATATACACACGTAGATGCCAAGCAAATCTTCAAAACCGATCTCCTAAATCTTGGCAAATGAAGTGAAGGGCTAAATTTAGGAAACTATATTTTAGGTTCTACATATAAAGTACTTTTCAGCTGAAAACAACTAAACTAAACTAAACCTTAAGTTTATATACCGCATCATCTCCACAGAAGTGGAGCTCGACATGGTTTACAGGAATTAATAAAGAAAGGAACTCCAATGGAAAGAAGAAGGGCTTGGTAAAAAGGAAGGAAAGAGGGGACTTAGTATAATGGAGAGGGAGGGAGTAGTTACATTTTGGAGAAAAGCCAAGTTTTCAAATGTTTTCTGAAGCGTTGGAGGGAGGTCGAACTCCGAAGTGGATCTGGTGGAGTTGGGATTCGAGGAGAGAAAGAGGGGAGGAAGGATGCCGTGAAGAGATTTGAAGGCTAGACAGACGCATTTGTAGTGAACCCTGAGGATGACTGGGAGCCAGTGAAGCTTAGACAGAAGCGGGGAGACATGGTCCAATTTGCTTTTTGCGAAGATTAGTTTAGCTGCAGTGTTCTGAATCCACTGAAGTCTGAGAAGACTTTTCTTTGTTAGGCTTAGGTAGATGGAGTTGTAGTAATCTAGTCTGGATAGAATAATGGATTGAACGAGGACAGCGAAATGTTGTTGGTGGAAGCAGAATCTGACTTTTCTTAGCATGTGAAGATTGAAAAAGCATTTTTTTACTAGGGAGTTGATGTGGTCGTTGAAGGACAATGTAGAGTCAATGATGATTCCCAGAACTTTGCTAGAGTGCTCAAGCTGCAGATTGGTGCCAGAGGATAGTGGGATGAGGGAGGGTAGCTGATCTAATTTTGGGCCGAGCCAAAGTAGTTTTGTTTTGGTCTCATTTAGTTTCATTTGAACGGTGAGAGCCCAGGATTGGAGATTTGTTATACAAGAAGAGATGTTATCAGAGAGGTTGGTGAGGTTAGAGTCGGTCTCGAGAAGGACAAGGATGTCATCGGCGTAGGTGTAAAGTCTCTAATCTTGGTTGAAAGTTCTCCTAAAATTTGAGAACTTAATTTAGATACTGAAATTTTTTTGAATACTACTCCAACAAGAAAGAAAAACTTTAGTATGACAGACCATGTTTCATTTTCAATGTCTTAATCATCACACAAGTTCTACAAACTTTGGAGGGAAATGAAACAAAGAATTCTCTTATCAAATTAAAGCAAAGAAGCTCCATTTGGGCCTGAAGATATTCTACCAAGCTTACCTGTTGCATAGGGCAGCTGATACTGCCCTGGAAGCAATGAGTATCCTAAATGGTGGTGGTGGTGATGCGTTGACATCAAACGCTGAGAAGGGGAGGTCCGCGGCCGATCGCTGTTTCTCTCTCCACCTCCAGGTCCAACGACACTACTAGAGATACCACCTCCCCCACCGCCTCCAGGCACCCCACAACCACCTCGATCCCTTTCCTGAGATGACTTGTCATTTATCTGCCATAAAAAAGAAAATAGTCACAAGGGCTTTGCACTCTTGACAATGTAATGACCCTTATTCCGTATATTCCTGGAAATTAGTTTTCAATTCACTACTCAACAGAACCACAGTGCAAAATACTTTAAAAATTTCTCCTAGCTAAAGGATTCAATCCACAGCCAAAATCAAGACAGTGGAAACAATCAGTGTTATCATGGTGTGTTCATATATGATGTAGGCATCTCTTGCTTTGGGTTTCATTTGAATTTTATTCAGCATTCCCTGTAAGGTGCACCCAGGCAGCATATCCCAGACTGCCATTGAACATTGGAGCTTAAAGGGCCCCAGGTTCCTGTAGAAGTGAAGTGGCAAGAAATTCATTCCTCTCCCAGTTAGTGCTCTGCACTGGCTGCCAGCATCACAAGCATCTGTCAACATTAACATTCAGCATCACATTGTGTTGGCATATCCAGAGTTTCAGCAAAGGCTCCTGGGATATTATATTAAAGAATCTAACCCTTGAGAATATATGCAGATAGACTGAAAGGCCCCTGCCCATAGTTTACATATTTTAAACCCAATGCTTAGGAATATTCTTCAAGCCCTGGATTTTCAAAAAAGATATGGTAAAGACAGGAGCTTGAGTATAACAAAGGAACCCAGACAGCCTGGCTCCATCTACCAGGTCTTCAAAAGGGTCACACCTCCTTGTCCATTAGATCAAAAGGAATACCAACAGGTGATACAGAAGATATTGGAAAAAGGGAGAAATACTAGATTTACCTAAAATAATAGGACACATATCCTCTCTTCCCACACACTCCTCCCTCAGTCATTTTCAGAGAGGCAGCCACATTTTTCCTTATACACAAAAGAAAACAGCTCTATGACCTCTCTCTTCTAAGTATTGTACCTTTGTACCTTTGTAATAAGCCTATTTCTATTCAAACTATATCTTTTCTGCACCACCCCAGGCTGTTGTCTTATTATTCTGCAATCCCACTATCTCTCTGTTGGGACCAAAAGACTAGCAAAGATTACAGCATCTTCAAGATTTGTTGACCAGAGTTTCTGGCTGCAGATCTCTTGCAACCGATTAAAGGGTAGGCGAGAAGGAGCTGAAAAGATAGAGGATCAGCTACAGAGGAGTGAGATGAGATGATAACGAAAGGATGCAAACCAAAAAGCAGGAGAGCGAAGGAAATAAGTAAGAACTGAGAGGATAAAGGAACCACACTGATTCCCATGGCTTGTGCACTATTTCCTTCTGGTGGTGATTTAGCAGTCGTTGCTGACAGGTCATGGGAAACATTTTGCTCAGGTTCAGATTTTTGATATGAAGCAACTACTGTCAATTCATATTTATTGAGGACGTCACCCTCAGTTTTTTTGACCTGGGTGAGTTTGTTTGAAAGGTTCAGCTTCCTACCATGGTAGAGAATATTGTTTTGATGCCTTTATTGAAAGATCTATCTCAAGATAAAAGTATGGTGTCCAATTATAGTCTTCTTGCCAATATTCCTATATTTACAAAGGTGATTGAGGACTGGGTGGCAGAACAATTTCAGGGTTATTTGGAATAGTATACTGTTTGGCTTTCGTAGGAGTTTCAGTACAGAGACCTTACTGGGCTGCTACTGGACCAAACAGGAATCTCAAAGATGGTTTTAAATTGGTTCAGAGTTCTTTTTTAATCTATAAATTGGTTCAGAGTTCTTTTTTAATCTATAGCATAAAGATGGCAGAAGATGGCTCAGCTTCTTCCCTATTTCTGCTTTCTTCTGTTCTTTTTAATCTCATGTGTACACTTGGGAGGGATTTATTAGAACTTGGGGTACATTTTTATTCCTATGCAAATAATATTACTCTTAATTCCAGCATCACCTGATTTGGATAGCACATTTGCTTATCACTGTTTTTTGACTCTGAAGAATTTGGTTAAGTCCTCCACAGCTAAAGCCTGTTCAGAACAATGTTTTTCAATTTCAATCGGAACAAGGAGAACAAGATCCTCATAGATAACAAGTAGCAGAGATGAAGTGAGGTCCAAAGAAGAGAGTAAAAATCTGAATCACCTTTAAGCGTTTTGAGTGTAGTTTTGGATCCGGCCCTTACTATGGAGATACAAGTTGCTCGGTTGACACATAAAGCCTTTCATGTCCTACAGAAACTTTGCAGTATTAGAAATAATTTTCTGCATATCCATTTTAGGATATTGGCTCAGGCTTTGTTTTTACCTTTGGTTGACTACTGTAACCTTGTTTTTGCTGGAGTTTCTCTGAAGTTGCAGAGTTTACGAAGTAGTGCAGCTGGGTTGATTTGTCATGTAAAATGGTTCGATAGAGCAACAGCTTTATTGAAGGAATTGCAACAGCTACCAATGCAAGTTCACAACTATTTTAAGGTTTGTTCTTTGACTTTTAAATCCCTTTATGGCAGTCTCCCAACTGTATAAATCGCTTTGGGCTTTTATCTGCAAACAATTTAATCTATTTGAGTTTCTTATTAGTTGTTTCTACATTTTCCATTAATGATTTATGATATGTATAAAAGATATGTTCAACTATGACTGTCCTATCAGACTACAAATTCCTGTTTAAAAAGTTTCTGTGTTGATGATGTCTTTGGGTTTTGTGTATTTTATTGAATATCCTAGATATGGCTAATCATCTTTGTTGTGATTCACACAGAACCTCTTATGGCACTTAGGAATTGGGTTGGCCACTGCTGGAAACAGGATGCTGGGCTTGATAGACCTTCAGTCTGTCCTAGTTTGGCAATTCTTATGTTCTTATGTTATGTTCTAAAGATGGCCAGCAGTGACACTCACATTATATTACATTAGGGATTTCTATTCCGCCATTACCTTGCAGTTCAAGGTGGATTACAAAAGAATTATCCAAGATGTATTACAACAAGAACTTACAAAAAAAAAAAATTTAAAAAAATTGGTCATTTTCAAAAAGAATGATAAATGGGTAAGGTTATTTGTTTGGGCTTTAGTGAGAGGTGGAGTTTGAGACTTGCGGTATTATTTCTTTTTTCAGAGTTTTCTTGAAGAGTATGGTCTTTATTTCTTTTCTAAAAGTCTTGTAGTCGAGGGATGCCGTCAGTAGATTGGCGATTTGGTTGTCTAGTTTGGCTGCTTGAGTGGCCAGAAGGCCATCATATAGTTTTTTTCCGTTTGACCTCCTTAATTGGGGGGTATGAGAATGGGGTGTGAGTTTTCCTATGTCTGGTTGCGGTGTTGTGGATGAGGCGGTTATTCAGGTAGTTTGGACTGTCTCCGTATAAAGTCTTAAATAGTAGGCAGTAGAATTTAAATTGTATTCTAGCTGGGATCGGAAGCCAGTGCGATTGGAGATATGCTTCTGTAATGTGATCATGTTTCTTTAATGAGTAGATGAGTCTTAGTGCTGTGTTTTGGATAGTTTGTAGTTGTTTTGTTATGGTTGTAGGGCATGGGAGGTAGAGGATATTACATTAGTCAAGTAGGCCTAGTATTAAGGAATGAACTATGACCTGGAATTGAGTTTTCTCAAAGAATTTCCGAACTTGTCTTAAGTTTCTCATGACTAAGAATGACTTTTGTATTGTTTTATTTGCGGTTGCATGGTGCAGCATCTGTCGATAGTTATTCCTAGCAGTTTTAGGGTGGTTTGTATGGGGTAGTTGATTGCATTGATTTCAATGTTGGTTATGGTTGGTATTTTGTTGTTTTCTAGGAAGATGAATTTTGTTTTATCTGGGTTCAATTTCAGTTTGTGATCTTTCATCCAGGTTGCTATTGATTTTAGTGTTTGGTATATTGTGTTCGTCATGGAGAGTTCAGGTTGATCGAAGGGTATGAGAATGGTAATGTCATCGGCATAGCTGTAGGAGGTTATGCCTTGTTTTTCCAGGTGAGAGCTGAGGGAGGCTGTATAGAGATTGAAGAGAGTCGAAGATAGAGGGGATCCTTGGGGAACTCCGCAGGGGTTTGACCAAGGTTCAGATTTTTGTTTGTCTGATTTTACTCTATAGGTTCTTGATTTAAGGAATCCTTCAAACCATGAGTATACTTTATCTGTAATACCTATTGTATCCAGGATTTGTAGTAGAATGTTATGGTCCACCAAGTCGAATGCAGTGGTAAGGTCTAGTTGTATGAGCATCATTTTTTTTCCTGTGCTGAGATGTTGTCTGGCTGTGTCCAAGAGAGATCCTAGTAGTGTTTCCGTGCTGAAGTTGTTTCTGAAGCCGGATTGTGTGGGATGGAGTATGTTATGGTTTTCTAGGTAATTGGAGAGGAATTTGGCAACTAGTCCTTCTATTATTTTGACGTAGAGTGGAATAGAGGCAATGGGTCTGTAGTTGGCTGTTTGGTCTATCGGTCCTTTGGGGTCTTTGAGGATCGGAGTGATGATGATTTCGCTGAGGTTGGTAGGGTAGTGGCTGTTTATTAGCGAGATTTGTATCCAGTTTAGAAGAAGAGCACAGAATTTTGTGCTGGATGTTTTTAGGAGATATGGTGGACAGTTGTTGAGGTCACAGGATGCATGGCTGTATTTTTTGTAGTATTTGTTGAATTCGGTCCATTGTATGTTGGGGAATTGAGACCATATTCTATCTGCTGCAGTAGAATCTCTATCTATGGGGAGTATTGTGAATTCGTTAGGATGGGTAGAGGTGTCATTGAGGGTAGCTCTTGCATTGGTAAAGTGCAAAGTGAAATTCCGCTGTTAGGAAATGGCCAGGAAACAGCAATGATCTTGGAGAAAGTTCTTGGTGCCGTGGCCAGACCAAAGGACAATATAAGAACATAAGCAGTGTCTCTGCTGGGTCAGACCAGGGGTCCATCCTGCCCAGCAGTCCACTCACGCGGCGGCTCATCAGATCCAGGACCTGTATAGTGATCTCTATCTATACCCTTCTATCCCTTGTTTCTTCAGGAATTCATTCAATCCCTTCTTGAACCCTGATACTGTACCCTGTCCTATCACACCCTCTGGAAGCGCATTCCAGGCATCCACCACCCTTTGGGTGAAGAAAAACTTCCTAGCATTGGTTCTGAATCTGTCCCCTCTTAATTTTTCCGTATGCCCTCTCGTTCTTGTAGTTTCTGAAAGCTTGAAGAATCTGTCCTTCTCCACTTTCTGTATGTCCTTCATGATCTTGTAAGTCTCTATCATGTCCCCTCTAAGTCTCCGCTTTTCCAGGGAAAAGAGCCCCAGTTTCTCTATTCTTTCAGCATATGAAAGGTTTCCCATACCTCTTATCAATCGCGTCGCTCTTTTCTGAACCCTCTCGAGTATCGCCATATCCTTCTTAAGGTACGGCAACCAATATTGGACGCAGTACTCCAGATGCGATACAACGGCAGGATGACCTCTTTTGATCTTGTTGTAATGCCTTGAACTGGAAATATCTGCTCAATATGGCAAACCGCAGAAATTGTTGATAGCTTGGCCATATTGGAACGTGAAAAGTACACTTTTATTTATTTATTCAATTTTCTATACCGTTCTCCCAAGGGAGCTCAGAACGGTTTACATTAATTTATTCAGATACTAAGCATTTTCCCTGTCTGTCCAGATGGACTCACAATCTATCTAATGTACCTGGGGCAATAGGGGAATTAAGTAACTTGCCCAGGGTCACAAGGAGCAGCATGGGTTTGAACCCACAACCTCAGTCTTGAGGAACTCCCCTGGATGAACTGACACAATCATGGGATGCAGGGTCTTCATGCAGAACTTTGAAACTTTCAAACACTGATTTAACCCCTTGAGGTCTAGCACCAGCCAAACGTGCTCTCTTTTTGGGGACCACAAAGTAAATGGAATAGAGACTGATTCCCTGCTCTTCCAGAGGAACAAGACAAATAGCCTGAAGAGATAAAACATTCAAGGTTTCTTGAATGGCGAATTCTTTGACGCCCACTCACACATGATTCTCCAAGGGTGGTCCAGTCCTTCCCAAACGACCCACCTCTAAAGGGGAGCCTCACAAGTCTAGCTTTGAAGGCTGAACCTGCAGCCCAGTTGTGCAGCCAGGGAAATTCCCCTCGAAAAGCTGCATAGCAAGTCACAGACTCCATCCGTCAGGTAGGCCAGACCAGCCTTAATCTGCATACCCAGATGGGGGTCCTTCCCCAACAACTGTTGATACCACTCCAGGCAAGCTCAAGCCACTTAGGATGTACAGACCAAGGCTTGAAGACCCAGAGCTGCCACCTCAAAGGCCCGCTTCAGGGCATGCTCAATTTTCCTTTCTTGGAGATCCTGGAGAGCAACTCCACCTTCCACTGGAAGCGTCATCTTCTTCACCATCGCAGACACCAAAGGTTCCTTCCTTCTCTTTCAACAAAGGGGGATAAAGGCGAGCAGTCGCCTAGCCCAACTTCAGACTCATATCTGGATTATGCCATTCCACTAAGATCAGGTCCTGAATGTCCGGATGCATGGGAAATGCCTTGGGTGGCCCCTGAATGCCCTTCATCTGGAAAGCCTTCTGGTTGGCTGTAGCAGTGGTCATTGGCTCCGCGATGGCACCGTCAATGCCTCCATAATCAGAGAACCCAGTTCTTCTCTATGGAAAAGTCTTAAGACATTCGGGTCATCCCCTTCGCCAGGTGGAAGCTCTCCATCCTCCAAAGGCTCTCTAAAGCATGCCTCTTCTGGGCAAAAGGAGGCCCAGGCAGATGGGGAGGGAGACCTAGACCAATCTCCACCATCCAAATCCTGCTGGTGCACCCTAGGATGCTTTGGCACTGGGGGAACCAATTGATTATCCATAGGGAGGGCCACACTGAAGATCCAGCCTGGTGCAACACTAGGACGAACTCTAGGGAGAACATTGATCCCTGCTGCATATCTATGCTCAATGACACTGAGGAAAAGAGGTCTGCAGATCCGGAAGACTGGAAAGAGGATAAATGATCATTCCCTTGTGTTGCCAAAAAGGCCGCTATTCCTGCACTGCCTGAAGCTTGCTGAGAACCTGCAACTTACCATGAATCAGAGGGTCATATTGCCAGCTGGAGTGGTATGCGGTCCAGAACCATGGATTCACCTGCTCTTTCCTTCTTGATATGTGGTTTACCTGCCTTGCAAGGACACCTCCCTGAGGTTTCCCAATGAGCTCTGCATCAGGGTCAGCACTTTGTCATCTCCACTGGAGTCGTCACACTGAGGGCTAGACCATCTGCCAAGACTTTTTCTCTTGGATCAGGGACTCCCTTAACTGTTGACAAGTGATTCCCCAAGGTCGAGCAGTGATGACGCTATCGAAGAGGAATGGCTGAATCAGGGAATCCTTCCACCCTCAGGCGCAGCAGTCCCCCATCCCTACCCTCTAGCTGCTAGCAAAGGAGTCCCCAAGTCGGATAGTAACCACTACTGTCGCTAAAGGGTGATCAAGGCCTGCACTGCCAATTTAGAAAATCCCTCACCTGCCAGACAGGGAAACTGCTTGCCAGCTCACATGGTCTGGGGTAAACGGAAACCCTGCTACTGATTCCCACCTCTTAAACACAAACTGTGTTCCCCTGTCTTCCTTTCCTCTCTTTGTAGTCCCTGAGAATGCAGCCCTGCTCTCCCTTGCATTTAATTTGATCTTTTCTTTTTGTTGTTTGTTTTTCAGAATCAGGCTGAAGTGGCTGCAAGACCTAGGAAAGGAACCGAAGGGCAGGAGATATCAGGAAGGAGGCAGAGGCTGGCATCACCATGCATGCAGAGCCATCCTAGGGAGTTCAAATGGAAGCCAGTCACCAACTGGACCAGGAGCAGTCTATCCAGTCACAGAGCTGAAAGCTACGTACATCCACCTGCTTGGAGATAGAAAATACTGAGGAGGTGAGAAGGAGGTTAGAACCTATATCTCATAGCTCTTCACGTGTGTTCTATCTCTACCTGCTGGTCAATGGACATAACTATTTCGCTGGTCTGGAATAGTGGGATGGATGCTATGGAATGCTGTATTCATTTCTAACTAACATAAAACAACACTGTTTGAGACAGTCCAGGGCCTTGTAAGGTGCTCTCTGGTTGCTGGGTAGCTGGCCTTTTGGAGCAGATAAAGATCACATGGAGACTTCCTAGGCAAGTAGAGATTTGTGTCTACCTGGCACTTTTGTTATAAAACCACCATTATTTGAGAACAAGAGTGTGCATCCTTTCTTTTGAAATAAAGGTTAACTTTCCTCAGTTATAAGGATTCTAAATGGATGCAGGTATTATCAGTGTCTAAGTATACAGACAGTAATTAACAGTAAAAGTCAGTAGCAATAGGGTATTCATCTTACAAACACTGATTAAAAAATCCATAGTCATGGGCATCAGCGTTCACAGCAACATGGTGTCACTATGGAGTTGCACATGAACCCATTAAACGTGGACAGATGAGGTGCTAGCTTTCACTTAATTTTCTGGAAGGAAAAGGCAAAAGACCAAGGGAGCGCTGTAAGTTGTCTGAATAAGCCAGCAAACATTGCGCATGTTTGAAGGAAGGGGATTTTCAGACAGCCAGTTTAGACAAGTTAATGGACTTAAGGACTGTCCTTTTAGTTTCCAAGAGATTTTCTATTACATCATTCCACAAATTTCGGAGAGATGACAACAGTTTTTCCCATTAGACTATCTAGCAGCCTTACTGTATATAATCCTTTTTCTTATTATGTGTGCTTCTCTCATTGTCTGAATAGTGATACTAACCCTTGGCCCCTTAGACATGACACTCTGAACTGAAAAGTTGGTTAGCACTGAATTGCTGTGACTGTTGGCAATACATGAGTCCCCACTCTCCCCCAAAGTTCCAGTGATTTTCCTATTTCCCGCTGTGTATTGTCCAGACATGATTTGCTTCCTCTTCCAGTCAGGTCTAGCAAGTAGTTACTGATTCCAAACCTCTGGCAGGAGTGTGTCATGATACACTTCAGCCCAGAGTGCAATGGGGTTATTTCCTCTACCGTACATATCATGGCCCTTCTCATGGTTCCATGAGGCTAGACTCTTAGAACTCTCTCTCTTATCTTTTTAATTGTACCTTTTTGAAAAAAGCCAAGCTTTCTGAGTTCTATATCTGCCTTAACAGCAGAGATTTGTATTTTAAAGAGGGCAAGAGGTTTTTAAGCCAAATTATCCACTTTCTGTCTAATATAATTTATTAGACAAGTTAAAAGGCGCTGCAAAAGACAATCTACCTTATCATCTAAGACTGTGGCTCTCAGCCAGGTTTTCAGAATATCGATAATGAATCTACATGAAATATGCATCCGCTCCCACTACTGAAGACACACTGATCTCATGCATATTCATAGTGGATATTCTGAAAACCTGACTGGCTGGTGCTTCCCCAGGACAGATTTGAGAAACACGTATGGTCGGATTTACTCTGCTGCCTCTCCCGAAATAAACACACACTGTCTTGGTGTCTACTCTCCTTACCGTGGGTGACTTGCTCTTGTAGTGACTGATGTGCTGCTGCAGGATGTCCAGTGCCTTTGACTCGGAGCTGGATTTACAGCTGACACTGGGGCTGGCTCGGGACTTCTCTAAGTCCTCACTCCCAGAGACTTTGTTCCCATAGGGGGAGAAGGAATAGCTGGAGGGCAGGTAGGAACCTGGCAAAAACACAAAACAAAACACCACACCCAACTAGTAAAGCAACAGTACTAACAACAGTCATATCATTTGGTCTATAGTCACAAGAAACAAAACCATTAGGTCCCCCCTCCTATCTTTACCATTTCCCATTTTTTAAACTTTAATTTTACTTCAAATCTATAATAAAACAACCAAATGCAAATACAACATATACAAACAGAACAATTATAAATTATCTAATTTCCCTCCCCCCATATAGTCCCAACAAAACAGCATAATAGCAAAAAACAGTGTTCTTCAACCACCGGTCCATAGAAATTTCCTGACGATCCACAGGGCCAGCATGTGCATCAGGCCCAAACAGTGTTCTTCAACCGCCGGTCCACGGTGCGATCGATGCGGCGTTATCTGAGCCAGCTCCCTCTTCCTCACTGATTCAGTGCACAAAGCCACGGGCAGTGGCTCCTACGCGCATCCTGCGCCTGAACCGGAAACCTTTTCTCTGACTTTGCAACATCAGAGGGAAGGCTTCCAGATGAGACACGGGACGTGCACGGAGCTGCTGCCCACAGCTTTGTGCACTGCATCAGTGAGGAAGAGGGAGCTGGCCCGAAGATAATACCAGGGGCGGAATAAAATGGCCAGGCGGGAGCAGGCCAGAAGGTAAGGCATAGCATGGAGGGAGGGAGACAACAAAGGTAGGGGTAATGATTTTATTTTTGAATTTAATGGTTGAATTATGTCAATTTTGAGAATTTACATCTGCTGTCAGTGTGCTTTGTGTAGTTTAATTTTGTGGTTAACCATTATGTGTTGTTAATAAAATTATATTGTGTATCTGTGAAAAATGAATGGAAAAAATAGTGTTACAATTAGTACTATTATGGGGGCGGGGTCTGGCCCACGACTTAGCCCAGTGTTCTTCAACTACCGGTCCACGGACTGATGCTGGTCCAAAGAAAAATTCTTTTATTTCTGCCGGTCCATAAGTGTAAAAAGGTTTAAAAACATTGGCAAATAAGATAGCATTAATAAAAAATAGATATAAAAAAGAAGAATAAAACTAGGTCCTATACTTGTACACATTCTGGAGAGACAAGGTATACAGTGCATACAATACATCCTGTCAGAATTATATTACTGTGTGCTGGCATATCCAGAAGGAAAGCAATGGATTCTGGGATATTATATTGAACAATCTGACCTTGTGAATGTCTGCAGATACACTGAATGGCTCCTGCCAATCTACATGTCTTAAGCCTAATGTCTGGGAGTATCTAGGTCTTTCAAAAGATATGATAACGACAAGTGCTTGGCTCCTGCTACCAGGTCTCTGCAAGAGTCATACTCGCTTGTCAATTAAGGGCCATTATTTCAAACAAATACTAAGGGCTAGATTCACTAAGCCCATCGAAGTCCTATCTTCCCGTCAAAGTCCTAACCCTCTGGCCTTGCACCTGCATGACCTGGTGACCTGGTGAGCTGTCTATTCCTATAAAATATACTTTTTATGCACTACCTGGCTCTTGTCTCATCATCTTATTTCCCACTGCCTCTGAGGCCTGAACCTGGGACCCCAAAAGACTACACATGCACAAAAGACTACATCTCCTAGACGTAAAGTGAACATCAGTGGTAACATTAAGTATGTGCTGAGTATATACCATTCTACAAATGGGGGTCAGACTTAAATCTAAATGTCCCTGCCAGTCACAGTAAATTTACATATAAAATATGCATGCCATAAGACTGTGTCTTGAAATATCATAATGTGGGAAGACCCGAGTTCTCCAACTACTATTTCAATTCAGATCAGAGTATTTCAAAGGGATTCTGCTATTTATTTTGACCCAGCACTTTCCTCCTGCACCGTAAAAAAACAGTAGGTTCGGGCTGCAGCCTCCTCCTCCCACTCCAGCTACAATGGGAATAGGTAAGCAAGTTCCAAAAGATGCCAGTGGCTTTTCAGGAAAACACAACAAAGGTTACCAATGGTGTTAGGTCTCTTTTTATTGTGATTGACTCAACACAATCGTGTTTTGGCCCACAAGAGGCCTGCCTCAGGAGTCTTGTAGTTAAGTCGTGATAGACAAAATCACAGTACTCTTTTACCCATCATGGAAAGTACTACTCCATATAAAACCTGCATTTGCGGCTGAACTGTAACAAAAAAAAAACAGGGCCATTGTAAAAATGGTGCGATGTTTAAATATCAGCTGTTTTTCTTTGTTACAGCTCAGCCGCATATGCAGGTTTTATACAGAGTACCGGTAGTACTTTCCATGATGAATAAAAGAGCATTGTGATTTTGTCTATCACGACTTAACTACTGAGGCAGGTCCCTTGTGGGCCGAAACACGATTGTGTCGAGTCAATCACAATAAAAAGAGACTGAACACCATTAGTCACCTTTGTTGTGTTTTCCTGTCAAGCCATTGGTCACCATTGTTGTGTTTTTTTGATATTCACGGTTGTGAAGGCAGATTCTCCTGTTCATATTCCTTGACAGGAAACAGCCATAAATAGGACTGGGACCTGGCATCAGAAGCCTTTCATTCAAAACCTCTGGTGGAATTGTCTCCTTTTATCTCCCTTCCATGCTCCATGGCTCCCTGTGGAATCCTGCCACATCTTGTAAGGAATATGACTCCCATTCTGCCCCACCCCCAACGCATCCCCAGTCTTGGCCAAATCTTGGTAATGTAGCAGAAAGTTTGAGCCAGGAATTATGTACATGGCAGTGCTAAACACTGAGCCACTATTGTTTTCACTTCTATCCTGCTAGTTTCCTTCTTTTCCTTTGGATGTCTGCCATAACTGGAACTGGCTATTACTAGGCAATAGAGCCATGACAATTCTTTGCATATTCTTGTAGACTTCCCTAGCCAGCCACTGAAAGGACCACCCTATAGTTCCTTCTGGAACCAGTACGTACATTCTAGTTCCAGCCAGCTAGTGTCACTATTGGGCAATGTCTGAACTCCCTCTGAAGAGCTATGAACACAGTTCCCAGGGAGCCAAAGCTGGGTCTTCTGCATGACATTGCTCTACCAGGTCAGTTTAGTATTTTGAAGTTATTGAATGCAGCCATTCCCCACCAATATGAATCAAGGAGACTGCCAGTTTATTCTGATCAGAGCTCCATGCAGGCATCACGCTGATATACATATCAAGTATGAATTTAATATACTGTATAAGGTTTAAAAGTGAAATCAAACAATTTTGGGCATATTTGGCAAAAAATGAAATTGCCTATTGTTTGAGGCTGTTATCTGTTATCTATGTACACCTGTCTTGACCCAGAAACCTCTAGAAAAAGTTTCTCAGTTTAAGTATTGGGTAGATGGGATCAGAACTCTTCAGAGAAGCACAGAGGACAGAGCCAAGGCAAATTGGGATGCCCTAGATACAGAAGCAATAGAGGCAGAGTTTTTAACTGTAGAAGTGTGCAAACATTTTATAATTAAGGAAAATTCCAGTAGCCTAATTACGGTAACTGGTTCAGTTAAAAATATTAAACACTTTTTCCCCCAGAGACCCTTGTCAAATGGTCCTGCTGGGACCCTCCACAGTTGGGATTATGGAGATTTTGGTACATTAGAAAAACATACTGATGTCTAGGCATGATGACTCCTAGAGAGGAGAGAGCAGGAGCAAGAAAGGCCTCCCAGGCTGGAAGAAACAGAAGCATCGCTAAATGGTCCTGAGTCCTGCAAACATCTCTTTTGGAATTAAGTCATTATACAATCAAACTTGAATAAGCTGTCATGCTGATGAAACCAGGGGTTTTGGTTTCCTGCAGGTACTGTGATGGCATCAGTTATTACATTAACTTACTCTTTTGGAGGCACCAAAGTTTAATGCCAAAATTTGGGAGCAACGTTTAAACTGTCCCCATTATCAAAGGTCTTCATCGGGTTTCAAAGAGAAGGCAGCTGCATGTATTTACTCTGAAACTTAATGAGAACATTCTGGACCTGCTTTGGGTAGCTTTTCTACAGAAAACAACACAGGAACACTTGAAAATACAATCCATGTATGCTAGCTTCCAATCCCCAAACATGGCCCAAGGCCTCTCTTTAAGTGAGGCTAACCAGTACCTATAGTGTGGAACACCAAGCATATTTTTAACAGTATGGAAAAATTATGTTCTTACCTGTTAATTTTCTTTCCCTTAGACGCAGCAGATGAATCCAGAGACCAATGGAATAGCTCACATCTACCAGCACGCGGAGATAGAGAAACTGATTAACAGGTGGTCCTACTGGCTGGCACTCCTCCTGTCTCATCAGTATAGCTCCTTGCCCAAGCACACGTAACCAGCAATAGGCATAGCATGTAAAAAACTTCTTTCCCATAACAAATCTCAAAATGCAATAATACAGAAAACAACCCGCCATAATAACAAACTGCGAAAGTTGCAAAAGAAAAAACCGAGAGACAATATCCAGAAAGGGTGGGGCTCTGGATTCATCTGCTGCGTCTAAGGGAAAGAAAATTAACAGGTAAGAACATAATTTTTCCTTCCCTAGCAACAGCAGCAGATGAATCCAGAGACCAATGGGATGTAGCAAAGCAATCCTCAATCTGGGTGGGAAGCAAACGCCGCCTCCGCAACAACCGAAGCACAAAACGCCCCTACCGCATGCGCCCCCACATCCAAGCAGAAATGGGGAGAGAAAGCACTCTCGGAAGACCAATTAGCTGCGAGACAAATCTCCTCCAAGGAAAAAACCTCTGGGCCGAGCCCAAGAAGTAGCCATCGCTCCAGCGGAATGGTCATGAAGTTCTTTCGCCAACCGCTTCCCTGCCAGCAAGTAAGCATAAAGAATGTCCTCCTGGACCCATTGAGCGATGGAGGCTTCGGACGCCGCCAAACGTTTGAGGCGTCCCTTGAAGAATACAAAAAGGAGATATAAACAACTAGAAGTCGTTAGAAACCGAGCTCATAGAGAACGCTACGTACATATCAAAAAATGCAGTGAATAAAAGCACTGCTCCCAATTTCCCCTCCCAGGAAGAAGGAAGGAAAAGCGAGCATGACATAAAAGAAAGGATGACACCCCATTAGAAAAAAATAATGGTACCATCCGAACTGATACCCCATATTTCGGAAATCAGAAATAGGAATCCCCATTGAACAAGGCCTGCAACATAGAAAACTGCAGAGCTGAAGCCATGGCCACAAGAAACCCCATGTTCAACGGCACAGCCCTTTAGAGTCCCAAAAGACAAGGATGAAATGAAGCCTTCGGTATACTGAGAAGTACGTGAAGATTGTACTCCAAACCGGGCTTTCTAAGAGGCGCATGAATATACTGCACTCTGTTTAGGACCTGAACTACATGAAGCTGAGAAGTAAGCGAAGAGCAATATACCTAGCCCTTGTAACAAGCCAAGAATGGCACTAGAAGCTGAAGGAAATTGAACGCTAAGCCCTTGGCAATACACCTGTGCCAAAAAGGAACTCTGGAGTGGTTCAAACGTTAAGAAGCACCCAAGAAAGGAAAAACCTCCAAAAGGAAGCAGAAGCCACAGGAGAAGACGTCCGTAGCACCTGGATAAGAGAAGAAACAACCTGCTTCGCATAACCCTTACACGTCAGCCAAGATTTTTCAAAAAACTAGGTCGTAATACTAAAGTAGTACAAATATCCATGTTGAACGGACCCTAGGCGAGCAAAGCCGAAGATACCAGGAAACTTCTTAGTCCGGCTGTCGAAAGACTCATCAAATCCGCAAAGTAAGGATGGCGCCGCCAATCCAGAGATTCTACAAATACTGTGCCAGGAAAGCGAGCTCGAGGTGGCAAATCCAAGCCATCATCAGCCAGCGGAAAACACTGAAAAAGAGAAGGCAGAAGCGAGAAAGGAGCCATGCAGCTACCCCCTCTAACTCCCACTCCCTGGGCCCGCCGAAGAAGCTAGGAAGCTTAGAATTGAGAGACGAGGCCATGAGGTCTAGGTCAAGCAGATCTCACGTCCATAAAAAGAGCTAGAACGCTTGAGCCACAAATCTCAATATCCAGGATGCAGAAGATTACACTATTACTAACATGCACACTTTCCAGAGCGTACACAGCGCTGTACACTGTAACATACAAGAAGTGGGCCATGCTCAGATTCCGTGGAGAGAAAGTCTATCCAAACTCTTATCCTGATCCATAAAAGAATCTGCCAACAGAAGACGAAGATGAGAGTCCACCCATTGAAGCAGAACAACTTCACCTGTCAATGAGTACAACACCTACTGCCCAAGCAGTAGAGAAATACCCCCATCCTAATACTGACCAAAAGGACCCTCAGCGGCAATCCGGAAGAATGATCTGAAGCTCCAGAAAGGTAGCCTGACCCTGCTCAAGAGCAGAAGAATGAACAAGTACTGAGTCGCCTCTGAAGACCAGACTCCAGGAGCTGAGGATGGAAGCCACGGAGCCCCCCAACCCGACAGCCCGGGATGGTCGGTGGTCATGAGATAGTCCAGCAAAGACCGAGGCATGCCTTGAAAAGAGAAATCGCGCTGAGCCACCAAATCATACAGAGTGATGCAGGAGGAGCATACCAAATAATTGGTGCCCTGAGATACCGGGAACCACCGGAACAAAAGCGACTGCTGTAGCGTAAGAAGGGGAAAGCAAGCCAAAGTCCCCAGTGGAGTCAGCAATATGGATCCCAGAAACTGTACAGAATCCCATACTCTTGGTCATGGTAAGCGAAGAAGAATACCAATCTGAGACCGAGACCCCACGCCCAAGTCTCCGGAAAGAAACACATGTCTCTCCTATATGAATAAAAACATCACCCAGATATACCTATAAATAGTACAGGAGAAAAGAGTGCTGTGCAAATTCAAAGATGCACGTGTAAAGAACTGAGGAAAAGATATCACCCTTTTCGTGTCAGTCAAATGGCCTGACTGGAAGTCGTCTGAATCAAGCAGGCAGTCAAGAAGAAATTAGATGAATCGCCTGGAAGCGCCAAAACGGTACCACCGCCCACATCACCTAAAACGTTCGTGAAGCCTTGGGTAGGCAAAATGGCATGTGCCAAAACCGAAAGCGCCGCTCCAAGAGAGGCAGGCAAACCAAGTGCCGATTCGGAGTCATAGAGAAAATGTAAATATACTCCCAGGTTGTCTGCAGAAATGTGTAACCCCGAGAAACTAATTCAGCAGAATGGGATCCAGCCTGCCTAATGCCCCCTATCTCGGGCACCATGCAGTAAGTGGAACAACGTCCCTTAGTTCCCGAAGAACTACAAGAACCGTCCTGAGGACCAGTAACACTGAAAAGGGAAACACAAAACATAAAGACTCCAAGTACGAACTGGAAAACCTGAGGAGAATGCAAAGATGCAAGCATCCTGAAAAATTTTCACAGCCCTCTGACCTGACATTATAGCGTCTTCTCCCTCATGAGAAAGCCTGAAGAGTCATTGGAAGAAGTCAAGATCCCCTCAGAATGAAGTGCAGAAGGTCAGGGAATGGAAGAATGAGACTGTAGGATCTGCAAGAAGATTCTTCTAGGAAAAATCAAGGTTCACAATGTAAAGAGGAATATACTGGAACCATGAAAACAGTACTAACCCCATGCAACATGAACGAAATACGTATGTCCTTTAAAGTGAATACGTACTAGACTCAATCAAGATGCTGCATCTACCGCCCCGTGGAAAACAACAGCATCCTCACAGGTATCAGACAAAGCTCACATCGTTAATGAGAGCTTCAGGGATGAGGCTAACAGCCACATAGTGCGTGATCCTCCGTGGGTTTGATAGAATAGGTACTGGCTCCTGGTTAAAAGGAGCTGTACAGCCCTTTCTGTCTGGTCGGGGGGGCCCGTCTAGCATGTGCCATGAGAAAATGGTGACAGGAGAAACCAGCGTGATAAGCATGGAAATCTGAAGTCCAGGCCCCCTCAGAAATAGAGAAAGAGAGTCCTGGCCGCAGGAATATGCGCAGTGTCATTATGCCCATAGAGACAGCCCGAACTTGGAAACTGCTTGTACTACCTTTAGGCATAAATATCCTGTGCCACTACTAGACACATGCAGCTCAGTACAGAGGTCCAAACAAGGACAGTTACCAATAGACAAAGGCTCAATCTGCAGGGACCCCAAGAGAGACAATGAGATACCTGTGTGAAATACAGGGCACTATCTTACTGCTGATCTCACTGTGCCATGAGTTGCCGTATGTCGCCCCAGTCTGGAGACAAACCGAGACTGGGTGACCTAGCACAGGTCAGAGTCTCTCTGGTAAACCCCTTGAGTGCTAACTCCAGAGTCCGATTAAACAAGCAGCTTCCTTCAAGGGAGTACAGCAGGAACACAGACATAGACATATAAAGCTGCCCAAGCTTGTCCCAAAGCTGGTGAAACACATACAACTTGTCTGAACCGGAAAGGAGAGAAGCCTCGGCATACCCTGACCAAAGTCAGCTGGAAATAAACTACCGGAACGCTGCAGCTCTCCCGCCATCGCCGGAGACCCGCTGCATCAACGCTCCTAGAAACATAGTCGGATTCGAGCCCCGCAAAATTTACCCTGCCGCGGCTTGCATAGAAAGAAAATCAGACTCGGGGAATAACCAGAAGAACGGCCCACAGTGCCGGAAAAAACATATCCCATCTCATGCGCGCTGCTATAAACCGGCACCTGCACATGGCCGTGACAAACACTGATGAAAGAGAGCCTCAGGATAAACAGGACTACTGCTGCACTGAAACCCAACAATGAGAACAAGTACGAGCATGAAATCGCATCGCTACTGCTGCGCTGTAACCAACAAGGAAACAAAGCGCGTGCATGCAAAGGGCGGGAAGTTCCGCCTCCTCCATGGATTTCTAGTCATAAAACTTAGCCTCAATAAAATATCCATACCTTAAATGTATGATGACCGAACCCACAATACTAAGACTCCCAAACAGAAGTTCAAACAACCGTAAAAGCCAGACATACTCACAAGCTAGTTGTTAGGGCCAGTTGAAGCCAGTTTGCAGCAAAAGCATGGCAGAATGTAACAACTGTGGTCTCTTTTTTTTTTTTTTTACAGAGAAGGGAAAGAAGAAAAAAATTGAGACCCAGTCAGACCCTCTAGCAATGGAGGGAGGGTGAGGCAGGGACAAGGGGGGGCCCAAGTGTAACCTCTAAAGCCGGCACCGTTTAGCCGGACACCCCTGTCTCACTGAAGAGAAAATCTCAACAGGAGAAATAGCACTGCCAGCTCACTGAAGAGAAACCTCAACAGGAGAAACAGAATGGCAGTCTCACTGAAGAGAAACCTCAACAGGAGAAACAGAATGGCAGTCTCACTGAAGAGAAACCTCCACAGGAGAAAATAAAGTTCCAGCCACAGCCAGAATTCAGGAGCTAGTTGAATAGCGACCTTTTCCTGATGGGAGATAGAGATTACTGATGAGACAGGAGGAGTGCCAGCCAATAGGACCACCTGTTAATCAGTTTCTCTATCTCCGCCTGCTGGTAGATGTGAGCTATCCCATTGGTCTCTGGATTCATCTGCTGCTGTTGCTAGGGAATGAGAGTAATTTCCAGATACTTAAATGATACATGTAAATGGCTTAGAACTTTTTTTTTTTAACTTAAAATCATTATATGAAGCTCCTTATAACTAGACAAGGACCATACTTCTATTACAAATGTTAGTTTTAATCTGTAGGACATAGTTGAGGGTCCTTCTGACAATCTATAAGAATTTTTACCTCCTCCTTAAAAGAAATGCCTTATTATTAATTAGGATATTTCTTCCTCTTGATGTGGATTTTGTCATTGCTTGATATGATTAGCTTTTGTTTATTAATAATCTATATTATATGTGTTTTATTTATTGTACATGATTATGAGAAGCAATTTTAAAAAACCCAATCCAATCCCAATGTCAAAATCCTATTTCATTGCTATCCTCAGAATTCTTTCAAATTACATTTGTTCTCACTTTCTTTGCGAGGTGTATTTTAGTGGCACTACATACCTGGGTAGTTCTGCATCATGACTGCTCCCATGCCACGATAGCTGGGGTGATTGGGGTCATACGCCTGGCTGTATGAGTAACCATGCATATAAGGGATGTAGGACTGGTGTTGAGAGAGGGGAGATGAGACGGGGACATGGACACTGGGTCTGGGGTCCTTCCCTAATAGACGAGGGTCCTCAGAAGGCAGTTTGCTCTCTGTGCTTGTACTTTCCTTCCCATCCTCCTTGGGGGCAGGCTCTTTGCTTCTACTCCTCTCTTCCTTCAACTTCCTGTCCCTCTCCTCCTTCCATCTCTCATCCTCTGCCTTCAGCGTATCTGAGTACTTGGGATAGACATAAGTCCACATCCGAGATTCTGCTTCCTGAGGCAACCAATCCAAATTAAAACAGACAGACATTATTATATTAGGTCCAACATTTCTACTCACCACAAAATTCATCCTCACTATCATCATAATGCATACATAAGTAAGTGAAAATGTATATTAACAGTGTTTTTACATTCTGACAGAAATCACAGTTCAACTGACAGAACAGTACATGTTGCCATCTCAGAAGTGTTAGGCCCAACAGCATCAGTATTTCATACTGGTTTCCCCTGTAGTTATGACTATCCTTCTACAGTGACGTGAACTCTTTGGCTCCTTTGTGCTTCCTGGTATATCAAGGGTGATTTCTTGTGGTACTGAGAAGCATAACCTCAGGTCTCCCTAGAAGGACAGGACCTCAAGACATGAACAAGTGCTCCAATTCTATCAAAATACCTTAAACACCTTTATCACACTGTTTAGGGACTTAGCACCAGTATCAAAAAAGTATTTGATTTCTGCATGGATTTTTAGCAGATAAAGGAAAATTGACAAGGTTTCTAGCACCTATACATATGAAGAAATATGAGAGAAAATACCACCATCCAAGCATAACGAATCTGAATATGCAATCCATGTATCACCATTAAAATCTATACCAAACTTAACTAAACAAGTAATAGTACTTAATGGTGATATTCGGATTCTTTGTGCTTGTCTTTTGGCTTTTATTTCTTTATATTTTAAAGAATATTAAAGTCATTGTTTGGCACATTGCACTACAAATTTAAAAACATGGTGTCATTTGACAACAAGACCAAAAAGAAAGCTATTTGCTGTAGAACAGTGGTTCCCAACCCTGTCCTGGAGGTCCACCAGGCCAATCGGGTTTTCAGGCTAGCCATAATGAATATGCATGGAGCAGATTTGCATGCCTGTCGCTTCTACTATATGCAAATTTCTCTCATGCATATTCATTAGGGCTAGCCTGAAAACCCGATTGGCCTGGTGGTCCTCCAGGACACGGTTGGGAACCACTGCACTAGAAAACAGCCACTGCCAACACAGGCAAGGGAGACAAACAGAAAAAGAATGAATTTAAGAGTTTACCTGTCGGTACCAAAGCACTGGATCCAAGGTAGACTGCCTGCTACACTCTGACCCTTGTTTACATTCAGATGCCTCTTTACCTAAATGGCCGCTGCTCTCACTCAGTTTTACCTTAAGCCCCTCAGTCTGCTGGCTCTGTAATTTTGAAGAGTCCTCCAGCTTAGGGATTATCACTGACTTGGCTACATCTGTACCTCCAGGTTCTTTAGTCTTACTTGGTCCTGATTTGACAAGGTCCGTAAGACTGGGGGCCTTAGTGAGAGTTGGAGGAACAGATGATTTGTGCTTCCATTCCTCCTTGAGAACGATTTCCCGTTCTCTCATCCCAAGTTCAGCCTTCTTCTCCACACCTCGCGGCTGCTGCTGTTGTTCCAGATTTTGTCTCTGTTTCTGCTGTTCTTCAAACTGCTGCCGATAAGCTGGGTTGGTGCTCAGCAGGTGGGCATGATAGCCTTGATCACTGTAGCCATATGGAGGTACATAAGCATACTGGTTGTAATACAGTGACTGCATGTACATGTTTGGGCGTTGCTGAATCACAGACGGTTGTTGGCTTGAGCTTCCCAGTTCAGCTTTCTTCTCTTCAGGAACTTCAGGCTTGGCCTTGGCCTCTGTAAGTTCCTGATCATCATCTTTTTTGACCTTCAAAGGCTGACCCTCAACAGCAGCCTGGTTGCTGGGATTCAAGTTGCCAGGACTTGACTGTGCATAATTGGGAGAGTAATAGGCTTCAAAGCTCTGATAATAGGGAGAGTCTTTAGCCTGGGGCTGGGGAGGAAAAAGCGGTTTCTTAGGGCCTTCCTTGACTACCTGATCAGAGTCTTTTGACTTCACACCTTCCATTTTTCCCTCTCCATCTTCTCCAGCATCAGATATATCAGAGTAGGCTGGGCTGTTGGTTTTTACAGATGCTGCTTCTGCCCCATTTTGAGTTACTACATGTAACGGAGCCATGGCTTGGCCCGAATTAGGATTTTCCAACCTATTGGACCCTCCAATGGAGGGACTTGGTGCATTGTCTGTAAAGCTGTAGATTTTGTCAGCCTCAGCTTTGATGCTAGCCAGCCGACTCTGGTGGGGATCAGAAGAGCCATTGAGAAGACCTTCCCCTTTGGTCCCAAGGTCTGCTGATGAGTCCCTATAAGGGCTTTTGCCATCTTCTGGTCTACCAACTTTGCTTTGCACTGTCGGGGTTTCAGTTTCCTTGCTCTCTTTTTTTTTCTTGTCCTTCTTTTTCTTATCCTTGGCAGGAGTCAAAGCAGGGTTGACAGTGGAAGGCTCTCCCATTACCGTGGGCTTTGGCTGAATAGGCTTGAGCTGAGGGCTAGTAGGCATGGCTTGAACTAAAGTAGTAGTTAAACCTGTAGACAACCCAGGACTTGAAGCAGTGAATGTTGTTGCCTGGATTGTATACATTTGCTGGGGAGCAATTGCTGGAGCTATGGGTCTAGCTGATTTCACACTTTTAGAAGGAATTTTATCTGGCTTGGAATTACTGTTACTACTTGATTTTTTCAACATGTCTTTATCTACAGATCTTTTCTCTAGGGAATCAAAGTCATCATTGCTAGTATCATCAGCCAATGATGGACAATCCTCTGAGCCATCATTAGAGAGTGCTCCAGGGTCCAAGTCTCCCTCTCCACCAATCTTCTTCTTGCTGGGTACTTTAGCACTGAATTTACTTGTCGGAGAGGGGCTGTGAGGCTCCAAGAGACGACCTTTAGGAGTAGTTGATCGAGCTGGTGAGAGAGAGCCCTTCTGAGAGACAGTGGATCCATTACAGCTCACAATGTCTGCATGAAGGGAAAGCTCTTCCCCATATTCACTGTCTACATCTGCCTCTGGTTTGCTGTCATCATCTGTATGTGCATGAGCCTGGTGGTACTTAAGCCCATTGATGTGTTTGTATTTTTTGTTACAGTTTGGGTGGGGGCAGTCTATGAGAACCGGTGAAGGACAATTTCTATCCAAGACAACAGTCTCCACTTTGATGGCTGTAAGTGATATAGGCACTGGCATGGGTGCAGGGGGCACAGCTGCTGAACCTGTTGAGTTGGTACGCACTCGCTTGGTGCCCTTCGAGTCTTCTGAGCTGGAATTCAGCTCCATATCAGAGAGGGGCTTGTTTTTTCGTTTGCTCGCAGAAGAAGGGCTAGCCTTGACATCCTCCGTAGCGTTGTTGGGAGGCGTGCGGTGATCTGACGAGTTCTGACTCCCCCGACGTCCTTTGCTGTTGGCCCCTGCTCGGGTCTTGCTGCTATTGCTGGTCCCTTTGTTTTCTGAGGTTGTCGTGGTATCGGTCACAGGGGTGTTGCTGCTTGGGCGCATTCGTTTGCCCCTTCCACGGCCATTCCGCATCTCTAAGTCACTTGTGGGCGAGTCACAGAACCTAAGGCAAAACAAAACAGATGCACAGTTAAAGCACAGGCTTAGAATTCTCATCCAAAGATTTTTTCATGTTGCAGAAGATGCCAAAATGAAATCTGGCTTTTCCCATTACTGTTGAAGTAACTTGAGACGCTGCTCTGTGACAAGGATATCATAAAGCTACTTTAAATCCAAGGGTAACTTAGCTTCACAGTTCATGCATTCAAACAATGCATAGGGTGTTGTGGAAACTCCCTGATCTTGTGAATGCGATAACATTAGCTGATCAGTGGTATCGCCACAGTACAGTACTTGCATTGCAAATTACTAGGTGCAAACAGATGTATCAAGAGTGAGACAGACCATGAAGAGACCTGAGTAGTTCAGTGGTCCAAACATGTAACGATCCTGATCAGGGCCAGTGTTAGGTGGTGAAAAACAGGCAGTTACCCTGGGCTCCCACACCTGTCTCAGGCTGAAGGAAATAGCCTAGTCTAAAAATGGCTTTTGGGCCTCCTTCCCAGTTTCTGCCCTGGGCCCCTGTACATCTAATACTACCCTTATTGCCAACCCTACTATGAGAAAGATACCTAAGAAGGCATCTTAGTGCCTCAAATATCATCATGTGGATTCTAGAGAATTTTTACTTTTTATTGGTATAAATTGTTTAAAACCAAACCAGAGTGGATGATCTGTCATGCCAAGAAGCAACTAAAAAAATTCAGATAAACCAGTACAGAGGTGCCTTACTCCAGGTCTCGAGGGCTGCAGACATGACTAATTTTCACAGTGTGGTTACCCTGAAAGCCAATCTGGTTCTTGGAATAAATGTAAGTATATATCAAACTATGCATTGCAAATATCATAAGTCAGACTTGTTTGTTGTTGTCAGGATTTTACTTATGTACCTTTGCCCTGTCCATCTGGGATCCACCAGAAACCTTTGACAAAAAACAGAAGATGCAATGAATAAAGGCCAAATTATTATTGACTAGTGCTTAAGCCCGTTACATTAACGGGTGCTAGAATAGATGTCTGTCTGTCTTTCTCCTGCCCCCCCTGTCTCTTTCTTCTTTTCTTTCTGTCTCTCTCCCTGCCCCATCTAACTTTTTTCTTTCTGTCTCTCTCCTTGCCCTGTCTATCTTTCTTTATTTCTTTCTATCTTTCTTTCTCCCTCCCGCTGTCTATCTTTCTTTCTTTCTTTCTATCTTTTTTTCTTTCTGTCGCTCTCCCTGCCCAGACCCTCACTGAATAGCCCGTTACATTAACGGGTGCTAGAATATATGTGTGTGTGTCTGTCTTTATTTCTTTCTCTCTCTGTCTCCTTAGCCGCTTTCTGTATTTCTGTATTTCTTTCTGTTTTTCTTTTGGCTGTCCACCACCACCCCTTGCATGCTCCCCCTGTCTATTCTCCCTTCCTTTGACCTCCCCTGTGTCCACCACCACCCCTTCACTGCTCCCCTTATCCAGCAGCAGCCCTTCTCTCTTTGTTTTACCTCCCCCCTGTCCATCAGCACCTCTTCCTGCTCCCCCTGTCCAGGAATAGGCCTCCGTTCCTTTTTTCCCCCCCTGTCCATCAGCACCTTCTGAAAGCTTGCTTGGCAATCTGAGTGGTATGGCTTTAAGGCGGTTTTTGGCCACCTCCAGTATAGTTATGTTATAGAGAACCTGGGCACCATCCATGGAGAAGAGCTGATTGGCAGAGAGAAAAAGTTCTGTTAGGTTCTCCAGATGTCTCATGTCTTCAAATCTCAGATTTAAGCAATCACCTCACATACATAACTGGCTCAAACTGCAACTTCTATTTCTGCTGGCATCTTTGTCTTGGGGGTGGCTCCTCCCTGGCGCTTTCAGGCCTTTCCCGGGGCGCGTTAACCAGGCAGGGATCGTGAGAGGAGCCACCATCGCGTCTTTCAACTAAAAAATACAATACGGCAAGGAGCAGCAGGGAGCAGGCCAGACCGAAAAACAGCAAGGAGCAGCAGGGAGCAGGCCAGACCGAAGAACCCTATGCCGCGCATGCGCACACCTACCTGCGGGTCCCTACATCGCACGGAAAACCGGCGCACGCAGAGGGAGTGTGCATGCGCGGCTTAGAGTTTTATTATATTAGATTAAATCATGGAATAATTTACCCCACTATCTTAAGTTTTTAATTTATTAAACCTTCTCATATACTGACATGTATAAGTTCAAAAAAAAACCCAAAACCCAAGCTTACAATCTGTCATGATCTTACTGTTGATAAAATGAATGTCTCAGATATTGAGATAAGGCCACAAGTGAGCGCTGCCAAGTTATTTTAAATGAGAAACAGCAGCTGGCTTTGCATTTCCTCCTGTGTGTCATTGATGGCCAGATCTTCACAACCAGTGCCAGAGAAGCACTCAGAGACACAACACCACAAAAACTTGAATACTGTCACTCAATGTTTACTGCAAATATCTATCTTCACAAAACTTGTTGAAGCTTATCACAAGACAGGGATAAAATCAATTTTTTAAAAGAAAAGAGTGCAGCTAGATTCTGGTCTAAAAGGCTGCCTGCCCATCCAGGGGAGTAATTTTATGACAAAATGCAATGTATAGAATAGTGTTTCACAGGCTTCTATGGCCTCTTACAAACCAGTCTGGGAGTATGCATGTAGAACAGGTGCGTGGACAGATCGTATCCATTTTTACACATGCACACATGGCAGGTGAAGAAAGACAGAGAGATTTGCATTTTTGTACACACTTTATAACACAAAACTTGGGACAATTGAATAATGAACACGTGGGTGAAACAAGTTTCAAAAATCAAACCAACACCTCACTTCTATCTCATCAATGCCACATTTAAAGAGTCAAAAAGTGCTCAGGACCGTTTGCTGGTAAAAAGATCACAAGCGGAGTAATACCCCCAAAAGCCGTGCCTTTTACTTTCAATCAATGCACTTAGATATCACGCATTGTGGCCATAATGCTCCTTAACATTAGAAAGTTATCTGGCAGCACTTATCTCAATGCAAATTCCAAATCCAACGGAGGCCACAATGAGCGATATCTAAGTGCAGCGATCGAAAGAAAAAGGCACAGCTTTTGGGGGTATTACTCCGCTTGTGATCTTTTTACCAGCAAACGCTCCTGAGCACTTTTTGACACTTTAAATGTGGCATTGATGAGATAGAAGTGGTGTGTTGGTTTGATCTTTGAAACTTGTTTCACACTTTATAACATACTTGCACGTGCGCTTGTTATTTTTGGGCTAGGTGCATATGTGTGTTCTTGCTTTCTCTGGGGTAATTTCATAAAGGCACATGTGTTTGTCTTTATAAAACAGGCATAACATATGTACTTGTGTAGCTTGTTATGCTATTACCTTTCTGGGATCTACACAGCCTCCTGAGAATACAGCAACATTTCCCTGCTTAAGTATTTAGAGCCCCAGTAAAGTCATACGGTTGGGTAAAACTTAACTATTCTATTGGTGCCATTTTCTCTCTCTTGCCTGGAAAGAGAATTTATTTAATTTATATGTACATATATATATATTTTTAAATAAATGTAATCACTCCTACTTTTGTTCACAGCAGTGAACAAAATCTATTAATAAAATTCTGCATTTTATAACAATTCCCAAGTCACCCAATCCACTCTACAATTTCTAATACATCCAATCACACCCCACACACAATTTCCCCAGTAATAATCTAGTTTAACCTTTTAATAGGTAATATAAATCCCTCAGCTATATTCTTCAGCCAAAATCTTCCTATCTAAACTTTTGTCTGTTTTCTGATGTGACAGAGAAAAGAACTCTGCACTGAGAGAGTAAATAACTTTTCATCTACCTCCATTAAAACAATGGCCTGACTGCATATTCTCAATTTGGTAGTAGTTTCTAAATAAAAATTTAAAAAAGGGGCCTGAAAAAACAGTCCAGAGACTTCCCTAAAAAGAACTCAGATGCGCTGAAGCAATGCTAACCATTTACCGTAATTAACAGTGCTGAATATACATATAAGTGGGAGGGTGCAGACAATATCCATTTAATTTTAAACTGCTAAATGAAATGGATAACTTATTGATTTAATAGCCGATATCACTGATAAAACAGGTAATTGCAAGCTCCGCTTTTACTCCTGTCTAAATCAGCAGGCCATTTAATAGGGGAAAGGGGGGCAGTCATGGCATTGATATATTGCCTTTCTGTGATATAACAACAGCAGTTTATATATATTATATATAGATATCTTTCTCTGTCCGTAGTAGACTCATGATCTAATTTTTGTACCCGAGCTAACTGAGAAGCACTTTTCCAAAACTCACTGAGTCCATTTTTTGTTAGTTTTGAGCTGTGTTGAGACAGAATTCATTTACTGTAGCTTACAAGCTATTTCTGTGTCAAAAACCCGTGGTCTTAGTTGCTATTTAGGTTTCTGCCAGATATTATGTCCTGGATTGGAAGCAGGATACTGGGCTAGAAGGCCATTGGTCTGATCCAGTATGGCCTGCTGGCCGGATGGGGTAGGCATCCCTCCAGCCAGCCTTTGTAAATAAGATAAGGGGGCGGAGTCGTTGGGGGCACAACGGTAGTGGTGGGATGGAGTGGGCATCTCTCCCACTGCCTGGGGGGGGAAGGGGGCGAAGGTTATTGCATGGCGGATGGCGGTGGGAGGGAGTAGGCATCTTTCCTGCTGCCAGGGGGTTTGCTTGACATTGGCAGCGGAAGGGGGTGGGCATGCATCCCTCCCGCCAATCTTCGATGGGGGGGTGGGGGTTTGTGCATTTATTCTGCGCATGTGCTGATTGCTATCATCAGCGATCAACATATGCAAATTAGCGACCCTCTGCAAACCTCATTTGCATGCGCAGTTTTTTAAGAATGACTCACCTTTTCGAAATCATTATAGTAGCATCCGTGACAACTGCCTGTTGGATTTTACTGCAAACATTTGATAATCTTCCCCTGAGTCAGTTTTGGAAAAGTGCTCTTCAATTGGGTTTAAATAACTTACCTAGGGTCACAAGGAGGAGTTAAAGTGGGAATCAAACCCAGTTTCCCGGGTTCTCAGCCCTCTGCGCTAACCATTAGGCTCCTCCTCATCTTGGTATCTTTATAAGTTTTGAAAATAAATACATAAGTGAGTTATGTATTCACCACCTGTTGGCAAGTACCTAACTTCCTTTGTAAATCAGGCCCAGTGTTTATTAATCCCTCGCTCACCTTGGAGGTGCCCAATCGTGTCGTGTGCAGTCAAGCAGCGTGCCCACGTATGTTTTATTCCGCCACGTCACATTCACCACCAACATACCTGAAAACCAAACAGAAATTAACCATTTAATGTAAAGTCACCAGGGGGCATGGATGGTGTCATTGCTCTGGTGCAGGGCAAAAGATAATGGCAACCTGTCAAACCACTTTCATTTTGAGGGCAAAAGTGATCAGTTCAAGAGGTTTCCCCTTCTCTTATTTCAACAACCTCCAGTGGCATAACATTCACAAACAGCCTACATCCACTGGAACCATTCTTAGAAACTATACAACCATCTGTTTTAGTGAAGCCAGGTTTACTTGCCTTAATATACAGTATATAGTAACTTATATACCGCAGAAACAAACCAGAAAAAAACGGTTCAATGCAGTTTATAATAAAATCAACCTGGTAAATTTCAGAGAACATACACACTACAAAACACTCAGATATAGGCAAAAAAAATGGACTTCTCACAACAGGTGATGCAAATAGTAATTCATTTACTTAAACCAGTGAACAGAACCAATTTGGTAAATGGATTATTGTGACCGCATGGATTTGTCTAAAGTTCCACGCAGACTGTTGCATTATCTTGCTCTCTCTAAGGGATTGGGACTTATATAACTACAAAAAGGCGGTATACAACTACACTCAAAACAGTTTATGTACAAATACTTCAAGCGTTTTCCCTATCTGTCCCGTGGATTCACAATCTACCTAATGTACTTGGAGCAGTGAAGGATTAAGTGACTTGTCCAGGGTCACAGGGAGTAGCACAGGATTTGAACCCACAACCTCAGGGTGCTGAGGCTATAGTGCTAACCACTACGCCACACACATACACAGACACGTCTAGTAAATCAAAGTTTCTTTTTTTCCTCTCTGTCCTATACAAGGTACAGAATCTAAAAGTTCTGCCAGCACAGAGTCAACTGCCTGCTAGATCCAGACCCACTTAAGTAGCCTGACCTTGCTCAAATAGTGTAGACTCTTCCCCCAAACTGTCACCATCTGATCATCTACCTGTCTCTCCATCACCCAAACACACTTTTGCCCTTCAAACCATTACTGAAAAGTTTTTATGGTTCACTTATATATTCTAGCACTGTTACTTTTCACTGACCTGAGGAAGGGGATCTAAGGTCCTGAAAACTGGTGAAAAAAATCGTATTAGCACAGACCAATAGAGAGGCATCACCTTATATTTTTTGTTTGATTTCTTTTTATTAACTTATATTTCTATACTTTCAAGTAGACCAACACAGCAAGCACAATCTTAATTCTGACCTGTCACATCGCAGTTTCTAAATTAAAGTCTCCTATCTGCATCGCCTGTCTTTGCTTTCAGACCAGCCTAAATCACTGCCCAAGTCCTCATCCCTCTCCTACCCAGTTGCTTCTGCCACCCTGGCAGAGGTTAGCCCTAGTCTCCTAGTTCCCTTATTGTGTTTTTTGGCTTTTTCCGAACAGGCGAGGATTCTACACCACTCTCCCATGCTATGAAAAGCCCCATGTTTCCTGTGTATTGCCACAGGAATGCATGGGCTCATTTTAGCCACCCTGACTGGTCGCTCTGGGCAGAATTTGCTTCAACGTTCATTACAATACTAGTTCAAAAGCAGCAAAGGAGGAATATTGTCAGAGCCGAGATGCAGTGGGAAAGCTGTGTGGGCTTCAAATCTGCTGCCAATCAAGACCACAAAGCAAGAATGTCTTACCATTTAAAAAGAGTTCTCTGAAAGACTGCACATATCCTGCAGCAGAGGTTTCCAGCACACAGAACCATCTGTTCCCAAATACACAAGGGGTGAACTTGGCCCAAATTCCCATTTCTTAGGTCTGAATAAGGAACCAAAACTGAATTTTACAAATCTTAGATGCTACAGCGAGGGAGACATCACAACTCCTTCTTTGTTCCAGGGTCTCTTCCCCCAGTCACAGGCAACTCTCACCTGCTCTCTAAATCTGTCCCCGAGTCCAGCCCTTCTCTTTCCTCCTCCTTCCTGTTTCCAATGTCCCTCCACTTTCTTCCTCCCTCGCTTTCCCTCCCTTCTCATAGCCCATCTAGCCTTCTTTTCCTCACTGCAGTAGTGGTGCATTCACCTACCTTAGCTACTGCCTTGTGTTTTTAGGCCTTTCCTGTGAGCGTCCAACCCTCTCTACGCAACGTCAGATGCAATGTCAGATAGGGCTGGATGTTCACAGGGATTGCCCAAAAATATGAAGCAGCAGCTGAAGTGGGTGAACACACTGCTACCACGATAAGGAAAAAAAGATTGGATGGGCTGCTGGAAGGGAGGGACAAAGAAGAACCGTCATGGGATAAAGGAAAGAGGAGGGATCCTGGAAAGAGAAGGGGCCTCTTGGGGCAGCGCCTTGCCCCCCCTCCCCCCCCCCCGATTCCTTGGGTCTGAGGCATGTGCCTACTGGGCTACCTTTAATCTGGCCCTGGGGAGGGGGAAGGAGTGAGGGAAGAATCCCAGCCATTGCTCAGCATCTATTGGCCACAGAAAGCCCACGTTAGATGGCTTCCAGGGCATGGACAGCCAAACTGACTGGGAAAAGTTATATAAAAACTGGAGAAAATAATCCCTCAGGTTGCTGCTGCCCATCAGAGGTGCTTCACTACTGAACTGTGGAAACTTCAAAGGAGCATCACACCAGAAAAGACAAAAGAAAAGGAATTGGTGAGCAGCAGACTGTTATCAACAAGAAATTGTGAAATGGATTTCAGAAGGAAAAGCTGCTTTTCAAGTCTGCTTCTCATTTTATTCCAGGATGAACTTATGATTTTAATTTTAGTGAGGTTGGAAACTGCTGTAACACCAGTGACTCTAAAGAAGAGCTGTTTTACTATGGATGTCGGGGAAAAATAAAAAAGTCTCCCTCGCTGTAGCATCTAAGATTTGTAAAATTAAGACGTTCAAATATGTCACGGGCCGTATCGAGGTGGAGGAGAATATCTTTTTTCTTAAAGGTCCCAAGGCAACAAGAGGGCATTCGTTGAAACTCAGGGGTGGGAAATTTCATGGTGACACCAGAAAATATTTCTTCATCGAAAGAGTGGTTGATTGCTGGAATAGTCTTTCACTAGAAGTAATTGAGGCTAGCAGCGTGTCAGATTTTAAGAAAAAATGGGATTGGCACGTGGGATCTCTTCACGGAGGGACATTGGTATGGGCAGACTAGATGGGCCGTGGCCCTTTTCTGCCGTCAGTTTCTATGTTTCTATGTAACCTGGGGACTGCCTATACCTGGAAACAACATATATTGTATCTGCTGAGCAATCTGGTGTCCAAAGGAAGAAATGCACCCAAAGATTCTCCACACAAGCACATATCTACAAAAGACAGTATCATCAAGAAAAGTCCCAAGCTGCTGGCTGTATTCGAACCTGTCAATTTGCCCAAAGAAGAACCTGCCTTTTTGTCATCAGCACTCACAGAAGACTCATTTCATCTTCATTTTTAAGACATGCTGTTGCCACCACGCTGTCTGTCTGTATGAAGACTAATCTTCCTCACCCCTGCTGTTTCAGATTCATGAAAGCATGAAAAACTGCCCTCATTTTACAAACACTGATTGATCATTTGGATTCTTTCTACACCCACCTGTTCCGAGATGAAATCTCGCTCACTTGGGCTTCCTATCCTGACAAATTAGCATCTGTTGCTACTCTGTGATTCTTAATATGCTGACATATTAACAAAAATATATAGGTGTCTGCTAGGTTTTAAGCAGTGTGTTCCAAAACTCAAAAGATGAATTGCAGAGGGTACATAAACAAAAGTCATTATTGGGATGGCCTCGAGTCAGCACACGCAGAAGACCTTGTTTGATTCCCCAAGTCTGGCTTCCATCCAGCTTCCTGGCAATGCTGCAGAGTCTGTGGCCCAGATGCACTAAAGCCAGCAATTGTCGCTAAACCTGTTTTAACAGCTTTAGTGACGATCGCATTTGCCACCCCGATGCAGAAAATGGCTCACTGTGTGGGTTTCTGCACGATCGCTCATTCCCCGATCCGACCATGCAAATAAGCTCATTAATATTGAAATGCCATGTATACTAGTAGAGCGATTGATGCTCTAACATGGCTTCCTGATGCACAAAAAAAAAGTGATCGCTTTTAGCGATCCAAAAAAAGCGACTGGTCAAGACCAGTCACTTGCCTGTCTAGCCTCAGTTTTGCCCTTTTTTTTTTTTTAAATGGGCACAGATGCTGTGCATGTACCTGCCTCATTAGGAAAAAAGAAAAAAAAAACACTCCCCCACCCCTTCAGTCGATGACAGCCCTTTCCGACAAACCAGCACCAGGAAATGACCTACCCCTGAGGCAGTGAAAATAGCAGGGGGAATGCCCACTTCCTCCTGCCATGCCAATCCCACCTCCCTGTGCAATAAAAAAAAAAATGGCAGAAGGGATGCCCACTCCCCCGAACTACCACCTACCCTCCCTCTCAAAAAAAGACAGGAGGTATGCCCACTCCCTCCTGCCACCGGATACTCCCCCGAATCCCTTCCCCGTATCTTCTTCCACTGGAAGCAGGAGGGAAGAACGAACCTTCTACCTTGAAGATCCGCTGATCCAAAATGGCGGGCCTTCCTGCCTTGGTGCATCATGTGATACACAGGGAGGAGCCCAAGGCCCTGATTCGCTCAGACACCTAAGGCACCCCCCTTAGGAGGAGGGAGTGGGCTTCCCTCCTGCCAATTTTCTCTCATGCAGAGGGAGGGAGGGAAGTCACCATGGCAGGAGGAAGTGGGCATCCCTTCTGCCATTTCTTCTCATGTTGGGGGGGAGGGGGGCGCATGGCAGGAGAGAATGGGCATGCCTCTGTTGTTTTTGCTGCCACGAAGGGGGGGGGTGTCAAGTGCCAGTTCAGTGGGGAGGGGAGCTTTTTTTTTTTTAATAGGGCAGATATTGTGCTGTAACATGCATAGCATATGTGCCCATAAAAAAAAGGTTTCCTGCCCCGAATAGCTGAGTGGCAGGAGGCTGTTTTCTGGGCTTTGCCTGCCGGCTCTGCATATGTGTGATAGTCGCTCTCACAGTGATCAATCGGACAGGAGAGAGGGGGATTATGACTAACCTCCACGTGAATCATTTGCATGCAAACATTTTAGTGCATCAATAGCTTTTTTTGATTCGGCCAAAAAATTGGACCCACATGGTCTTACCGATCCTCTTAGTGCATCTAGGCCTGTGTTTACAGTCTCCGTCATTGTTCAATAGCAACACCTATCTGTCAGCTTTCTGGTGTATGAGTCAGAAACAGCCAAAGGTCGTCACTCAAATACAAGGCTCGATGTGCATTATAGAATAGGGGAAAACTTTAGGTATCTGCAAATGAAGGCTCATGGTGACAAAGTCCACATAGGGACTGTTTTAACTGCATTGAAATCCAAAATGAACAGAAGGAAACTGCAAGATCCAAAAATAAAATAAACCTGAGCCTGCAGCACTAATCAAATGCAGAATACCTAAAACCATGCTCCTACCTTGAACTATGAGTTTTTTAATGACATATCTTTACTCCTTCTGATAAGAGATGTCAACCTTGAGACGTCCTGAACACAGCTCTCATTCCAAAGACCATGTGGCAAGGACACTAAAGCCACAAAGAGGAGTTGCTAGATATAAATCAACTGACCCAGCCAGTCTGCCTGGTTGGTTTGGCTATGCTGTCCAAGGTATCCCAATGGCAGAAGCTTAACTGTTTGCAAGTCTGCCAACATAGAAACATACAAAAAATGTTAGATAGAATCCACATGGTTTATCCAGTCTGCCCAACCTCCCTTCCTCTCCTGAATCGAGATTACAGTCCTCATCTCCACCACCTGCAAAGAGGCCATTCCACACATTGATCACCCTTTCTATAAAGAAATATTTCCTTAGATCACTCCAGAGTCTGTCCTTTTACCTTCATCCTATGCCTCCTCATTCCAGAGCTTCCTTTCAACTAAAAGAGTCACCTCCCGTGCACAGAGTATTTAAAAGAATATCAGAACTCCCATATTGGGACAGACCGCAGGTTCATCATGCCCCTATAATATTTCCCCTCTCCCACCTTTCTTCCATATTTCAGATCTCTAAGTCTGTCCTCAGATGCTTTATAATGAAGGCCATCCTTGATAAAAGAAATGCCGACATTTTCCCCATATTCTTGATGGCATTAGACCTCATGGAAAAGGTATTTACTGAAACTCAGATCTTCAACTATGAATCTGAATACATTTTCTATGTAACTGTCTAACCGGAAATGTGCCTAAATGTGACGTCAACTAAGATTATTACCATGTTTCCCCCAAAATAAGACCTACCCCGAAAATAAGCCCTAGTCGTAGGCAGCTGCACTTCCCACGCCCCACCCCTGTCGCGCAGCCGAACCCCTGCTGACCCTCCATCCTTCCCTCCCAATCGATCCCCGCTGACCGCGACCATAAATATCTTACGGCAGAGGAGCGTCGGGCCAGCAGCACTCACAGGCTGCTTCACGGCTTTCTTGCTGGGGCCTTGTGTGTACTGATGACATCATCAGTAACGCGGCACACAGAAAGCTCCAGTGAGAAGGCCGACAAGCAGCCTGTGAGTGCTGCTGGCCCGACGCTCCTCTGCTGGAAGGTATTTATGGTTGCGGTCGGCGGGAATCAGTTGGGAGGGAAGGATGGAGGGTCAGCGGGGGTTCGGCTGTGCAGCAGGGGCGGCAGCATGTGTTCAAGGGTTCTGCGGCACAAGGAATGGGAGGGAGGGAAGTAGGGAAGGATAGAAGCTGGGCAAGGGTTCTGCTGCACAGGGGGATGGGAGGGAAGAATGGAAGCTGGGCAAGGGTTCTGCTGCACAGGGGGATGGGAGGGAAGAATGGAAGCTGGGCAAGGGTTCTGCTGCACAGGGGGATGGGAGGGAAGAATGGAAACTGGGCAAGGGTTCTGCTGCATGAGGGATGGGAGGGAGGGAAGGTTGGAAGCTGGGCAAGGGTTCTTCTGCATGGGGAATGGTAAGGATGGAGGGATAGAAAGATACTGCAGAGGGAAGGCACAAGGGGATAGGTGAAAGGGGAGGAAAGATGTTGCACATGTGGAGGAAAGGAAAGAGGAAGAATTGGGGTGAAGGAAAGGAAGGGAGAGATGATCATGTACATGTAAAAAAAATAAGGCCTACCCGAAAATAAGAACTTGTGCCTTTTTTGGGCCCCAAATGAATATAAGACACTGTCTTATTTTCAAGGAAACAGTATAGTGCTACAGCCCAAAATGTCGATTTCAGTACCTTTTAACTGTTCTCAGAAATGGTCACAGGACAGCTTGTGGAATATCCCACTTAAAGGTACCTATGGAAGAAAACTTAACAATCCACAATACTGGAAGAACCAAATTATACATATGCAGGGTGCAATTATTCTTCTTCTTCATTTTTTCTATAACACTACCAGATACTGCAGAGTAACAAAGATGATGCAATGGTGCAATGATGCTTAACTCCCGAATGATATCGTATGGGGTGTCTCACTTCATTATGTGCAAAAATAAATTTGTATTGGGTTTACAGCCTGCATACTCCAATGCAGACTACAAGCAAAAGGGGAATCTGCATGCAAGGGAAGGGGGAGGAGTCAGACGAACTGCAGACCAGCTGGACTGCAGCAAACTCGTCTGACTTGTGTTTAGGCCTTGCAGACAAAGGTTCTTAGTAGACATGATCTGATGAATGCATAATAACTGGAAGAGGTATAAGGTGAATTAGCCTGGGGCTTAACATGTATTTATTCGGCTTATAAGATTACCTCGTGAGGGAAAGAAGCGGCTTATCTCACAGATGGGGATCAACATTTGGGAAAAAAAAAACCCACTTGCAATATTTATTTTCAAAACAAACCCAAGTACTACCCACAAATGATACTTACAAGGAGTGAAAGCTCTAGGGTCAGCACTTTTTAGCTCTTTGTGCCAACAAGGACTGGTTAGGGTAAGTGTCTGGAGGAGACCCCCTTGTGCCTCTAGATGTCACTGTTTCCCACATAACTAACCAACATGTAACAATCTGATGGCTATTTATCACTTATGCGCTTTCCATTCCAACTGCCACTTGACAATTTAATTTTGATCTCGCTGAATCAAAATTCAGACACAGGAAATTGTGCACCAGGTACAGAAAAATCTGTAGGAGTCGAACTGCAGCTTGTCATTGTGACATACCACGTTCCAGTGCAAATTCATAGCAGATGTTTGAATCTATTACAAAGTACAGCAGCCGCAGCATCTGGGTTTGATGTGTTTGTAAATCCATCAGGAGGAGAGACATCATTTTCCTTATGAAACCCTCACAGAAATGAAGAGAGGAAGTGAAATGCACTGCATTTTATTGAATATCATTATCATCCTGGGTGTTTTCTCTTATTTATTTATTTTTTTTACATCTTTCCCTCTGCAACACACAGTCTTTTAGCCAGAGGCCACAAATATGTAAGTCTTCAAGCTAGTCCTTGGTGATCCCCCCCCACCCCCATCTAATTTTTATTCAGGATATCCATCATAAATATGCATGATATATTCACTGCGGAGATACTAAAGACCACCGTGCTCCGAATGATCTCCAAGGACCATCATTGCCTGTTGTCCTATCAAGCATCATCTTGGGATAAGGACTTAAATCTTTTAATTGTGACTTCTAATACCTATCAATTATTTAGGAGACATTTGAAAACATATTTGTTTACTAGATATTTAGGTAATTAAAATACTTCACTTAACTGTAATTATTTTACTTTTGTAAATTGCATAGAATTTCACAGTATTGCGGTATAGAAATAAATTTTTATGTTATGTTATGTTGAGGACCACTGCCATAGACTACAGCTCACTGGAGTGACAGTATCTGAGGATCTGATGGTGACAAAATAGTGCGACAAGGCAGTAGCCAGCCAGGAGAAAGTTAGGCTGTAGAAAGAGACGCGTAACCATCAAAAGAAAGGAGGTGTTAATGCCCTGTCCTTGGAGAGGCCCCACTTGGGAGTATTGTGTTCCCTTAGATTGTGAGCCCACTAGGGACCGAAAAAGTACCTGCATATATAATAAAAAGAGAAGTCCATAGGCCATTATTGAGATAGCTTGGGGAAATCCACTACTTATTCCTACTTGGGATCTTGCTAGGCACTTGGGACCTGGGTTGGCCACTGTTAGAAACAGGGTACTGGGCTTGATGGACTTTTGCTCTGTCCCAGTAAGGCAATTCTTATGGTCTTATGTGAGCCAAGTATAGGACAATCAAGTCATTGTGACATCACTGATGAGTTTGGCTCTGAGGCATTGGTAGAATAAGGCATTATGACATCACAATCTCAGCTCTGGAATGTTACTATTTTCTGGGTTTCTGTCCGGTACTTGGGACCTGGGTTGGCCACTGTTGGAAACAGGATGCTGGGCTTGATGGGCCTTCAGTTTGTCCCAGTACGACAATTCTTATGTTCTGATTTCTAGTAGCGCTATAGAAATTACAAGTAGTTTTGGAGGCTGTACCTTGCTAAGGATGTAAAAAGATGAAGCGGTCCAGAGAAGGCCACAAAAATGGTGTGGGGCTTGCACCAAAAGATGTACGAGAAGAGACTGGATGGCTTGAATATGTATACTGTAGAGGAGAGAAGAGAAAGGGGAAATATAATACAGATGTTTAAATACTTGAAATGTATTAATATAGAAACAAATCTTTTCCAGAGAAGGGGAAATGGTAAAACTAGAGGAGATGAATTGAGATTGCATGGTGGTAGGCTGAAGAGTAATGTCAGGGTCGTTGATGCTTCGAGTGTCTTCCTGAAGATGGGGGTGGAGATGAAAATGGTGAGGGAATTCAAAAAAGTATGGGATGAACACATAGTATCTGTAATTAGAAAATGGTATGAAAAACAAAACTTAAAAGGATGCACGTGTGATGAGTTTGATTACAACTCCAGCTGTGATGAACTAAGGCTGGTACAGGGCAGACTTGTACGGTTTGCGTCCCGTATATAGAAATTCATTTAAAATAGGCTGGAGAGGGCTTCAATGGAAACTCCAGTACAGTAAACTCTCAGTTATCCAGCACCCATGGAGATTGGTGGATGCCAGATAACTCTAGTTTCTGGTTGCTTGAGAGTTACTGTAAAAATAGTTTTGTCGCCTTTTACTTCACTCTATCATCCCCCCACCTCCACTTGTAGGTCCAATATCTGTTCTTCTCTTCTTTCTGGGTAACTTTCTCTCCTCCCCTCCTCCCCCAACTTATGAGTCCAGCATCCATCCATCTCCCCTTCCATATCCCCTGCTGGACCCTCACCCCACAGGCCCACACACATTTCTGCTCCATCCACCCCGGGCCTGCCTGCCCTCCCTCCCTCCATGTGGGGCAGGCCTCTTGGATCCCCCTAGCTTTCCTAAGTAGCAGTGACAGCTGGTCAGCAGAAGCAGCACTGAAAACAAGCTGCTTGAAGTCAGCCCCAGCAGGGCCTTTCCTATGTCACATCAGAAGTGAAGCATCAGAGGAAAGGCCCTGCTGGGGCTGGCTGCGAGCAGCCTGGTTTCGTCACTGCCTCTGCCGACCGTCTGCCACTGCTGCTTTGGTGAGGGAGGGATGGAGAGGGGTTCAAGGCTCAGGATTGCTGCTGCTGCTTCGGGGCTGGAGGGAGGGGGTTCGCAGCTCAGGACCGCTGCTGCTTCGAGGACTTTTTTTTTGGGGGGGGCAGTAAACTTTTGTGGTGGTTGCTTGAATGCTGGATAATTGGGATTCTACTATAATTTGGAATGTGAGGACAGTGCCAAGTAGATTCAGATTGGCTGGAGTGGGTTTGACAGCAACAGTTGGAAATTAAGGACAGTGCCTCTATGTCTCAGAAATGTCAAAAGACAGACTATTTTATCATGAATGGATGAATGTGTCTGTTGAGCAGACTGGATGGACTTGTTTAGGTCTTTTTTTGCCATCATTTACTATGTTAACTTTGTGTCCTGGTAAATGTGTTGTAGAATCAATACTAATATTCAATTTTAATGTTTAAAACCCACTCTGAACAAGCAGAAGTATGTGTAAGCTTACGATATCGTAAAGAGCTTCTGACATATAAGCTAGACCTGTCTCCATGTCTGGAAACTCCAAGGCCAGAGTTGCCCCCAATCCTACTAGGGAGTCTACAACCTGATGGACCCAGGAAACGCAAGTCCTGGCAGCATAAGAACCACAAATAGCTTCCTGCAAAGATAACGCCAAAATCTCATAGGACTTTTTCAAGGATGACTCTAGCGTCCTATCCTGCATGTCCTTCCACCGGGAGGGTAGTCTTCTTCATCATCGCTGCCACAAAGGAATCCACCTTAGGAAGCTTTAATTTATCCTGTTCATCCTGAGAAACTGGAAAAAGGCACGACATAGCCTTAGCTACCTTCAGTCTTGTGTCCGGAATGGTCCACTGTGCCGTAATTAACTCCTGAATTGCTTCATGTACAGGAAAAGCTTTTGGCGGTTTCTTTGTACTCGCCATCTTAGAGTTAGAAGCAGACAGGGTCTGTTGCTCAGGGGCAGAAATATTCAGTGCCTGCAGTGCTTTAGAAATAAAAGACGACAATTCCTCATGGTGAAATACCCGTACAACTGTAGGATCATCCCCCTCAGTACTCCTAAGCTCTGCCTCCAGGTCCTCCAGATACACAAGTAAATTTATAATCATGTGTTTTGCGATGCTTTCTGGTAATTAGGATTAAAGATTTATGTGTTTATTTTTTTTTTTTTTAGTTTTGCATAGTCCCAGAGCCCTGAGGCAGCTTATTTCAGTGACCAGGTGTAATCCCCTAAAGCCAGCACTGCTCATCCAGGACACCTCAGCTCAACTGAACTAGAAACTAGAACAGGAGCTAAGCAATAGATAAAAACCAGGAGCCAGTACAGTAACATAGTAACATAGTAGATGGCGGCAGATAAAGACCCGAATGGTCCATCCAGTCTGCCCAAGCTGATTCAATTTAAATTTTTTTTTTTTCTTCTTCTTAGCTATTTCTGGGCAAGAATCCAAAGCTTTACCCAGTACTGTGCTTGGGTTCCAACTGTCGAAATCTCTGTTAAGACTTACTCCAGCCCATCTACACCCTCCCAGCCATTGAAGCCCTCCCCTGCCCATCCTCCACCAAACGGCCATATACAGACTCAGACCGTGCAAGTCTGCCCAGTACTGGCCTAGTTCAATATTTAATATTATTTTCTGATTCTAAATCTTCTGTGTTCATCCCACGCTTCTTTGAACTCAGTCACAGTTTTACTCTCCACCACCTCTATCAGGAGGGCATTCCAGGCATCCACTACCCTCTCCGTAAAGTAGAATTTCCTAACATTGCCCCTGAATCTACCATCCCTCAACCTCAAATTATGTCCTCTGGTTTAACCATTTTCCTTTCTCTGGAAAAGATTTTGTTCTACGTTAATACCCTTCAAGTATTTGAACGTCTGAATCATATCTCCCCTGTCTCTCCTTTCCTCTAGGGTACACATATTCAGGGCTTCCAGTCTCTCTTCATACGTCTTCTGGAGACAATATTGGATTACCAAGCGGTGTCCCATCCAATAGGATAGAGTGCAATTTACTACTCTCTATCTCCACCTGCTGGTACATGGACACAACCCACTAGTCACTGGATTCATCTGCTGATGGTGCAAAGGAAGAGACTATTAAACCCGACTGCATTTCTGGCTCATCTATTGTTTTGTTTTCTCTTTAATGTTTTAAATGTATTTATTAAATTTCAAAGTGCAAGCAAACAAATCCAGCAAAATATAACTTGTCTCTTACATATACGCACAATATGATCCCCCTTCCCCCCAGTTTTGTTAACACTACTTAGTTCCTATCTTCTTCCTCATTCTACACTTGAATGGGAAAACTTTGCTGAAGGTAATGACCCATGAACAGCTCAGGTGCAACTCTCCAAGCCCATTAAGTAAGGCCAGTCTAATTCTGAACTTAAGAGCCTGGCTTTAGTATGCCTTGCTCCATATCCAAAAGAGAGTCACAATAGAATGCCTATCCAGATCTGGATAATTAATTATACCTATATGTGGAAGCGATTAATTAGAAAGAAGGCCGCCTCCCCCAGAAGCAGGGTGAACACATGCAGACCCCTGCTTCTTGGCACAGACAGGCTGCTTGCTGCACAGCTAATTTAACAGCAGCAAAGTCAATCCAATTCTGTGTTTATCTCAGCAGGGAAAATACTTCTGGAGATGGAAATCTCATTTGTGGAGACAGAGGGGAAAGACTGGTTGTAATCGGGCAGAATTATCCGGCAAATTAAAGCTTCTAAACCACAATGTCCAGCTAGAATCAGTATTTACTAAAACACCTTGCATGTTTCCTCTGTTAGGAGATACAGCTTTGGTGTTAGTTTGTAGATATGATCTCTGAGGATTGTTCGTGTGTTTGTCTTATTATGTTTTTTTTATAATTTTATGTATGTAAATTATGTAAACCATTTATTGCTAGACGGTATAGAAATTTTTTAAATAAATAAATAAGTTCCCGAGTGGTATACAGTTTACAGCGCTGGGAGGGATTTACAAGTTTATTCAGTCTAAATCCACTTCTAATGAGTGCCTCAGGTGACAGATCACTAGCTGAAGGAGACCTTCACAAGACCAGGCCATACACTGGCAATACTGAAGGGGCAACCAGTGACTTTATGTACCACTGTGAGTCCATCATTGAGGGAAGTACTGAGATACCTCATAGGAGGGCCAATTGCTCAATGCTTTTTCCCCTCCAGGATTCTGCAGACCCTCAGTGGAATCTTCTATTTCCTCCAGTTGAGAGTGAAGGAGATCCTGCAAAGCTAGCCTTTGGCTTACCATATTTTATGATGTAAAATCCCAGATGCTTGGCCCCGCCCTGTTTTGTTCCCAGCCCTGCCCCATTCTGCCCTTAGCCCTGTCCCCACAAAACCTCATCTCTTCACTCCTGACCTCAGGGCCGCATCTGGAAGGCCTCCAAGTATGCACGGATGAATGTGACATCATCTATGCATGCTCAGAGGCCCTCCAGACGTGTCTAGAGCTCAGGACTTTCCAAAACCCAGACAAACTGCCAGGTTTTGGAAAGTCCGTTCACCCTGACAGTCCTCTAAAAAGAGGACATGTCCGCATTTTCCTGCATGTCTGGTAACCCTACCTGCACTCATATACGTGGTTTGAATTTCATTCGTGTGTGCGTTCTCTTTGCTGCAAAAAGGGAGCCTCGATGTGGGTGTTAAGGATGGGTTGGGTTTGCTATTATAAAGAGATTAAGTTTTTACTTTGCTAATGTCTTTTCTAGTAGATAGGTGTGTCATTCTGAACTGTAGGGTATTCTCCCCATTCTCACAAGCCATGCAGAAGGAATCCACTCCAGGTTTTTAACTCCTCCTCCTTCTCTGGGATACAAAGGGAGGAGCCTAAGGCCCTAACTGGCTCAAACACCTAAAGTTCCTCCCCTTGGAGGGGCCTTAGGTGTCTGAGCCAATGAGAGTCTTAGACCACTCTCAGTGCATCCCAGGATGCACTGGGAAGGAGAAGGTCCATTTTGCAGTGGTGGGCCTGAGGAGCAGGAGGGATTGGGCATCCCTCCTACCGATTTTATTTTATTTTTTAGAAAGAGAAGCAGTTGAGGGGAGGGGTAAGTTCAGGGAGGGAAGTGTAGGGGGGGTTCACAGTGGGCAGTGGCCATCCCTTCTGCTAATTTTTGCCGGCGTGGGGGGAGGGCTCCCTGGTGGCAGGAGAGAGTGGGCATCCCTCCTGCCAACTCTGACTGGCGCATGGGGAGTTTCCGCTGTGGCAGGAGGGAGTGGGCATCCCTCCTGCCTCTATTCTGTTTCCGGGGTGGATCGTCAGGGAGGCCGCCATGGCATTTTAAATTTTTTTTTAATGCAGCAGATATTGTGCGTGTGTAAAACATGCACATCTGTGCCATTAAAAATAAAAAGATAAAAGCCCCAACAGCTGAGTGGCAGGAGGCTACTTTGGGGCTTCCCCAAACTGGTTCTGTGCATGTGTCAAAAGTCACTCTCAGAGTAGTAATAGCAGCAGCATGTATCTGGGAAAAGCAGCTTTTTCACACCCATGGCGAAACGAACTCCCAGGTATTCTAGGTCTTGCTTCAGAAATGAGGTAACTCTTCTTAAATTTGACCACCCAGCCTAGCTTCTATAGCAACTGGATGACTTGGTGAACAGCCTGGTGTCCTTCAGGCTCTGATGAGCCAATCATCCAGAAACAGGTGGACTCAAATATTGAGCCTGCGTAGGTGTGCCACCACAACCACAATCACTTTGGTGAAGGTTTGAGGTGCTGTCACCAGCCCGAAGGGTAAGTTGGAAGTGCTGCTGCAAGACATGGAACCTCAAGAACCATGTGTGCTCTGGAAAAATGAGAATATGAAAGTAGACCTCTGCTAAATCCAGAGAGGCCAGAAATTCCCTTGGCACAATCGAGGTAACCACCTCGTTTCCATTTGGAACAGAGGAATTTTGAGGGCCACATTGACTGCTTTGAGATCTAGGATTAGTCTCTTGTCTTCGGAGTCTCTCTGGCATGATGAAGTATAGAGTATCTATTGGAGCCTGAGTCAAGACTCTGGAATGGGCTCTTTGGCCGCATTGTGCAAGAATTTTTGGACTGTTGTTCTGACCTTTACTTTTTTTTCTGGTTTCCTCACTTTCGAGTCCAGATAAAGCTCTGGGAAAGGCTGATAAACTCATTTGTACTCCTCTCGTATAATGTCCAGTACCCATCAATCTATGGTGATGTCCATCCATTCCTTATGGAAAGCCGAAAACCTCTCTCCAATATGCCAAGGCTCAGCCGATGGCCTGGTGTCATAATTGCCTCTTTGGGGAGGAAGAGCGTACTCCCAAACACTGTGAGCATCTAGCTTTCCCAAATCTTTGTTTGGCATTCTGAAATGATCTTTGGATCGAGGGACCTCCGGAATACTTATAACATCTGGAGGCAGAAAAAGTAGAGCACCTCGGTCCCTTAGAGTACTAGTGCCTACTGTCTGGCAAGGACTTAGGTTTACAGTCTTGCACACTTGAAATAAGGTCATCCAGACCTTTATCAAACAGTAACTGACCCTTAAATGGCAGCTTATTGAGGGTCACCTTGGAAGAATCACCAGACCATTGTCTGATCCACAGCATCTGGCAGGCAAAGAAGATAAGAGTAAGCAGACAGCTTACATCAATCACCACCCTAAAAAGGTCATACAGGGCATCAGCCACATAGTCCACCCTAGTGACCAAAAATGGAAGATCCATCATCTATGATAGTGTCAGGAGCATGACACAACTTGGAGTGACAGGCTCCGGCGACAAAGGATGCCACTGTGGCTGCAGAATCATAAATCCATTTGAGCACAAAACCTATTCTGCAGTCTTGGGCGTCCTTCAACACCACACTGCCTTCACTGGGAAGAGAAGTGTGCTTAATAACTTGCACCACCAGAAAATCCAACTTTGGGGAAACAAAAAGCTGATTAAAAGTATCTGCCATTGGACAGAGCTTAGACCTAAGCCTTTGCCACATGCAGAGGACCTCCCAGTGATCCTTGAGCATCTTTGTGATATCCAGATGGTTAGGAAAACAGGAAGACTCTGGCTTTGTGCTACTCATAAAGGAGCACTGCGCTACTGAGGAGTTTCTAATTTCAACTCATGAAGGGATTCCGAGATCATCCCCATCAGTGCTGAAGGTTTGAACAGTCTCCACACAGTGGGGTCTTCCCCAAGATCCAAAGTTTCCCCCAGATCCAGTTCCTGTAGATCTGCAACTGCAGCATCATCCCCCACTGTGGAAGTACCTGTCAGAGAAAGTAAAGAAATAAAAACAGCATCAGGATTATCTGAATCATCCATAGGCAGACTGACCCCTGACTGCGCATGGTTCTGTTGATGGGGACCCATGATCTTGAGGGAGGAAACTCCCGCCATGAACAGGTTCACAAGATTAATAAACCTGAAACATCATATTAATAATCTCTGGGAAAAATTCTTGCCCCTCTGGACCTTGTTTCGAACTTTTGGAGGTTTTTTTTGTGAGTTTGGTGCTGAGTCACGGCTGCGTTTCACTAGAGATGCACTTGCGCTGCTCCCCGCCACAACTTTGGACTTTTTCACAGGTTCATGGATGGACTGGGCACCAGAACCCTCCCGAAGGGCAGGAGGGGCCAAATCAAATGCTATCCCCTCCCCCCTTACATGCTGTGCAGCATGTGGAAGACGGATGCTCCTCTGATAACCATCCGCTGCCAACAGGGCATGAATCCACAGTATCCTGTCCTGAGGAGTCCATCCCAACCATCTTGGAAGCAAAACAATGTGTTTTGAGGCAGGTAAAATAATTTTAATTCAAACTGAGAAATCCAAAATGGCCACCACAGCAGTTATTTTAATGCCAAAAATGGCCTGAGAACGACAAACTAAAGTTTAAAAACTGGCGATTTTAGGATTTTTCAGGTGGGGGAACCCAGGACAACTCACCAAACCTCAGTCTGTTACTCACAGTGCCATGCTGTGTGCTGGGAGGTGCAAGATAGAAAGCTGCAAAAGCTTACAGGAAGATCCTCTGTCTCAAGAAACCTGAGCTGCCTGTTTCTTCTGACTGCCTCTTAAGTCCAACGCACCAGCTGGAGACGACCTCCACTCCTCCCAGAATCTGCACACGCCAAAGGATGGAGGAACACAGTTGGCCCCAATCCTGGATAAACTGCCACAGAGTCAAGCAGCCTGTGCTCACACCTACTAGCGGACAAACCTTGGGTGAGCAATGTTCCCAAGGGAACAGGCCCTGAACCCCGAACTGAGAATGTAGGCTGTCCAGGTAGGTGCACTGCAAAGTAGCCAACCCCCTGAAAGAAGACTTTGCCCTTAACATCTGTGATCTTCTGCAGTCAGTGCTGTCCCCCAAGGGGATCCTCTGCAGCACAAAAACATGTGAAGCAGCGGAAAAATACTGGAAAAAAATACCCCAAGCAGAAAAGACTAGCTCCTGTTCTCTTGCTTGTAGGAAGACAACTGGAAATTGGAAGGCAGTCTAGAGCAGTGGTCTCAAACTCAAACCCTTTGCAGGGCCACATTTTGGATTTGTAGGTACTTGGTGGGCCTCAGAAAAAATTGTTAATGTCTTATTAAAGAAATGACAGTTTTGCATGAGGTAAAACTCTTTATAGTTTAGAAATCTTTCCTTTTGGCTAAATGTTAATAATAATATTGTAATTTATAGCTAAATAGACATATGATCATGAAACTGTTTTATTTTACTTTTGTGATTATGATAAATATACCGAGGGCCTCAAAATATTACCTGGCAGGCCACGAGTTTGAGACCACTGGTCTAGAGGTAAGAGAGGAGAAGCAAAACTATGCAAATGAGAGGGCACAGGATGAAGTTAAGAGGTGATAGGCTCCGGAATAATCTAAGGAAATACTTTTTTACAGAAAGGGTGGTAGATGCGTGGAACAGTCTCTCGGAAAAGGTGGTGGAGACAGAGACTGTGTCTGAATTCAAAAGGGCCTGGGATAGGCACGTGGGATCTCTCGGAGACAGAAAGCAATGATGATTACTGCGGATGGGCAGACAAGATGGGCCATTTGGCCTTTATCTGCCATCATGTTTCTATGAGATTTCAAAAGATGGGATTGACTATCTGTGTTAAGGAATAGAGTGGGGTTGTACAAGAATGACAATGCCCCTAAATATCCCCTCTGACTGCTATGCACTATCTGGGCAGTTTATCGGATAATGGTAATATTCACTCTGCAACCTAATTAGCTAATTAATCTGCAAGTCTACTGCTACAGGTTATAGCTTCCATTTTGAACCAAGCTCCAGCATGGGCAAAAGCAACTGGGGATCACTGCTACTCATCCTACCCTAGACCACCAGGCACGTTAAGGGGTTCATAGTCATTTGCGCGCGAGACTTCAGCGCCGACAATTCAGCGCAAGACACCAGCGCGCTGCCTAAAAGTGACTTTTAAAGAGTTCCGACGTGGGGTATGAGTGGGGAACCCCCCAGTTTACTTCATACTCTTCGCGCTGCCATTGGGGGGGAGGGTTGGAACCCTCCATTATAGAGTAAACTTAACTTTTTCGTGATTTTTTATGGAAAAGTTAAGTTTTCTCTATAATGTGGGGGGTTGCATCCCGCACACCCCCTCCCAACAGCAGCGCAAACAGTCTAAAGTAACACCCCCCTGTCGGTCGGAGCTCTTTAAAGGTCACTTTTTAGGTGGCGCGCTGGTGTCTTGCACCGAATTGTCGGCGCTGCAATGTCGGTGCGCTGAAGTCTCGCACACGAATGTCCCGTCACCACGTTAAGGTAGGCTCAGGGGGGCCTTTGGGCAAAGTGGATGTGTGGGAAGGTGAGGGAGTGAAGTGCTCCTGTTACTTTTCAGGTCAGCATTAATTTTAATCACCATTCATGTTTGCACGTTAATCACAAACACTGACCGCAATTAATCAACAGCGTTAATTAACTTTATTTATAAATGTGTATCCCGCACATCCAACAATTCTGTGTGGGTAACAACAGTATATACATATTAAATTAACAGACAAACAACATAAAATCAACGGTACTCTTTCTATATAAGAACACCATTAAATGCAGGTCACAACAAAGCCTCCCAAAAAAATTCTACGAGAAATTTACAGAAAAAGACAGATATGCACAGATGCATTGGTCTTTAAATAAATATATATTTGATGAGTTCAGTTTCACAGCAACAAAATAAACCTATGTATGTGTTTGCATTGCTTGTTACTGTTTACAATTACTCTGTTTAGCCATGTTAAATGAAAGGTGGGAAAACAGAATTAAATAATAATAATTTTTTAAAAAAAACTATGGTCTGTGTTCATCAATACACATTTTAAATACAATAGCATCTTTAAAAGTGATCTGCTCAGAAAATTTAGGGAAATCAAAGCCACTGAGCTGTCTTCATTTCCCAAGTGAGCCGCTAATTTTCTGCTTGAAGCAATCCCTGGAATGAGGAATGGTGTGCTGGCAGCTTTCCCAGGGAAACAAGAGAGCCTCAAACTGAGCCAAAGGGCATCATGGTGGCACAAAGAAGTGACTGACCTGACAATACGCCGACCCCTTCTTCTACATGACAGGCTGGCGCTCCGCCACACAAAAATATTGAACCTCTGTAAGAGAAGTGTTCTATCAGTATCAGCCAAATCCCTCAATACAGTACAGAGTGACCTCTGGGTGCCTTCAATCCCTCAGAGCTGCTGGCTTCGCAGAAGCTGTCTGCAGGCAACCTGACCTGTGCTTAGTAGGCAGTAACCAGTCACCTTGAGGAGCAGCGCTTTGATTCAGGAAAGAAAAGAAACAGCACACCGCTAGCTGTTCAGAGGATCACTAATAGCTATTCTCATATGACCCTGGATGCTGCAAAATGTTTCTCTAAGGTCACGTTCACACATGACGTACTAATGATTTAGTGAAAGCAATCAAAGGATGCTACAATTACTCAAAAATCCATAGCTAGCCAGAAAATTGTAGTAAAAATGAAGCCTCCTTTTATAGATGTGTTGACTCATCTTTCCAGAGCAGTGTTCTTCAATGAAAGGCCCAGAGGTCAAAGGCGGTCCCCCATTGTCTCTGGGGTTTTTTTCTTTTGTTTTTTTCCTGCTTATTCTGCCTCTCTACCAGGCTCAGGACAGAAAGGGGAAAGTTGATGGGGGGTGGGGGTGAGGGGGGGGGGGGCGAGGAGCCACATGCTTCAAGGACAAGGCATTTCTCGACACAAAAAAGAGAATGCATTTGGAAAAAGAGGAAAAGAAGGTCGCTTTGGTCCTCATAAGTAGAAGTTGAGAAGGTAAGGAAAAAAAAGTTAGCTTTCATAAACTACAAAAGATCGCAGAAAGAAGAAGACAGGCTAAAATATCTGGAAAAGTTTAGAGAGGTTGGTTGAGTAGTAAGGAAATCAAAGATGCAAATGGAAGAAAAAATAGACTTTTTTTTTAGATATATTAGTGATAGGAAGAAGTGCAAAAGTGGCTTTGTGAGACTCAAAGGTGATGGGGAAAAATATGTAGAAGCTGATAAAAATAAGGCTGAATTGCTTAACAAATATTTTTGTTCTGTGTTCACAGCTGAAGTGCAGTGAGTGGGACCACAGAAGAGAAAAGGAAAAAGGGATGGAGGTGTGGTAGGCCCTGATCGATTTTTAGATGATTGTGTTTGTGAGGAGCTAGATAAACTAAAGGTGGACAAATCAATGGGGCCGGATGGTGTACATCTGAGGGTGCTGAAGGAACTTAGAGAAGTTCCGGTGGCTCCACTGACTGACCTTTCAATGCTTGTCTAGAGTTGGGAGTGGTACTGGAGGACTGGAGAAGGGCGGTTGTGGTCCCTCTGCACAAAAGTGGAAGTAAGGAAGAAGTAGGGAACTAAAGGCTGATGGGTCTGATTTCTGTGGTAAGTAAGTTAATGGAAACACTTTTTAAAACAGAGAATAGTGAAGTTTCTGGAATCCAGTGTATTACTAGACCTGAAGCAACATGGATTCACTAGAGGAAGGTCTTGTCAGACAACTCTGATCAATTTTTTTGACCGGGTGAACAGAGAATTGGCTCAAGGGAGTGTGCTAGATGTGGTGTATTTAGATTATAGCAAAGTCTGTGACAGTTTTCCACACCAGAATCTAATAAATAAACTGAATGACTTTGGTATAGGCTCCAAAGTGATGGCCTGGGTCAGGAACTGGTTGAGTGGAAGGCGACAGAGGGTAGTGGCTAATGGAGATCGCTTTGAGGAAAGGAATGTTACCAATTGTGTGCTTGTTGTTTTTAACATTTTTGTAAGCGACATTGCTGAGGGGCATGTTGCCGGCCCACAAGCTTTCTCCCGACGTGGGCTGGCGACGTGCAATCGCTGCACGCTAGCCCTTCCCTTCTATGAATGGCGGCGCAGCGGTGGACCTGGGCCAGAGGAAAAGGAATCGACGGAGGATAGGCAGGCTTCAGCGCAGCAGGGAGGGAGGAAGGCAGTGTCTGGTGCAGCATGCTGGCCCTTCGCTTCCCTTCCTGGAGTTGCAGCGCAGTGGCGGCCAGCAGGGAGCAGCGGCGGCGGGTGGGCGGCAGTCAGTCCACATACCCCCAACGAGTGGGACATTTTGAAAAGGTACAATGGAGTGGGTGGGGGTGTTTTTAAAAGTTACCTTCACTTCATAAGACACACCGAAATTTCCACCCAATTTTTGGGAAAAAAGTGCATCTTATGAAGCGAAAAATAAGGTATATTTACAGATGTATAAATGCATAAACACTCGACATGTGGTGTGCTGATAAACCAATGTAAAGTGATGAAAAAAACAAATGGAAGAAGACAATCCTGAATAAATGGTGCCGATCCATGTGATGTGAACAACAAAAATCAGCGACAGGTCTGGGGGTGCCGGTACAGTGACAGAACTGTTAAAAATGCATCTTATGGCATGTTTTGACTGTAGCTAATGAAAAAAAAAATAAAAAAAATTACAGGGAGAATCATAAATGGTCTATTTTGGGGATTTTTGGTGGGAGTAGTAAAACCACACTTCTTGAGCACGTGTATTATAGCAACCCTCAGCAGCGGGAGTGATGCCCAATCTCTCCCACCGCCAAGAAACACTCACCAGTACCTCCTGCTCTGCTTACCACACCCCTAACCCTGTAGGGCTGGCTCTTAATGATTCAGGTGTGTCTTTCATTCATTGTACTGAACCTAAGGCACTTGGATATGTAGAAATAAGTGTCAACAAAAACTGAGGTGATATGTTTTTGTTGCACTAGATTTCATATGCTACATTTATATGGGAGCCTTTTATTTTCAATTTGCTTCTGTAGCTGTAGGGTCCTGTGATGTGATATGCTCTTGCATAATTTACAATCAAGACAATTAAAGCAGGACCTCCCTAACCTGACTTGGGGATCCCACAGCCAGTCTCTCTTTTTTTTTTTTTTTAAGATACCTAGTAGAGAATAACACGGGGAAAAAATTTGTCCCCCGTCTCCGCAAGCTCATTCCCCATCCCCACAAACCATCTGATCCCATCTGCACAAACCTCAAATAGTTTTATACTGAACTTATTTTATTAAAGTATAAAAAGAAATAGATTCCTAGAAAACAAGATGGCGGCGGTGTGAAAGCAGTCGAGGCTAGAGCTCTACCTTACCTTGCAACTTAATTCATTTTCTTCGGAGCCTGACCACTGCTACGTGTTAGGCAATATGCCCCATAGTAAGCGCAAGGGCGTTATCCGGCAGGACCCTCCTTCACCCGGACAAACACAAATGGACCGGTTTTTGACCAGCTCACCGCCTGTAGTAGGTGGGGGAATCCCTGCTGCAGCACCGATGGAGGGAGACGTCAGAGCCTTGGGGTTTGAAACATTGCTTCCCCCTCCAGCAGCACAATCGCCGCCGAACCTGGCTACGGAAAGCGTGGGCGGTGTGACTTCTGGAGATCCGACGAGCTCGATCTATTCACACAGAGGAGGGCACCACGTAGCACAGGAAGCCGAGTCGACTACCTATCAAGGAGCAGAGGGAACTGACTCCTCGGCAGCGACTCTTCAGAACATAAGGAATGTACAGTATTTCCCCGATATTTGCGGGGGTTCCATTCCAGGAACCCCTGCGAATGTTGAAAAACCGTGAATATGGTTTTTGGCAGGGGAGACAGGAGAGGGCAGCCAGAGTGCCGGCGAGTGAAGGAAATCACTCGTGGTATGCTCCGACCGCCTCTTCCTGTACTAAAGTCGGGCCTCACCAATCAGGAGCTCCCTCTCTCTTCACTTCCCTTCAATGGCACTCAACCTCTTCCCCTCATCGGGTCATCTTCCTCCCTTCCCCTCACTTTTGCAGGCGCTTTTCAGAGTTTTCTCTTTCTGAGGTCGTGGCAACCGTTTCTCACAAGTCCCCCCCACCTACCCAAAACTTCTCCTCTGACGTACCTTCCTATTTCCAACTGGGCAGCTTGCATCAGAGGAGAAGCTTCAGGGTAGTTGCACTGGACTTGTAAGAAAGGGTTCCACGTCCGGACACCTCAGAAGAGAAAACTCTGAATAAAAAACATCTGAAATTAGGATGATCAAACACTGAGATTGACAAAAAAAATATGCTAGTTTTCTAGTCCATTATCAGATATTTGGCTGTTCAGCTGTAAAGTGTTACTTCTGTTCCTCCACCACTGCCTGTGCTGTAATAGTGTATGCATACAATTTAAGAAACTAGATTACTCTGTATTATTTAAGCCAAGTGTAACAGCTCTGTGTGTGGTGTATGACCGGCAAGGGAGAGGGAAGAATGGATGGATAGATAGATTCCAGCAGGCCTACGTAGGTATGTCTTAACACTGGTTTGGGGGGGAGGCAGTGAATGGTTGCATGCATGTTTGTGTTATGTACATGTGTCTTAATAGTGTGTTCTACTTCTGCGGAGGTAGTGTATGAGTTTAGGCCCAGGATAGCAGATAGAAGGAAAAAGGGGGTAATCTGTCCTTTCAAATTCTAACTGTTGTGATTCAGTATATCAAACTTTCTATGTTGCAGAAGCTGGAACTGCTTCTTCCACAGAAATGCACTGGCATTTCTGGAGAAGGGGGTTTATTTCGGCAAAATCTCAATTTGGAGGAGAGTGTGCCGCAGTGGTTAGAACTGCAGCCTCAGCACCCCGAGGTTGTGGGTTCAAACCCCATACTGCTCCTTGTGATCCTGGGCGAGTCACTTAATCCTTCACTGCCCCAGGTACATTAGATAGATTGTGAGCCTGCCACAACAGATAGGGGAAAATGCTTGAAGTACCTGAATGTAAACCACTTTGAGTGGGTTGTGTAACTACAAAAAGATAGTATGCAAGTCCCAAACCCTTTGATCAGGTTCATTTTCAAACTCAAAAGCGTTTTTTTTATTCTAGGCCTAATTTGGAACCATCCTGTGAAACGTTTGGAGAATTGTTTTGCACCTCCCCCACTCCCAAAACAGACATTCTTGACCCCTTAGGCATGATTTCTTTCTAACATTTATTGGGTTGGAAAGAATAAAAAGGTTCCCATGTATAACTTGTTTGCTGACCCTTATTCCAGATGTCTGAGGCCCAGATTCTCAAAAATTTAACATGGTCGCTAAACTGGTTTCTGACAGTTTAGCCTGCATGCATTTTAGCGACGGATTATCAAAATGGATTATCTCAGTCTTTAATGAGTTTTTTAGCAGTCTCTGACATTGCCATGCAAAGGAGCTCTTAAAAATCGTCGAGCCATTCTTCAACAGCGGTGTTGGCTTTTGGTGACAAAAATCAGTGACTGATCCAGGGGTACTGGTACAGTGACAGCACTGTTAAAAATGCATCTTGTGGCATGTGTTTTGAGTGTCTATTATAGCCCTCTTTGGCAACTCTTCACCAACCTCATTAGGAGGGGCCTTAAACAACCTGGGCCAATCAGAGTTTTAGGCCCTTCCCCGGTGCATCCCGGGAAAGGCCCAAGGTTCTGATCAGCCCATATGCATAAGGTCTCACCCACAGGAGAGGCCTTACACAACCTGGGTCAATCAAAGTCTCAGGCCGCTCCCCAGTGCATCCCAGGATGTATCAGGGAGGGGAAGGTCCGTCATTTTGAAGAGGCAGGCCAGTTGGCCGGAGAAAGCAGGCATCCCTCCAGCCAGCCATCTGAAAATAAGGTAAGGGAGGGTTGTCAAAGGCACAGGGAGGGGGTTGTGTGGCGGTGGAAGAGCGTGGGCATCTCTCCCACTGCTGAGGGGAGTTGGGGGGTGACGGTTGGGTGGGAGAGACTGGGCATCTCTTCCACTGGGGGGGGGATGTCGGTTGGGGGGGAAAGATTGGGCATCTCTCCCACTGTGGGGGGTGGTGGTGGTATGTCGGTTGGCCAGGAGAGATTGGGCATCTCTCCTGCTGCTGAGGGGAGTTGGGGGGTGTTGTTTTGCAGTGGGAGACATTGGGCATTTCTCTTGCTTTTATTCTGTTTTGGGATTTTTTTGTTTATTCTGCGCACTGTAACCAGCGATGGGCACATGAAAATTTAACGAGTCTTCTCTTCTCTCTATCACCTTCCTTTGCATGAGCATTTTGTTACAATCGCTATTATAATGGCTGCAACAGCAGCCTGTTGGGTTTTTACACGGTTTTCTGAAAATCTAGCCCTCGGTGGGCTAACATGGCAACCTTAAGTTGTAAAACCTGTGGGAAGGGGTGCCAGGAAGATCTCATTTCAGCCCTGAATAACATGGGGCAGTACAACCAGCTTCTGGAAATATGAGAATTTCTCACCATTGGTACTAATTAACACTGTCCATGGCACAAAATAGATCTGCGTTGCCTCTCTGCCCATCCGAAATCAACCCCAATTTCCTGCACTAGGTAGCCTAAGGAACTGGTTCTAGCTCTTGCTCGATTCACAAATTAACAATTAACTAGGTCAAGCCAAACCTATCAACAAATGAAGCATAGTGCCTTTCACTGGTGGCAGTTTGTTACAGACACTGGCAGGGCTGGGGGAGCCTTATCGAAAGCTGGGAGGATGAGTCAGTGTAGCAGACCAACAGCAGAAGCCCTGGTACTTAGAGAGCTCAGTGGTGCAGGTGCCTGGGAACTGCAGGGCAGCTGCTCCTGCTAAGCTCATATTACAGTATCAGCAACTATTATCACAGGGAATCTAAAGGGCAGTACAGACAGTCCTCCCAAGTGATTTTCTCTTGTCAAACTGATGCCAAATGCTAACGGCCACCAAACAGGCTATTATAGCCAAACAGGTGCGTGCCCAACTGCATCCACACTTGTTTATGCAGCCCTGTGAATCTTATGCAACAGTAGGCCCAAATCCAGGGGGTAAATGCACACACAATTACTCCCATGCCTACAGCCTCAAGCACAGCTCATGTTCCCCTCATGCCAGTACAGTACTTTTTTACCGTGTGCACAAGGACCCCCTTTCTCACACCACAGACATTTCCCCCCCTCCCGCCATCACCACCAGGTACACAGATATTGCTTCCTTCTGCTCTCTCTCCTCACAGGCACAACTCTCTGCTGCAGCAGCCTGCCTACATGGAGACTAAAAAAACATAGATTCCAAAGCAAAGAAAGAATTGCAGAAATAAAGAAATTGCAGAAGTAAAAATAGAAAACAAGTGGCAGGTGAAGCAAATTTGCGCATGGCTTCCTTTCACTTATATGAGAAAGTGGTTCCCCAACAAATATGCCTAATGAGAGGTGCTGCCACTGCTCATTTAGTTCAAAGAGCTGTGCAAATTTGCAAAGGACAGAAACTCCAAAGCAAGAGATATCTGGCCCAGTGGATATGGCTAGCACACAAAGCAGCCACTGTGCACTGGCAGGGAGGGAAAATCTCTCAAAATGTATACAATAAAAAAAAAAAAATGAAACATGCATGGGAAAATCTGAGTAGTCTGGGGATTATTATTATTATTATTTTTTTTAATAAGAAATGGCCATCAGATGGGAAGTGACAATGTGCAAGTGTGGGCTGACAGAACAGTCTATCCTAGGCCTTCCTGAGCAAACAAGCACAGAGGCACTGCCCAGAAAGTATTCCTTTATAACACCTGCCAAGCTTGGCTCAGAAAACCAAGAGCGAGTGAAGCTGTGCCTTGCTGAACTGCTGAACCAATTTCCCAAGAATGTGTCTCTGTAAACACTGATTTTTATAAAACCTGCTTCCACCGGATGCACAAGGGCACAACGATGGCCACAGACAGACACACCCCCACACACAGAACTGCTGCACAGTTTATGAGGACACCATACGGGTTTGCTTTTGTTGTAAATGGCATTAGATAAAAAAGTATGACTTGCTTTGCATGTGCAGAATATTTCCTTGAATTTCTAGAACATAAGCATAGCCTTCCTGGGTCAGACCGATGGTCTAGCTAGCCCGGTGGCCAATCCAGGTCACTAGTACCTGGCAAAAACCCAGATTCAGAGATACATGTTGAAGTGGCTAATGACATTGGACACAGAGAATATGACACTGCATCAGGGCTGTATAGCCCATCTGGTCTGCATTTCAGTCCTAGCGCAATGCTGCAGAACCCAGATTATTTTCACTAGTTTCCATATACTGTAGGTTGCTCTGCTAGCTCTCTAAAAGCTCTCTAAAAGCTTCCTGGCCCCTGGCTCTTCGGTAATCACAGCAGCACAGGAGGCAACATACACAGCTCTTTGGATATGAGCACAATCGCCTTCACTCCCTGAACTGCCAAGCAGCCAGCGTGGGAAGAGTCTGATGCGCCGTGCTGCAGGGAACAAGCAGATTGCTTCACAGCTGGAAGAGGATTTTTCATCCACTCCAGCAGGGACTTCCTCCCTATTCAGTACAACTGGATTAAAAATAAAATATTCCTCCACATACACACACACACATTGGAAAACTGAGACACCGTCTCCATTCCTACCAAAAAACAAAACCCCACACCTTATAATCCACAGCAGACTCCCAGCATTGAAAGGAGATGCTTTTTCTAGGATAAGGAGAGCTGAGACCCACGTCAAAGGATTCACTGTGATCTTGGAATCATAGAAACATAGAAGTTGATGGCAGAAAAGGGCTACAGCCCATCAAGTCTGCCCACTCTGCTTACCCACCCTAATGACCCAATTTCCTTATCTTGACCCTCGTAGGGATCCCACATGGGTATCCCATTTATTCTTAAAGTCTGGCACGCTGTCTGCCAGCTTGTTCCAATGATCAACCACTCTCTCTGTGAAGAAATACTTTCTGGTGTCGCCATGAAATTTTCCGCCCCTGAGTTTGAGCGGATGTCCTCTTGTGGCCGAGGGTCCCTTGAGAAAGAAAATATCATCTTCCACTTCGACACGTCCTGTGAGAGTACTTAAATGTTTCGATCATGTCTCCCCTCTCCCTACGTTCCTCAAGAGTGTAGAGCTGCAATTTGTTCAGTCTCTCTTCGTACACAATCGCAGCTAGTGAAGATAAACTGGTGAGAATCTCAAATGGGAACACACATGGGTGCAGGTGAACACTAGGACTGGCAATCCAAACCTAGGTCTCCCACATTCCTACACTAGTTACTAAAAGAAAGCCACTCAAAAGAACACATCAGTGGAGTGCTTCTACCGGCTCACATAGGTAAAAGGAACAAGCACACAATGTCTTTTAAAGCTTGACAAGTGGCTTTGCCAAATGTGGAGAGTCATTAGCCAGTACTAACTAAAAAGGATGCTCTCATGTCTTACTAGGGTTGAGAAAGAGAGTGCACATCTGGCCTGAGCCTGTGCCACACACACTGCCTATCATGTTTCAAATAATGAGATTTCTGACAAGAACACAAACATCCACACAGGCCCACAGGGACACTTGGCATCATGATCAGGCTGTGTATTAAACAATATTCCCTTTATACATCTGGTTGGGTCTTAGTCAATGGCAACACAGTGGCTCAGGTGATGACACTGTTGCCTCACCACTCTTGCCCTGACTTCTCACCACAAGCCACTGGCAGGCTGTGACTCATTTTCATTTCAAAATAGAGATATAAATAAAAGCAGTACCACCCAGTCAGGACCAAAGTTGTTCTTTAGCAAACAGGTGCTCGGCTGAAAGTGTCAAAACTAATGCAGCAAAATAAACTGAGGTCATCAGTTTTACTTGCTTGATGACAGTGGAAGAATACACCTTCAAACTATAGTGCTACTACTGTTATGACTATTTCTCATTTCCTATTGGAGAGCTAAACATACACAGCTCTGAACAGATAATAGGAGCTGTTGCAAAAGAAAGATAAGTAGGGTGACCAACTGAAAGGCCCAGTCTGAGCACTGGAAAGTGAGGGGGAGGAGAAAGCAGACCACCACGTCTTCTCTCTCTCCAAACCACACAAAGCTCCAGAACAGTGGCAAAGCTAACCATTCTTGGCTAAAGCCCATCCTATCTGATCTCCAAAACATTTCAGTGGCAGCTGCCTCGCTCTTTCTACCTCCATCCACAAATCACACATTTATTTGTTCCCCGCCCCCAGCCTGGAAACACTCTTCTCTGAACTCTCCCTTGATCTACCTCAGTACCTTTGCTGGTGGTAGCATTGATGCGTGTTAACTGCCTGTGCTGGCCCTATAGGCTTCTCGCTGTCATGTCCTGCCTTTGCTGATGTCACTTCCTCTTTCTTCTTTGGCAAGACATGGCAGAGGGAAGCTTGCAGGAGCCTGCACAGGCAGTGGACTTGCATTGCTGATACTGCCAGTGAAGGTGCCAAGATAGAGTAGGGGATGGGGGGAATTGCCAGGCAGTGGGTAAATGCCAGATCCAGGGGCGACAGAGTGAGAGAGAGGTGGGGGGAGGGAGGATAGTTTTTGAAGCCATCCCTATCATAACTCTGGGCCCACCCATAATGAACAGTCTGCTACACCCCTGCTCCAGAGATATAGTTCAAACAGCTGATGTGGATCAAATGAGGCAGTACCAACACAGTTGGAAGAGAAGCAGCTGGATTCAAGTACCTGGGGCACAAGAAGTGCAAGGGAATATGAGGAGGAGAGAACAGACTGGGATATGCCATCAAACATGTCTCCTCCATCCTCTTCCCTGAAACCACCTGGGTGTGATTTAGCTTGGTGACAGCCCTGCATAAGAAGAGCAGGTCCCTGCTCAACGAGCTTACATTCTAGCCAACACACAAAGACAAGCTAAATAAGTATGATTAATGTCAGCAAGGCTGCAGTCAAGGACAGATGAGTTTAAGATTTAAAAGTCTATTTAAAACGAAAACTATAATGCTTAAGGTAATATTAACATCAGGAGTCCAATCATATCCAAGAGAAGGCACATAAATAGGACAAATTTAAAAGGTTATCAAACCAGAATCTGCATAAGTTGAGTTTCATCGGTTGAAAAATAAGGGGGGGGAAAAAAGGTTTCTCATTGTACTGAAAGCAGAACAGGAAGCCATAAAATTATCTTACCATCTTCAGTTTCCTGCCACACGATCCCCTCCAGGTTCACGCTAGTCCCAGGTTCACAGGGGCCCAGACACTCGGGCTCAGTAGCCAAAGCCACGTCACAGGTATTAACCCCAACAGAGCGTGTGCGCACCATGATCTGCTCGCATGGTGACGAGATGTCATTGCTCACCACAGGCACAAGCAGGTGCAAGGGGAGTACTGGGGGTGTGGAAACAGGAGACTCCATCTGTTGGGAGAGAAGGGAAATCTCTTATCAGAAGTCAAAAGGGAGAACACATCACTAGCAATAAATTGGTAGTTGTCTGATAATATCAGCAGAGGAAGGAAGCAGAGTGAGACACACAGAACCTATGGTGTTTTTGCACTATACATGAACGACCACTAGGAAATACACAGAGGATCAATTACTGCATTCACATGGTCTCCAGAAGCAAAGGAGTCAGTCCCAGCTCAACCTAAGTCATTCTTTGCCCATTACATGATATTTAACCCCTACACAAACAGCAACTGCAGCCTGTGTATCATGCTTCATACAGATTCTCTGAGAGTCAGACAGCTTTGCTAATAGCAAAGGGAACAAACTCTCCCCCTCCCTACATCATTTTTCTCTTCCTTTCTAAAGCCCTGGTTCAACCTGAACTGCTCCCAGCTCCTACTGCATTTATTCATCTGCCTTTTGGCAAAGACCTACTTGTTTATTCAAATTGTGTCTCCTGCGTTCTCTCTTATAAATATCCATAAAAACTAGAGTAAACTGCTCATGCTCTCCACTGGCACTGACTGAACATTTTGACACCAAATTAGAAATTTCATATGGCAGCTCTGGTTCCATGTATCTTCTAGAAAGGTACCAGGCAAACTGCTTGACTGGCATTGTGGGAAGGCAAAGAGGCCTGCTCCTGAGGAGAAGAAAGCAGGTGAGGGAAATCTTGAAAGGATTGGAAAACCTCAAAACAAGCATTTAACTGAGAAAAACCAAAGGGTGATCTGCAAAGCATGAGAGCTAGGCACAGTCTGAAATGTGTGCCCTCCCATTCTGTACATATTCTATTCGTAGGCAAAAACTGTGATTCATAAATAAAAATCATTATAAAGCACTTACAAATGGGAACAGCCACATCAACACCTTGCTAGACGCAGGGTAAAAAAAACCTCAAGAAACTTTTTTTAATTAGTTAAAATTTCCTATGTCTGTTGTTCTGGGTGATTTAGAGGGTGGCTGGAAACAGAGGAACTTTTCAGGCAGTTAGAGAAGGCCAGATATAGAAGCTGGATTGTAACATAGTAAATGACAGCAGATAAAGACCTGAATGGACCATCCAGTCTGCCCATTAGTTAATCTCATTAGAATTACATGATTAAGTTAACTTGTCCCTTCTTTGATATTTCTGGGCCATAGACTAAAGTTCACCTGGTATAGTCCTAGGTTCCAACTGTTGAAGTTGCCATAAGCTCACTCCAGCCTATCCATCCATCCCATTGTTCGCTGAATATCTACTGTAAAGTCTGGCCAGTAACATCACAAGAAGAATGGTACACAACTGATTTATAATAAATTAAAACACCTAACACAACCATGTCTCTGCCACTTCTGCATCAGGAGTATTGTAGAGTCACAAGGAGTTCTCCTTTGTGCTATTGCAAATAGTCTCGTACACAAACAGCCCTCAATGAAACACACAGAGTGAACATTTTCCTTTATACTAAGCTAGTGACCTCCAGAAAGCAAGTTTAGAGGTTCATTGATGGTTGGTGATTTATATGTTCTTTACTCCGTTAGCATAGAGGAAAGCATTCACCTTATGTGTTTACTATTTGCATTAGCACAGAGAAGAATGCCTCACAGTTGAACTGTACCCCCCCCTCCCCCCCGGTTCAGCTCATGGCTAAAACACAGTCAAAATGGGTGTTTAAATAATAATAACTTGTATGCCACACTTCTCATGTTGTGTCAACAGTCCACCTTTTATATCCATGCTTTTACACTGCAGTGTTTTGATGTTTGCGAGCTCAAGATGTCTGGACTAGTGCTGCCCAATTTGACAAATTGACACCCCCTCCACCCCCGGTGAGACCTGACATACCTCTTGGGCCTAAAGCAGTAGCAGCAGTGGACAGCTAGCAGAGGAAACACTCTGAACAGGCTGCTCATGGCCTGTCCCACTGGGGCCTTCCCTCTACCACATCACTAATGACGCAGCAGAGGGAAACCCTGGCGGGACAGGCCGTGAATGGACTGATCAGAGTGCCTCTTCTAGCCATCTACCACCGCCGCTGCTGCTTCTGTATTACGAGACCTGATGTTATGTCAGATCTTAGGGAGGGTAGTCGGGAAGCGCTGCACAGGGGGATGGGAGGGAGGGATGGAAAGCTGCTGCAAATGGGGAGAAATAGGAAGAATTGATGGACATGGGGTGGAGGAGAGGTAGGGAGTGCAACAAAGAGGTAGAAATGGGTGAGAGGGAGAAGTCCTGCATATGGTGGAGGAGAGGAGACATGCATGGAGAAGACAGAGGAAGAAATGTTGGACATAGGGTGGAGGGCAGGAAGAGTAGGTACATGGGGAGAGAGAAATAAATATTTCACATGATAATGGAAGGGAGAGATGCCACATGGAGTGGAATAGAGAAGGACACAAGGCAAGAAGAGAGAGACAGAGAGAAGAAAGATGGTAGACAATGGGAAAGAAATGTTGGATATGGCAGTGGAAGGGAAAGTACAGAGATGGAAGATGGATGGTGAGCAAGGAGAAAGAAGAAAGCGTCAAATGGTCATGAGACCCTGGTGTGCAAGTTAACAGAAGACAAACAAAATCAGAGCCTGGGACCAACATGATCTGAATAATAAAATGACCAGACAACAAAAGGTAGAAAAATAATTTTATTTTCTATTTTGTGATTACAATATGTCAAATTTGAAATGTGTATCCTGCCAGAGTTGGAGTTAGACAGCAAATGTGAGTTAGGACCTAATAGAGATACCAGAGACCACCGAGACAGGACTGATTTTTGCAGAGGCCTTATCTGCACCTTCACTCACTGCACCACCTCCAGGGTTGTGGCCACGGAACCTAGGATCTATACTTTGCTCCATGTTAGTTTTGGGTCCTGCAACAACAAGAAAACTTGGGTTTGCAACTTAAGATGAAAAGGATCCAGAAGAAATACTACCCCCCTGCCTCATATCGAAGTGAATCCCCATATAATCTAGAGTCCGGGAGGGAGACGAAGTGGCTCTTGGAAAGATTCATCACCCAGCCAAACAACCGGAGAATGGCTATGACCAGGGACATCGCTGCATGACTCTCCGTCACTAAGGATATCAGAATCAACCAATCATCCAGATATGGGTGGCGCCCGATACCCTCTTTCCGAAGGAAGACATCCACCACCACCATTATTTTTGATGCTAGGTTGCATAGGGAGAGGTATGGCTGGTAGGAAAAAGGAGGTATTGATGCCCCTGTATAAGACTTTGGTGAAACCTCATTTAAAATATTGGATACAATTCTGGAGGCCGCACCTTCAAAAAGATAAAAAGGATGAAGTCAGTTGAGAGGAAGGCTACTAAAATGGCCTTCGTCATAGGGCATATGGAGACAGAAAAAGATGTCAATATGTATACTTTGGAGGAAAGGCGGGAGAGGGGAGATATGATAGAGACATTTAAATATTTACGTAGCATAAATGCGCATGAGGCAAGTCTCTCATTTGAAAAGAAGCTCTGGAATGAGAGGGCTAGGGATGAAGTTAAAAGGCTCAGGAGAAATTTAGGGAATTTTTTTTTTTTTACGCAAAGGGTAGTAAATGCGTGGAATAGTAGAAGTGATGGAGACAAAGACTCTGAATTCAAGAAACAATAGGCAAGCATGTGGGATCTCTTAGGGAGAGGAAAAGATAGTAGATGCAGCGGATGGGCAGAATGGATGGGCTATTTGGCCTTTATTTACCATCATGCTTCTATATTTCCATAAGCTGATCACAAGATGCCTCGTGGCCATTAAAAGAATAGCTCTTCCTTAGGCTGTTCCAGCAATTGGCAATATATTATGTTCCCTGCCTTGAGGGGTCATAGCACTGCCAGATCTGTAGAGGAGGAGAAACATGCAGAACAGCAACAGTACATGGTAAAAACATAAGAACTTACTAAGTCAGGCCAATGGTTCATCTAGCCCAGTAGCCCATAAATAGTAGCAACATTCCATGCTACCGATCCAGGGCAAACAGTGGCTTTCCCCATGTCTGTCTTAATAGTAGACTATGAACTTTTCTGCCAGGAAGTTGTCCAAACCTTTTTAAAACTAGCTAGATCAACTGCTCTTACCACATCCTCTGGCAATGTATTCCAGAGCTTAACTATTCTCCGAGTGAAAAAAAATATTTCCTCCTATTGGTTTTAAAAGTATTTCCCTATTACTTGAGTGTCCCCTAGTCTTTATCATTTTTGATGGAATCAAAAACTGATCCACTTGTACCCGTTCTACACCACTCAGATTTTGTAGACTTCAATCATATCTCCCCCTCAGCCATCTCTTTTCCAAGCTGAAGATACCTAACCTATTTAGTCTTTCCTCATATGAGAGGAGTTCCATCTCCTTTATCACCTTGGTCGCTCTTCTTTGTACCTTTTCTAGTTCTGCTATATCTTTTTTGAGATAAGGCAACCAGAATTGAATGCAAAACTCAAGGTGAGGTTGCACCATGGAGCAATACAGAGGCATTATGACATTCTTAGTCTTGTTTACCATCCCTTTTCTAATAATTTCTAGCATCCTGTTTGCTGTTTTGGCCGCCGTCACTGCACATTGGGCAGAAGGTTTCAGTGTATTGTCTATAATGGCACCCAGATCTTTTTCTTGGGTGCTGACCCAAGGTGGACCTTTGCATCCAGTGACTATGATTTGGGTTACTCTTCCCAATATGCACCACTTTGCATTGGCTATATGTAACTGTCTATCAAAGGTTGTACCAATGAGACAAACTGAATAAAAGGAGAGAAATAATAATAATAATAACTTTGTTCTTTTATACTGCCATAACCAAAAGTTCTAGGCAGTTTACACTAAAAAGAGCTGGACAATCAGCAAAATACAATAATACAGTAAAAAAAATACAAATATTTATAAAATAGAATTTCAATAATAAAACTCACTAAGTAATAAACTTATCGAACAACTTCTGAAAACTTCCGAAAACTGCAATAGGATAACATAGCTTGCTGAATACATTTACCTAACCAAGATTGTTGCCTACCAGCTTGAAATGCTAGGGTCCTATCTAAGAAGGTCTTATATCTACACCCATTAATTTTTGGATAAGGAAATAAGTAGAAGTTTCTAGTTTCTCTTGATGGTCTATGCAACACAAAATGAGGAAAAAGGTAAGCTGGAGACAATCCCGATATCAGCTTAAAGCAGATACAGGAAAATTTGAATAATACTCTTGCCTCCAAAGGCAGCTAATGAAGTAAATGATAATATGGACTAATATGGTCGTTCTTTTTTAAACCAAAAATCAATCGAACAGCTGTATTCTGAATTATCCTCAATTACCTTAGAATGTTTTTGGGTGCTCCTAAATAGATGATATTACAATAGTCTAAAATAGATAAAACTAATGCCTGCACCAATAGTCTGAACAATAAAGGATAAAGGATGGTTCTTAATTTGCACAATGTAAAAAAGCATTTTTGTACCACTAAGTTCGTGTGTTCTGCTAATATTAAAAGTCGGTCTAGTGTCCTGGCTGGGGAGGACGTTCTGCTCTCAGCTGTAAAAGCAGATAAATAACCTGCAAAGGCTGAACCATAAGACTGGCTCACTCTCATCCACCCAAGAAATCAGAGAACTTATTTGAGACATTAAGATAAGGTGCCAAGACAAGGCAAATGGCCTGCTAGTAGCAGTTGTACTGTGCTTGCTCAGCTGTGGCATACTGTCCCCACAACATATACAGAGTGTACCACGACGTGAAAAGCTGACAGCCCCAAGCAGTTACATCTCACTCAGCTTTGGTTGGATGCAGAAAACACAAGCTGTAGCTTGTCCTTCCTCCCACACTTGCACTGTATGGTGTGCCACGTATACTGTAGTTAGCTTCCTTGCAAGTGAGTACACAATCACACAGAACAAAATATGCTGAAATAAGCATTCAATCTGCCCCATCAGGAGCATCATGAAAAAAATATCATAAGACAGTGCTCCCCTAACTCTGGGTTGTGACCAAAACAGGCTCAAAAACTGCTTTCAAGATCATGACCAACGCCATTGGTTGTTATACCTCAGCTTGCTTGGTCTCACTGGGAGACTATAGCCGATGCTAAACCTGGGTTTGCAGGGGCAGCACAGGAGGAGACAGAGCTGATACCTCATGCTTATTTGCCCCGACAGAAAACAGCTGCAGTTACATAAGGTTTGGGAAGCAATGAGATAAGTTGGACCATACTGGGTCACACCAAAGGTCCATCAAGTCCAGCATATTGCCTCCCACAATGGCCAATCCAGATCACGAATACCTGACAAGATCCCAAGGAGTAGGTAGATCTTTTCCTTATTGCTCACAAGCAGAGATAAGCAATATCTTTCCAAAGCAGGCATAATGTTTCCTATTTACCTTTTCCATCCCACTCATGATTTTATAAATCACTATCATATTCTCTCTCAGTTGTCTCTTCTCCATATTTATTCTTTCTGCATAGAGAAGTAATTTCACCCCATTATCATTTTTGTTGCCCTTCCCTGTCCCTTTTCTATTCTGTCTTTTGAGAGATGCAGGAATCAGAACAGCACACAATTGTACCATGGATCATATTTTCCATCCCTTTCAGAATTATTTCAAACATTCGATTAACTTTTTTTGACCACTGTGAGCGGAGGATTTCAATGACTTGTCTACAATATTGTCCAAGATTCACTTCTTGGGTGGTGACTTCTGAAACAGAATCCACATCAACCACTGCAGCTGTAATGAACACTTGTGGCCCTCACAATTCTGCATTGAGAGAGTATAACCTCACAGAGTGGCACTTACTACCATGCATACTCCAGGATATAGCAATTATCAAGGGAAACTGGCGATTGTAACACTTGTGATGTGGCTTCACATTTTCTTCTTACACTGAAAAGAAAATTACACAGCACACTTACAGTCCCAGGTCCAAGACTTCTGAGAGCAGGTTGCAGAACATAGTATAAGAACATAATAATTGCTGCTGCTGGATCAGATGAGTGGTCCATCGTGCCCAGCAGTCCGCTCACACGGCAGCCCCCAGGTCAAAGAGCAGTGCTCTAAATGAGTCCAGCCTCATCTGCGTATGTTCCAGATTAGCAGGAACTTGTCCAACTTTGTCTTGAATCCCTGGAGGGTGTTTTCTCCTATAACAGATTCCGGAAGAGCGATCCAGTTTTCTACCACTCTCTGGGTGAAGAAGAACTTCCTTACGTTTGTACGGAATCGATTCCCTTTTAATCTTAGAGAGTGCCCTCTCGTTCTCCCTACCTTGGAAAGGGTGAACAATCTGTCTTTATCTGCTAAGTCTATTCCCTTCGGTATTTTGAATGTTTCGATCATGTCCCCTCTTGGTCTCCTCTTTTCAAGGGAGAAGAGGCCCCGTTTCTCCAATCTCTCACTGTACAGCAACTCCTCCAGCCCTTAACCATTTTAGTCGCTCTTCGCTGGACCCTTTCGAGCTACTAAAGGAAATGAAATTATCAGGTAAGACATAATTTCTGCTTCCTTAGCCATCAGTTCCACTGTTCTGCACAAGTGGAATATACCAAAGCAGATGTACTGGGCAGGGGAAGACAAACAACAGCCCTCCCAAAGTCCAAAGTGACCCTGGACAACACATTCAATCTGCAGTGATTGGCAAATGAATAGAGTGATAATTACATCAATGCCCTACAAATTTCTTCAAGGAACTACTGTCCAGGATGTAGCCTGAGCTCATGTGGCGAGGCTCGGTGTTGGATGGTTTTTGCAAAGTATGTGGTCTCAATAGCTGCCTTGATCCACCTGGCTTTGGAAAACATAGAAATATGATTTGAGCGGCAAAAATCTTTCATCTTCTTCAGATACCTCAGCAGCTTTCTCCGAATGACCAGCCTGTAGAGCCTCCAGTCCACAGGAGCAGAGCCCTCTCACCACAAAAGAGGGAAAACAAGCTTCCTTATTCAGATGGAATGGAGAAAGCACCTTAGGGAGAAAGAAAGGGACCATACAAAGAGAAGCTGAACCCTCTGCAATGGAGTGATATGGGTCCCGACAAGACAGAGCCAGTAGCTCAGAAATTCTTTGAGCTAAGGGAATAGCAACCAGAAACGCCATCTCAAGAGTGAAGTCTTTAATGGAAGCTGAGCACAAAGACTCAAACAGTCTTGGCACCACTTGGAGAACCAGATTAAGGTCCTATGAGGGAAAAGAGCAACTTACTGGGAAGCACAAATTCAAAATGTCTCTCAGGAAACAGGACACCTTCCCATGCAAGGCCATAAACTGGAAAGAGTAGCTGCTTGGACCCTCATGGAGCCCTGTGCCAGACCCTGCTGCAAGAAGCTAGAAAATCAATGAAATGAGCCCTCTAAAGGGACAGAGACCGTCTCACAAACCAGGTTTCAAAAACCTACCTTCTGCTGAGGCATAGAAAATACTGGATCTTTCCAGGTAACATCATCAAGCTAATTTGTCTATTTAGATTGTAGCTCTTTTGAGCAGGGGCTGCTTTCTTCTTTTTGACTCTGGACAGTGCTGTGTACATCTGGGAGCGCTATAGAAATAATTAGTAGTAAAAATAATATCAGTGAGGTCACTGGTAAAGTTTAGCTTTTTTTTTTTTTTTTACCACTAATTGCTGGTAAGAGGGACTAGCATCCACTTGTGTTGAAACAAGGTAGTTAGATGCTATGGAGAAGATAATAAGCCAACCCTCCCTCCCCATCCAGATTCAATGGAAACAACCTCAAGATACTAGGAAAAAGTGAAGCCCTGCTAACTTTAAACGTACAACAATTTGCTCACTTCTCATCCTTCTGATTTTTGTAATTGAGCACCTTTGGCTTTACCCTGGAACACACCTACGAGTCTCTCTCTTTATGTCGTCTCCAGATAGGATATTTTTTAAATAAAAGAATTTAGAGACAAGATCACATAATATCAACAAACCACAATACTTTATTTCCCCCTCCTTTTTTGAAACTGAAATGTTGCATAATATTTAAAGCTCGTCTACAACAGGGGCTCCTAAGGTGCGCTAGCGTTTTTAGCACGCGCTACAATGTCGCGCGCGCTAGACGCTAACGCCTCCATAGAGCTAGCGTTAATATTTGCCGTGTAGCGCAAGGTTAGCACGTGCTAAAAACGCTAGCGCACCTAGGAGCCCTAGGAATCAAAAGCACAAGTAACTGTGTTAAGACCTTTACAGTATTCAGAACCTGTACTTTTTTGGTTAAAATGAAACTTTAAAATCAAGCTGGGAGAAAAATCCTTATGGCCGGGTAACAGTGTCTGGCCAAGTCATGCAAATGGCATATTCAGGCCCTGGATGGCGTGCTCGTGTTGATAGTGGCACATGGCTTGGTTGGCACCTGTTAATCAAAAATGACACTAAAGTGTTGAGGTCCATAGGAAAAGTCCCTTCTAGTATCCTCCCTCCCCCCATCAAAAAAACTGAGCCCTGGATTGCAGTCACCAAAAGGCAAGTAAGTGTGAAAAAAATAAATAAATGCTCCTGCTCCCAAATTGTATGGATATACAATTTGTTCTTGTTATTTGCACATCTCATATTCATGATTTCACGTATTTGCAGTTATTTGCATTGTGACCACTATTCACACCACTGTGTTCGCCTATTCGTGGACCTGTGCACTTAAGTCAGCTTTCTTTGCTTTCACTTTGTGGTTTTGGCATTTCCTTCCAGAAATGGTCACCAAGCATCCCATGCAAGAACCCAATCCTATTTTTCCTATAGGATCCATTATTCACTTTCCTTGGTTTTGTGGCATAACTTGTATTGCTGGAACCTAAGCTTTAATTTCCCACAGATGCAGCATTTCGTTATTCACGATTTCACAGTTCGCAAACATTTTCAGGAACCACACTGCCGCAAATAATGAGGATGGACTATGAACATATAATTCTGACATGTACATGTAATTCTGGTTCAGTAGAAGGCAACAGAAGGTAGTGGTCAATGGAGGTCTCTCTTGAGAAAAGAGCCTGTTCTTTTTAACATTTTTTGTAAGCGATACTGCTGAAGGGCTGTCAGGTAAGATTGGACTCTTTACGGATGATACCAAAATCTACAATAGAACAGACACCCTGATGACGTGAATAATGTGAGAAAGGACCTAGCGAAGCTTGAAGAATGGTCTAAAATTGGACAGCTAAGATTGAATGCTAAGAAATGTAAGCTCATGCATTTGGGCTGCAAAAACCCGAGGAAACAGTACAGTTTAGGGGGGTGAAGAACTTTTGTGCACAAAAGAGGAGCGGGACTTGGGAATGATAGTATGTGATGATCTTAAGGTGGCTAAACAGGTTGAAAATGACGGCGAAAGCACAGGAAGAGGTATGGCCAGTAGGAAAAAAGGAGGTATTGATGTCCCTATATAAGAATCTGGTGCGACCTCATTTAGAATATTGTGTACATTTCTGGAGACCGCACCTTCAAAAAGATATAAACAGGATGGAGTCAGTCAAGAAGAATACTACTAAAATGGTCAGTGGTCTTCATATGGGAACTTTGGAGAAAAGGCGGGAGGGGAGATATGGTAGAGAAATTTAAATACAATCAGCAAAAAAATTGTTATTAGCCTAGGGGTGGAAATACCCCATGAAATTTAAATACCTTCATGGCATATATGTGCATGAAATGAGTCTCTTTCATTTGAAGGAAAGCTCCAGAATGAGAGTGCATAGGATGAAGTTAAAAGGTGATGGGCTCAGAAGTAATCTACGAAAATACTTTTTTACAGAAAAGGTGGTAGATGTGTGGAATAGGCTCCCGGTAGAAGTGGTAGAGACAAAGTCTGTGTCTGAATTCGAGAAAGCATGGGACAGGCATGTAGGATCTCTTAGGAAGAGGAGAAAATAGTGGATGCTGTGGATGGGCAGACTGGATGGGCCATTTGACCTTTATCTGCCATCATGTTTTTATAACTATAAAGCTCTATGACCTCACAATGCAAGTGTTAAGAGCCTTAGCCAATAGGAAGAGGAAGAGATAGTGGATGCTGTGGATGGGCAGATTGGATAGGCCATTTGGCCTTTATCTGCCATCATATTTCTATGTATGCTCAATTCCTTCTTAGCTCATGTCTATGTACAACTTATCATTACATATACTTCACCCATAAACCTGTTTAAGTTGATTCAAACCAGCTCTGCAACTTTCTTTCAACCTCCGATGCACATATTCCACTACCTTATCCTTGACTTTCACCTTACCTTTTGGAAATGTCCACCTCTAATAGCTGTGAGTCTTTGCAGATAAGTAATAGGAGGAACTGATCAGCGGTGCATTTCAAGTTTAGATTGCAAGAGCAAAAGGGTTGCAGACATCCACTAATTAGGTTACAAATCGTAGCAACTGTAAGGCAGCAAAACCAGTTTCCATCAGTATTTGGCCAAACAAAGGCTAGGGCTTTAGTGGGTGTGCCTTCAAGGACCACTGGTCTTCCCTCTATGACCTTGGTAAATGACCTTAACCTCCGTTTGCCACAGCTTCCTCATTCACAGTCACTGGGAAATTATCTGTTTCTTGTCTGTGGTCAGACAACTCCGCAATGCACAAACATTGAAAAGGCAAAACGCCCAGACAAGTGGAAGAAGCTGCTACCAATGCCTTTGAGGTACAGTGTGTGTTTTGAGATGACTGTGTTTCTGGAGCATGCTTGGTTAGAAAATTGCATTTAATTAATGTGCCTGGTTAGAAAAGCACATTAGAAAAAAAATTAAATATTTTCTTACAGTCAAAGGGAAGAACGAAAAGAAAACTGCTGAGGTAGAAGAGCACAGGGTAGAAGGGTAGACAACGCACACAACAGATGGCCATAAAATACACTGGATTTGAATGATCCTCACCCAGCATTTGAATGATCCTCACCCAGCAATGTCCATCTCCACAGGACCAATTAATCATTGGGCAGACTAGGCATTCACCTAGGGTGGCAAAGAGCAGTTCAGTCAAAACAAAACAGAACCCAAGAGTCATACTAACTCAAAGAACCATCTCTTAGCCACAGGGACAGCAGTTTCCAAATAGCTCTTTTGCCTGCCTTTTTTACGGGATTCTTCCGCGATAGATGCTACTGGAATGATTACAATTGTTGAGATTAATTATGAAAAACTCTGGGAAGTGCTTTTCAGCTTGAAAGATAATTGACGGGGAAGGGGGCTTCAAGTACACAGGAATCTGTACAAGCCATTAAATCATCCCTCTCACCACACACTGAAAAACTTCACATTTTTTTTAAGAAAGTGCATTTCTGAAATATTTCAGAATAACATTACTTCAGCAGAAGTGCATGCACAAGGCAGAACCTCTCACAGGGGCTTAAGTGGCCTAGACAGGTTTATAGCCAGTTATTATGTACCACACTGCTGAGCCTTAGCCAAAAATAAGCATTCCGAATTCAGAGAACTTCTCACAGAAAGCTCCTGAGGATTGCTGACCTGAGTCCAGCTTCTCCAAAGCCTCTCTCTTATGAATAGATGTCTAGCCTAAAACTTCCAAAGACCTCTCATCGGTATCTCAGCTCCCAATGAGGGGCTTCAGAGGACCTCTCTGAGAGATCAGTGAAGCTTGCTATCATCTTTGTCCATCTACACTAAAAGCTATTAAGTCATTCAATTTTCTATATCGTTCACCCAAGGGAGCTCAGAACAGTTTACATGAATTTATTCAGGTACTCAAGCATTTTTCCCTGTCTGTCCTGGTGGGCTCACAATCTCTCTAATGTACCTGAGGCATATTACATACACAACAAAATACTTTTATCCCCTGTTGAGAATGAAGAATGATGCTCTACAACAATAAATTGTTGGCCATATTACATACCCACCTTACAACTCCCCTCACCTACACCCATCACGCCTTGTAATACATTCCCCCCTCACCCATCACATAGCCCATGTCTTCCCTCATCTACTAGACTTGATCAACCACACACATCTTCGAGTACAGTCGGACCCAGCCCCCATCTTACACACAACTACATACCCCCCAAAAAAAACAAAACATACATCATTCCAAGACACACACCGGCATAATCCACTCCCCTCACATACAGACACACATACCCTTAGACACAAACCCCTTTCCCCATACACACACAGGGCTCCTAGTTGCACACACAGCCCCTCTGCTGAGTTTCAGTGGACTAGACAAGCTTTAATAAAAGAGTACCATAATCGTCTTAATATACAATAGATCATTTGGATTTATAACAAAATCTGTTGAGAGCTGCAACCACACTGCACAGAATCTGCAGCACCCAGCCAGCTCTGGGCTGGAGGACTAGCTATCTGTTCTGAACCTTTTTCTCTACATACATGCCTCTGAATTAAAAAGAGACAGCAATGCTGTTATGAATACTAAAGAGAGGCCTGGCAAGGTAAAGTGACCTGCCTAAGGGCATACGAGACACTAGGTAAAAAGCAGAGCTCCAGTTTCTACAGCATAAGAGATGGGGCCTTTACCAGGAGTACACATTCATTAGAAAATAAAGCAGAGCAGAGCAAATAAAAGAGGCGGGACACAGAATCCTTTCACACTGGCCCTTGCCAACACAATACTGTATGGTGTCCCAGACAGAGGTGAAAATAACACCCCTCCACCAAACTTCACTCGCCCTAGAAACAGAAAGAGGTGCACTAGCCCAAAACTAAACAATGTTACCAAACCCCTTAAAATTCCTCTCACGACAACACTGCTTGAGGGTTGTTAGCTCCTAACCTCAACCATAACAGAGAGGCACACAAAGTACTCTTCCTTTCAATGCCCCCACTCTCCTTGTAAATCTCTCTGCTATTATTCAAGTAGCCAGTCTGCCTTCTCCACAGCATCCCCTGCTAGTCACCTCCTAAGAGCAGCCAATACGATCCCTTGTCTGCATGTTCAAGTAGTCTGCTCAAGGAAGAACAGTCACAGCTCAGCCCAAGTGACTCCGCCACCCTCCCTCTCACTGCCCCCTCCCCAACAGTTAGTAGCTGCTTTGGAGAATTACTTTGTGTGTAGAGGAGGAGAAAAGGGTCTCTGTGGGCCTGAAGCAGCTCTGCTTCTTCCTACTACTCCACAGCAGAGACCTACCCCCCCCCCCCCAGCCCAGCAAACTACAGCAAGAAAGAAGCAACACAATGGGATTTAATTACTGCTCCAGCAGCAGCTCAGCTAATTACCGCCTGGTCGCGTTTCTAATCTGCATACACGCTGTAGTGCATAGTAATAAGCCCTAGTGATTTCTAGCTAATAACTAAGGAGTCTCCACAGCACTTTCAGGTTTAATGTAGAGCCAGAACAAAACACAAGATTTCATTTTGACTGGGCTTATCGAAAAGAAGGGAGAGAAAGCATGATTGCTGAAAAATACAGATCTCTCACTTTATGTTGTTTGGCTATCTTAAGGTAGATGTAAACCATCTGAAACATGGGATCCAACGTATAGATCAGCCATGCTAGGATTTCAGTTTGAACTCTAGCCTGGAGGCCTCAAGTACATGAAATCCAGTTTTCCTATTACCAGGACACATTGTTAAACTAACAGAGCCATAAAAAAAGTTCACAATTTAGGGAGGTTTCTTTGCTTGTTTTTGCCATATTGTAAACACAATGAAATTTCTTTTGGGAAAAGTCATCTCAATTTAAATTAAGGACTGCATATATGAATGGAAAAGGAGCAGAGCAATCTGAGTGCAATCAAGAAGACTGATGCAAGCCTGCTAGCAAAAGCTTGACTATAGGGACTTAGGGCTAGATTCACTAAGCAAACCGATCGTGTGCCACTCGGTTTTCGCTCACTTTCCGACTCCGGCTCGATTCACTAACCTTCCTCCAGACTCCATTCGCACCTGATCCGATCTGTGCATGCAAATGAGTAAAAAGGCATATAAATTTCTTAACGCCAAACCGACTGGCCTTTCCTGTCCAAAAAGTTACAATTGCTGAGGACCAGTTGTTTACATCCTCGCCGACTATTTCTGCCTAGCAACTGACGTCTGCATCTTTAAGAACCCCATTAAAAATATATATCTAACCCTCCAAAAATCCAAAATATATCAAAACTTTTAAATATATATAAACATTCATGTACATAAGCGTTAGAAATATATTTTTTATTTTTTTGGAATGCGCATAGCGAGCGCGGAAGTGAATCTTGGATTTGTAATGCGCATGGCGAGAAAATCACAGAATAACCCCGTGCTCTCCTTGCGCATTGTACATTTCAAATGTCAATGCCAAATAACAAAAAAAAAAACAAAACCCCAAAATCAAATAAAAAAATTTTATGGGCCAGCTATCCCTCCCTCCTTCCTTCCAGCTGGATTGTCGCGTGCATGTGACGTCAGGGTGTCGCTAGTGGTTGCTACGTGCTTCATGGCTGATAGAGCCGCACAACCTCCTGGAATTCGTAGGCTGTATATAACAGCGCATGATCTCAGCGCATTCAACAGCTGTTAACTGTTGTGCCTTCTAGCAACTTAATAGTATTTTTCCAGAGAGAAATGGATAGAGCTCGTCAGCTACACTATCTACTTCTTTTGGAACACGAGTATCCCGAGGAAGATGAGGCTACAGGTAGAGAAACAAGAAGGCGAGCACTTCCCTGCCTATGGTCACAGCTTGTACAGCTTTCAACAGTACTTCAGAAAAATAACGGTTGGTAAGAAGACTTCCTTATATTGCCTTTTTTACGATAACAATGCTTTGCGGTAGGCGCATTCGGAGCCCGCTAGTGATTAAACCACACCCCATTTCTAAGCAGTGAAGTCCTAAAGACATAGCGCATGCGCTATGAGCTTCAAAACCAACAAGGATACAGTGCGCACACGCGTCAATCGATGTTTCAGCGCTAATAGTGGTGTGTTTACTGAATCGATTGCCTACAATGACTCGAAAACTGATAGGACACGAATCGGATAGATTTTGGGACTTTATTGAATCCTGCCCTTAGATACTGTGGATTAAACTTCTCAAGAGATGTCCAGATCCCAGGGTGGCTGTTCTTATAAAATTCTTCTTAAACGAGCTTGAAGCAAGCTGCATATTAACATAAAACCATATATACAAAGGGGGACAAGCTTCAGAACAGAAAGCTCACAAAGGCCCAGATTCTCAAAACTTTAATGCCGTCGCTAAACTATTTTCCAGCAGTTTAGACTGTAAGAAGTTTAGCGACAGATTATTTCCCTCTTTAGCGAGGATTCTAGCAGTCTCCGACACTGACATACAAATAGGCTCTTCAACAATGAAATGAGCCCTCCAGTGGATTCTTAAAAAATACCGAGCTATTTTTAAAAAGCGGCGTTGCCTTTTGGCAGCTAAAAAAAAACAACTGGTCCAGGGGTGCCAGTCAGTGTCAGAGACTGCTAGAAAACCAATCTGCACTGCCCGACCTTACCCCAAATCCCCCCCCCCCTCCCCAGCAGCAGGAGAGATGCCCACTGTCTCCTGCTGCAATAAAACTTTCTTGCTACTAACCAGACCCCTCCCCCAGCAGAAGAGATGCTCATACTCTCCCGCTGCAGTAAAACCTTCCTGCAACTGGCAAGTAAATCACCACCCCCGCTGCCCCCTTACCTCCAAGTTGAAGAGCGGGACACGGACCCATTCCTGCCAGCTGCCTGCATTGTCTAAGGGGATGCACCAGGGAGGGGCCTAAGGCTCTGATTGGCCCAGGTTATATAAGGCCCCTCCCACAGGAGGGGCCTTAAACAACTTGGGCTAATCAGAGCCTCAAGCCCCTCCCTGGATGCATTGCAAAGGGGCCTAAGTCTCTGATTGGTCTGGATGCCCCATAGGAGGTGCTTTAGGCACCTGGGCCAATCAGAGCCTTAGGCCCCTTTACGATGCATCCGGGGAGGGGTCTGAGGCTCTGATTAGCCCAAGTTGTTTAAGGCCTCTCCCATGGGGAGTCGCGGTGAGGTTTTGCGTTGCTGTGTTTTTTGTTTTGGGTTTGTTGTTTTTTATGGCGGCGTTGACAGCAGCATTTTTCCTGTGTTTGTAGCAAATCTTAACTGCTGTCCGCCGACCTAATTTCTGTGCGTTATTTTTTAAAGAATGTCTCCGGTAAATGGCTGCGTTAGCAGACCATCGCTTTTTAACCCGGGTTTTTGAAAATCTTCCTCAAAGTCACTTGTGGCAGGGTGGCAGACAAATTTTATAACAGCAAGGTTTCTCTGGGAGCTGGAAGGGAAGGGCAGTATATGAGACTGGAGCCTCACTGGGAGGTGGAGGGGCAGTCATAGTTGGCATGAAGTCTAAGGCATTTGGGATCTCACAGAGAGAGAAAGAGATTATGGTTACTGCAGATGGGCAGACTAGATGGGCCATTTGGCCTTTATCTGTCGTCATGTTTCTATGTTTAAGAGAGTCATATTTAAAACTGGAGAATTTTACTGTGGTGGGGAGGTTCATGAAAGAGGCACTGGCAGGAAAGTGTGCCAGGCTTTAGGGTTTCATGGTGGGGGAGGAGTGGGGCGGAATCTGGCCAGTCACACTTCACAGACAGCTTAGGAGGGGAGTGTATGAGACTGAGGAGGAAATGAGTCTGGGTGAACAACAGCATTGTGCCCCCTGGCCTAGCCTTCTCCCCTAGCTACCAGATACTGCGGGAACCACAATATTACTGGGATAACTGGGAACAATAGTTGAAAGGGACTTACCATGACTTTTAAACTGTGGTCTGAGAAGTTGCATTCCACCTGCCCACCTCAGGAGCCTTTTGGTTCCTTGCACATTGTCTGTTGCAGTGGTGGGTGTATTCAAGCTAGGGCAGAACTTGATAGACTATGGATAGAGGCTGATTGTGGCAGGGGTGCCCCTTAACAAACAAGTAACGACTAACTGCGCTGTACAATCTCGGAACAATATACAGCTCACACCGAGCCTAATAAGGGCAAGTGTCACCCTCCTCGCATCACAGAAATCAGCGGTGATGATGGCAGTCTCGTTATCTATTAATAAAGACACAGCCTAATGTTTTCCATTAAGAAGTCCTGTCTCTCTGAGAATTGTGTACAGTTTTGGGTTATGAAAGAAGAGAACAATGAGAAGCAATACTGCAGGGTTTCATGGTAGGGTTTAAATCACAGCCAGGCTAGGAGGGTGGCGTGTGAGAATAGCAGATAGCATTCTCTACACTGAGAACTATGTAGTATTACCGTAAGAGTACCCGGCCGTCTAATACAAATTCTTCTTTCTGTTATTGTAAAGCAAGTGTAAATGAAAGCAGAGGAAAGACATGCACATTGGTCTGCAGAGATGAGACGGCAATACCAAATCCAGGCCAGGTTCGAAATGAAACTGTGTAGAAGCAGAGGCTTGGAATAAATATACACAAGGAAAGAAGGGCTTCCAAATGAGATTGAAAACCAATGAATAACCTAGAAAAGGAAGAATGGGAGGAGATTTCCTTTGTCATTCTTGGGTCAGCTACAGTGCACCTGGCTGAACATCTTCCATTTCTCCCAGTTTAGTCATGTGTGTCCATAGCATGTTCAGCACTGTGCTGCCCATGCAGATGATACTCACGCAGGATCTCTGCGATGTGAGCTACAGCGCACAAACTGTCCTACCGTCCTATATACAAAACATATAAACCTCTGCCTAGTAGGTTTGCCTAAAGTCCAAGAAAGATAGTAGAACCTAGACCTTGAGCTTGACTTAAACTTCACATCATGCCCTTTTCTCCTTTCCTTCCCCACCACCTTTTTATTTCATAGCAATGTAACCCTCCCCTCTTCCCTTTTGTATCTGGTGTAGTTGTTTATGAGATTTGACTAACTATGTATTTGTAACCCCCACAATTTTATTGTTTTTAATTTTTAACATTGTAATGTTGTAAACCGCTTTGGAAATGAAAAGCTATATCAAGTCATAATAAACTTGAACTTGAGATCAGATCAAAACAGCCCAGAATTGGACCAAAGCCACCAGGATAAGGAAGAGAGCATCTGATTCCAAAACTCCCCCCTACTGTTCCCTCCATATACCCCCAAAGCCATTCCAAAGAGGACGCTGCCCATTCCCCACACGAAGAAAGGAAGGGACAGAGGGGCACCTGAGCTCTCCTCTGAGGTTGAGAGAAGCCTCCTGCGCTTAAAATCAAGGATCTCATGGCACAATTGAAAAGACCCCCAGGAAGAGCACTAGTACTCCTAGTTCTCTTGAGCAATAAGCCCTATGAAGCAACCAGCTAAACTGAGGGGAAACAGGTTCAGACTAAGCCCCAGAAGATCAATACTTGCCAAGCTCTAGGCCTTCCAACTAAGCAGAAGTGGAATAACCGACAGGTCCCCTGAAATCGTGGCTACCGAAACCACAAGAACAGACTACAGCTGAAACCAAATGGCTGCAAAGTAAAGAGAACACAGCCACCCTTCTCTGCAAGGGAAAACAAAAGGCTCTTGCATGCAACAGCCAGGACCAGAGTATGAGTGGCGGAACTGCTGGTTGACCTCCCCCCAATGTTTCCTGATGACCAGAACAGTGCAAACTGCACTTAGAAATCTCTGCTGCCATTAACACAGCTGTTTTGCAAACCTGCAGGAGAAAATGTAAAGGTGTACACACAAATTTGCCACTGAATAAAAAATGGAAGACACACAAATCTCACCTGGGTGCAGCAAGGACCACCCTCCTTCTAGTGTATGCAGCAGGTGATGCTCCAATACTAATCTGAGCAGTCTCTTATCTTTTTTGATGTGAGTGGGAAAGGAGAAAACTGTATAGAGGACTAAAGGGAGGGTGGAGTAGGTAAAGGGAGGGTGGAGTAGGGACCTGGGGGAACCTGGTGTATCCTCTAAAGCTGGCACTGCACAGCCAGACACCCTTCAGTTCAACTGAAGTAGGCCAGAACAGGAGCTAAGCTGCCAAGACCAGGAGCTGGTAAGGATACATCCATCCGCCTTCTGAAGTTTTCTAAGAGACCAGGAGGTTGAGCATCCAATAAGGCATGCCAAGTTAGTATTCTCTATCTCCACCTGCTGGTAGACAGAAATAACCCACCAGTCTCTGGATTCATCTGCTGCTGATGCTAAGGAAAAAGCCATTACCCTAGCCCTGGGGTAGGCAATTCTGGTCCTCGAGAGCTGGAGCCAGGTCAGGTTTTCAGGATATTCACAATAAATATGCCTGAGATAGATTTGCATCTCAAGGAGGCAGTGCATGCAAATCCATCGCATACATATTCATGGTGGAGATCCTGAAAACCTGACCCGACTCCGGCTCTTGAGGACCGGAATTGCCTACCCCTGCCCTAGCCTACTGACAGGATTAGAAGCTAAAAATAAAATTAATTAATTAGAATACATTTCAACCCTTTGAAGTGTTAAAGTTAAACCATTATAAGTTGCTCAGAGCCCTGGCCACTGATATTTAGCAGTGCCACTGAACATTGGTTATAACTGCTAAGGCAGGGTCCATTTAGTGTCAGGGAGATCCGTGGACAGAGATTGAGCAGAACTGGTACTTAACCAGTTAGCTGTGATATTCAGTCCACTAACAGGTGAAGTAATATCTTGAAAATTCTTATTCTGAAGCAGAGATCCTGTAACTAAAAAAGCCACAACCCTAGTATCTGTATAATGCATCCTGTTCAAAGGAGGTACAGTAAGCAGTTTCTCTCCATCCAATCTTAGAGGCCTCACAGGCTGATGTATCTGTAAAGAGTGATATAAATAAAAAGGCAACACACACATCCCCCCAAAGAAAAATCACGCACGAGTCAGTAAAATTTTAAAACAAAATCTGAAATTGTAAAAGTGTAGTATGCTGCTTCTAAGAAAAACTGGATACCAATCGGTCAGCAGCATTTTGTACACCTTCAAGTGAGTATGAGAGCAAGCTCTAAAATTTAAGTTAATTGTAATAATCAGCTTTAGAAAAGTACCAAAATTTGTACAACTATTCTAAAATTATTAAAAGGAATCATTGGTTTAGCTTACTCAGCAAATGAATTTAATAGAAAGCTTTTATCATTAATATAACCTGGTCTTCCACAGTAAATTATTTTAACATAACTCCCAAACTATATAGTCTATTTTAAGGTGGGTCAGAAAAGGACAGCCACGCCCTTGACCATGTTAATGGAAACAAAAGCAATAGAAAAGCTCCATCAGTTGAATTCTTTACACACAATCATAATTGAATGAAATCATCCACTTGCATTTCAAATTGGCCTTTGTTTCAAAGACAGCTCATACTCAGATTGCTCTTGATGACCAGATTCCTGTCCCTAGGGCAAATAAGTATCTAATGAAGTCTTTTGACGAACTCAGAATTCTAAGTGCTGACCCTGCTGTTTCCAGACTGCTCACAACCTTCTGTATTATCAGATAACAGGGGATAAAAAAACCTCATGCCTAGTCCAAATGGGATCCGAGAAAGTGAACATCAAGTGAGAGCTAACAGTGATGATTTCTGCCTCTTATGGGACAGCTCACCACAATCTAAAACAGGGGCTCTTAACCGGGGATCAATGGATTGGTTTCAGGGGGTCTGTGAGGGTTAGATAAAAAGTAGCATTTATATTCACTATACAGTCCAGTACTGTTGATTTTTCTCACAGATAACAAGAGTAGATATAGTAGAAGTAATAATAGTAGTAGAAAACGTAGTAGATCTGTTTTAATTTGCACAAGAGGATTGTATTTCATAATTATAATGAGTGGCCATTGCTTTTTTCATTAAAAAGGAGTGGTTTTTCTAGATTGTTTACTTGAAAGTCTAATAATACTTTGTGTATGTCATATATGTATGAGACAATCAAATCTCGATAAATAAAATTCATGATATTCATTGCATGCAAAGTTGTGGTTATGTGAATATTTCTGGGGAAGGGGGTCCATAGTTTTCATCAGATTCTTAAAGGGGTCCATGACTCAAAAAAGGTTAAGAATCACTGCTCTAAAAGCTATCACACTTGTTACCCTCATGCTAGACTGTGTGAGGTGACAAGGAAGTACTAACAACAAAAACGGAATGTTTTATCAACCTTTCTGGCAATCATTCCATGATAATAAATACCGGTACTGTATTTTTCGCTCAATAAGACACACTTTTCCCCCCCAAAAGTGGGTGGAAATAAGGGTGCATCTTATGAAGCGAATATACCACCCCTCCCCACCTGTACCTTTAAATTTTGGAGGTCGGTAGATGGCTGACTGCTGCTTGTTGGGGCCTGCAGCGCACAAGCGCGCTAATGCCTGGGCCCGCGACACTTCCTAATTGTGCCAGTCGGTAGTGACCGATGTTCTAATAAATTTGCATGTTCTTGTTCTCCCACCCGTCCAAATTATGTCCTTGTTTTGACCCCATTCCCCCTACTATTATTTGAATTTTTATTCTTTTTAAGTAATTTTAAATATTTTCTTTTTCTTATTATTCCTATTATTGTAAACTGACTAGATACCTGTGATGGCCAGTATATCAAGCTATGAATAAACTTGAAACTTGCTGTAATCCCATTCGATCAATCACTGTGAAAGCAACTGACACATGCGCAGAGTCAGTTTGGGGAAGCCCCAAAGCAGCCTCCTGCCACTCAGCTATTCAGAGCTTTTTTTTTTTTATGGCACAGATGTTGTGTGTTGCACATGAACAATATCTGCCCCATTAAAAAAAAAAAAAAAGCTAGCCTCCCCCTCCCCGATGACAGTTCCCCCCAACAACTTCCCCCTGGTACCAAAATAAAGGCAGGAAGGATGCCCTCCTAAAACCACAAAACTTTCCCCTTGCCAGTCGAATCCCCCTCCCCAATTTTTCTTTGTCATATCTATATCTCAGAATTTATCAGTTAATGATGTGTATGTTGAGTTTTATCATGTATGCTGGACTTTATTAAGTGTAATCCACCTAGAACTTGTGGCAATAGTGCAGAATAGAAATTTGTTTAATAAATAAACAACATATCATTGTATTAGGTTAATTTTGTGTATAATATAGATTAGTGTCCTGGAGTTACACCTAACCAGTCTAGTTTTCAGGATGTCTGGTAATGAATACGCTGAAGATAGATTTGCATACACTGAAGACCCAATGTATGCAAAGTCACAGTGATTATTTTGAAAACCAGACTGATTAGGTAGGCGATACATGTCTATTATTCTAAACCACCATCACCAACTTTGGTCAGTGTTCTTTTCCAAACACCTTAAACAGAGATACAAATTAGAGAATGACACGGTGGCGGTTACTCACGGCCAGCCGTGGGTAACCCGCCGAAACGGGGAAAGAAAAATAGCAGTCGCTGCGGGGACGGGGACAAGGCCATTCACCGCCCCGTGGAGCGGTGAATGGTCTTGTCTCCGCAGTGAGGCATCAAGGATCGCGCGGTCCCCGCAGCCCCTGCCCGCCCAATGGATCTTAGGCATCTCCCTCCCTTCACCTCACCTTAGTTTGCAGGTTTTTCTTTTTGGCGACCTGCATGCTTTCAAAGAGACGTGCACGGCTGCTCAGTGTTCAATCTTCTGCTCTGACGCAACCAGAAACAGGAAGTTGCAGCAGAGCAGAAGATTGAACAGTGAGCAGCCAGCGACGGGCAGGGTCCGGCCCGGGAGGCCGACGGGATCAGGTCAAGCGCCCCGAGGAAAATGGCCTTGTTGGTGTGAGAGTGACGGGCGCCCCTCCCCCCATGGATCCGCCGCCCCCTCCCCAGAAGAATGCCTACGCCCGGCTCGTGCAGCAGCACCACAGCCCCCGCTTCAGGTTCTTCTTGAATCCTTCACCGACATAATGGACCTGCATGAAGGAGCCCCGAAGGAGGAGCCAGACGCGGCCCCCAGCCAAGGCCCTGCACCGGCCAAAAGGAGAGGAGAGGACGAGTCGAGGAAAGCCGGGCTGCTCATCGTCATTGACGCTTCGGGCAGCAGAGTCGTGTTCAGTTGCGCAAACGAAGAGGAGGGCAGCAAAGTGCAACCGAGAAGAAAGAGGGCAGGTTGGCCAAGGAGCAGCCTCGCCCCGCTTCCTTGCTCTCTAGTCCAATTCATTGTGAGGCTTTTGGCCCCTTCCTTCTGCGCTGGCAAGACTAGGCATGAGAAATCAGTGCTAGGAAGTAGAGAGTGGGGGGAAATGATGGGTTTTCAATGGGTGAAAACTCCGGAGGGAGCTCAAGAAGCTCCTTTGAGCTTGGGCGGTGAAGGAAATGCTGGCACAGGAAGTAGAGGGTTCCTTCTGCTTTCTGGGGCTTATTTGCAAGTAAACTTCCTTAGACAATGACATCCTAAGCCTTCCTTCACAACCCCAGGTGCTTTCTCCCTATCTGCTCCTCATCAACTAGCCCTGGTCTTAGCTGTGGATGATATCTCCTTCAATTTATTTATCCCACTAATACCAAAGAAGGTTCAAGGTGAGGAAGGTAGATAAATAGGCCACGCGAGAGGAGCTGAAGGGTGGTAGAAAGGAACAGATGGTAAAAGAGGGAGGGAAGGGTGGTGGTGGTGGAAAGGAATAGAACAGACATTGAAGGAGGGTGAAGGGAAATGTGGAAGACAGAGTGGGGAGAAGATGCTGGAAGGGAAGAAGACAGATGCCAGACTATGGGGGAGCGGAGGGAAGAAGATGGGTGCTAGACCAATTGGGGGGGGAAGGGAGAGGCACAGTAACAGCAAATGGAAGACGCAGAGAGAAGACACACAGTGGATGGAAGAAATTGAATGAGAAGATGTGGAAAGCAGAAACCAGACAACAAAGGTAGAAAAAAAAAATTCTATTTATTTATTTTTTGCTTTAGGATAAAGTAGTATATTAGTTGTGTTGATAAAAATTTATAAACAAAGCCCTGCCAGCTGAACATCTCTTTCTCTAGTTCAGCAGCCAGAACTTTGATTTATAAGAAAGGAATAAGCTAAATATTACAGTACTAAGGCTTATATGGATGCTGCGGGGACGGTGACGGGGCAGTGAATGGGATGGCAATGGCGGTGACGAGGCGGTGAAAGGGGTGACGGTGATGGGGCGGTGAAAGGAATGGCGGTGATGGGGCGGTGCAGAGGATGGTGGGACGGGGACAGGGCGGTGACGGGAACAGATTTTTTCCCCGTGTCATTCTCTAATACAAATAACTGCCTACTGCTTAATGGTGCTGGATTTGGCTCTCACATATTTCCTCTTCTGACTTAATAACTTAAACTGCCAGATATAAACCAAGCAGAAAACTTTACCAAAGTGTGTCTTGAGTAAACTGGCAAGAACTTCAAGCCACACGCATTGTCCATTAAGAACTTGGCTGAAAGATTTTCCATCCTTGGCTCCCATACAGTACTATCCACCACAGAATCCAAACTTCACTGAACCATATTTTCCTCTGGAAGCCTGCTTAGCTTGAAAAGGCTCTTTGGAATGGCTCCCTTGCTGTCTAGAAGAACACATGGCTTCTCTATAATCTCCCTTACTGTCAAAGCCACTGTGGCAAGTAAAATCAGAACTTAGGCTTTGCAACTTGAACACCTGGGCAGTTCCACTAGAGCTGCTTAAGTCAGCACCTGTGGCTGACTCAAGTCTTCCATACTGCGTACCCTTACTGCAGCACCTCCAACTGCAAGAACGAGTGCATTAGAACACCCTCACCCTAAATCCGCTCTGACAAGCAGAGAGAACAGAAAAGTGGTTCTGCACCAAGCCAGAGCCTTCTCTCCTGCTGTCACTACGACCCAGTCAAGAAGATCCAAGAAACTACAGTGGTGCCTCACACAACGAACTTAATTGGTTCCAGGAGCAAGTTTGTTATGCGAAAAGTTTGTTATGTGAAACGCGTTTTCCCATAACAATACATGTTAAAAAAAATAATTCGTACTTAAGCAGATGTCTGGACTCCTCCCACCAAACCAGGTGCCTCCATAGGTCTTGAAAAGGGAAGATGGGTGTCAAACTCTAAGGATGGCACATGTGACCCTTGCCCATGCCACCACAACCAACCTATACCATCTGCTGGAGGTCGAGAAATACTGAAAAGTTCTAGGCAGTACTAACCCTTACACCAGTGATGTTACTGGAAGAATTCAGTTTCTCTACCACCATCTGCTGGTAGAGGGCCACAATCATTGGTCTGGACTGGTCTAGGAGGATGAAAAGAAAGTTCATGTGTTCTTCAGAAGAGCTGAATAAACCTTGGCAGAGCATTTCTATTTTTATGACCCCTTAAACCTGTTGTGTCGAACTGTAGTCTTAAAGCAGGGCGGGGGGGGGGGGGAAGAAATCTTACCAAGCATTGCATTCCCAAGTTTCTTTCTCACTCTAAGCAGGTTTGTCAACGGTCAGTAATTTTTTTTTTTTTTAAATAGACTCTCAGTAAACGACATGCCCATAAAAATAATGCCATAAGCAATAGGGACCTGTGCCTCCGCTCTGGCTCATACTCTGTGAGGAAGCAGTATTGACAGTTGAAGTCTACTATTTGGTGTGCATAGGGCTAAGTCTTCTTGGCAGAGTATGTCTAGCCAAAGACAAAATGGAGATGGAAAACCTGTATCCCTAAGAAAAAGCCTGGTTGTCAGTAAAATCTGATAGACTGTTTAAAAAAAAAATTATGAATTTGCAACCCTAATTCTGAGAACCAATGAACATTTTACTCAGTGGATTCAGCCTGTAACAACAAACAGTAGTAGTTTAATGTCAATTCTTACCTAATATTAGTGGATTATTTGCTCTAGTTCTACAATCTACAGCTCCGATAAAATTTACATGTTTGGGGGAAGGAGAGAAGAGAAAACAGATAGAACTTAAATACTTGTTATATTGAACTAAGTTTAGAAAAAAATCAAAGTTTTAAAAAATATGGAATGAAAATTTTGGAGACCCATCACTGAAGAGAGAAAGCTCTGAATTACTTTAGAGTCAGTTAACTAAATACTGTAATTATTATAGAACTGTAATATCATCTTTGCTCCAAACTACCCACACCTCTACGCTTTTGCATACTTTTCCACCTGCTGATTCACTAATGAATGGAACTGTGATAGTCAATGCAATAAAACAGGTTTGATATTAAATGAAAGCAACACCAGAGAAATCTATGAAAACAAACAAGGTGGGGCATATGGGGGGTGTCTTTAATAAATGTGCCAGCTGTTACAGTTGAGAGGTGAGCACAACTATGTGAGACAATACATTCCACACAAATTTTTAGTCTCATTTTCTAGGTTCTGCTTATCTTCAATGAGCAAAAAAATAAAATATGTAAGATACAGACTCTCTTATTCCAACTGAAGGGATTCTTGGAGCCTGGTTGTGAAATCACTAATGTCTGACGTTAACTAGGGGCTATCAAATTAAAATACAAAATGGCAAGTTTCAATGTGATCATGTCATAAAAAGTATTTTAGTTTCAAATTCGAAGGATACAGGCTATGGAAAACAATAAAGACAGTCCGGGACTGAGCTGTAGAGGTTTGAGAAAGATTAAGGCCCGTTTCCAAACATCAGGCCTTGCATGGAGGTTGCCATGGCAACCTCCCTTCACTGCATAGTCTGATTGATTTCTCTTTCCCCTGACCTTAGCTTTTCTGCCATTCTGCTCTTGTTGTAATGAAAGGGGAGGGAAGACGACAAAAGAAGAATGGGAAAGCATTTGCTCGTTTTTCTCCTATTTTAATACAAAATTAGCTGTGAAATTAGCAGTTAATGAACGCAACCATTTTTATTTTTGCATTTTGGATAAGGAGGAGAAATTTTGTCCTCAAAAATGAAAGCCTCAGTAACCATCAATAAATAATGTATTCCATGAATATTGCTGAATTCTCTTAAGTGCATGTAGGGAGAATTATTCTCACTCTATTTTGAGAGACATGCAGAGTTGCAATTTAAATGCTTTGATGCACAAAATGTTATGAAGAGCACATTTTAATCTCTTGTTGAAAGGCACTAGACCAGATTTCTTTTTAAGACACACAAACCAATAATGATCAATTTTTTAATCCGGAATGAGAAGTATTTGCTTTGCAAGATTGCATGTTTCGTTTTAGCTAATAAAAATCAATGTTACAATGCTATAACTGGAAACCAATTTGCTCAGTGTAACTGAGTTTTATTGACACTAAGGCCACAATACTTCAGAATTCTAAACTATACAGGAAATTGGAGGTAAGTGTGCCAAAATGTGGGAAAATAGCACAAAGCTTTTTCTTTATATTGTTCTCACCTTCAACCCCCCCTCCCATCTTTACCCCTCCCCAGACAGCACATTCAGATGGCTCAGAAAATGCTTACTGGCTCAAGGAAAGTGTACCTCCTCCTCCCAGCATCCCCAGGAACACTTGTTGACTGACAGACCTCCGTAGCAGATATCCTCAATCTCTTCTCCTGCCTAAACACATTGGCATAACCAGTCATTACATAGAATCTCTACACTACAGCACACACTCCTACAGGCCAATTCTCAGAACTCCCGCGGTGAAGCCAAAAGCACAGATCCCATACCACCGGAACAGTGTAGAAAAATAGCTCTCCAATGCTCAAAGGAAATGATATTCAAATTACATGTACACTGTAAAAGTGAAAGCAAGGCCGAGGAACATGATTGTTGCTTCCGCAGAAGAGTTTTGTAGTATATACACTTATGCACCAGGCAAACCCAACTGTGAAGCAAACATCAGTGTCACTCTTCTGTGCCTTTAAAAATAAGTTTTTCGATTTTTTTATTTTACTTGGGATCCTTACATTTAAGCACAGAAAACAGGAGCTAAAGTGTGCTTTCACTTTTGGGTTTGCTCAGACTCGAAAGCATTATATTTCTCAGTACTGGCGTTTACAGGCTTGCACATGTTTTCTTCTGCTGACAAAAGAAATCAGAAGCAGCAGATTTTAAACTGGAAATCAAAAGGCATCTTTCTCTTCAAACATTCCACTACCAGCCCCAAGTTGGAGTTATTTTGCCAGCGATAAAATCAGAATTTGTGCACTGTTCTCTGATCACTGGGAAGGCATTGCAAATGGCATTATTAATATACGTTTGATTACATTTAAATACAATTTGCGGCCATCTCTGCCATGCATTTTGTTCCTGTGCTAAAGCCCTCTGAGCATTCCACACAAATTTATTCCTGCACAAATTGGTCTTACCACCAGCAGAAGGTTTTGAGAATTAGCTTGCTAGTGCCTGAACCGCAGGCAGCCTAACCTTATAAGATACATCTCTCAAGTTTTGGTGAAGTAGGCATGAATCGAATAGGAAAGAGATGGGTAGGATGGGGAATGGGTGGGTGGGATGATTTGGTTTGGTTATTTGGGGTTGCTCTCATTGTTGGACAAATTCAATATTTTCTTGCATTTCACTCCTGGATTTTACCCTTTCGAGGGTTTGTTGGGATAAATGAAGACTAGGCATTCTGCTCCAGGTAGCTGATTATTTTAATGTATCCTCTGTTTTACTTCTGGTTCTGATGGTACCACCTTTTTTTGATGGCTGAGTATAGTACCCTAAGTTAGAGAGTGGATTTATTTTACAGGGATAGGGGGAGTTGGACTGGGGTTCTGGGTAATTTCACTGATGTTCTGTATGCTAAGTGTCAACTCTGTATTGAGCATGGTTGTTGTATCTTATGTTTAAATCTGTTGAAAATTTTTTTCAACATCACTGCTTCTTTGCTGGAATTAAAATCTGGGTATCAAAACAATGTGTTATTGGGGGGGGGGGGGCGGGACGTTCCTTTTTTTAGTGAGATGATATGGATTCTGTCCAAGGTACTAACGGGTAACATCAACACTTCAACTGAGTTCTTACTGCTATAAGAAAACTGAAAAATAAACCACAAACACTCAAAACAACAACTTTGATAACTTTGTGAAAATCATTCCGAGACAACGGAACATATTACACAAGGCGCATTATATAGTACTGTTAGGTTTTAAACAAGTAAAACAAGTCAAGATTCATAAAAAAAAACAGATAGGTTTGTAGAAAACGCAGAGTGGTAGATACAATTTCCTTTCCTCTCTAGAATAACATGCTCATCCAGTGGTGTAAACCAAACACGTTATTTGAGGTACAGCATGATTTTATTACCACTCTGCAACAAACTTTGCTAAAGATGTACGTGGTGAGTGAAAGAGTTCCACTTTCTTCTGGCTTGCAACATACAAAATAGCTATTAAGGAAATTCAAAGGCGGTTGGCCTCAATTGATTTTCATATTTTTTTCTACCTAATTGGCTATACAAGCTAATTCTACTTGCTACCTTAGACCAGTGATTCCCAAACCTGTCCTGGGGGACCCCCAGCCAGTCAGGTTTTCAAGATATCCCTAATGAATATGCATGAGAGAGATTTGCATACCTGTCACTTCCATTATATTCAAATCTCTCTCATGCATATTCATTAGGGATATCTTGAAAACCTGACTGGCTGGGGGTCCCCCAGGACAGATTTGGGAACCACTGCCTTAGACGGAAGCATAGGTAATGTGAGCTACTGACATCTCACTTAGAACATAAGAATAGCCTTCCTGGGTCAGACCAATGGTCCATCAAGCCCAGTAGCCTGTTCTCACGGTGGCCAATCCGGGTCACTAGTACCTGGCCAAAACCCAAGAAGTAGCAATATTCCGTACTACCAATCTTGATGAATTTGTCCCATAAAAATCATACCATCATAGAAGCATCACTATCTTCTCCCTCAGATTTTCTCGACTTTCTTTGCTGGTCCACTTTATCCAGAATACGTCTCAAATCTGAGCCATGCAGAAGAGAAGTAATGATCAGCCTTGTGAGACAGACAGCATCCCCTGAACCGCGAAGGATGGACTGGAGCAGAGCATGCCAAAAACAATTGTAGATGACCAACTCTTCCAAATTCTCTTCAACTTTCTCTTCACTTGCGGTTTTGTCCAAACTAATTTGGAAAACATCAGGGACCCAGCGATCTTTTATAAAGGCACTTTTTCAAACATTCTACAAGACAGCACTGGGTTAGAACTGAAGAAAGTTATCAATATCAATATTTTTCAAATACTTAGCTTCAAAGAGAAAACCTTTTTTTGGTTTTAAAGTGAAACAAAATCCTGTGGAATAAATCTAGATAGCTACCACCTTGGCAACACTACCCAGGTCATAGTCAAGCCGATACATGCCTGCTCTCCAGGGATTTATAGCTTAAAATAATGCAATACTAACATGTTTATGTAGGTGAAGACTATCCTCAAGTGATCCTTCATAGATTCAGTAATATGAGACCTTCTCCTCCTCCTCACTGCCTACTTTTTTAAGGGAGGAAAAAAGTCCAGACAAATTTAAAGGAGCTCTAAAATGCTTTCTTTTTATGTTCAAATCTGTTTTATTAATATAAAAAGAGAACCAACCGAATCCAAAATATACAGTCAACAAGGCATAACAGTGCAAGGAAACACAATCCACCCAATCCTGCCCCAACAAAGCAGAGCCCCCCCTCCCCCAACACACACACACACACATACATGAGAACAGTAGAGAAGACGACCCAGAGGTCTCTAACACCCTAAGGGGTCCGGACTCTTGAGGCCCCTGGATTATCCAAAAAGGGGGGGAATCCTAAAAAATTGCAGTATCTGGTGCCGAGCTAGAGTTCAATATTTCATGGACTTCCTAAGGAATAGAATTCAAAATGAGACTACGCCTTCGCGGGGAGAGAGAATTCCGATAAGCATCCCAAACGATCAAAAAGTGACCACATCTGCGGGGGCGGCCCACCATCTCACGGGCCTCCCGCAAGGCCAAAGTATGCACCAAGGATCACCATCCCTAAAAAGGTGGCTTTTGAATGCTAACACGGACATTCCCGAGCAATGTTAAACATTAATCTGCTCTTTCCACTTTTCGGTCTTTTCCCCTCACCTCTCGTTCTTCCCTTATGTTTCTTTACTATCCAAATTGTAGTTCTTCCTTTTCCTTATGTTTCAGTCTGTTCAAAGTCTCTGTCTCTCGTTTTATACGTACACGCGTTTCCCCCTCATTTAAATTGTAAATCGCTTAGAATTTTATGTAAAGCGATCAATCAAATTTTAATCAACTTGTAAACTTGCCACTATGTCCCAGCTTACCTTCATCTCCTAGAGTACTGCCCTCCGTTTTGTTTTAAAGGCAGACATTCACTTCCTTATACTCAACCTTGCCTGCCTGACTGCAACAGCACCGACCAAATAAATGTTGGAATCAGTCCACAAACAACTGCAGCATTTCATACTTCTGTCTGATAAAAACACATAGTCACATTCATTATTGAATCAACGGATGTGGAGCAGTACATATTTTAGAGTTAGGAATACGGAAACATTTTCAACACCTACTCATAGGCTAGTGTATTTAAACTTTCCATTCTTTGATGGGGGCCCATAAGGATGTCTATCAAGCTTCAGATTTATTTTTTTTTAGTGTTTATTTTAGTTTCTTCACTGTAGTTTCACAGTTGTATGAGGTCTGGTTTTACTTCTTTTCGCATTGAGTCATACTGTAAAATAGATTGCCACACACAAGGCATCAATTGGAAAAATATGAAAAACTAGTGCCAAGCCTGCAATGAAGCTGGGAGAACTGACGAGCAAGAGATAGAACATGAACACAAACACTGGATGTGGCAAATTAGTATTCTATCCACCTGCATTTTTGAAGTACTGTCTCAATTACTCAGGATAGAGATTTGAATCCAGTGCAGCTTCTATTGCTCCTACTCCTAGGTCTATTTTGATCCTAATTTGTTTTATGTAAAAAAAAAAAAAAAAAAAAGGGAGATAAGAAAGTATAAAAAAAGAGTGCAACCTTTTTGTAGCCAGTTCAAAATTCTTTTTCCCTTCATCCAACATTCAGCTATTTGTGCTATCTTCATACTTAGCATGCATCACTATGGGTTTCTAATAGGGATTCATGTGTGTGCGGTGGAGGGGGGGGAGGGGAGCACAGCATATGCCTACTTCAAAACAACAGTATTGTAAATTGAATGTTGGCAATCCAATGTTTTCACCAGCCTACAGAGGTAGATGCCTTGAACTCAGCTCTGCTTCTCAGATGCCCGATTCAGGGAAAATGTTTTTGATTCAATTCAGCCTATTGAATCGATTTTTCGATTTGATTCGCTATTCCTGCCCAATTGGGTGTGTTTTTCTAACATCCTGGTGGATTTATTTTGTAGCCTCTTCACCCACCCCACCCATGCTGGCGCTGTAGTGTAAACAAAATAAGAATTTTCCTCTTTCTGTTAGGTCTAGCTCACGCTCGCTGTCCAACACCAGCTCTGGTAGGATACACATTTCAAATCTGACATATTGTAATCACAAAACAGAAAATAAAATTATTTTTTCTACCTTTTGTTGTCTGGTCATATTCAAATCATGTTGGTCCTAGGCTCTGGTTTCTGTTTGTCTTCTGTTAACTTGCTTGCCAGGATCTCCTGTTCATTTGACATTTTCTTCTTTCTCCTTGCTCACCATCCATCTTCCATCTCTTTCCTCCCTTACGTTTCCCTTCTCTCATCCAGAGGTCTGGCATCTTTCCTTCTTTCATCTCCATCCCTGCAGTCCAGTATTTCTCTAATGACTACTTCCCCCCCCTCCAAAGTTCCTCTCCTCCATGGGATCTGATAAGGCAGTAAATTTGCGCTCTTCAGGCCACCAGCAGCGCGAGTGAAGCTTTCCCTCTGCTACTACTTTGAACCTAAGTGGGACCAGGAAGCAATAGCAGATGGAAAGCTTCTAGCCGTGGATGCCAGCGTGTTTACTTCACTCAAGTTGCCAGCGGGCACAAAGAATGAAAGAGCAGCTGCAGCGATGGATTCCACCATTCTCATATCTACAATCTCTCCTTTTCTCAACTACCCTTTCATCCAGCATCTCTCCCTCCTTCCCCACCACCCCAGAGTCCACAATTTCTCCCTTTCTCTTCCCAACTACCCTCCTATCTAGTATTTCTAGCCCCCCTCCCTCCACACCACTCTTTTGGTCCAACTTATCTCCCTTTCTTTTCCCTCCATCCCATTGTCCACCATCTCTCTCTCTCTCCCTCCCTCTCCTCTGTTTTCAGACCCATTATTTTTTTCCCCTTCACCAACCCCCCCTCAGTCTGGCATAATATCCCTCTCTTTGGAACCCCTCTCTCCGTGTACTTCTAATAGCTACACCAGGGGGCCTCCAGAGGTCAGCATGTTTACCCCTTCTCTCCACCGTCATCATCCTCACCTCCTGGTCTCACTTTAAAAATTAATTACAGCCTGCAGAGGATTGCCGGTGCTGTAGCAATTTTAGCATGCTGCCCGCGGCCTCCTCCACATGTTCGCTATGGTCCCATCATGGACTGTGGCAGAGGGAACATGCAGTGGAGGCCAACGGCAGCTTGCCAGAATCACTACAGCACCGCCAATCCTCTGCAGGCCATAATTAGTTTTTAAAGTGAGACCGGGAGGCCAATGGGGAAGCCAGACGATGATGGAGAGAAGGGGAAAACATGCTGGTTTTCGGGGAGCCCATGAAAGCCGTAGGGCCAAGTTTAATGTGTCACTTAAAGTCCCGTCCCCCCCGTAAGCTGTGACACTGGGCCTCCTAAAGCAGAAGCAGAAGCAGCCAACCAGCAAGAGGCAGCGCTTAGGACAGGCTTTTCACTGTTAAAGCACTGCCACTCCTGCTTTAGGAGGCCCAAAAGTATACAGGGAGGAGGGTTAGTCACTGAATCGGCGAGCCTGATTTTTTTAAGAAAATGAATTGATTCAAATCGATTCACCGAAATGAATTGATGAATCAATCTGAATCGGTGAATTGGACAGCACTAATACACAGTGTAAGAAAGAAGAAATAAAAGGGAAAAGGAGTTTACATACACCTCTTTCATCATCGTCGTTTTTCCATATTAGTTCAGTCAATTATATTATCTCGCCTCGATTATTGCAATGTTATCTACCTCAGTACCACAAAAACTTGTCTTTATAGATTGCAACTGATTCAAAATACTGCTGCAAAATTGATCTTTGGGAAATGTAAATTTGATCACGTGACTCCATTGCTCCAGAGTCTCCATTGGCTCCCGGTTTATTTTAGAGTTCAATTTAAATGTGCTTGTGTTCTTTTTAAAATCCTATATGGTATCTTTACTTCTCTCCTTCCTTTATTTTGGAATGCTTACAGACTTTCTTTTGCAAGAGGTAACCAACAATTTAAACTCTCTCTACCTTCCTAAAAAGGGATTAAAGGAATCAAGATTTTTAGTCAATCTCTGATCTTTAAGTTTTCTCAACTTTGGAATGATCTTCCATTTCTTTTAAGGAGTTCCGGCTCACTTTTTCGCAAATCTTTAAAAACTGCTTTATTTGCTAAACACTTTGAAAATTAATTTCCTGAAATTTAGTCTTATTTTTTATGGTTTTTATTTGTTAAGTTAATTATTGTAAACCGAGTCGAGCTTTCTTAGAATGATGACTCGGTATATAAAGCTAAGCCTTAGATTAGATTAGATTATGTACTTCAAGCGTTTTCCCTACCTGTCCCAGTGGGCTCACAATCTGTCTAATATACCTAGGGCAGTGGAGTGATTTGCCCAGGGTTTGAACCCACAACCTCAGGGTATTGAGGCTGTAGCTCTAACCACTACACCACCGTCACCAAAGGAGTCACACCAGTCTCCTGGTCCTTGAAACAATGATCTCTTTGATCCTGGCATTCTTCGAGTCCTAGGCAAAGCTCAGCACTTCTGGGTGTGGGCTCAGATTTATAGATTTGTGTTATACACATCGGCAACTAGGAGGATGAGATTGTACACAAATCAAAGGGAGAGGAGGTCTTGAAAATCAAATAACGTTTCAAGATAGTATTCCAAAAAAACCAGTCAATTCTCACCTATTGCCCATACAGAGCTACTAAGAGAGTCCCATTTCTGAGAGGGAGATTTTAGGATACACCTCTTCCCGTCACTCCAGCTCCTGGCTCTAACCCTTGTATAACTCAATTCCACAGCCTTCTCTTAATTCTCCACTGCATCAACCAGCCACCTTCTCCATCAGCAGCAGTAGAAGCTTTAATAAACTGTCATTTCGTGTACAGCATTGCTTTTTTGTGCTCCTTATCTCTCCCTCCCTTCACTTTTCCAAAATTCTCTTGTACTACCACCCACTTTCCAGGCCTAACATGGACTATATCTCTGTTCTTCCCCTCCCCTGGGCCAGCATGCCTCTCTCTCTCTCTCTCTTTCCCTACCCTGGGACCAGCATATCTCTCTCTCTGTCCTTCCTTCTGCTCCCTCTCTGGGATTTAGCAATTGTCTCTCCTTCCTTCTCCTCCCCTCCTGCCCCACCTTCCCTGGAATCCAACAAGTGCTTCTCTTATCTCCTCCATTCCAGACACTCATTTTGACCTTCTCCATCCTTCACTCCCTCATGTCTTCCTAATTCATCCCTTCCTCACTATTCCCTCTGTCTTTCCCTCCATTATAATGTAGTAGAAGAGGAAAAAATTACCATGAGGCTGCAATGCTGAGATGGGGAAGATTAAGAAGCTACTGATGTGGGGGGGTCACATGATGGCTGGTTCCTGAGCGGACGCTCGTGCACGGAGCTCCGCTCTGACTTCCCCGATTTCTCCCCATAACGGATCGTCCATGGCCGGAATTTAACTTCTTTTCGCCTCACGGCATTTGGCCAGTGACGAGGCTCGGTGGAACACTCGGGGACGCGTGGCTTGACTCCTTCTGTGGCGGGGCATGCCGCCAAAAGTTTTGCGGCCGGCGAAAGTCAGCGGGAGCCCGGCGCGCAAAATGGCGGAGACTCAGACTGAAGCTTCAGCGGCCCACTCTTCAGAAGATGTGCTGCAGGTCTCCATGAGGCATCTCTCGCAGTTGCTAGACGACAAACTGGCTAAACTGCATGCCTCCATGCATGCCTCCATGGATGACCTTAAGGATTCTTTGGTGGGGCAGGCGGCACAGCTGCAGCAGGTGGAGGAGAGACTGTCGGCCCAGGAAGACCGGGCGGGGGTGGCAGATGGCAAGATTGCTTCTTTAGAGGCCCGCGTCTGCCAATTGGAAGACAAGGTGGAGGACCAGGAGAACAGGGCACGTCGAAAGAACCTTCGGCTAATTGGAATCCCGGAGAGTGTTAAAGATTCTGAGCTCCTGCACTTGGTTGAGCAGTGGTTGCCCAAGGAGTTGGGCCTGTTGGATAAAGAGGGCCCTGTGGTGGTGGAACGTGTCCACCGCGTGGGGCAACGTAGGGACTCTGACGGCAATGGCAGACCTCGAGCTGTGCTGGCCCGTTTTCACAACTATGCTGTCAAGGCCCGCTTGCTCGACCTCTTCAAGAGATCTCGCCACCTGGTCTATGAGGGCGCTAAGCTACTGATTTTTCAAGATTTCTCTACCAAAGTGGCGGAACAGCGGAGATCTTTCACGCCTTACTGCTCTCAACTGGTAGCCCGAGGAATAAGTTTTGCCTTCCTATACCCGGCTAAGGTGCGCTTGACCTATGAGAATCGCACCTTTACGGTGTCTAAGGCGGAAAAGCTGAAGCGCTTTGTCGAGAGCCTCCCTGCCTCGTAACGTGACTGCTTACCTTGGATGATTCTTGCTGTGGGAGGAGCGGGAAAGCTCCAGTCTTTGGTTGACACTTTGGGCCTCCCTTGTTTCCATGGGGTTTTCTCCTGAAATGGGGGCCCTCACTGTTCGTCTGACTGTTGTCGCTGTCCTCTGGATGGAGTTCTTCTGGCTGGACATTACCCTCATTTCTTCTGTCTTGGGGAGTCGGAACTTCGCCTGGACAGCTTGGTGAGATGTGTGGGGCGGCCTCCCCATACCAGCTTTGGAGCTTTCTTGGCCAACTACTGGACATCTCTTGGCTATCTTGTGGACTCTTTTGGATTTGTTGGGGGGCCAGCCGCCTTCTCCTGTTGAGAGGGTGGGGGTGTGGTTTCCCCGGTTTTCCTGTTCTTCTGGTTTCTGACTTTTTGATTCTCGGCCTTTTATTTAGTGTTCAGGCTGCCTTCTTTGTTCTCAGTTTTTGCACTGCTTTCTTATACCTGGGCCATGGATGAGCATGGCATTTGATGTTGGAACTGATTCTGGGGGGGGGGATTGGGGGGGAGTGTGAGTATCTGTGTTTGCTAGTTGGGGGAGTTGGGGGTATGAGAGTGTGGCTGTTCGTATGGATCGGGGATGGGGGGTTGTGGTTATGGGGGGGATGGAGGATGGGGAGCTTTGCCTGTAGGGGGGGGGGGTTGTTTGGAAGAGCTGACTGTTTGGTTGGGGGGCAGTGGGGGGGCGGGGTTGCATCCTGGGAGTCTGATCCAGTTTGATTCTCTGTATGAGTGGGCGGAGTGCCGGCGCGGCTGGGAGGCCGGTACTGCTGTCCCGAATGATCTGTGGTCTTATTTGTACCTTTTGGGTATAACCGACACTTATGAGTGGGGTTAGGGTTGCTAGCTTTAATGTAGATGGATTGCACTCCCCTGTGAAGCGCAGCAAGGTGCTTCAATACTGTAGGAAACTGCAGGTGGATGTCTTGCTTCTCCAAGAGACACACCTTAGTGCTCCTGAGCACGCTAAGCTCCGAAGGGATTGGGTAGGTGAGCTTGTATGTGCTTCCTATAATAATAGGCAGAGAGGTGTCGCTGTGCTTTTTCATAAGAAACATACTTGTACGCTGCACAAAGTGATTTCTGACTCTGAGGGTAGATATGTGATATGGGCAGGAGTGTTTATGGGACAGAAATATGTTTTTTGCTCTATTTATGCCCCCAATGTGTACTCTCATCGTTTCTTTTCTGTTTTGGTTGCTGCTCTTGCCCCCTTCTCTGAATACCAATTAGTGCTGGGTGGGGATTTTAATATTACTGCTGATCCTCTTATTGATTGCAGGCCTCCTAAGCCTCGTTTGCATCAGGGGGAACACAAGGGGGTCAACTTTGTCACTTCGCAGTTAGGCCTTGTGGACCTGTGGCGTACGCTCCATCCAGACGAATCTGATTTTACTTATTTTTCTCAAGTGCATAATGTGCATAGTAGATTAGACTACTTGTTAGTAGCCCCATCTTTATTATCTGGAATCCGGAGAGTGATGATTGAAGATGGCGTACTTTCCGATCATCACTTGGTCTGGATGGAGCTCCTTGATCCCCAGGTGCCCCAGAGGACCTTGTCTGGCTGGAGAATGAATCCCACATTGTATGAAGATACTGATTTTCGGACCTTCTTGGAGGAGCAATGGGATTCTTATCTAACAGACAATTCCTCTTCTGATGTTTCTGAGGTAGTGTTCTGGGAGGCCAGTAAAGCTGTGTTACGGGGTAAAATTATGGCTTACACTTCCCATAAGCGGAAGATGCAAGATCAGGCACTACTTGATTTGACCCGTCAACTAGGGTTGGTTCGGGGGGAGCTGCACAAATCGGGGTCAGCAGCCCTCAGGAGTCGGCACCTGGAGCTGCGCCGTCAAATTAATGATTTACTGGCACAGCGGGCCTTACGGGATATTCAGATGTATAAATATCGCTTACACCGATGGGGAAATAAAGCGGGGAAACTGCTGGCCTCCCTGGTCAATCATAGAGCTTGCAAGCGTCATATTTCCAAAATTTGGGCTCCTGATGGCTCTGAGGTGACCTCGTCCTCGGCTATACAACGGAGCTTTGTAACGTTCTACCAGGCCCTATATGATCGAGGGAACTGTGACACTGAGATGAGGGCAGAGTTCTTTCGTGATCTTTCTCTTCCTGTTTTGACCCAGGCCCAGCGGGATAAGCTCAATGCTCCGGTGCAGGGGGTGGAAATTCAGAGAGCTATACGGGCTTTAAAGCTAGCAAAAGCACCCGGCCCTGATGGCCTGGGCCCTGAATACTATAAATTGCTGGGGGATCGGGTGGTAGGTCCTTTTCAGGCTCTCTGCCAGGCCCTGTGTGTGTGTGTGGGGGGGGGGGGGAGTTTGCCTCCGCACCGACTCACTCACGCGCATATTGTTGTGTTACCGAAGCCTGGGAGAGCGGAGGACCAGTTGGGGTCTTATCGGCCTATATCTTTGTTGAATCAAGACATCAAGCTTTTTGCGGCCATTATGGCTGCGCGTCTTGGTCAGGTTTTGCCCCTTCTGGTTCATCCGGATCAAGCAGGTTTTGTTCCGGGTCGGTATTCCTCTGCTAATGTACTGCGAGCGCTTGCTGTGAGGTTCGGAAAGCCAAAAGAGAGTATGAAGAGAGGCTAGCCAGGGAAGCAAGAAATTTCAAACCATTCTTTAGATATGTTAAAGGGAAGCAGCCGGCTAGAGAGGAAGTGGGACCGCTGGACGACGGAGACAGGAAAGGAGTGCTGAAGGAGGAGAAGGTAGTGGCAGAAAGGCTTAACATGTTCTTCTCGTCTGTATTTACAAACGAAAACACGTCCAACATACCGGAACCTGAGCAATTCTTCAACGGAAGTCAGGCAGAAAAATTAACATCCATAGAAGTGAGCCTTGAGGACGTTCGTAGGCAGATAGAAAAACTAAAAACTGACAAATCCCCGGGTCCGGATGGCATACATCCAAGGGTTCTGAAGGAATTAAAGGAGGAGATAGCGGAACTACTGCAGCAAATTTGCAACTTATCCCTGAAAACAGGCGAGATCCCGGAAGATTGGAAGATAGCCAACGTTACGCCCATCTTTAAAAAGGGATCAAGAGGTGACCCGGGAAACTACAGGCCGGTGAGCTTGACTTCGGTTCCGGGGAAAATGGCAGAAGCACTGATAAAAGAAAACATCGATCAACATTTTGAAAAACATGAACTTCTGATAACCAGCCAGCATGGTTTCTGCAAGGGAAGATTGTGCCTAACAAACTTATTGCACTTCTTCGAAGGGATCAACAAACGGATGGACAAAGGAGACCCCATAGACATGATATATCTAGATTTCCAAAAAGCCTTTGACAAGGTGCCCCATGAACGTCTACTCCGGACTGAAGAACCATGGGGTGGAAGGAGACGTACATAGATGGATCAGAAACTGGTTGGAGGGTAGAAAACACAGGGTAGGAGTGAAGGGTCACTACTCCGACTGGAGGAGGGTCACGAGTGGTGTCCCGCAGGGCTCGGTGCTCGGGCCGCTGCTATTTAATATCTTCATAAATGATCTAGAAACAGGAACGAAGTGCGAGATAATAAAATTTGCAGACGACACCAAACTATTTAATGGAGCTCGGACTACAGAGGACTGCGAAAAGTTGCAAAGGGACTTGAACAAATTAGAAGAATGGGCGGCGAAATGGCAGATGAAGTTCAACATTGAAAAATGTAAAGTATTACATGTGGGGAGCAGAAACTCGAGGTACAACTATACAATGGGAGGGATGTTATTGAATAAGAGTACCCAGGAAAGGGACTTGGGGGTAATGGTGGACATGACAATGAAGCCGTCAGCACAGTGTGCAGCGGCCGCTAAGAGAGCGAATAGAATGCTTGGTATAATCAAAAAGGGTATTACAGCCAGAACGAAAGAAGTTATCCTGCCGTTGCATCGGGCGATGGTGCGCCCGCATTTGGAGTACTGCGTCCAATATTGGTTGCCGTATCTTAAGAAGGATATGGCGTTAGTCGAGAGGGTTCAAAGGAGAGCAACACGTCTGATAATAGGTATGGAAAACCTGACATATTCTGAGAGATTGGAGAAGCTGGGTCTCTTTTCCCTGGAGAAGAGGAGACTTAGAGGGGATATGATAGAGACTTACAAGATCATGAAGGGCATAGAGAGAGTAAAGAGGGACAGATTCTTCGAACTTTCGAAAAATAAGAGAACAAGAGGGCATTCGGAAAAGTTGAAAGGGGACAGATTCAAAACAAATGCTAGGAAGTTCTTCTTTACCCAACGTGTGGTGGACACCTGGAATGCGCTTCCAGAGGACGTTATAAGGCAGAGTACGGTACTGGGGTTCAAGAAAGGATTGGACAAATTCCTACTGGAAATGGGGATAGAGGGGTATAGATAGAAGATTACTGCACAGGTCCTGGACCTGTTGGGCCGCCGCGTGAGCGGACTGCTGGGCACGATGGACCTCGGGTCTGACCCAGCAGAGGCATTTCTTATGTTCTTATGTGTTACAGACCCCTACGTTGCTACGGGAACATCCGGATCAGGAGAATGCCCTTCTTGTTAGTCTTGATGCTGAAAAGGCATTTGACAAGGTTCTCTGGGACTACTTGTTTTGGGTTCTGCCGCAGGTGGGTATTATGGGGGGCTTTCTGGCCGGGATCCGCTCGCTTTATGAGCAGCCGACTGCACAGATTTTGGTGAATGGGGAGCTCACCTCCTCTTTTTCTTTGGCTAGAGGTACTCGTCAGGGCTGTCCGCTCTCCCCTATGCTGTTTGTGTTGGCCCTTGAACCTTTAGCGGCCAAGATCCGGCACCTCCGGGATTTTCGGGGTATACAGATGGGGTTGCAGGAATTTAAAATTAACTTATTTGCTGATGATATGCTTATTTTTTTAGGAGATGCAGTTACGTGAGTACCTATGTTAATTCAACTTCTCCAACAATTTGGTGCGTTCTCCGGTTTGCGAATTAACTTTGATAAATCGGAGGCCTTAGCGGTCCACTCGCAGTGTGTGGCGCGCCACGATCCTTCTTTTCCATTAAAATGGTCTGTGGGGCCGCTTAAATACCTGGGGGTTTATCTGCATGCGGACCCTCGGGTGGTTTATAGAAGAAACGTGGTGGATAAATTGGATGCGATAAGAATACTCTGCAAGAGGTGGATGGACTTTCCGATTTCTTTTCTCGGTCGTATTGCTCTTATTAAGATGGTCCTCTTGCCAAAGTTGCTCTATCCTCTGCAAATGGCGCCCCTTTGGGTTACCTCTCGGGATTTACTGGTGTATAAAGGTATTGTTTCTTCTTTTATATGGCGCTCTCGGTGGGCGCGAATTGGCTATCTTAAGCTTGTGAGGGAGCGGTCTCAGAGGGGTGTAAATCTCCCGGACCTTCGGCTTTATAACGTGGCGGCTCTACTTCGGTGGGTGCATGAAGTTTACTCGGGTGCGACTAAGTTTGTCCTGACGGGGTTCTGGTCCCTGTTGGCGGCTCCGGTGTCAGTGTTTAACGTTTTGAGACCTGGGGCCGGCCCTTGTGCCTCTTTGCTACGGCCCTTGCGCAGCGCGTGGTGCTGGTGGCGCAGGGAGATGGGGGGGCTCGTTGGGCCCCTCCCCCTTTTTGGAGTTTGTGGCTAATCCTGCCTTCCCGGCAGGTAAACATGCTTTCTTTGCGCGAGCTCGTCAGTCCGGGTGTCGATTTGTCGGTCAGATTGTCGCGGTGGGTTCGGGACGACTTTCTAGTTTTCAATCTTGTCAGGATCACTGGCCCTGGTGGGTGGGGTCAGAATTATTCTATTTACAAATCCGTAGTTACTGTTCCTCGCTCCGGTTGCCGACAGGGCAGATGCCTACTTTCTCTCCATTAGATGAGGCTTTTCTCTCCCTCTCGCTAGAGTTTAACACGTTGTCGGCCTGGTACAAGCTAGGGAGGACCTGGAAGCCTGCGGAGGTTTTTCTGTCTAGGATGGCGGAGGCTTGGAGTTCTGAGTTGGGAGAGGAGGTCACGGTTGACGACTTGTCTTTGTGTTTTGTGGAAGGTGCCGCGGCGACCCCTAACGTAGCTTTACATGAGATTCATATTAAGATCTTGCACAAGGCTTATATAACTCGATGCGCAGGGAATGCTATGGGCCTGTGGCCTGATGCCTTTTGCACCCGGTGCCCTGCTTTCAGAGGCACGATGGTGCATCATTTTTTGGAATGCTCTTTTGTGGGACCATTGTGGGTGCGGGTACTTCGGGAGCTGGATGCTGTTCTGGGGTGCTCTTTGGAGTGGTCATACAGGACTCTGCTGCTTGGTGTCACAGGTCCCTTGGTTGAGGCTGGGATTTGCGAACCTTCGCAACGCTTTGTGTTGGTGGCACTAGGGCTAACCAAGAAGCTCATTTTGCAACATTGGGTAGAAGGGGTGAGCCCTACGTTCCAGCAATGGAGAGCTAGTATGTCTCAGATGGCGATTTGGGAGAGGCAGCGCAAAAAAGACGCCACTAGTTGGCATTCAGTGGCTTATTTGGAGTGCTGGAGCTCTTTCTGACTGGGCCCGATTTCTAGAATGCAGAGGGGAGGGTGGGGGAGGGCGGTGGGAGGGAGGGGGGGTTGCATTTTTTTGTAGTTTTCTTTGAAAAAACAAAATGTAGGACTTTTCACGAGAGGTCCCTGTCTGATTATTTGACTTTTTGTCTAGCTGCATTGCTCATCTGTATTACTGTTTTTATGTGACGTTTTTGATGACTTGGCTGCTGTTTGTTTCTCTTGTGATTTGTTCTTCAATAAAAATATATTCAAAAAAAAAAAAAAAGAAGCTACTGATGTGATTCTGGGAACAAAAACGAAGTATGGCCACGGACCCACAAATGCTTGCATGCATAGGAGCACTCTGGGCCAGTGGAAAGAGCAAGTTTGTCTTGGGGCAGATCTTAGTGCCAAAGATTGAGTCCAAAAGCTATATTGGGGAACTATAAGCTTAGGATGAATATCCCCCAAATCCAGCATTATCTCCTCTTCCCTCCTTTCAGCCCAGCTATCTTTCACTCCTGATCTCTGCCCCCATCTGGTCTAGTCATCTCTCACGCCATCTGAGCCCTCGTTTTCCAAATGTGCCTTAGATTGCCAGCTGTGGCAGTGCTTCATTCAGGCTATTGCTGGTAAACTTGTGAGTCCCCTTCCTCTGCTAGATCCTTCCTACCAAAAACTGGAAGTTGAAGCAGAAAAATGGGATCTGGCAGAAGAAGGCCCCATGAGTTGGCCAAAGGCAGGTTTGGAGGGTGGGGGCTTAGAGGCTGTAAGAGATGCTGGATTGTGGGATGAGTGAAGGGTAGACTAATCTCTCTTTTTATTGTAATCCACCTAGAATTTAGGAGTTTCTAGTAACTTAGTAGAATGAATAACTTTCTGCAATGATAGGAACACAGGAAAAATGACAGGCAATACTACAAAAATACAGCTTTTCAGAACTATATGGTGATATTCATCTTCGAAAAACAAATTCCTGCAAAATGGATTAAAAGATATTGACACGTTATCTTTTTCTTGAAATGCCTTCATAAAGATATTCAAACTTAAAAAAAAAAAAGATTCCTAAATGCTTTATAATGTAACACCCCCAAAAAAATCCAGTTGCTGATTCTGCGATGAAGGAAATGGGAGTATAACATAACAAAAGACACGAAAAGAAGTCAGAGTTTAGGATCACTGATTGGAGGGAGCATCAGCCCCCTAGCTACCCATAGCCAAACGCTGCATTTTCAAAGGCTTAGTATTTACGTTCAAGTCCTAACACAACATGGCACCCAGCTACATAATCAGTCAAACTCCCACCTTATGTCCCAAACAGATCCCTTCCATTCCCAGGAGGAAACATGTCTTCAGATACCCCCTGGTCGGAGCCTCCAACTAGAAAGTGCCAGATGAAGGTCATACTCTCACTTCTTACCGAAGTATTGAAATCATCAACCTCCTAACATCAAATCCCTTATTGAAATTTTGAGCTTTAGAAAAGCAATAAAGACCTACCTCTTTACCTGACTCCTCAGGACAAGCTAGTATTAAGACTGTTAGTCCCAAACCACTGCATTCTTAATAGATGTTTAACTGACTATCTCCCTATGCATGCTTCAGGCTTCAAGTGTCTACTAAGCCAGAACAACTGAACTAGACACATCTCACTGTACCCTATTGCCTTAGTCTTCTGTTCCTTTTTGTGAATTATGCGTCTTGTTTGCTAACTGTTATGTATGTTACCATGTAACCTGTTCTGGGCTCCTTGGGGAGGATGGGATATAAATCAAATTTGATAAATGAATTAATCAATGAATCAATCGGTCCCTCTCTCCCACATTACCCCCACTCACTTGTGAAAAATATTCAACACTGGAGTAAATTTGATTAAACACACAAAAAATCCTTCCAACTAACTTTCATTTAAAAAGGTATGGAAGTCTAACACAACAACCATGTGGCACTGATTCCCAAGCCTTGCTCTTGCTTCCTGGACCGGCTGGGATTTGGAATGCTGCCGAGCAAAAAGGGCTCTTGTGACTCTTGGCTGAGAACTGTCAAGGCAATGACTAGACCGGAGGAGAGAAGAAAAATATGAGGAAAGAGAAATCTGTAACATAGAGGCAGCTCAATTAGGATGAAGGTGGGGTGGCAAAGAGCCACTACAGTCAAAGCAAAATAACAGGTCCTAATAGTCACATAAACTCAAAGAGCCAGCAGTGAATACTTTCATCTACAGAATCAGTGGGTAATTTTCAAACAGCTTATTTACCCAGTTAAAAGGTTTTAGAAATTGCCCTTTTTCTATGAACATATATATAGTAAAGTTTAATATTCAAAATTATGATGTACAATTATGCATTTTTCCAGGATCATTCTGGGAGGGGTGGCAGTGGAGTGATCACAATTCATAAGTTTGATTCTCAAAATCTCAGAGGGAAACGTAGGGCCCTCAAACATTGGGGGACAAAGGCTATATGTTATCCTAGGCCATCTAATATCCTGTGAGCCACCTTTCAGAACTGATTCCAATTGACCTAGATGCCCAAAGGAGGAGGAAGAACCAGGCCACAAAATAATGCAAAAACCACACAACTTACAGAATAGTCAATCACTTTTTTGTTACATTCACCCAGAACCGATCATGGAGTTCAATGCACTATATAACCAATCAACTAAAGTTATTTTAAACTACTTTTAGAGAGAGAAGCAATTCAGAGGCTTCATAATGTACCGTATCTTTCACTCCATAAGATGCACTTTTTTTTTCACCGAAAAGTGGGGTGGAAACGTCGGTGTGTCTTATGCAGTGAAGATACAATTTTTACCACCCCTGTGCCTTTTTAGAACAACCCCCTGCCTGTTGTACCTTTTAAAATGAGGCCCCCCCTCGCCGTACCTTTTAAAAAGTGCCGCCCCCCCATCGTACCTTTTAAAATGTGCCTTATAGCCTAGTGGTCCAGCGCTTTATCAGCCAGCAGAAGCTTGCTTTTTATGTTCCTGCTTTCGCCTGCGCCACTTCTGAATGGCTGCAGTCATTCTCGCGGGATTCACGAGAACAGACGGCAGCCATTCAGAAGCCATGCAGGCCCAAGCAGGAGTACAGAAAGCATGCTCCTGCCAGCCGATACACCGCTGGACTACCAGCTATAAGGTGCATTTTAAAAGGTACGACCGGGAGGGGGGGGCATTTTAAAAGGTGCAACATGGGGTCATTTTAAAAAGGTATGGGGGATTAAAAAAGGTACAGGGAGAGCAGATTGGCTTGGGGCTGGCTGACTGCCACTACATGCCCTTATCATTAGACATGCCCTGTCCTGGCCTACCACTAGACCACCAGAGGGGGGACAGGGTACAGGGCACACCATTTGGTTCAGAATTTTGTTTTTCCTCCTCTACAGGTGGGCGCATCTTATGGTCAGGTGCGTCTTATATAGCGAAAAATACGGTAACTGTATTTTCTCCACTGCATGATCCTTTTTTTTTTTGAAAATATGTTTATTGAGGAGTCAACAAGAGAGACCAAGAAAATACAAAAAGAATAGAACAATGGTCAACAAAAATACAATGAACTCAGTCAGGAGCGTAGAACACATCCAAGGAGACCTCTACTTATATCCAAAAGCATAAATGAGGTGTCTCTCATGGCAACCCCAACAAGTATTTTTTATATATAACAATCAAACAAATCCATCTGCGAAACCCCCTAAACATAGAACTCAGCAACCGCCCAGACAAGCACACCATCCACTCCCACAAGCATACCCCACATCCATACCCCCATCAATCAGACGCCCCCCCTGACCCCCCCAAGCTGGAAACCATAGGTAGATGTATGAACACCCGCCATAAGGCTAAGTATTCCATGACCTCAGGATTAGTAGAATGTTTATAATAACCAAGCTCAAAGCGGGCTAACTCATGCATTTGATGGATCCAACAGTCCAAGGGGATAGCCCCCGGCTGGGTCCAGTATTGCAAGATCAGACGTTTAACCGTCAACAACATCAGGTAGATAAAGCGCCTCTGAGGAATCGTGAGGCCCTGTTCCTCCAACAAAGTCTGGTCACCCAACAACAACGTCTTATAATCCCACTCAATAGTGCAGTGGAGAACCAATCGAAGCTGCGCGAAGGAAGAGTTCCACAGACAAAGCTCAGGACATTCCAAAAAAGAATGTAGGAACGTCTCATGTGCCCCGCCACACTTAATACAGGTAGGTTCCTCCCACAAACCCATCCTGGCCCCCCGTGCTGTGGTAATGTAGGCTCTATGGAGGATTTTGAATTGGGTCTCCTGCCAGGCCGCAGATTTCATGAAAGCATGAAGGGTGTGAAAGAGTGTCAGAAAAGAGTCAGGGGTATAATGAGAGGCCAGGTCCCTATTCCAGGCAATACATAACAATGTCAAAGGCCCCTGAGCCACGGACGAACGCACCACCCTGTACCAGAGCGCAAGAGAACTCAGGGCAGGCGGGATACTCAAGAGTTGTATATCAAGATGTCCACATGGCCACTCCGCGCCATACTACAAACAAAGACTCTGAAAGTAATGGCGGGCCTGTAAATAAGCGAAGAAGTGAGTTTTAGGTACGTTCCACCTATCCTGAAATTGGGCAAAAGAGTCAAATACCCCCGAATCCCCATCCATCATGTGAGCGAGTGTCGAAGCCCCCTGGACCGCCCATGCGGCAAAGGGGGAACATCCCAATCCTGGTGAAAAGTCCGGATTACCCTGTAGTTGCAGAAAAGGCGAAGCCCTGGGAGATCTCGTCTGCAGCCGGCGCCACCAGTGCCAGGCCTGGCAAAAAGGGCGCAAGAACTGTAACTTAGAGGACAACTCACCCCGCAGTCCCCGTGGGGCATGCAAAAGGTTCAAGAAAGTGTAAGGCGCGCACCATCCCTCCAGCCATCCTTGCGGGGAAAATCGAGCCAACCCCGTCACACCCTCGTGAATAAAGCGCATTAAAGCCGCCACGTTGTAAGCACGAATATCGGGAAGCCCCAGGCCCCCCTCCAGCTTGAAAAGGGTCAACTTAGCATAAGCAATGCGGGCAGTCCGGCCACGCCAAAGAAATACAGAAAAAAAGAGAGCAAAGCCGTCGGATATCGCACTGTAGAATCCAAAAGGGCACCGCTTGGAGGGGATAGAGCAGCTTAGGCAGTAAAATCATTTTAATCAGCGCCGCCCTCCTCAAGAGGGATAGCGGAAGGTCCCACCACGCGTGACACAGAGCCTGAATCTTATCAAGTACAGCCAAGATATTACTCCTGTACAGAACCCAAGGGTCCGGATGCAGATAGATACCCAAATACCTCATAGGAGTCATTACTGGGGGGAAAGGCAGGCCGGAATGCCACGGTTCCCACCCAAGCCCCGACAGGGGTAACAATTCCGATTTCGTGCAGTTCACACGGAGACCGGAGAGAACACCAAACTCCGATACCAGCTGCAACGCCTCCGGCAAATGGGTGGGGGCTTGGTCCAGGAAAAGTAAAATATCGTCCGCAAATAATGTAATATGGCACTCTGACCTACCAATGCGGATGCCGCGCAGGGCAGGACTGGAACGAATCTTAATAGCTAACGGCTCTATAGCTAGGACAAACAATAGGGGAGAGAGGGGACAACCCTGGCGAGTACCCCGGCAAAGTGGAAACGACTGCGAAAGGCTGCCGTTAATAAGTAGCCTAGCTTGCGGCTTCGTATAGAGTCCCTGGATCCAAGCAAGGAAAGTCCCATGGACACCATATTCCTGCAACACCCAAAAGAGGTACTGCCAAGAAATACTGTCAAAAGCCTTTTCCATATCGAGCCCGACGATCGCGGAAGTACCCCCTCTCCCCCTATGTTCATGGATCGCAGTCAACGCCTTAAGAAGATTCATCGATGCATAACGTTGAGGGACAAATCCCACCTGATCATCCCCAATAAGCTGAGGGAGAAACACATTGAGCCGAGTTGCCATGATAGACGCTAACAGCTTAACATCTTGATTCAATAAGGAGATAGGCCTATACGAACCGACCTGCGTGGGATCCTTTCCCGGTTTCGGGAGCAGGGTGATATGAGCAAGATTATGCGGAACGCCCGCGGGTGCCGAGGAAAGGAAATTGAAATAATTACCCAAAGGTTGGACAAGCAGGTCAGGCAAAAGTTTGTAGTATTCGGGGCCAAAGCCATCAGGACCAGGCGATTTAGTGAGTTTTAGTTTTTTAATCCCCGACTGGATTTCCTCTGAAGAAATAGGGGTTCAAATGCTCCGTCTGAACCTCGGACAACTGCGGGAGAGACAAATCCCGAAAGAAACGGTCCCGCTCCTCGATGGTAAAGTCTCTCCTCGCATAGAGCGCGCTATAAAAATCAACAAATTGCTCCCATATTTGAGATTCCTGAGTGAGGGTCTCTCCCCGAGAAGTCTTGACCACTCGTACAATTTGCTTCTTCCGGTAGGGCCTGACCAGATTTGCTAAGAGTTTACCCGCCTTTCCGCCCCAGCGATAAAGGTGAAATTTTTGATAGTAAATATCTTGACGGGCCCTAGCATCCAGTATCTCGTTAATTTGAGAGCGTAAGGAGCGAATCTGCTGCCCATCCGTGCCCTGTAGCGTCGCTCGGTGTCGTTTACGAATCTCAGCCAATTGCTCCGTCAGGGCAAGGAGTTTCTCCCCCTGTCGTTTCCGCTGTGCTGACACATATTGGATGATATGACCCCTCAACACAGCCTTCGAAGCCTCCCAGAACACTACCGGGTCTACGTCAGAAGTATTATTATACAAATCATAGTCTACCCATATGTCCCGCAGAAATTCTCGAAACTTCTGGTCACCATAGAGAGAGGCCGGGAACCGCCAAGATCTATCCCCCCTACGCTCCGTAACCGCTATAGTCACAAGGACCGCCGAATGGTCCGACAGAGTGGTATCCTCAATAGAAACCTTATCCACACGGTGAAAGAGAGCGTGGGAGACCAAAACATGATCCAGTCTAGAATACATGGAATGGGGGTGAGAGTAAAACGTATATTCCCTGTCAAAAGGATGAAGAGTTCTCCAGGTATCCACCACCGCCAATTGAGTACACAGAAAGTTCACACCCCTCTGGCCATGATTCCTAGGTCGCGGCCTGGCAGGAGAACAATCCACTGTCGGGTCAGCTGCAACATTAAAATCACCTCCCACAACCAATTGATAAGTAGGGAATTGAGCTATAATACCCAGCAGCCCAGAGTAAAAACTATGGTCATAAACATTCGGGGCATATAGATTGCAAAAAAGAAACTGAAAGCCCCAAAGGTCCCCTGCAACCATAATGTATCTGCCCTGTTTATCTTGAATTGTCTTGTGAACTTGGAGTGGTATGCTTTTATGAACCAGGATAGCCACTCCTCTCTGGCGGCCATTATAGGCAGAGTACCGCACATCCCCGACCCAATCCCTGCGCAGCTTCTCATGCTCAGCACTCGTAAGGTGAGTTTCTTGAAGGAATGCAATATCTACCTGACGCCGTCGAAGCCATGTGAGAATTTTCTTTCTTTTAATAGGAGAGTGGATACCATCAACATTAAGAGTCACCATTGTCAAATTAACCATAACTATGCAGCATAAAAAGCCACCAAAAGTGCAGCAATGTAGAAAAAGAAAATGGAATAAGAGACCAGGCCCCCCAGCTAAGCCCGGCCCCCATCGTTGAAAATACCCACAGTATCCAGCAATCCTCTGCCCTCCCCCCTCCCCACCTCATACACACCGACCAAACACACAGCATCCACCATGCATACTCCCCATTCAGTCCTCCCATCCTCACCCCCCTCCTACCACCCCCCTCCCCCCTTAGCATGCCAACCCCCCCAACATGCACTCCCAGAAACAGATCCCCAACCTACCCGGAGAGCCCCCCCCCCCCCCGCTACCCCCCTCAATGTCCCCTAAACCCCCAAATGCAGCAAGATCAAACTAGCACAAAGAACAAACAGATTGTCCAGTCGAAAGACAGAGCAAATAGTCCAGCAATATCCAGGGCTACAAACCGCAGCAATCAGGACAGGTCTCAAGGCAGGTCCAAGTGCAAGTGTGCCCCTCTCAGCCTCCAGCCAGCAGATGACAAAGAGAAGAATTGGAAGGAGGGCAGTAAGGATGAAAACCAAATCCACTCCATAGGCCCTGTAGTTCAGGAGGCATAACAAGAGATCCTGTAGATCCAGAGCAGGCAAGCCTGGAGGGTTATCCTGAGCCCAGTAGGACCACTCCCATCGCAGCGAACCCTCTGGAGCCCGAAAGTCCCACCAGGCCAGAGAAGAAACAGGTCGGGAAGGCATTCTCAGGCTGGCAACTGAGCCAGGAAAGCCCGAGCCTCCTCCACTGTAGCCAATGAATGGTTTTGGCTCTCATGCCAGACTCGTAGACGGGCTGGAAACACCAAGGCGAACTTAATCCCCTGATTGTGCAGATCGGTACAGCAGGGCGACATGGCCTTTCGCAAAGCAGCCACCCTGATTGAGTAGTCGTTAAAGGCCAGCACTTTTGAGCCCTCATATTCTAGGGCCCCCACCTTCCGGAATGCACGGAGCAGCACGTCCTTCTCTCTCCAATTCACATAGCGGGCAATAGCTACGCGAGGTCTCCCGGCCCCAGAAACACGCGCTCCTACACGGTGAGCCCGCTCGCAGGCAAATTGCACGGTGTTCTCCTCAAGACCCAGAGCGGTAGGCAGCCACTTACTGAAAATCTCATAGAGCTTCGCATCCGTGACCGATTCCGGAATCCCGATCAGCCGCAAGTTGTTCCGTCGGCTGCAGTTTTCCTGATCATCCAACTGTGCAGTTAACTCCCGGGTCTGTTGCTGCAGTGCCGCCATCTGCGCCGCCATACTCGTGCACGTGTCTTCCTGATCAGACACGCGCTACTCCACATCGTTCAGCCGCCGAGTGTGTGAGTCAAATTTTTCATGCATTTCATCAACCGCTGACTGTATTTTGTTTAATCTGTCCGCCAAAGCAGCCGACACAGATTTTGTAATGTCGGTAATCCAGTCCCCGGCCGGGATCGTGAAAGTGGCCTGATCCGCCGCCATCTTGGAGGGGGTTGACATAGATTTTTCCCGGGAACCCCTAGCCGATTTTATAGGCATACCCGGTGCTCAAATCGCTCTCCAAAGCACCCAGGGGGTAGCGGCAGCCTATCCCTAGCAAGTCAGCAGAAAAGCCCCAGGGGAAAAACCGGAATGCAGGTAGTAATCGCTGAATTTAGAGGGGACAGGGCGGGAGCTCTCCACACAGACGTCCTCTAATTAGGCTGCATCTCGTGACCCCTCCACTGCATGATCCTCACTAGATTTGATTCACATTGCACTCAGAGCTGCCAGGTACAGAACATGATTTGCAAAAGTGCAGAGCAGGCAAAGAAGGAGGAAAGACGACGGCAACAATTCAAAGAACCAGCTGTACTGCAAAATTTATCCTTCTCCAGTAATGACCTTTATAGGGGAAGGTGTGGCTCACTGGTAGAGCTGCCGCCTCTGCACCCAGAGGTTGCAAGATCAAATCCCAGTGCTGCTCCTTGTGACCCTGGGCAAGTCACTTAATCCTCCAATAGTGCCAAAGTCACAAAAAGGCAGTATACAAGTCCCTATTTCCTTAACCCACACCTGCCAGAACACAATTAACTAAGCAAATCTAGACCCAGGTCAAGTCTTCAACTCATAAGAAACTGGAAGGAAGAAACAAACACACAAAACAAACACACATCTCCTCTAGTCTATTCCCCCAAAAAGTTACAGAAAATGGCTAGTCTTTTCTAGCTTCCTTACTCTGCTGGCTGTTCCCTACATGCCAGTGAACACCATCTCTTTCCATATTCTTGGTGCTCACAAGGCTTTACAATTTGAACCTGGCCTGGAAGTCAGCTCAGTGCACCTTAAAGAGCGCACTATAGGGTTGCAGCTTTTCTTAAAGCATTTCTCCTAGATCTCCTGTGTGGCAGCACAGTGCCACCTAGCTGTTGGGTGGGCCCTCGGTACCTTTTAAGTCAAAGTTAGTTTGATGGTTTCTTTTGTGCATTTAAGTTTTTTTTCACCAGTGAGTGAGAGCAATGTGTGTAATAGAGTAGTTTTCAGGTATTACATGCAGAGAATGGTTCTTATAACTCTGTACAGTTGAAAACACCCTACTAGTCCGCACGCCAACAAAATCACATGTATTTGTATGTGTGCCATGCAGCATAGACTGGGCTGAGTGACCAAGGGCAGAAAAGCAAATACATGTTTTATAAAATGCATCTTTCTTAGCATCAGCTGTTCTGAGCCATCAGGTGCTCTTCCTTCCCACCAACAGATGGATGTAGAGAAAACTGAATTCAACCTTTGGCTATATTGTGTGGTGCTCTATGGAACAATCCAATTTTTTTTTTTTTTTTTTTTGCCTTCCTCTAGGGGTGGGAGGTTGTGTTGTGGTGCTCTGTCCCAGGCCTAGCTCTCCACTCTGCCTCATCCCTCCACCCCTCTTGTTCATTCATGCTGTTTGGTTATATCCCCCATGGGCTCCCTCTGCAGCTCTCAGGAGCCTAAATTCCCTGAAATTACCCTGGGCAGCCTTTTATTTCCTGTTTTAGGGAATAAGGCTTTTTGTTGCTCCGGTCCCCTTAAGGAATTTTTTTTTTTTTTTTTTAAAGAGCAGACCAGCCCTGAATAGGGAAATTCCCTTCCTCTGGGTTAAGGGATTTCCCTTAAATTTATACCCCCAGAAAGCCCAGGATGGCAAATGAGCCATCCTGGGCCAAAACAGCTTCATGCGGCATGTCAGGCCTATACCTGACTGACATATGGCCGAGAATGCCCGCCAAGAAGTGCTGTTCTAAATGCAGGAATTGGCAGCTCAGCAGTGATGCTTAAAAAAAGCACAGTTTTCCCCTGTAGTAGTACAGGAAGACCTTCACGACCCTGAATTACATCATGTTCTGGTGAGTTATGAATCCTGGTGTGAGGAACAGGCCCTATTCCCCTAGAGCAGTGGTCCTCAACCCTGTCCAGGAGGACCATCAGGCCAGTCGGGTTTTAGGGATAGCCCTAATAATATATATGCATGGGGCAGATTTGCATGCCTGTCACTTCCATTATATGAAAATCTCTTTCATGCATATTCATTAGGGCTATCCCAAAAACCCAACTGGCCTGGTGATCCTTCAGGACAGGGTTAGGGACCACTGTCCTAGAGGACTCAGGTTCCTGACATTTTGGGGTTCCTACAGCAGGGGCTTCCCGATTGTCCATATATATATATATATAAAACTGAAATGGCTCCAGCTTGTACACAGAATCACACACGCTCAAGCAATTCCTTCATCCTTTCACAAACTGAGGCAGTCTTGGAACAAATGATCTTTTCTTACATTACCTGCAGGCTGGGTGTTTTCTCTCTCTCTCTCCCTCTACCCTTTTCCTGGTATGAGAATACACAGTACACCTCCTTTCAAGGAGCAAAGAGGAAGGAAAGGGATCAGGGGAGCCTCCATCAGCTGCCCGGGGAGACTTGTGAAGGACAATGGTCCCTCATCAACACTTACAATTAGAGGGCAAATTCTCAAAAGGCGAAGCAAGCTAAGAGGGATTCCTGTGGGAAGACAAAATCTGCTGCGGGGTTTCTAGTGTTCTGCATGTGTGGTTTTGTGGGGTGGGGGCAGACTAATGAAAGTGAGAGAAGCAGGTGTGCGCGAATGAGAGAGAAAGAAAACATGAAAATCAGGAGATTGTATGTATATGACATTAGAAAGTGTGTGTGAGAGAGAAAACACAGAGGAATATGTAAAGGGATGTATGAAACAGAAGAGGGGATGAAGAAACACTAGACTGATCTTTCCTAAATGACGCCACATGAAGCCATTCGCCATCCCTCCCCCCAATCGAGGATATGAGCTTCCATCCTGGCACTGCTCAGCTACAACAGAAATCACAACCTGTGACCTTGTTGAAGACAATGCATTCTTTCAGGTTTGTTCCTTTTCACAAGCCTTTGTCTGAGAAGGGCTTCATTGTTCCTGGACTTGTATTGGCTCTGTACAAGGAAAAGCTAGTCACACACTTGACCTGCCCCATTCACTCTCGCTATTTGTTAGACAGGTCTCTTCAGTAACAGCTCCACTGTGACCAGCTTGGAGGTTCAAGTAGAGAATGATATGGGGTAACGATTTGTCCCTGGTCCCCCCGGGCTCTGCCCTCATCCATACAAGCCTCAAACAGTTATGATTTTTATACAGTATTTAAGCCTTTTTATTAAAGTAAAAAAGGAAATCTATCTTCTTTACAGCTGTCATTTATAAATCACAAATAGATACGAACACAGATCCACAAAAACCCCATCTTTTCTCCTCCATACCCCCTCCCTGCCCCACTTACAAGGACATCAGAAAGGGAGAACAAATAAAACCCGCTCTGTATGTCCTAGTGGGAAGAAATAGCCCCTGACCTATACCAGCATAACCTATACTTCAACTGGTCTGATTTTCTAAACCAAGAAGAAACAATAAGTCATCCACAGTTTCTTGATTTAGTCTAGCTCTCCTTTCTTCCACATTCCTTCCCGCAATAGAAAATGCCCTCTCCGAAGAGGTGCTGGGAGCAGAGTCTTCCCCTGTGCAACTTTTGCTAGTTTAGGCTAGCTCTGTTGCTTGTTTTTCCAAAATGTCCAAACATTGTTGTCAGTATCATCAGTCGAACATAAATAATTTTCCAACTCATTAATAACAGCCTTCCAACAAACACATTGTTCCATAAAAGTCATTAAGGAAAGTAATGGTTGTATCCATTTTCATTCTTTTGGTGAGGCTTGGGAGCAATTCCACCATGACACTCTCTAGAAATGTGGAACATGGAGGATCCCGAGATGTTGAACGCGAGCCTTCCATTTCAAGCTGTTGGTACAACCTTCTCAAAGATTTGGTTGCCTGTGTTTTTATATCTTCTGGGAAGAGAATTGGATTATCTTTCAGACATGGGTGTAAAAGGGAAGCAACTCTGAATAATGGATGAACAGAAAAATAAGGGTTGATTAAGTTCAAAATGCTCCAGTTGATGAATCTGTTGCCGTGTCAAACACTTGAACAACTGGGCACGTTTTGGAAGGACTGCAAATGGTAGGCGTCTGATCAAGAAAGACTCGTGTTGCCAGCTCAAAGGTAGACAAGACACAAATATTGTCATTTAGCAGTTCTTCATTTAAATCCCCAGTTTCTTAAGTTTATCACCACACTCAGCTGCTGGTTATTTAAGATGTGTTAGGTTTTGACATTCTGATTTTAGCATTTTATAGATGCTGTTCCATCTCGTTGAAACACCTTGTTTAATGTTGAGGCTGAATATGCTCAGAGACATAGAGGCAAAAACAAGGGGTATCTACCCCAAGAATATCGCCTCACCACCCAATCATCGCATATGCTTAAAGTGCCTTCAAACACCTTTTAGTGCTGTATATCACATCACAGTCTAATCATTTTTCAAAAACTATTCAATTAGAATGACAAGACACTTAGCTTTGTCAGAGGTTCTGACAGGCTAAACCTGTTTCGCTCCTGCGTCAGGGAACCACAAAGAGATTTAATCGATTGTAAAGATGGTATAGTCTCTGCTAGAGATTCAAAACAGCTTGAAGAAAATGTATGCTTATGAAGCTGTTTTGAATCTCTAGCAGAGACTATACCATCTTTATAATCGATTAAATCTCTTTCTGGTTCCCTGACGCAGGAGCGAAATAGGTTTAGCCTGTCAGAACCTCTGACAAAGCTAAGTGTCTTGTCATTCTAATTGAATATTTTTTTCAAAAATGATTAGACTGCGATATACAGCACTTAAAGATGTTTGAAGGCACTTTAAGCATATGCGATGATTGGGTGGTGAGGCGATATTCTTGGGGTAAATACCCCTTGTTTTTGCCTCTATGTCTCTGAGCATATTCAGCCTTTGAATTATATATATGAGAAGTCTAATGCTTATGTGCACAAGATTGTTCATCTTTTTAAAGGAGTGACCTTTATTCTTGATATATAAAATTTAAATCTATGACAAATGGACCTTCCTGTTCTCAGTCAGGTCAGTGGACCCACTCTATATAAAGACAAACTGCAGACCTCACAGCATACCCTGAAGCAAGCTACAATATGATGGCTGAAACGTTGGTTCTACCTACCCAGACGTGGCAAGACCCAAACAACAGCAACAATCATACTTTAGTTCAATTCCCCCCTCCCTCCCCCCAAAGTTCAAACTACTCTGTCAGTGCTCTATATGCCTAGCCAATAAAACTTAGCTTTTCTTCACTTCTCAGCCTACTGAGAGTGCTTACCTTGGACGATGAATGCCACCTAATCAAATCAGGTTAGCATGATGAACTGCAAAAAATCACTGCTTCAAAACACTAATCAGGCCCCACACTGGCATGATCTGCCATATTGTCTCTCCTATCCTCACTGATGCCAAGGAGCAATTTGCCCAGAAACAAAAGCAAGACACTGATCCAGCTAAGGTTTTATTTATAGGGCATCTGAAATAGCAATTCAGCAGCATCACATGGGAACTTTTTCAAGACTCCCACTTTGCTGAATGAACCATTTCCAAACACACAAGGGATCCCTCTCTATGTAAGGAGCCTGCTGCGTATAACAAAGCTTCAGAATGAAAAAAAAAAAGCTGCAATGACTTCAATTGCAAAAAGAACAGGAGTCGAAGTGTTTTAGAGGATATTTTATGGCTCTGTAAAAAAGAGGTCTCTGCTATGTCTCTATCTCCAAGGGAATTTAGATTTCTTCTGATCTGTGCCTGAGAGAGGATAAAGATGCCAAGGACAAGCAGGTCTGACCTCCTATGGCTGAAGCCTATAGTATTTCAAGAATCTCACCTCTCAAAAACTATCCAGGAAATGCATTCAGTCCTTTTACTAAGCTGCAGTAAAAACTGGCCTTAGCACAGTAGTGAAATGCCTGCTTTTTTCCATTTTTATCATTAACGTCCAATGTAGTAATATTGCCATTAGCACGCAATTATTTCAAAAGTTTACTGCATGAGCATTTACAAACACCTATATTGTAGGCGGTAAGGGTTCAAACAATAATTCTGTACTAACCAGTTAGCGCACGGTAAGGCAGATGTGCTGATTAGTGCAACACCCCTCTCCAGACATGCCTCTTCAAACAAAAAATTAAAAATAGTTTTTAACACATGGTTAGCATGCACACATTTGACAATTACCACAAGACGACCAAGTGTATCCCATAGTATGCCATTTTAAGATGCATTCGGTGCAGATTAGCGCTTAACACAGCTTAGTTAAATAGCCTCTTGGTTACTCCAATCAAAAGATATTGCCCTGTTTTATATAATTATATTGATGGGGGAAGAGATGATGAGGATAATTTATTGATGCTAAATTAAATTCCTCAATCTTTGAAGCAAAAAGGGCACACAAACTGAGGATGAAGATCTGGCCTACATATAGGCCTAACACTGCGAAAAAGAAAGGAAACTTGAAGAGCTGCTAAAAGCTAAAGAAATACACAGGTTAGAAGAAAAACAGAAACTGCTCACAAAAAAACTAAAGAAAATTATTTGAAAACTAAAGGAAAAAAAATCCCAAATGGGAAGGCACAATTGCGTTCACACTAAGATGTGTTCACTCTGCTCTGCGGAAAAATGAAGACTGAGGAACCTGCACCGGCAAGTCGGGCAGGAAGGCACCCATGCAAGCACGGTACGGCACCGTTAGAAACTTCTGTAAGCTTCTTGCTAGCAAGCATTGGCATCGGGCTCCACTGGGTGACATCACCCAGCTGTGAGAATACGAAGGCCTGCTGGTCCAAGGAGAACTGACGTTGTTTGGAGCTACAGTAAACTAAGGAAGCTGTTTATCCTCTTTGGGAGAGACTGCAAATAGAGCACCACAAGTACACTAGTAACATAGAAACATGATGGCAGATAAAGGCAAAATGGCCCATCCAGTCTGCCCATCCGCTGTAACAATTATCTCTTCCTCTGTAAGCGATTTCACGTACTTATTCCAGGCCCTCTTGAATTCAGACAGTGTCTCTGTCTCCACCACCTCTTCCGGGAGGCTGTTCTACGCATCTACCACCCTTTCTGTAAACATGTATTTCCTTAGATTATTTCTGAGCCTATCACCTCTTAACTTCATCCTATGCCCGCTCGTTCCAGGGCTTCCTTTCAAATGAAAGTGCAGTACTTCTCAATCTGGTCCCCAAGACACAACCGTCAGCCAGGATTTCATGCTATCCACGAAGACCAAGGAGGCAGTGCATGCAAATCTCTTTCACACATTATTTATTGTGGATATACTGAAAACCTGTATGGCTAAGGACTGGGTTCAGAAACGCTGCACTAGTGGGTTCATTTCTGAAACAGTCCCTCACCCCAAATTTACATAAACATACACACACACAACAAAAAAAAATCTCTCTTCTGTGGAAATTGGATTTTCAAAATTTAATCAGAATCCCACTTATCAGCATGAAAGCAGGAACACTACTCCAGTAAGTCTTCCATCAGGCATGAGGGACTAAACTTCCCCCTCCCAAAACAAATAACCTAATAATGATCCTTATGGGAGGAAGAGCAATTAAAAAAAAATTATTTTCCCACGTGTAAAGTCCTTTTTCCATAAAGTGATCTTTTATAAAATTGTGGACACAACGGCAACAAGATGGCATGTAGTTATATAAGTGCAATGCATAGGCATTTCTGAAGCATGCACTGGACAGAACTGTGATTCAGGAACATCTTTAAAAAAAATACTCAAATACATGCACACAACTGGGGTAGTTGTAAATATTTAAACCAGCGTTTGCATTTAACAGGGGCTAGTGCTGGGTGCTGATTTTATAAAGATAATAAAAACAGCAAAGACCACGCTGTCAAATAGGACAACGTACTTTAATCACAAACACGTGGAGGGCCATAATCAAAAGAAACGTCTAAGTCCAATTTGGACGTAGGGAGCTAGTCACCCAAAGTTGGCACCAGTAAAATGTCCATTCTCAAAAAGTACGTCTAAACTATTCTGTTTTTCGACAATCGTCTATCTGTACATTCTTGAGCAAAAATTCATCCAAGTCCCAAATGCCCAGAACAAGACCTTTTGGATGTGGGAGGGGCCAGTATTGTGATAGACTGGCCACCCAGACATGGCAACAGAGCAGCGGGGCACCTTACAGGGCACTTCTGTGAACATCACAAAAAGGGTGCCACATAAACATCGCACCAGACCTCCCTTATAGGTTAAGGTGAGCTCCCCAAAACCCACTATACCCACCTGTCTACAACCCCAATAGCTCTTATGGCTGTAGGTGGCACCTATATGGGTTTTGGGGTTTTTTTGGTGGTTAGAGTGGCTTATGGGCCTGGGTCCTCCTCTCTATGGTTCACTAGCCCACCCCTCAGACTATTTAAGCCACCTCTGTGCTCTACTAGGCTTTCCTATGCCAAGTGCTGATGTTCCAGAGGCAGGTTATGTATGTTTTTGTTCTGAAGTTTGTGGGGGTGCAACAGGGTCAGTGAACACAGGGGGAGTGTGTGTGTGTGGGGGGGGGATCTTTACTTTGTCTCTGCAGTGTTTATCTGGTCACTTTTGATACCTTTAGGGCACTTATACCTGTCTTTACATCGTCTAACTCACAACGTATAAGTTTCACCTAGGCAGTCTCGTCAAACATTAGATTACCCCTGCAGGACAACTAAGTCTAGGTCGGCCCAAACCCCGCCCTCCAAAAACACCCCTTTCAGCTCTGGTCGCACAGCGGGATTCAGGACTGGGTTCAGAAACACTGCACTAGTGGGTTCATTTCTGAAACTAACAAGTCCCTGGATACGTCCAAAAAGCCGTTTCGATTATCAGCACTTGGACGACCTGCCTTTTAGATCATCCAAGTACTGATTTGGGTGGGTTTTCAGATGAATTTAAGTTTTGATTATGAGCCCCATAAGGTGGAACTAGAAGCTTTTTACAGTGTTACAGTGTCTGTTGTATGTGTTTGTGATGATGCTTTGATAGATTTGTTAGTGCTGTCCATCATCTTTGTCAATTGTTTTTCTGGAATAATCCAAGTCTTGGACTCCTGATACTAAACTAAACTAAACCTTAGGTTTATATACCGCATCATCTCCACAATCGTAGAGCTCGGCACGATTTACAAGAGTTGAGAGAGAAAGGAAACTCCAAAGAGGTTAAAGGGAATAGTGAGAGGGATATCTGGGGGGCTTAGAAGGCCAAAGAAGGGGTAAGTGTTACATTTTTGAAAAAAGCCAGGTTTTCAGATGTTTGCGGAAGAGTTGGAGGGAGCTCAGGATCCGGAGGGGGGAGATAAGGTTGTTCCAGAGCTCAGTGAATCTGAAGGGGAGGGAGGTCCCTAGTTTTCCTGCACGGGAAATGCCTTTTAATGAAGGAAAGGCTTGTAGCAGAAACACAGTCCTTGTCGGGTCCTATTTCTGGTTTTAACAACTGAAAGCTGACTGCAGTTCTCTATGCCCAGTTTGTGTGAAGTTTTGCATCCGATGGATTATACTATATACGGTAATACAATCATTGGATGCTTGTTTGGAAAATCCCATAGAGACTTTATAGAACATGGGACCCTCTGCTATTAAGGATATTTAGTAATAAATACGGTAAACATTTGGAAAGATTAGAGAATATGATCAAGTCAAAGAATTTGTGAATTGTCTCTTGAAATTCTCATAAGATGGCATTAATGAAGGTCTACTTTTTGAGGATGCTGAGAGTTTGATTTTACTGAATTAACGATGTTTATTACAATCCAGTAACCAAGGGAGAGAGAATTCTTTAGATTTAACAAATTTTCGTGAAACCTCGCAAGATGTTACACTAGAGCAGGGGTAGGCAATTCCGGTCCTCAAGAGCCGGAGCCAGGTCAGGTTTTCAGGATATCCACAATGAATATGTACGAGATGGATTTGCATGCACTGCCTCCTTGAGATGCAAATCTATCTCATGCATATTTATTGTGGATATCCTGAAAATCTGACCTGGCTCCGGCTTTCGAGGACCGGAATTGCCTACCTCTGCACTAGAGCTACCCTTTTGACTACTTTTGCTAACTGTTCTTCTGTTTATTGTATTTTTTTTACAGAATAAAATAAAACTGTATATAAAAAAGGAAAAGGAAAAAAAAAAAAAAAAAGACAGCAGCTAAATAATGCAATTAGACTTACAGACCTGGATTCTTATAGGCCAATATACAGAATTGCATCTCCGGGAAAGATAGGCACAGGATTTTCCAGGCCTACCTTTCCAGCATCTATCTTTGTCATGAATGTGTCTGATGAGTGAGGGGCATACTTAGCACTTATACATTATGGGAAAAATTCTACAAGTGGCACCCTACCAGAGCCTAGGTTAATTAAGAAATGCCATTTAAAACAGCAAAAATCTGTAAAGTTAAAGTGCCTACCGACGCCAAAAAAATTTGGTGCCAGAATCACACCTCTGTAGGTACTCTAGGCCAGTGTTCTTCAACCACCGGTCCATGGACCAGTGCCAGTCCACAGAAATTTCCTGCCGGTCCACATGGCCAGCACGTACATGAGGCCCAAAACAGTGTTCTTCAACCGCCGGTCCACAGTGTGATCGATGCGGCGTTATCTTCGAGCCAGCTCCCTCTTCCTCACTGATTCAGTGCACAAAGCCACGGGCAGTGGCTCCTACGGGCATCCTGCACCTGAACCGGAAGCCTTCTCTCTGATGTTGCAACGTCAGAGGGAAGGCTTCCAGATGAGGAACGTGACGTGCAAGGTGCAATTAATACTATTATGGGGACGTGGTCTGGGGTGGAGATTGGGTAGAGATGGGCGGGGTCTGGCCCACGACTTAGCCCCATGTTCTTCAACCGCCAGTCCACGGACCGATGCCGGTCCACAGAATAATTATTTTATTTCTGCCAGTCCATAGGTGTAAAAAGGTTGAAAAACACTGTTCTAGGCCACCTAACACCACTTCTGGCGTTAGGCGGCCTAAAGTGCCTACAGAGGTGCGATTCCAGCACCTTTTAGTCACTTTGACATTACTATTTTTTGCTGTTTTAAACGGCATTTCTGAATTAACTTATGTGCCAGTAGGGTGCCTACTGGCACCTAAGTTTAGGCCCTGTTTATAGAATTTTCCCCATAGTGCATAAGTGCTACGCCAAACCCCTCATCCATCTATGCACCTCCCACAGGCACATCCCCTTGCAGCTATGCACTATAGCACTTGGACACTTCTAGAACAGCAACTAAATGCTGTAAATTAGTGCCCAATACCACAGATTAACTCCAGTTACCACAGAGGACTGTATTTTAGCACCAATAAGTACTTAATTTATCAATTAATTTTACATGCATAACTGGCAGTATTCCATAACTAATGTGCGCAATTTTGTGTGCTGAGTGCAAAAATGTGTGCACAGTATTACAGAGTGAGAGGGACAGTGCACCAAAACAGGTTTTACTATATATTCATTGCCCAATAACCACAGAATATGAAGCTCAGAGATTGTTCTCTGAGCTAAGATTAACTGGCAATAAGATATGAATTGTCTACTACGGTGATTTGGTTTTCTGTTAGTTGGCTCCGCAAACCCACCCATCCCGACCTTTGTAGTTAATTCTATCGCACAGGAGCTGAACGTGTAAAAGAGCGTGATGTCTATCGGTAAATATCCAGGGGTTACTGTGCAGTCACACATAAGTAATCCGAAGATTTCATTTTTCACAGAACGCTTTTGACGATGAGAGGGTCGCCTTCAAGAGTCAGGATTCATATCTTGCTGCTAAATCTGACAGCTGCACTGATGCACTGAGCTGAAAACGAGCTCCCGCCTGTCAGAGGCCCAGTGACCCTGTCTTCCAGCAGCCTGTGAAAGGCATAGAGCAGATCAGAGAGACAGAGAAGGAGAATCACTGCTGGCAGAAGGGCAGGTTAACAGCTTGTGTAGGGCCAGCCTAAAGAGCTCCGAGATCCTGTACTAAACACTCTCCCTGACAGTCATTTCACAAGACAGAGGAACACACTGACAGAAAGGGAAAGTGGAGAGTGTAATAATGGGTGGGTGGGTGGGGGAAAATGGTTGATTATGAACATGTGAAAGTTGAATGTGCTTTTGTCGTATGCTGCATTTGTTGTATTGCACTATTGAAGTTTTGAAAATTAATAAAGAATTATTTAAATAAAAAAATAATGCTATTAATCTATTCATCCAAATGTATCCAACAGTAGACTCCCAGCTATTTGGCACCCATGGAGATTGGTGGATGGCGGATAAGTGCAGTTTCTCGTTGCTTGAAAGTTACTTTAAAAAAATAGGCATAACTACTGTCGCTGCTATCTTCCAACTCCAAGCTCCTCCCCCCCGCCCCCAACTGCTACCCAACACTCCAAACCCCCACCCTCATGGTCACTGACACTGCTCTCCTCCCACCCACCCCCTATTGACCGGCACTATGCTTGCCATGTGCCAGTGTTGAAAAAGCCCGCTCATGAAATTCTAAGCTGGGCTGCTGTGGGGCTTGAGCATCTACCCAGCTCAGAACTTCAGCAGCAGCACCGGCACGCAGCAAGCATAGTGCCGATCAGTGAGGGGAGGAGGTGGAAAGCAGGCTGGTGGCCTCAGAGGTGGTTGTGGGGGGGGGGGGGGGGGTGGAATTTTGGGTAGCAGCATTGGTGGTCTCGGGGGGAGATTTTTTTTTTTGCCGGTTGGTTGAGCGCCCTTGTTAACCGGGATTGCACTGTACTAGGAATAGATCTTTATCACATCTCTTCTCAATCCCAGCCAGCCCCCAACACTCTATCTTTCTTTCTCTCTCCCTCCAGCCATTCTCTTTCAGTCAGTCTCTTTTTTCCCCTTCCCTCACCAGCTGCACTAGTACTGTACTCAGTACGGAATAGGGGACTGCAGGCCTCATATACAGTCATAACCGTATCTCCAGAGCTCACAATCCACCAACTTCAAACTTGCTTCAGATGCATAGAAAACAAGCTAGCCAACAACTTTTAAATGAATGCCACTCTTGGGGGGTTTATTTTTTCCCTCTGCTTTCTGGACCTGGTGGTTTTCACTTGTTCCACTGGGCTTCCTGCAAAATCACCAAGAACCTTCTTTGTAATTACTCTAGAATTTTTTTCCCCTAGTAATATACTCCCTTCCAATATAGAGTAGTTTACTTATTGCAGTGACATCTGACAGGGCTCTGACTGTTCCTCTACCCCACCCGAGCTATGAACACCATCTCCCTGGGAAGGGAAATTTGGATCTTTATACAAGAATTCCCTGCCTCAGCACAGGATTAAGGCATAAACTTCCTAGTCACATCCCTAGGGCTGGAAAGTTTAGAAGGGATCCCATATGCCGATTCAATTACTCCCAAGGCAGACTTTTGCCATGTCCCACAGAGATATGTCCATACCCCTCACCCCTGTTCACGGTTCTCCAGTAGAGAGCTGCATGGGAACAGGGACGACGGGAATCCCGCGGGAACCGCGGGTTCCCCCTTCGGGTCGCGGGGATCCCGTGGGGACGCCCCCTAGGGTCACGGGGATCCCGTGGGGACGCCTCTGAGAGTCGCAGGGTTCCTGCGGGGTTGGATGCGAGGCTCGTCTTCTCCCTACCTGCCCTGCCGCAGCACACAGCCGATAGGATGGAAGTCTTCCACGATGTCAGCGCTGACGTCGGAGGGAGGGCTTAAGCAAAGCCCTCCCTCCCTCTGACGTCAACGCTGACATCGGGAAGACTTCCGTTCCGATTAGCTGTGTGCTGCGATCGGCAGTGGCGTACCAAGGGGGGAGGGGCGGGGAGGGCGGATCGCCCCGGGTGCAGCCATAGGAGGGGGGTGCACAGCCAGGGGCGCTTCCTTTGTGGCGCTTCCTCCGACCGACCGACAACAGGCCCGGTCCGACAAACCTCCCTGCCCTGTAGCCGCGAATCTAAATTACTTTCTTACAGTAGCTTCATTACTCCAGCTGCTGTAAGAAGGTAATTTAGATTTGCGGCTACAGGGCAAGGAGGTTTGTCGGAACGGGCCTGTTCTGTTGTCAGTCAGGCGGGGAAGCACCACAAAGGTAAGGAGCAGGGAGGGAGAAAGGGAGGAAAGGTGGAGTGGAGAGGAAAAGATGCTTAAGGTAAAACTGAGGGGGGAGAAGGACGCTGAAAGCACTGGGGAAGACAAAGGGGTGGAGAAGGACGCTGAAAGGACATGGAAGACCAGGGGAGGGGGGAGAAGGACGCTGAAAGGACATGGGGAAGACGGAGGGAGAGAAGGACGCTGAAAGGATATGGGGAAGACAGACGGGGGAGAAGTACACTGACAGGACATGGGGAAAATGGGGAGGGAGAAGGATGCTGAAAGAAAATGGGGAAGAGAGAGTGGGGAGAAGACGCTGGCAGGGAAGAAGACAGAGATGCCAGACTATGGGGGGAGCGGAGGGAAGAAGATGGGTCCAGACCAATTTGGAAGGGGGGAGAAAGGGAGAGGCACAGTAACAGAGCAAATGGAAGACGCAGAGAGAAGAGAGATAGTGGATGGAAGGAATTGAATGAGAACATGAGGAAAGCAGAAACCAGGCAACAAAGGTAGGAAAAAAATTATATTTCTTTTTTTTTCTTTAGGATAAAGTAGTATATTACCTGTGTTGATAAAAATTTATAAACATTAGAGGCTCTGGTAGAAACTTGTTTACAAAGTATGTATTCTTCCCAATTAATATTTCCAAATTAATAAAGTCTTTTTGCTTATTTGTAAATGGGTTTCTACCAGAGCCTTTAATTCAGTAGCATAATTAAATAACTATTTCTGTAGTTTATAGGGATGGAGGGGATTCCTCGCGGGGACGGGTGGGGACGGTGGTGATTCCTCACGGGAGAGGGTGGGGACGGGTGGTACTTCTGTCCCCGCGCAACTCTCTATTCTGCTGGATCCTCCTCTGTTGTCAAAAGTTCTGAACTAGAAAGCCCCTCTACCCCTTTTAAAACATTATCTGTATTAAAATAGGGGTAGCACAACTAAAGGGTTAATCCTGCCCTGTCTGACCCTAAGACCAAACAGGTCACATGGGTCCCTGAGGCAACATGAGAAAAGGGACTTTGCTCAGTTATGAGATGAGTGGAAGAAGCAGAATTTGAATTCTGGTTTTCAGCGTCTTGCTCTACTTATTTGACCATTGTTTTCCAAATCTGTCTTGGAGGGAATTCACATTAAATCAGATTTTCAGAATATCCACAAAGAATAATTATGAGGTAAAACTTCCATGCAAATCTCTCATATGCATATTCACTGCAGGTATCTTAAAAACCCAAATAGCTAAGGGCTCTCTTAGAACACAGTTAGTAACCAGATCAGAGGCCCTCAAATTTTCTGAGTTGTGTGAATCCATTATTAACCTCCAAAAAGCTGAGGGACCCCAGTTTATCTCCTCCACTCTAACTGGACTTTCTCTCCCAGCACCAAGACTATTGCCACTACCCCTCCCCTGGCCAGTCTCCCTCTGTCTCGCTCCTCCTAACGTTTTTTTTCTTTTTTACTCTAGCCAGTCTACACCAGGCCCAGTCTCTCCTTCCTTCTATCAGCCAGTTCCCTCTAGTCTCTTTCTCCCTAGCCAATCTTCACTAGCCTCTCCCCCTCTTCCAGCCAATCCACACCAATCTCTCCCTCACTATTCTGCTCCATCCAGTCCTTAGAAGTCCCAATCTCTCTCCTGCCCGCCCCAGCCAGTTCCCAACATGCATGCATGCACACAAACCAGTGGTATAGCTACAGGAGGAAGGGTCCTCATGAACCTGGACCCCCCCCCCTGCTTTCATGGTTGGTGGGGTTACCAAGCCCTACCAGCCAAATATTTTTCCTGCAGTAGCACTTAATTCAGTAGACATGATCTGGCCACTCAGGTCTAAGTGAGCATGCACAAGACAGCTGGTATTAGTGGTCAAAGCACACCTGCTGAATTAAGTGCTGTTACAGGTGCGACTCAAGAAGGACAGTCTTCAGATGACAGGGCTTAGCATCCCTGCCAGCAAAGGTAATGTTGGCGGGAGGCTGTGGCAGCAGGAGGGAGGGAACCCTCAAGAAGAGACTTCTAGCTAGGCCCCTGACACACACACACACACACAAACTCTCTCTCTCTCTCGCACCATCCAGCCATTCTTTTTCAGCAAGTCTCTTTCCCTCCAAATAGTCCTCCCCTTGCCTATTGATTTTGCACCGCTGTTCCCAGGCCCTGCAGGCTGGTGCTTGCCCAAGCTTCACAGCTGCCATTCATTACAGCTCCACTGCCACAATCCCTTCTGCACACAGCCTGCACAGATGCCTCTAATCACACCATCATGTCTACTGTTACTTCTAGCTTGTGCAGACGCCTCCAATTCCATCCCTGCAATTCCATCCCTGCAGCTAAGGATGATGCTCCCGCCATCTCTACAGTCAATGCCACTACAGTAGTCTTCTATTCACACGGATTATAGCAGTAGGAAAATACTACTTCTTCACTGTAACCTGCAGACCTCTGTAATGGTCTCATGGACCCCCAAGGGTCCACAGACTAAAGGCTAAAGGTGAGACTGATGAACACAGCTCAGGTGAAAGACTTTGGTGTGACAGTGTCTGAGGATCTCAAGGCAATGAAACAATGTGATAAGGAGGTGGCCAAAGCCAGAATGATGCTAGGCTGCATAGAAAGAGGTATAGCCAACGCAAGAAAGGAGGTGTTGACGCCCCTATACAAGTTGTGTTAGAGTACTATATTCAGCAGAGGTCAGCCAAAACTGAAAGTGCCATCGAAACTGCACCAAAACTGTCTGAAACGTTTCTGCCAAAACAAAATGCAGTCAAATCTCATCACCTGGTTTTGACCAAAGTCAAAGCCAAAATTGAAAATTATACCTAGAAGCCCAGATCAGATGTATTCCCTGTACCATTTTTGCCAAGTCATGTCATACTATATTAGCCATGCTTTCTACCGCATACCGTATTTTTCGCTTCATAAGACATACTTTTTCCACCCCCAAAAAGGGGGTGGAAAAAAGGGTGCATCTTATGGAGCAAATACCCAAACCCTCTCCCGTTACCTTTATTTAATTCTGCCCTGTTCATACCTGCCTACCAGCCACTAGGCCTGCCTACCCTGTCCCGGCCTACCACTAGACCACCAGAGGGGGGTCAGGGTACAGAGCCTGGCGGGGAGGAGGGACAGGGTGCAGAGCTTGGCAAGGAGTGTGGGGTTGGATGAAGAGCCTGGCAGGGAGAATTTGGTTCAGAATGGGTTTTTTTCTTGTTTTCTTCCTCTAAATCTAGGATGCTTCTTATGGAGCGAAAAATACAGTATAATTGAATATAAGGACAAGATTTTTGGGCAAAGAAAATGGCTCAAAAATTGAGTCTCGTCTTATATTTGGGTCAGCGCCCACCCACTCCCCTCCCGGACTTGTTGCAGGCCTCTGCCAGTCTGCCATATGACCTGGTGGGCCGGGACAGGAGGGCCCCTCCCATCTCCTATCCCTGCCAATCTGACAATTTTTTTAACCTCCCTACCACCTCCGCCCGAGTACCTTACAGGGTACAGGGCAGGGAGGGGACTGGGTGCAGAGCCTGGCAGGGAGGAAGGAGGGCTGGGTGTAGAACCTGGCAGAGAGGGAGGGGAGACAGGGTGGACAACCTGTTAGGGCGGGAGGGGGGCTGGGTGCAGAACCTGGCTGCGAGTGAGAGGGGCTGAGTGCAAAGCCTGGAAGGGCACTGATTCTGGCAGGGCACATAAATATTAACACACACACACACACACAGTATTATATTCGAGTCATCCTTTTCTCCTCCTTTTTGGGGGAAAATGGGTACCTCGTCTTATACTTGGATCAACTTATATTTGAGTATATACGGTAATAACTGTGTTTAGAACATAAGAACATAAGAAATGGCTTCGCCGGATCAGACCCTAGGTCCATCCAGTCCGGCGACCCGCACCCGCGGAGGCCAAGCCAGGTGTTCCCTGTTGAGAAACCTTGTTTACTCGTATTCCTCAATGTGATTTGCGAGAAGGTGTGCATCCAACTTGCCCTTTGAATCCCGGAATGGTGGTCTCCACACGACCTCCTCCGGGAGTGCGTTTGTTGTGCTATGTTTTGCCAAACTATGCTCGCCATACCATATTTTGTCATATTATGTTTTTACCATGCTTTGATAACTACGTATTACCATCTTTATCAGACAATGTCTGCCATGCTATCTTTTACCATACTATAGTCTGAAAGTGTGGTACAGTGGTTAGAGCTGTGTGGATTCAAACCCACGCTACTCCTTGCGATCTTGGGCAAGTCACTTAGTTCCTCCATTGCCCCAGGTACATTATATAGATTGTGAGCCCGCCAGGACAGACAGGAAAAAACGCTTGAGTACCTGAATAAATTCATGTAAATCGTTCTGAGCTCCCCTGGGAGAATGGTATAGAAACTGAATGAACTAACAAACGAATAAATGAATGAATGAAAGTTTGGCTGTGTGAATGTGAATAAATAAGGGCTTCTGAGAAATAACAGAGTTTGCAGTCTGCATCCCTCTGCTAAATCCACAGTATTCAAGCCAGAATATAATAATGACCATGTTTTGCCTCCAAGCAAAATAACCTCCTCCCACATGGACTGGATGCTTTTACAGTGACTGACTTTGCACTCTTGGAGTGACAGGTGACATCATACCTCTAGAGAATCTAATTTCTAAGGCTCTTATCTCAAATTTACTGACAAATTCCTGCTAAACATTTTGTACCAAAAGCATTTGAAGCACTCTATTTACCATATAAACTACTGTGCAAGATCGTAATTGCATTACTTGCAATCGCAGTATGAAAAAAAGAATACAAAAAGTAGTGGCTCCTCCTTATCCCTGGACTACATTATAATCCCTAGTGATAAAGTCAGGGCAGGAGGGTTCATAGTCAGTGGCGCGCTGATAATTCAGCGCAAGATAGAAGCGCGCTGCCGAAAAACTTATTTTTTAAGAGCTCCGACAGGGGGTGTGAGGGGGAACCCTCCCCACACTTAAATGCATAGTGTTCGCGCTGTCGTTGGGTGTGTTTGAGGGATGTAACCCCCCACATTATAGAGAAAACTTAACAGTTTCCGATTTTTTTTAGGAAAAGTTCCGTTTTGTCTATAATGGGGGGTTGCACCCCCCACACCCTCTCCAACGGCAGCGTGAACACTATGGGTTCCCCCCACACACACCCCGTCGGAGTTCTTAAAAAGTAAGTTTTTCGGCGGCGCGCTTCTGTCTTGCGCTTGATTGTCAGCGCGCTGGTGTCTTGCGCGCCACTGACTATGAACCTTCCTGCCCTGACTTTATCACTAGGGATTATAATGTAGTCCAGGGATAAGGAGGAGCCACTACTTTTTGTATTCTTTTTTTCATACTGCGATTGCAAGTAATGCAGTTAGAGAAAACGGAACAGTTTCCGATTTTTTTCTGTCTTGCGCTGGTGTCTCGCGCGCGATTATCCCATCACCGGGCAGGAGCGATGCCCCAATCGCAGCAGCCAATTTGATAGTAGAGTTGCACGAGGTATTCCTGCCCCATACACACCCCTAGATTACCTGGGATGGTAAGATAGGCCCAGGGGGCCTATGGGAGGAAGAGGGAGGCATTTGGGAGCAACTCCTGTTTGGAGGAGAGGAAGGGAGACGAGACAAAGGACAAATTTTCAGTTTCTACCAAAAACAAATAGTTTTGACTAAAACTGAAAACATGGCCAAAAAATAAAATAACCTTTTGGCTGAATCCAAAACAAGGAAGAACAAGAATTTTGGGCCAGTTTCAGCATCATAACTGAAACTGAATATCAGTCAGCCTCTAGTGTTCAATTTTGGAGGTCATATCTCACTAAGGATGTAAAAGGACTTGAAGCGGTTCTCTGCCCATCAAGCTTGTTTCTTTCCTGCAGCTGTAGAAGCTCTCCAGTTTGGCATTCTTGGCCAAAAGTACAGCCTGTGCAGTGAGGAGGTCATGTGGGTCTAGGACTATTTCCAGCTTTTGGGCTCCGTGGCATCAACTCTAGAAGTGATGCCCAGGGCTTGGACCAATATGCTTCCTGTCCAGATGGCCTTTTTGTCTGGATATCCCCCAGCCCTTCTTTGAGGGGGGGCTGGAGGATATCCACCCCCAGCCCCCCCTCAAATCTCAAGCTCCCTTTTGGTTTTGCCTCCCTCTAGCTCCGAGATCTATTATGGCCTAGTCACTAGTAGGCTACTGCATCCATATACTGCAGATACACTGTACAGAAAAATGATTTGAGATTTAGCTCACATCTTTTAATCGGTAGCTTAAAGGAAGTTATACTGAGGAACTGAAAGTATTTCCCTGTTCCTAGAACAGGGGTAGAGAACTCCGGTCCTCAAGAGCCATATTCCAGTCAGGTTTTCAGGATTTCCCCAATGAATATGCATTGAAAGCAGTGCATGAAAATAGATCTCATGTATATTCATTGGGGAAATCCTGAAAACCCGACTGGAATACGGCTCTCAAGGACCGGAGTTCCATATCCCTGTCCTAGAAGGTTATCTGAGGCAATGGAGGGCAAAGTGACTTGCCCAGAATTACAACGAGCATCAGTGGGAGAAGCAAAATTTGAATCCTGTTTCCTTCATTCTCAGTCCACTGCTCTAACTACTAGTAAGCTCTCTCCTCCACCTATTTCAACATGCTGCAGTTGAAATACTCGTAAGATAATGCGCACTGACACTAGCAAACAGAATACCTCTTCACCACAGAGCTCACTTGTATAATATAACATGAAAAATGGGGGGGGGGGAGGAAATTACTCTATTGTAAGGTTGTGCTGTTATCGCCTGGCACAACATGCAGAACTGTATCCCAAGGCAACAGCATACACTGATCTACAGCCTGAGCTTCAGTTAGGGAAACACGTGGAGAAAGTACATCTGTATGAGTCTAGGTACACCCCAGGGGGACATGCCCTGCCTGTCGGGGAATGCCCTCATCTGGTTTCCTTTATTACCTCCACCACAGGGGAATTATAATGACTGCTCAACAGCAGTCATTCAGAACAGCAGGGGATGGTTCCCAGAATGCACTGGGAACCCACCCAGCTATTCCTCATTCTGCTTGTTAAAAGTGCTGGGTAAAGTGGGCCATTAAATCTCGAATTTTCAATTTCTGGTTTCAAATTGATTCCACTACAAAGGCCTCTTACTATTCTACTTAGAAACTGAAGGTTAGGATTGAAACCCCCCACAAAGAACAAGTCAAGATCTATAGCTGAAAGAAAAAGAAAAAGAAAGACAGCTATGAGCTAGAAATGATGTTTTGGGGACCAATCTATTTTATTTGACATTCATCATCTTGAAATTGATAACACTTCTGAGCCTCCTTCCACGATAGTTCTTTGCATAGGATGATAGGGTTTCAAAGAACAGCAAGTCCAAAATTTCAGGGTTATGAAGAAATTTCCCTGTATTAAGAATGGCTCGCTCTCTCTCTCACACACACACACTTACTTTTGTACTACATGGCTGCACTTTATCAATTTTACAGCTTTCTCTGCCAAGTCTAGCTCCATAGCTTACTTTTATCCATGGCAATCTGCTAAAAACCTACGATGGGAGATCTAAAAGCTATGATAATTCATTCTTTTTATGCTTTCCAGCCAATAAATAAATAAATAGAATACTACAGTAAAAGCCAATTATACAAAATGGTTCTATGCTTGTCTATGAGCAAAATAACTATTCAAAGAAGGAACAGAAGATCACCAAATCTGGTATATTGGAAGAAAATGGGAATACCTTGGATAAGTTCAACAACCTGAAACATCCAGCCAGAATTTTAGGAGAATGAAGCATCCCAAACAAATCTCCCTTGCTTTACTATGGGAATGTGGGCAGTTACAGGCTACAGAATGTCGACAAGCGTTCCATTCCAACAGCTCCTCCTACCTCTAGCAATTTGAGCAGAGCAGTATTCTAATCCGCTAAGTTACCACAAACAATTCTGATATCATTTCAAACTTTGGAAAGCAAGCATGGAAGTCAAGACATAAAGGTCTTAACATATTACAATGAGGGGGAAAACCACAGAGGGGTATAACGTGCACAGAACAGCAAGTACAATCCTGAACAAAGGCACACTATATGTACCAAGCTGGTTTTTAATTTGCCATCGTTTACTGTGTTACTATATAAGAATCTTATTACCACTTTCTGCAAATCTACGTAGGAAAGAATTCCCAATGTCATGCCTCTACATGCTTTCCTTGCTTGTTTCTTTCCTCATCTTTCTAACCCTCATGTGTGTTACTGCCCATGCTTAATTATGTTAGATGCATTGCTCTCTTGTGTTTGACCATGTCGGATCTCTATGAGGGAAAAGGTCATCAGAGAGCGATTAACTAGGGGGGTGGGTCAATGGAGTGGGCAGACTCGATGGGCCTCGGCCTTTTTCTGCCGTCACTTTCTATGTTTCTATGACCACATGATATGAATGGCTTTTGCAGAATGTCCTTTTTATTACTTCATAAAGCTAACACGTTAAAACTCACAGTAGACCATAAGCTGTAAACCGTGCCAAGCTCTATCTTTATGGAGATGATGCGGTATACAAATTTAAGGTTTAGTTTAGTTTAGATCCTACTCTTTCCTCCACCTCATCACCAGCACCACTTTATTGATCAACAGAAATTCTCTGAAGAACGGGTAGTCTTTAAGTCTACTGCAATTCTTATTGGTACCCAAGTAAAATCATCCCCCTCAACCTATCCTTAAAGTTTGCATTACTACGCAGGTCAGTACACGAATATATGGTGTAAAGACAATAAATAATGCAAGGGAGCCCCTAATGAACTAATGCATCTCAGCCATGATCCAACACCACCTACTAGTCTACAACCAAGCTTGACTAAATCCTACAGTACCTTTCCCTTTATCCGTCTCAGTAGGATTTTCTACATATCTCTAGAAACTTATCGCCAACAACAATCTCTAACCAGCTTTGTTATTCTAGTACTGGCCCCACACACATTGCGAATGTACCTCAAGTCATGCCTGAAATATCCTGAGTCTGTGACTCAATTGAATTGTATGTTCTGACACCTCAAATACGAAGTACAGAGGAGTTCTCAGTGATTGGAGGCAGTTTTATAAACTGGATAGAGCAAAAATAGGACACTATCATTAGTCACAATGATCACCAAGGACACCCACTCTGCAAGCTCTGATCAGCAGAAGGCAGCAGACTCAGGATTTGGTGGGGGGGGGGGAGACGTCACTTCCAACTCTAGGTTGAATCATAGCAACATTAATGCTTGTGAGAAGATGTGTCTGAGCACTGCTTCAAGGTGTTTAACACATCCAAAATTAAGCTAGACTAGTGAGGGTAATACTTCTACTAATTACATATGGCACAGTTGCTTCATCAAATAATTAATGAAAGAACACAGATGAGTGCATTATCAGTGCTTACAGGAGATGCAGATCAATAACCTACAGGGCTGATTCCACCTACACCAGCATCTCACTGAGCACTAGCGAAAAAAGGACAGCCATGGGTGCACGTCAGCAGTGGACAGAAAGCAAAGCATGCTTTAATTGCATCAGCAATCACTAAGCAACTCCAGCAGAGGAACCGTTTCCTTTACTTGATAACCAGCTACAAAGTAGGCCCTGTTTTCCCAGTATTGAGCAAACTCCTCGAGTGTGTTCAGGGAAGAGTAATTTCTAATGGATTTAGCACCCTCGATCGTTTTGAAAAGTTGTCTCCTATGAACAAGACTGAGGATTACTTAAAAACATAGCTGGAAAGATCTGTGGAAGAAAGTCAAGGATTTAATTTTGTCACACAGACGAATTAAGGTTTCCCAAATAGTTGAAGAAATGGGCATCTTCAGCACCGAAACAGCCATTGTGGATTACATTTCCCACATACTCAGCTCAGGGAACTTTGCACTAGTTCTCCAATTCGACCTGAGCAGTGTGTTCGACCTGGTAGACCACGGCATACTAGCTGTCTAGATGTCATAAGCATCTCTGGCCACGTGTTAAATTGGTTCAAAGGCTTCCTGAAAAACCAATTCTACCAAGTCATCAGAGAACAAGTCTACTCCCAATCTTGGACCAACTCCTGTGGTGTCCCACCAAGCTCCCTACTATCTCCAACCCTGTTCAATCAAAACATGTCTTCAATAGGCCATGAACTATCCAAACTAAATCTCCAAACATACATAAACGCTGATGACATCACAATCATCATCCCCTTCTCTGCATTATAGACTGAAACCAGATACTTCATTTCATCTGTCATTGATCATGTAGAACAATGGACAAAAAACTTCAAACTAAAACTAAACCCCCAAAAAACCAAAATATTTATGGCCACCCCAACAAACAAATACAAAGTACCATCAATCAGCTTACAAGGGATAAACTTTCCTATTAACCCCACTATAAAAATCCTAGGAATGACTTTAGATCAATAATTGGCAATAATTAGTAAAAAAAAGAATGCTTCTGCCTATTATGGAAACTATGTATAATAAGACCATATTTCAATTTCGCATCGTTCAGACTGTTAGTGCAATCACTAATCCTAAGCTCACTGGACTACTGCAGCATCATTTACCTAGGATCCTACAAAAAAATTACCAAAAGATTGAGAACAATCCAAAACACAGCCATACGACTTATTTTTTACCTGAAAAAAATCCAATCACATCACTCCATATTTCAAAAAACTGCATTGGCTACCAGTCAAGGCCAGAATAATTTTCAAATTCGGTTGCCTATGCTTCAAAACACTATTCAGTACCCACCTACCTTCTGAAACACTTTGTTCTCCAAAACAAACTCCGCCTCTCACGCAGAACACTATTATTCGCCTTTCTGGATCCCAAAGGATGCCAATTCAAAACATTCCTCGACAAGACAAGACAAGCAGGAATCAAGAACAATACTATAAGTGACTCCTTAACTCATCGTCATAACAATCATTCAGATCACTGAATATCCATTTATTTGACAAATTCGTTTAAACTTCCTCAAGCGATTTCCTTTACATCTACTTGCATGCTCCTGCCTTCTGATATATATATATATATATATATATATATATATAAAATTATATAATTATATTACACGCCTGTTTGTTTACTCCTACTTCATTCTCTTGATGAAACTTTGCTGCATTCCTGCAGCCTCTGTTGTTGTAAACCATCTTAAACTAAAAGGTATAACGGGATATAAATAAAGCTATTATTATTATCTCAGCATGAAAAGTTGGGCATTTTGCTCATTTCTGCTCCAGTGAAGAATAACCACTGCTACCCTTGAGAGGATCTCAAGTCTTGCTCTTCCCCATGCCCAGGAAAAATCACTGTTGATGCCTCTGAGGGCCCTGGTTTCCTGATTTCTGTTCTGAGGAAGAAGAATTAGCTATTGTGAGGTCCAAGCATCCAGGGAAGAATCAACATCATTATTTAAGGGATGGTATATCTGGTCTGCTACAGGGGGTGGGAACAGAGAGGGGAGTCAGTAAAAAAAAAAAAAAGACTGAGAAGGTGGTAAGAAAAGAAAGGAGAAAGCATAGAATTAAGAACAGATGCCCACCTCTTAAGTTTCACTTTTCATTGACAGACCATGTATCATTCCTATCTAAAGATGGCTCTGGTCCCAAGAGCTATGAAAGCATACAGAAAAATCATGTTGGCAGATTGAATCAATGGTCATAGCTTCAGCACCTTGCATTCTCTGTGTGAGGCATGCACACATGAACTACGACTGCTTCTGCAGCACAAGAACACTGATACACTGAAACAAAGCAAAAAGGAAACTGTCCCTTTCCAATTGTCTCTCCTTCTACTCTCTGGTCACATATACACAAAATACATATTCACACCCAAATATGCCCAAACATAGCAGACATGCTCTAAATGTTTTCCCACCAACTCTCCCTACCTCCATCCCTCACTGCTACCACACCCCACACTTACTAAGTTGGCCTTAGTGATTAAGATGTATATTTCATTTTATTTGCAGAAAATTCTACTGTGAAACCTTGTGATTTAAATGTCTACATTTTGTGGTTGCTATGTATAGTGATACCAAAATGTCTGAACCATGCAGACTGCTACCGATTGCTACGTGTACTGCCAATACCTCCAACATAGGACAGTGATATCATGCGGTTAAACTATAAAATCCATCCTTTGAAATCTGTTAACAGGGACATCTAATGATTTGATACAAGGGGTGTTCAATAATTTATCTACCTGAAATAGCAAGCGTGTGCATGTTGTGACATGTCTCAGGGTTACTCATGCACAGTTGCGGCTCAGCGCAAGTCTAACATTCCAAGAGACAGGATGTTAGGAGAGTCCTCATGTGACTCAAGTAAGAAACTGATATATCTGGAGCACCATTCAGTGATAACTTCCACTAACAGCAACTTCCACAGAAATGTGCAAGAAAGTTGAGGATTTAATTTTGTCAGACAAGATTTTCTGAATAGCTGAAGAAATGGGCATCTCAGCAGGTACAGTTTGGAAAATAATTCATGAAAAGTTGGGCATGTTCAAGGTTAGTGCAAGACGGATTCCAAGAATGCTGACGTTATGTCAGAAGGCCACGAGGCTCCAGTGCTGTCAGGAGAACTTTGAGATGCTCTTTGAAGACCAAGTGAATTTTTTCATCGTTTTGTGACTGGAGATGTAGGTCTATCACAGAGATCCTGAGTCCAAAATGGAGTCAATGAAATGGAAGCACAAGTTATCCCCCATCCCAAAAAAGTTTAAGACAGAAGAATCTGAATGCAAACTGATCACAACTGTCTTCTGGGATAATGAAGGACCTTTTTTTCTGGAGTTCATGCCACACAAGACAACCATAACCGGGGAGAGTCACGCCAACACAATTATTGCTTTGCGGAAGTCAATCAAGGAGAAAAGATGAGGAAAATTCATAGCAGGCATGATGATTCTTCATAATAATGCACCGTGCACATCACGACAATAACAAGCTGCCATCCGAGAATGTGCGTTTCAGCAGCTGAACCATCCACTTTCCGGCCTGGGCTCCCTCAGATTATTTCCTGTTCTGAGTTTTGAAGAAATCTCTCCGTGGACAGCGGTTTTCAAGTAATGAAGATGTCAAGGAAGCTGTGACGTCCTGGTTTTAAGGTCAAACAAAATAATTATTTTCAAAGGGGTTAAGGTCATTGCAGGAAAAGTGGATGAAGTGTATGGAGCTTTTAGGGGATTATATTGAAAAATAAAACAAATATGTTTTTTTTTAAACTCTTTTCTTTCCTACCGAGATAGATAAATTATTGAACACTCTTCAAACATTATCACACTTAGTTTTAGTTTTTTTCCAAACCAACTGGATGGTAGGGTATCACTCCATTCAAACCATACCATCCCTCTTACCTCCAAAGTCAGAGATGAGGCAGATGCACACACACAAAAAAATTCTGATGGGTTGGAAAGAACTCTATAAGCTATGCTCTGCATGCTTTTTCCCACTTGTTTCTTTTAGAGAAAAGACTCATAGCTTTTCTCTTGGGAAACTGACTCAGTTGGAAATACTTTTATCTTTCAAGATAATAAGCCTGAAGAACGAGTTTTTCAATGGTAAAAGTTCAAAAGCAAGCAGAAATCAGGACTAGGGATCAGAATCTTTAGGGAAATGCTTCCAAAAGCAGTATATCCTTCACACGAAATTGCTTGGGAAGTTGCTACTTGTTTGGGGAAGAGAGAAATTCCCATGTTTCTCACTGCTCCAGAAATAAATCTTACACAAAGATATTAAAGTGGGAGAAAAAGAATCTGGACAAGGGATTCAACAAAATAAAGTGCTGTCTCATCCACCAGTACTCGGGTCCATCAGCATCTCTGCTCTCCTCTCAGTCACACCCAACTCACTAGCATCATACTTTGAGAATAAGACAGAGAATATATTTAAACTATTTGATAATATGGCAATCAACTAGAGGATACTATTTCTGAAAGCAATTCATTAGATATACCAGTGGACAGAACATGGACTGCGTTTAATATTGTCACAACAGAATTAAGACCTCTGGTGAATAGGCTATATGAAATGAAATGCCAACTGGATCTATGACCATCCCACCTATACTGAAATATGCTGGAAGAAGTTCTCAATTGGTTAGTTGAGATGATTGATTCTACAATAGAGCAAGGATAGTTCTGAGGAATTCAGGGAAATTCTACGTTTATCTATCCCTAAAGGAGCAGACCTAGACCTATCCCAGGCTGCAAGCTACGGACTGGACGCAAGCATACCATTCATGATGAAGTTGATAGAGTTTGTAATCGCCACCCAACTAAAAGATTTTGTTTCAAAATGGAATTTACTATTAGCCTCCCAACATGGGTTCAGAAACAAACACATTAAAGAAATCAAGAGTTAGATCAGTTATTAAGCACAGGAAACAATGTTACTACTATAGTTCGCTATCACAGTAGCATCTGACATGGTCAACCACATTCTGCTGCTAAATAGACTAGCTGAACTAGGAATCTCAGGAATGGTATTACAATGGTTCCAAGGCTTCCTGATGTAAAGACACTACAGTGTGTTAAAAGATGGAGCCTACTCTGACTACTGGTCTCCACTAAGCAGAGTTATCACAAGGACTCCCATCTCACCACTATTATATAACATCTTCATGACCACATTGACCTCAAAAAGTCTCAGACCAGGGAAATGGCTCTTCTCATACACAGATGAGGTATTTCTACTAATCCACACAAGTCTGAACCAAGCAAGCATGACTACAATATTGTCCAGAATTCTAACTAAAGTGCAAGAATGGTTGGAGAAACACCATTGCAAACCAAACACTGAAAAAATCAAACTATTATGATTTGGGCAACATGTATACCTAATCCCATCTACCATACTCTGACAACCGGAACCAGCTTTAATATTGAGAAAACCTCCAGCGTATTGGAAGTCACTTTAGATAACATACTTTAGATAACATGATCTTCAAAACTTAACAAGCTAACAACTTAGTCCTTTCTTACACTACAAAAACAGAGGAGTGTGTGGCACAGTGGATGGAGCTACGGCCTAAGCACCCTGGGGTTGTGGGTTCATACCCCGCACTGCTCCTTGTGACCCTGGGCAAGTCACTTAATCCTCCATAGCCCCAGGTACGTTAGATAGATTGTGAGCCCGCCGGGACAGATAGGGAAAATGCTTGAGTACCTGATTGTAGAACCGCTTAGATAACCTTGATAGGCGGTATATAAAAACCTAATAAACTTGAAACTTAAAGACCCTACTTCTTCCAACAATACTAAAGGATACTGATGCAGGCAACAATATTGTCACTACTAGACTACTGCAATACTCTACTCTCAGATTATGAAATTAATGAAAAAACTTCAACTGATATAAAATACTGTAGCAAAACTCACGAACTACAAATCAAGATTTGACGTCATACCACTGCTTATAGAACTACAGAAAACAGAATGCGAACTATGTTGCATAGCATTTAAAATGCTATATGGTAATGTCCCTAACAGCTTCCCCAGATTTACTGTAGATCTGTGGACCAACGTAAAATTATCCTGCAGAAGCAATTAAAATGGGCAGGGTAAAGGGCTCAGGTTTAGCATATAATACAGAACGGTGAGGACACAGCGAAAGACAGGGTTAACATAAACAGAGGACCAGGAGATTCCACATCTCTGCCATCATTTGCTCATGCTTTAAAAGGTATCAGAAACTATAAAAATGCCACTGGGACATTGAAAATAAAAAAAGGAATACACTTGAACAGGAAAAAAAAAAACAAAAAAAAGGCAAGCTGGTCTTGTGAGGAGTCCTCTTATATCAAAACAGTCATTTTAAGTATGAAACCAGTATCCCTCTTGTTGTAAGAAACAGTTCTCACTGGGAGTCTATAATGGCACACCTTCCAGCTAGAAACACTATTGAAGCCAGAGAGCCTTGATTTATGAGAGCATCGTGAACTCCCTTAGTAAGAGCTGGCTTTTCACCAGCATCTGATTTGTTGGCAGGGACCTTAACATTTGTCTGGCTTGGAAGACCAGATTTTCCATGACTGCAAGGCGGGAGTCAGATCCACTCAGTACTCAGGCCTGCGGGAATCTGTTCACATGGTAATTACACAAAAGCCCTGTAAATTTATATGGTACAGAAAGCTTCTTTAAAACCCAACAAAATTAAGTTATTATGGACAACCACAGCTATTTGTAAACTAACCAAGAATCCATTGCAATTGCAATGCTAGATGGCAGTGGTACTTACTAGGTCACATTTTCAGCACAAATCCAAAAGATTCCAAAGGAATGCAAAAATACATCACAACAAAAAGTCATCACGATACAACTGACAAAACTGCAGTAAGTGCTAGCGCATGCTTACCACACTTTAAAAAGGCTTATCGAAGGATATGCACTACCGTCCCAAAGTAAATGTGTCTTTTTGTGTGCATACACCATGCACTAAAAAAATATTTTTTATTTTCCTTAAAGGGGGTATATTAGGGGGTGAAGAGGGGGCATGGACAGCAATAATCAGCATGTAAGGCATTGCCACATGCTGATTAGCATGAGGGTCTTTACACTCAGATTCTCTAACCGGCGCCTATGTCGGGGGTCACCTTAAAAGCAGCAACCAATCATGCGAGACCGCCGTTTAGAGAATATCACTTCAAGTGCCTACGTAGGCACAATTCACACAAAGATAGGCACCAGAAATGTAAGCTTCGAAAACCTTGGCCTACATTTCTGACACCTATCTTTGATGGGGGATCCTGAAAATAGTCCACAGCTTACCATCAACTAATCGCGGCAGTGGAATCCCCGATCAGCTGAGCTAGCTGGACTCCCCGTGAATTTGGTGAGTCCTGCTGGCTTAGCTGATTGGAGATTCTCCTGCCACAATTAACTGAACCAGCAAGGAAATCCCCGATTCCTCTCTCCCACCCACCCACCGACACTCCCCAGCACACCTCCAAAGAAAGCCTCTTCCCGCCAATCCCAGTACTCCACACAGTCCTGACATCCCCACACAATCCCAATATCCCCATTGTACCTTTGAATGGAAAACCAGCAGGAGGGATGCCCATTTCCTACTGCCTTTCGTTTCCACTTCAGCAGGGAAAAGTAGCTAAGGAGTCAGAAAAATGCTAAATTGTAAAAAAGACAGACTGACTCAGTAATTAACACTACCAAAGAGGAGAGCCCGCTGTACAAAAACTCAGCTCAGAGAAATAAAACTCTGAAGAGGGAGAGGAAAAGAGTTTATCTTCCAATCATTGCTTAATCAATGTTAAAAGCGAGTCCAGCTCAATGGTGTGAAAAAGGTTTCAAATATGTATGAATATCTTAATTGAAATACTGTATATGCTCAATTCACAAAACTTTTGCATTCAGGTTAACACTGAAATTTCTAAATGCACTTAGCTTGGTTGTAAGAGAAAACTCATCAGGGTCCCGACGCGGCCCCGTTTCGGTGTCTACTTCAGGAGACCCCGCCACACTGTAATTTGATATTTGCTAAGAAGTAACAACCGTGAAAGATTCAAGAGTGATCGTTCAAAATGTTGCACGGAAATTTTTTCAACATTTTGAACAATCACTCTTGAATCTTTCAAGGTGTATTGCTATTGTATGTAAGATGCTGCCTTTTCCTAGGTACTCATGTGTGACATGTGGCTTGTTACTAAAAATCATGTTTTTCGTGCAGATGGGGGGGGTCAAAAAATGATGGGCCTCGGGTGTCACATATGCTAGGTATGCCACTGGGAAGAAGATGTAAGAAATCTACCTGAACTGGAAATGGTTTTCAAGGGTGATGAGGCAGAGGAATTGAAAGAAATCTCGGTGAACCTGGAAGACATACTAAGTCAATTGACAAGTTAAAGACTGATAAATCACTTGGACTGGATGGTATACATCCCAGGATACTGAAAAAACTCAAACATGAAATTGCTGATCTGCTGTTAATGATCTGTAACCTGTCGTTAAAATCACCTGTAATACCTGAAGATTGGAGGGTGGCCAATGTTGCACCAATTTTTTAAAAGGGTTTCCGGGAATATTTGGGAAATTACAGACCGGTAAGCCTTACTTCGGTGCCAGGCAAAACAGTGGAAACAATTATAAAAAATAAAATTGTGGAACATGTAGACAAACATGATTTAATGAGACAGAGTCAGCATGGGTTCAGGCAAGGGAGGTCTTGCCGCAACAATTTGCTTGACTTTTTTTGAAGATGTGAATAAACATGTGGATAAAGGCGAGCCAGCTGATGTGTATCTAGATTTCCAGAAGACTTTAGACAACATTCCTCATGAGAGGCTCCTGAGAAAATTAAAGAGTCATAGGATAGGAGGCAATGTTCAAATCTGGTTTAAGAACTGGTTATCGGACAGAAAATAGAGGGTAGGGTTGAATGGGATAGGAACAGCGACTTATCATTGGGGAGAGGGAAGGGTAACTCAGCTCACTTTTTTTTTTTAATGGGGCAGATATTGTGCTTGTGTAACACGCACACCATCTGTACCCATTAAAAATAAAAAGGTATGGTATGTTATAAATTTATTAATTTCAGGGCTGAACTATCGGTAGGACAGGTAAGCGACTGGTCTTGACCAGTCACTTTTTTTGGATCACTAAAAGCGATCACTTTTTTTGTGCTTCGGGAAGCCATATTAGAGCATCGATTGCTCTGCTCGTTTGCATGACATTTCAATATTAATGGCCTTATTTGCATGGCCGGATCAGAGAATGAGCAATCGTGCAGAAAACCACATGGTGAACCTATTTGTGCATTGGGTCGGCAAATCCAATAGTTACTAAACCACTCTAAACTGGTTTAACAATGATCGTTAAGATGATTGCTGACTTTGGTGCATCTGGGCCTCTGTCTCAAAAGAGAAGGAGAGAAGACAAAACAGCCAGGCTCCGTAGGAGTGTAACATGCGAGCAAAGAGGAGATAGACTTATTTCATTTATTTCATTTCTTATTGATTAAGGTCACTCAGACATATATCTGAATGACTTTAATCAATTCAAGTTTTTGATGTGTTTATTAACAGACCCTTGATATCACCATTTCTATCTCCCCCTGGCCTCTCCACTCCTTTCTTGTTCAAAAGGGAAGGGTATCCAGGTAGGGTGATAAAGAAATCGTATCGTAGGGCGAAGTATAACCATCCAGAATGGCTCCTACAACCGTCTGAGGTTTCTAGCTCTGGTAATTCCCCAGACCAAGATAGTTATAGTGACCTTAACATTGAGAAAGAGGGTCAAACATTTATACTCAGACATAACGCTGAATCTGAACATATAGCCACAATTATTCGTAATCACTGGAGGATAGTGCAAGGTTGTCCTTGTTTTGAAAATTCTCAAATACGATTAACCTACACTAGAGGTAGGAATCTTAGGGAATATCTTAGATATAAACCAGACCCTGAGCAGATATCTACGAGTCGGGGGTCGCACTCGAAATGTGGTAGATGTCAGATTTGCCCGTTAACCATACAAGGGAGTGTGTTTGAAAATCCAAGTAATCATAGACAGTATCAGTTATGTTACACTACTACATGTAAATCTGATAATGTAGTTTACATCATCATATGTCCCTGTCAGAAAATATATGTAGGGAAGACGACCAGACAATTTAACATCCACATGGCGGAGCATAAATCCTGCTTAAATCACCGCAGGAAAGAAGCTCCGCTAGTAGCTCATTGTATACAACATAATCATGAGTTTAACCAACTGAAATGCATGATAATAGACAGAATCGAGGTTTCAGTAAGGGGAGGTGATAGGGGAAAAAAGTTATTACAAACAGAACAGAGGTGGATCGATCGCTTAGGAAGTCTACAACCCCAAGGGCTAAATATAGCCATTAACTGGCAAACTTTTTTCTAAGAATATAGTATGTTAGGAAGCGTGTAAGTTTATGCTGTAAGGGTAGGAGTGTCTGAAATGAGTGCTAGATAGTCCCGCCCATTGTATGGGGTGAAGTAAAGGATTATAGCCCCAAGTAGTGCAAGTCCGTATAGGAAAGATGACATAATGATAAGTAGATGGAGGTTGAGCGGGCTTTGGCCTGCCAAATTTCCGCCGGATGTGTCGTCAGACGCCGCTGTTAAGCTTTAAATAGGTGTGTTCTTTGAGCCCTGTGTATTCTCCGCTTTCTAAGCTTTGGGCACTCTGAGAGGAAGTCAATTTCTCAGAATAATATCTTTCCAGGAGCTCCGCGTTAAAGGTCATTATGAGGTTTGGGATAATATTTCTGTTTGTTCCTTAAGCGTCCCTGTGTGCACTTTTACTATATGGGGGTTTGGATAGTTGCCAACACTAAGTTGTTCTCCAAATATAAAGAAATATATAAATAAAAACAAATGTAAGAAAATAGAATAATAAGAGTAATAATCCTTAAGGATTGAGTGATGGTAAGAAGAATAGATATGATAAACTATAGAGAATATCTAAAAGATTATTTAAAAGAGCAGATAGTGTTCCTGAGAGCCAGCGCCTTGCATCCTTGTTTAGCGCAAATAGTTATGGGTAAGAGTGTTAGCATTAAGTCTAACTTTTAAGTGAAAGAATAAAGATATGGTTTGCTTTTTCTACAGTGGCTGTTGGTGCTTTCCTGATGAAGCCCCTTGTTAATATCTGGGTGCGAAACGGAGATCTTCCGTAGAATAAAATAGCAGGAGAAAGAAAAAAAGCTAAGTAATCCTGAATTATATGGAATGGGAATAAAACAGGAGAAAGCGAAAAAAAGCTAAGTAATCCTGAATTATATGGAATGGCGAATCATTAAATAATACATATTTTATGAATAATTTATAAAGAAAAAAATATAAATGCACGAATCATAGGTATAGAGATTATAAACGGGACCGATGATAGCTCACGATATCAGCCAGTGGCTTTGAAAATTACCTCAGGCCTCTCTGGCTGTGAGCACTTGAGACCCCTGTTAGTCTCTTATAATCCTACGATAGTGCATAGAGATTTGTGTGACAGCGCAGTTACGTAAGTGGATAGTGTGATTCACAAAAGGGAAGGGTGACAGACTAATATCATTATGTTCTATTGCCTGCCCTAATCACTCAAATTCAGTTCTACACCATGTTCTTTAGGTTTCCTGCCTAAAGCTAACTGGATTTTCTGGAATGTCCATGCATTCCTATTTACCTTCTTGTTATCTAGCTTTCCACCCCAGATTCTACTTTCACGCTGAGGATTTCATTTCCCTGTGCATACAAATTTTTGTTTCTGCACACAAATAGTCTTCCAATCAATAGTAATTAGAAAGTAGATTGCTCCCTACAGCTCCTTGTACAAAAAATAAAATCCATCTATGCTGCTGATAAGAGAGGATGTAATTTTTAATGACCAGGCTTACATCAGTCCCCACAACCTTAGCACTGACTGAGCTCATTACTACTGTATGCTTGGTGCGGCAGAGAAAGAAATAAAGCATCTTGTCTGCCAAACATGAGCCAGAAACATGCCTCGAAATTTGTGGCAATGTTGTAGATGACGGAAGTAAGAAAACAAGGTGGTAGCCAATCCACTAGATCCACTGTAGGAGAAAACAAAGCAGCAGACCAAATAAAATACAAATGTAAAGTCAAAGGACTCCCAGGAACACAAGGATGTGTCCGACGTGGCCACGTTTCGCCTCTATGGCTGCATCAGGGGCAAACCAGCTGGTGAGAAGCATACTAAAAACACCAAAGCTGTAAGATTGCAAATCTTCACAGATCGAGGTACATTTGTACTTACAGCTTTGGTGTTTTTAGCATGCTTCTCACCAGCTGGTTTGCCCCCCGATGCAGCCATATAGGCAAACCACCTGTATTGAGAACCAACTCAGAAAACGTTAGCTCTGTATTGTAACAATTTTACAAAAGCACAAGTATTATAATGTCTGTACTGAAACCAGCTCAGGAAACTTCTGGGAGAACAGGATAGAAATCGAAATAAATAAATAAATAACACCATTACAAAGCTCATATAAAACCGCTCATAGAAACATGATGGTAGATAAAGACCAAATGGCCCATCTGGTCTGTCCATCCGCAGTAACCATTATCTCTTTCTCTCTCTGAGCGATCCCACGTGCCTATCCCAGGCCCTCTTGAATTCAGACAGTGTCTCTGTCTTCACCACCTCTTCCGGGAGACTGTTCCACGCATCTACCACCCTTTCTGTAAACATGTATTTTCTTAGATTACTCCGGAGCCTATCACCTCTTAACTTCATCCTATGCCCTCTCATTGCAGAGTTTCCTTTCAAATAAAAGAGACTCGCCTCATGCACATTTATGAAACGTAGGTATTTAAACATCTCTATCACATCTCCCTTCTCCCACATTTCCTCCAAAGTATACATATTAAGATCTCTAAGACCTTATGATGAAGATCACCAACCATTTTAGCAGCCTTCCTCTGGACCGACTCCATCCTATTTATATCTTTTGAAAGGGCAATCTCCAGAATTGTACACAATATTCTAAACGTGGTTTATAGTTTATTATTTATATTCTGTCTTTAAACAAGACGGATTACAACCAGAATCTTATACAGATGTATCAATACCTCCTTTTTCCTACTGGCCATACTTCTCCCTATGCACCCAAGCATCCGTCTAGCGCCAACTTAAGATCATCACATATTATTACACCCAAGGCCTGCACAGAAGTTCTTCACGGCCTAAACTGTACCATTCCCTTGGGTTTCTACAACCCAAATGCACGACCTTGCATTTCTTACCATTAAATATTAGCTGCCAAATTTCAGACCATTCTTCAAGCTTCGCCAGGTCCTTCATGTTATTCACACCATCAGGAGTGTCTTCTCTATTGCCAATTTTGGTATCATCCACGAAGAGGCAAATTTTGCCCGACAGCCCTTCAGGAATATCACTTACAAAAATGTTAAAAAGAATAAACACAAGAACTGAACCTTAGGGATACTATTGGTAACATCCCTTTCTAAGCTTTGTAAACCGTGTCGAGCTCCGCTTCCGTGGAGATGATGCGGTATGTAAACTTAAGGCTTAGTTTAGTTTAGTTTAGTTAACATTTACAGGTTACACTTTGTTTTTTGTTTTTTTTTTTAAATCATACAGAGTTTTTTTGGTAACACTCTGTACTAAATGTAGTTATTCAAAATGAATTATACTCCAAACTAAACTTAAGTTTTTATGGATCTCCAGTCCCAGGTCCAGGGAGCTGCTAATGGGTCAGATTTTCAGGCTCTCTCTAAAGAATGCACATGAAATTTCTGCATATAAAGGAGTTAATGAGTATGCAAATCTCTTTCATGTATACAATTCATATCCTGAAAACCTGACTCACTGGCAACCTTCCAGGGGCTAAGAAGGAATACCAAGGTTCCTTTGTTTTTAATATGAGTACTATTTCTTCCTTAGAAATCTGCACACGCTTCCCTCTCATGTCACCCAAACCACTTTAGAGGCGTAGAGTCTTGAAAACAATTGATCATTCATGTGCTATTTAAGGGCTAGATGCAATGCCAGGTTCTGTTTTGCCTCCGGCCCTTACCACTACATTCTTGGATGCCTCTCTAAATGGCTTCTTCCTTCAGTCACAGTATGTAGCGATCAGCTCAGCAGCTTTTGTCTCTCCCTACCTCTTTTTCTCCTCATTACAACAGACTGACTTGGAATCGATGCCCAGGGCACTTAGACAGAGTCATATTACTCTCTAGCTGCCAGTAGTCAGAAGAGCCCCCGAGACCTGTGCATTCACACACTGAGCTCCTGCACATCACTTTCCCTGCCACATCTTCACTTGGGGTGATGGCCCTGGTCACTCTTTCTAGCTATCAGTCGCAGAGAGCAGCCGCCAAGGTCAACAGCTAGACTATACATCAGGCGTGCCTAAGTTCAATTCTCAAAGGCTGCAAAACAGGCCACTTTTTCAGACATCTCTAATGAACACCTGTGAGAGAGCTCTGCATGCCCACTAACTCTATTGTATGCTAATTTTTCTTGTGTATATCCAAGTGCATAATTTTGTTTTTGGCACTCAAGGACAAGCCTGAAATGAACATAAATACACACACAAACCATCTTTGAAATCTGGTAACATCAAAGTAGATGTGGTGATCTTTTAATAAAAGGGGCCGTGTCAAGGTGAATGATTGCTAAAGACAGGGGTTCCCAATAGGTCGATCGCGATCGATGGGTAGCTCGCCAAGGCAAAGTGAGTCGATCACCCAGGACTCACTTTGCCTTGGCGATTTATTGGGCCAACCAGTCTTCCTCTCCCCGACGTCAATTCTGCCATCGGAGAGGAAGTTCGGGCCAGCCAATCGCTGCCTGGCTGGGCGGAACTTCCTCTCCGACGGCAGAATTGACGTCGGGGAGAGGAATGCTGGTTGGCCCGAAGAAGGGAGAGCATGGGGCGGCGTCGGCTTTGGGGCCTGTTATCCATTGGTGGCGGTTTGGGTCCTGTTCCCCGATGGCAGTGGCATTGGCTTGGAGAAGGGCAGGGAGACAGAAGGAAAGAATAGAAACAGAAAAAAAGAAAGGGGGCATGAAGAGAGAAAGAAAGAAAGGTCAGGGAGAGAGGAAGAAAAAGTTGGGGGAGGGAATGAGATATGGAAGAGAGGAAGCATACAGGCTGAAAGAAAGATTGGATGCACAGTCAGAAGAAGAAAGTGCAATCAGAGACTCATGAAATCACCAGACAAGGTAGGAAAAATGATTTTATTTTAAATTTAGTGATCAAAATGTGTCTGAATTTATATCTGCTGTCTATATTTTACAATATGGTCCCCTTTTACTAAACTGCAATAGTGGTTTTTAGCATAGGGAGCCTATGAGCGTCGAGGGCAGCGCTGGGCATTCAGCACAGCTCCCTGCGTTAAAAACTGCTATTGTGGTTTAGTAAAAAGGGGAGGGAGGGAGGTATTTGTCTATTTTTGTATGGTTGTTACTGAGGTGACAGTGCATAGAGTCATCTGCTTTGACCTCTTTGAAAAAACCCCGGAATAGGAATGATAATTAACAATTCTATGCGTATAGTGTGCGTTGTGTTTTTTTAAAATTTTATTGTTGGTAGATCATTTTGACTTGGTCATTTTAACAGTAGCTCGCGAGTCAAAAAAGTGTGGGCACCCCTGGCTAAAGACATTGAGCCTTGTAATTTAGCAAACAGTATTATGTACTACAAGTTTGTTAAAATTTGATTAATTGCTTTACATAAAATTCTAAGCGATGTACAATTAAAATGAGGTAAAAACAAGTAATTGTCTAAAATATAAAAAGGGACAAAAGACTGAATCTGTACATTAGGAAAAAGGGTGAACTAAAAATTATATAGAAAAGAGACAAAAAAAGGGTATAGAATGAGAGGACCGGGAAAAGAACCTCGAGAGAAAAAAGAAAAGCATTTAATGCTCGTTGCCAAAGATAAGGCGATGCTAAAAGTTCAGGGAGGAGTCAAATTTAAAACTCAGACGCATCTTTAAAAAGAAAGCTTTTAAGGCAGGGGTGTCAAAGTCCTTCTTCGAGGGCTGCAATCCAGTCGGGTTTTCAGGATTTCCCTAATGAATATGCATGAGATCTATTTGCATGCACTGCTTTCATTGTATGCTAATAGATCTCATGCATATTCATTGGGGAAATCCTGAAAACCCGACTGGATTGTGGCCCTTGAGGGGGGACTTTGACACACCCAGTTTTAAGGGCTCCTTTAAATTTATTGAGACTCTACAGTGCACTGAAAATCTGTAATGTACAGTCAGCATATCATGGATAACCACCAAAGATAAGACACCTTCAACATGTCTGCTAACAAAAATGACTGCATTCAAACATCAATGACTCTTTGATACCAGCTCGTTATACAAGTGCACAGACACCTCTTGGGTTTAAGCACACTGTTGTACTGGGAGCGCTTTGTATGTCTGGTAGCGCTACAGAAATCATTAGTAATAGTAGGCCTCATGCTAATACACTGTGGTGCACACATGCCATGGTATTACTGTGGCAATTACCAGCCTAACATATCTAGCATTTGAAGGGAAAAAAACAAACTCAGTGCATCAAAACCAAGCTATTATTTTCCTAGATATACTCCCATCCTTGGAAAGGGGGGGTTTCTTCACTGAAAATCTCTTCACAGCTCATAGCTTTCTTTGTTGGTATAATTAGAGATTAAAAAAATAAAGCTATTGATTTTTACCCATCAATGGCCTAGAATTTATTTTCTCCAGCTGGAGCCTTTTTTTTTTTTGCTGTTAGTTAGATGCATATATCCTGCCTAATAAAGATGCCAGATTCCTCTGGTCATTAAGAACTGAATTAAGGGGGCAATTTTTAAACTATCGACACTGCTCTAAAGCCAAAGGTTCACCGCGGAGATCTCACACCTCATTAAGGAGAAGAAAAAAGCGTTTCTCTCCTACAAGCGCACGGAGAAAAGAGAGGCAAAGGTAGAATATAGGACCAGGTCTACAGCGGTCAAAATGGCAGTTAGGGAGGCAAAACTTCGAGTGGAAGAAATTCTGGCAAAAATCATTAAAAAGGGGGACAAATCCTTCTTCAGGTATATTAGTGACAGAAAAAGGAACACAGGCGGGATAGTACGCCTTAGAAGACCAGACGGAAGTTACGTGGAAGCAGATTCCGATAAAGCCGAACTACTGAATGAATACTTCTGCTCAGTCTTCACCTGTGAGGCACCGGGACACGGTCCGCAGTTGAAGGCAACACAAAGCACAGAAGACCCGTTTCAGAATTTTGAGTTCACACCAGGTGAAGTTTACAGTGAACTGGCAAGACTCAAGGTGAACAAAGCCATGGGACCAGATAATTTGCTCCCAAGAGTGCTCAGAGAATTGAGCGATGTCCTGGAGAAACCAACCGCTGAGCTATTCAATCTCTCCCTAAGTAAGGGGAAAGTTCCCCTGGACTGGAAATTAGCTAATGTCGTTCCTCTGCATAAAAAGGGTTGCAGGGCAGAGGCTGCGAATTATAGACTGGTGAGTCTCACATCAATAGTGTGCAAACTCATGGAAACACTAATTAAAAGCAAATTGGACACGATCTTGAATGAAGAGAATCTTCGGGATCCCAGTCAGCATGGATTCACCAAGGGTAGGTCCTGCCAATCCAATCTCATCAGCTTCTTTGACTGGGTAACAAGAAAGTTGGACTTGGGAGAGTCTTTGGATGTTGTGTACTGGACTTCAGTAAAGCTTTTGACAGTGTCCCACACCACAGGCTGCTAAGCAGAATGGAATCGATGGGGTTAGGAGAGACACTAACTGCATGGGTCAATGATTGGCTGAGTGGCAGACTTCAGAGGGTGGTGGTTAATGGTACCCTCTCTAAAACATCGGAGGTGACCAGTGGAGTGCCGCAGGGCTCGGTCCTGGGTCCACTCCTTTTCAACATATTCATAGGGGATCTGACTCAAGGGCTTCAAGGTAAAATAACACTATTTGCCAATGACGCCAAACTATGTAATATAGTAAGTGAATGCAGTTTACAGAATTATATGGCGCAGGACCTGCTTACATTGGAAAGTTGGTCCTCAACCTGGCAGCTAGGCTTCAATGCTAAGAAATGTAAGGTCATGCACCTCGGAAGCAGAAATCCATGCAGGACGTACTTCTTGAATGGAGAAACTTTAACTAGGACTTCAGCAGAACGAGATTTAGGAGTAATCATCAGTGCAGACATGAAAACTGCCAATCAAGTGGAGAAGGCTTCATCTAAGGCAAGGCAGATATTGGGTTGTATCAATAGAAGTTTCGTCAGCCGAAAGCCTGAAGTCATAATGCCATTGTACAGGGCCATGGTGAGACCTCATCTGGAGTACTGTGTGCAATTCTGGAGGCCACATTACAGTAAAGATGTGCGCAGAATTGAATCGGTTCAGCAGACGGCCACCAGGATGATCTCAGGGCTCAAGGGTCTCTCGTACGAAGAGAGACTGAACAAATTGCAGCTCTACACTCTCAAGGAACGTAGGGAGAGGGGAGACATGATCGAAACATTTAAGTACCTCACGGGACGTGTCGAAGTGGAAGATGATATTTTCTTTCTCAAGGGACCCTCGGCCACAAGAGGGCACCCGCTCAAACTCAGGGGCAGAAAATTTTATGGCGACACCAGAAAGTATTTCTTCACAGAGAGAGTGGTTGATCATTGGAACAAGCTTCCAGTGCAGGTGATCGAGGCAGACAGCGTGCCAGACTTTAAGAATAAATGGGATACCCATGTGGGATCCCTATGAGGGTCAAGATAAGGAAATTGGGTCATTAGGGCATAGACAGGGGGTTGGTAAGCAGAGAGGGCAGACTTGATGGGCTATAGCCCTTTTCTGCTGTCATCTTCTATGTTTCTATGTTTTATTTAAAATAAGCAGCGAACACCTTTATTCCCAAGATGCTAGGCAGGGGATAACAGGATCTGAATTAAAACTGGTAAATAAATACTATCACTGCACCTGTTTTCAAAGAAAAAATATTTGCTTGTTTTTGCTCAGAAAACTGCCATGGCACAAGACATCTGCAGACATTTTGGACATTAAAACAATGTGAAAAGATACGATTAACAAAAGTGGCTCCTGATTTCAAGTCATGTTAAATTTAAGATTTTGATTTTAGCATATGCCTATTACATATGATATGGATCAGGACTTAACTCATTCTATACAGTCCTGCTCACCTCCTTAGATCTTTCAGGGAAATCTTTTAACTATTCCGTCAATATCTCGATTTAGACTAGATATTCCTCAGAATATATTTAGCTGCTTGGCCCTTCATTATGAAATGTGCTCCCTTTGGACATGTATCAGGAAAGCTCATACAAGAAATTGAAAATAATTTATATGACAGCTCTCTGCTCAGGCTTTTAATTTACCAAACTTTTATAGAAGGAGGATTTCAGGTTTCCCTCCTAAGATGCTTTTTATCCCTCATTTGTTGCAATCATATGTTTTCTTAGATTGTCCTGTTGTGCAATTACATCACCATCCTTTTTAACTGCTTGAGTTTTGTTCCTAATTTCTGTTTATCTTTCTGGGAGGGGTTTTCTCTTATTAACTTGAAGAATGGTACTGTAGAACAAATACTTGTAAATGCATATATCTGTACAATCAGACACTATTTTTTCTTAAGTTGCTCTATTAAGTTTCACAAATTCTTAGCCATAAAAAAGACTTGTAATAAATTAGGGTGGATAACAAGAAACAATGATAACTAAAAAATAAAAAATAAACCAATACCAAAACGCTCTCCCAAGTGTCCCCAATATTACAAAACTTAGAGAAGACACAGAATTGAAGAGAGAAAAAAAACAAGAAAATAATCTTTAAGTCCTCTAACCCTTGTCTTCCCAGATCACTCATTACAGCCTTCTTCACCAAGTTGCAACGGAAACTAATTTTCTAGAAAAGCTTAGCAGATGTACATCTCAGGCAAAATAAAAGTGTGAACATGCATTTCAACATGCAATCTGCATGCATTATTTTCTTTCATCTGAAGTACGACTCCAGGAATGGAAGATTAGGTTTCGATAATCTTCTTTGTTAGACCCTGTAGGATTCCATACGCTAGGTGTTCAATCCTAACCCACAATCCGGGAGTTGCAGAAATCCAACACTTTTCTGACCACATGCTCTACCCCCTTAGCATGGCAGGTTGAGAAACTGCTACTCTTGTAGTGTCAAGGTTTTGTTGGCTTGGATATCCTGATGTTTGTTGTTTTTTTTTATATATGATGTCTTGTGTATTTTAGTAAAGCTACGACAAATTGCACTATAAGAAAACCTTGTGTTTGGAGTGTTATTATGTGGTGTGGGGTCTTTGGGGTTTGTTGTTCAGGATATTAAAACTGCCTATGTTAATGCTTCGTTAAAGTGTCCTAGCCCATGCACAGATTTGCCTGCTGCATCTCTTCTCCAGCTAGATTTAAAGGCGGCAAGAGAGTTTGTGAAAACTTGAGTCACATTTGGGCCTGCAGTGACACTTTAGCAATTAGACCGTAATGCCCATTCCTGTGGTAAAAGATATTGCTGAAGATAAGATCGTAAGATATACTGCACTGCATTAAATGAAAGGTCCATCGAACCCAGCATCCTGCTTCTCACAATGAAGGATCCAGGTCTCAAGAAGCCACCAGGAACCAGAGGAATAGAGAGCTTGGGTAAAGTGTGACTTTCCCTAAATACTTAGGCCTAGGAATTATGACCTTTTCCTCCTACATCCTACAACTTTTCTAAACCTTTTTAAAAACCCAACGATGTTAATCACATCTCCTAGCAACAAATTCTATTGTACATTGAGTGAAAAAAATACTCTGCAAATAAGGTTTTTTGTTGTTGGGATTTTTTTTAATATGCAACCTATTAGTTTCATGGATATCCTCTCATCACTTACTGCTATTTGAAAAGTGAAAAGAGGTTTATTTTATCTGCTCCACCCCACTCATGATTTAACAGATTTCCTTCATATTTTGGATGCCTGCATTTCTCCTATGAACGAGTTGTCTTTTTATGATTATTTGGCATTCTTTTCATTTTTATTTAATTTTTAATGTGCAAAACAACTTTGCTGTTACAAAATTAAAGCAGTACATCAAATTTTTTAATAAACACAAACATATCCCCCTCAGCCCCCTTATCCAAAGCATGAGTTTTGGGGCCTAACCCAGCCTGTGGTATATTAGCACAAGCTGCATTAGGGTATTTGCATAGTAATGAGATTCAAAACATATTTGCATTTTTTTTGCACCTCATTACTGTGTTATCCGTGTCGGCTTAAATATTGGCGCACTATATGAGTGAGGTCTGTTCAAAAAGTTCCAGGACAGTTTGAATTGTGCAACAGGATGTTCTTTTGAGACCATAGGCAACATTGAGTAGCTTGAAACTTCACGAGTAATATCCTCTTTTCTGTTTGTTGATATCTGTTTTCATCTTCGAGCTACAGCAGTTTTTTGTGAAAGTATGTTTTCGTGATCGGTTATTTTCCTCATTTGCTACCTCAATGAGCAGCGCTACAGCATGAAGTTCTGTTTTAAATTGGGTAAAACTGCTACAGAAACTTATGAAATGTTGAAAGTGGCTTATGGGGAACATGACATGAGTCGTGGAAGGTGTTTTGAATGTGTCTTGAAAGTGTCAAAATTCACGAATTTTGCGCAAAAGCACGATGACAGTTCTTCCCCAGACATCTCACTTTCCTGACTTGACCCCTACTGACCTCTTGTTTCCTAAACTTAAATTCACGCTGAAAGGAAAGTGATTCGACATCATTGAGGACATAAAGCAAAATTCAACGCAGCAAATTTTGGCAATTCCTGAAGATGCGTTTAAAGACCGTTTCCAGAAGTGGAAACGTCGTCGGGAAAAGTGTATACATAGGGAAAGGGAGTACTTTGAAGGGGACCCAATGGAATAAGTTGTAAGATTGTTTAATACATTTTTATATAATCAGTCCTGGAACTTTTTGAACAGACCTCATATTAGGCCGTTTAAGTTGCATTAAGGGCCTAATCATACTACTTAAAGCCCTTATGCCACTTGATGAATTTCCCCCTTAATAACTGAATAATTCTGTCTCATCACTTCACTCTTTGCCCCCCCCCCCATTGCAGATCATTTATGAATACATATTAAGAAGTACTAGTCCCAGTATACATCCCTGGGGGGTGACGGGTCAAAAGCGCGCGAGGACAAAGGCGCGAACAACACAGCGCAGACAACTGAGCACAGGGCTTCATTGCGCCAAAGAAAACCCGCATTTTAAAGGGTTCCGACGGGGAGTGTGGGAACCCCCCCACTCTACTTAATAGGGATCGCGCTGCCTCACGCTGCCATGTTGGGGGGATGTGGGGGTTTAACCCCCCACCATTATACTGAAAACTTAACTTTTTGCCTAAAAAACAGGGAAAAAGTTAAGTTTCCAGTAGAATGAGGGGGATTACAACCCTCCAAACCACCCATAATGCCAACGCGATCTCTATTAAGTAAAGTGGGGGGGTTCCCCACCAACACCCCCCGTCGGACCCCTTTAAAATATGTTTTTTTCTTTGGCGCGATTAAGTCCTGCGCTCGGTTGTCGGTGTGTGCTTTTGACTATGAACCTCCCTGGGGCACTCCACTATTTATCTTTATTTCTTAACACACTACAAATTCATCTTGGAAAAGACATCTGAGGATATACAGCAGTATGTGAGATTATTTTTGTTTTAAACTCAAATGCTTCTCGTATTTTAACATAATACTGAGATTGAGGAATATTTGTTTCTGGCGTCACTGCAGTGTTTCTTTTTCTGATCTGCTCATTTTGGGCCAACTGAATCCAATGCCACAAGCATTCATTCAACCCATCTGATCTTATTATGTCTCTCAACCCCCAACACAGGTCATGAGTTTGATTCCCACTGCAGCTCCTTGCGACTCTGAGCAACTCACTTAACACTTTGTTGCCCCGGGTACGAAATAAGAACCTGTCTAAAATATGTAAACCACAGAGAAAAAGTGGTATACAAGTTCCATCCCTTTACCCCTTTTAGCTTTTTCTTAACCATTTCCTCATTCATCATAGTTGCCCTTATGAAAGTTAACGGCTGTTGCAGTAGATGTCCTTAGTACCTTCACAAAGAAAAGAATCCAACACAACGGCAGTAAATGTCGGACAACAGGATCCAAAAGAAAATACCACAGAGCCAATGTATTTGATGCCAAGGTTTTATGTCAGTCAATAAATGTAATTTTTTGGTTGTGGCCCACCTTTGTCATAGGGAAACAAGGACCTGACATGGTCTGTGTTTCAATCAACACATCTTCCTCAGGAATCCAAATGGTTCCTTAATGAGGCACGTGCAAACCACCCTCCCATCCCCCCTCCCCCCCGAAACTTGTGGGGAATCAGTAAAAACCTTATAATGGTGCTTCTCAGTGCAAAGCTGATAAGTATCTTCACACCAGTTATCTCAACTTTTCTCATATTATGATCACTATTGCCCAGTGGCCCCGAAATCATTAATCTAATCTAATCTATTTCTGCGTCGCTCATACCTAGGTAGGCTCAAGGCGACTTAAAGAGGGAGGCGAGGAAGGATAAGGGGGAGGAGGAGTGGGAGAAGAGAAGAGGAGGGTAGGAAGGGGGAGGAGAGGATACAGGTGATAGTGTCAAATAGATGAGTTTTCAGTTTCTTCCGGAATATGGTGCAGTTAGGTTCCATCCTTGTCATTTCAGTAAGGTCATTCCAAGTTTTACGCCTAGAAAGGTGAGCATGGAGTGGAAAACACATTTGTAATGTAGATTTTTTTAGCAGAAGGGAGATTTAGAAATATTCTGTTGAGGGTTTTGCGGGAAGTAGACCATGCCTTGGAGAAGAGTTGGATGAAAGGCGCTGCAGAGTTCCCGTAAAGTATACGGTGAATGATGCACGCTCACGCCAAGTTCTGCATTCCACTGATGATTAGATCTAAAATCCTGCTGCTCCCCTTCTTGTTGGTTCTTAAACCAGCTGCTCCATGAATGTTTTGGGTAGTACTCTTTCAAAAGTGTTTTTGCCCAGGGAGTTCTAGGCACACATTCCAGAAGCTTCTTTCAAACCCAGAGAAGTGGCAGGTCCGGCAGAGAAGCATCAGATCAGGTAAGAGGGAGAGAGTTGCTACATCAGTGGGATTTGGGGGGGAGGTACAAAGAGGCAGACAGATGATTCTGACAAAAGTTAATTCTGCTTACTTTTTTTCTTGAATATCCAAGCAGGTGTATTTGGCATTGTTGATGATGTCCTGAAATAGGGAAGCTTCCTTGAGGGAATTATTTTCAGATTCTCTGCCTAGCAGTCTGAGTCATTCCAGCCTTTACATTTTGCTTAATGGGGCAAAGCTGTTAAAAGGAAAAAAAAAAAAAAAAATTATGCAGCAACCTGCTGCAGGTGTCTGGCTGACAGCTGGAAGGTGTCATTGCCAAGGAAGAATGATGACCAGGGCTAGAATAGTTTGGACAGGAGGGAAAGAGAGGCACAGGTACCAGACGATAAAACAAGCAAAAGGGTATGTACCATTAAAAAAAAAAAAAAAGAAATGAAAAGATGTTTGAATGATACAAAATTAATTACAAATGTAATAAATTATGCAGTGGGAATCAAACTCATGAACTGTGTTGGGGGTTCAGAGATATAATAAGATCAGGTGGGTTGAATGAATGCTTGTGGCATTGGATTCAGTTGGCCCAAAATGAGCAGATCAGAAAAAGAAACACTGCAGTGACGCCAGAAACAAATATTCCTCAATCTCAGTATTATGTTAAAATACGAGAAGCATTTGAGTTTAAAACAAAAACAATCTCACATACTGAAGTCTGTCCCTTTCACTGAGATTTTTTTCCTCTGTAAAAACAAAAAACGCCCATTATACAATATTGATAGCAAGTTTGTTGTATAACATTAACAACAAGACTGTCTGGGTCATTACGTTTCCACTGTTGGAGTGTATAGGAATATATTTATTGTGGATTCTTTCCCCTTATTTTTGATCTAAAGTAGATATGATCTTACAAGTGGCCAAAAAGGTTGAAAAGGTGACGGCAAAAGCTAGGGTGTATAGGAAGAGGTAAGGCCCTGGAGCCTTAGGTCCCACCTGGGGGCGCGGCCTGAGGCACATGGGCCCAACCCGACCATGTGTCTCAGGCCGCGCCCCCAGGTGGGACCTAAGGCTCCAGGGCCTATTCTGATTGGCCCACGCGCCTTAGGCCCCACCAGTAGGCGGAGCTTTAGGACGGATGGGCCAATCCGGCCTCATTCCTTCGTTGGCTGCCTGCCGGACAGGCGGGTTTGGCTCCCGTCTGTCCGGCCAACTACCAAAGGTACGGGGAAGGGGGGTGGGGGGGTCGTGGGGGTCGGCCAGGGGGGTCGCGGGTCGGCTGGGGGGGCGGTCGGAGGTTCTTGGGGGGGGCGGTCGTTGGGTGGGAGGGGGGTTTGCGTCGAGGGCAGGAGGGCCTGGGATCCCTCCTGCCCTTAATGTAGTGCGGGGTGGGGTTAGGGGGTCGCCGTGGCCAGGAGGGTTTGGGCTCCCTTCTGGCCCAACTACACAAAGGTACGGGGAAGGCGGGTGGGGGTGTTGTGGGGGTCGGCCAGGGGGGTCGCGGGTCGGCTGGGGGACGGGCGGAGGTTCTTGGGGGGGGGCGGTCGTTGGGGGGAGGGGGTTTGCGTCGAGGGCAGGAGGGCCTGGGATCCCTCCTGCCCGTAATGTAGTGCGGGGTGGGGTTAGGGGGTCGCCGTGGCCAGGAGGGTTTGGGCTCCCTCCTGGCCCGATATTGTTGGGGAGTCGGCGGTCCTTCGGGGTGAGGGTGCGAGTGGTCCTGCCGGGGGGGGGGGGATGTATCGGATGTCGGGGGGGGGCATCAGGCTTTCAGGATGGGGACAGACCTTCAAGGGGGGACAGGACTTCAAGGGAGGACAGTGCACGGAAAGTCAGGGGGGGGTGAACGGAGAGTCGGGACAGCGCATGGAAAGTCAGGGCAGTGCACGGAAGTCAGGGGGGGTGAACGGAGAGTCGGGACAGCGCACGGAAAGTCAGGGCGGGCGAAAGGAGCGTCGGGCATCATGCGCGGTATACCCGTGAGCGCGGTATACAAAAGTTTTTGTACATGTCATCGTGATTTCTGCGCGCTATACCCGTGTGCGCGTTTTACACGGGTGCGCGTTATATCCGCGAAAATACGGTACTTTGGAGGAAAGGCAGGAGAGGGGAGATATGATAGAGATATTTAAATATTTACATGGCATAAATGCGCATGAGTCGAATCTCTTTTTTTGAAAGAAAGCTCTGGAATGAGAGGACATAGGATGAAGTTAAGAGGTGATAGGCTCAGGAGTAATCTAAGAAAATCTAAGGGAGGTAGATGCATGGAATTCGCGGGTGCCAGTAAGGAAGCTGCTCAGTGCCGAGAAGCAGCACCAAATCGCACTGCTGCTCATGCCGCTGATTTGGACTAAGTGGATCCATGCAGCCGTGCACCAACGATCGGCAGAAGACCTTCTGCACCTACACTAGATCGGCAGAGGTAGGAAGATAGAGCAGGGAGGGGGCACAGAAGGCAGAGCCTGGGAGGGAGAGTGAAAAGTCTGACAGGGGAGGGGAGGATGGAAGGGTGCTGGGCGCAGAGCCTGACAGGGGAGGGGAGGAAGGAAGGGGGCTGGGTGCAGAGCCTGACGGGGTAGGACACTTGAATATTAAGCCGCCCAACATATTCGAGTCAACCATTTTTCCTCCTTTTTGTGGGAAAAAGGGGGGTCTCGACTTATATTCGAGTATATACGGTTCATCGCTCCTGGGCTCCTCTTCTATCCAAATCCTGATTTTCTCACTTGTCATTTCCAAAATTTACTACTGTAATTCTCTATATCAAGGCATCACACAAAAGGAAACCCGCTACTGGGTTTCAGGAAGGGATTAGATGATTTCCTGAAGGAAAAGAGGATTGAAGAGTATAGATAGAGAATTACTATACAGGTCCTGGACCTGATGGGCCGCCATGTGAGCAGACTGCTGGGCGCGATGGACCTCTAGTCTGACTCAGCAGAGGCATTGCTTATGTTCATTCAAAATACGGCCAAACTCATACATAGGTCAAGAAAATATGATCACGTCATCCCTTTACTCCACGAAGCATACTGGCTTCCCATTTCACATTGAACATACAAAATTCTTCTACTTGTCTTTAAGATTAAACAAACTCTCCATCCTTTCTCGATAAACTCCTTATTCCCTATGCCCCATCATGTGTCTTACAATCCAACAATCAAAAGTTACTTAATATCCCATCCATAAGAGATATTCTACACGCGCAACACTGTTTTCTCTGCCACAGCCCCTTCCCTATGGCATGCTCTACCATCAGATATCAGACTTGAAGAATCCCTTGACAAATTCAGATGCAAATTAAAGGCCTTCCTACTCAGGAATGCCTACCAGCCATGAAAACAAAAAAAGAGGGAACAGAGTAATAATCACGAACCGCTTTTAAGAAGTGCTATTCCCTTCCTATTGTTATTACTATCCCTTTTTTTACCTCCCTTTTAATTTATTTTATCTCAATGTACTTTACCTATTCTTACCCACGGGCCCCTTTGTTACCATATGTCTTTGTCCAATACGTCCTTGATATTTTAACTTTGAATGCCTCCCATTTCTTTCTTTTTTTAAGTTTAGTATTGTAAACCATCTAGGTAACCTTTGATAGATGGTATATCGAATATGTAATAAACTTGGAAACTTGGACAAAGTACCCCATGAAAGACTTCTAAGGAAAGTCATGGGATAGGAGGTAATATCCTATTATGGATTAAGAATTGGTTGAAAGTCAGAAAACAGAGAATAGGTTTAAATGGTCAATATTCTCAATGGAGAAGGGTAAATAGTGGGGTTCGTTAATCAAAAACAATATATTTTTTTAAGAAGATATGGGGTCCATTGGCTTTATTCGTTGATTCACTTTAGGAATTTTTATTTTTCTGATTTTATCACTACACATCCGGATGGGTGGGAGTTAACTGAAGATAATTTCTATGTATATCAAATTTTTGTTTTATTTGGTATTATTTTTAATTGACAAACACGAACTGATATGTTCTATGAAATTACTTCTGTAATAATTGTCAAATTAACAATTATTATTCACTATTTTAGTTTATGTACTTTATATTATTATTATTTGATAAGAAGGGTGGGTGGGTAAAACAATATTTTTTATAATTAATTGTATGAATTGGTGTATTCTATGAAAATAGTTCTGTAATAATTGTTCTATAACAAATGTAAACTGTAGTTTATAAAATAATAACATTTTTACAAAAAACCCAAAAACAAATGTAAACTAGTTTATAAAATAATAAAATTTTTACCAAAAAAAATAAAAAACCCCAATATATATAGGATAAAGAGAGATCAATTGTAAACTCGCAAAAATACCTCTCTTGTTAAATTTTCATATTCTCAATTGGAAACAGTGATGAAGTTTTCTCTTATTAGGCTTTATCTCTAACGATACACTAAAGTGTATCGTTAGAGATAAAGCCTAATAAGAGAAAAGTTATAAATAGTAGGGTTCCCCAGAGGTCTGTGTTGGGACCGCTGCTTGTTAACATATTTATCAATGATCTAGAGATGGGTATAAGTAGAGAAATAATTAAATTTGCTGATGACACAAAGTTCTTAAATCTAAAGAGGATTGTGAAAAATTGCAAGAGGTCCTTATGAGACTGGGAGACTGGACAACAAAATGGCAGATGACATTTAATGTAAGCAAGAGGAGCCCAAATTATAGCTACATGATGCTGGGTTCTATGGGCTAGATTCACTAACCTGCCCGATCCGTGGCAGGTCGACCAATTCACATCGGGTCCATATTCAAATGGGGGCAATCGGAGGAATGCCTCCCACCGACAACACAGATTGCTAGAGAGCGATCTTGACGCATGCGCAGACCATCTTCTTTGCCTGTCGATGGTCTGCGCATGCTCTCTCCACACAAAGGAGGGGGGGGGCAATCAGAATAAAAAAAATTGTACCGAATTTAGCACCTCGGTTGTTTAAAAGGTGCCAGACTGCAAATGAAAGAAGAACATAAGATAATTTTCTTCAAATCTGAATAAAATGCAATAATGCATACATCGCTAAAGATCCCAGGGACCGAATGCCACAACATACTCAGCTTGTACCACTGTACTTATAGGGGGGGCATCCAGTAGTCTGAACCTCTTTGGGACCCTGAACATATTTTTTATTTTATAAAAGTTATATGTTTAAAATTGTATATTTTTTCTGTACTCAAATAAACAATGTGAAAAAGATGATTGTCAGGAGTCTTAATCGAACTCTACTTGGGAAATTTTATTCTTCCGAGCTCTACCATTCTTCCTACATCCTAAGAACGAGGGGGGGGAAGGAATTTCCTCTGGCCTCGCTCTGGGGTATTGTATATGTATTTCTGAGTTTTAAAGTCGGGTTTTTATTTCTTTAAACTGGCACCAGTGGTGGTGTCAGGAGAGGACACTGCCCCGACTCTCCTGCTCTCTGCCACCTTCCCTGCAGTACGACCTCGTGGCTTTAACCCACAGGGTTAAAGCAGGGCTGCACTGCGGCGTGTTCTGGAACATGCCGTAGTGCAGCCCTGCTTTAAACCCGCGGGCTCGCACTACAGGGAAGGGCGGCAGAGATCGTCGAGGTGGCAGAGAGCAGGGGGAACCTCAAGCAAGAGGGTTTTGTAGGTTTCCTTTCATATCAGTTTGGATTTCTAGGCGGCAAGGAGTAGGAGAGTCGGCAGAGACATGAGCAACTGGTCCTCAGCAGTCGCTTATTTTTGGATCGTCCAGCCCAATTGGTGTTCCCTTTTCTTTTTAGTGAATCACTGCCTTCCTGTGTTGCATGCCATTTTCTCTCATTTGCATGCGTGGATCGGAATCAGATCGGGAGGAAGGTTAGTGAATCGGGTCCGGGTCACAAAGGTGTTGCGACTTGATCGGTGGGCTTAGTGAATCTAGCCCTATGTTAGGTGTTACTGCTCAGGAAAAGGATCTAGGTGTCATTGTTGAGGATATGTTAAAACTCTCAGCTCGGCAGTGGCTAAGAAAGCAAATAAAATGTTATCAGAACAGGAATGGAAAACAAAGATGAAAATGTTATAATGCTCTTGTATTGCTCTATGGTACAGCCGCACTTCGAATACTGTGTGTAGTTCTGGTTGCTGCTGTATCTCAAAAAAGATATCGCGGAATTAGAAAAGGTACAGAGAAGGGCGATGAAAATAATAAAAGAGATGGGACGACTTTCCTATGAGGAAAGGCTAAAACAGCTAAATGTCTTCAGCTTGGAGAAGAGATGGCTCAGGGAGATATGACAGAGGTCTGTAAAATAATGACTGGAGTGGAAAGGGTAGATGTGAATCGCTTGTTCACCCTTTACAAAAATACTAGGACTAGGAGGCATGCAATGAAGCTACTAAGTAGATTTTTTAAAAACTGGGATAAAATATTTCTTCACACAACATGTAATTAAACTCTGGAATTCACTGCAAGAGAATGTGGTAAAATCAGTTAGTTTAGCAGGGTTTAAAAAAGGTTTGGATCATTTCCTAAAAGAGAAGTCCATAGGCCATTATTGAGATGGCTTGGGGAAATCCACTGCTTGTTCCTAGGATAAGCAGCATAAAATCTGTTTTACTACTTGGGATCTAGCTAGGGACTTGGGACCTGGGTTGGCCACTGTTGGAAATAGGATACTGGGCTGATGGACCTTCGGTCTGTCCCAGTATGGCACCTCTTATGTTCTTATGTACAGTGAAACATTTTTTCAAAAAAAATATCAGAAAAACACACATATGGGGTATTTACGAGTACACAGATCACATGCGAGTGCTAGATATTTAAAATGCCACACAGACAGCTAGGTTACCTCTTTACATTTGAATTTCGTTTTTGTTTTTTTGTTTCAGAGCAGAGGTACACTGTCTTAGGACACCTCTTCCCCCAATATGCCTCAGGATCCTCTAGAGCAGAAATACTTATCTCTGATCCTCAAGGACCACAAAAGAGGTCTGATTTTCTAGGGCTTGTAGTCTAAATCTCATGAATAATCCCGACACATATTTTCCCACCGGTCTGTATCTCTCCCCTCCATCCCCCCCCCCCCATACACACACACAAAGGCTGAAATGGATCTCCCTAATCTGGTAGGTCCAGACTCTCGCTTCAGGAACAGTTCCAGGACTAGGGCTTCAAACAGAATGGACTGGCCGGAGTGCCTGCATCATCTCCTTGCCACTCACGGTCGCACAATACTAGCAAATTACTATAGAGACAAGCTGTTACAGCACTGCAATTACTGAGCTAAAATAACGTGTAGAAATACAACTTTATTCCAGCATACATTATAGGTGCAACGTCTCTCACAAAGTTGACCGATGTGGGTTTATACACTGAGCGCAGTTATACACAAACAGTGCAATGTCTCAGCTTTCTAGCTCTGCTCCATGGAGTACTCCTGAACTGCTTTCCTGGACAGAGTCCTATCATTGCTAAAAGACAAACCCCTCTCAAACAGTGGAGAGCAGCCGTGGCCTTTCTTAGAACCACAGCATGCCCAGAACTTACCAAACTTGCCTCCTGCACGTCTCTCTCCACACAAAGCCAGGGCTCTGCTGGTACCAGCTAACGCTTGTTTTCAGTCAGTTATTACCTCGGATAGCTTCCTGGCATTCCTCCATTCCTCTCCCTTCCGGATCTTTCACACTTCAAACGGATCTTCCCTTACGTCTCCTCATTTTTAACCTTACATCGCAGGGACCAAATACACCAAACATTCTCTTGCGCACAATTGCCCCTCTCCATTCTCCTCCTCAAATTGTACATACTGTTTCTTCTTCACCAATTTACACATTTTCACTAATATATATACACACATAGTTTAAATTAGCAACACACAAGGGGAAACACAATATCTTAAAATAACCATGTAGTGGGGCCTATGTAAATATATTCTTCCCAGTTCTCCCAGCTGTTCATGAAAACAAGAGGATCAGAGGCAACATGGATCACAAGCCCTCGATCAAAATGTAAATGCATATTTTAACTGAACCACAGATAAGTGTAGTGAACAAATTGATTGCAAACAACTAAAATCTATCCACACAATCAATATACAAAGCTGCATAAATTAACCACCTTACAAAGCTGGTTTGTGCAAGCAAATGCACACTTAAGCAATAAAAAAACAGACTTATCCCCCCCTTTTACTAAGCTGTGGTAGAGGTTTCTACCACGACCCATGCGCACTAAATGCTCCCATGCTGCTGCAAAGTAGAATTCCTATGAGCATCAGAGCATTTAGGGCTCTGGGCTGTGGTAGAAACCTCTACTGCAGCTTAGTAAAAGGCGACCTTATTTTGCTCTTTTTCCTGGGGGGGATAATTTTAAAAGCCATTTATAGACGTAAAACAGCAATTTATACCCAGACAAGATTATGGAAAAAGGAGTGTGGTTGCGATGTTGGTCCATTTTAAAGGCTGATAATGTTAAAAAAAAAAAAAAAAGAATAGAATGATGGTGTATTTTTTGACTAGCTTTTGAGTTTGGTTAGTGCAATTAAAAAAAGTTATTTTGTATTATATTTTACTTATGGATTATTATAAAACCGTCTGTAAAAAGTGCAGGTGAATGCATGTGCATAATGCCGTATAGAGAATACTTTTATCCATGACGAGCTTAGGAATTCCTGGAGGGGGGAATAGGAATGGGGCTTGGACTTACACTCATATGTTTGGAATTTTCTATGTATGTGCGTAAATTTCTAAGACATTATGCATCCTATCCAACAAGTGTAAATGACGCCTGTATATTTCCATGAGGTAATTAGCAGAGGGAATGTACATCCCCTTAGAAAACTGGTATAACCATAGGCAACAGAATGAGGTGGGCCACAGGTACCATGGCCCAACCAATATTTGCCGAATACAGCATCAGCAATTAGAGAGTGTTTGGAGCAGCACTGGATGTTGGTTTTTCTCTCCAACCAGATCGATGTCCACTGATCTAGGGTGTAGTTTGCTGGACTCCAAGAGTTGTTTATTCCAGCTGCCCTCCATGAGAATCCCAAATGCCCTCAGGCAAGAGTAGCTGCCCTCCATGGGGTTTTTATGTTCACTTCCTTTCTTTTTTAAGTGAGGAGGAAGACAAAGAGGAAAGCAACTCTGATGTGGGCAGCGGAGTGGGGTAGGGACCGGGCACCACCAGGTGTATCCAGAGTAGGAACTCCAAGAAACCTACAATCCCCAAGCTCACTAAATTTAATAATAAAATAGGAGATGAGCATATGATGAGACCAGGAGCTGGAGAGAGACCATCCATCCACCTGCTGAAGACAGAGAATACTGGCTAAACAGTGAGCTTACCATCCTATATATGACAGAGCTCACTTTTGGTATTCTCTATCTCTGCCTGCTGGTGGATGTTCAGAACCTATGTGTCTCTGGATTCATCTGCTCCTGAAATGCTGGTGCTCATGATTGGAGATTTTAGAAAAAGAATGGTTCGGGGCAGGGAGGCTGGAGCTAGGTTACATACTAGAAGAATCTCAACTGGGCAGACTGGATGGGTCAATTCCAACTTTTTCTGTCATCGACCGTGTGACTTTTTCATCTTAAATCATTCTTTTCTGAATAGTGTAAGAACACCAACAGTCACTACAGGTTCCTAGGGCCCTTGTGTACATCATAACAGGTTGTCACATGTTACCCTGTTCACTGCCTTCCTGGCTTGCAGCTACTGCTGGCTCAGATTTACAGTCTAGGGAAATGTGCAAGGAGAAGGCTTGGAGCATAAAGAGAGCAGCTACTTTAGTCATGGCAATGCCTGAGCAAACAAACACAGTAGGACAAGCAAGCTCCATGGCACTAAAGCTATAAAAAAAGGCAGGAAGGGCATTTTATAGGTATATTTGTAGGGGGAGGGGAAGAGAACCAACAACTCCTGCAGCTAAACTATCATGTTTCTAGATTACTGGCTTTATAATTATATCATTCAGCTTATGGAGCAAAGCACATTCATCATACGGATATCTGTAGCAGTAAACCCTTCCCAAGGAGTGCAAGGCTGGAAGAAGCACTCAAAAACCCTTTTGCTTCACTGGCAGTAGGACAGCGATACTTCTCCCATTTCCTAAATCTGAAAACACGCAGACACTTTTCTAAAAGAAACAGCACACTTTGATTTCTCCCAGTATGCCCAGATTGTCTCCCTTCCCTGCTAGGCTGTGACAAAATCTTAAATTATTGCAGAATTATTGCTTCTCACCTTTGCCTGGAGGCACACCTAGCCAGTCAGCTTATCAGGTCCACCGCCATGACTATGTATGAGATTGATCTGCATATCTAGGAGCCAGCTCTGTGGTGGCCAGTGATAGCAAGCTCCTTTACTGTGTCCAAGGAGAGGTAACTTGTATTGTATGTGGTAGCCCAATCATTTTGAAATACTGGCACTATGTTTGATTATAAGGAGTCAATATATCTGCAACCCCTGAAAACCCAAAGTTGCCACTAGGAGAGGTTTGAGAATCACCACTAGACCAGTGATTCCCAACCCTGTCCTGGAGGAACACCAGGCCAATCGGGTTTTCAGGCTAGCCCTAATGAATATGCATGAGAGAGATTTGCATATGATGGAAGTGATAGGCATGCAAATTTGCTTCATGCATATTCATTAGGGCTAGCCTGAAACCCCGATTGGCCTGGTGTTCCTCCAGGACAGGGTTGGGAACCACTGCACTAGACTATCCAAAACCCTCTCTCAATACCCCTCATCACATTGATAAAGGCAGCATTGCTTGGCGGGACTCTGTAAAAGGGAAACAAAGCCTGGCCTATATTGTACAACCGAAAATGTACCCAGAATACATATTGTCTCTGAATATAACTGGCCTTAGGTTACAACTGAAAAGGCAGGAGTTAAATCCCTTCTCTGATGGGTGCTTTTCCCTGTCAATAATTCTTGTGACAGAACCCTTGTAATTCAAGCACTTTCCACTGCTACTCCCACAAGCTGTCAAAGTACATTTTCTCTACTTACAGCTAATTACATACGAACCACAGTTATTTAAAAAAATGAATAAATAAAAAAGGGAGAGGAAGAAAGAGTATGTTTTTCCTTCTGCTGCCTTGTTCACAATAAAATGACATTCTGCCCTAAGCTTATGGACTGTTGCTTTAAAACACAGGCACCAGGTTAAAATCCTGATTAACAAGCTCATTCTTTCATTAACCCATGCTAATGTTTCTACTCAGACCAACAAAAGTCTCCATTCTTTAAAAACAAACTGCACATCGCCAGCACCACATCTTTGAACCAGTCCCATGGAAGCAGACTCCACCATCAACAATGTAAAAACTGTAGGGTGGTGGAGCTGGAGGCATGGGGGGGGGGGGGGGGGGGAGGAGAAAGGGGCACAGACAAAAAAAAAAAAAAAACCACCCAAATCCCTCAATACATTTTGTGATGACTGTAAGAGAAGCCTTACCTAAGGATTTCATGAGACTAGTACCAAAAGCAAAGTCTGCATTTAAATTGAGCTGAAGATTATACTCCACACGCTAGAGCCCCGGGGTTGTAATACGTCCCCTGTATCAGGCTAAGACTGCAAAGCTAAAGCACATTTAATAGCAGGCTGGCATCTTGCCAAGCGACGGAAGACAAAGAGAGCAGCGGGCATTCTGGTAGAGCTGCCATGAAGGGCTCTGATCCTTCACGGATGCATCCAAGTCCAATTTTCAGATTACCCATAATGAATATTCACAAGATTTATTTTTTTTTTTGTATACAATGGCTTTAGCTTATTGGATTTGAGGTTATCCAGAGCGAGTCGGCAACACTAGATAACCACAGGAAGATGTCCTTAGTTCACACTGCCACCAAACAGCTCTTGGGATCATCCCTGCTTTTACAGTAGCTCAATTTTTTATTTTTTTTTACATTAATTTCCTAGGATTTCCCACTTAGGAGCCAATGTAATGAAATGCAGTTTTTATTGTTTTAGGATCTTGCCAGGTACTTGTGATGTTTCCAGCATATTCCAGGATATTGGGCTTGATAGACTTTCAGTCTGTCCCAGTAAAGCAATGTTTTTATGTTCTTAGGCTTAGCACACAACTCAGCGCAGTTTCCAGGCACTATTGTATAAACTGTCATGGCTGCCCTAAGAGAAGTTTAGCACCCAAGACACCCCTGCACAAAGAACTGCCTAAATCAGAACACTGCCTACTTAAAATTTCAATGGTTAAAAAAGATATTAGCCGATAAACCGTGATGCAAAGAGGAACACAGAAGAGCAAAAGTTGCACAAGGTTTTGAATGGCTGGGGCTTTAGCACACATTCTGAAGAGAGGTATAAAACTAGCTTATTCTTTTGCAGAGTTAGGGTTTTGTGCCAGTTTCTTCTCTTTTGTTAAAGTGCGACAGAGCCACAACTATTTTCTTGATTTAAACTAAACTAAACCTTAAGTTTCTATACCGCATCATCTCCATAAAGATAGAGCTCGACACGGTTTACAGGTAATTCAATAAATGAGGGAAGGACATAATAAGAAATTAGAGGTTATGAAGAGGATAGCTAGCTTTACATTTTAAATAGATAGCTTTACGTTTTGGAGAAAAGCCTGGTTTTCAGATGCTTTTGGAATAATTGGAATGAGCCTAGATTCAGCAGTGGGGCAGGGAGGTTATTCCAAAGCTCAGTGAATTTGAAGAAAAGGGATTTCCCTAATTTAACTGCATACATAACATCTTTCAACGAGGGAAAAGATAATCTGAGTTTGTGGGCAGATTTGGTAGTGTCAGGACTCGAAGAATTCCAGGATAGTGGGATTAGGGGAGGAAGAATGCCATGTAGGATCTTGAAAATTAGGCAGGTACATTTAAAGTGAATCCTAGAAATCACTGGAAGCCAGTGAAATTTTGACAGAAGTGGGGAAACATGATCGAATTTGCTTTTTGCGAAGATCAACCTAGCCGCAGTGTTCTGGATCCGCTGAAGTCTTTACTGAATTAGCATTTTAAAAACAGGCCAGGAGATGAGAAACTGAGGTGAACAGGAATGCAAGGTTAAGGGGAAGGATGGACAATGTGATTGACTGCAGAAATCTATATATCACAGATATATACAGCTAGGGGCAGTAGTGTAGTAAGGGGGGGTAGGGTGGTGGCATCTCATCCTCTCCACCCACCCACCTCTTGAAATCTTCTCTGGCTATGAGTAGCACCTCCTCCCCTGCTACTTGCACCAGCCTTGGCTCTCCTACCGATGTCACTTCCTGGTGGCGGGGAACCAGGAAGTAACATCAGAGAGAGAACCAAGGATGGTGAGAGTAGAAGGGAGGAGGTGCTACTCATAGCCAGAGAAGATTTCAAGAGGTGGGTGGGTGGGTGGAGGCACAAGCAGGGGAGGCATTCTGCTCAGCGGTGCAGAGCGCCACCACCCAGGTGCCTCCTTCCCTCGTTACACCACTGGCTAGAGGTAAATTCTCAAAGAGTCAGCAAAAATTAGGGACTGGGATGATGCATGCTAAGGTGAATTCTATAGCAGCAGCTGTGTGTATAACTGCCATTACAGAATACTACCATAAGTCTATATTTGCATGCCTAACTTTCTTGAATTCAGACACAGTCTCTGTTTCCACCACCTCTTCTAGGAGACTGTTCCATGCATCTACCACCCTTTCTGTAAAAAAGTATTTCCTCAGATTACTCCTGAGTCTATCACCACTTACATCAGCTCAATAGCTGGCATAAATACTGTTTAAATGTAGGCAGTTATGCACATAAATGATTGCATTCTATAACCTGTGCACCTAACTACCAGACATGCCTCCAAATCACCCATGCCCCTCCCAGGTCTATGTTGCCCTTGAAGCTTCATACCTGAAATATGAGCTCGCAACTCATAGAATAGTGCCAAAGGCTAGATTCACTAAACTCACCGATCTGGGCGATCCGTGTCCAAGTCTTGCCGGGCGACCGATTCACTACGCCTCCTCATGCAAATTAATGCAATCAGAGACATGCCCCACAGCGCCCCCCTCGGATTGCTGCAGAGCGATCCAGACGCATGTGCAAACCAACTTCTTTGCCTGTAGATGTGGTCTGCGCATACAGTGGCTCTCCGAACAAGCGAGGTCAAAATAGGAGTGGGGGGGGGGGGCTTTACTGAAACAGAGCACGTTTGAACAGAAAACATTGCAGCCAGGAACAGAACACGCTTTTAACCCACAGATTAAAACCGCGGGCTTGCACTGCAAGGAAAGGCGGCAGAGAGCAGGAGAGTTGGCAGAGCTTACCTTCTTGTGCTTTTTGCACAAGGGAGATATTTTTAAAATGTTTTGTTTCAGGGCAGCAGGACAGTCGGCAAGAACATGAGCCACTGGTCCTCAGCAGTAGCTTCTTTTTGGATCGGCCAGCCCAATCAGTGTTCCTTTGTTGGTTTAGTGAATTGCTGCCTTCTTTACTTTGAATGCAATTTCCCCTCATTTGCATGTGCGGATCGGATCAGGTATGGATCGGATCGGGCAGAAGGTTTGTGAATCAGGTAGGGGTCACAAACTGGTTGCAAACTGGTCGGGACACAATTGGTGAGCTTAGTGAATCTAGCCCTTGGAGTAGTTAAGCGTATAACTGCTAACTAGTACTAATTATAGCCAACAATTGGCAGTCAATTATTGAATTAAGCTAGGCACACAACAGATTTTATTCTATAACTTGTGCATACAAATTTGTGGCTAGTCAGAAACTTGAATGCAAAAGTTTACAAAATTAGGGGGCTAATGCATGTATATGTGCATACGTGTCTCCAGGTCTCAGAGCAATTTCTGCATAAAATATTGATTCTGCTAACACAGAACTAGAACACGTGCACTAGAATTGTAGGCATGCTTCCACAGTGACTGCCGTGCTCTCTGTGTTTGCCACACACTTTTTGCATATATTGTTTACTGTTTCAGGTATAAATTTATTAGTATTTTTTAGGTGAAATCTGTTTTTTTATTAAGCAACAAACTACAACAAGTACAAACATCGGGCAAAAAGTCAAATATAGAAGACATGGCTCCCCTCCCCAAGAGGACTGGACTCATGTCCTCTCAGGTTACAAAGCGCCCCACCCCCCATATCTCCCCCAAAAGCAGACCCCCTCCAGAACCCCACACCCCAAACCCCCCGTCCCCCAGATCAGACAGGCAGAATGGAATACAACTGCAGTCTATTCAAGATACGACTACGAACCCGGGGAGACAAACTGTCCAAATAGGGAGTCCAAATATGAACAAAGTCTCTGCTCCGTCGACGAGAGGAAGAAGCCAGCATGGCCTCCCAGCCTAGAAGGTCATGTAATTTATTCCTCCAGTACCAGAAGGAGGGAGGAACATCTGCCAGCCAGAAATTCAATATACACTTTTTCCCAAAAATATAACATTTGCTCAAAAACAGTTTCTCCGTAGAGAAATAAATAAAAATGAGCGAACAACATATGATATGCAGAGACAGGAACAGAAACCCGTAGGAGACCCTGAAGAAAGGAAGCCAAGGCCCCCCAAAAGCTCTGAATACTCTCACAATCCCAAAGACCATGAAAGTAAGAGTTCACCTCCGCATGACAGGTGAGACAGTATTGGGTGTCAACACATCCCATATGGTAGGCCCGGCTCTGGGAGGCATACGCTCTCAACAAGGTCCTGAAGTGGCACTCTCGAAGCTCCGCACTATGCACCAAAGTAGGGATACTGCGAATAGCCCGAAGCAAAAAACCCACCCCCGAACTCCCACCCCAAATCCTTCTGCCACACTTCAGCACACGGCTTATCATATCTGCCTCTTAAGTGGAATAGGCCTGGCACCATGCACCTTCATTCACATCACCCTGTCCCTGCTCACTTCTAGTCTAGGCATGACCCTTCACTACAGCATCTGTGAACGTTTCCTCAAAAAAGCCCGGTAGTTCAAGGAGCAAAAACCAAGCTCAGGAATCAAACCTGGATCTCGCACAGAACCGATTCGTACATTTGCTCCTAAAATGGCAGGTGGTAGGGTATTCAATGTGTGCAGTTTTGCTTCACTCGGCAACAAGGAAAGAACAAATTCTCCTAAGAGCTAACTAACCTGGTTCCAGTGTCTTGGGACAATCTACAAAGCAGGCAAGAAACAGACAATATTACATGGGTGAAACAGCTCAGTATGAAATCAAGAAATTCAGAATAGTTTTTCAGGGAGACACAATGACTCCAACTTTATTTTCACTAACCTTTAACACAGCCGTTCTCTACACCCATTTCAAACTAATCCATGCCATTGCGCATACAAAAAAAATCTTCCAAAAACTTACTCTACAACCTTCAAAAAACTCACAAACTGTAGCTAGCCAGTAACTAAACTCTACAGTTCATGCTTCTTTTAAACACCAGCTGTGGCTTTTAAAAATATTGCTGGATATTAAATGCTAGGTACTGTTCGGACAGCAGTGCTGAATACCCAGGTAGGCCATGACCTGCTTAAGTATCAGACAAAGGCAATATCCAACAAAGGACATCAGTTTTTCTGTCTTCAGCTATCTGGTGTTGAATACTGCTACTATTCAAATAATTTTCCCTCATTACACCGCACATTACCCAGATAGTGTCACTAAAAATCATTACAGAGTGCCCTGGCACTATCTTGGTATTGTCACTGAAAAATCGATGGATGGTCCTGGTCAAGGGTACCCAGAGTGCTTTTGAATGCCTCTTGGGCGACTGTCCCTCTCAGCCAAGCCTAATTATGGTGCTACTTGATTCCTAAAATGCCATAGTTTCCCAAGGAGGTGAGGACATGTTCTGAATCCCTGCCATCCATTTCCCATCACCAGTAAATGGCTGGACAAGGTAGGCCGCAGCGTTCCTCATGCACTAAGCGCCAAACGTACACAACAAATAATGTAATTCTGTGTTAACGTGTGATGGACAGAAAGCTAACCTACCGCACTCCAAAAGCACAGGGCTGTATTTAACAGAGAAGACTTTAGCCCCAGTCAGATAGAGGAACCAGTCTGAAGGCAAGGCGACCTCTAATGAGACTGAATCATCGCACAGAAGAATCGCCACTTAATGTTCTTTAAGCCATATAATACAAGATGGGATAGAAAAGACAAAACAGAGCAGGGCACATTCTTTATACCCAGTGCAGTATAACACAGCGAGACACCCAGACTGAGTTTGGAAGACGGACGGATCTAACCAGTCTGCTAATGCTTTCCAGTCTTAATGGTAAAGCATGAAAAACTGGGGATTTATGACTCCCAGGAAGCATTCAACTGGTTAAATCGAATGGCCAACAGTGGCTCGGAACAACACGGCTTGGAAAGTTTAAATCAGCTTCTTTGCCTTTTAGGTAGAGTATCAGAGGCTTGGACTCTTGAAACACCTCCATATCTGGAGATATTCAGTCTCAAGCGTTTGCAGACATAGCCATGCAGCTCTTTTATGCTATAATGTAGTGCCCTCTTTCAGCCAGACTTATTGATCACCACAGCACTTCAGACAGGCTTCAGCTGCACAAGGGAATCTCAGCCATCCATGTGCCGAAGAGCAACCTACAGCCCGAGGCCTGCCCAAACGAGAAGCACGGAAGGGATCTTGACAACACAGAGGCATCACAGGAATTCTGCCAAACCCACAAGGTACCCTGATATTTATACAAATGAGATTTGTCCCATGATTTGTCCTGTGATATAGTGTGTATCCTCCAAATTTCAAAGATTAGAGCAAGAGTTCTCAGACCAATTTTAGGACACACCAGCCAGTCAGGTCTCACAATGAATACATATGAGAGATACGTCTGCAAGGAGACAGTGTATGCAAGCTTCTCTCATGCATATTCATTGTGGATATCCTGAAAACCTGACTGGCTAGGAATGTCCCAAAGTCTAGGCTGAGAATCACTGGATTAGAGGCTTAAAGGATTTCCCTTATATACACCAAGCTTTCCTCTGGGGCAATGTCTCCAAATGGGTTAGGTTTTGCACATACCATGACAGCAATGAACCTAAATCCTAAGTCAGGGTATGTGTAATATAATCTCAATATCTCAGATTTATGGTTTACAATCTCCATAGTACTTGCCTCATGTCCAAGACAGCTTGTACTTCTAATGTTCATAATCACAATACATTATATATCTACTTTTCATCTTCACCGCTTACCAGATTTTAGTCTTAATTTTTTTCACCAGTTTCTTTCATTTCTCTCACATCTAGTGCAAGGGAAACAATGAAAGGGAAAGGTGAGGAGACTTGACATGTTAGGACATGCCGCCTTTATTTTTCTCTTTCCAACATAATGAATCCTTGGAAAGGAATTGTATATCAAGGAATTGAAAAAAAAAAAAAATTCTTCATCTAGATGAGGGCAAAGGAAAAATTGTGTCTTACCTGATAATTTTCTTTTCTTTGGTCAGTGTCATTATTCTAAATCAGCAAGTGTTCTCTCTTCCTACCAGCAGATGGAGGTAGAGAAAACTGAATTCCACCAGTGACAACACCGGTTATATAATTTGTGATACTCTCCGGAACAATCCAATATTTTTCTATATCTTCCAAGCAGGTTGTGTGGTAGTTCTCTATCCCTGACCTAGCTCCCCCTCTCTGCTGACCACAGCCACACAGGGTGGTTGAGCCCTAAGCCTAACAACTGCTCCCAAGTCACAGACTCAGGACAGTACCTGTTTGAGCTCAGAGTTTGGCTCTGCAGCACCCAATTGCACTCCTTGGTGTCACTGGATGAGGCTTTGACTTGAAAAAAATGTTCATCTGGATGAAGACAAAATAACTTTCTAAAACTTTAAGAGAATGGGTCCAAATTTGAAAGGCAGGTGAAGAGACAGATTTCAAAAATAAGCCAACCAGACCTGGGGGTTGCAGAGGCAAAGCCCCATTCCCCACAAAAAGAGCCACCTAATGCATTTCTGTGGGAGAAGCCGGTCCAGCAGCTGCAACATACAAATATTGTTGCTATGTATCATAGTGGTTCTCGAACTGCACATTTCAGACTGCCCTCTATTCTCATTTTTCTTGGTCACAGACATACACCCAAGCAAAACAGATCCATGCATTAGGTATGTACAAGTAGATATGTATAAGCAAGTAGACTGATTATATATTATAGGCAGAAATAAGAAAGAGGATTGGTTTAACAGGGCTGTATTGAGAACCAGCTCAGAAAACACTAACTGTATTGTAACACCTTTACAAAAGCAGAAGTACTGATTGAGGTTTAATAATGTATAATAATAACAACTTTATTTTTACATACCGCAATACCACAAACAGTTCAGAGCGGTTTACAGAGGACGAGACTATATACAGACAGCGATATTACACAAAACTTTCGAAATTACATTAGCATGTTAAGAGTAATCAGATTTATCTGGAAATGTTTTAGAAATACATCAAAGCAGAAATGGAGTCAAAGAAATTTATCAAAGAGATAAGTTTTGATTGACTTCCTAAAAGTTTGATAAGAAAGTACGTTAAACAATTATTCCATTTGCCTGCTTGGAATGATAATGTTCTATCAAGGAATCTCTTGAATTGATTACGGTTTACTAATGTCTGTATTGAAACCATCTCAAGAAACACAAACTCTGTATTGTAACACCTTTACAGAAGCTCATATAAACTGCTCTGAATTGACTCCCCCAGTCATTAACAGCGGTATAGAATCTTCCAATAAACAATAGGCACACCTACACATATCCACATATATGCATGCACTAACACAAAGTGAAGGGTCAGAAATAATTCCACGAGGCATGCTCTGAGGGGCCGATTCTACAAACAGCGTATTAAGTTAGGCAGCAGTAGATGAAACAGTGCTGTAATTGACTGTGTCATTTAAAACTAATTAAAAAGTTGTTTTTTTAAAAAAAAAGGTAGTCGCCTGCAAGCGCCTTCAAAGATAGGCATTCAGTTCTCATCCATAGAGGTGCCTACAGGCACCTATGTCAAAGGCAGGCCTTATTTACACCAGAAGTCGATGCAAGTGTCTCTATGGAAGTGATTCTTGTTGAAAGTGGGTGCCAGAAATGTAGATCTGTAAAACTCTGGCCTACATTTCTGGCACCTACTCTGGAGATGCCCGCTATTCTGTAAATGGTGCTGTCATGTGACTGACACGCAAACAGCACTACTTTTCTGGGCAGCCGCCAACTGCGGCATTGTTTACAGAATCCAGCCCTGAATGCTTTCCACAACACCATCTTCCCTTCTGTTACATCCCTTTTTCTGCTGGGCTACTCTAGTGATTCATCCATATATTTCTCCTCTTCTTCCATTCTCTGCTTCTATAAATAATCATTCCTGTATCCTCAGCTCATTAACCCAGGGAAAATCTTTTGGCTCCTCTCTTTTCATCTGCACATATCCAACAGATTGCTAAAACCTATTGATTCTAACTCCATAAAATCACCAAAATCTGTCCCTACCTTTCTGAACACATTACCAAAAATCCCTTATCCACATTCTCAATTCCCATTCAGACTACTGCAACTTCCTCCTTACAGTTTAGTGGGGCACCTGTATCTCTCCTATAATATCTCTCCTCTTCCATCTGATCAAAAGTCTGTTGCATGACTTATCTTCCGCCAGTGTCGCTACATTCACATAACCCCTTCTTAAGCTGCTCCATTGGTTCCCTATCTGTTTTTGTAAACAGGTGAACTCTTACTGACTGCACCAGGGTGGGGCCTGAGGTGCTGATTGGTGCAGTTTAAGGCCTCTCCTGTAGGTGGGGCCTTAGACATCTAGGCTAATCAGAGCTTTAGGTCCCTCCACGGATGCAACCGGGGAGAGGCCTAAGACGCTGACTGGCCCAGACGCCTAAGGCCCCTTCTATGCTGTGAAACCTAATGATTGAATTGTATAGCTTCCTTAATGTTTGCTATATACAGCAACACCTACTCAATGAACTGGTCACTAAATGTACTGCCACCCAGTGATAAGAAAGGAAAGTGATGTCTAATGCCTTGTTACACAGGCACTGTAAAATCCTTTGGCATTTGTTGACAGCGACATCTAATGACTAGATATATTATCACACACAGTTTTATTTTATTATTCTTTCCAGAGCATCACTCTATTCAACTCATCTCACCTCCTCCTCTCCAAGAGCGCGCACACACAGGCAACACAGACAAAAGCACATACAAGCAGAAACATGCATAGGGGTTGCCATGTTGTGCATGCTTTAACTGTTTCAAATTGTCTCTAGTACAAAAGACGAAGTATGTAAGAGTTTTGTTGTTTTTTGTTTTTTTACAACTGCATCATTTAGAGAATTTTCTAGAAAAACACTTCTACTTAACTCCATGTGGGAAAAAAAACTCTTCAAAGATGGTACATAGGTTATTTGCCATTAAACAGGCCACAATATGAAGCAACCAATGCTGTTAAAGTCTACACACAAAAACCTACAGAGAGTTGGCTGGCTCTAGTCAACTCTCATGACCTCTCCCTTGGCTGAGAAGAAATAGACCTGTTGTGTCCTACAGAGCCATAGCATTTTCCAAGCAGGTCCAGACGAACAGTTACTCACACAATAATATAACAGAAATCCAAAAGAGGAGACAGCAGCTACTGTGATTTTATTTTTTTTAACTGTCTTAACAGAAACTCCTCCTCCTCCTCTTCCCTCTAGCTTTTCGCAGAGAGCGAGACAGCACACCAGGTCTACAATGGAAAGCAGCAGCTGCTCAGAGGCTACAGGCATGTACAGTGGGGGTCCATTATCAATAGCCTCTTTCCCTTCCCCAGCACTAACAAGAATACAAGAACATTATTTTTCTATGCCTCGACATGTCCTCACCCACGAGAGTCGCTCCAGTTATAAGAACACTGCCCGCATAGAGAAGAATGTAACTCCCACCCCCTACCACATATTCTTACATAAAGGGGTATGGACTCTCTCCAGCAGCCACTATCACTGTTGCTGCTGCAGAGAATATCAAAGGCATGTCAAGGGGCTTTTCATGTAAGCAGCTCTTAACGAGAGGGAGGAGAAGAGGGCACAGGCATGCACGCGCGTGCATGCACACACACACACGCATAAAATGAGATTTCCATCGATTGAAACAGGTGCCTTGGAAATGAGGCTGCAGAGCAAAGGCTTCAGCCCTGGCAGGTTATATTTCACAGCTCAACCCAAGCGCATCGACACACACAGCCAGTTTACACAACACATCACATGAAATACTGTATATACTCGAATATAAGTTGATCCAAATATAAACCGAGACCCCCATTTTTCCCCCCATAAAAGGAAGAAAAATGGTTGACTCAAATATAAGATGGAGGCTTAATATTCAAGTGCCCTGCCAGGATCTGCACCCAGCACCCCTCCATCACTGCCCATCTCCCTCCCTCCTGATGCCTTGCAGGGCTCCACCAGGCTTGCCGCAGGACCTGTTGGTCCAGTGGTGAGCCGGGAAATGAGGGATCCCCTGTCCCAGTCAAATCCAAAAAATACGCTGCGCAACCCCCCCCCCCCCCCAACTCCTCAGCAGCCTCGTGCTGGGCGGGAAAGGAGGAACCCCTTCTGAACTTGATGCCACACCTCCTTCCTACCTCCCCCACCTACCTTTCAGGTCTCTAGGTAGCCAACTGGTGCACTGAGCAGGAGCAATCTTCCTGCCCTCCTGCTCCATTTGAGCCAGCGTCCTTGAATGGAGCAGAGGGCAGGAAGATCACTCCTGCTCCGTGCACTGGCTGGCTACCAGGGACCTGAAAGGTACGTGGGGGAGGTGGGAGGGAGGTGTGATTGTCAAGTTCAGCAGGCACAGGAGGCAGAAGGGTGCACACAGGGGGAGGGGGAGGGTTTTGGATTCATCCGGGACGGGAGACAAGGGGATCCCTCATTTTCTGGATCAGCAGGTCTTGCGGCTGGCCCTGTGGAGGCCTGCAACATATAAGCAGAGATCCCCATTTTGGGGCCTTTTTTGGGCCCAAAAATCTCAGCTTATATTAAAGTATGTACGGTACATCCAAGCACAGCTAAGCTGTGCCAACCCAAGCTCCTGTGTTCCCCAGAACACCAGAAGGGGAAAAGTGGAAATGGGAGGGGGCAGTTTTACAACAAAGGGACTCGGACAGGGCTCTCACTAGACTAGAACCAGGGATAAAAACGTGACATTGTACCATATGTCCTATATTCTGTAATCAGCTTTCCTGGATTGCTTATTTGTTTTCATGTCTTTACTAGATTGTAAGCTCTTTTGAGCAGGGACTGTCTCTTCTATGTTTTGATGTACAGCACTGCACATGTCTAGTAGTGTTATAGAAATGATTAGTAGGAGTACTATGTCAAACATTTGAGAAGGAGGGAGAGTTGATTGGTTTTTTTTTTTTTGTTTGTTTTTAACTTACACCATTCTAGTAAAATGCAGAAAAATGGAAGAAACCCTTTGCCCCAAACTCATAACCAAAAAGTGTCCAGTGTAGCAAATGTATAACTGTTCTCCCTTCTCCTCCACCTGGTCATGATTTCAACGGTTTAACACAAACCACTTGACATCTGCAAGAGGAAATCTACCCTCAACAGCCATTTCAAGTAATGCTCTCCTCTCCCATTCCAGAGCCCTGTTACATTTCAGAGTCTTTCTTCATACTGTACATTATCTTTCAATATTTCAAACTACTTTGCTCCCCTACACATAAAAATGGTAAAGAGATGTCTTCTGGCAGGTTACAGAGATATTATCACTTAAAGCCTTGTAAATGCTTTGAAGAAAATTGCACTTTTTTTTTCCTCTGAAGGGCTGACACCATTCAGAAACCCTGAAGGAGGAACCCTCAGGCAGGCATACAATAGACCCAAAGGCAAGCATACCGGGTAGAGAATGACACGAGGATAAATTTGTCCCCCGTCCCCATAGGAACTCAATTTCCCCGTCCCATCCCCATGAGTTTTTTTCTCTGTCCCTGCCCCATTTCTGTAAGCTCTGCCTTAACTGCACAAGCCTCGAACACATATGATTTTAAAGTGTTTGAGGCTTGTGCAGATGAGGACGGAGCTTGCAGGCATGGGGCAGGGACAAGAAAAGAAAAGAACTCGTGGGGACGGGAAAATGAGTTCCCGCGGGGACGGGGAAAAATTTGTCCCCATGTCATTCTCTAATACCGGGTTCTAGAAAGATCCAAGGTCTCAGCCGCAACAATGCAGAAGAGAGAGGGATAAAAAAACAAACCAACCAAAAACCAGAGAGGAAAACCAAATATTTGTGAATGAACGCACATGGCTCCATAACAGAGCAGTTCTGATTCATCGTGAACACTCCCCTGCCCCCCACCCCCTGAAATCAATCCATTTGGACACATTACTTGGAAAGAATTAGAAAAGGAGAACCATTTCTCAAGGGAATCGATGATTCAGCACAGCAGTAAGAAAAGTCATTACGAGCTAACATCCATTCGCCAGCCCATGTGAAATGAGCTGTGGTCTGAGCTCAGCTCCCAACGGGCCCATGGCCATATCAGTAAAGCCACCGTCACAATTAACACTAAATGACAATTGACTGCCCATTGTAGCAAAGTTGTCAAAAACGGAATTAAAGAGGAAAGAGAACTAGTGTCTCTCCCCCCCCCCTCAACCATTAGAGGTGGTCCCTCTCTCCACTAAATACTCACAAGGCAGAGCCAGAAGGATGTCAAGCCACACCAAATAGTCTCAGCATAATGAGAACATTTTCACAGAATGGCCAAATATAAGCGAGCTCTGGTACAGGCTATCATGCATGTTCCAGCAAAAGCACATGCAACGGTGAAATAGGAGACAGGGGCTTAGTGCCAGGATCCTAAGTAAAGATTCTCATCAGTAATTCAAGGGCAGATGCTAGATAATCGGTAGCAGATTTATAGTTGAATGGCACGGAACTCAATTTCCCCCATCCCGTTCCCGTGAGCTTTGGCTGAGGCTTGTGCAGATGAGGACAGAGCAGGCAGGAATTGGGCAGGGGCAGGAAAAGAACTCACGGGGATGGGACGGGGAAAATGAGCTCCTGCGGGGACGGGGAAAAATTTGTCCCCGTGTCATTCTTTAATTTATACCCCTGGATGTCCTTAGGCATGAAGAAAGCTGACTGATTTTGCCTTAGGCATATTAGGGGTTAGCCTAGAACACCAAGGTTTTGGGATCAGCAAAAAGTAGGAAACCTCTATGTTTACTGGCATAGGGAAGAGGGTGGCGCAGTGTGGCTCAGTGGTTAAAGCTATAGCCTCAGCACCCTGGGGTTGTGGGTTCAAACCCACACTGCTCCTTGTGACCCTAGGCAAGTCACTTAATCCCCCCATTGCCCTAGATATATAAGATAGATTGTGAGCCCACCGAGACAGGCAGGGAAAAATGCTTGAGTACCTGAATAAGTTCATGTAAACTGTTCTGAGCTCTCTTGGGAGAACGGTATAGAAAATTGAATGACTAAATAATAAATTGATATCATGTCCTATCTTGGTGCAGCCGTCCATGTTTAAGCCAGGGCAAACATTTTTCTAACTTGCTGAAAATCAGCCACGTCAGCCCATGAGTTTTTAAAAGTGCTTGCAATGCTGGCACTGGGCTGGTGGTAGAGCTCATTCCCCCAGCTGCCTTGGCTCAATGGGCCTGCTTCAGGCCAGCTTTGGCCCCTCCCCCCCAGCACAAGTAAGATAGCGCCATAAAGAAATGGGAGATGGAACAAGAACATTTCCTTGTAGAGCACAATGCCACGGAAGTGACCAGAACCTGCAGCACCAAACCTCCCTCCATCTTGTCAATGACCCCGTCTCAGAGAGCAGTTGCTGGCGGGGACAAAATTGGGACAGCAAGACAATAGGGTATGGATACCACCTCAGACTAGCTTTTTATTACTGTCAGCTCATGAAGGTGGCATGAAGAAAGGAATGAACGTGGGGGGAGAAAGGAAAAGGGATTGGACTTATATACCACCTTTTTGTAGTTATACAACCACACTCAAAGTGGCTTACATACAGTACTTCAAGCATTTTCCCTATCTGTCCTGGTGAGCTCACAATCTAATCTAAAGTACCTGGGGCAGTGGAGGATTAAGTGACTTGCCCAGGGTCACAGGGTTTGAACCCGCAACCTCAGGGTGCTGAGGCTGTAGCTCTAAGGGACAGAGTGTAAAGGGGGGAGAGAGAGAATGAGGGAATGTGGGAAGGGAAGTGGAGGGACACAACAAGATGGACTGTGCATGCAACCATTTGCTTGAAGTGCTGCTATCACCGTGGGGCTCAGGTTCCCTTTTGCCATTATTAATAGATGCAACAGGGGAGAAGTGCTAAGTGGAATGAGAGAGGACACAAGCTCTGCCAGAGCTGCTGCCACCAGAGGTGTAACAATGGGTGAGAGGGAGAAGTCGTTTCCTCTAACATCCTTGACCTGGCCCAAAGTCTCAGAAGTTACAAAGAACCTCCCTGTCCTGTTTATTAGCAAATTGGATTATTAACTAGCCAACAACATCAAAGAATTACAGGGACCCAAGGGATGTCACTAACTACACAACATACGAACGAATACACTTACCAAAATATGAAAATCAGGCATACAATACTGACAGTCTGAGTTAAACTCAATTGCTGGCCTCCAAAGACTGCAGGAAACCTGCAAGTCATTTGCTGACCTCTTTGCACGTTTTTGAAGCCAGCCAAATTGAGCTCTTCAGTCTGTGCTAGGATAAAGCCAACATGTATATCAGATACCAGAGGACAGACCAGACAAGGCCTTTAATTCTCCTCACCCTCACTCAGTAAACAAGAGGAGCGCCAAAACATTAAAACAAAACCACCAGTACTTGCATCTGGAATGAGGTATTCCCTGCTGCGGCTGATGAAATGACTGAAACATCTAACCATGCAGCATCTGCGGAGGCTTGGGAAACCACAGGGAGAGAGCACACAATACGGCAGAGAGCAAAAGGCAGAGCTCCAAGGCACAGGCAGCCTTTCAGCAGCTCCACAGGAAGCTGCAGCTAGGCCAAATTGTGTGTCGATCTAGCCTGGCAAATGCCAGCACCTACTTCAAGGAGGGTAATACACGGTTCCCCCCATTCTTTGTTCCCATTAATGCAGAACCAGACCCACACATTTTCAGGTCCCCTCCCCCCCCCCCATAGCTGGCACCACTACATACAGGCACACTCTGTATACACTGGAGACTGTGACGTCAGTCACTAAAAAGAAAGCAGGTGCTGCTAGCTCATAAAATGCCTCCTGCTCATTATTATTTCTACAGCACTCCAAAATGTATGCAGTGCTATATAAATACATGTAAATGAGAGCCCCCCCCCCCCACAAGGTAGAGCTTACAGTTTAGTTAAAACAGACAACTAAAGGCAGCAGTAACAGAGCTGGGACAACAAACCCACCACACTCCCTGTCCCAGCCTCACCTCCTACCTGTAATGTTGCCTCATGATCGTTGTTTCTGTTTCTCTCTAACTCTTCTGGCAGTGCCTGATTCCAGCTACAACTAAAATCACATGCCCAAAGGGACAGGAAAGGGTAGGGCTACCAAGGGCAATAGGTTTACTATTCCCAAGCTACTGCTGCCACCTACTGCCAGTGGTGACAGCCGAGAGAGAAAAGAAGCAGGGGTAGAAAAGCCAGAGAAAGAAAGAGGGGGGGGGGCTGGAATAGACAAAGCAATGGATATACTCATTCCGTTAACATGTTTCTCCAATCAAACACACTATGTATTTTTTTCTTCCTTATTTTAATTATTCACATGAAGAAAAAAACACTGCAAATGAGATCAATCAGGTTTTAAATTTTAAGAAACCATGAAAAAAGATTTGATGCTGAACTGCTGATCTGTACTTTAAAGTTATAGGCAGTGTCATCTTACCTTCTCTACCTTGATCTTCTTCATGGTCCGGCACTCACTTTCTAGCTCCTCTGGCTCCGGCTTAATTCCCAAAGGATTTAGAATTGCACCAGGGTCTATGGCTATACTCCCAAGCTGCTCTGGGGTGGCCGTTTCTGCAGTCGGCCCACCATCATACTGTCCAACCCTCACGCCCAGGACCAAGGGCTGAAGAACGCTGGCCTCTTTCTCAGCAATGGCCCCCACCACCTCGATTCGCTCCTTCTTATTTTTAGATGATCCGCTCTCCTTATCCTTCTTGGAACCAGCTGTACTACGAGCAGCCTTGGTGCCCTTCTCTGAACCCTTTGGGGTGCCAGCTCCAAGCCCGCTTGAGTTGGCACCTTCACCTGAGCGTCCTTGTGTCTCTTTTTTGCCACTGCTTCCTCCCTCACTTGTAGAGAAAAGAGAGGCCGTTTGAGCAGTCTTGCCACTATCTTTGCTACTCTTGTTCCTTTTGGACTTTGATTTGGCCTCTTTGCCTTGCGGGCCTGGCACCGGTGTCACAAATTTGATATTTTCCGGCAATGTAGCTACAGCATTGGGTGCAGGGAGCCCTACTTCTTTGGAACCGGACATCTCGAGTTTCTGCTGATCCTTCTCCAAATCTGCATCCAGGTCAATGATTAGATTGCCAACACCAATATCCCACTCATCCCCACTATCATATGTCTCAACTGAATTTGCATCCACTCCTTTCCCTCCAGAGGCTCCACCGCTCAAGGACATCTTAGAGTCAACCAGCCACTTCCAGGTCCAAGGTGGTGCCCTGCTCCCACCACCCTCCCAAGTTTTTGGACTGAAGGGAGCAGTCGCAACTAGGTCCTCAGGCCTTCAAATGTTAAAATTTTCCCGGTTAACGACATCATTGCTGAAAAGAAAGGAGATGAAGAATATTGATAGTTAGAAAAAAAAAATAACTGCTGGAAGGAATCTACTTTCAGCTATATATCTGTACATGCTAGCAAAATACAGCAGAGGAGGCCATCCACTCGAGTTATCATAGCAAGATGTATCACAGTTTGGGAATGTCATCTAGAGGATGCTAAAGGGTGTGCTACAGGGGCTTTACCAATCATGTTAAGATAGCAAGCAAATTTCTCTTCCAAAGGAGGGGGGGGGTGTCAACCATAGTTTATTATTTATATTCCACCTTTATACAAGGCAGATTACAACATTACATACATAATTTAAAAATACACAAGACACTTAAAACCATGATGAACCTCTTCATAAAGGCAGTTAAATAAATAAATGGATGGATGGACCTCAAGAGTCACAATCTGATTGGGTTTTCAAGATTTCCACAATGAACACGCATCAGATCTATTTCCATACAATAGAAGCAGTGCATGCAAATCAATTTTGGCCACATTCATTGTGGAAATCTTGAAATCCCAATTGGTTGTGGCTCTTGAGTACTGTGGTTACCCACACCTATACTATACCCTGGGGACTAACATCTCAAGACGTTATTATTAAAGTAGAGGCCTCCACTGGTGTGACACTATGTGAGGCATTGTCTACCCAAAGCATTACAGCAAGCAAAGGCCTCTTCAGGGGTCTACAGATACTCATAAATGCAGACAAAGTTAGGGCATACTATTTTTGTTTTTACCCTATCTGTGTGCTTACTGGAAGAGACTCAAATGTGAAGTGCATTGTCCGCAAGTTAAACTCTCTACACTTGCAGTAATGTGTATTTACTACGCATATAAATAAAATTAAAGATTTTATTTCCACAGTGTAAAAATGCAGGTGAAAGCAGAAGAATAGATAGAATTCACAGCAGGTCATAAAAGAAGCAGAAGAAAACAAAGCAATTACTACGCACAACCAAAGGCATTTGGAGGTCAGAGGGCAGATGAATAAGTAAAAGCATCAGGACCAAAATCAGAAGCACCCAGGATTGTCCTGACCCACTTTCTAGATTCTCTCAAAGAAGTGTGACGTATTAGGTAAACCACACTCAGATTGTTTCCTTCTTTCTAGGGGAGACAGCCAGGTTCCCTCATCAAGACCTCTTTTGCTCTTCAAGTCAGTTAGGCCTAGGGATGCTGTGAAGACTACGTCCACAGTCTCCCTTCCCATCCTCTAAGTGTCGCACCACTCAATGCTCAATAGCACATTAGTACCACATTCTAAAGGGAAGCACAATTTGTGTCTCTCAGTTTGTGGTCCTTCACTGCCATTACTGGACTACTTGGATATGGGTTTAAAAAGGGAAAATACCAGACAGACACAAATGGGGGGTTTATGGAGCTAATTCCAAACTCTGTTTCCTATTCAGCTAGAAGCCTTAAAAAACAAAAGGAGAACTGTCAGATTTTTTTTTTAAACCCACAAAAACACACAAATATTGTTAAATGTAGAGTAAACATAAGTAGTGCCAATTCACTGCACACCACAAGAATCAAGAAGAGATTGCAAATATGCATTGTACGCACTCGGATAAGCACTTATAAAATTTCAAACTCCTCTCTCTAGACTGGTCTGACAAGACTAATCCCATACACACACAGGCTATGCGTATTGCAATAACTATTAGTATAGCCAGTGTGTGCGTGGGGGGGGGGGATTAATCATATACTGTATATGTTAACATTAGGAGCATGTACACACACAAAGCGCCTACTTTTTATGTAATGCGTGATTACCGTTATTTGAATATTTTTTACTGCTATAATTGTCTATTACCTAAACAATATACATAGCCAGTGGGGGGGGGGATTAATCATATATATGTTAACATTAGGAGCATGTGCACATACAAAGTGCCTACTTTTTATGTAAAGATATACCTCTAATGGCTATACATAAAAACCGGATTTACTTCGTTGATTAAATATCAAAAAACATCCAGTTGAGATAATCGTCACACACTCATAAATAGGTGCTCATAAAGGAAATACTTTGATACTCGATCCTCAGAGGGTAAATCTCCCATTGGCTCAAATGGACAAAGCCCACCGAACCCGATCTTCATAGGATCTCATAGGATCAAAATATATCACGTATATTTTGTCTAATCTTTTTTTTATATATATAAATTCAATAGTTTTCATATAAATAGTGAATATAAAACATTCACTTAGCTTGTGAATTTTATTTTAAAGAGGGGAGCGCCTCCACCAACATGTCCATGTCTCCCACGCCTTCCCCAGGGCCGAGGCTCCCCTAATATATTGTGTTACTCCACCGAAAACGCTCCGTTTGTTGTGCTATCATACTGATTAGCACAACAAACGGAGCAGTATGATAGCACAACAAACAGAGCATTTTCTGTTAAGGTGATTTAACTCCGGTCACAAGGAGCTCCAGTGAGAACTGAACCCAGCTCCCCTGGATTTCAGTCCACTGCATTAACCATTAGGCTATCTCTCCACTGGTTCTGCTTTATCTTCAGTTCCCTACACACGGGGAGGGTTGTAGGAGAAATAAGTCCTTCAGAACCCCATAAACCCAACAGGAAATCACCCTGTAACTGCACTCTACCTCGCCAGGCCTAAATACATTATATCTGTAATATGACCATAACACTGCCAGTCCCCACAGAGAGCCGAGACTCAAAAACAATCCCCAATATTCTATACTGCTTGTTCTCTCACATTCCCATATCACAATCATATCCAATTTCTTCCAGTCCCATCTGACTTCTTTACACGACACTATTACTATATAATGTGTCTGTTTGCACCCTGAACATTCAATAACCATTCATCCTATGCGATCCATTTTCTTCTTTATAAATGTATTCACTTGATACAAACAGCATGGGCCATCATAAATCATCCTATCGGCACAGAAAAATACAGGCATATATATTGTACCAATGCTAATTCAACCCCTTTACGTCTGTCTTACCATAACTTTGGAACTTACAATCAACAACTAATCAATGATAGCATGCCTACTGCTCACAAAATTTCAACCTCTTTATATAATAGTGGAAATGGATAATTCTTCATACAGGTTTTTGCATATGAATCAAGTTGGACCCCCCATCCTGTCTTCCCTTGGGATGAACACAGAAGATTTAGAATCAGAAAATAATATTAAAGATTGAACTAGGCCAGTTACTGGGCAGACTTGTACGGTCTGTGTCTGTGCATGGCCGTTTGGAGGAGGATGGGCAGGGGAGGGCTTCAATGGCTGGGAGGGTGTAGATGGGCTGGAGTAAGTCTTAACAGAGATTTCGGCAGGTGGAACCCAAGCATAGTACCGGGTAAAGCTTTGGATTCTTGCCCAGAAATAGCTAAGAAGAAAAAAAAAAAAAAAAATTTAAATTGAATCAGGTTGGGCAGACTGGATGGACCATTCAGGTCTTTATCTGCCGTCATCTACTATGTTACTATGTTACTTAGTTGCCACCAGAAGCAAAGAGGTACTGGTCAAGCAAAAATTAATTTGTAGGTGTATATGACAACCAAAGATGAACATAGGAATAGCCATACTAATAGTCCACCTAGTGTTCTGTTTCCACAGTGGCTAATCCAGTACCTGACAAAAACCCAAACAGTAGCAACATCCCATGCTACCAATCCCAGGGCAAGCAGTGGCTTCTTCCATGTCTGTCTCAATAGCAGGAACTTATCCAAACCTTTTTTTTTTTTTTTTTTTTAAATCAATACATTAACCGCTCTTACCACATATGAGCATTCTAGCAACGCACTTCACAGCTTAACTATTCTCAGAGCGAAAACATATTTCCTTCTATTGGTTTTTAAAAGTAGTTCCCTGTAACTTCATCCCTAGTCTTTATAATTTGGGATGGAAGGCCCCCACATCCTGTAACTTGCCAAGTTTTCTGGGACAACTGCTCACTTAACCTCATCAGGCCTGAAACCTGTTCCAATTGCTGTAATGTGTTTGGGACGTAACTAGTGTGATCAAGGGGATGTTTTAACTTGTTCTTTCCTTTTTGTCTAAGCTGCTCCATTCTGAACATGTGAGTGTTATCCTCTCCTACAAGCAGATGGAGGTAGAGAAAAATTTAGATTTTTCTAATGAGCCCATCAGGATAGCCTACTACTGTTCAGTGGAAATTTCCAGTATTTTTCTCTACTCCAGCATATGGTAGGTTGTTTGGGTTAATGCTCTTCTGATCCATGACCTAGCTCCCTGCTCTTCTGGCCAAGGCTGCACAGCAAGGTTGAGCCTAATGGCTGCCCCCAGGTTATACTGCCCCCAGGTGTATTGTAACCCATTACTATAGCTCACATATCATAGCTCATATATTGTAACACAATTACTGAAGCTCATGTACCATATGGTCATGTAAACCGCTCTGAATGGACTCCCAGTCATTAGCAGCAGTATAGAAGCTTTTAATAAATAATAAACATACTTTTTACTTGTGCATGCTATTATAAATTACCTTCGTAATGTACATTTCATCATAAAAGGCATGGATCCCTAGCCTCATATTGCCTGTTTGGGTATTTCACTCCAGGCTCTCCTGAAGCTCCCAGATATTGTTAAAAAAGAAAAAAAGAATTGGATCTGACTTAGCTTTATTCCCTCTATTGAGGAATAGAGCTAATTGAGCTTAAATTAAAAAACATAAATAAATAAAATAACTCCACCCCTGAGCACACCCACAGAAAGCAGTGGAATGGCAGAAATGACAGAGCCCCGGGCTCAATGAGGCATGTCTGCACATACCTGCTAGCAAGCGTTGTCCTACTTGCAAGAGCTGGCAGCTGAGTACAGTTGCCAGTTTTCTCTGCCCCTCCTATGATGGGCCATTTTCAACTTCAGAAATGTTCCGGGGGGGGGGGGGGGAGAGAGGGGGGGTCTGCCATAACAGCTATATTGGAACCCTTTGTTTTTTTTCTCCTGCTGCAATTTCAGCACAGGAGAGGGCTCAGACCTCTTTGGGGCCCCGACCTCATTGGGGCCGCTGATGTTTTGGCCAGAGCTTAACCCAAATGATTAAGCAAACTCTGCAGGCAGAAGTTGGTCCCTCAGTTAGTAGGGAGGTCCTAGAGGCCAGATGGCGCCAGCCAGAGCCCCATTCCAGGGACCAAGCATCACAAGGGGAACCAAGGGACTTCGAATACTCTAAGTGGCTCTGAAGTGACTCCTAAGGATCAGAAAGGCCTCTCAAAAAAACATCAAATTCTGATTTTGAGGAGGAGGAGCTTCCCTATGTGTTTTGGCTCTTCCATCAGCAGTTTTTTCCTTGTCTCACTGATGAGGTCATGGAGGCCCTGGAAATGCTTAAGGTTCTTGCTGCAGATCTTGTGGAAGGGTATCCCGTGTTAGAGGTGCATTTTCTTCTCCACAAGGCCTTCATGTGCATGATGCTGGTGGAACATTGAGTTACCTGATGGAGTTCTCAAGGGGGCTGTGCCCTGTAGCATCTGTATGCCTTCACCCCCAAGGACTTGGAGAAGTACTGGTTGCACCCCAAAGTAGACACACTGGTAACAACAAACACCAGGATGACACTTGTCTCCATGCAGAGGGGTTAGGCTCTCCATGGGCTTCATAAGAAATGGGTGGGACAGCAGTTTTGTCTTGGGTTTTTCTTTAGGATTGGCTGGCATTCAGGTCCACCATTTGCGGCAAATATGTAACTGAAGTTTCTCATCTGGAATCTGATGCGGCCTTCCTGACAAAAATCTTTATGATTTGGTCCGTCTATCCTCCCAGTTAGTGGCTACCTCAATGGTGGGACAGAGTGGACTGTGGCTCCATCACTGGGTCAGATACACGGTCTCCAAGAAGCTCCTCTGTCAGCTGCTCTTTAGGGAACACTTACTGATTAGGAAGGAGCTGGAAAAGTTGGTGAAGGACATGAGGGAGGTGTGTCCTCTCCATGCCCCTTAAGGAGGAATTTGTCACCTTAGAATTTCACTGTGATTCCTTACTAAAATTTGATAAACAGATTAGTCATGTAAAATCATGCTGGTATTTTCAACTAAAACTGATTCAGCAGATGAAATATTTTCTAACTACAGGTAACCTGGTTAAATTGGTCCATGCCTTTGTTACCAGTAGGCTAGACCAGTGATTCCCAACCCTGTCCTGGAGGAACACCAGGCCAATCGGGTTTTCAGGCTAGCCCTAATGAATATGCATGAGAGAGATTTGCATATGATGGAAGTGATAGGCATGCAAATTTGCTTCATGCATATTCATTAGGGCTAGCCTGAAAACTCAATTGGCCTGGTGTTCCTCCAGGACAGGGTTGGGAACCACTGCTTTAAAGGATGCTTTTTTGGCTCTAATAGCCTCTTTCACTTCACCTTTTAACCATGTCAGCTCTCATTTCCTCTTCTTTCCACCTCTGTTAATACATGAAATACATCTGGTCTGAGCTTCCACAATAGTATTTTTAAATAACATCCATACCTATGGATCATCAGTTTAAATTGGTTTGTAGGAAAGCTTTTGGCCTTTTAAGGAAATTGCAGGTAATACATAAATATTTTGATATAGCAGTGTTTGCAATTATAGTTCAATCACTTATACTTTCTTTGATGGATTATTGTAATATCTAGTAGTATACCTGGGATGTGCAAAAGGGCTGCTGAAGAGACTACAGACAGTACAGAATACTGCAGTTAGGGTGATCTTTTCGATCTCTAAATATGACACAATTACATCATATTTTATTAAAATGACAGTGGTTGCCAATACAAAGAAGGATAAATTTTAAGCTTTGTGTGATAGTTTTCAATATTTTATATGGTTTATATGGTCAAGATGCAACTATACATGAACAAACTGATTGCAGCAGATTTTTATACCAAGACCTCAAACACCCAAGACACTACTTAATTTGTTTTGTGTCCTTACTGGGGTGACGTGTTCATCATCGGTCTTGTTTTCTTTAATGCAGGCTATACCCTACTGCATCTATATGGTGCTATACATAATTTTAGGAAGAGCACTTAACTTATAGCCCGATGGCTACCCAGTCGTTTCACTGGAATGTTTCCTCAGGGGCTGTTGGAACATAAATGGTGCAGGGAAAGCCTATCCACAGTGTCAAAAAATAACATTGAAGAGAAGAGGAAACATTCCAGTAACATGGAATTCCTTAAAGGCAAAACCTCCCTGAACCAGGGCTGCAGTTGCCTTCGTGACCACCATAACGAGGCTGTTGACCTCAGGGAACAACCAATAATTTGCCACCTTCTCAGGAGCAAAGCTATATAAGTGAACCAGTATTCTGGGCGGCCTTCTGCAAAGGAAGTACTTGGTGAGCCCCCCCGAGTCCCTCCAACAAAGGGCTCTCCTCTACAAGATGCACATCTACAGTCCAAGCCATGACCAGAGAAGCAGTCACAGCAATGAGATGAGAATATCCCTCTGCCTGAAAAAGTCGAACAACATGAAACCACTCTTTCTACGGTTCCAAGGAACGACTAGATGCATTTTACAGTGCTGAGATCCCAAAATGGGCCCTTGCTGAACCTTTTGGGACCCCCCTCCCAAGAGGATAAGCCCCCAAAAGAGGCCTGAGCAGAGCTTGATTAACCATTCGAGTCAAGCTCTGGAGCTAAAATAAACACCAGGAACCCCCCCCCCCCCCAAAATAGAAGGAGTGGCAGAGCAATGTATCCATTCTAGCTAAAGAGGGGAAGGGAACAGCACATGTAAAATACTCATCGAGAGATAAAAATAATCCATTATCTTTTCCAGACAGCAAGCTCTAAAACATGGCATATGCATGCAGGCCGGCCTATGATTGTCTCCAGCCTCTCTCATCTCGCCAAATGGCAGAGTACAGCAAAAAAAAAAAAAAAAAAAGCACAAAGGGCCTCAATGAATAAGGACTTGTCTTTATTGACCCGGACTTACCTTTACAGAGCCAATACGAGCCATGTTTCGGTGCATAACACCTGCAACTGGGGGCAGCCAAAGAGCAAAATGCAATGAACTCAGGAATCAGAATCAGTCCTTAAACCAGAGAACAGAAAGCAGTCTCAACATCCTAACATAGTAGATGACGGCAGATAAAGACCCGAATGGTCCATCCAGTCTGCCCAACCTGATTCAATTTAAATTTTTTCTTCTTAGCTATTTCTGGGCAAGAATCCAAAGCTCTACTCAGTACTGTGCTTGGGTTCCAACTGCCGAAATCTCTGTTAAAACCTACTCCATCCCATCTAAACCCTCCCAGCCTTTGAAGCCCTCTTCAGCCCATCCTCCCCCAAACGGCCATATACAGACTGTGCAAGTCTAACCAGTAACTGGCCTAGTTCAATATTTAATATTATTTTCTGATTCTAGATCCTCTGTCTTCATCCCACGCTTCTTTGAACTCCATCACCATTTTCCTCTCCACCACCTCTCTCGGGAGCACATTCCAGGCATCCACCACCCTCTCCATAAAGTAGAATTTCCTAACATTGCCTTTGAATCTACCACCCCTCAACCTCAAATTATGTCCTCTGGTTTTACCATTTTCCTTTCTCTGGAAAAACTTTTGTTCTACGTTAATACCCTTGAAGTATTTGAACGTCTGAATCATATCTCCTCTGTCTCTCCTTTCCTTTAGGGCAGGGGTGTACAATGTCGGTCCTCGAGGGCCGCAATCCAGTCGGGTTTTCAGGATTTCCCCAATGAATATACATGAGATCTATTTGCATGCACTGCTTTCATTGTATGCTTATAGATCTCATACATATTCATTGGGGAAATCCTGAAAACCTGACTGGATTGCGGCCCTCGAGGACCGACATTGGACACCCCTGCTCTAGGGTATACATATCCTGTTCTTGCTTCAGCAGGAGATCAAACTAGAAGCCACAGCCAATAGCACTATCAAGTGGCGCTAAACTCCGTATTCAACTAGACACAGAACAAATCCATAGGCCTAGCAGCGGCCCTTAGGCTTAACCATGCTGCTCAGTCATGACCAGCAAAGCAGGCAGATAGGCCAGGGATAGAGGGGCACCGAACAGCCTAACAGAAAAAATAATGGAATCTTCCAGGGGGCATCAGTAATATCTCTACCTTTCTCCATTTGTGCAGAATGGTGAGCTGATGCTAAGAAAACGATATTTAAAAGCAGGGGGTATGGCTGCAATAAGAGTGGTCAGAATCTTTTTTTTTTTTAAGATACTAAACCAAAAAGTGACCTGGAAACAAGAGAAAAAGAAGCAATATGAACTGCCAACAGCAAGTAAAGTGGATTCAGCGACTGTTCTCTGGTTTCAAAACTCAGGCTAGAAACCAGTCAGCTCCTGTTATTGGCGCAAGTCAGGCAATGGAAGATGCCATCTCATCATTAAACAAGAAACTAGTCTCCTGAACACTAGAAGGCGGCTATCACAAATCAGGCTAGTAGAGCATCACTTATTACTTCACTGATACAGGGTACATGCACTGTTTTCCACTTCCAGGATGGCCAAAGACAGTCCCAGGGATTAACATGCTGCTTCTCTCCATCCCATAGCACCAATACATACATCCTGCACAGTCAATGCCACCAGCACCACAGCTGTCAGTCTCCTACTTATGAGCAGTAATGCAGCAAAGCCAGAGCATCTCAAAGGACACAGTGCCACCAGGATGCTCTGGGCAAAAAGCAAGCATTTCTAAATGATACCGCTTCAACATCTGGCTGGCTATGTCCAGAACTGGAACAGCAGCTGTACTAGCTCCTCAGGGTTGATGGAGGTACGCATAGCAACAGAAACCGAACATAAAAGTATACCGGGTTGGGGGGGGGGGAAGAGTAACAAGTAACCAGCTAGCATTTAAGGGAAAAGCCCAAGGCAGATGAGCTGTAGCGAGAATGGATTGATACCTGTCACCAGAAGCTAAGCCACTGCTATTTAAAAATGATCAATTATCTTTGAGCTGCAGTATGTGAGTGTCAGCAAGGCAGATCAGATAGCTCCAGGGACTGAGGGATGAGCTGCACCTGGACATGAAGCGAAAGATTACTGTCTATTGTTCAACCGTCCCCCTCCCCTTCTCCCCTCCCCCCCAAAAAAAAATATTGAGTGGCTCTGCCATGTGTCTATGCCTCCAAAGATAAAATCTTGTAAAAGAGTAATGATTAAATAATCACACAGGGCTGCAGCCAAACCATTTCCCATCTGCTCCCTGCAGCAGCTCACAGTCTAAACAGCTAATAATCAACTCCCTGACAGGTTATTACAAAGATTTTCAGGCCCAGAAGTCGGTGGCTGAAGCAAATGCTGAGCACACTTATTGAAAGACCCTGGAGAACAGATACTAGGGCACACAGCGCCAGGTTGGCATGCAGGCTTTGCCTAGTGCAGACAGGGAGGAAGGAGGATTCCACTCAACTAGAACTAATCAGTTTACCAGATAAAGAACAAATGTAAAGAAATTGTATGAATGGAACAAAGGAAAACATTGTAATTAAGTACACAATGACAAAGGTACTAGAACCCTTCAGGATGCAAGTACAGGCCTTCAACAGCACCACATTATGCAGAAAAAAAAAGGATCTCGCCGCAGGAGTACACTGACAAGAGGGTCTTTGCTGAGATATGGAAAGACTGTGTCAGACAAGCACACGCACACCCCCTTATTATAAGGCAGACAAATTGAGTAATTGTAGCAGTACTGCCAATAAGTTATGAGTCACACTGTTAGTCAGCCCTGCTTTCCCAGGATTTATTTTCTTCTCCACGCTTTCTGGCATTTCCCTCCATTTTGTCAACAGAACCACTCTGAAGTGGGTGCTTAAAAGCCCAGAAGTAGCTGGTGGGTCACAGGGGGGAATGGAAGTAAGGGTGCTCGACAGCGTAGGCTGTGACTGCACGAGAAAGAACAGTGCAGCACCTCACTCAGCAACAGATGCAAACCATGGAAGTCATTAACCCACCAGATGTCTTTGGGCACCGGAAGGTGAATTCATCCCATTTTCTCAGTCCTAATATAGCAGCTGCCCAGGATCCCTGGTTCCCCTGGAGCAGCCTCTTTCCTCTCATCCCCCACCATCTGTTCCTGTAGCAGCTCAGGCCCTGGCAGCCTGGGATGAGAGAGAACAGAAGGAAAGAGATGCAAATCACAGATATTTACTTTTACCAGTGGCCAGATCAAGATTTATGATAGCTACTGACCCTGAGCTCTTAACACACTGTAGTAAGACAATGCAAACGGTACGGGTTTGGAGTACTGTCTGCATTCTTTGGGTAAGGAATAACCCATTTCATGCTCAAGGGGTCTCTGAGGAAGAGGAAGAGATTAGAAACCTAAGTCCACAGTATGGATATGCAGACTGGATAGGCTGAGGGGAGATATGATTGAAGTCTACAAAATCCTGAGTGGAGTAAACAAGTGGATTGATTTTTCACTCCCATCAAAAATTACAAAGACATGGGGGACACTTGATGAAGTTACAGGGAAATACTTTTAAAACCAATAGGAGGAAATATTTTTTTCACTTAGAGGATAGTTAAGCTTTGGAACGCATTGCCAGAGGTTGTGGTAAGAGCGGATAAAATGGCTGATTTTAAGAAAGGTTTGTACAGGTTCCTGGAGGAAAAGTCCATAGTCTGTTATTGAGAAAGACATGGGGGAAGCCACTGCTTGCCCTGATTGATAGCATGGAATGTTGCTACTCCTTGGGTTTTGGCCAGGTACTAGGGACCTGGATTGGCCACCGTGAGAACAGGCTACTAGGCCTGATGGATCATTGGTCTAATACAGTAAGGCTGTTCTTATGTCTTTACCTGCCATTGTGTTCTAGGTTTCTATTTATTTAGTTTTTTAGCCCATCCTCCCCAGGAGCCCAAAAAGGGTTACAAGGATATATACACAGTAGTTTTGAGGATCAATAAGCTACAGAAAATTGAGATGGTTTTTGATAACATACGTGCTATAGAGAAACTAAGAACACACATGCTATAGTGAATCTACATGCTACAGGATCAATAATGAGTTACAGGAACAGCACACACGTTACAGAAAACTGAGATGATTTATATATATATATACTATACTATATGGAGTCTCAGAATAATATCTATATGTAAAGCACTGAAGAATTATTTCAAGTAACTACCAGCAAGAGTTTTGAACATGTACCAGCCCCTTTAATGTGCATCATTAGTAATTCGGTCTCACTGCATACAAAAGGGACCTGCTTTAGATTGATGCACATTGACAATGTTAACAAGTCAGGGCATACTAGAATCTCTGGCTATAAAAGTTACCTAAGCCTTAAGATATAGCAGAGCAGTCCAGCCGGTCAGTACCCCTCAGGACTGACCAAGGCCTAGAAAATTCAGCTGCACAAGACACACTTGGCTCTAGAATGGCCCCAGCCCTGTTACGCTAAGAACAAGTATTCTATTTAAACATAAAAGCAGACACAAAACAGGCACGCTCGTCTGATCGCAGCAATGGGAGTGGACACCAGGAGTTCAGAAATATTTAGAAAACCACCACTGCTATAGTGCAACTGGACTTTCTGAGAAAACGCCATATGCTCAGAAAAACAATCCTCAAAAGGATGTCAAAGAAACCTGAAAATGGATTTCTGCCATGTCACCCTTGTAACAGGGCACTGCCCCCAAGAGCCTGGCACTACTGCGCTGGTCTCATTTGGAGGATAAATATTAAGCAGTGTGCAGCTGACTGGGTGCTAGAATATGTGTGTGTGTCTGTCTTTATTTCTTTTTCTCTCTCTCTCTCTGTATTTCTGTCTTTTTTTTTTCTTGGCTGTCCACCCCCCCCTTGCCTGCTCCCCCTGTCCATTTTCCCTTCCTTTTACCTCCCCTGTGTCCACCACCACCCCTTCACTGCTCCCCTTATCCAGCAGCAGCCCTTCTCCCTTTGTTTTACTTCCCCCTGTCCATTATCACCTCTTTCCTACTCCCCCTGTCCAGCAGTAGGCCTCCCTTCTTCCTTCCTTTTCAGCCCCCCCCCTCCCCCCGGTCCATCAGCACCTCTTCCCCTGTCCATCCCTATCCCCCTATAATCAGGCCCGCCATTAATCTATAGGGTCTTGGCCAGGAGAGGGAAGAAACGCATGCGCATGTACCTGTTGCCAGCTCAACCCAGACACAAACACTTCCACCAAGCCCCACACTCCATTCTCTTCCGCAGCCATGAAGGAGAGGGGCGGGGACAGGGGGAGGAGCCACGGCTTGGATGCCTACCGAAAAGCGCAGCAGCAAAGGCACAGGTCGTATGTTGGGGTGAAGCGCAGTCAGCTGCATTTTTATATATATTTTATATATATATATATAATAATATATATATATATATATAAATGTAACCAATCAGCTGCACACTGCTTAATATTTATCCTCCAAATGAGACCAGCGCAGTAGTGCCAGGCTCTTGGGGGCAATGCCCTGTTACAAGGGTGACATGGCAGAAATAACATAAGAACATAAGAAACGCCATCTCCGGATCAGACCTTCGGTCCATCAAGTCCGGCGATCCGCACATGCGGATGCCCTCCCAGGTGTACACCTGGCATAATTTGTAGTCAAAAAAATATATATATAATAGCAAGTGGAATATTAATAAGACACACCACCAAAAAGTATTCCAAAAAATGCTCACTGCTATGGAGGAAATACAGACTAGAGATAAGGATATGTAGTTATATGGAGAAAAGACCTCAGTTTCCTCATAAAGAGGTCTCTATGTCTGCCGTACACAACTTAAAGCAGCATAGGAGAAAACATCCCTGGTCAGAAAAACTCCACTACATACTACTAGCAAAACGACTATGTTAGAATCAAAAAGACTAGTAGTAAGACAAAAAAACTTATCTCTTAAAGTCACAGTTCTCCAGGTGAGACAAGAATCCAGATAGGTAACATAGGATTATCACATTAATCTTCATTAATGTGATAATCCTATGTTACCTATCTGGATTCTTGTCTCACCTGGAGAACTGTGACTTTAAGAGATAAGTTTTTTTGTCTTACTACTAGTCTTTTTGATTCTAACATAGTCGTTTTGCTAGTAGTATGTAGTGGAGTTTTTCAGACCAGGGATGTTTTCTCCTATGCTGCTTTAAGTTGTGTACGGCAGACATAGAGACCTCTTTATGAGGAAACTGAGGTCTTTTCTCCATATAACTACATATCCTTATCTCTAGTCTGTATTTCCTCCATAGCAGTGAGCATTTTTTGGAATAATTTGTAGTCACCCATATCCTTCTATGCCTCTCATAAAGAGATGTGCATCTAGTTTGCTTTTAAATCCTAGGACGGTCGATTCCGCAATAACCTTGTCGGGGAGAGCTTTCCACGTGTCCACCACTCTCTGCGTGAAGCAAAACTTCCTGATATTCGTCTTGAATTTGTCCCCCCTCAGCTTCATTTTGTGTCCTCTTGTACGTGTCCAATTGGACAATGTAAATAGTTTTTTCTGCTCTATTTTGTCAATTCCTTTCAGTATTTTGAAGGTCTCGATCATATCCCTTCGCAGTCTCCTTTTCTCAAGGGAGGACAATCCCAGTCTCGTAAGTCAATCTTCTTATTCCAGTTTCTCCATACCCATTACTAGCTTTGTTGCTCGCCTCTGCACCCTCTCCAGCAGTTTTATATCCTTCTTTAGGTTGGGGGACCAATGTTGGACGCAGTATTCCAAGTGGGGTCTGACGCATTGCTCTGTAAAGCGGTATTATAACCTTCTCCGATCTACTCGTGATTCCCCTCTTTATCATGCCCAACATCCTATTTGCTTTCTTTGCTGCCGCCGCACATTGTGCTGACAGCTTCAGGGTCCTATCAGTACACCCAGGTCCTTTTCTTGTTCGCGCTTACCCAGAGTTGCACCTGACATTCTATACTCGTGTCCCATATATACTGTATACAGTATACACACACATCTCTGTAGGACCCCCTGAGGAAGGCTATTTATAGCCGAAATACAGACCACACCACACCATCTATATACAGTTTTATTGTATTTGTATTATTACACATTTGCTCTACATATGTGTATATTTTCTATCATATGTGCATTTTTTAAATATAGCAGCATTTAACTATATTGACTGTTTTTAATTTGTTTTAATAAATTTTGCAATCGAGAACAGCCTTTTTGTTTTGGATCTTCCCTTTTCCTGTGGAAATTTTTGGTGCTGGTTTTTTTGGTGTTATTTAGGTAATCAGAGAAGGATGTGCTTGATAATGGGCAAGAATGTACACTATTTATCACTGCTTCCATTATTTATAAGGGAGCTTATCCACTAATAAGGTGTGTGTGCCAAACTTTAGGAAACAGAGCCTTAAGAGTGTACTCAAGCTCCTTTAATACCGGTAGTAATATGCAAATCTCTCTGCTCCCCAGAGGAAACACGCCTCTAAACTCCCCCTGGTCGTGCCCTTCAACTACAGACCGCCAGACGAGGATCCTACTCACATTTCCTGCCAAGCTACAGGAATCAACTACTCCCGTGAATCAAATCCCTCGAAGGACTCCTGAACTTTAGGAAAGCAATTAAAACTTACCTCTTTCACCTGATCCCCTGCCTATTGGCCACCAAAGCAGCAAAACTGGACAGACAACTCACCAATCTGCTGTCATCGACCACACACTACAAAACCTTCAAAAAAGAAACAAAAACCCTACACTTCATAAAATACATAAAACCTATATAACACAACCAGTTTATCTCAGAAAAAAAAAGTTCAATCTACAGTACTCCATATGTATTTCCAAATATCATGACAATTCTTATGTAATCTGCCTTGAACCGCAAGGTAATGGCAGAACTGAAATCACTAATGTAATGTAATGTATTGCTTATTAGAAAAAGATTCTCTGTACAGATTAGTTAGGATAAACACATTGTACTATAAATATGGCAAAATGTATGATAATTGCATTGTATTGTATACATGACAACATGTAACCTGTTTGACTATATCTTATGTATGTTATCCTGTAACCCAGTGGTCTCAAACTCGCGGCCTGGAGGCCACATGCAGCCCGCCAGGTACTATTTTGAGGCCCTCGGTATGTTTATCATAATCACAAAAGTAAAATAAAAGTTTCTTGATCATATGTCTCTTTAGCTATAAATTACAATATTATTATTAAGACTTAGCCGAAAGGAAATATTTATAAACTATAAAGAGTTTTACCTCATGCAAAATTGTCATTTCTTTAAGAAGACATTACCGTATTTTCGCGGATATAACGCGCACCCGTGTAAAACGCGCACACGGGTATAGCGCGCAGAAACCACACTTGTATGTACGGAAACTTTTGTATACAGCGCTCATGGGTATACCGCGCATGCTGCCCGACTGGGGGGTGGAAATGGACCCGGAGTTTTCTCAGCAGAATTTCCCAGACCACCTCTTCCTCTCAACACATTGACACGCTAGTGGGTTTATTTTATAGCTTTTTCACTCCCTTCGGTCTGCCTGTCCCCCTTGAAGTCCTGTCCCCCCTTGAAGTCCTGTCCCCCCTTGAAGGTCTGCCTGTCCCCCTTGAAGGTCTGCCTGTCCCCCTTGAAGTCCTGTCCCCCCTTGAAGGTCTGTCCCCATCCTGAAAGCCTGATGCCCCCCCTCGACATCCGATTCTTCTCCCCCCTCGGCAGGACCACTCGCACCCTCACCCCAAAGGACCGCCGACTCCCCGACAATATCGGGCCAGGAGGGAGCCCAAATCCTCCTGGCCACGGCGACCCCCTAACCTCACCCCGCACTACATTATGGGCAGGAGGGATCCCAGGCCCTCCTGCCCTCGACGCAAACCCCCCTCCCCCCCAACGACCGCCCCCCCAGCCGACCCGCGATCCCCCTGGCGACCCCCACGACCCCCCCACCCCCCTTCCCCGTACCTTTGGTAGTTGGCCGGACAGACGGGAGCCAAACCCACCTGTCCGGCAGGCAGCCAACGAAGGAATGAGGCCGGATTGGCCCATCCATCCTAAAGCTCCGCCTACTGGTGGAGCCTAAGGCGCGTGGGCCAATCAGAATAGGCCCTGGAGCCTTAGGTCCCACCTGGGGGCGTGGCCTGAGGCACATGGTCGGGTTGGGCCCATGTGCCTCAGGCCGCGCCCCCAGGTGGGACCTAAGGCTCCAGGGCCTATTCTGATTGGCCCACACGCCTTAGGCCCCACCAGTAGGCGGAGCTTTAGGATGGATGGGCCAATCCGGCCTCATTCCTTCGTTGGCTGCCTGCCGGACAGGTGGGTTTGGCTCCCGTCTGTCCGGCCAACTACCAAAGGTACGGGGAAGGGGGGTGGGGGGGTCGTGGGGGTCGCCAGGGGGATCGCGGGTCGGCTGGGGGGGCCGTCGGAGGTTCTTGGGGGGGGCGGTCGTTGGAGGGGAGGGGGGTTTGCGTCGAGGGCAGGAGGGCCTGGGATCCCTCCTGCCCGTAATGTAGTGCGGGGTGAGGTTAGGGGGTCGCCGTGGCCAGGAGGATTTGGGCTCCCTCCTGGCCCGATATTGTCGGGGAGTCGGCGGTCCTTCGGGGTGGGGGTGCGAGCGGTGGGGGTGCGAGCGTCCTTCCGGATGATGAATCGGGCGTCGGGCGGGGTGTGAAATATGTAAAAAAAAATTTGTATACCGCGCTCAGGCATATAACGTGCGAAGGGTATGCGCGGTACGTAAAAACGCGTATAACGCGCGCGTTATATCCGCGAAAATACGGTAACTATTTTTTTCTGAGGCCCTCCAAGTACCTACAATTCCAAAATGTGGCCCTGCAAAGGATTTGAGTTTGAGACCACTGCTGTAACCCATTCAGAACTCATTGGGGAGAATGGAATAGAAAATTAACTAACTAACTTAATCAATCAATCAAAGGCCAAGTCACTGCCATTGATATGATGCGCACACGACCCCTCAAGCCATACATTTTAAAGGCAGTTTCAATCCAACTACTGGAAAAGGTGGCAGGTTAACCTGACTTATAAGAACATAAGAATTGCCGCTGCTGGGTCAGATCAGTGGTCCATCGTGCCCTGCAGTCCACTCATGCGGCGGCCCTTAGGTCAAAGACCAGTGCCCTAACTGAGTCTAGCCTTACCTGCGTACATTCTGTTTCAGCAGGAACTTGTCTAACTTTGTCTTGAATCCCTAGAGGGTGTTTTCCCTTATAACAGCCTCCTGCTTCTTCACTACTCGGAATAACTTCGTATCGCCTGCAAATTTAAGCACCTCACTCGTCGTACCAATTTCCAGGTCATTTATAAATATGTTGAAGAGCACGGGTCCAAGCACCGAACCCTCCGGCTTCTGTCCTAAAATTTAAAAGAAGGGCTAGTCTTTTGTTTTCCCAGCACGGAAAGGGAACAACATGCCCTGGATATTCACTGGGCCTGACAAATCAACCCCCAACAAGTTTTCTAGCGAAAAGGAGATAAAATACCACAGCCAGGATGTGCTAGAACATTCCTCAGGCTATTTTCTCTGACAGTCTGGAGCTGACATGAAAGGTGCCTAGGGCCCCCCACTTGCTAGAACAGCACTTTTGTTACTTCACAGGGTCACAGCAGCACCTGAAAGAAGCCACCTCGTGCCCACCTCACCAAAAGCCAGAGGGGGGGAAAAAAAGTCATCTCTTCTACAGTACAGTCACAGGAAGCATTTTAATCTAACTGACTGAGATTATGACTGCACTGAAACACTCATTCACAGTATACAGAATGATCCGATACAGCCTTAAATACTGTAGTTATCTGCATTTGTTAGATGTCACATGCTAGAAGTGGTCTGTGGTTTTCTGTGCACTGATCTAACTCTCCTCCTGACTTACCCCTAAGGAGCCTCAAACTCATAGACCGCAAGAGCATATCCAAATGAAGGTATCTCAAGAAACAGAACACAAGCTTAACTGTATGTACCACACACTTGGGGAAATATATCCAGGAAGGGAACTGCAACACCCATATGGTCACACATAAATCAACAATGTTACTGTACCACCCACCATCTTTCCCAACCCTCTGCATGCCCCCACGCCTTCAAAAGAAGCTAAGTGTGTCATCCAAGTAGCCATTTGCCCCGGGCAGGGCATAGAAAGGGCATCTTACAGGCAATGGCAAACTGTAATGGGTAATCACCACTTTCCCTATACTCCTGCCTTTCAGGAGCACTCAGGTTAATTTCTATAACATGACTCTAGTTTATGGTTAATTTACATATAGATAGTATCATGAAAGGCAGAATTATTTGTGATACTTTATGAAAAAAATTAAAAAAAAATTCACAATCTCCCTTGGGGTCCCAACAAAAACATAAAAAGATAGATAAAAAGCAAAAACTGTACCACCAGTTCCTCAGCAGATTTGTACCTGGCAGGTACTAATTATGGCAAAAGACAGAGAACCTTTGATGGCTGAACAGCCTCATTCACAAGGGCCTGCTTTGGAAACGAGCAGAAATGTCCTCCTCCTATTTCTGCCCCAACTTCTTATTTACTTTTATTTACCGTATTTTCGCGGATATAACGCGCACCATTGTAAAACGCGCACAGGGGTATAGCGCGCAGAAATCACGATGATATGTACAAAAACTTTTCTATACCGCGCTCAGGCATATAACGCGCATGCTGCCCGACTCTCCTCTGGCCACCCCGACTCTCCTTTCGCCCTCCCCGACTCTCATCTGGTTGCCCCGACTCACCCTGACTTTCGGTGCACTGCCCCGACTCTCCTCTGGTTGCCCCGACTCACCGTTCACCCGCCCTGACTTTCGGTGCACTGCCCCGCCTCTCCGTGCCTGTCCCCCTTGAAGTCCTGTCCCCCCTTGAAGGTCTGCCTGTCCCCCCTTGAAGGTCTGCCTGTCCCCCCTTGAAGTCCTGTCCCCATCCTGAAAGCCTGATGCCCCCCCTCGACGTCCGATTCTTCTCCCCCCTCGGCAGGACCACTCGCACCCCCACCCCGAAGGACCGCCGACTCCCCGACAATATCGGGCCAGGAGGGAGCCCAAATCCTCCTGGCCACGGCGACCCCCTAACCCCACCCCGCACTACATTACGGGCAGGAGGGATCCCAGGCCCTCCTGCCCTCGACGCAAACCCCCTCCCCCCAACGACCGCCCCCCCCAAGAACCTCCGCCCGTCCCCCAGCCGACCCGCGACCCCCCTGGCCGACCCCCACGACACCCCCACCCGCCTTCCCCGTACTTTGTGTAGTTGGGCCAGAAGGGAGCCCAAACCCTCCTGGCCACGGCGACCCCCTAACCCCACCCCGCACTACATTACGGGCAGGAGGGATCCCAGGCCCTCCTGCCCTCGACGCAAACCCCCCTCCCTCCAACGACCGCCCCCCCCAAGAACCTCCGACCGACCCGCGACCCCCCTGGCCGACCCCCCCACCCCCCTTCCCCGTACCTTTGGAAGTTGGCCGGACAGACGGGAGCCAAACCCGCCTGTCCGGCAGGCAGCCAACGAAGGAATGAGGCCGGATTGGCCCATCCGTCCTAAAGCTCCGCCTACTGGTGGGGCCTAAGGCGCGTGGGCCAATCAGAATAGGCCCTGGAGCCTTAGGTCCCACCTGGGGGCGCGGCCTGAGACACATGGTCGGGTTTGGCCCATGTGCCTCAGGCCGCGCCCCCAGGTGGGACCTAAGGCTCCAGGGCCTATTCTGATTGGCCCACGCGCCTTAGGCCCCACCAGTAGGCGGAGCTTTAGGACGGATGGGCCAATCCGGCCTCATTCCTTCGTTGGCTGCCTGCCGGACAGGCGGGTTTGGCTCCCGTCTGTCCGGCCAACTTCCAAAGGTACGGGGAAGGGGGGTGGGGGGGTCGGCCAGGGGGGTCGCGGGTCGGTCGGAGGTTCTTGGGGGGGGGGCGGTCGTTGGAGGGAGGGGGGTTTGCGTCGAGGGCAGGAGGGCCTGGGATCCCTCCTGCCCGTAATGTAGTGCGGGGTGGGGTTAGGGGGTCGCCGTGGCCAGGAGGGTTTGGGCTCCCTCCTGGCCCGATATTGTTGGGGAGTCGGCGGTCCTTCGGGGTGAGGGTGCGAGTGGTCCTGCCGGGGGGGGGGATGTATCGGACGTCGGGGAGTCGGCCGGGCAAGAGGGCTTGGGCTCCCTCTTGCTCCGATCGTGGATGCGGGTGCGGGTGGGAGCGCGTGCGAGCGGTCGTTCGGGGTGGGGGTGCGAGCGGTCCTGCTGGGGGGGTGAATCGGGCGTCGGGCGGGGTGGGAACTATGTTTAAAAACTTTTGTATACCGCGCTCAGCCATATAACGCGCGAGGGGTATGCGCGGTACGTAAAATCACGTATAACGCGCGCGTTATATCCGCGAAAATACGGTATTCAGTTTTCTACACTGTTTTGCCAGGGAAGCTCAGAACGGTTTGCATGAATTTGTTTAGGTACTAAAGCATTTTTCCCTGTCTGTCCCGTGGGTTCACAATCTATCTATTATACCTGGAGCAATGGGGAACCAAGTGACTTGCCCAGGGTTGCAAGGAGTTGAGCCCACAACCTCAGGGTGCTGAGGCTGTAGCTATAACCCAAGTCACACTCTTAGATATAGTGTGGTAGGAGATCGCATGGCAAGCATTGTCTAACAAAGATGGCAGACATAGTTAAAGCAGTACACAGCATGACAAAACATGGCGTGGCGAGACATAGCATGGTGAGCAACTGAGCATAGTAATGAAGAACATAGCACAGCAACATTGTATTATGAAGCATGGCTAACATAGTATGACATGACTTGGCAAAAATGGTAAGGCGAGCGTGCATGATGAAACATAGCACGGAGGACATGGAATAGCAAACATTGTTGCAGACATGGTATGAGAGATTGTGGCATGGCAGATATAGCACGGCACACCCAGTATGGTATGTGTGTGTCTTTCTTTCTCTCTCTCCTTGGCCGCTTTCTGTCAGTCTTTCTTTCTTTCCTCGGCT